>NC_060122.1:278826359-280288859 GCF_021461395.2 Schistocerca americana
CCGAAACAGTGAACACAAATTGCGAAGGTGCTCCTCTGTGGAGGCCCCCATGACAACAATGTCATCCAGATAGTTTATGTAGCTGGGAACGGAAGCCGTGAGCTGTTCCAAAAACCGCTGAAAAATGGCCGGTGCGCTAGCGACGCCAAATGGTAACCGCTGGTACTGATACAACCCACAAGGAGTGTTGATGTTGAGAAATTCCTTGGAAGAAGCATCAAACGGCAACTGATGGTACGCCTCCGAAAAGTCAAATTTGGAAAAGAACTGGCCCCCAGTGAGCTTGGTAAATAGCTCCTCAGGACGGGGAAGAGGATAAGTGTCAATGAGGCTCTGAGCGTTGACAGTGGCTTTAAAATCACCACACAATCGCAGACTCCCGTTTGGTTTAGAAACCACCATGATTGGCGATGCCGATTCGCTGGAGGTAACAAGGAGAATCCCTGAAGCTGTTAACCTGTCTATCTCAGCATTGACAGGTGCACGCAACGCCACCGGAATAGGGCGTGTCCAGAAAAACTTAGGGCGAGCTGTAGGTTTAAGAGTAATGTGGGCTTCAAAATCCTTGGCATGACCCAAAACAGCAGAGAACACGGACGAAAATTCAGAACACAATCCATCCAGCTGTTGATACGGAATATCCTCAGATATGAGGTGCACATCATCATCAATGTAGAACCCGAACAACTGGAAAGCATCATAACCGAAC
This sequence comes from Schistocerca americana, assembly GCF_021461395.2. Classification (NCBI taxonomy): domain Eukaryota; kingdom Metazoa; phylum Arthropoda; class Insecta; order Orthoptera; family Acrididae; genus Schistocerca; species Schistocerca americana. Next base: position 278,827,069 of record NC_060122.1, read on the forward strand.
AGGTTTTCAGTGCCCGCATGATCCACCACATAAAAAATGAGGGGCCTAACAACAGACTTGTAGGCAGTGGAAGCATCAAACTGGCCAATGATCGGAATTTTCTGTTTATTGTAAGTTCTCAGATTTCGCGTAACTGGAGACAAGGGAGGGGAGCCCAACTCCAAATACGTGCGAGAATTAATGAGAGTTACTGCAGAGCCAGTGTCCACTTGCATGCGAATGTCTTTATCCAGAACACGAACAGTAACAAACAACTTATTTGTTTCAGAAAGCACACAGTTAACATCCATGTCCGATGCCTCGTCCTCGTCGACAGGAACTTTAGGGGACTGACACACAGAAGCAATGTGGCCTTTTTTCCTACATGAATTACACGTGGCCCAACATTTTGGACATGCGGCCCTGTCATGCTGTACGAAACAACGTGGACAAGAAGGAAGTGCGGAACGAACCTGCTTCTGAGGTTGCTATTTTCGCTGCGAGCGTTGCGGCCCAACACGACGTTGTTTACGCAAGTGAACCGCTGCCACATCTTCGTTCCCCTGTGAAACAGGCAAATTGTCCGTGTCGAAAGTTGACTGTACAGCGCCTACATCACACCACACGTCTATTTGTGTGCCAGCAGCGTGAGACACTTCAAAGGATTGAGCGATGCTTAGAACTTCCGACAACGACGGGTTTGGCAGTTGTAGGGCACACTGCCGAACTTCTTTATCAGGAGCAACCCGTAGAATAGCATCCATAACCACTGAATCAGTGTAAGACTCATGATGAGTGTCCGTGACAAACTGACATTTCCTACTCAGACCGTGTAATTCCGCCGCCCAAGCCCGGTAAGATTGATGGGGCTGTTTACGACACCGGTAGAACACCACGCGGGCGGCAACGATGTGGGTGTTTTTTCGGTAATAGTTAGACAATAAGTCACAAATTTCTTGGAAGGACAGAGAGGCAGGTTCCCGCAGAGGGGCTAACTGAGATAGCAGCTGATAGATCCGTGGGGAAATCCAAGATAGATATAACGACTTACACATAGGAGCGTCGACAACGCCGAAAGCCAAGAAGTGTTGCCGCAAACGCTTCTCATAATCCTCCCAGTCTTCAGCGGCCTCGTCGTAAGGAGGGAATGGAGGCAGAGAAGAGGAAGACAGATGATGAGTAAGCGACGTCGACAACGCCTGAATAGCAGCCGTCAGCTGTGTTTGTTGTGCCTGAATAGCAGCCGTCAGCTGTGTTTGTTGTTCAATGAGCACTTGCATAAGCTGTTCCATGTCTGCCCCGTCACAAACACACAAATCCACAATGCAGTGAAAATATCCCATCCTTGTCACCAAAAAGTGTTATAACCTTTAATCACCAATAATTGCGTGGATACTCACTTAGAAACAGTAGCTGGTTACATGATAACAACTCAGTATCTCTTATTCGACTGCCATGCCGTGACATGTGGCCGGCGCCGTTCGTAGCTAGGTGGCGCTCCTGCGCTCAGCCGAGTTGCGGAGCGCCTCTATCACCATTTGCGCGTATTGTCGTGGCGGCACTGTTAAATGTCGTGGCACTGTCACAACACTTACTTTTATAGCAAGAATGAGATCGAGACCTTGTGAATCAGCAAAATTCGGACTTGTCAGTGCTGCCAACTGTCACGTGGCAAGAACTTTAAAATGTAGAAATAGAGCAACACACTCAATCTAACCAAACTGTCAGTTGTCAGGATTTTATGATGTATACAGCATGAAGTTTTGGGATGACGTATGAAAGCTGGCAACCCCCTTTTACGTGTGTGTGTGTGTGTGTGTGTGTGTGTGTGTGAGTTGGGTACAGCAACGCACAATTGCTGCGCAGTCGCTATGTTGCCAATAAGAAGTCCCACAACCGAATACCCTTTTTTTTTTTTCATATTATCACTTACTACATTTACATGGGAATTAGAATTGAATTGAGGCAATGAGAACCATAAGGGCCTAAATCACACCATTCTCAATTGCAAGTTTGTAGCATTTATTCAAGCTTCTGACATCTGTTGATCTTATGGTGAGTCAGGTTTATCTGTGTTGTAGGCCCACATTGTGTATATGAACATTCGCAAAAACCTGATTTACTGGTTTCTCTGACATTCACTTACATGTGTACTTGACAATGGTATGCTTTAGGCCCTTATGGTTCTCAGCACCTCAACTAAATATGCTTTCTGTACTCTCAAAGAGGAGGAGGAGGAGGAGGAGGATGAGGATGAGGATGAGGAAGAGGAAGAGGAGGAGCAAAGATTAAAAGAAGCTGTTGAAGATGAGAGAGTTTCTAATCTTTGTGATGAAATGATGGACACAATAGTGTGTGTTCATGGTTCTGATAAAAGTACTGTGGCGATGATGCAGTTCAGATGCTGTTTGCAGGGGGAGTGAAAGTTACTGCAAATGCAAACAAATGTTCGCAAGCAATAATGATTGTAATTCAGAAACTTGAAATTCAGTACTGACATGTAGTTTCCATAACTTCCGAGTCAGCCCATTATGTGTGCAAGCGTATAAATGCAATTAGAGCTCTAGTTTCAGAAAGGTTAGTACACAGGGAGTGCTGGGGTACAGAATTTGGCGATTTGAACCATTGTGTCATTGAAGACAAAACACATCTTCCTTAATACCAAAACAGAAAGTATGTGTACATTCAATTCTTAAACCAGAAATATGAAGATCAACCCACAAAAGCTAAACTTTTCCCTTTTCCTGTTACCACAAGCTGGAACTCAGGGTTTGAAAGTATTGAGTAGCTTGGAGAATATCTCAATGATATAGTAGAATTCATTGAAACTATTTAAGAGAGTGTGTTGCTGGAAACTTTTTTAAAGCTTTGACCTCTAATGAAGTAAAAAAAGAAATCAGTGCCTACCTATTTTCTTGTTAAGCATTGCTCGAAATGTTGGAATTTGCTGCTGACATCAGAGTGCTCCTAGGTACCGTTAATTCGTGTTCTACAATCTATGCTTAGTGGCCTTTCAAAGATCTTTCAACTACAAGAGGATGCATGTCCCCCAACCCAACCCAAGACAACCTCATAAACTGCCGAAGCAAATGCAAGTACATTTAACATTGCTGTTTCAGTCTGTAGGTAGAGAAAGTCTAGTAAACTGAACCACTTAATAGAGTGTGACACAGGAATGATGTTCATTTCTTCCATCAGTGAACGATTTGATCCATGAAACATAATGAAAGGTAATTTAGATAGTGTAGAAATCTCTCAGCTAATGAAGCAAATTCCCATTCTACAGGAACTTTCAATATCAGTGTATCTTTAGCCATATACAGTTTTTAGTGTTTTATTTGCCAGTTCTTGCAGAGGAGGTAAAGAAATAGATGTGATTTCTATTCTTCTTTCCCTGAAATCAGACTATGCGTATTTTGTGGAAGCTGCAGTGAAGGATCTGTGGATCCCAGTCAGTAACGTTGATAGTGAGAGGTCATTTTCAACATACTTTAATACAACGTTTGACATGAGAACAGTTCTGACTCCCAGTAATATGAGAGTCATGGTATCCATGTCTTTGTCATACTGATTTGTAGATTATGTACATAGGCTAAACCCCACATATTAATGTGTCAGAATAAATGTTTTCTAAACATTTACGCTTTGATGTGTATATTTTTGTCAGACTTATAATTTTCATGCTTTTTGAATTTATGTAAAAATAAAAGAAGTTTCACTGCAAAAATGCTAGAGATGCCAAAAAATAACATAACTGATAGAAATATCTGGTTATTGAGTAGTAGCAGTTACTGTGATAACTGCTCATCTAATACTACAAGTTATGTCAATAACTGACACCTCGCACCATATGTAAACCGAAGATCGTACTACGCTTTTGCGTCAACTCATCTGAGCTCTGGCTACGGTGCTGAGGGACAGACCATCTGGGAGGTGTTCTGTATGCCATGGAAATAACTGCAAGACTGCATGCCATCTGTTGATAGAACGGCGTACTATTTTGTGCACTCTCCCTACTTTCAACACAAGCCATCAAATAAAGTTAATGTTAGAGCGATGGCTGATAGAAGCAAGTGTAAATACATTGCACATGTACGCTCATTCCCTTGAGTCACTGCTCTGTGTGTCAATTTAGTTTGGGCGGGTGGTACAAATAGTTACAAGGAATTTGGGCAACTATAGAGATAACTGTCAGAGTTCAGTATTTTTCTCTGGCCGTTATCGTATTCACTCACAGTTCTTGTTCTCTGGCAATTAACGGGATACCCCTATAGGTAACCTGGAAGTTGGTAACTGTGTTCCTGACTACAGTTAAAGGTTGCAGAACTTGGTGATATTGCCAGAGAGGATAGTTACTGGAGCGAACAAGCGCACCTTCTAACAGCCGTGTACCGCAAGTCTCTAGAGGAACAGAAGGTTCCAAATGATTGGAAAAGAGCACAGGTACTCCCAGTCTTCAAGAAGGTTTGTCGAGCAGATGCGCAAAACTATAGACCTATATCTCTGACGTCGATCTGTTGTAGAAGTTAAGAACATGTTTTTTGCTCGCCTATCATGTCGTTTTTGGAAACCCAGAATCTTCTCTGTAGGAATCAACATGGATTCCGTAAACAACGATCGTGTGAGACCCAACTCGCTTTATTTGTTCATGAGACCCAGAAAATACTAGATACAGGCTCCCAGGTAGATGCCATTTCCCTTGACTTCTGGAAGGCGTTCGATACAGTTCCACACTGTCGCCTGATAAACAAAGTAAGAGCCTACGGAATATCAGACCAGCTGTGTGACTGGATTGAATAGGTTTTAGCAAACACAACACAGCATGTTGTTATCAATGGAGAGGCGTCTACAGACATTAAAGTAACCTCTGGCGTGCCACAGGGGAGTGTTATGGGACCATTGCTTTTCACAATATATATAAATGACCTAGTAGATAGTGTCGGAAGTTCCATGCGTCTTTTCGCGGATGATCCTGTAGTATACAGAGAAGTTGCAGCATTAGAAAATTGTAGCGAAATGCAGGAAGATCTGCAGCGGATAGGCACTTGGTGCAGGGAGTGGCAACTGACCCTTAACACAGACAAATGTAATGTATTGTGAATACATAGAAAGAAGGATCCTTTATTGTATGATTATATGATAGCGGAACAAACACTGGTAGCAGTTACTTCTGTAAAATATCTGGGAGTATGCATGCGGAACGATTTGAAGTGGAACGATCATATACAATTAATTGTTGGTAAGGCGGGTGCCAGGTTGAGATTCATTGGGAGAGTCCTTAGAAAATGTAGTCCATCAACAAAGGAGGTGGATTACAAAACACTCGTTCGACCTATACTTGAGTATTGCTCGTCAGTGTGGTATCCGTACCAGATCGGGTTGACGGAGGAGATAGATAAGATCCAAAGAAGAGCGGCGCGTTTCGTCACAGGGTTATTTAGTAACCGTGATAGCGTTACGGAGATGTTTAGCAAACTCAAGTGGCAGACTGCAAGAGAGGCGCTCTGCATCGCAGTGTAGCTTGCTCGCCAGGTTTCGAGAGGGTGCGTTTCTGGATGAGGTATCGAATATATTGCTTCCCCCTACTTATACCTCCCGAGGAGATCGCGAATGTAAAATTAGAGAGATTCGAGCACGCACGGCGGCTTTCAGACAGTCGTTATTCCCGCGAACCATACGCGACTGGAACAGAAAAGGGAGGTAATGACAGTGGCATGTAAAGTGCCCTCTGCCACACACCGTTGGGTGGCTTGCGGAGTATAAATGCAGATGTAGATGTAGATTTACGTACTGGTACGGAAATAACCGCTTGCCATCAGGGGTTCCCGAGAGTTGACAAATAACGGAATTCTACTCTCTACATTTCTTATACACTCCTGGAAATGGAAAAAAGAACACATTGACACCAGTGTGTCAGACTCACCATACTTGCTCCGGACACTGCGAGAGGGCTGTACAAGCAATGATCACACGCACGGCACAGCGGACACACCAGGAACCGCGGTGTTGGCCGTCGAATGGCGCTAGCTGCGCAGCATTTGTGCACCGCCGCCGTCAGTGTCAGCCAGTTTGCCGTGGCATACGGAGCTCCATCGCAGTCTTTAACACTGGTAGCATGCCGCGACAGCGTGGACGTGAACCGTATGTGCAGTTGACGGACTTTGAGCGAGGGCGTATAGTGGGCATGCGGGAGGCCGGGTGGACGTACCGCCGAATTGCTCAACACGTGGGGCGTGAGGTCTCCACAGTACATCGATGTTGTCGCCAGTGGTCGGCGGAAGGTGCACGTGCCCGTCGACCTGGGACCGGACCGCAGCGACGCACGGATGCACGCCAAGACCGTAGGATCCTACGCAGTGCCGTAGGGGACCGCACCGCCACTTCCCAGCAAATTAGGGACACTGTTGCTCCTGGGGTATCGGCGAGGACCATTCGCAACCGTCTCCATGAAGCTGGGCTACGGTCCCGCACACCGTTAGGCCGTCTTCCGCTCACGCCCCAACATCGTGCAGCCCGCCTCCAGTGGTGTCGCGACAGGCGTGAATGGAGGGACGAATGGAGACGTGTCGTCTTCAGCGATGAGAGTCGCTTCTGCCTTGGTGCCAATGATGGTCGTATGCGTGTTTGGCGCCGTGCAGGTGAGCGCCACAATCAGGACTGCATACGACCGAGGCACACAGGGCCAACACCCGGCATCATGGTGTGGGGAGCGATCTCCTACACTGGCCGTACACCACTGGCGATCGTCGAGGGGACACTGAATAGTGGACGGTACATCCAAACCGTCATCGAACCCATCGTTCTACCATTCCTAGACCGGCAAGGGAACTTGCTGTTCCAACAGGACAATGCACGTCTGCATGTATCCCGTGCCACCCAACGTGCTCTAGAAGGTGTAAGTCAACTACCCTGGCCAGCAAGATCTCCGGATCTGTCCCCCATTGAGCATGTTTGGGACTGGATGAAGCGTCGTCTCACGCGGTCTGCACGTCCAGCACGAACGCTGGTCCAACTGAGGCGCCAGGTGGAAATGGCATGGCAAGCCGTTCAACAGGACTACATCCAGCATCCCTACGATCGTCTCCATGGGAGAATAGCAGCCTGCATTGCTGCGAAAGGTGGATATACACTGTACTAGTGCCGACATTGTGCATGCTCTGTTGCCTGTGTCTATGTGCCTGTGGTTCTGTCAGTGTGATCATGTGATGTATCTGACCCCAGGAATGTGTCAATAAAGTTTCCCCTTCCTGGGACAATGAATTCACGGTGTTCTTATTTTAATTTCCAGGAGTGTAGTTCCAGAACAGGTGTCACTCTCTTTCCAACTTCTGGTTGCATTGGAGGATATTGACTTTCATTTTATGTTCTTGTTTTTCTCTGTGTTGTTGTCACTAGAATAGTAGTACTAGCAATAGTACATGTAAAGCTATGAGATATTGTAAAGAGTATGCAGCATGTTAATATTTTTAGGGGTTTTACACTTACTGAAATATCTGAGTATTGTAGGTGATCTAAAAATGGAAAATAGTTGAGTAGCTTCTCTAAGTATATATATATATATATATATATATATATATATATATATATATATATATATATATATATATATATAAAAAGAAAGATGATGAAACTTACCAAACAAAAGCGCTGGCAGGTCGATAGACACACAAACAAACACAAACATACACACAAAATTCTAGCTTTCGCAACCAATGGTTGCCTCGTCAGGAAAGAGGGAAGGAGAAGGAAAGACAAAAGGATATGGGTTTTAAGGGAGAGGGTAAGGAGTCATTCCAATCCCGGGAGCGGAAAGACTTACCTTAGGGGGAAAAAAGGACAGGTATACACTCGCGCACACACACATATCCATCCACACATACACAGACACAAGCAGACATTTTCCCACGTGGAATGTTTCCCTCTATTTTTTATATATATATATATATATATATATATATATATATATATGCTTAGTGGCATCATTATGATGAAAAAACGCCAGTGCGGTATCACATCAGTCTCATTAAAGTGTGCCTTATCAACTTGAGTACAAAAAAACTCGTGCAGTTCGATGAAACATAGATTTGTGGCTTTACTATGAGAAACACGAGTTTTTTCAACCTGTACACATTCATTGCAATTTTTTTAGTTATTTTTGGCCACTGACTTTCAAACATTTTCTACACAGTATTGAGCACATCAATTTTATTCAGGAAAATTGTACAATGGAATATTTACACTTCAGACACATGTATGACAAATTAACCATTTGATGGAGGCACATTTGGAATGAATACAGGTATGCTTACAACAACATTCAGATCAGATGCTTTATCAGTGGTATTTCAATAAAAGAATAGATTTGCTTGTATTAGGGCCTACTAGTACTTGTGCACACAACATGAATGTTTTTGAATAATATATGCGTTTTTGTTTTCAAAGAGCTCAAGTCAGTTCATTTTCTGTTATGTTAAGTAACACTCATTGCTATGTTGCGGTTCTGTTATATGCAGAACTTAGCCCCTCATTTTGAGTTCTCACATGTCTAGTTCATGAATTAGTCTGATAGGTATTCAGACAGGTAACTGTCACAATACTAAATAGTGAAATGAAAAAACGTCAAAGCAGGCAGGTGGCACTGACAGATGAAGTGTTTATTATTGCCTCATATGTGCGACAGCCGCCCCCCCCCCCCCCCCCCCCCCCCCATGAACCATGGACCTTGCCATTGGTGGGGAGGCTTGCGTGCCTCAACGATACAGATAGCCGTACCGTAGGTGCAACCACAACGGAGGGGTAACTATTGAGAGGCCAGACAAACGCGTGGTTCCTGAAGAGGGGGAGCAGCCTTTTCAGTAGTTGCAGGGGCAACAGTCTGGATGATTGACTGATCTGGCCTTATAACACTAACCAAAACAGCCTCGCTGTGCTGGTACTGTGAACGGTTGAAAGCAAGGGGAAACTACAGCCGTAATTTTTCCTGAGGACATGCAGCTTTACTGTATAGTTAAATGATGATGGCGTCCTCTTGGGTAAAATATTCCGGAGGTAAAATAGTCCCCCATTCGGATCTCCGGGCGGGGACTACTCAAGAGGACGTCGCTATCAGGAGAAAGAAAACTGGCATTCTACGGATCGGAGCGTGGAATGTCAGATCCCTTAATCGGGCAGGTAGGTTTGCAAATTTAAAAAGGGAAATGGAGATAGGTTAAAGTTAGATATAGTGGGAATTAGTGAAGTTCGGTGGCAGGATGAACAAGACTTCTGGTCAGGTGACTACAGGGTTATAAACACAAAATCAAATAGGGGTAATGCAGGAGTAGGTTTAATAATGAATAAAAGAATAGGAATGCGGGTAAGCTACTACCAACAGCATAGTGAACGCATTATTGTGGCCAAGATAGACACGAAGCCCACACCTACTACAGTAGTACAAGTTTATATGCCAACTAGCTCTGCAGATGACGAAGAAATTGAAGAAATGTATGATGAAATAAAAGAAATTATTCAGATAGTGAAGGGAGCCGAAAATTTAGTAGTCATAGGTGACTGGAATTCGACAGTAGGAAAAGGAAGAGAAGTAAACGTAGTAAGTGAATATGGATTGGGGCTAAGAAATGAAAGAGGAAGCCGCCTGGTAGAATTTTGCACAGAGCATAACTTAATCATAGCTAACACTTGGTTCAAGAATCATGGAAGAAGGTTGTATACATGGAAGAACCCTGGTGGTACTAGAAGGTTTCAGACAGTTATATAATGGTAAGACAGGGATTTAGGAACTGGGTTTTAAATTGTAAGACATTTCCAGGGGCAGATGTGGACTCTGGCCACAATTTATTGGTTATGAACTGTAGATTAAAACTGAAGAAACTGCAAAGAGGTGGGAATTTAAGGAGATGGGATCTGGATAAACAAAAGAACTTGAGGTTGTACAGAGTTTCAGTGAGAGCATAAGGGAACAACTGACAGGAATGGGAGAGAGAAATACAGTAGAAGAAGAATGGGTAGCTTTGAGGGAAGAAATAGTGAAGGCAGCAGAGAATCAAGTAGGTAAAAAGACGAGGGCTAGTAGAAATCCATGGGTAACAAAAGAGATACTGAATGTAATTGATGAAAGGAGAAAATACAAAAATGCAGTAAATGAAGCAGGCAAAAAGGAATACAAATGTCTCAAAAATGAGATCAACAGGAAGTGCAAAATGGCTAAGCAGGGATGGATAGAGGACAAATGTAAGGATGTAGAGGCTTATCTCACGAGGGGATAAGATAGATACTGCCTACAGGAAAATGAAAGAGACCTTTGGAGAAAAGAGCACCACTTGTATGAATATCAAGAGCTCAGATGGAAACCCAGTTCTAAGCAAAGAAGGGAAAGCAGTAAGGTGGAAGGAGTATATAGAGGGTCTATACAGGAGCGATGTTCTGGAGGACAATATTATGGAAATGGAAGAGGATGTAGATGAAGATGAAATGGGAGATATGATACTGTGTGAAGAGTTCAACAGAGCACTGAAAGACCTAAGTCAAAACAAGGCCCCAGGAGTAGACAACATTCCATTAGAACTACTGACAGCCTTGGGAGAGCCAGTCCTGACAAAACTCCACTATCTGGTGAGCAAGATGTATGACACAGACGAAATACCCTCAGACTTCAAGAAGAATATAATAATTCCAATCCCGAAGAAAGCAGGTGTTGACAGCTGTGAAAATTACTGAACTATCAGTTTAAAAAGCCACTGCTGCAAAATACTAACACGAATTCTTTACTGACGAATGGAAAAACTAGTAGAAGCCGACCTCCGGGAAGATCAGTTTGGATTCCGTAGAAATGTTGGAACACTATAGGCAATACTGACCCTACGACTTTTCTTAGAAGAAAGATTAAGGAAAGGCAAACCTACATTTCTAGCATTTGTAGACTTCGAAAAAGCTTTTGGCAATGTTGACTGGAATACTCTCTTTCAAATTCTGAAGGTGGCAGGGGCAAAATACAGGGAGCAAAATGCTATTTACAATTTGTACAGAAATCAGATGGCAGTTATAAGAGCCGAGGGACATGAAAGGGAAGCAGTGGCTGGTAAGGGAGTGAGACAGGGTTGTAGCCTCTCCCCAATGCTATTCAATATGTATATTGAGCAAGCAGTGAAGGAAACAAAAGGAAAGTTCGGAATACGTATTAAAATCCGTGGAAAAGAAATAAAAACTTTAAGATTCGCCGATGACATTGTAATTCTGTCAGAGACGGCTAAGGACTTGGAAGAGCAGTTGAACGGAATGGGCAGTGTCTTGAAAGGAGGGTATAAGATGAACATCAACAAAAGCAAAATGAGGATAATGGAATGCAGTCGAATTAAGTCGGGTGATGCTGAGGGAATTAGATTAACAAATGAGACACTTAAAGTAGTAAAGGAGTTTTGCTATTTGGCGAGCAAAGTAACTGATGATGGTCGAAGTAGAGAGGATATAAAATGTAGACTGGCAATGGCAAGAAAAGGGTTTTCGAAGAAAAGAAATTTGTTAACATCAAGTATAGATTCAAGTGTCAGGAAGTCGTTTCTGAAAGTATTTGTATGGAGTGTAGCCATGTATGGAAGTGAAACATGGACGATAAATAGTTTAGACAAGAAGAGAATAGAAGCTTTCGAAATGTGGTGCTACAGATGAATGCTGAAGATTAGATGAGTAGATCACATAACTAACGAGGAGGTACTGAATAGAATTGGGGAGAAGAGGAGTTTGTGGCACAACTTGACAAGAACAATGGATCGGTTGGTAGGACATGTTCTGAGGTGTCAAGGGATCACCAATTTAATACTGGAGGGTAGGGTGGAGGGTAAAAATTGTAGAGAGAGACCAAGAGATGAATACACTAAGCAGATTCAGAAGGATGTAGGCTGCAGCTGGTACTGGGAGATGAAGACGCTTGCACAGGATAGCGTAGCATGGAGAGCTGCATCAAACCAGTCTCAGGACTGAAGACAACAACAACAACAACAACAACAACAACAACAACATGTGCGACAGAAGGGGGGAAAAAAGCAAAGCATGGAATTGACAGGTCAAGTATTCCTCATGACAGGAAATTTTGTTATTGAGAAATTTCTGAAAACTTAATGCAAATGCATATTTCCAACATCAATATTATTAATTCTGACTCTCACATTCTGGATACCCAAAGAAGAAATAGTTCAACAGAGGAAAAATGGTATCATAATAACATGAGAGGCATTTAAATCTGTAACCATTATGAGGTCAACACAACCAATCATCCACTGGAATTCTGTGTACAATAATGCCAAGCGTTAGAGTACACAACAAGCTGATGGGTTCGAGAAATGTAATTTAGTCATTCTCCCTCCAAAAACTTAAAACCTTCATGGTAGCTGAAGAAACCAAGCAGTTTTCCAAATCTCACCTAAAACTTGTATTAGCATACTCTCACTTTCCTCAAATGGACTATCTTGTACAAGAGTAAAAGAATCTATGAAGTTATGTATATTTGCATGTTGTTTTACAAGGCTGCACACTTATTCTATTAAGTGCACAGCACAAGAAATTAAGCTACGAATTTTATCTACAGGCTTCAGCTTACGTATTAGTTCATACTTAAAAAAGCACGTTTATAATATTTCACTTAAACAGTGCTGCGGCGAAGTTCTGCATACTTTCCATTTACAGTTGCAAGGATAACATTACTAATAGTGACCAATAACCCACATACAATATGAAACACCAATAACCATAAACACAAATTGAAATGTATCAGACAGTTAATTAGATAAGGTTATGACACGATTCATACGACATTCTTGCCACTTGCCATTATAATTCACTGATAACTAAACTGATGGATTCCACCTACTTTGTTATTTAACTGGAACCCCTTCTGAAGCATTCGGTAGAGAAAAATAACTGACAGTTATAAGTAACTGTTAAAAACAACTGTTATAAAAGAATAACTGTAACCGTGATAACAGTTACTCCAAAATAACCATTTGCTCCACCTCTAAAAATGCTGTAAATGATTTTTACTTTAGTTTCTTTTTTTTCTTTTTGCTGAAAGTGGAAATAAAATTTAGCAAAATCCTTGACGAAATGATTAAAAAATAGTGAGAAAGTAACAGAAATAACTTTTTTAAAAATGACGAAATCCGACAAAAATTTTCATCAGAAACAGGTGCCTCAAGTTATTGGGCATACACAGGCATTATGCTATTAATAACGTATTATGCTATTAATAATGTTCATCTGCAACTCCTGATATTTGTAGTACTTGTAGACAACTGAGTAAAACTTGTCAGGTTTGTTAATACTATTTATGATCACTTGCATTAGTTATTGGTCAATGTTTTCATCTATGGATAAGACTTTCCTACATGGCCATCAGTCCACATGGATATTAACACATTTAGGATGCATGATGCAACAGATCGGAAGATATCACATGTCACCACGGGATCTACACGGGCTTCACAGGGCCTGTGCATAGCTTTGATGTGACAACTGCCTCCAGCAAAGTACAAAGGGTTTACAAAGCCCCTGGCAGAATAAAATTCAGTGGTTTTCTGTACTAATGGTGCTGCGACACACTTCTGAGTGAGTAGTCATAACGCTCTTGATGATGTGTGTAAGAAATATTAATAGATCAGAAAGACACACAACTAAGAGAAAAATAAATTATTACTTACTGTGCTGCCAGCAAAACCTGGATGGTTCCATCCCAGTACAGAATAACCTGCCTCTATTGGAGTGGTCATAATCCCAATTTCATAAAATCCGGCATTTCCTTCTGAACAGAGGATTAAGACACTACCATTTTCATGTCTGAAAGTAACAAATCAATACATATATTTTCACCACAAATCAAGTAGTCAAATTTTTAATACTGCCAATACACACACATAAAAGTACACAAAACTATTCTAGTTTTTTGGGAGCATTAGTTCCTTCCTCAGGTAGTAGAGGTATGTGGGTTGGGGAATGTTAAAAAGGAAAGGTAGGACACCCAGTTCCCAGTATGAGAAGCAACCACTGGCTCCGAGGATGCAGAGTAAACCTCTGCCAACTAAAAGCTGTAAAGGGTCACCTCCACCCCACCCCACCCCCTCATTACCCAGTATCACCATGGGACAATGTAGCTGTGCTCGAGTATGTGGGTTTTGTACTTTAGCTCCGAGGAAGCAATCTACCAATAAGCTCACCAATGTTTTACATCTTATTTGTGTGCCTTTCAACCAGTCATCACCTCTGTTATATGATGAGTTATGACCTTTAGTCCTTGCATTATTTATGTTATTCTAGGGACAAGGAAGTGTAATTTTTTTTTAAATTCATTTTCTTCTAATTTCACTTTTACAGGAATTCCTGTGTTACTTGGTGCCTCTTCTATCCGGTGTATTGCAGCATATTCTCATAAACATCTACATCTACATCTATATCTACGACATCGTCGTCGTCATCAATGTATACAGGTTTTCAGTTTAGTCATAAAACTGCTGGCAGGTTGAAAGTTATGGTGCTAATATATTTGTCTTATTTCTAACTGAAGTTTATTGTTAGCAACAAACACAGTCGTAGGTTAAATGAAAAAATGGATTTATACAAAAACAGCAAGTTTCTGAAGTTCTCTCTACGTAGTGCATGATCATTTACTTTAGGTAATACGCTGACAAAAAAAACTCACAACACCAAGAAATAACTAATACAGACTAGTGAAATTTCAGGAATACATTTATCTATATAAAATATTTACGTGGTTCACATTGCAAGACCAAAGTTTAATGCAAGTGCAAGATAATTCATTGCAAATGTGACACGATGGTACAGTAATAATTGGTGTAACCGCCAGATCTCGAATGCAATCAAGCGAATGTGCATGCATTGTTATAAATTAATAGGGAAACATTCCACGTGGGGAAAAATATATCTAAAAACAAACATGATGTGACTTACCAAACGAAAGCGCTGGCACATCGATAGACACACAAACAAACACACAAAATTCTAGCTTTCGCAACCAATGGTTGCCTCGTCAGGAAAGAGGGAAGGAGAGGGAAAGACGAAAGGAAGTGGGTTTAAAGGGAGAGGGTAAGGAGTCATTCCAATCCCGGGAGCGGAAAGACTTACATTAGGGGGAAAAAAGGACGGGTATACACTTGCACACACACACACACACACACACACACACACACACACATCCATCCACACATATACAGACACAAGCAGACATATTTAAAGACCAAATATGTCTGCTTGTGTCTGTATATGTGTGGATGGGTATGTGTGTGTGTGTGCGCGCATTTACACGCCGTTTTTTCGAAATTTTCCCGAATCTCTCCATCCTTTAACGTGTTTTGGCGGCAACACAACCACCTAACCTATGTGCACATCGTTGTCTACCAACCCAAGTTCACCACAGGATCAACATAGCCCAGCTTTAACCAACATTTTTTCGCCTTTTTTCACAACAGATCTCCAGTTACTTTCTCCAGTTATTTTCATTTTCTTCTCAACCTCATGTTACACTTTCCACCTTCTAATACCATGTCACCCTCACAACACCCCCACAACGACCCCATTAAGTTTTATTTACATTCACTCCACAAACATGCCTTCACCCTAGCAAGATTACGCTCGCATATTTTATTTTCTCAGGCTTGTCTGACATTTGGCATTACCCCCAAAGGCCTCATACTTACGGTTCCCATCTCTGGCTGCAAACCTTCTTTCCATCAGTCCCTATACCAGTTCCAAACTGAACAATCCATTGCCCTCACCCACCTAATCCTTCACCTACACATCAACTCAGTCAATGAACACACCCGTCGACTCCTATCCTTAATAAAAGTCCTCAATCTTTCCCACATCCACACCGGCTGTTCAGAGCATCCTCCTACAGGCCAACCGCAAATTAGAACAGCATGCCACCCTTCACCTCAAAAAACTTTTCAATCTCCTGGTTTCGCACCTCCGGAAAGGCAACTCACTCACCCTTCACAACCTTTCCATCAAACCTCAACCTCCTCTCATTGCACACAAACCCAGTCTCTCCCATCTACTCAACCTCCCACTTCCAGCTCCACTCCCTCCAAAACCTCAAAATTCCAATCAACACAATCTGGAACCACAACACCCTAATTCAGTAGTTAACCTTTCCTCCAAACCTCTCTCCCAATCCGAAACCTCTGTCCTATCCAAAGGCCTCACCTTCAGCCCCACTCCCAGATTCAACCAAACAGCCCTCGTCAAAGATTTACTGTCCTACACTCGTACTCTCTGCTGGAAGTATCACTTTGCCACGAAGAAAAATGATCCTAATCCTACTCCTAGTGATCCAACTCCCCAAGACACTATCCAAATTGAACCCTGCCTGGAACAGTTCCGTCCTCCGTCACAGCGGGACCCACCTCCTCTTCATGAAAATCACCCTCTCCAAACCTTCCAGGAATTTCTGACTTCCAGCCTTGCCTCTCAATCCTTCTTAAAAAACCTTAATCCTACTCCCAACATCACCACTGCTGAAGCCCAGGCTATCCGTGATCTGAAGGCTGACCGGTCCATCATCATCCTTCCGGCGGACAAGGGTTCCACGACCGTGGTACTTGATCGTCGGAAGTATGTGGCTGAGGGACTGCATCAGCTTTCAGACAACACCACATACAAAGTTTGCCAAGGTAATCCCATTCCTGATGTCCAGGCGAAGCTTCAAGGAATCCTCAGAACCTTAGGCCCCCTGCAAAACCTTTCACCTGACTCCATCAACCTCCTGACCCCACCGACACCCCGCACCCCTACCTTCTACCTTCTTCCTAAAATTCACAAACCCAATCATCCCGGCCGCCCCATTGTGGCTTGTTACCAAGCCCCCACAGAACGTATCTCTGCCTACGTAGATCAACACCTTCAACCCATTACATGCAGTCTCCCATCCTTCATCAAAGACACCAACCACTTCCTCGAACGCCTGGAATCCTTACCCAATCCGTTACCCCCGGAAACCATCCTTGTAACCATTGATGCCACTTCCTTATACACAAATATCTCGCACGTCCAGGGCCTCGCTGCGATGGAGCACTTCCTTTCACGCCGATCACCTGCCACCCTACCTAAAACCTCTTTCCTCATTACCTTAGCCAGCTTCATCCTGACCCACAACTTCTTCACTTTTGAAGGCCAGACATACCAACAATTAAAGGGAACAGCCATGGGTACCAGGATGGCCCCCTCGTACGCCAACCTATTCATGGGTCGCTTAGAGGAAGCCTTCTTGGTTACCCAAGCCTGCCAACCCAAAGTTTGGTACAGATTTATTGATGACATCTTCATGATCTGGACTCACAGTGAAGAAGAACTCCAGAATTTCCTCTCCAACCTCAACTCCTTTGGTTCCATCAGATTCACCTGGTCCTACTCTAAATCCCATTCCACTTTCCTTGATGTTGACCTCCACCTGTCCAATGGCCAGCTTCACACGTCCGTCAACATCAAACCCACCAACAAGCAACAGTACCTCCATTATGACAGCTGCCACCCATTCCACATCAAACGGTCCCTTCCCTACAGCCTAGGTCTTCGTGGCAAACGAATCTGCTCCAGTCCGGAATCCCAGAACCATTACACCAACAACCTGACAACAGCTTTCGCATCCCGCAACTACCTTCCCGACCTGGTACAGAAGCAAATAACCAGAGCCACTTCCTCATCCTCTCAAACCCAGAACCCCCCACAGAAGAAACACAAAAGTGCCCCACTTGTGACAGGATACTTTCCGGGACTGGACCAGACTCTGAATGTGGCTCCCCGGCAGGGATACGACTTCCTCAAATCCTGCCCTGAAATGAGATCCATCCTTCATGAAATCCTCCCCACTCCACCAATAGTGTCTTTCCGCCGTCCACCTAACCTTCGTAACCTCTTAGTTCATCCCTATGAAATCCCCAAACCACCTTCCCTACCCTCTGGCTCCTACCCTTGTAACCGCCCCCGGTGTAAAACCTGTCCCATGCACCCTCCCACCACCACCACCTACTCCAGTCCCGTAACCCAGAAGGTGTACACGATCAAAGGCAGAGCCACGTGTGAAAGCACCCACGTGATTTACCAACTGACCTGCCTACACTGTGACACATTCTATGTGGGAATGACCAGCAACAAACTGTCCATTCGCATGAATGGACACAGGCAGACAGTGTTTGTTGGTAATGAGGATCACCCTGTGGCTAAACATGCCTTGGTGCACAGCCAGCACATCTTGGCACAGTGTTACACCGTCCGGGTTATCTGGATACTTCCCACCAACACCAACCTATCCGAACTCCGAGGATGGGAACTTGCTGTTCAATATATCCTCTCTTCCCGTTATCCACCAGGCCTCAATCTCCGCTAATTTCAAGTTGCCGCCACTCATACCTCACTTGTCATTCAACAACATCTTTGCCTCTGCACTTCCGCCTCGACTGACATCTCTGCCCAAACTCTTTGTCTTTAAATATGTCTGTGTGTGTCTCTGTGTGTGTGTGTGTGTGTGTGTGTGTGTGTGTGTGTGTGTGTGGATGGATGTGTGTGTCTGTGCAGGTGTGTGCCCGTCCTTTTTTCCCCCTAGGGTGGGTCTTTCCGCTCCCGGGATTGGGGTGGCTCCTTGCCCTCTCCCTTAGAACCCACATCCTTTCGTCTTTCCCTCTCCTTCCCTCTTTCCTGATGGGCGGCAGTTTGTTGTGAGGGCTTGAGTTTTGTGTGTGTGTTTGTGTTTGTTTGTGTTTCTATCGACCTGCCAGAGCTTTCGTATGGTAAGTCACATCATCTTTGTTTTTTAAATATATAAAAATGAAGATGATGTGACTTTCCGGGCGAGGGCGCTGGCACGTCGATGGACGCACGGACGGGCGCAGGCATGCACACGGAATTCTGGCTTTCGCAACCAACGGTTGCCTCGTCGGGGGGGGGGGATATGGGTTTTGGGGGAGGGGGTGGGGAGTCGTTCCGGTCCCGGGAGCGGAAGGACTTGCCTTGGGGAGTGGGGGGGGGCGTGTACGCTCGCACATGCGCGCATGTCCATCCGCACGTGTGCAGACACAAGCAGACATGTGTGTGGATGGATATGTGTGTGTGTGCGCGCGCGAGTGTATACCCGTCCTTTTTTTCCCCCTAAGGTAAGTCTTTCCGCTCCCGGGATTGGAATGACTCCTTACCCTCTCCCTTAAAACCCAAATCCTTTCGCCTTTCGCCTTTCCCTCTCCTTCCCTCTTTCCTGACGAGGCAACCATTGGTTGCGAAAGCTAGAATTTTGTGTGTGTATCGACGTGCCAGCGCTTTCGGTTGGTATGTCACATCATCTTTGTTTTTAGATATATGTGCATGTATTGTGTTGTATAGGTGCTGGATGTCTGTGGGATTGAGTTCCATGCCTGCTGCACTTCGTCGGTTAATGCAGGGATGGTTAATGCTGTTTGTGGACGATACTGGAGTTATTGTCTGATGATGTTCCACAAGTACTTTATTAGAGACAGATCTGGTGATCGAGCAGGCAAGGCAGCATGCCGACACATTGTAGAGCATGTTGGGTTACATCATCTTTACATGGGTGAGTTTTATCCTGTTGTTAAACACCACCTGGAATGCTGATTATGAGTACCTGCACAACAGGTCGAATCACCAGACTGATACACAAATTTGCAGGCAGGCTGTGTGGGCCAGGTGGAGGTCCAGGGTATCAGGCACAGAAACAGGTTGGTTAGAGGCCCTCAACTGGCCTTCTCCTGACAAACACACGGTCCACAATGGCATCGAGGCAGAACCAGCTTTCATGAGGAAACACCACAGTTCTCCACCCTAACCCCCAATGAGCTCTCACTTGACACCACTGAAATCACAAATAGGAGTGGTTTGCAGTCAGTGGAATGCATGCTACAGGGAAACTGGCTTGGAGCTGTCCTCGAAATAAGTGATTTGTAAAGTTTGTTGTGTCACTGTGGTGCCAACTGCTGCTCAAACTGCTGCTGCAGATGCAGTACGATGAGCGAGAGCCATACACCAAACACAATAGTCTCCTCATGGCCTTCCAGAGCCCTGCCGTCTTGTGACCGTTCATTCTCGTGACCACCGCTGCCAGGAATCAAGTATGGTGGCTACATTGCTGCGAAGTCTTTCTGCAGTATCTCAGAAGGACAATCTAGCTTCTTGTAGCCATATTACATGACCTCATTTAGACTTGGTGAGCCATTGGTAATGGAGTCTTTATCGCCTTGAAGGCGTTCTTGACTAACGTCAACTCACCATGTCCAATCTCAAAGGCAACTATCCCTCACCACCATTACAGCGTGCATTTAAAGCAAACCTGATTTGTATCCTCATAGCAGCACTACTAGCACCACTCTTATGCAACTGGCATGAAATCTGAATTGACATCTTTTAGATTTAGAATCACACGTACCATCTTTTGCTTATGTCACACAACTCCTCCTTGGTGTTGTGATTTTTTTCCCCCGTCAGTGTATTCTGGCAGATAGTTTTTCTATAATAAATATGTTATCAGATTTTATATGGAGTGTCCCAAATAATTAATGCATAAAGCTGTGTGAAAAATATACTAACACCTCCGTGAGCATTTAAAGATCTCAGTTCACTTAACAGAGTATGTATGTGATGAATGTCTCAGTTTATTAACCATGTGGACTACAACAAATTACACACAAATGATTTTATTCACGCTATTCATAAACATAAGTTTTGAAACCTAAAAAGAATTGCGAGTTGTATGAAATTCAACTACTGATGTTTCTGAGAAACAAAGTCAAGATAGCAAAAATCTGAACATAGTCTTGTTCATGTCAGAGTTTGTGAAGTGTCCATTTGCCTGGAACAGATAAAGCTCCAGCAATGCAAATGTGATGCTGTACATACTTTACTGTCTGCACTTATCTAAAAATATGAATTACTGGTTTGAAGACTTCATTAATTTAAGAAAATCATGCTGAGGTAATTTCTCAAATTTAGTTCACTAGCAGCTTCTTTCTTGAGGTCAAATACAGATTTATCCAGTAAGTACTGCATACAGGAAGCAAATTGTGATGCAGACAATAAATCACTTGTTAGAGCATCGCGTTTTAAAACTACTCATACAAATATTTACTTCTCTTTTGTGATTAATTTGTTTTATAAATAATTTTGTTCTGGTGGAAGCAGTTTGCTTGTTTAAGCGTCATTCTGAGAGATAATTCTGAGTTCTAATATTACCTGAATTATCAAGGATAAATTCAATTAATTTAGAGAGTCTGTGACCTTAGTAAGTTTTTGTTTTTCAAAGTGTTCAAGAAATGAAGCATTTCTAATTTACAAGAGTATTGTTTCTATCATTTGTTAACTCTCTCTAAGACAATTTAGCCTTGTCCTTGAACATGCAATTTTAAATGCAAGACACAAAGTTATATTTTCTTCTAATTTTGCAAGGTGCCTGATGTTGAACACACTTAATCATTTGTTTTACATAATATTATTTTATCTTTCCTGTACATGATAGACTCTTTCATGGTGTTAATTACTCATTACCACCATTCTTGTCTCCAGGGGGGGGGGGGGGGGGGGAGGGGGAGGTGGTGATCAAGTCTGCAACCCCTGCAAAATGTTGGAGCCACCGAGGCAGCATTTTGAACAACCGGCATGTGCAACTCAATTTCACATTATATTCAACATTTCCATAAGAAAGAGGTAGATCCACTGTTAATTAAAATCTTCTTCCTTCACCCAGACACAATTATGCATGGTGCGCAACTGATACTTATCAAGTGCCACTACTAACACTACTTCAGCTATTCTCATGAAAGGAGGCTGCACTTCAAAAGTTAATTTCTTCATCTCCTGTGTAGTCCTTAGATGATTGATGAAAATGTTTGAATGCAACTTATGCAACTTAATGTATGAGGCAGGATCAGAAAGTAACTGACAATAATATTTTTTCTTCCCTGGTATTGCAGCTGGAATGTTGAAATTTCATGACAATGTAGTTTGAAGTTTGCACTACAGAGGGTATTTTGTTTTCATATGCAGCTCTACTGAGAGACACCTGAACTATGAAATACAAATGGTACGCATGTCATCAGCTTATGAATAGCAGTAAAGTATAATTCTGTATTTGTGAGCCAAAGGGCATAAATTGAGCAAAATTCACAGGGATGCGCACGGCATATATGGGGATGACTGTATGGACCGTAGCAATGTGTCTAGGTGGGGTGCATTCTTCCAAGAGGGCTGTGTGAACTTTAGTGATTTGTCACACTCCGGGTGGCCAGTAACAGCTGCAAACCTGCAGAATGTCAGAGGCACTGAGGCAGCAATTTTGAACAACCAGCGTGTGCAACTACGAATTTTATCATAGCAGTTCAAACATTTCCTATGGTGTGGTGTACAATTTTATTCACAATACACTGAAATTTCATAAAGTTTGTGCTCACTGGATACCTAAGGACCTGACAGACAACTTGGGTGGCATGTGGTCCAGCATCCACCATACAGTCCAGATCTTGCGCCATTGAACTTTCATTTATTTGGTCCCATGACAGAATTACTGACCAGCCAATGCTTTGTCACAGATGCAAAAGTGAAACCAGCAGTCCACAGATGGCTATACGCGAACCAAAAGGACTTCTATCAAAAGGGCATACTGAAACTCGTACCACGATGGGAGAAATTTGTTGAGAACATTGGTGACTATGTAGAAGAGAAGGTAGAAGATGTACGTTTGTGTGTGTGTGTGTGCGTGCGCGTGCGCGCGCCCGTGCGTGCGCGTGCGCGTGCGCGCGCGCCCGCTCATGCATGTGTGCGCATGTGGGGGGGGGAGTGCGGGTGCCGTTTTTTTAAAATCTCTTTAGCTTTTTGGTAACAAAATTACTGTATGTTACTTTCTGATCTTCCCATGTATGTACTATGAGGAACACAAAAACAACAGAGCAATCATGGTCTTGATATATGTCGAGTTTCTGTGTTGTTTACCCATTGGAAATTTGCATCTGTACGTGCCATTGTGAGTAATGGCCTTTTGCGAGGTATCCAAATCCAAATGTCCATGACATCTAGTCCTCTGCCCTCTTTGTGATGTTTGCTTGGAGATTGATTGAGATGGAGATACACATTCACTGGCAGGAGCAATTCTTGTCAGGTTTGAAACAGACTGTCATTGACAAAGCATGAAACTCGTCATTGGTCCTTGTTGTTTAGCATCATTTTATTACCACAGTTTTTATGCTTTACTGCATGGCTCAGAGCAGTAAACCATTCTTTATAGACTTGTACGACAGTATGTTGATACAAAAACAAATTGGAAAACTTTGTTCAAGTTAAGGAGATTGGGATGTCAAAATATGATAGCTTCTTTCTGTCATTTTGCACCTCTTAACCGTAATCATACTCTACTGATTCCCATAGAGATGACTGGCACATACACATCACTTCACTGCCACGACTTCGTCAGTAGTGGACAGTCACATGACTATCTGGTACCAGTTCTACACCACCTACAGCAATCCAAACCAAACGGTGTGTTCTTTTAAAGTGACAGTTAAACATTGTCTAGTGCACTAAACATAAGTTTTGGAATAAAGGATTGTGTAGCAAAATATATATGATTTTAAGTTTTACAGTTCTTGTCATACCTACAATCGGAGTTTCAATGCAATAAAATCCTCACAGGTTTCTTGCTGCACAAGATTGCAGTGTGAGCACCATGTTTCTGAACAGCTACACCCTCTTTTCACCTTCCAGCAAAGAAAAAGAGAGAGAGCACCTTTCCAAAAAGTTGTGCTCACATTACGATATAACGCAGAAAAAAAATTGTGAAGATTTCATTGCATAACTGCATCTGCCAGTCAGACACATAATTCACTATTAGGACCCAACAGATAGTGTTAGTAATGATATTCAACTTGTCTGAATTTTTAATGGGACAAGAAAACTGCAACAAATGAAATCTCTTGAAACTTTTGGCCAACTCCCAAATTATAATTTTACAGAAAAATCAAATTTTAAAAGGAGATAATCACAGTAATGTATAAGGAATGATCTACAAAAACTGGGAAACTGAATTGCTACTGTGGTTCCCCTTCGGCACGAGTACGTACCATTCTTCAACAACTAAGAAGTAGATATTCTAATGCAGTAGATCAAAAAAAATATATTTGATGAGTGCACATGTGCAAGCAATATCTCTGGTTATAATGTGTTGTTAGGGCAAATGTGCAGCCACACTTACTTGTTTCTATTGTCTACAAACATGGTGTCAATTTCATTTCCATCCCTTGATTTCAGCTTATATCGTTGACCATTGTGTTCAGTGATCAACTTTGTTCTACCTTGTAGTAGCATTGGGACTGCAAATGGAACAAAAACATTCACACACAATTAAAAGTTTCTTGAATAATCTACAGAATAAAAAATTATAAGTTACTAAATCATTAAGTAATGAGACTAGAGGTATCCTATTATGTTAATTCTTTAAAGAGATCTTTGGTTTCATGTCAACTTTTACAACTGCCCATCATTCTTGAGCAGAACTCAAGAGAACAATGCATTCTTTGTAATGTTTAAATTTATTTTGTGCTAGCAAAAGGAAAAGCTGTGATGGTGGTTGCACAGAAGATCCCCTTCGTTTAGCACAAATCATTTTATGAAAACTGAAAGGGTATGGGAATCTACAACAGAAAACTCACCTGTTTTGAATGTTACAAAGAGAATATCCCATGAACTGTTTTATGTTACTTCTTCACTCACAATATTTAAATTCTGTTCATTCTTTTTGTAACAGAGGGAACTGCTGGATATTGCCTTGCAAATAAATACTGTCTTCAGACACAAATTTACTACCACACAACCCACTGCTATGTAATGTTACGAAAATTCTTTCATGTAGCATACAGTGAAAACCCCAGTTAACTGAACTCAGTTCAACCGAAACCCAGATTATACAAAACAACTCCAAATATTGCAAAAAAAAGAAAAAAATGTCTTTATTGCACAGAAATAATTCAAGGTGAGTGTGTGTGGGATGGCAGGGAGTTGCTTCCCCACCCACGAACTCACCGGTCTCAACAAAACTATACTGCCAACAATAGTGCATTTGAGTGATTGTTTCTTTCCACTGTGTGTGAATTTTTGTTTTTGTGTTATGCTACAAATTATGAAGTACAATATACTGTATATTAATATACTGTAAACCTTCATCTAATTTTAACATTAATAAAGACCATAAAAGATGTCTGCAAAGGGAGATTTTTGAACTCGTTTGGCCTTCAGAAGCTTCCAAAAATATGTACACCAGGAAATAGTGTAGTGCATATTAGATGTTCATGGCCTAACTGAGAAAACTGTTATCCAAAATGGCTTCCCTCCCCCTTTAGTTTGGTTAATTGGTGTTGTAACGTGCAGAAGGAAGATGCCACACCATATTCGACCGAAATTGCTAAGTTTGACATCCCTATGAAAACTGCATTCCTGACTTAGGTGGGAGGTGTTTCACCAAACAAAGAAAGTATTCTGAATCCATGTCCCACCTTCTTACACAACATTTGCCACTGTCCAGTCTATCAAAGTTCTGTACAATATTTCCTATATAAAATAAGGAAAGTACAAGACTCCTAACTACCAGAGACATTTTACATACCCAAGATATACTGAATAGGTAAACATCATCTGATCATTACCATTAATCTCTAAAAAATCTAGTACAATCAGACGTGATAGTTGTTCTCAATGGGACACCATAAAAAATACAAAATGATAAAACCCGTTTATCACACGCCATCCTGAGACTACTCCAGAAGAGCTACAAAAGAAAACATTACAGCATTTTTTTTTTCTTTCAAAAAGTTGAAAGCAGGTGATATCCAGTGGAACACATTAAGAAGGAAGGTAGCTTAAGAGTCCTGTAATTGTAAAGGTCATTGGAGTCATAACATAATGTTGGACTGGCCCAGAATGAAGAAGGAAAAATGGATACAGCTTTATTATGGAAGCCATTCTAGTATTTGCCTCTAGCAATTCAGAAAAATCACAGAAAATCTCATTTAGTATCACTGGGTTGGGATTTAAACCCTGCACCTAATAAATACAAGTCCAATGTGAATGTACATATTCCAAGCATATAGTGCTAATGAAATACTCTCACGTTTTCATCCATATGGCTGTGTTAACATTCCGCAATATTTCAATGAGTGTCCCTTTCTTCATCTTCTGGCGAAGAAGAAGAAGAAGAAGAAGAAGAAGATGACGACGACAATGAGTGTGACACATATTGAAACATAACAGAATATCAACACAGCTGTCCACGTGGAACACAAAGAAGATTTTGTGACAAGTCTTACATGTTACGACTGTACAATTCACTCAGTGGCACCAGATTTCATTTCAAGCACTAAAATGCAGCATTCAGTGATGCAGCAAATGAAAACTTGACAAAAAGCAGCTGTGTGTTTCAGTCAGAGGTACATATTAAAAGTTTACCCCATCTGAGTGCTGAAAAGAAAGAAAGAGAGAGAGAGAGAGAGAGAGAGAGAGAGAGAGAGAGAGAGAGAGCAGTTGACAATATTCAAATACATACAGATATTTTGAACACAATGATATATAAAACCACTGAAATCCAGAGGAATGGTGATATTGCTTTATTGTCAGTAGCCTGTAGTCCAAGGTATATTTCTCTGCATAACGTTTCATCATCTGTTGCTGAAGACATTGTCAGAGGCTGCTTGAACAACTCAGAAAGCAGTTACAGTTTCAGCTCAGCGAGCCGAACTGTTTATACATTCCACGCAACTGTCAGTTCATGTCATCAAACTGCTGCCAGAGAGCATGGAGTCACGACAAATTATGATTGCACCGGTGTATATTAAGGAGCTTACAACGGAGAAGAGCTCATGCTGTTAGCTTTCTTTAGCATTCACGTCCACAATTTGTGAAAATGCATAGTAATGGTTGGCTATTGGTAAAATCACAGTATCAGCTAAATGAATTTTGTGATTCTCAGATCAGACTGCATGATCTGCTACAGCTGATTTATACTTATTGCCCAGGTGAAAATTGTTCTTGTGTTTCTTAAGGCCACTGTTAATGCTTCTATTTGTAGTTACTATCTATACTTGACCATAAATGCAAAGGATTTATATACTCCTGCTGTGGCAAGTGGCAGCCATAAGTCCTTTGCGGTGTTCAAACATCTGCACACCTTTCTTGTGGGTATACAAACTATCAATATTGTGTTCGTGTGAGTTCTCTGCTGATGAGAGCTGTGGCAGTGTTTTTCTTTCCCAAGCAGAAGGAAAACTTTCCCTTTAGTTGCTTCTTTTTCATTAGAAGCTCTAGAACTTTTAGGATATAGTCCCCTATTTATCTTTCTGTCAGAGCAGCCATATCTTCTAAAGGCGTTTCTTTAATGATCGAGCCCATCCACCAAATCATATGTTTCACAGAGTCTTTTAGCACAGTCCACCAACGTTTTTGTTGTATTGAGCTTGCCTTGGTTGACCAAACATGGTGTGTTGCTCACTGCACGCTTCATCTTGGTAGAGAGATTTCAATTAGCCTCCTCACATGATACACTGGACTTTGTTCTCTCCAGAGCTCATCATCTTCTGATAGTTGGCATCGCATTTGCCACCAAAGAATGTTATCACTTCCACTCACTGCAGACAAATGTAACCTTCCAAGTGTCTTTTTAAGTCCCGGTACTCCAAGCTCCAACCCAGATCTCTGAACTCTCACCGGGAGAATAGATGGACCTAGCACGACACTTAATAATCTGGTAATAGTCAGTAAGTGATTGACATTGTACTGACAGCCAGTGATCCATGGTTTCATTGAGCTATGTCCATGTGGACAGTTACATCCAAGGACATAAAAGTTATGTATCAGTCTTGTAAATAGCATAAAAAGTACACTCATATTTTAACAATTTAATAAATGTTGAACTATCTATTCCACATCATTCACCTACGGACACAATAGGTACTTCTGGCAACAAGGATGGTGTAGCTATGGATACATTAGACCAGGATCGAGCATCAACAAAATGATCACTTTTTTTTGCGCATCTGTGTCACCATTTTTGAACTTTACTGTTTGTTTTTCTTACATATAGAAGTGGGTTAATTTTTTAACTTTTTTTATGAAATGGGAAATACAGGAGAGTGACCACTCACTGCACTTACTCAGTTTCCGAGCCAACAATCCCACACTGCTAGATGCACAGAAGCCCAGCAACGAAATTCAACTGAAGCACAGAATTCCGGAGGCATGATGCCATCTCCTCCTTTCCGTTCTGTTGATGAGAACCAATAGGCCTGGACGGAATACAAAGTTGGTCTCGAAGAACACTATGTAGCCTACAAAAACAGGTGATTCGCAACGTCAATTTTTAGGATATGTTGCAAAGTTGTTTCCCCAAGTTGAGTACCACTCTCTACCCTGTGAGGAAGTCATTCAGAAATTACACGATTTTTTGACACCCAATTTCATGTAGCTGCCGCTTATTTCAAATTTTTTTGTACACATTGCCACAGTAATCAGACTTGCAAGGAGTAGGTGACTAATCTCAAGGGTATTATGAGAAACTGTAAATTTAATCAAACTTGTGGAGCTTCATTCCAAAATGAAGTGCTTCACAATGCACTTATTCAAAATGTGACTGCCAACAGGAAACAGGCTGTGATTTTGAACTATTATGATCCTGCTCTCACTCAAGTACTAACAATGACTAAATCTCAGAAAAGTGCAAGACTTCATGGAATTGGACTTAACTGTGCCTGTTTTTACCATGCTGAGAGTAGATAGTTTTAACGTGCACAGTCCACCGTGTCTCACATTGACAGCAGCCACAAACAGCACCAACTGCAATACACGAGGCAGCCAAGTCTTGCATCAAGTGTTTTGCAATGCGTGGCTGCAAACATTGTTTCTCCTGTGAAACAGAATGCCATCACTGCCAAAAGTCAAGTCATACACAGCAAGTAAGCCTGCGAAAGATTGGCACAGTAAACTCTGTTCCATGCAAATCTGAGAAAATGAAAATCAATATGATTTCTCATTATGAACCCTCGCCTGCTCCTGGAAACACTCACTGAAACTGCAGACACTAGTGCAAGAATTGTAAAGTGTTATATATGGTGTATTCAGTGCCAAATTTTCCTGAATCAGATCAGCTCTTCTCAAACACATAATCAGCAAAATGCTCTGTCACTCACAGATTACACAAAGACAGCCTTCTGAAAGTAGAACTGACAATCATACTCAGAGCAATAATCACCAACTGATCATATCTTTTTACAGGATTGCAATCTAAATTAACCATTTCAGTTAGATACTGATGCTTCAGTCACATTTATTAATCAGAATACATGTACGCAATTGAGACATCCCAAGCTACAGAAATCATACCTTACATCCTACAATGGTGAAAGTACCTCTTTTCTGGAGGTATGCACTCTGCAAACCAAATATAAAAATATGACTACATTAGTGCCATTTACAGTACGGGAAATACAATTTAATCAAAACTTTTTGGCATGGACACATTTGATTTCTTTGGTTTAGATATTCAGGACAATGTGCATGCTATCAATACTCAGTTTTCCTCTGCCAGCATTTATGAACTGCATAAAAAATGTGGACATTTAATTTTATTTAATTCAAACATATGCAATTTTTTTGTAATGCTGTAATAGGTATCAAGAATTGATATATTCAAATAAGGTGTGTAAATTTTTAGAATCTGAAATACATTTACTGCTTCAAACTTGTTGGAACAGGGTGTACATGTGGACAAGAAAAAAATTCCTGCTTTTTTCCCAGGTTTCTGGATAAATATTGGATGAAAATACTCTTTTTCCCAGGTGAAAACACACAGAAGCCCTGGAGATAGTACATTTTATTATGTGTTAAGTGACAATATACTTCTCCTTTAGAGCTGTAAAACTTACGAGTCCTTTGAATGGCAAAGGTTTTATAAACCAGCATAGAACTTCACAGCACTTTAGGAAATGAAACCCAGCTAAAAGCAAAATGGCTAAGCAAGAATGGTCTGTATAAGCAAGATGTACTTGGGGCAATATTTGGAAATGGAAGAGGATGTAAATGAAGATGAGATGGAAGATATGATACTGCTTGAAGAATTTGACAAAGCACTGAAAAACTTATGCCAAAACAAGGGCCCGGGAGTAGATAACATCCTGTTAGAGCTACTCATAGCCTTGGGAGAGCCAGCCATAACAAAACTCTTCCATCTGGTGAGCAAGATGTATGAGATAGGCGAAATACCCCAAGACTTCAAGAAGAATACAATAATTCCAATTCAAAAGAAAAGCAGGTGTTGGCACGTGTGAAAATTACCGAACTATCAGTTTACTAAGTCACACCTGTAAAATACTAACACAAGTCCTTTACAGAAGAACGGAAAAACTGGCAGAAGCCGACCTTGGGGAAGACCAGTTTGCATTCTGGAGAAATGTGGGAACACACAAGGCAGTACTGTCTCTACGACTTCTCACGGAAGATACGTTGAGGAAAGGCAAACCTATGTTTACAGCTTTTGTAAACTTCGAGAAAGCTTTTGACATGTTGACTGGAATACACTTTTTCAAATTCTAAAGATGGCAGGGATAAAATACGGGTAGTGAAAGCCTATTTACAGTTTGCACAGAAGCCAGATGGCAGGTATAAGAGCTGAAATGCACAAAAGGGAAGTAGTGAATCTATACACTGAACAAGCAGTAAAGGAAACAAGAAAAATGTTGAGTAGGGTTTAAAGTCCAGGGAGAAGAAATAAAAACTCTTAGGTTTGCCAATGACATTGCAATTGTCAGAGACAGCAAAGGACCTGGAAGAGCAGTCGGACAGAATAGACAGTGTCTTGAAAGGAGGATATAAGGTGAACATCAACAAAAGCAAAATGAGGATAATGGAATGTAGCCGAATTAAATCATGTGATGCTGAGGGAATTAGAAAATGAGACACTTAAAGTAGTAGATGAGATTTGTTATTTAGGAAGCAAAATAACTAATGATGGTCAAAATAGGGAGGATATAAAATGTGGACTGGCAACATCAAGAAAAGCGTTCCTGAAGAAGAGAAATTTGTTAACATAAAGTATAGATTTAAGTGCCAGGAAGTCCTTTCTTGAAATATTTGTATGAAATGTAGCCATGTATGGAAGGGAAACATGGATGATAAACAATTTGGACAAGAAGAGAATAGAAGCTTTTGATATTTGGTGCTACAGAAGAATGCTGAAGATCAGATGGGTAGATCATTCAACTTATGAGATGGTACTGAATAGAATTCAGAAGAAGAGAACTTTTGCGGTACGATCTGACTAGAAGAAGGGGTCGGTTGATAGGACACTTTCTGAGGCATCAAGGCATCACCAATTTAGTACTGGAGGGAAGTGGGAGGGGGAGGGCAAAAACCATAGAGGGAGACCAAGAGACGAATACAGTAAGCAGATTCAGAAGGATGTAGGTTGCAGTAGTTACTCATAGATGAAGAGGTTTGCACAGGATGGAGTAGCACGGTGAGATGCGTCAAGCCAGTCCTTGGACTGAAGATCACCACCACCACCACCACCACCACCACCACCAACAACAACAACAATTTATTTGCCATTTTTTCCCTGAGGGAATGGTTAGGCACAATCCTACAAGCACAGCTGAATAGTTATGACAAGCCCAATTATAGCTTTAACTTCTGTGCACAAAACATGTCTTGTGTTACCTGGCTGAATTCGTGTTCCATCAAGCACTTCGGCTTTCCCATAGAAAAGCCAGGGTGAAACTGCCCAAGAACCCACTTTGCACTTTTTTAAAAGCATAAGTATATTTATTGACATCGTTGTTGCATAATTTGTAATCTATGAAAGAACTAAAATAAATATGAAAAACTAACCTCTGAGTTTAGTCATTTGTAGCTTGCCAGAAAAATTTTTAAATAACAGTATAAACGGTTGGTCTTCTGGGCCCAAAACTTTTCTAAGCGGATGGTCCTCAGTGTTAAGTTTTGAATGGGAGTCTAATTTAAGGAATTCATTGCAGTTTATCACTTGTAAATGACTTATCTTGCATAAAAAGAAATTTACTTCAAAAGTAACATTTCTCAAACCACTATTCGCAATATTTTCCAGCAAAGTGTTAGAAATATAAATAGTTGTGATGTCGTGCTCATAAAAAGCAGTTTGTTGTTACAAAGTACTTTATAGTCTTTGTCCTAAAGCCATTGACACATTTTGCTGTTGGCACACACTTGTGTGTGCACTGTATTCTGATGTTCTAAATGGCACATTTTCTTTGCAAGTTTTATTTTGGTGTTATTCTCTCATTTATGTTTTACAGTGCTGCAATATTATTCAGCAGTAGCGGGGTAAAGTAAAATTCTTTGTTAGGCAAGCAGTTCCTACCAGTCAAAATTACAAAAAATTGATAGCTAAGACAATGAAACACTCCCATAATTCTAAAAATTCCTGGACTTTTCCCAGTTGAAAAAATTGGCATTTTCCTGGTTGTCCCAGGGCATGTAAACCCTGTAAAAATATAGTATTTGTTGTCATATTTTCTTTTATTTTTAGAAATGTTTTTTAATTGCATTAGAAAGAATACATTATTCTTCCATGTTATGTATGATGGTATTATGTCAATAAACAGGCAAATTAAATAGGAATGTAACTTTCCTCACGCATCAGTTAAACATCATTAAATGTAGCCTGAACTAATAAAAGCTTATCGTATTTTGTGAAATAAATGACAGTACATTCTTCTCTAATTTGTATCACTTAACTAAGAAGACACATTTCCGCTTGCAGTCAGTTAATGCAAAATGCAGAAATGAAAATCATATATAAAAGCATCACATGACCACGCGCTATTTCCATATAAATTCAGAGTTCGTTACATTTTATATGATTTTAAGATATGAGCATGTGAATTTAATTTAGTTTCATTATTTTACTGCTTAAAAAAACTAGATTTATTGTGGACACTGAATTTATATTACAACTCTCACATTTCCATTAATATCTTGAAATCAAGTTTCGGTGCTTGGTCAGTTAACGCACGACATCACCCAACTAATTCAGGAGGTACTTTACAGAAGGAGGAGGATGAGTGTACACAGACAGTGAGCGAGGCACTGGATATGCTCCTCCAGACTCATTTTCCTCAATGCCCTCTGGCAAATAACAAACACCAAGAGTCAGTCCCTGACAGCCACTGATTTACAGGTAATCTCAGGGAGAAAAAGGGAACTGCCACAGATTGTATTCATTTCAAAAATCCAGTAGATGGAGGGAATGTTTCCACTGTCAGAGGCACCAGGCCCAGATTGAATCTTTCCAGTTCTACTGCAACAAGAAGAATGATTAATTACATTCCTGTGTAGACCACTTAGGGTCACTCTAACAGCAGGAATTATTCCTAATAATTGGAAGACATTGAGGGTTGTCTTCATTCTGAAGACAGAGAGAAATGATCATACCAAAGCTACAGATATGATACTGATCTGTCTGTCCTCCTTTCTTCTAGAGATATTAGAAAAACTGATTAATGTGTGCATTAGGGAAGAAGAGGCTAACTGAGGTTCCTCTACACGTAAGCCAACACACAAATTAGGCAAATCATGTGAAACAACAATTACACTTGCTGGGAAGTTGGAAAAAGCTCTACACCTTCAGAAAGTTGGTCTTTGCATCTTCCTTAGAATCGAGGAGGCTATTAACAACACAACCTTTGGATCTACGAGTAGAGTTGCAGAAGAGCATGGCACTGAGGCCACCATGTGCAGGTGGATTAAGACCACAATGAGTACAAGAAAGGCAGAAGCCATCTGACGAAAGAGAAAATGGTGACATCATCACCAGAAGGTATCTGCAAGGTGCCCATCACCAGAAGGTGTCTGCAAGGTGGTGTTTTGTCCCCACTACTGTGGAACTTAATGGTGAACGAATTCATTGAAGAGTTAAATATTGGAGCCTACTTTTGCCAAGGATAAGCAGACAATTTAGTAATAAAAAAAACCTGGCAAATTTGCTAGTACTATTAGAAGAATGACACAATGTGCACTGGGCAAAACTATTACACAAAACAGGATCTAAAGGGTCAGTCCCAAGAAAATAATTGTGGTTCCATCTACAAGGACACATCCAGCTACAGCAAAATGGAATAAAGCAGAACAGAAGGTGGTTGCTGAGGAGCTTGCCGAGGTACAGAGTCTGACTAGCTTAACCATAACATGCTGGACATGCCGCCATTGCAGGTTAAAACTAGAAATAACTGGAATCCTTTAAGACATCCAGTATCTCATACCAATATAGCAAGTGTGGTAAGTATAGAAATGTCTGGGGAAATGCCTGCTGACCATACAATAGCTTCCAGCTACTTCAATAAATCTTTCAATGTAACAACTGGAAGAAAGGGGCAATGGAACAACAAACCACAACACTGTTGTCTCCCTGTGCAAATCAAATCAGTCACCCAATAAACATGCAGAAAATTCATGAAGAAATTGAAAACTGGCATTTCATTATATACCAACAGCCTGACGACTTTTTGAAAATTTCTTCAAGTGTTTTGCATCAGACTGTGGCTAAACAATTAGGGTGTCACAAGTACTTCCTAGAAGCCACCAAACTCTGTGGAATACAGCTCCTTTGAACTTTCTTCTTTATTACAATGTAGGAGCACAAGGCCTACAGAACAAAATCTTAACTGATGATGAGACATTTATTCCCTACACTAATACAGAAACACAACATCAGTCAGTGATGTGGAGCTATAGTTATTCCAAAGACAAATCAGCATTTTTCACTCAGACACGGCCAGTGGAAAGCACTGTTCTGGTGTTTTGATCTTCAGTGAATAGCTTTCTTCATTTCTCATTTTATTACTACCATTATTACAGTTACTAACACTGCTGCTACTAATGCTGCAGAAGGTGGAAAGATTAGGGTTTATGTACCATCAATGAGGTCATTAGAGATAGAGCAGAAGCTCAGATCTGACAAAGATGGGGAAGGAAAAATAACAGTGCCTGCATAAAGTAATTTAGAGAAATCACAGCTGACACAGAAATTTCACATTTCTCAAATATGTGTCAACTGCGCAACACTAATGGCAATTTTATATACACCTTTTATATTGTTTGAAAGTTACTATTTTTTTTTAAAATCAATCCGGTTTCTGAAATTTTCTGTTACCATTCAATTCTAATCTCTGGGCATCCTCTCTTGGTTACATTTAGCTTCATCCACCTTTCATTTTAGAAAAACTTCCACCCCCCTCACCCCTCCCTACCTCAATAAAAAATTTGTTTACTAAGCCTCCTTGGGAAGCAGTCAGATTTTGGCTGTCGTATGTCTGTGTGCCAAGCCATGAGTGCCCAGTGAATGAGATTGAAAACCTATGGCATCCAAACAGTGGACGTGTACAGTCAGGTAAGTGTGTGTCACAGAGCTGAGAAGGATTTTAATCTACTAACTGAACCAGTCCTAACAGCAGTTTAGCCACAGAACGATTCAAGGAGTGTGTTCTAAGTTATTTGTCACATGTGATGCGTATACTCTGCCACTTTATAAAGAGGCCTCATGAGTGCATAAAATATATTCTCAGAAGAAATAACAACAGGCCTGGAACTACTGTGTTGAAAACTGTGCTTGTTTTGTCTCAGGATTACATTATAGTACATCTAAATGTTTGGGTTAACTTTTTATCTATTTCATAGTGTTCTCCCTGTTGGTTATAACATTCTAACATCGCTGAAACAGTACAGGGTTTGAACACTCTAGCATTTTTCACTTTTCTCGCTAAAATGTATTAGTGAAATCAAACAATAGAAAATCCAGGATGGAATGTAACAAGTCTATTGCATATAATAATGCTGAATGATGAATAAAGAATCTGAATGTTATGAAAAGGAGAGCTGGTACTCACCAGAGAGCGGAGATGCTGAGTTGCAGATAGGCACAACAAAAAGACTGTTGGAAAGTGAGCTGAGCACACCGCCCAACAAAACATTCTTCATTTCAGTGACTGCTTCATGGCCTGAATCCTTCCCACCAACACCAGCTTTTCTGAATTACACAGCGAGAAATCTCCCTGCAATATATTCTACGTCCCCGTAACCATCCTGGTCTCGACCTCAATTAGTCATTGTCTTCACCCATCTAATCCCTTCTCTATTCCCATTCCAGCATTACACAGCCCTCTATTTGACCAACGCACCCTTGGTCTTTTTACTTCTCTCTTTTTCCACTCCCATCTCCCCCCCCCCCCCCCCCATCCCCCCGCTCTCCGTCCAATGTCCCGACTGCATCTAGCTGCCCTACCTTCTCTCTCCACCTCGTCCCTGTGTGCTCTCACAGGCAGTACTGTCCCTACCCTACCCTGCTACCACTCCTCCTCCCCACTGCAGCCTCCTCCTTACCCTCCACCCAACACCCAGTTGCCTCTCCCATCATGCGCTGCAGCTCACAGTCTGGCTTCAGCTGTCAGAAAATGGTCGGGAGCTATATGGTGAGTAGCAACTATCCTTTTCAAAATGTTGTTACACTGTACTAGTGGAAAGTTGTGCATGATCACACCACTTTAGCCATTGAAAATTCATGAAGAGCAAAATTTCAGGGCATTTAAGGTCAGTACTTGAAATCTGGAACATCAAAGAACAGCAAACTGATGAAGGAACATTTGTTCCGAAAGCCAGGAACGTAAATTTTTGGTTCTGTTTTTTGTGTATCTATCGGCTGTACTGAGCTGAGATAAGTACTGGCCAGCCCCTCTATCTCTTTGTTAGTATTTGTTACACTAACCAATCTGTAAGATATATGAGGTATACTTCTTGCAGTGATGAAATTGACACACACTATTGTTTCGGAGGGGAAGAAAAAAAAAAAAAAAAACAGAGAGAAACTTGCAATTGAGTAAATAGTTACTTTCTAATATTCTTCATACTGGTACTTCAGAAGTGAAATTACATGAAATGACAAAGATCTCATTCTGTGTGATCCCAAGCAAATCGCAAAGTGTGACTAGATGCCAAAAGTAGTGTACAAAACCAAGATGAAAAATCAGAAGTGTCACCATGGTACAAGTCGTTTCACTAAAACATTACAAGTAGTTAGACAGTGAAGCTGCCCATCCACTGTCCCAAAACAGGTATTTCAAGCAGTTTAATAGAAGAAAAGAATATTATCATGGTAAGTGTTGAGAGTAGACAAGCATGAGCCTTTCAGTTCAGAGCATGACATTCACTATAAATTTGAGCCAAAGAGTGGCTGAGGACTTTCTTCACTGCCTACAAGAAACTAACACAAAGAGACACTGAGAAAAATGGACCAGAAACAATAGGTTTTGCTACGTGCCAATGCCCTTGCACAGCAGCCTTCATGCATAAAAGAAATAGTGGCTCCCTATTTGTCCCTGCTGATTATTATTATTTGTTCCATGCCTAAAAATGAAATCAATGAAACAATATTTTGCAATCGTGGGGTGGGGGAGGAGGGAGGGAGGGAGGGAGGGAGGGAGGGAGGGAGGGAGGGAGTGCACACAACATGGCAGTGGTTTTTGAAATTACTTTAGAGCAGCAGTACAGATGTTGGTGCAAGAACACAAATGCAAGAACAAAAATCTCTGTAAATGATGTGACTTTTTGCCTCTACCCATATTGAGACAATATTTGAATTGATTGTATCTGAGAAGTTATCTAATAACACAAATAATCAACACTAAATATCTAAAAGTATAAGTTTTCCTTATCTCACTAATCAATAAGCAAAAATGGGATATCATTGTCATTATTTAACAGAACTTACACAGCATGTACTGCATCATCTTCATAGATCCAGGATACATTAACTTCACTCCAAATGTGTGAGCAATGATGTAAGTGAGAATGTGACAAGGTATAGCAAATACGTTCTCAACTGCTGAACCTCGAACCGATGGTCTGTCAGCGTACATCCTGAATTTCTTCTCCTCCCTGTTGGATCATTTTTCAATTATGGCAAATGCATAATGAACAATTCCAAATTTGTATTTGAAACTTGGTATGTTTACTAATAAATCGGCTCTCTGCAGTAATATAAATAAGAGCACCCCGACAGTTGCTCCAGCAACTGTATTATAATACAAGAGACAATAACAATCAATTAACAGTACCTAATAAAGAGTACACAGAGCACAGAATAACTTCAATTATATTTTTTGATAAAAACTGCATGTTGCACAAAATACTCTTCAATGTCATAATAAAATGTACAAAAAGGAGAAACTTAGTCTAGTCAATAAACAGTAATATCAAGTTTCAAAAGTAAGTTAAAACATTCAAGGTCTCAAAAATACAGAGATAGAATATGCACCCCCTTTTGCAAAAATTGAATGAAAGTAAATATTCATTATGAAAATTATCTAATTTGGAAGCAAGTACCTAGCACTTCACCATATAGTTTTCATAATGGATGTTTACTTTAATTTTCACAAGAACAGCATGATGATGATTAGCTGCTGTGTTTTCTGAAACAACTTTCTATATGATTATTACAACTAATTTCTACATGAGGTCAATTCCTCATTTCATGATATACTTATTCTTACAGACCTCCAGCATACTGAAGGTGAAACAGGACCACAACTTTTTCTTTATTGAAGTAAACTGTTGGAATTTGTCATGAGTTGCATTAAGAAGTAGCCTTTATTTAATGGTGGTTCGGACACTGTGTCCATTCTTAAACCACCCAGTTCATAACTGAAATACAGTCAAGTATGCATGTTTGGAACATCCCACAGCATACTATTCAAATGGCAAAGCAGATAGTTTAAAATACAATAGGCAAGTTACAGTGAATGATATTGTTCACTTAAAATGCCATTTCTGACAAAATTCCAACCACTTATACACTATGTGATCAAAAGGATCTGAACACCTGACTGAAAATGACTTACAAGTTCATAGCACCCTCCATCAGTAATGCTGAAATTCAATACAGTGTTGGCCTTCCCTTAGCCTTGATGACAGCTTCCACTCTCGCAGGCATACGTTCAATCAGGTGCTGGAAGGTTTCTTGGGGAATGGCAGCCTATTCTCCACGGAGTGCTGCGCTGAGGAGAGATATCGATGTCAGTCAGCGAGGCCTGGTACAAAGTCGCCATTCCAAAACATCCCAAAGATGTTCTACACGATTAGGTCAGGACTCTGTGCAGGCCAGTCCATTACAGGGATGTTACTGTCATGTAACCACTCTGCCACAGGCCGTGCATTATGAACAGGTGCTCAATTGTGTTGAAAGATGCAATCACCATCTCCGAATTGCTCTTCAACACTGGGAAGCAACAAGGTGCTTAAAACATCAATGTAGGCCTGGGCTGTGATAGTGCCATGCAAATGACAAGGGGTGCAAGCCCCCTCCAAGAAGAACATGACCACACGATAAGACTACCGCCTCCGAAATTTACTGTTGGCACAACACACGCTGGCAGATGATGTTCACCGGCAATTCGTCATACCCACACCTTGCCATCTGATCGCCACATTGTGTAGCGTGATTCGTCACTCCACACAACGTTTTTCCAATGTTCAATCGTCCAATGTTTATGCCCCTTACACCAAGCGGCTGCTCAACCATG
Source organism: Schistocerca americana (assembly GCF_021461395.2). Taxonomy (NCBI): domain Eukaryota; kingdom Metazoa; phylum Arthropoda; class Insecta; order Orthoptera; family Acrididae; genus Schistocerca; species Schistocerca americana. The sequence goes on from NC_060122.1 coordinate 278,866,677, forward strand.
AAATCCAAGTTTCTTCACCTCCCACGTAACTGTCACAGTACTTGCAGTGGATCCTTATGCAGTTTGGAATTCCTGTGTGATGGTATGGACATATGTCTGCCTATTACATATTATGATCCTCTTCAACTGTCGGCGGTCTCTGTCAGTCAACAGAGGAGGTCGGCCTGTATGATTCAGTGCTGTACGTGTCCCTTCACGTTTCCACTTCACTATCACATCAGAAACAGGGAACCTAGGGATGTTCAGGAGTGTAGAAATCGTGTACAGATGTATTACACACGTGACACCCAATCACCTGATCACATTTGAAGTCCATGAGTTCTGCGGAGTGTCCCATTCTGCTCTCTCACAATGTCTAATGACTACTGAGGTCACTGGTATGGAGTACTTGGCAGTAGGTGGCAGCACAATGCAAGTATCTTTTTGGGGGTGTCGGGATACTTTTGATCACATAGTGTATCTTATCTCACTTTGATCCTGTAATATACTGCAGGTAAGATTCAATTTTCTTCCATGGACTGTTTATTTAAAAAGAAATATACTGAATCATATTTGTTACTCATTTCTGCTAACTTAATTTACAGAATGGTGCAGATATATACACACACTCAATTTGGAAATAATGTCGGGAAGACAGAAGCATTAATTGCATAGCTAAATAAAATAATTATGTCTACCAGTTCTATCAAACATATTACTGTCTAGCTTTTCCGGAACCAAACACACTGAGGCAGCACAGCGCTGGGAAAAAAAAAAAAAAAAAAAACCCACACACACACACACACACACACACACACACACACACACACACACATTCTACAGTCAGAAAGCATTATACTGTGTCAACAGACAATGTAGGCAACAAAAAGCAATTACGTAACACAGCCTAAAGTTGCAACCAGGCTCTACTGGGGGGGTGATTCATATGACCCCACCTTTCCATCAGAATTTTGCTGAAAATGAAATTGTATGAATTGTAGTCACAGAGACAACATAAAATAAATATCAAATTCCTCATCTTAAGAAGTCAATTGTTTTGACAAATGGCTTAAGAAAATCTCAGACCAAGAGGTAAAAGAATAAATTATTACTATTTGCATGCAATACAACCTTCAAAAGGTTGTGATCAAATCCTCTCTCTTCCTCGAAAGTCACTAAGTATCCCACATCTACTAACCTTGCTGTGTAAACATGAACTCATAAAATAGGATGTATGATATTTGGGTAAAAAATGATATGCAATCAAAACAGTAAGCATATAAAACTACACTTATTCAATAGCTTACTGAATTACTCAACTAGGTGAATAAATAACGCAGAAACCCTCAGCACAATACACTTTATCCTGAGAGGCACTTGTAAAATGATCCACCCCATAAAATTTAAGTATAAAAATTTTAAGTACAAGCCTCAGACAATTTGAGCTTTCTATACACCTTGATTATCTTTTTCTTCAAACGATTCACAATTTATGGATGTTATTGTCCTCAATTTGATTCTCAGATATTATTCTTACACTGTATTTGACCTTTATCTCAAATTTTCCTTCTCAAATACTTCTTAGTTTGTGGTTTTTCATGTTTCAGTATCGTCAGCTTGTTATGTGCAATAATTTATTGACGATTTTATGTCTTTCACATTAAACAACTTTCGTATACAGATGCCCTATGTAAGCAATATTGGAACGGAGAGGGGCTATCAGAATAATTTTAAGTGTTGGAAGTTAACGAGCCATAGCACCTTTTGTCAGGATCCAAAAGGTATTAAGTTATTCAGTTTTGGTCTACTCTACTATCTTAAGATGGGCAGTTATCGTGAACAAATACTACTGTAACAAATTACTTTTACTGCTCATCACATCATTCATGCAATGCCCAGTGTCAACAGAAAATGTCAGTTTGTTTCCCATTACAAACAGAACTATTTTTTAATACAAATTTTATGTGCCCATTCGAGAGAACATTCTCCAGTAAGTCTGGTCCGATGTTTGTTTTATTGATATGTACTAACAGAGATAGTTAAACATGAAAGTAAATAGCAATCCAGCAGTGACTCAGCTGTGCTGTCACTGCTGGGATACTGGTTATTCTTTAAGTTTTACTGTTCCTGGTAATAACATTGATAAAACAAATGTCACACTAGACTACTGTGGGACCATTGTATCAAATGGCACCTAAATTCCACTTTAAAAATAATTTTGTTTGTAACAGGAAAGAAACCGACACTTTCCATCAACACTGGGCATTGCACGAGAGATCTGATCAGCACCATTTGTATACAAAATTATTCTTTTTACCTACTTGGTAGTAAATATCAAGTGTCTTTATAGCAGCTAATCTTATTATACAACTGAAATACATAAGTGTGCTTGAAACATCAACACCTACTCTAAAATACTTGACTGACCTAAAAGACAGCTTCCAAAAATTCTAAACCCGAATTTGGAAATTATCTGGCTACACTGTAAATCTGAATATTTTCTAGCATATTCAGCAGACTGCTACTATGGATATCTACATTTCTGTAAAACTTCTCATAGTCTTTGAGATGCGGAGGAACTTGGGAGTAGATTAATTTCTTGAAATTAACTGCATCAGAACGGGTTATTAAAGAGAGAGATCGTGTAACTACAACTGTTATGCTGAATTATGGTGTTATTTTCATTTGTGGTTATTTTAATTCATAAGCAGCACATTCTAAAGTTTTTATGGTAAAGTAAATTACATTCTTTTATGTCTTCCAGCATATTCTTGCAAAACTTGACACTTTCATGCAGATATCTAGGCAACACGAACAAAGGATTTAAAGTATATCAGTGTGACAAATTACTCCTCTTATTTTTAAAATATACATATAAATCCATGTTTACAATGCATAGCTAAAGAGCTGCTGAGAACATTATTTCACCTAGTGTATCACATAAATATGTAGTACAAATAACATTAAGTAAAACTGATGTCACCTTTAAATTTCACTTTTACTATTTAACATTTCAAAAATAAAGCCAGCAAAAACTGATATTCTGTCATCTGTGTGAAGGGACTTGCAGAAATGCTGTAAAACCCATATCAAAGTGATTAGATCACGATTTAAAATTTGAACCTATTGAATAAGAGCCCACAATTTTTAACACAGTGAAACCCTGTACAGTCCACATTGCAATCTTCAGTGTTGGACATATCCCCAATAAAGACATTTACAAGTCTGTATGTGACAGCAATAAACACCGTATTTTAAAATCAATTCCTGCGATTTTAACAAAGTTAATACCAACAAACTGTGTTGTAAGATCTTAGCTGGTAGTACAAGTACTGATGATGGTTTGCTTGACAGCACACTTGGGGTAAAAAGACAAATCAATAAACAGTGGGAATTATATTCTTATTTTTCATGTATATTTACTTGCATAACACTGCTTCAAAAATGTTTAGGTCAAATGTTATTGAAGAAACCAAAATGAAATGCACACGTACACTTGACAGCACAGAAAGTGGTGGTGGCGGCTGGAATTTGAATTTACTGCTCTGTTACACCAGAGCTAATAACATTATAGAGTGTACAGTGTTGTTGATAAAAGTAAAGGACACTTATGAGAGTAACTGAGGGGAAGGCATCTTATTTACACTCATCACAAAGCACACACCCTCTCAGAAAAACACAAGATAACCTACTCCATTTCATTCCTATGGCTTCAGATGTGGAAAAGACTTCATACTGAGAGATGGACTCAAGTGCAGAACAATATGAAATACCTAAATATCACAGCACTTGGTACACTGATTTCACTGTTCAGTGAAGTGAACAGACACAGGCTTGGGATCAAGTCCTGCATACAGCAGTTTTTTGTTTTTGTTTTACTGTGTTGATTTCTTCAATCTAAAAGTGACATGAAATTAATGGAATGAACAGTTTGCAGTTCTTTATAAGACTTTTTGGCCCTGAAGAGGGCATAGCATATGGTTTCTTTACTACTTAATATCCTGTATAAATGGCTTCCACTTCAATGACCATTTGCACCCTGTGAGGAAACGGGTCTGAGATACGAATAATAAGTCTCTTCTTTTATGGTATCTTGTCAAAGGCTGCTACGATGATGATATGACGGTAATCACAGGTTCTTGGCACAGGGTAAGACCAGTTTTCTCACATGGTACATTTTGGATCCAACCATACAGTTTAAATTGCTGAGATCTGCAGCAGAAGGTGGCGAGTCCAAATGAAAAATCTCATTCTCTTCTGAAAGTCATTCCTTTACCATGCTTAACATTTGTACCGGAGACAGATCCTCCTGGAAATATTGGGCAGCATCAAGTTTGGCACTCATCCTGTGAAGCATCCCACATTCACAGGAAAACCTCCACCCCCAAACCTGCCACTGACACATGGTCACTGTGAAACGAGTCACAAATGTATTTGGGGCCAAAATGAATACTATGCAACCTGTACACTCATACTCATACTGGAACATTATCCACTGGGAAAAATATTGGTGCTTCACAAAATATACATTCACATTTTGTCGGCAAATGCTGATCACTATAGAAGATCATCATCACAGAGCTTCCCTTGAAGGTCACATGTCTGCATTAATATGTCAACCAATGAAGTTGGAAAAACAGTAGTACGTTTCCATTGCAGTATGTTTAAATAAGGATTTTCCAATAATGCATTTGGATTGAGTTTGGGCTTATTACCCTGGACTGGTATTGTTACACAACAATACCAAGCTCCCACACACCTACTAATTATCCATTACAACAACTGTGTTTAATCAATTGTTGCCCAGTATATTCAGAAAAGTCATATCACACCCTAGCCTCCCATGCCATTGGATTCCCTTCCCCCACAAGAGCCTGCTGAAAAGGAGACTTGGCCCAAGAATTGTGTACTGCCATAAGCCACTGCAGAACAAATGGTGGATGATGGATCCAACTATTCACATTAGCCAGTCAGTCAATGGAGCAGAATACTGTCACCATATGTGCCGATAACATCTAGAATACCACTGCCACATGTGGGGATAAAATCCAATGTGATAAGATACTCCATAACAACATTCCCCTTTTAATAAGATCATACTGCAACAGTATTCAGGAGTTCAACTTTTCTAAATCTGCCCATAAAGTTTTTAGGTCACTAGGCCTTGGTTTTTGAAAAAGCTGAGAGCAACTGGAAATATATTGCACCTATTAGAGCAGTTATCTACCAACCAGAACATCGTGAATTTAGATCCTCACACTTAATACTTTTTGCTTTATTTTTGTTTGATGCAGATAATTGAAAGCCTTTAATAAAGCTCAAGATCGATAACCATAATACATACTGTTTTTATTATCTTTCTTACGGTTAACAAATTACGTACAGATATGTTTGCATGGAAATAATTTGAGTTTCTTTTCAGGCAACTGTTGGATAAAAGGAATGTGATTTTTTTTTTGTTTTTGTTTTTTTATTCAGCATGCCTGGTGCAGAGAAAATTTGTGTCTTAAATGTTTTTATGACATTCACCATTGTCAAGACAAAGTTCAAGAATATCTCACTTTTAGCCACCACAAGTGGGAGAGGTGCTTGGTTGTGCATTTTACTCTACTTTTTTGAGATATAATGATGTTCAGTGTTCACCTATGGCATGCTAATATGAAATTTTTCACAAAAATTGCTAAGTGAAAAATCCGTGTGATGAGAATTTTACAGACATTACATATATTGTGCATAAATTTTCATAGTAAATCAATATTCGTGATTTACAGTTACTGTAGCACATATTAGGACTAATGTATTGTGTTACATTTAGTTTTCCCTTTAAAAAATAAGGCAATGGATGCATGTATAAGTGACAGATGGTGCAATAAGTAATCGTGTACATGACACCAATGAATCTTCCTTGAACACTAGAATGACGGAATTTGCGACATTCCTTAGAATGACGGAAAGGGGTAATTTTAACCTCACATAAAGTATTTTTGTATTTGACTTAAACAAGTACTTTATTTTCATGTATGTTAATCCCTATCTTTTTGCAAGTTACAACTTTCATTATTTAAAATGATAATTAATACAATACTTACTTATTTGACCAAAAAAGTATTTTCACGATTTATCACTGCTCATACTAACAAGTTCCCTAAACTGTAGAGTTTAATATATTAACTATCTGTAGAACATTTTACACACATTTACTATATATGGTCCATATTATACTCGCACATGTTCACGCATTGTTTTACTGTACTTTTTACTCAAGTCATTGGAATCTGATAGGTGTACTTAGCAAAATGGTTCTACTTTACACCCACATTTTCCACACACAGCTTTGTGGCATTTTACACCATTTTCGTTGGATCTGTTGCCTTTCAAGAAGCTGATTTGGCACTCCTGCTTTCTAAATGATTGTATGCTCATATTTTCCTCTTTTGTCTGTTCTTCCTCCTACTCTTTCATTCCCTTAAGTTCATTTGCTATCTGAATGAATTTATTTCCTTCCATTTTCTCGTTTGTTATGATTTTGTAGATGACCCCCCACATTTATTTCCCTGATGGCCAAGATGTAGAAGACATGAATCAACGCTCTCCTACAAGCAACATTTGTATTATATTTACAGATCAGTTAATCAATCTTGTCTTCTCCATATTTTGTTGCATTGTAAAATGTTGTGGTTTCAGGTCTCTTCTTCTCTTCTTTGCTTATTGCCACTTCAATATGCAGTGTACTCAGGAAGATGATATTTTTATTCTACTTTCCTTGGTATACAGCCATGGTGCAGTCTGTGTTGCCAGTTCGTCGCAGGATGGTGGAGGAGTATATTTCAGCATTTGGCTTCTTTACCTCATTGGGGATTTCATGATGGATCTTGTTTACTGTACTAAGTAACTAAGTTGTTTTTCCTCGAACTTCTTAGCAAGCTGAAGAGATGTGAAGAAGTTGTCTGTTGCCACATTTCTGCTTTGATTTAGAAATGGCTCTATGCCACATAGAATGACATACAATAAACTCCCGTCTATCCAAAGCGATTGGGATGGCAAGTCCCCCTGTTTTCAAGTGTGAAACACCCCAAATTGCGTCAATACTGCGAAATATGATCGTGAAACTTGCGTAGGGTATGTACAATATTATTGATACACTTGTGAATAAGTCTACATGTTCTTGACTGAAAAAATTGTGTTGACATGTTAAAAAGGCACCAAAGTACCATTGAAAACTCAAAGTTTTTAAATGCTGAATAACAAAGCTCATTTATTTTGCGTTCTTATAGAAAAAAATCTGCCTTATTTGGCAGCAGGAAAAAACAGGAGTTTTAATTTTATTACCTATTCTTTTGAGTAAAAAATAAATTACTGTACAAAATTATGAAACAAATCTAGAGATTATTCAAAGGAACGAAAAGTTTGTCTAGAGAAACTTTAAAGTAAAAAATCCAAAAACTTTTAACTTGTGTATGTTGAGGTTCTAGGACGCTTCATTAGAATTTATTTTTTGGTAAAAAAAAGTCTTTTTTGCGCTTGAGAAACTTTTGTTGTGGCAATAAATCTCCAATGTTGGAAACAAACAATCTCAGGATAAGTCGCATCCTCCTGTTGGCTCATGTACTCCAGGGCAGTTTGGATCGCTTCGTAACCGACTTTGCGAGGAATCTTTTTCTCTGCTTCATCATCAGAGACATATTCTTCTGACGCTTTCTGATTGGCCGCAATTTGGATGATTTCTTCCTCAGTCAAATCAAAAGAGTCATTTTTCGTACACTCTCCAACATCTTCAAAGTTCACATCTTCACAACCCAGTAGCTTCTCCAGTAAATTCACCAAAATTGTGTCATTTTCACCTGTTTCTGGCACATCGGCTTGAGTTTCTGTGTTGCGTCCTTCTTTCCACTGCTGATGAGTTGTTTTATGATCTAAGAGTATTTACCAAGACCTAACGAGAGCAATTGGAGGAATTAGATTCCAACTTCAGCAATCCAATGAATGACACTTAAAAACATTGATTTTTTTAAGAGCTTGCACAAAACCTTCTTTAGCATCAATCGCAACAGTTAAGTATTCCAGCAGCTTGTGTCTGTAATGGTTTTTCATTGCCTCAAGAACACCTTGGTCCATCAGTTGACATAGACACATGAAGTTTGGTGGGAGAAATACAACTTTGATATCCCCATCTTATAGATCATCTGGGTAAGAATGAGCATTGCCCATAAGAAGTAGCACTTTTCGAGGAAGTCCATTTTCCTCCATGTATTTTTCTACAGCTGGAACAAACTCTGCCTGGAACCACTCTTTGAAGATTGGCAAAGGTTTAATCAGCTGGTTGCCATCTCAATGCTCTTTGTTTTGTGGATTTGCCAATTAAAGTAAGACACAGTTTATGACTGCTAGTGGCATTACTGCATGTGAGGACATTAACGCTTTCTTTGCTTTTTCTATATCAAAATGCAGTTTTTTCTTGTTTAGAGGCAAGGGTTTTTGTTGGCAATATTTTGTAATTCGACCTGTTTCATCACAGTTGTAAAGTTGATCGCCAGTATAATCTCCTCTGTCGATGATTGTGTGCAGTTTCTTCTCAAAAAATCAGCAATAGCAGCTCCATCCCCTGATAATGATTCGCCGCTGACGACAATTTCACAAATACCATGCCACTTCTTGAACCAATCCAGCCAGCCATCACTTCCAAGGAATTGTTGCCCCTTTCCTTCAATCAGCTGATAAAAAGTTATTGCTTTTTGACGAAGTACAGGACCTGAAACTGGCACACCTTTGGCTATTTCTTGTTCATGCCACAAAAATAAGGCCTCTTAACTGAAGATGTGCACCTTTTCTCATTTTTTTTTTTTTCCAGATTTCACTGCACTGCCTGATGCTTGGATGGAACAAAATTTTTCAATTTCTGATCGATTTGTCTTCTAATCAGTAATCATACTCATACCGCCGTTCAAATCTGCAGTAACTTTCGCGGGTGGCTCACCAGTGTCAATTCTCTGCAAAACGCAAAGTTTTTGTTCCAACGAGATCACACTATTTTCCCGTTTCATGTGTCTTTTTTTACTGACACTCGACTGATTCTTTTTTTGTTTTTGGCCACTTCTATCTCTGGACATTTTAAAGCACATAGCACGAGCACGAAACGTTAAATCGAAAACATACAGATCCACGAACGGACAACACTCGAGATGTACTGGACAAAGCTTCTGATTTTTGAAACCAGGCTGTGGCACCCCTCTCCCCTAACCTACACAAGCCCACACAGCAACACAACAGTGCATTGTACATTCACTGTTAAATTAATAAACGCTCACTTCATCTGATGTACCGACAACAGGCAAAAAGTGTTTGGCACTGCACACTTATTGTCAGTTTCAAAGGGGCTACGTCACGCTGCACAGAGCAAAACTGTACATACTGTACTTCCATGCAATTCCAATGGATGGCAATGACATGAAACCATGCAATATGAACAAGAAACATGCTAGAACTTCAACACATGCACGAATTGAAGACACTCGGACTTTTGATACACACCAGAGCACTGATTAGCTGTAGACTGCTGGAAAACACCAGCAAATGCATGGCTCCAGGCACCGACAAGTTGAAACTTGCCATGTGTCAGTGTAGCTATCCAAAAGTGTAGCTGTGCAACGCGTCAGACAGCGCCAGTGTGAGCCGCGAAAATTGGAAAAATTTGTTCGCATAAATCGAACTTCGGATAGATGCGATTTGGATGAACGGGAGTCTACTGTATTCTCCGAATGGCTGCTTTTCTCTAAGCATATCCTCTTTTCCAAGGTATGAGAAAGCACTAATTATCTGTCATAACATCAGCAACAATTCAGAATTTGGAAACATATTTGTCACATTTGTTGGGCCTCAGTTGAGTGAACCTGCAACTTGTTTTTCTTGCTGATGGTTATTTTTCTATGGTTATATTTTCTCCAGTTCATTAAGAACAAATACTGTTTTCCATGAACTTCCCCTCACTTCAGATAAAGTGTGAATTTGTTGGCTGGTAGGCTATCAACCCAGACTGACTTTTCATCGGAACAGAAATACCCGAGAAGCTCCTGCAACCTGTTGCTTGGCATAACGTCCTTGATTAAAGTAGGACCCCAAGAAAGTGACCACGGATGATCTGCTGACATACCTTTTGCACAACTGATATTGAGGCTATCATTGAGGGTGAGGAGATGTGAACTGTGAGGATGTAATAGGGCAGAAGGGTCGGGAACTCTTGGGTGGAGGGGATGGGGACAGTAGATTACTGTAGGTTGAGGCCAGGATAACTTCAGGAAGGTAGAATGTGTCGTAAGGATAATTCTGATCTCTACAGTTCAGAAAATATAGTGGTGGAGGGTTGGATTCAGATGGTCCAAGTTGTGAGCTGCCATTGAAGTCAAGAGTGTTATGTTCAGCTGCATGGTGTGCTCTGATTCGACGCAAAAGTTGCAGTCTGCCCCAAGGGGTAAAAGATAATGGCAAGGTGTGCCAGCTTGTGTGAATGTGTGTGTTTTCCTTTCTTTTCTGAAGAAGGCTTTGGCTGGGAGCTCGGTGTGTAACCATCTTTTCAATGTGCCTTTCTGCAACTCAGTGTATTATCTTTATGGTTAGTAGCACTCCATTCTTTTCATAATTGGTGATATTCTCCCCAACGTCCTTCAGACTCCAAACCCACTACCTCATTCCTCATACACCTAACTAACTTTATTGTAACACACAACTACTACTCCTTTGAAGGATAGGTATACAAAACAAATCCGCAGCACAGCCATGGGCACGCGTATGACATCCTCCTACACCAACCTGTTTATGGGCCATCTAGAGGGCACTTCCTAGCCTCCCAAAACCCCAAACCTCTGGCATTGTTCCGGTTCATCGATGATACCTTCATGATCTAGACTCAGGCCCTAGACACCCTACCAATGTTCCTTCAACAGCCTGAACATTTTCTCACCCATATACTTTACATGTCCTCCTCAACACAGCATGTCAACTTACTGGACATTGACCACCATGTCTCTAATGGTTCCATCCATACCTCTGTCCATAAGAAACCCAACAACCCCCAATAGCACGTGAATTTTGACAGCTGCCATCCCTTCCAACCAAAAAGTCGCTCCCATACAGCCTGGCCACCTGTGGACATATGGACAGCTTATCTGCAGTGATAAGAACTTCCTTGACCAGTGTGCTGAATGACTCACAAACATCTTAACAGACAGGCACTATCCCCCAGACCTACTCCATAAACAGATTTCTCATGCCATATCTCCGCACATACCCAATCCTCCCACCAAAACCCAAGAAGCAGCTACAAAGGAGGGCTTCCTCTGTCGCCCAATACCACATCAGACTGGGACAACTGAACCATATCCTTCATCAGGGCTTTCAGCATCTATTATCATGCCCTGAAATGAGAGACATCTGACCCAAGATTCTTCTCACCCCTCCTAAAGCAGTGTTCCACTGCCCATCCAACACCCACAGCGTCCCAGTCCACTCCTACGTCACTCTCAGTCCAGGCCCCCCGCCACAGGCATCATATCCCTGTGGAAGACCTAGTGTAAGACCTGTCCAACTCAATAACCCAGCACTTTCTATTCCAGTCCTATCACAGGCTTATCTTATGACATAAGAAGCTGGGCCACCTGTAAAAGCAGCCATGTCATATACCAGCTCTGCTGCAATCACTGCACTGTTTTTTATGATGGTATGACTACCAACCAGCTGCCTACTAAGATGAATGGATACCCCCAAACTGTGGCCAAGAGCAAAGTGGACCACCCTGCGACACAACATGAAGCTGAATATAGCATGCTTGACTTCGATGGCTGCTTCACAACTCGAGCCATCTGGATGTTCCCCTCCACCACTAGCTTTTCTACACTGTACAGATCAGAGTTATCCTTACAATACATTCTCGACTCCTGAAATGATCCTGGTGTCAGCCTTCAATAACCTACTGCCCCACACACTTTACCCAACAATTTCCGTCTCCCATCTCCTATAACCTCCTCCCAATCCACGACCCCTCACCCCTACTGTGCGCTGCTCTCTGCCTGTGCATCCACCAGTCTTTTCCCCTCTCTGCTCCTCTCCTTTTCTGCTCCCCATTCCCCTTCTGGCCCTCCTCCACAGCCTTCCAACACTTCAGCCAGTAGTTTTGTCTTGCCATTTTCTAGCCCCTACATGCACTGCCCTGCCAAACAACACTCTTCTCTCCCCCTCCCCCCATCCCCACCCATACCCTGATTCCCCCCCCCCCCCCCCCATTTCCCACTCCAGATTGCTGCTTTCATTCAACACAACAGCTGCAGTCTGCCCAGGGTGGCCAGAGATAGCAGTCGTGTGACTTAGGTGTGCCTGTTTGTGTGAAAGTGTGTGTTTTTCTTTACGAAAGCTTTAGCCAAAAGCTCGGTGTCTCTTCATTGAGCCTGTCCATAGCTCGGCACATGGCAATGGCAATGGCAATCTTTAATTTTCATAACTGGTAATATTCCAACCTGGACTTTCCATTGTTTGAATGTATTGTGAACATATTTTTACGTACCTTGAAATTCTTATATTTCTATGCAACTCTTGGAAATAATATTATTGTGCATAAATTGCACAAACATAACCCAGTAGTATTATTTCCAGGAAATCCGAAGACTACATACTCTTGTTGAATTTGAACAATGAGGGAATAAAATAAAAAATATTACAACATGTGATCTTGGCAGCCAAATATTCTCATTTACCAAATATGAGATCACTCCCAAGCAACGTGTGCAACTTATTCAAATAGTAGATAGCTTATATATTTCCCAAGACTTGTTCTTTACTGTTGTTGTTCATCTTTTGCACAAAATGTAACAGTTACTGAAGTGTACTTCTAGCTATTAAATGGTTTCCTGCAATGCTAAAACGGATCTGCTAACTCTAGTTTCAGAGATTCCGAAGCTGTAAAATCACCCACTTTCTGTGTGTGTGGGCAATCTGTTTAAAGAGTTGGCACCAGAACTCCATTTTGTAGAACAGACAGAAACAACTTTTTTATATCATTCTGGTTGTCAAAGTCATTTGGAACCAACTTTTATTAGCTATAACAAATAACATAAAAGAATAAATGTGATGGCATACAAATATAAGAATCTCAAAGGCCTGAAAATATGTCTCCAACAAATTTTATATCACCGAATCTTGAGAAAACACAGTTACCCAAAAATTCTCTCACCGTTGCCACTGATTAACTTGCAATGTGCAATGGCACACCATCCTGTTGAAACCAGGTTTTATGAAGCTGTGGAATATTGTTAAATGCAGTGCAACAAAGGATTGCAATGTCCTAACATACTGATCCGAAGTGACAGTCACTGTGATCTGCTCTTCACTTTAGAAAAAAGTAAGGACCAATGACCCCATGTGACAAAATGGTACACCATACTCTCTCTCACCTTCCTGAAATGTAAAGGGCACTCTTTAATCATGTAAACTGTGAAATGAAAATGGGCCTCAGCTGACATCCACAGCTTGTCCAGAAATCCACTGTCCTAACTTATGTCTGTGATAATCAGCTGACAGAATTCTAATCACAACTGGTAATAATTCCCCTTCAGTTGCTGTGTGATCTGCAGCTTTTACAGTGACATTTTAAATCATAATGGAGAATTCACGACACACTGCTCACAGTTGCTTCCTTACAAACTACACACTGGAGCCTCTGTAAAACTGAAATGCATACAGCTTGGTATTCTGTGGAGTACAAGCACTTCTTGGTCATCCTGTTGGTTTCTCTTTTACAGGGCAGATCCAGTCTCTTCAAAGTTTTTAATACAAGTTTTTATTGTTTGTTTTGAGGGAAACCAACCATGACTCTCCATGCTGGGAAGAAGAAGGTTCGAACACACTGCGCAATTTCCAAACCATCATGGTTTTTGTAAAACATTTTTACGCCAAAAACGTACTGGTAACCATTGCATTGATCCATTATTACTAAATGAAGAGATTGTCTGCACCTCAAGGTTCCTGTTCCGCAGTGCTGCTGACTGTATATGCCGACCACTAAGCATTTCAAAAGTTCCCATTTTTCCAGGTCATGCTGCACCATTTGGAAGAAGTGTACAAGAGCCACCCAACTCATGAACCTCCACAATTTCCATATGTAGCCTTCCTGATATATGTGATAGTAGTATGATCGAATCTTTGACATTTGAAACAGCACATTGGGTAGGGAAAAAACAGTCACACCTTGAAGACGACATATAGTCTGTAAGAATATATTTGGGTAACGTTAGAGTGTTGAAGGTTTGGATAAATGTTGCCATTTTTCCGATGTGCCATTGACTCTCCTCATATAGTTCCGCATTTCTATGAGAACCCCATTTCTCCATTCTTCACATAACTCCTCATGTTCCATCTCCATTATATCAGAGCAAGTAATCACACTTTTACAAAGTTAAGGATGTTGTGCAACTCAGCCATAACAGGGTAGTCTTCTAAAGCCTTGCATCCCAGAAGCTTAGACACTTGGTGTGTTGTGGCAGTTTCTATTAGATGTGTTCCATTATGAAGTCATTTAATACTTTTTAAGGACCCTGCAATACCACCCAACACATGAATATAGAAGTCCTTAAACAGTGGTGTAACTATGGTGTGTGTGTGTGTGTGTGTGTGTGTGTGTGTGTGTGTGTGTGTGTGTGTGTGTCCTTGCATGTGCAAATAAATTTTGGGAGCCTTGTTTACAACTAAACCATGAAAGAACAAATATGAAAACATTAGACATTCACGCACCACAGTTGGGTTAAAAGTGAAATAAGCTCATCAACTGATGCATTCCTTGTAGAACAAACAATGCTTTCAGTTTTGTAAATTGACACAACATGCTGAAGCAAACTTGTCTTTCCAGCTCTCCTACAACTGGCACTACAACCTTTTTGATAATGTCATCCAAGTTAACAGAATACGTTTCATGTCCAATGCTTAGAAATTCTAAAGCACTTAAATTGAACTCTTGATATCTAGTCTCTCAGAAATGTTTTGAGTGATTTCAGTTTAGAAAATGATCTTTCTCCTGTAACAGAAGCACCTGGCAGAGTCAAGTGCAACCGAGAGCTGTGTGCACATTGTGGAGACTACTGACAAGAAAAGTATTTTCCACAAACAAAAATACTGTGAGATATTTAATTGACAATATGTTTCCTTTCTTTCCAAATTCTTTCAATATAAGTATTTTTAGGCAGAACAGTTCATGTGAAGGATCTATGGTTAAATCTGATTCATACTTTCTGTCTAGCTTTTCTGCTCTCTTCTGAATATCTTCACTTTCAAACTCAAAACAATGAACAGGAAGGCGCAGAAGAAAAATAATCATTAACATTCTGAAGGCTGGTAAAATGCTTAAGTGCTGAATTAAAATATCAATAGAACCACTGAAAATGTGACTTGAAGAAAATTTAGTTTATTCACAATTCTACGATCTGCAGAAAGCTCGTCAAAATGTTTCTTCATTTTATGAGTACGTTTTGAGGTCAATTTACGATCAAGGCTCCAAACTTTCACTAGTACTTTTGTTGCTTCTACTACAACTTCAAAATTGTTTCTTAGATTGACTAGATTCTTGCTTGCAGTTAGAAGAAGTTGAGGCGCATTCTATCAGCATTAAAGGCTGGAGTAGTTTGGAAACTAAGTTAATATCTTCCAAAATCTCATTCTGAAACAAGGGAGGCATGACAAAATCAAAAGTTGCTACTTTTCATCAAATTAGAAGCTTTTCTCTCTCTCTGCTTTCTTTTTGATCTTCAAAAAGACACTGGAGAGGTACTGCAAAATTCGTATGAAATTCTGTTTTACTAGTAACAATGAATCAGATCTGGAAGACCACCTCGTTGGGCACAGTTTGAAGTTGTAACACGCCTGATAGTTGCAACAGTTTTGTTCATTTGTTACCACCACAGCACAGGAGCACTACAGAAAACACGAATACATTGTACTTTCTTGTAAATATGTTGCAATTCCACTACATTCATGGCGGAATCATTTAGTACAAACAGAAATCATGTGTTGAATGATGTATGAATCCAGCGTTTGGGACCCATGCTTTAATTCTTGAGTGCAAACCTGAGTATTTGCCACTTATAGATGCACCACCACCGTGTTGTTGACTTCTGTACTGATCCAGCAGTATATTCATCTTCTCTAAATCATTTATTATTTCTTTTCCGTAACTATCAGCATCATAGCCTCTGCCTCTTACCTCATGGCACCCTGAAAGTGATTTCTTTATTTCAAACTCCTTTTGTATCCAGTTTGCTTAAATATAAGTGCAAATATTTGACAACAGCACTAAGTTGTTCCTTTCTTGATACATCAGTGTTGTGCTACAAAAAGCAGAAAGAATGGCTGCTGTTAATTTCTCTGAAGATCCACTCTAAAACACAATAATTTAACAGTTGCGTCATCTTGTTTTGAATTTGTGGCCTCAAATATTTTGTTTTAGGTTTTTCATTTAAAGGTGTGCCCTGAGAAGGATTATATTTCAGATTCACGATTGCCCCAGAAAGCAATCTGACAGAGAGCGAAGATCCTTGTTACATCCAGTTGCACTACATTATCTGCAAGGCCATTATGTATGCTACTGTTGTCGAAGGTTCTGCTTGCTCTCTTGGTTATTATGTAAGTAATATGGCAGACTAGCACCATGTTACCATAATTCTGAGACTACTACCAGGGCAGAATGACCAGACTACTACTTGGGCAGAATGACCAACTGAGCTCTCTTTGTTGGGTGGGTGTAAGTACTATCTGAACTGCACCTGTCTCGTCAGGTGCAGATACAAGTTAACGCCACTCCTTAGGGATCCCACTAGGGAAACAAATGTCGACCCATGCGAAGTCCCGCATGCATGAAAGAGACTTATAAAACTACTGGGTGGCATGTGTCACTGAGGTTGCATGATAGAGACTGTTCTGCCAAACACCCTATCAGCAAGCACACATTTTGAGACAGTGTTCTCTCTCTCTCTCTCTCTCTCTCTCTCTCTATCTATCTATCTATCTATCTGGTGTGTATGTCTTCCTACTTTACAGGAGAAGTAGTCTGGCAGCACTGGCCAGTCTCCAGCTTAGGAAATCCAGAGTCGTTGCTGTGCCCATACCAAACCACTGCTGGAGGAGCACCGTGGGAGAAAAAACTGCCCTCTCTTTCACAACTTGTGGGACACTTTGTCAAGACCCACTGCTGAGGCCTGCCCTGCTTGGGAGGCCCTGCCAGTAGCTATGCTATGACTGATGATGCAAATGTGTGTTGCTAGAGCTGTGACCAACCATATTCTTTAGGAGATTCACAGTGAGTATAAATGTAAACTACCTGAA
Organism: Schistocerca americana; assembly: GCF_021461395.2. Classification (NCBI taxonomy): domain Eukaryota; kingdom Metazoa; phylum Arthropoda; class Insecta; order Orthoptera; family Acrididae; genus Schistocerca; species Schistocerca americana. The sequence continues at coordinate 278,884,008 of NC_060122.1, forward strand.
GAATTATGCTCAACTTATCAAGAAAAGCTGCTCCTTGTCTTAGAGAAGTCGTATTTCACAAAAACAATACTATTATTCGCATCACATATTTTGAGTAAAGATTAAAGAACAAGATAATAACGACTGGGGCATACAGTTTCTCAAAAAATAGATGGAACAGGAAAGTATTTACATGTGGTGCCGTTCAGTCATGGCACTCCAGATGACAGTAATATCTTTCCAACTATTTTAAGTTGCCAGTGGAACAGTGTGTGCTTCTGAAGATTGCTACTGCACTTAAACAATATGGCGGATGTCAGTAAACTAGTGCCTCCATCATTACTACCATCACATTATAATTTGTGTTAATTATCCCATAGAAACCCTCTGTTAATTTTTTTCTATTAACAAATCTTAACTTTCGTAACAATGTTTCGAGAACCACATTAATATAATTTTTTGCAAACCTACCCAACAACTTCAGTCCATCGGAAGTCAACTGGGCATGCATAGAAATCGAAGTCATATGCTGATAAAGCTTTCTGAAACGAAACAAATAATCCATATAAAAATGTTACACCTAATACGAAGTAGTGGCAACTATGTGTCAATATTCAATAATACCAACCTTTGTGTCTTTGTTGTAATCATTTTTTGCTGCATTTAAGGCCCTCACAAATCTTATGTACTGCTGATTATTGGCCCTGCCAATACCTCGAATGAAGTAAGATGCAACTAGTACGAGTCCAAGACCAGTAATAAACTTGGCTATTGTGAGCACTCCATCAACAACAAATAAGCCTTTCCTGTGCAATATTGCAGCTACAATTGGTGATGTATAAATCCCAAAGTTCCAAGCTAGATATAACTGAAACAAAACATATTTGCACCTTAATAATACCTGAAATATGAAGAAATGTTATATGTTTCAGATAATCTAATTTTGTATCATCTACAGCTGAAACAAAATAAATTAACACTGTAAGTGGTTTAACAGATCCATCCCATATTACAAATATATGATTAATATCGAATTCCAGATGGGTTGACTCTTGACTTTTCTCAGATATACACTGTGTGTGTGTGTGTGTGTGTGTGTGTGTGTGTGTGTGTGGAGGGAGGGGAGAGTAGTAGTATACATCTACTAGGGAATTGATCCTGGCAACAGTAGATCTGAAAATGATATGCCCAGCCAGATCAAAATCAGTCATCATTAACAAAAAACAGTGATTCAGGCAGATGTTTTCATTCATTATACCAACAGAGATCACAATTTCCTGAGACATGCTATATATTACAAGAAAAGCCATAAACTACTGTCTCACCTTTCTCTTGACCAAATTCAAGAAAGTTCTCAAGTTAGTAATGTATACCCATTTTCTTTCACAAATAATGTACTGGAATCCCTAGACAAAAAAATGTCACTTGGTATATTTTGCGATCTTCCTATGGCTTCAGACTGTGTGAATCACATATCTCTCACCAAAGGGTGTCGCAAAGACATCTGAGGGCAATGAGAAATCAGCTAGAAGGTAGCTATGGATACAAGCAGCAAAGTAGATGGGGAAAGGGGGAGGGGTGGGGGTTAGGGTCTGACTAGGACTGTAACATTCTCAGGCACAACATCTTTTTCAATTAATAAAGCAAAGACACAAGTGGAGCAGCCTTCAGTTGCAATACTAACATTACATGTTATCACATTATTATTATGTGGTATAAAGATTTGTTTGTCAGTCACAAATACAATGATCACAGCCTAAATGAATTTTTCTAATACTAAAGTATCTCAGCACTTGAAGGGGGCAAGCACTTCACTGGATGTTTCTTGCCAAGAAGAAAGTGATGATGTGACAAGTGGTTGGTTTGTGGGATTGATGGGACCACACTACTAGGCCATCGGTCCCTTTTTCCACAAACTTGAAACACCCACAAAGAATAAAAACAAACAATGAAGATTACAAGAGACGACACAGGACAAGAAAGACACAGACAGAGACCAGAAATAAGGAATTAAAATCACACCGAGTGTGACAGTGGTTGGCCGACCATAGAAACAAAAAAAGAAATGCCAACCACCAAGAAACAGAAAACCCCAGTCTAAAATCGTAGGCCAAAGGCCAGACTCAACACAAAAAGATAGGACAAACACTTAGATCGAGTGATAAAAACCCCCTGCACGAATAAAACTCAAAACTAAATCAGCTATTGCAACATCATCTGATAACAGTGCAGGAAGCATATCAGGCAGCGCAAATGTCTGCCTGAGCGGAGTTAAAAGTGGGCAGTCCAACAAGATGTGGACCACCATCAAAGCTGACCCGCAGCGACATAAAGGTGGGTCCTCGCGGCACAATGAATAGCTGTGTGTTATCCAGGTGTGGCCAATGCGCAGCCGGCAGAGGACAACAGAGTCCCTGCGAGAGACCTGCAAGGAGGAGCGCCACGCACCCGTAGCCTCCTTGATGGCCCAAAGTTCGTTGGGTGAAGGAAGGGTGCGCCATTCTTCACCCCAGGTACGAAGTACCTTCCGCTGTAAAACAGACCTGAGGTCACTCTCCAAAAGGCCAATCTCCAAGGCTGGTGCACCGACAGCCTGTTTGGCCAGTGTATCAACACGTTCATTTCCCAGGTTGCCGACATGACGCGGGATCCACACAAAGACCACAGAGCGCCCGCAACGGGCAAGAGTATGGAGGGACTCCTGGATAGCCATCACCAGACAAGAGCGAGGGAAAAACAGGTCAATAGATCATAAACCACTCAGGGAGTCACTCAAATGAGCAGGAGCGGATAAACTCTAGGGCGCAAGAGACGGCGACCAGCTCAGCAGTGAAAACACTGCAGCCAGCCAGCAATGAGAGTTGTTCATAATGATCCCCTAGAGTAAGAGCATAACCGACACGACCAGCAACCTTCGAACCGTCAGTATAGACGACAACAGAGCCTTGAAACGCAGCAAGGCTTGAAAGAAAGCAGCGGCGGAGGGCCTGAGGGACTGAGTCCTTCGGGCCCTGTGCCAAATCGCGCCATAGGCTTGGGCGGGGCACACAACACAGGGGTATACGCAGAGGGGCACAGAAAAGAGGTGGAAGAGGGAAAACCTCAAGCCCAGAGAGAAGAGCTCTGACGCGAACTGCGATCGTACACCCTAACCGGGACCGACATTCCGGAGGATGGACGACCGACTGAGGGAACAGGACACGATAATTGGGATGCCCGGGCAAGCCACAAACATGTGTAGCGTAAGCGGCCAGTAATCATTGGTGCCGGAACCGCAATGGAGGGACACCTACCTCCACATGTATGTTGTTGACAGGGCTTGTCCAGAAAGCTCCAGTGGCGAGTCGGATCCCGCTCTGAAGGATGAGGTCCAGCAACCACTATGTGGATGGGGACGCCGAATCATAAGCCAGGCGTCCATAATATCGACGGGACTGAATTAACGCCTGGTACAGCTGTAGAAGGGTAGACTGATCAGCACCCCAGCTGGTGTGACTCAAGCAACGAAGAGCGTTAAGATGCCGCCAGCACGTCTGTTTAAGCTGCCGAATATGAGGGAGCCAAGTCAACCGAATATGAGAAAACCAAGTCAACCGGGTATCAAAAACCAATCCCAAAAACAGAAGCATCTCCACCACAGCAAGAGGTTCGCCGTCAAGATAAAGCTGTGGCCCAGGCTGAACAGTGCGTCACCGGCATAAATGCATAATGTAAATCTTGGCAGCCAAAAACTGGAAGCCATGCGCTACACCCAAGACTGCGCCTTGTGGATAGCGCCCTGCAGCTGCTGTTCAGCAGCTGCAATGCCAGTGGAGCTACAGTATAGGCAGAAGTAGTCAGCATACAAGGAAGCCGAGACAGACTCCCCACTGCTGCAGTGAGCCCATTAATTGCAATTAAAAAGCGGTAGACACTTAAGACAGATCCTTGCAGTACCCCATTCTCCTGAACTTGGGAGGAACTATGGGAGGCCGCAACTTGCATGCGGAAGGAAAGATGCGACAGAAAATTTTGTATGAAAATCAGGAATGGACCCCGAAGACCCCAACCATGAAGCAGAGAGAGGATGTGATGTCGCCACGTCATATCGCATGCCTTCCACATGTCAAAAAAGACAGCGACAAGATGCTGACAGCGAGCACAGGCCACACGATTGGCAGACTCCGGGCACACCAGATTATCAGCGGCAGAGCGGCCTTTACGGAACCCACCCTGAGACAGAGCCAGAAGGCCCCGAGTCTCAAGTAACCAACTCAACCTCTGGCTCACCATGTGTTCGAGCAACTTGCAAAGAACGTTGGTGAGGCTAATGGGGTGGTAGCTGTCCACCTCCAGTGCGTTGTTGCCAGGTTTCAACACAGGGATTACGATGCTTTCCCGCCATTTCGACGGGAACTCACCCTAAACCCAGATACAGTTGAAAAGGTCTAGGAGGTGTCACTGGCAGTCCACCGAGAGGTGCTTGAGCATCTGACAGTGGATGCGATCTGGCCCGGGAGCCATATCAGGGCAAGCGGCTAGGGCACTTTGGAATTGTACGATTCAAGGTGGCAAGTGTGAAATGAAAGGCTCTGACGTTCCAACCGCTCTTTCAGGGAGCAGGAGGCCAGTGGGTAATTCGCAGAAGCGGAACTCTGAGCAAAATCCAGGTCCCATCTCCTTAAATTCCCACCTTTTTGCAGTTTCCTCAGTTTTAATCTACAATTCATAACCAGTAGATTGTGGTCAGAGTCCACATCTGCCCCTGGAAATGTCTTACAATTTAAAACCTGGTTCCTAAATCTCTGTCTTACCATTATATAATCTATCTGACACGTGTCAGTATCTCCAGGCTTCTTCCATGTATACAACCTTCTTTTATGATTCTTGAACCAAGTGTTAGCTATGATTAAGTTGTGCTCTGTGCAAAATTCCACCAGGTGGCTTCCTCTTTCATTTCTTACCCCCAATCCATATGCACCTACTACGTTTCCTTCTCTTCCTTTTCCTACTATTGAATTCCAATCACCCATGACTATTAAATTTTCGTCACCCTTCACTATCTGAATAATTTCTTTTATCTCATCATACATTTCTTCAATTTCTTCTTCATCTGCAGAGATAGTTGGCATATAGACTTGTACTACTGTAGTAGGCGTGGGCTTCGTGTCTATCTTGGCCACAACAATGCGTTCCCAAAATATGTTTTTCATATTAGGTGCATTGTGCTGTCACCTACTGCCAGGTACTCCATATCAGCGATCTCAGTAGTCATTAGACATCGTGAGAAAGCAGAATGGGGCACTCTGCAGAACTCACAGACTTCGAATGTGATCTGGTGTCACTCGTGTCACACGTCTGTTCGGGAGATTTCCACACTCCTAAACATCCCTAGGTCCACTGTTTCTGATGAGACGGTGAAGTGGAAATGTGAAGGGACACACACAGAAGAAAAGCGTATAGCCCGACCTCATCTGTTGACTGACAGAGACTGCCGACTGTTGAGGGGTCGTAATGTGTAATAGGCAGACATCTGTCCAGACCATCACACAGGAATTCCAAACTGCATCAGGAACCACTGCAAGTACTATGACAGTTAGGCAGGAGATGAGAAAACTTTGATTTCATGGTTGAGCAGCTGCGCATAAGCCACACATCACACTGGTAAATGCCAAACGACACCTCGCTTTGTGTAAGGAGCGTAAACATTGGACGATTGAACAGTGGAAAAATGTTGTGTGGAGTGACAAATCACGGTACACAATGTGGCGAAGCGATGGCAGGGTGAGTGTATGGCAAATGCCTGCTGAACGTCATCTGCCAGCATGTGTAGTGCCAACAATAAAATTCGGAGGCGGTGGTGTTATGGTGTGGTTGTATTTTTCATGAAGCTGCCTTGCACCCCTTGTTGTTTTGCGTGGCACTATCACAGCTCAGGCCTACATTGATGTTTTAAGCATCTTCTCACTTACCACTGTTGAAGAGCAATCCGGGGATGGCGATTGCATCTTTCAATGTTCATAATGTACGGCCAGAGTGGTTACATGACAATAACATTCCTGTAATGGACTGGTCTGCACAGAGTCCTGACCTGAATCCTATAGAACACCTTTGGGATGTTTTGGAATCCCGACTCCCTGCCAGGCCTCACTGACCGACATTGATACCTCTTCTCAGTGCAGCACTCTGTGAAGAATGGGTGCCATTCCCAAACAAACCTTCCAGCACCTGATTGAACGTATGCCTGTGAGAGTGGAAGCTGTTATCAAGGCTAAGGGTGGGCCAATACCATATTGAATTCCAGCACTGCTGATGGAGGGCGTCATGAACTTATAAGTCATTTTCAGCCAGGTGTCCAGATACTTTTGATCACAAGTGTGGGTCTGAAGAAAGAAAAGACTCCAATGCATCATTTGCAAACTCTTCATGAAGAAATGCAGAGGTATGGGTAAAAGTTATATATTGGATCCACCTTCCCATCTTTCATAGTTTAGTATGTTTTATGGAGTGCGAGTTATTGTTTACAGGTTTTGGGTGATGGGCAGTGGGGTCATGCATTGTGGGTGATACGCATCACAATACTGGAGACTTAGCCATAATCTAATACAGGTTTTCTGAATTTGTCTTGCAGTTTTAATTTTTATGGCAAAAAAACCCGCTTAATATGGTGTAAACGCAAACAGGTCAATCTGTTACTACAACCTTTATTTAAAGAACTACTCATCAAGCAGCGGCAGAACACATTGATAGAAGAAGGTTACAATTAGGCAAATTTTTGGAGTCAGTGGCTCCTCCTCGAGGCAGAAGGGTTGAAGTGGAAGGAAGAGGGGTGAAGGAAAAGCACTGGAGAGGTCTAAGAAAAGGTGTAAATTCTGAGAAAGTCACCCAGAACTGTGGGCCAGTGGAGACTTACTGGATGGGATGGAAAGGAAAGCCAGATTCAGTCTTTCCTTCCCATCTTGTCCGGTAAGTCTCCCTTGAGCTGCAGTTTCAGGTGACTTTCCTAAAATCTTCCCCCTTTCTTAGACCTCTCCAGTCCTTTTCCTTCACCCATCTTCCTTCCCCTTCAACCCCTGGAGAAGGAATTACTGGTTCCAAAAGCTTGTGTAATTGTAACCTTCTATTACGTGTGTGTTCTGCTGCCTCTTGTTGAGTGGATTTTTTAGCTATCCAATTAAATTATTTTGTCAAAAATTGATTGTTTTCATTGTTATACAACTTTTATTTGGCATTCATGTTCACTGGCTTTGCCAACTCACTACCAAATCATAAATTTCCAATTTAATCTAGACCTTGGGCCACACTATAGATCAGTCTGTCACCACAATCAAGATGTGGAGGGTTGGGAGTCATCCCATACAACACTCTAGCCAAACTGCAGCATTTATGCGATACAACCTGGGGATTTTGACATTATATTCAGCTGCCTTTCTCAGTCTTCAAATTTTAGTGTGTGTAACATCGCAGGAAGTCAAAAATAAAACAGCAGATGTAAGTCATTTCATTCCATGCAACTGGTAAAACACATCCATTAAAGATGGTAAAGGGGTCCTCCACCATGTTTAATACCATTATTGTGTTGTATAGACCTTGTTCATCTCTGGTAAAATACTGAGGGCATTCCAAAACATAAAAAGCAAGAGGAAAGGTCTGAAATTCAATGACACTAAAATTTGAAGACTGAGAAAGGCAGCTGAATATAATGTCAAAATCCCCAGGTTGTATCACATAAATGCTGCACAAACAAAGCACATCTCACAAAACTGTCAGTTATGGATTAAAAAATACTGCCAAAAACACAAAATTCTCATTAGTCCGCAGACCTCCTGGTACTACAGAAAAATTATGATGTTAATCAGAGGACTAATGAAATATATTAAAGAAACATTCTACATAGAGTTTGTCTGCTTTTGGCTGCAGATATCACTTTTACAAAATGTTCTGAGCTGTTTTCGGTGTCCGGTACACAATGTCCGGTCACAGATTTGAATATGTATGAGTATTGGGCACTTAACAGGAAATCAAGATTTTTTTCTAACAGCGTCTGGTAAATGAGGCATGTATGTCAAAGTGCATAGGTGTTATGAGCATTCAAAAAATCCCTTTGTTCACTGCACACTATTTACTAGGTTTCTGTCGAATGCTAATGCTAAAATAGTGGTTAGTTGGTATGTTTCCTAGAAGAGCTCACATTTTTCTATTTGAGAGGTCGTCTTTATTTTAGGGTGTACGTTTTATGTACCCCACAGATGTAGGAAATACTATGTCGAGGTAAAATTTTTTAAATGTAATCATGTACATTTTATTCAATAATACACTCACCCTCTCCAAGATCTGTTCACAAATATATCACACTTTACCATTTTTGTCAATAAAACGTAATGTGCAATAATAAAGAGTACACGGGTTGTGAAGAAACCAACTGTTTACTTCTTTGGTTGTACACGTTACATACCCACTGTATTGCTATAATAGAGGTGTGGGTTTTGTTTATGATTTCTAACTCATGTAAACAAAGGTATTCCACTCCTCTCCTCCCCCCCCCCCCCCCCCATCCACCACCGTGCACCTCATTTGTTGTTGCTTTAGTGTACAGTACACTGCATACCAGTGTAGTTGTGCATCAGTGTGACTTAGTAACTGCATGGTGATAGTACACACTATGAATACAATTTTTGGTGTGTAAAGGTGTCTGATGTACACGCATAACGATAAGGTAGAAATTCTGCCAATCTATGGAGAAAGTACGTTGACAGCAACTAATTTAGTAACTTATATTTTTATGTTCAGCACTGTTAGAGAAAATCATGATTATTATGCTATTATGTCTATCTTGCTCTACTGTACGTACCCGTACTGCAATTTTCTGTAGGTGGGCGATATTCTGAACAACTACTGTATAGCAGGCAATTCCCTGACAAGCCACTGGATTTCACTGGAGGTTTGGTCACCTCATTTTTTTTTTTTTTTCTACCTGAAATGGGAAGTTTAAATGCAAGAACACAAACAGACGAAGCTGCTGAGGTTGCTGTGCTCACTGCCGTACCCATTAACACTCAAGTCTCCACACAACAAATTCCACACAAACTTGGTGTCTCGAAAACAAGTGCACATCACGTTCTGCAACGTTATAAATTCTATCCTTACAATGTTCATTTGCACCAAGAGTTTCATGGAAATGACTTCAGCAATAGGGTTCGATTTTGTCAGTGGGCTCAGCAAACAACTTCTAACTAATCCTAATTTCTTCTCAGGTGTTCTTTTTACCGTTGAGGTGTCATTCTCCAACAAAGGAATTGTCAATATAAGAAATATGCATTATTGGTCCATCAACAATCCACGATGGCTCTGACAGGTAGAGCATCAATGTCCATAGAACGCTAATGTTTGGTGTGGAATTATTGGAGATAACTTTTTGGTCCTTTCTTTGTCAGTGTCAACCAAAATGGCAGACAATATGCCTGCTTTGCAAGCCACTCTTTATGTTCTCTTAGACGCCGTGCCTCTGATTCAGTGGATGGTCCTGTGGTATCAGCATGATAGACGTCATGCACATAACACCATACAAGGACTAATTGTGGACCATAAATATCCTGGTAGGTGGACTGGACACAGCGGGCCAGTTAGTTGGCCTGCCTGACCTCTGGACCTTACACGACTGGACTTTTTCTGTAGGGAAGAGTCAAGGCTGCTGTCTACTAAAATGTTCCACCACCGGAGGACATACGGCAACACATTACTGATGCTTGTACAGCCATTACAGACAAAGAAGTAGCACCAAATAGGCCGGCCATGCACAGAGAAATCCTATGTATTAATGTCAATGGTCACCATTTTGAACATGTAATGTAAACACTGTGTTTTCCATGTTGTGTTAGTGTCACAGTAAGAGTTACTACAAAGGGCCATGTTACTTTTGCATTGTCATAAGTATTGTAGTATGGTACTGTACAATGACAAGATCCAATTACTGTACAGTGCAGTACTGTTGCATTTAAACTTTATTGATAATTTGTAAAATGTTAAAATGCTCCTTGAAGAGGTTAAATGACTTAATTAATGAACTTAAGTGATATTTATATTAGAGAAGTTACGTATTATTTAACATTTCCATAGCTACTAGTTTTGGCATAAAATGGTGCAGTGTGATACATTTTTTAATACTTCTTTGAGAGATTGAATGTATTTTTGAATAAAATGTACAGGTTCCATATAAAAAATTTAACGTCCACCCCATATCTCCTACAAATGCGGGGACACACAAAATGCATTCCCTCGGCAAGAACCAACCAATGATGTTAAAAATCATTGGTTGGAACAATTTTTCATTTAACTTATCAGAAAAAAAGCTATTTTGAGTGAGCAAGATGAATGGGACACCCTGTACACGGTGCAGTCAACCCGCACCACACAGTCACCTTTGCTGAGTCAAGTGGTACCAGGTGATGTGTGTGCAGACTTTCTGTCACACATATTCTGCAGTTCTCTGTATTGACATGTCCTTGGAGATGGAAATGGGTTCCATGGCCATTCACTGTTCACTTCCACATGAGCAAGATATTTCAGATTTTTTCTTACTGGCAGGTTAACAGGAAGCTATGCATTGCGCTTGCAAGCATGCCCAATGTTTGGGCAATATCCTGCGCACCGTGTGTTTGTGCTCACCACGACATTTCTGATCAACTGCTTTCCTCCCTCTGACACATTGCAATTCTAACGAACCTTTCTTGTTGAATTTTGTAATCATTTTCCCCAGTGTTATCAGGCATCAGATCAATGCCTTTTTTGTACCCTTAAATTTCTGGAACTTCTGTAGGGCTACAGCCAGACAGGCACCAGTTCCTGCTAAAGAGCTTTACCAGCAGCACGAGATCCTTCATGTAGACAGTCATGTTGGGCTTCTCGGACACTAAATGAGGAACAACTGTCTGTTCGTGTGCATATTCTGATATTCTGATGCATGCAGCATCATCTACTGGTCGATTTTTCATTAATTCTTTGTTCCATGACATTTCCTACTGCACCAATAATATGCAGTTCAAATTTGACTTCATTCTTAGCAGTGGTTCGCATTCTATAGCGTTTTGACACTGGAACTTTAATTATGGACACCCTGCTGTCCCTAATATGTGTTGTTTTACCTTGTCAACAGACTGTTGACCACTGAGGTGGCAAACATTACATTAGACCAGTAAACTGCACGATTCTTTGAAGAATCAAACTCTCACGTGTACACCAACTTCAAACTTCTGATTAGTTTACAAATGAATTATTGCGTTAAATATTTGACATTAAGCATGTAAGCAAAAAAGGCTTAGGAAAGGTTTGAAATTACATTTGAAGTTAGTTGCGAGTCACTAAGTGCTCTCATTCTCAAATACTGGATGAATATAGTTTGGATCTATGTGTGGTGAGATACACTGCCTCAAGACATATGCATAGTTTGTAACTATAATACTTGTGCTAAACCTTTAACATACAATTGTACCTCTCAGTGAGTAGACTATGGCTGTATTTTACATTTGGTCAATAATTGTACAAAATATTAAAAATCAATTTTTTTGTTGCCTCTGGAAACAGTATGATTAGCAACCTGCAACTGGGATGGAGTGCCTTGAATTGGATTAGCCGTTTAGTACTATAGATTACATACACTTTTCATTCCAATAGATCTATAGTGAGGAGATCCTCCAGGATATAGAAATGTCACAAAACAAGAATACACAAATATTTACAAATTTTAAAAAAATGCCATTTTATTTTCCACAGATCCCAAGAGAAAATGTACTCATAAATGTGGAATAATACAAAAACTCTTGAACATATCTTCATTTCAAAGACTACATTCATCACAAAACATGCAAATGTTCTACACTCTTGAGTAGCATATAAGAATTCTTGGCACTTATCAAATTTAGGGGGAAAAAAATTTTCAAAAATATTTTTTCTCACTTTTTGATCAGTTAGACTATGTTGATCTCAAAGATGTTATTTATATTCATCCCCGATAAAAACTTTTTAATATATCGAGACAAAAAAATTTTTAATGAAAATTTTTTTTTCTAATTTTTTGACCAGACCACGAATATGTTATTTGCAAACATCATTCAAGGTAAATTGTAGCACATCAAAGTACTCTGACAAACTAGCCTCATTCAGTTTACACTGACGTCAAATAACAGTGTAGTTAAGTGTTAGTTCGGTGTTTGTTCTGCGCATTTGTTCTACTAACTCGTAATGACTAGAATCTTTCCTGATTTGGCCGAATTTCATATGGTAAATTTGTCACTATGTTGTTGTATTGTTACATGTTGATTAAATTACAATACGTTGTTTTACTTTTTCAAAACTGATTAAAAATATGTCATATTTGTGATCAGCATAGTCAAATTGACAATGTCATTGTTGCTGTTGTTGTTGTTGTGGTCTTCAATCCTGAGACTGGTTTGATGCAGCTCTCCATGCTACTCTATCCTGTGTAAGCTTCTTCATCTCCCAGTACCTACTGCAGCCTACATCCTTCTGAATCTGCTTAGTGTATTCATCTCTTGGTCTCCCTACACAATTTTTATCCTCCACGCTGCCCTCCAATGCTAAATTTGTGATCCCTTGATGCCTCAGAACATGTTCTACCAACCGGTCCATTCTTCTTGTCAAGTTGTGCCACAAACTCCTCTTCTCCCCAATTCTATTCAATACCTCCTCATTAGTTACGTGATCTACCCATCTAATCTTGAGCATTCTTCTGTAGCACCACATTTCGAAAGCTTCTATTCTATCTTGTCTAAACTGTTTATCGTCCACCTTTCAGTCGGCTCCAGAGCCGAAGCACTGGCTGATGCGCACTCGTCTGAACGCTCTCATTTCACTCGGTCTGCAGCCGGTCCGCATTCTCTCGCGCGAAAGACCCAAAACTGCTTTCAACTAAATAAAAAACCACATTTAATGTTTGTTGTTGTTGTGGTCTTCAGTCCCGAGATTGGTTTGATGCAGCTCTCCATGATACTCTATCCAGTGAAAGCCTCTTCATCTCCCAGTATCCACTGAAACCTAAATCCATTTGAATCTGCTTAGTGTATTCATCTCTTGGTCTCCCTCTACGATTTTTACCCTACACGCTGCACTCCAATACTAAATTGGTGATCCCTTGATGCCTCAGAATATGTCCTACCAACCGATCCCTTCTTCTAGTCAAGTTGCACCACAAATTTCTCTTCTCCCCAATTCTATTCAGTACCTCCTCATTAGTTATGTGATCTACCCATCTAATCTTCAGCATTCTTCTGTAACACCACATTTCGAAAGCTTCTATTCTCTTCTTGTCCAAACTATTTATCGTCCATGTTTCACTTCCATACGTGGCTACAATCCATACAAATACTTTCAGAAACGACTACCTGACACTTAAATCTATACTCAATGTTAACAAATTCCTCTTCTTCAGAAATGCTATCCTTGCCATTGGCAGTCTACATTTTATATCCTCTCTACTTCAACCATCATCAGTTATTTTGCTCCCCAAACAGCAAAACTCCTTTACTACTTTAAGCATCTCATTTCCTAATCTAATTCCCTCAGCATCACCCGACTTCATTGGACTACATTCCATTATCCTCGTTTTGCTAATAACCGGTAAAAAATCAAAGATTTCATGGGTGTCCCCCTAAACTCGATAAGTGATGAATTCTTAGGCTATGTAGTCACATATCATCAAACAGAAATATCATTTTACAACATTTATTTTGATATTGATCACTTTACTGAACTGAATTTGTAAGGAAATCATGTCTTATATAATACTGGTATTATCTGATATTATTAACACATTTGAGACAGCACCTGAGTCTCACTTGTGCAGTTGCATGCCTAGTGCCCAAGTGAGTTCGGGCACCATATTGAAAGGGTTAATAACATAAAGATATCAGTTGGTTCCGCTAAGAAATCCATCACTGGAGGAGGAGGAAGAGTTGGCCACTATTAAATCCTTAAGTTTTTCTTAAAGTGAACTATATAAGTAGCTAAACTTTTTATGGCTGCTGGTAAGTTATTAAAAACAATTATTCCTGAATAATGGATACCTTTCTGGACCAAAGTAACCTTAAATCCTTGTGAAGATTATTCTTATTTGAAGTACTGATTCAATGGACTGAGTTGTTAATTTGAGAAAGAGAAATTAATTGGGAAGCAGATGTTAGTATCCTCAGTTCTTTAAACAGGCCCCTGCAGAATATAATTGAGTTTGCATCACAAATAGAATATACAACACATTTTTGGACTCTGGAAACTTACATTTGGCTTGATGAGTTACCCCCCCCCAAAAAATGATCATATATGAGACAGTGGAACAAAAAAAGCAAAGCATGTTAGCTTTTTTTATTTTTACACGATCTGTCTCTGCACACATTGCAATGGATTTGCTTAGTCAATTAAGCAGTTCTGTAGCACGGTCCAGCTGAATTTATTATTAAGCTGTGATCCCAAGAACTTACTGGTCAACTTTTTCTATCTTGTTATCATCACATTTTAGGCATACACTGGCAGAAAACCCCTTACAAGTTCTAAACTGCATAGAGTGTGTCTTTTTTTTTTAATCTTTAAAGACACAATTGGCTAGGAATCATTTATTGATGTCCATGAAAAATAAATGTTTCTAAGGTTATAACTATTTTACTGTTTATCACAGTATCTGTATGATCTGCAAACGAAATGAACTTGGCATACTGTAATGCTTTTGTTGAAGGATGATTGCTACATTCAAGAAAAAGGAAAGATCCTAAGATTGAACCTTGTGGGACATCTCTAGTAATTAGGTCTCATTTGGATTACACCTCACAGTTTTATATAGGTCATTCCTAATGTCAGGCTTTGTTCCCTGTCACACATTCATGATCTGAACAATATTGTAGCATTTTACATTATACCCTAATACTTTAATTTACTTAAAAGGCTATTATGATTTACACATAACGATGCCTTTAATAGATAATGAAATATACCAGTGGCCTGTAACCTACTGTGTAATCCATTATGTATATTCCCATATGTGTGTGTGTGTGTGTGTGTGTAGACAGCCTTCCCTGGATTGGAACCCTTCAGAAATGCACACTGTGGCAATATATTATTTATAGTCAGGTGGTTAAGAAGCCGACTGTACATTACCTTCTCTAAAAATCTTGGGAATACTAGCAAATATTAAATGGAACAGAAATCTGATGGCATTTCTTTACCTCCTTTCTTAAACAATGGCTTAACTTCATCATATTATACGTGACCTGAGTCATGTGTACTAGGTAGAACTACATCTGCCAATATCTGGTTTTAATGAGCATGAATGTTTGATAATGGGGCTTTGGCCCTGAAACTAGCTACAACCAAAAAATTAAAGAATTTCAGTGTAGCTGCATAAGAGTTATTTCTGGAAATATGTGTGGGTGCATTCACACACATTCCACAAGGAAAAATGCAAAGTAAAGAAACAACTAATACACGGCTCCCCATTGTGTGACAGAATTATTATGGGAAGAAGCAACTGATACACCTTGTCAAGGAACAACCAAATGATCAGATTGTTGATAAGGTAAGTTAAATGTAACAGATAAAGTGAAGACAAGAGTATTACACAAACTACATAGGATAAAGCAACAGTCCCAGTTATATAGCACCCAGGAACCGACACTCAGAATTAAATATGCTAATAGTAAAGAAGCTTACAGCAAATTATTCTCCTGCACGGTGTTACAGGATCTATCACATGCCAGCTCATCTATGTAGAAAACAATACAACACAGGAGATTGCAACACCAGTACATGTCTTCACAAAGATAATGATTTACATAACAAACTATACGAAAATTCGAAAGTTTCAACAGTTTTAGCTACACAGCCATACATCTGTGCATAAGTACGTTGATATCACGTACACACACTGGTACAGATCACATTCATCCGATTTAAAATTATTGCTAGCATTTTCAGCACAATATCCACCAAAAGGAAAACGTGTCATTTTGCAGGCAGTGCTTTACTGTAAGTTCAATATATAAAGGTAGCTCAAAAACTAAATAAGAAAGCCTTTGTTACTAATTAAGAATCTGTCAAGTAACCTAAATAAGTGAAAGAGAAATGTATTGTCACGGTTCGTCTGCAGAACCACTGATCACGCTGCAGCAACAGTGGGACAGAGCGTAACAACTTACAAATATCAGTTCTGGAAATTCGTTAGTAACATTAGTTCTCAATGCAGTTTTAACTTACCGAGTTAATGACTTGGTCACCAAATTTTTCTAGTTGGCCGGGTTCGTACACCTACAACAACAATAAAACAACGGTTTTGAAGGGTAAACATTCGATATCCTGGTAAGACAATTAATTTCTTTTGGTAAACACAAAACGTACTGCGGCGTCACTGTATACTTTGTATAACTTGGGCGTAAACATACATTGCCAAACCAACCTAACACCAGCCATATTTCGACCAAAGATGTGACTCTGAGTGAATGAAACTACGCTAGTGATCCAAAGCTCTCCAAACGACTCTAGACGAACTAGTAGCCGTAAAGTGCTCAAATGACAAGACCAGTGCAGTATCGATTTTCAATTCTGCGACATTTTTCACAAATCAGCCCCATTTGTTTGCGATCAAATACAAACACCAATTAATCCTATTTTGCGACACTTTAAAGACTAAAAATAATTTTATTTCACTTGCGATAAATGTATAAGGGAATAGTTAATTTATTAATAAGTCAAACAAATGAACAGAAATTATACAACTTGAGTAGTTACCAATTAACAGTTAATTGGAAGAACCAGTTCACTGTGGGACGGAACTGTACTCATGTATTTCTTCTGATGAGAAATTGCAGCATTAGTGACAAGTGGATCTGTACCAGAATCTCTTGGCGTTTTGTTTATTTTGTCTTTAATAGGAGGCGTTAACATGGTGTTTATCCTTTTTTATGAAACATGTGCTGTACGGTTCTATCATTGATTTACCTTGAATGAACCGTACAAGTCTCATACTGACTTCATTTATAAAACAAAGGAAAAGTTAAATGCCGGACAACATTCTTTGGTCAGTCTTGTTACACAGACTACCTCCACTAATTCAGGGTGCCTTTATTTCGAAGGAACATGATTAAAAGACATTAATTTGTGTTTAACTAGCTAGGCTTAAGGCAATTCCACAATAACGACAGGGAGCGGCAGTCCAACAATGTAATCTTCCCCCATGTAAATTTAATGGCCAATAACCCAACCCGACCATGTGCTAGTTCGCTATATTTTATCGTCTGTTGTATTAAAGCTGGGCCGATCAGCCAACAGTTCAGTGACCTTTCAGTTGTTAAGGTGAATATTTACAATACAGCAAGTTAGCGTATTTCACCTTCGGGAGAAATGCGTTTACTCCATGAAATATAGTAGTTGCAAGATGAACAGATTGTTTACATAAAAATTAGTGATTAATGGGAACTCTGTTACAAGAGACGCAAGTGTGAATATGTACATGATTCTGATGATAATAACTTTCTATTGTTACACGCCATTTGCAAAACAGATTGGAACTGAATTATTTGACGAGAGAAAGGATAAAAAAGCCATTGGTGTAAGTTTCAGCAAGAATATACTGATATGTTAAAAGGTAATTCTACCGGTCTTAATTATATCAAGAAGTTTAATTACTGGAAAGTAATCTATGCCAAGCTTCTATATAGGAACTCTGGACATTTGGTTAGTGATGTTTTGTTGGTGAATCTGCAAGCATAGCTAAGGAAATTTGGGAAGTGTTTTCTTACAATTAAGATAAATTTGCTTTACGACTGCACATCATATAACGAAATGTGAACTGAGTAGCACTGAATCAGTATCTGCAGATTTTATATAAGACCCTATTTATGAACAGTAAATTCACAGGCGACCTGAGATCATTGGCGGCTGCTTCTCCGCTACAGGATAGACGAGTTGCCATTACTGCAGTTTCATTGTTATTTGCAGGTCACAATTTTATTTCAGCACATTATATCGCGCTGTTTCAGCGAAGACATAATGATTAATGCCTGTGTTCTGCAAGACTTTAATAATACAAATCATTAGGCCTGGGTACATTAGTTTGGATGTTGGATAATTAGTGAGAATAATTTCACTCAGTCATGAGATTAATTTTTATCTGTGTAGAAGTAGTATCCACAAGACATTACAATTACACATTCTTAGTAATGCAAAGTTTAATTACTTCAGTTAGTCATTAAGTGTACCTTTAATGCATCACTTACATTACATACATACATACACACACCTATACAAACTAGGGTGAAACTTCAACAGCCTTAGGTCTGACAGGACTAGAAACAGTGGATTTCTATTTTCAGATTTATTGAGTACTTTAATTGTTGTATTATAATACTATTTGTTGTAAATCATTGCAATTGGTGAAAGTATAAAAAGATATACTAAATCTGCTAAATCTGTGTATGCTGCATCCAGGTTGTCCAGTCAGCCATGACGATGAGGGTCCATCATATACGAATTTCACATATGAGTTTAAGACAAGCTCAAGAACAGTTTCCAATAGAGACAACCAGAATGAACCAAGAATTAGAAACTGTACAGGGAAGACAACAGGCGATGGAGACAGAAGTGGAGAATTTTTCTACATCAGTAAAGGAGATAGCTTCAGGATGTAAAGTACTTATGGAACAAAAGTTCCAAGCACAAAAACAGAGGTTCACCAAACAGTTAGAAGACTGGGCGCCAGATAAGACGCAACAAATTTGCTGTGTGTTAATAAAAGTATTAAAGAAGCTGTGAAGAGCATACTAAAAAAGGCTTACCAATATCGGGTAAAATGAATCGAGAACTTCAGAAAGTCTAAGATCAAATAGGGACAGAATTTGATAAATGGAAAAAAAGAAGCCACACAAAATGTGCAAGAATGTGCACAGGATTCAGAGGAAATGCGAGGGGTAATTAGAGAAGGCAGGAATGAGAACAACATAGACTGGAAACCACAGGTCCCCTATTATGGATCTTTATCTGACTATGCAGATAGAGAGCAATACCATTGTAGAAGCCTGAACAAACATATTTACGGAAGTGTGTCACTGTTGATTATGCAAAATTGGAGAAAAAGGTGTCAAAGCATAGGCAATTTCAAACATTTTTGCCAGAGAAAAGGACACTCAACCCAGCTGTTTTTATAAAGAGATTTTATGGTGTGTTCCCAAGATCATGGTCAGAAAGACAAAGGATTGATTATATAGCAGGATATATTCAAGGAGACGATAGCTTATGATTGACAGACATGATTGATAAGTGTCAAACATGTGAAGAATTTGAGAAGGTGTTCTTGGTTGTGAGACATTAAAAGAGAGATTGAAAATGGACGTTTTTAATCCCCCAAACTATTCTCACACAGAAGAAGAAACCTAAGAAGGTACCTAGAAAAATATTTGAACAAAGCATAGTACTGGGATGAACTGGTAGATCACCAAAGTATTCTAAGGACCCCAGAGGTCAAGTTACTCATGGAATTTAGGGAGAAGTTAGTACATGTATCTGAGGAAAGTTTGGAAAATTTTTTGTTGGCTTTGGATTCACTCAGTTTGTTGCAAGAAGACCAGAGAAGGAGGATAAACTACAATAAATTTTACACACTGGAGAAGCTACAAGTCAATTATAATAATAGTAATTGTAGAAACAAAAGAAGTGAGGTAAAATGGTAATAGGGCGAAGAATAATAATAGAAAAATTAATGGACAGAACAACAGCTGTGGACCCCAGAATGGCAACAACAGTTTCAGACCAAACAGGAAGAGACAGGCGTAATATAACAGGAGATATAATCCAGTATATGACGCTAACAACAGTAAGAAGAGGGTCACACCCATAATATCAGAGATGGAAGACAACAATGATCCAAAAAGACATGGAAGTTTAAATTAAATACAACTGGGTTGAACAACAACATGTTTTATGCACAAGAATGGCATGAGTACAATGGAAGAATTAACCAAGGACATGAATCCATGTGAGAAAGTTTCTCTTACAGTACTGGTCTCAGCTACATAGGCATAAATTTTAGATATCCCTAAAATAATACTAGATACCAGAGTTTCACTAAATGGAATACCCAATAAATTATTTAAAAGATTATCCCATAAGACAGAGCTACCGAGATTTCCAGTATGTAGCTGTCAGACCATTGGAGCCACATGTATCCAATCATAAACTGTCTGGATATAGACTATGTTAGGAATGAAAGCGGGAAATGCAGCGATTTTGTGAGCATGCCTGGTGATTCACAAATTAATTGTAGACTGTAACATCAGATTGGATACAATGAGTGAGAAGGACATGAAAATGGATTTCTCAAGGGGTAAAGTCAGCCCTTACAATAGTGGAAAATTAGCACAAGTTGAACTTATCAGGGAGGAATGATGTCATAGAAAGTACTGTCAGAGGTGTGGAATTAAGTGTATCAGAAAGGAGAAGCATCATAAGTGTTTAGAAGAAGGAAAAGAAAGGAAGATACTGGGAATAGATGAACAGGTGGAAGAGAAGGTCATAGAAACTCATAGAATACAGGTGAAACAAAGGAACTAGCCGCACAAGATCTTGGAGAAATATAGTTTGGGTTTGAAAGAAAGACCCAGGATAATTCGTGGATTTACATGCAACTTAGAAGTGTTTCCACACTGTGGCAAATCATCTGAGTGAAAACTGAAGAAGTTTGTGGATGAAAAAATAGATAGGATGATAAATTGGGTCATAACTGAACCACTGACAAGCCCATATTATAGTCCTTTATTAGTTGTATCTACACGAAGAGGGAAAGTAAGGTTTATATTTGATGCACAGGTCATAAACACAATCATCATGCCTGTGAGGACTCATCCAGACAAAATCAATGAACGAATACAAAAATTTCATGGGACCAAGCACTTCTCAAGTATAGATCTGTGTACCTCACATTGTCAGATTAAATTAAATCAACAATTGAGGAAATATACAACCTTTATACAGGGTGATTCAAAAAGAATACCACAACTTTAAAAATGTGTATTTAATGAAAGAAACATAATATAACCTTCTGTTATACATCATTACAAAGAGTATTTAAAAAGGTTTTTTTTTCACTCAAAAACAAGTTCAGAGATGTTCAATATGGCCCCCTCCAGACACTCGAGCAATATCAACCCGATACTCCAACTCGTTCCACACTCTCTGTAGCATATCAGGCGTAACAGTTTGCATAGATGCTGTTATTTCTCGTTTCAAATCATCAATGGGGGCTGGGAGAGGTGGCGGAAACACCATATCCTTAACATACCCCCATAAGAAAAAATCGCAGGGGGTAAGATCAGGGTTTCTTGGAGGCCAGTGATGAAGTGCTCTGTCACAGACTGCATGGCGGCCGATCCATCGCCTCGGGTAGTTGACGTTCAGGTAGTTACGGACAGATAAGTGCCAATGTGGTGGCGCTCCATCCTGCTGAAATATGAATTGTTGTGCTTCTTGTTCGAGCTGAGGGAACAGCCAATTCTCTAACATCTCCAGAGAGTGTGGAACGAGTTGGAGTATCGGGTTGATATTGCTCGAGTGTCTGGAGGGGGCCATATTGAACATCTCTGAACTTGTTTTTGAGTGAAAAAAAACCTTTTTAAATACTCTTTGTAATGATGTATAACAGAAGGTTATATTATGTTTCTTTCATTAAATACACATTTTTAAAGTTGTGGTATTGTTTTTGAATCACCCTGTATATGCCAGAAGAAGATATCAGATGAAGGTACTATCCTTTGAACTTAATGCAAATGTAGGGGTGTTTATAATGGCATTATATACAGTTTTGGGGCCAGAGCAGAGATGTCAGCTAATGCTGTTTGCAGACAATATATTAACAGCAACTTTGCCATAGGAACATCCTGCAGACATGTTACTCTGATTGTCAGAACCAAGGTCAATTTACAAAAATCTCATCTTGGAATGAAAAGGATAAAATTTTTGGGCCGTATGATAGATGAAAATAGAATTTTACCAGTTAGCATAAGGATCAGTGTCATTACGAATTTCCCTGTGTCTAGAATGCTTAAAGCATTTTTAGGATTACCTTTATTTTTTGTTGGTTTATACAAGACCAAGTCATGTACGGAAAACTGCTAATCAGTCTACTGAGGAAGAATGGATCTTGACAGTTGAAAAGTGACTGTCAGAATGCATTTGAGGCGATTAAATACAGCTTGATAAACGTAAAATTATTACACCACCCAGAAATGGAACTCGAATTTCGCCTGATCACAGACTCCGCAAATGTGGAATTAGGAGCTTGTCTGTTTCAAATCAAAGCAATTGAAGGTCAGCCAACTTTCTGCCTGATAACTTTTGAAATAAGATGTTACTGATTAATGAAAGGGAATATATAACAACCACAGAATAGGAAGCACTAGCTGTTGTCTGGACCTTCAAGAAGACCCACTATTTCTTATATGGACACAGACAGTAGTGTACTGCAATCAACAAGTCCTTAGTTTCATGCAGTTGTGCAAATTAGTTATAGCGAGACTATTAAGATGGACACTGGTACTGCAGGAATAAAGCTTTCAAATACAATATATAAAGGGAAAGAAGAATCAAATTGCAGACGTCCTATCAAGATTTCCTGAAGGGTTAGAACAGTAAGAATCGTAGGACGAGAAATGTGGAGAATTTCTGATATAATTGATGAGGGAACAAACAGCACAGAGATACAATTCAGAGCTATGTCGAGAAATGCTGTTCTTACAGAAGAAAGACCAGTGCTGGTGTGAAATACGATGGAAGTTGGAACACCCCAAGTTTCTAAACATAAACTAGTATTTTTGGGCAGTGAATGATGTACTATTCCAGAGAGCCATGAAAATGAGTTGATAAAATATATGCATCTGGTGTGGGGCATTTTGGAGTGACTAAGTGTGCGAATAACCTATGGACATACAGTTATTTCCCCAGCTTGCAACGGAGGTACAGAGAGTATAAATTCACACCTTCTGAACTTATGCTAAAGAGAGAAGAAAATAACGAATAGATAAATAGTCTACCTAAATTGCAGAATTCTAAACAAAGTTGGGAAGAAAAGGTATAACTGGCCTTACTTAACATGGCCAAGAAGCCAAGAAAAAGGAAATTGAAGTATGACAGTAGTAGAAGATGAGTTCAAATTTTTAATGTGGGGGCAGGGTACTATTACTGACATACCAGTAGGCACTATTATTGAAGCAGTACAACAAGAAATGGCAGGTATTTTTCGTAAGTCCATTTGAGATTATATGAATCCCACACCCAGGTGCTTTATTGTTAGTGTACCCAGCAACATGAAACGAAATTTCAATAAGGTTATTTATTTGTTTATTGTCTGGAGTATTTGGAGAATTATAAGATAGTTATGTGGATCTATCTTCATTTCTTGATGATAGAAGCTTCCATGAACGTTTTGACATTAATTATGTGCAAACACTGTGGATACATGAACCTGTCACAAGACAGGGAGTAATTTTCATGGTGATGGCAACTGACACAGACAGTGGGCGTACATTTCTTCTCTTGTGGTCGACTTGACTATTAATAGGTGGAAATTTATTTCATGACAAACTTTTCATGTAATGTAATCAGTGAACTAACAGTGGCTGAGTTTTGACTGCGGAATTGTCTTATTAGACGTGGAAAAAGCCTTCGACTAAGTCTGGCACACTGGGCTGCTCCACAAAATGTATGTCCAGGGTTTCCCCGGAAAGATCGTGAAACTAGTGAAAAACTATCTATCTGGTAAAACATTTTCCGTGAAGACCGATACTTCGCTGTCAAGAGGGAGAAGAACATTTGCGGGAGTGCCACATACTCAGTCCTAGGATCGACCCTGTACAGCCTATACATTTCGGATATCCCTACCAGCCGGCCTGTGTGGCCGAGCGGTTCTAGGCGCTTCAGTCTGGAACCGCACGACCGCTGCGGTCGCAGGTTCGAATCCTGCCTCGGGCATGGATGTGCGTGATGTCCTTAGGTTAGTTATGTTTAAGTAGTTCTAAGTTCTAGGGTACTGATGACCTCAGATGTTAAGTCCCATAGTGCTAAGAGCCATTTGAACCATCCCTACCACACAGCATGTACAAACAGCGCATTATGCAGACGACGACGCACTCATCTCCTGTTTCACGAACATGAACCTGGCAACGAGACGTCTGCAAACTGCCCTAAACAGGAAGGACAACTGGGCAAAGAAATGGCGCATCACTCTGAAATTAGAGAAGACGCAAGCAATGATGACCACTAGACGACTTTGAAGACGCCGACCTCTCTGAAGACCTACTAAAATGCTGCAACTTCAAGGAAAAAATTTCCTCTGGAGAAACACTGCGAGTTACCTAGGTGTGTCTCTAGACAAGCGCTTAACTTGGAAGTGCCACATAGAGGAACTTTCCAAGAAGGTCCTTGGCAGGATGGAGATCATATACTCTGGCCTCAACAGTAACAGCTGCCTTTACCAAAGCATCGTAGTAGCCGTCTATAGAAGTCTAATTACACAGATACTGGAATATACGTGCGCTGTATGCGGATATGCGGTCAGATTGACGATAGAAAGCCTTCACATAGTATCGCGTTTCCCCCCAGAAGACCTCCATGTTGCTGCAGACATGCAGAAACTGCAGACGCGATTCCGCACCATGGCGGAACAGTTCTCTGCCAAAGCGAGAACATTGCGAAATGACAAAATCTTAAACATGGCTACGAATCAGCAACTGCAGAAATCTGAAGAGGTTGAAGAAATCAGCCATCAAGTTGCAAATAAAGATTTACACATGGTATTACATTAAAATAGCTGATGCCGAGCAGTTCTTGTCAGATATAAAACTGACATAAAAATGAGAATTATTACATGACATGGCTTTAGATAGCAGCCAGATTACATTTAGCGTAATTCAGAATAAAAGTCCACTGGTAAATGCCCACTTGTAAATGCCCCCAAACAAAGGCTCTTGTCCCGCTGGTGGATCCACCACGCATTATATCCAGTACGATGTCTAGAGGATGATCCGCACTGCAGTAAGTCCGGGATAAGGTTGAAAGGTGGATCCATCAGCGAGGCGACTGGGTGAGGCTTATGGCAGCCATCCATGACACTCGCATAGACACAGACATACAGAACAATAGAGCAAATGCATTGCATCTGTAGAACATTTGGTTGAGAGTGACTAGTTGCATTCGAGTATAGTGCTATACTGTTCGACTGATGTGCTGTTCTGTAATGTACATAAGAATAATACAAAGTACTGTCTGCATCGTTCCGACAGACATCTAGCACACAAAATAGCGGAGCTGGGATAGTGATGTGCCATCATTGTGGATCTTTAAGAGCATAAAACGAGGTGTAACAGGTGCGGCAGGATGTCTTGCTTTGTTGTTATTACTGGAGAATCTACACAATGTTGTTACGAAATATCGATAATATAACTTACATAGAAAATGTTACGTTCTTTAGCAGGATGAATTTAAATTTGCTTACATCCCCTACAGAATCGTTTTGCAACGAGTTTTTCGCTCTTTGCGGGTCTTTAGCACTGTCGAAAATAACGTAAAGCGGTTGAAATTGAGACATCGCAATTGGTAATATGCCTGCATTCCTGTGTGTTTGGAGAGTTGCCAGCGGCGGACGGTTACGGCTCTAACGGATAACTGGCTAAATGTTCGTCTATATATTTACGTTGACTGGGATGCGCACTCTGTAGGTATGGGGAAGGGAAACTCTCACGTTCCATAATGCTAAGTGCTGTCGACACACTGTCAAGTAACGAATAGCTTATTATTAAGATAAAAGAAATTCCCCAAAATCTAAAATTTGTAGATGTCCTAACATTGTTGTGGGGGCGTATCAGAGTTGGAAGGTATAACAAAAGCAGAGAAGCTCGATTGGTAACCAATAAGAACTTATACTTAAGGGAAAAATATCAGAGCAGCAGCAGAAATCAACTCTGTACACTGTCAACTCCCTGTTGCAGATCTCTGCACGGAGAGTGGAAGTCAGGTGAAGGTGTAGAACTGTGCAGACTTTGAGTTTGCATCAAGTGCATCGCTACATGAGTCTGCAGACAAGCTCTCTGACGTATCGTAGCCGTAGATGGATTTGTTTCCAGACTATGAGTTTCCAATCTGAACCACTCTTTGTGTCTTATCAAGGTACGAGGCGAGTTTTGCTACACTTTTCGTGATTTGGCTATCAAAAATACATGCGTGTAGATCATCGAGAAAAGAAGAATTCTCAGGATTTCTTTAGTAGGCTGGTGTATAGGACACGCTAATATCCCTGTATAAAGACAAACAACGCATGTGTATGCCGGCAATACGAGCATATACATACGGAAAAATATCAAAAAATATGAAAATTACATAAAACAGGTAAAAATTGAGGAAAACCTGGTATAATTACGGAAATTTGAGGGAAATACGACGAAAAATGTAAAATCACGAAAAAACTTGCATAGTTACGATAACTGACTGAGAATACATAAAATTAGAGAATAACTATCATGAAATGCGGGGACCTGAAGTGTGTTGGGGATACTGCAGACCGAGAAAAGCTTAAAAATTATGCTCTAGTTGTACTCAGTTTTAACCCTGCCCCATTAAAGTACGTGGGTTTTCGTACACGAAGTACATATGTACTACACAGAGGCGCTATAATAAAGCATGCAAACCGTATGTATCCCAATCTGTAACACTGTTCTCACACACGTAGTCGAATATAGGAAATCCCGAATTACGGCCGGTTCTCACAGGCAATGTCATTCCTTAAGTATTAAGGAGAAGAATCAATTCGATTGTCAGACATAAGCAATTTCCTAGAGCATCTACAGGAGAGTGGGCCGATGTCACATGTGTCATCCCAAATAGTGTGAGGGGAGTGTACTCGAAACATGTGTTAGGACGAAATTACTAAATTATCCTACGCATAAGCAAAGCTACCTAACATAAGACCAGGACTTCTTTGTGCAACACAAACGTTCCAAAGCTATGATGATGCTTCCGTAAACACCAATAAGACTGTTACATCTCATTTGGCTACCGATCGTGCTGCTTCTGCAAGTGTGTTTCCGTGCAGCAGTCTGTGGGTTGTACCTCAATCAAAAATATTCATGTCGCATTTTCTTGGCTCTATTTCCTAGTGAGACACAGCCCCATCCGTCAAAACCGATACTACTACTAATTATTAGAACGACTGATGAAGGAAGTGTGATTGAGGAAAATTGGAAGTCTGTGGTAAGGTCTTATGGGAACAAACTGCTGAGGTCATCGGCCCCTAAGCTTACACAATACATAATCCAACTTAAACTAACTTATGCTAAGGACGACACAAACACGCATGCCCGAGGGAGGAATCAAACCTCCGACGGGGCGAGACGCGCGGACCGTGGCAAGACGCTCAAGACCGCGCGGCTACCTCGCGCAACTGCGTTTGAGGGTACGTAATTTTCCGACATAGAAAGACGTATAAAATCCAGTAATTTCCTAAGAGATAGAACAGCAGTCTCCGGACTTGGATCTAGCTGGTTTATAAGCAGCTCGAGCGGTAGACATACACTGACGAGTCATCCTAGAACACCAGAATAGTGCAGAAGGAAGTAGTTTTATCATTTTTAAGTTTGTCACCGTAGTGTTCGAGATGGAAATTTACGGGGTGGCTTTATGTTTGATTTTGGACAAACATATCCCGCATTAGAGTATTACGAGCGTTGTATTCTGCGCATTAACGATATAGCATTTTTGGGTGCAGAATCTTGTAACCATAGGAGTGTGTGTTTATTCTCTACGATCATTTGTCTCATGCCGGTACCTTGTACTGACTCCACACAGTGGAATAATGGTTCAGAATTGGTATCACGGTTGATTTACGTGAAATGTTTTAAACTCCATTCGCCTAGAGCTCCATCATGTATAAACCACACGTTTCTTCCCAGCTGTCTGCTATACCACCCAACACTCTCACGTCTACTGCACCGACAAGAGGCGTTACCCTCTTTGTCACGCACGCATCTGTAGAGGTATTGTACTTTTGGATGGGTGTAGTGGGTACGATTGGTGTTACAGGGAGGATTGGTCAAGGATGTGGGAGGGATCTGCCAATCTCCGACTTTATCTTAAGAATGCGTGAATACTCTTGTGATGTACATCCACACAGGGAGAGATGGCCAGTCGTAATCGTAAATTTCGTACTATGGTCGATGCGTTGGAAATACGAGTATGTAGATAGCCTAATTGAATCGGTATAGGACGCTTTCTGGTATAATTTGGTGCATATGGTCGAAGGGACGTATTGCTCACTCATCTAGCTGCATTCGTGGTATTTGCAAAATAGTGGAGGAGTGATTCAGCGATGATGCAGAAACTGGAAAGCAATCTGCTGTGTCATTGGCTGGCGTTGAAATTACGGAACAACTGATAAAATTGCTAAAATTGATCGTGCTATCAACTGTGGTGTGTATTACTGTATATCGTCCAGTATCAACAGTGTCTTTCCCATCCCGTCCGTCCACTCTACGCTAATGATTGACTGACACAACTTGGTTTGATGGAAGGAACCTTGGAGGAATACTGTATGGCTACTATTTGTCACTGTGGAGTATGGGATTAAATGTAGAGGTCATCACCTTCCGGCAGTTGTTTGGAAGCGTTCCTCAATGCTGCACTCTCGTCCTATTTCTATTTAGAAGAACGATCATCTGTATTACGTGCAAATTACTTCACGCCAATTGAGTTGAGCATTGATGAATGGAGTAATGCATTGATTGGATTGGAGACGTACAACAGCTTCCCAAACATCGCTGAGACTAATAACAAATTGCCTCTGGATATTAATGGTGGGAAAGACATTGTGGAAACAGATCCTGGTGCATACGATATTGATGATTTAAACGAATTCCTATACAGTCCGGAAAAGGTTTTGAGCTACGTGCAAACATCACTGCACTTAAATCTGAAATAAGTACTGTGAATGCAGCGTCTGGCTTTAACCAGAAAGGTTCAATAGGGCGCCTACTGGGTCTCAAAAAAGATCAATATTTGCAGAAGGATCCTAGTAAATTTCACAAGTCAGATCAGACTGTTGACATACTGCCCGTTAGCACATTCCGAGTCGACTGTAACATTGCAACGAACTCCTATCTCAACGACAGTCTGATTCATACTATTTACTAATTCTTCCCCTCAGTTATAACAGGGTGTAAGATTGTTGAGACTCCCAGCAATGAAATATATCTCGCAGTGACAGTTCAGATACTGGGCTATTTAGAGTTTTGATTTCTGGACCAGATTAATCAACTTGTTGGCTTTCGTGGCGAGGAAATCATTGTACGATTACATCTAAGGCAGGATGGGCGTATGGTATAAAACAAGCGCACGCAATCCACAGCACGTCACTTCGTTGCCGAACCACAAAGTGATAACACGCGCGAACTACGAGTTTCTTAAAATAGTTGGGTTGAAACCTCACAATGACGTCCTCACTCTATGTAACCCGTCCACTAAAGTATGATGAGCGAATTATACGTCAGGAATGCCTGTCGCATAAACCTTACGCCTCAAGCACATTTAACAATAATGATCAAATTACAATTGTCATCCAGCACCAAGACGCGCTGACGCTTCCATGCAAGAGTTTCATATATTTGGAGGGATAATTCAAGAAAATCGACGGCAGCGCTACAGTGGGATCCAAGCTTACGCGTAACGCTTTATTCCTGTTTCAAGAGATACCCTCTGAACTCAATGGGTCCGAGATTGACAGTACATGCAATGTAGGCATAACATCAACCCTTAAAACATACGAATCTCAAAAATGGCTCTGAGCACTATGGGACTTAACATCTATGGTCATCAGTCCCCTAGAACTTAGAACTACTTAAACCTAACTAACCTAAGGACATCACACAACACCATAAGAATCTGCATCACCCACAGATCTGAATCGCTTAGAAAATGCTGGGTGGTTCATAGACGATCCGACGGATAGAGCAGTTGCAGAGTACAAACGATTTACTGCATGCACACCTCTAAAAATGCTTATGGGCTACTTTGAGGACATGAGGCAGACTATTATGAACGCTCAACAGGAACTCATTCTCGTATGGAGTGCGACAAATAATACCTGATACATTCAAGGAGTTCAAGAGGAGAATATGATTACAATCAGCCAGACAATATGGCAAATGCCACACGTGTATCAGCCGAGGTCAACATGAACGGGAAACAACTCTTGGATTTCTGTGCCAGCATAGGCTTAGTAATCACAAACTCCTTTTTTAAACATAAGAACATTCACTGGTATACTTGGAAAGGCAGGGGAAGCAGATCTGTCATTGACTATATAATAACAGATCAGGAATTCAGGAAGGCTGTGAGGGATACACGTGTATTCAGGGGATTCTTTGATGACACTGATCACTGTTTAATCTGCAGTGAAATTGGTATTGTGAGGCCAAAAGTGCAGGAGGTCAGGCCCACATGTAGGAGGATAAGAGTGGAGAAACTTCAGGATAAGGAAATCAGGCACAAGTACACAACAGTGATCTCAGAAAGGTACCAGTTAGTTGACTGTAGTCAATTACAGTCATTGGAAAAGGAATGGACAGGGTACAGGGACACAGTACTAGAAGTGGCTAAAGAATGTCTTGGAACAGTAGTGTGTAAAGGTAGGATGAAGCAAACAGCTTGGTGGAATGACACAGTCAAGGCAGCCTGTAAAAGGAAAAAGAAGGTGTATCAAAAATGGCTACATACTAGAACTCAGGTAGACAGAGAAAGTTATGTTGAAGAAAGAAACAAAGCCAAACAGATAATTGCAGCATCCAAGAAGAAATCGTGGGAAGACTTTGGAAACAGGTTGAAGACTTTGGGTCAAGCTGCTGGAAAACCATTCTGGAGTGTAATTAGCAGTCTTCGAAAGGGAGGTAAGAAGAAAATGACAAGTATTTTGGACAGGTCAGGAAAACTGCTGGTGGATCCTGTTGATGCCTTGGGCAGATGGAGGGAATATTTTGAAGAGTTGCTCAATGTAGGAGAAAATACGATCAGTAATGTTTCAGATTTCGATGTACAATGGGATAGGAATGATGATGGAAACAGGATCACATTTGAGGAAGTGGAGAAACTGGTCAATAGATTGCAGTGCAATAAAGCGGCTGGGGTGGATGAAATTAAGTCGGAACTCATCAAATACAGTGGAATGTCAGGTCTTAAATGGCTACACAGGATAATTGAAATGGCGTGGAGTCGGGACAGGTTCCATCAGACTGGACGAAAGCAGTAATCACACCAATCTTTAAACATGGAAACAGAAAAGAATGTAACAACTACAGAGGTATCTCTTTAATCAGCGTTGTGGGTAAAATCGTCTCACGTATTGTTGAAAGGAAAGTGCGAGTATTAGTTGATGACGAATTGGATGAAAATCAGTGTGGGTTTAGGCCTCTTAGAGGTTGTCAGGACTAGATCTTTAGCTTAAGGCAAATAATGGAGAAGTGTTACGAGTGGAACAGGGAATTGTATCTATGCTTTATAGATCTAGAAAAGGCATATGACAGGGTTCCTAGGAGGAAGTTATTGTCTGTTCTACGAGATTTTGGAATAGGAGGCAAACTTTTGCAAGCAATTAAAGGTCTTTCATAGATAGTCAGGCAGCAGTTAGAGTTGACGGTAAATTGAGTCCATGGTGCAGAGTAGTTTCAGGGGTAAGACAAGGCTGCAACCTGTCTCCACTGTTGTTCATATTATTTATGGATTATATGTTGAAAACGATAGACTGGCTGGGTGAGCTTAAGATATGTGAACACAAAATAAGCGGTCTCGCATATGCGGATTACTTAGTTGTGATGGCAGATTCGATCGAAAGTTTGCAAAGTAATATTTCAGAGTTAGATCAGAAATGTAAGGACTATGGTATGAAGATTAGCATCTCCAAAACGAAAGTGATGTCAGTGGTAAAGATAAATAAACGGATTGAATGCCAAATAGGAGGAACAAAGTTAGAACAGGTGGACGGTTTCAAGTACTTAGGATGCATATTCTCACAGGATGGCAACATAGTGAAAGAACTGGAAGCGAGGTGTAGCAAAGCTAATGCAATGAGTGGTTGTATGGGAGTGAAAGCTGGGTGGATTCAGGTTACCTTATCAATGAGGTTGAGGTTACGGATATGAAAGTAGCTAGGATGATTGCAGGTACTAGTAGATGGGAACAATGGCAGGAGGGTGTCCACAATGAGGAAATCAAAGAAAAACTGGGAATGAACTCTATGGATATAGCAGTCAGGGCAAACAGGCTTAGATGGTGGGGTCATGTTACACGCATGGGAGAAGCAAGGTTACCCAAGAGATTCATGGCTTCAGCAGTAGAGGGTAGGAGGAGTCGGCGTAGACCAAGGAAAAGGTACCTGGATTCAGTTAAGAATGATTTTGAAGTAATAGGCTTAACATCAGAAGAGGCTCCAATGTTAGCACTGAATAGGGGATCATGGAGGAATTTTATGAGGGGGACTATGCTCCAGACTGAACGCTGAAAGGCATAATCAGTCTTAAATGATGATGATGATGATGACTATATCTGTTGTATTCTTCAAGCACAGGAGATATAATTTTATATATGTATGCTATAATTCTTTTGAAGCGGACGTGTTCCCGTGCCTCCTCCTCCCATAACCCAATTCGTGCTGCGTGATAGCCGTAATTCCATGCAACCATTCTGTATATTTTGTTATTTTCGGTCTTACACTTCACCTCCTTAACAGCATACATCTTAGGAAAAACTAATGTATTTGCGACCTGCACAGGTTTGCACGTAACCGTACAGTATGTAACATTCACTCGCTAGCCGACCTATCTGGGAATGCTGACAATTTGCTTGGTCAATGGACGTGCGTCCGGCCACAGTAGAGTAAGCCACTGGCCGCCGTCCGCTGCGCGCCATATAGCTAGCGCGGCCTCGAACGCGAATATTTCTCTTTTCTTAGCTCACCATGGAGCCTTTCGATACGACCGTAATTAGCCGGTGTTAGGATGTCAGACACAATGATGGTAGGTGCGCGTAACATGCGTGTTTTGTAATCAGCCTTTTGTTAATATACTATACTATAAATGGAAATGATCATATGGTATTGTTGGCCAGGAAGCCCCATGCGGGGGAGTCTGGCAGCCGTATTGCAAGTCCTTTTTAGTTAACACCACTTCGCGAGTTGTGGGTCAATGATGATGAAAATTATTATGAAGGACACACAACACCCAGTCCCCAGCCAGGAATCGAACCAGGGCCCCTTGCGTGGTAGTTGGAGACGCTACCGCTAAGCTGCAGGGACTATACAACGAAGACATAGGGTAACCAATTTTTTTCATTTATTCAGTTATTGAGACTACAATTCAGTTCTTGAGATTACAATATAGTTCTTGAGTTGCAATTTGACTCTGCTATTCCAATGTGGAGATATTTTCAGCTTAATACTATAACAGGAACACTGGATGAGTATAATTTTTACAATTTTTTTTTATTTCCAGTAGCACTGGATGAGAATGTTTACAATTTTTCAAGATATCTAAATCTATGCTAAAAAGTAATGCGGAGATACTTTTGCTCCAACTAAATTCCACAGTCCCAGTAGCATAGATTTTACAATAATTCTGATGGTCAGTGGACACTTAGAATTTAATTTCAACAACCACAAAAGCAAAGGTTTTTACAAAAATAATCATTCTAATGGACTGTTAGCTACCCAGATTCTGTGTGTACCCGGGCTTTATACCGTACGACCATCCCGCCTTAGATGTAATTGTACAATGATTTCCTCACCACAAAAGTCAAGAGGTTGGTTATTCTGGTCCACAGTACGCAACTCCAAATAGTCCAATATGCGAACTCTCACTAGAAGGTATATTACACTGGTGGGAGTCTCAACAATCTCATACCCTGTTGTAACTGAGGGGAAGGTTTAAGTAGTTCTAAGTTCTAGGGGACTGATGACCACAGATATTAAGTCCCATAGTGCTCAGAGCCATTTGAACCATTTTTTAGACTGTCGTTGAGATAGGAGTCCGTTGCAATGTTACAGTCGACTTGGAATGTGCTGAAGGGCAGTATGTCAACAGTCTGATCTGACTTGTAAAATTTACTAGGATCCTTCTTCGAAACTTGTCCTTTTGTGAAACCCAGTAGGCGCCCTATTGCATCTTTTCTTTAAAGTCAGTCGCTGCATTCACAGTACTTATCTCAGATTTAAGTGTATTGCTGTTTGCACATAGCTTAATACTTTTCCAGACTGTTTAGGAATTCGTTTAAATCGTCAATATCGTATGCACCAGGTTCTATTTCCGCAATGTCTTTCTTACCATTAATATCCAGAGGCAGATTGTTATTAGTCTCAGCAATGTTTGGGAAGCTGTCGTACGTCTCCAATCCAATTAATGCAATACTCCATTCATCAATTCTCAAATCAATTGGCGGGAAGTAATTTGCTCGTAATACAGATGATCATTCTTCTAAATAGAAATAGGACGAGAGTGCAGCATTGAGGAATGCTTCCAAACAACTGCCTGAAGGTGATGACCTCTACATTTAATCCCATGTTCCACACAAACAAATAGTAGCTATACAGTATTCCTCCAAGGTTCCTTCCATCAAACCAAGTTGTGTCAGTCAATCATTAGGCGGTAATTAACAGCGTAGAGTGGACGGACGGGATGGGAAAGACACTGTTGATACTGGACGATTTACTGTAATACACACCACAGTTGATAGCGCGATCAATTTTAGCAATTTTATCAGTTGTTCCGTAATTTCAACGGCAGCCAATGACACAGCAGAATCCTTTCCAATTCCTGTATCATCGCTAAATCACCCCTCCACTACTTGGCAAGTACCACGAATGCAGCTAGATGAGTGTGCAGTACGTCCGTTCGACCATATGCACCAAATTATACCAGAAAGCGTCCTATACCGATGCAATTAGGTTATCTACATACTCGTATTTCCAACGCATCGACTATAGTTCGATATTTACGACTACGACTGGCCATCTCTCCCTGTGTGGATGGACATCACCTAAGATTATTCACGCATTCGCAAGATAATGTCGGAGAATGGCAGACCCCACACACACCCTTGACCAGTCCTCCCTGCAACACTAATCTTACACACAACACCCGTCCAAAAGCACAAGATCTCTCCAGAAACATTCGTGTCAAGGAGGGTAGTGCCTCTTATCGGTGTATAATAGACCTGAGAGTGGTGCAGTGGTATAACAGACGTTTAAGAAGAAACGTGTGGTTTATACATGATGGAGCTTTAGATGGATGGAGTTTGAAACATTTGACGTAAATCAACCGTGATAGCAATTCTGAACCATTACTCCACCGTCTGGAATCAGTACTAGGAAGGTACCGGCATGAGACAAATGATCGTAGAGCGTGAAACACCCTCCTATGGTTACAATATTCACACCTAAAATAATGCTATATTGTTAATGCTGTAGAGGACAAGGGGTTATTTTTAGGAAATATGGTGCGAAATTGTGATTTAGTGTGTTTCAGTGCGCGATGCGCCAGCCTCACAGCAAACGGAGGACGAAGGCTGGCCAGCGCGTTATGCAGGTGACACAGTTTTGCAACGAGCGTCGGCATGTGTGTACGTGCGCGGCAGCCATCAACAGCCGGAACGCAGCATTAGCAGAATTACACAGGCGCGGGCCGCGTGTGACGCGGTTGCGTTAGCCAACTCATCGAGAACATTCTAATAAACACGGCACCGCGTAACTGGCGGATTCAGCAGCGGTCTGCACTATTTAAGGGCATCAGAGGTGGGCGTCGGCATCGGTTCGACCGATTGGGCGTTCAGCCGCTGCTACGTCGTCGTCATCAGGGACGCTGTCCCTGAGGACCGGCCGGCGTAGGGCGTTGCCCGCTGCTGCACCGGCGACTCCCGGCATCAACATGAGCCGCAGCGTCTGCAGGAGGCGAACTAGGCCGGGCCTCGTGATGCTAACCACCTACCGCCTGCGCAGCCGCTGACTGAGCACGGCGTCGTGTTCCCTGGGCTGCGCACATCAGTACGTCTCCACCACGACGCGAGCGGTGGGGCTGAAGAACCGACAATAAAGAGGAAGATTGCTAAAAACAGCCACTTTCTTCTACCCAGCCACACCCTACAACCCCGACCACGTCACCCGCTCCGGTCATCCTATTACAAGTGGTGTCAGTCGGGCAACCTGCGCATCACACACTCCTGTTACAACTGGTGACAGTAGTGGTCTTCCTGGATTTGGAGGCAATTGTGGCTGGTAATCGACGAGGATATGTGGCACCTGAGAAGGGCAACAATGCATCAACAACTCCTGCAGCATGACAAGTAAGTGTCAATTTTTCGTTTGGTGGTTTGTCTGAACCTGTAGCATAGTCTGTCTTCCGCTCCTGTTCTTCTTTCTGGGCTCACTGTAGTCTTGATTTGATAGCTGGTAGTGATGGAGCAGTCTGTGTCAGCCGAGGTGGCTATTCAGCAGCTACTTGAGCGAGTGTTGGAATTAGAGCTAGAGCTTGCTTGGTCTAAAGAAGCGAGCAAGGAACGGTTTCCTGTTAATGCAGTAATTCTTGACACTATCGCTGCGTCTTTGGCCACCCCTTTCTCAGGAAAAGCTGGGAAAGATGTTATGATTTTTTTTTTAGAACCTTAGCACAGCCACTAAATTGGGAAATTGGGGTGTAGAACCACTTTTGCATGTGGCTAAGTTGAAAGTAACTGAGGATGCCAGAGCGTACGTTACATGCCATGAAGAATTAAGGGATGCTCATACATTTGAAGTATTCAAAAAAGGGTTGCTGGAAAGGTATCGGAGGAAAAATACGTCTAGATTTTATCGGGAACAATTGAATAGAATGTATCAAAGGAGTGGGGAATCAATAGAAGCTTTTGTAGATCGAATTCGAAAAATTAATGTTAATACCTATGCGTTAACGAATTCCGATAGGGTTAATGAAACCATTCTACAGGAAGCTGAGCAGAGGGCACTAGACGCCTTTTTGCGAGGAATACAACCTGAAACCTCCCGCAACATTTTGATGGAATTCCCTAAGGTTCTCAATGCAGTCGGAATCAATGTGGCGTTAGAGGAAGTTGAAGCAGCAACAAAGACGCGGGACAGGAAAGCAGTGTTTAATGTAGAAAATGTTTCAGATGTAGTCGGATGGGACACATTAGGTGCGATTGCAAGGAAGTGCAGTGCAGGAAATGCAGACGTTGGGGTCATCGGGAACGTAATTGCAATGGGTCCTGGCAGAGACATGAGAGGAAACCACAAGGCTGGCCTCATCCCCCTCAGTTAAATGGGGCAGGGGGTAGTGTGTCCACTGTGCAACACCCCCGGTAAGGATTAATCCTAGTGCAGAATCAGTGGCAGACTTTTTTCTGACTGGCTTGGTGAGGGGCAGACCGTGCAAATTTTTATTGGATACCAGGTCTCAGGTATCCGTAGTGAGTAGAAATGTACCCGGTAAAGTAGAATTAAAACCACCACGCTGGGCGTTAAGTGGCGTGGGTGGGGGACAGGTGAAGTCACTCGGATCAGGGGAGTTAAACTTCCGAGTGGAAATGAGGAACTTCCAGGCGAAGGTAGAAGTTCTCGATGAGTTGGCAGCAGCTATGATGTCATACTCGGATTGGATTTACTGGTTGCGCATCACGCAAAAGTGAACCTGGAACGGCGTACAGTAGAACTGGACGGAATATAATTTCACCTAGGTTCTGCGGCTGAAAAACCATTACTGTCACAAGGAACTGCCCAGACGTTGGGTGAGCCACCTAAACTGCGTACAAGGTTCATTAGGGTTAACTCGCAGGATACTATACCGAAGGGTACAGAAAAAGTAATCTGGGCAGATGTTGGAGCTAGCGAGCCGGTAAATTCGTTGTGTGTCGTTGAACCTTTGTCTGAGAATGAGCCGCTGGCTAAAATGAAGTGTTCCACGCGCCGTAGCGTGTCCTACGTGCGGGAGATAGAAGGATAAAAGGTTGTGCCTGTCAGTATTGATAGTTTTTGCCCTGAGGAGGTGCAGTTAGCACGGGGTACCGTAGTAGTGAATCTGGAGATAATAGGGGAAGATGAACTGGATAAGGATTTCGCACCAGATTACACAATGCCGGGAGAGTCTGTCGGCTGGTCCGCACTGAGGGGTAAAGTACCATATTTAGAAGGGCAAGACAGAGAAGTCATGGAGAACCTTTTGACGGAATATAAAGAGTTATTTAATTTTCATGGTCCACTGCCTGCCACACCGTTAGTTCAGCATTACATCCCCACTGGGAATGAAGCACCGGTGTACAAACGTCCATATCGTGTTCCAAAAAGTTTACAGCCAGTCATGGAAGTTTAGGGATGGGATAATAGAAACCAGTTGTAGTCCCTGGTCCGCTTCTGTCGTAATAGTGGGTAAAAAATCACCTGATGGGGGCAGGACATATCGTTTTTGTTGAGATTATCGTTTCCTGAATCAAAAAACTGTATCAGATGCGTACCCAATGCCTAATATCACTGAAACTCTGGATAATTTGGGCCAGTGTTGGTACTTCACGACCTTGGATCTTCAAAGCGGGTACCACCAGTTGAAGGTCGCCCCGGAAGACCGACCAAAGACAGCTTTTTAAACACCTACAGGTCATTTTCAGTATCGGCCTTTCGGACTCAAAAATGCTCCGGTAACCTTCCAACAGTTACTAGATAGCGTGTTACGAGGGCTGAAACCTAATCAGTGTATGGTATATTTGGACAACATAATTGTTTTCTCAAAGGACGTGCAAGGACATGTGCGCCATTTGCGCGAAGTTTTCGATCACCTGAAAGCAGCGCAGTTAACTCTTCATATGGAAAAATGTCATTTTTTGTTGCAAGAAGTCCGTTATTTAGGTCATATTATAGGACAGGAGGGTGTCCGATGGATCCAAAACTTGTGGAGGCGGTAATGAATTTTCTGACATCTACAAAAGTAAAAGAGTTGAAGTCTTATTTAGGTCTCGCCAATTACTACAGGAGGTATACTCCAAAATTTGCGGAAATTGCAAGGGCCCTCACGCAGTTGTTGAAGAAGGGAGCAAAATTTCACTGGTCAGCAGAATGCGAAGAGGCTTTTCAAAAGTTAAAAAATTTGTTAACATCTAGTCCGGTTTTGGCTTTTCCACATTTTAGTAAACAGTTTATATTATCTTGTGACTCTAGCAATTTTGCTTTGGGTATTGTATTATCTCAGGAAATAGATGGGTGGGAACACCCGATAGCATATGCTTCCAGACAGCTAAACAATGCAGAAAAAAATTACTCAACAACCGAGGAGTTACTGGCATTAATTTTCGGAATAACCTATTTCCAGTGTTATTTGTATGGACGACGTTTCAAGGTGATTACTGACCATGCAGCACTTAAGTGGTTGTTAGGGCTTAAAGTTCCAACGAGTAGATTAACTAAGTGGGCTTTGCATCTTAGTGAGTATGATTTTGAAGTGATTCATCATCGGGTAAATCGCATGGAAACGCGGGTGGTCTGAGTCATAGAGTATGCGCCATGGAATGCACAGGAATAAATGAGAACGAATGGGAGGAGGCACAAATTGTTGACACAGATTGTCAACGATTTACCTCGCAGTGACAGTTCGTCGTGGAAGACAGGATATTGTACCGTAAAACTAGGAACAGTCCACACATAGTCATACCAGAAAAATAGCGAAGCGAAATTTCAAGGCAAGCACATGATTCAATGTTTTCTGGTCATTTGGGTCGAAGAGCAACTGAAAGGAGGGTAGCACAGAGTTATTGGTGGTCAACACATAGGCAAGATGTCGATCAGTACATAAAGAATTGTATTCCGTGTGCTCAACGGGCGGAATTGAGTCATCAGAAAATTGTGTTGCAATGACTACCGGAAGTGGACAGACCTTTTCAATTACTTGGCTTAGACGTCTTGGGACTGTTTGTGCAAACACCAGCGGGTAATCGCTATGTTTTAACAATAATAGATCATTTTTCGTGCTATGTGTCTATGACAGCTATTCCGGACCAGCGAGCCGAAACAGTGGCTCACACCATGGTACATCAATGGATATTGAAATTCGGAACACCTGAAACTATAATTACAGATCAAGGGACAAACTTTATGTCCAATTTGATGAAACAGTTATGCAATTTGTTGCATGTAAAGAAATTGAGAACGAGCGCATTACACCCGCAGGCTAATGGTCGGACCGAGAGAGTTCATCGTACAATAGCTAAGATGTTAAGTTATTATGTAAATTAGCAACACAACAATTGGGATACCTTATTGGCGTTTGTAACCATGGCGTATAACTCAAAAGTGCATGAAAGTACAGGATTGTCTCCGTATGAAGTACTGTTCAGTCGGAAGATTCCATCTCCGTTTGAATTGCTCAAGACTCCACCAGGAACCGATATTTCAGCTGTTAAGGATTTCGGTCAGAAGATGCCATCTCCGTTTGAATTGCTCAAGACCCCACCAGGAACCGATATTTCGGCTGTTAAGGATTTATCCACAAAGTTGAAAACAATCTGGCGGCAGGCGAAAAAAATGAACACTAAAGCGTTAGAGAGACAGTACAAAGTTCAGAATAGAAAGGCAGCTTTACCCAAATGTCATACAGGACAATGGGTGATGATGACTAATCCATATGTGCCAAAAGGCAAAACTAAATAATTTGTATCCTGTTATCAACGTCCTTTCCAGGTGATCGAGATGAAATCGCCGGTGAATGTAAAATTACAGCTTCCAACTCGCCCCACTATTGTGCATGTGAGCCGAATTAGGCCTTTTAATGGGAATTTTGAGGAACTTCCTTCTTTGTCTGCAGTAACTTCTAGTGGAGAGAAAGATGAATCTAAGAAAAAGAATAATAAAGGAGTAGATAAACAAGAGAACCAAGTTAATTGTGGAAGCGATCAGACGTGCTATTATGGTCTTAGGCCACGCATAAAAAGGAAGAGCTAATGTGAGTTGTTTTTCTTTTGTTTCTCAGGAGGCGTGACGTTCTGGTAAGATCAGCAGTTTCAGCGTCATGGGTTGCGCTGAAGAGGGAAGAGGGAAGGTGTGCACTATCTCTCTGTTTTGCTGTTGCAACTTAGCTAAAGCCTTGAAGGTACATCCTATATTAAGTGGTGTTTTGTTATCGCGACCAGTGGACGTAATTATATCCGGAAATCAATGGACCTTAAGGGTGGACTGTAATATTTGGGCGGTTGACGACGAAATCTGTAAATTAGAGGATACATTTAATGAAATTCATTCCATGGTGGCTAATCAGTCGAGGTTTAATGACACACAGGGGGAATATCAGCTACTATGATCAGCTTTTGCACACTTACAAGCTCAGTTGCGGCAAACTGCAGGGTTAATCCCGCATGTCCGAAGGAAAAGAGGATGGTTAGACGCAGGTGGCCATATCCTAAAGACTGTTTTTGGGACCGCCGACAAAGAAGATATTAAAAGTATTAATGAAACGCTACGGCAGGTACAGGATAATGTGAATAGAAACCAGGGAATGCTAGATCTTCACACAACCCAATTAGAGAGTTTAGAGAAAGATGTAGTTAATAATACGCGCCAATTGCGAGCTTTGGCCGTGGCCTTGACGTCCCAGATTAAGGCCACAGACGACACAACCAATCACGACTGGTTGGATAACATCGATTCACAGCTGATAATCGCTAAGCTGCTCCGTTTCCTTGCTGATTGTAATATGGAAGAACTCCTGCGAAATTGTTACACACTGTTCCCAACTCTTGTGAGTACTCTCTATTCCGCTCTCAAGAACCAGTCGTGGAGTGCCCTAAGGAAATTATAGCAGGCATGGCGCAGTTCTTTCAGCAAGTGGGTCCACATTGGGTATTTTCAGCAATGGAAAACACAGTCGTTTTTTTCGTTTGTTACGAGCAAGGGAGTACACAAAGAAT
Organism: Schistocerca americana; assembly: GCF_021461395.2. Taxonomy (NCBI): domain Eukaryota; kingdom Metazoa; phylum Arthropoda; class Insecta; order Orthoptera; family Acrididae; genus Schistocerca; species Schistocerca americana. Next base: position 278,925,969 of record NC_060122.1, read on the forward strand.
AGAATTGCAGGGGCAGGGACTGTTAATTAACGGCATACAGTGTGACATTTCGGGACCAACTTTCTGTTTACCAGCCGTGATTACTGGAGCTACAATCATGAACATAACATGCGCATTGATCTATGTACCTGACCAACCGGTGCAATTTGTCACGAAAGAAAATCTCACTCTTTTGAATAGCACATTAGACCCGACTTTGCTCGCCTCTTTGGACAGGATGCTAGCAGCTCAGGATGGACGTACAACTATGGAACATCTTTTTCAACAAGGGCATGAGTACCGTAATGAGCATAAGCAACACTTACTAGTTATTGGATCATCAACCACTGCCACCTGTATTTTTATCTTTGTTATAGGATTAGTGTACTATCAGTTCAAGAGGAAGGCAGCCCAAATCTCGCCCCTTCCAACCTTTAACGTAAGGGTCCAGACAAAATCACAGAACTGTTGTGAGGCACTGCAGCAGAACACTGAGTAATGTTTATGAACAAATATTAGACTGAGGATAGAAGTGAATGAACACAGTGTAAATAGTGAATCAATCGCATTTTGTGGTGTTTGTGAAGTGAACTGTAGTTGTTTTGACTTTTTGGTTGAATTCGGGGACGAATTCTTTTCGTACAAGGGAGCAATTGTAGAGGATAAGGGGTTATTTTTAGGAAATATGGTGTGAAATTGTGATTTAGTATCTTTCAGTGCGCGATGCGCCAGCCTCACGACAGACAGTGGAAGAAGGCTGGCTGGTGTGTTATGCAGGTGACAGTTTTGCAACGAGCGTCGGTATATGTGTACGTGCGCGGCAGCCATCAACAGCCAGAATGCAGCATTAGCAGAATTACACAGGCACGGGCCGCGTGTGGCGCAGTTGTGTTAGCCAACTCATCGAGAACATTCTAATAAACACGGCGCCACATAACTGGCGGATTCAGCAACAGTCTGCACTATTTAAGGGCATCAGAGGTGGGCGTCGGCATCGGTTTGACCGATTGGGCGTTCGGTTGCTGTTACGTCGTCGTCATCAGTGACGCCGTCTCTGAGGACCGGCCAGCGGAAGGCATTACCCGCTGCTGCACCGGCTACTCCCGACATCATCATGAGCCGCAGCGTCTGCAGGAGGCGAACTAGGCTGGGCCTCGTGCTGCTAACCTCCTACCACCTGCACAGCCGCTGACCGAGCACGGCGTCACGTTCCCCGGACTGCACACATCAGCACGTCTCCACCACGACATGAGCGGTGGGGCTGAGCTACCGGAAAATGGGATAGAAGAACCAACAATAAAGAGCAAGATTGCTAAAAACAGCCACCTTCTTCTACGCAGCCACACCCTACAACCCCGACCACGTCACCTGCTCCGGCCATCCTATTACCATGCCATACAGTTTCGGAAGTATTAGTTGTGCAGAATGCAATTCTCGTGATACTGTAATGCAGGATATATTTGTCCAACATCAGACATACCCAGCAAGTTTCCTACCAGAATCACTACAGTGCCAAACCAAAAATGATGAAACTACTTCCTGCTGGAATGAGATTTTCACTCTGCAGCGGAGTGTGCAGAGATGTGAAACTTCTTGGCAGATTAAAACTGTGTGCCGGACCGAGACTCGAACTCAGGATCTTTGCCTTTCGTGGGCAAGTGCCCTACCATCTGAGCTACCCAAGCACGACTCACACCCCATCCTCACAGCTTTACTTCTGCCAGTACCTCGTCTCCTAGCTTCCAAACTTTAGAGAAGCTATCCTGTGAACCTTGCGGAACTAGCGCTCCTGAAAGAATGGATGTTGCGGAGACATGGCTTAGCCACAGCCTAGGGGATGTTTCCAGAATGAGATTTTCACTCTGCAGCGGAGTGCGTGCTGATGTGAAACCTCCTGGCAGGCCAGGGGCATGATTCGTGTTTGGGTAGCTCAGATGGTAGAGCACTTGCCCGCGTAAGGCAAAGGTTCCGAGTTCGAGTCTCGGTCCGGCACGTAGTTTTAATCTGCCAGGAAGTTTTATTCTTCTGCACTATTCTGGCGTCCTGGGACGGTATCGTCAGTGCATACCCAACGCTTGAGCTGCTTATAAACCAACTAGAACCAAGTCTGGAGACTGCTGTTCTGTCTCTTAGGAAATTCATGGATTTTATACGTGTTTCTAAGTCGGAAAATTACGTACCCTCAATCACACTTCCTGCATGAGTCATGCTAATAATTAGTAGAAGTATCGCTTTTGATGGATGCGGCTATGTCTCACTATAAAATAGAGCCAAGAAAAACCGACATGAATATTTTCGATAGGTGATTCATTGAGGTACAACCCACAGCCTGCCACACGAAAACGCACGTGAAGAAGCAGCACGATCTGTAGCCAAGTGAGATGTAACAGTCTTATTGCTGTTCAAGGAAGCATCACCATAGCTTTGGTAGCATTCCTCTTGCACAAAGAAGCCCTGGTCTTATGTTAGGTAGCTTTGCTCATGCTTAGGATAATACAGCAATTTCGCCCTAACGCAACATCTCTCGAGTACACCACGCCCCTTTCTCACACTATTTAGGGTGACACATGTGACATCGGTCCACCCTCCTACAGAACATCCTAGGGAATGGCTTAAGTCTAATAAACGTATTGATTCTTCTCCTTAATACTTAAGGAATAACATTGCTTGTGAGAACCAGCCGTAATTCAGTAATATCTATATTTGATTGCATATGTGAGAACACTGTTACCGATTGGGATTACCTATGTTTTGCATGCTTTAATATAGCGCCTCTGTGTAACACTTCTGTCGCCTTTGTTGGAGTATGTATTACGAAAACCCACATAGTTTACAGGGGGAAGGGGAGGGTTAAAACTGAATGCAGCCAGAGCATAATTTTTGAGCTTCTCTTGGCCTTGAGTGTTCGGGTTCCCCCAACCCATCTCAATTTCCCGCATTTCGTGGTATTTTTCCTCTAATTTTATATATTCTCAGCTAGTTTTCGTAATTATGCAAGTTTTTTTCGCAAATTAACATTTTTCGTCAAATTTCCCTACAATTGACGTGTTTCTCGTCAGTTTGTTGTTATTATATCAGGTTTTCCTCGGTTCTTACCTATACTATGTATTTTATGGCATTTTTCATATATTTTTGATATTTTTCCGTATATACATGCTCATATTGCCGGCGTACACATGCGTTGTTTGTCTTTATACGGGGATATTAGCGTGCCCTATACACCAGCCTACTAAAGAAATCCTGAGAATTCTTCTTTTCTCGATGATCTACACGCATGTATTTTTGATAGCCAAATCACGAAAAGTGTAGCAAAACTCGCCTCGTACCTTGATGAGACACAAAGAGTGGTTCAGATTGGAAACTCATAGTCTGGAAACAAATCCATCTACGGCTACGATACGTCAGAGAGCTTGTCTGCAGACTCATGTAGCGATGCACTTGATGCAAACTCAAAGTCTGCACAGTTCTACACCTTCACCTGACTTCCACTCTCCGTGCACAGATCTGCAACAGGGAGTTGACAGTGTACAGAGTTGATTTCTGCTGCTGCTCTGATATTTTTTTCCTTAAGTATAAGTTCTTATTGGTTACCAATCGAGCTTCGCTCCTTTTGTTACACCTTCCAACTCTGATACGCCCCCACAACAATGTTAGGACATCTACAAATTTTAGATTTTGGGGAATTTCTTTTATCTTAATAATAAGCTATTCCTTACATGACAGTGTGTGCACAGAACTTAGTATTTTGGAACGTGAGAGTTTCCCTTCCCCATACCTACAGGGTGCGCATCCCAGTCAACGTAAATATATAGACGAACATTTAGCCAGTTATCCGTTAGAGCCGTAACCGTCCGCCGCTGACAACTCTCCAAACACACAGGAATGCAGGCATATTATCAATTGCGATGTCTCAATTTCAACCGCTTTACGTTATTTTCGACAATGCTAAAGACCCGCAAAGAGCGAAAAACTCGTTGCAAAACGATTCTGTAGGGGATGTAAGCAAATTTAAATTCATCCTGCTAAAGAACATAACATCTTCGATGTAAGTTACATTATCGATATTTCGTAAAAATATTACGTAGATTCTCCAGTAATAACAACAAAGCAAGACATCTTGCCACATCTGTTACACCTCGTTTTATGCTCTTAAAGATACACTATGATGGCACATCGCTATCCCAGCTCCGCTATTTTGTGTGCTAGATGTCTGTCGGAACGATGCAGACAGTCCTTTGTGAGTATTATTCTTATGTACATTACAGAACAGCACATCAGTCGAACAGTATAGCACTATACTCGAATGCACCTAGTCACTCAACCAAATGTTCTAAAGATGCAATGCATTTGCTCTATTGTTCTGTATGTCTGTGTCTATGCGAGTGTCATGGATGGCTGCCATAAGCCTCACACAGTCGCCTCGCTGATGGATCCACCTTTCAACCTTATCCCGGACTTACTGCAGTGCGGATCATCCTCTAGACATCGTACTGGATATAATGCGTGGTGGATCCACCAGCGGGACAAGAGCCTTTGTTTGGGGGCATTTACAAGTGGGCATTTACCAGTGGACTTTTATTCTGAATTACGCTAAATGTAATCTGGCTGCTATCTAAATCCATGGCATGTAATAATTCTCATTTTTATGTCAGTTTTATATCTGACAAGAACTGCTCGGCATCAGCTATTTTAATGTAATACCATGTGTAAATCTTTGTTTGCAACTTGATGGCTGATTTCGTCGACTTCTTCAGATTTCTGCAGTTGCTGATTCGTAGCCATGTTTAAGATTTTGTCATTTCGCAATGCTCTCGCTTTGGCAGCGAACTGTACCGCCATGGTACGAAATCACGTCTGCAGTTTCTCCAAGTCTGCAGCAACATGGAGGTCTTCTGTGGGGAAACGCGATACTACATGTAGGCGTTCTATCGTCAATCTAACCGCATATCCTCATACAGGGCACGCATATTCCAGTATCTGTGGAATTAGACTTCTATAGACGCCGGCCGTTCGGTTCTAGCCGCTACAGTCTGGAACCGAGCGACCGCTACGGTCGCAGGTTCGAATCCTGCCTCGGGCATGGATGTGTGTGACGTCCTTAGGTTAGTTAGGTTTAATTAGTTCTAAGTTCGAGGCGACTGATGACCTCAGAAGTTACGTCGTACAGTGCTCAGAGCCATTTGAACCATTTTTTGAACTTCTATAGACGGCTACTACGATGATTTGCTAAAGGAAACTGTTACTGTTGAGATCAGAGTATATGATCTCCATCCTGCCAAGGACCTTCTTGAGAAGTTCCTCTATGTGGCACTTCCAAGTTAAGCGCTTGTCTAGAGTCATACCGAGGTACCTCGCAGTGTTTCTCCACGGGAGGTTTTGTCTTTGAAGTTGCAGCATTTTAATAGATCTTCAGGGAGGTCGGCGTTTTCAGAGATGTCTAGTGGTCATCATTGCTTGCGTCTTCTCTAAATTCAGAGTGATTTGCCATTTCTGTGGCCAGTCGTCCGTCCTGTTTAAGGCGGTTTGCAAACGTCTCGTTGCCAGGTTCCTGTTCGTCAAACAGGAGATGAATGCGGCGTCGTCTACATAGTGCGCTGTTTGTACATGCTGTGTGGTAGGGATATCCGAAGTGTATAGGTTGTACAGGGTCGATCCTAGGACTGAGTATGTGGCACTCCCGCAAGTATTCTTCTCCCTCTTGACAGCGAAGTATCGGTCTTCACGGAAAATGTTGTACCAGAGAGATAGTTTCTAACTAGTTTAACGATCTTTCCGGGGAGATCCTGGACATACATTTTGTGGAGCAGCTCGGTGTGCCAGACTTAGTCGAAGTCTTTTGCCACGTCTAATAAGACAAATCCGCAGTAGCCTTTATGGTAGAAGCTTTCTGTGGCTGCTTCAACCACCCTCGTTATTTGTTGACGGGCAGAATGTTATCGCTGGAATCCGAACCGGAATTTGCTCTCTTCTGATGAGATCCTGTAGTGGTACTAAGCGGATGGCACGGTTTTCCGCTTACATAGCCACGGTTCAGGCCGCTGGCACCAGTCAGACAGGGTCAAAACGAAGAGTGTGCAGAAGGCGATTGGACAGCTCATAGCAGTTCCGGCCCGCCATGGGACCGAGTGAAGTCACGTGGCGCGAGGGACCGGCGCTCCGTTTGGAACAGCCGCTCCCACCTCCCTACAAGCGTCAAGCATTCGTCGTTGATTCCTTTCGACATCTACAGCCCGCCTCCAATGCCCTATTCAATGTGTACCCGTTGTCTCTCTTAAAATTTTTACTGCACATTCTAATCTCAGCAGCCTCTTTTATAAAGGAATGCCAGTATGTTAACGCATGAGCCAAGTCTCTCGTGTTTTCAAACAGTATTTAGTGCCCGTTTTCTAGGCAATGCTTGGCTAAGGCCGACTTGTCAAGCTCCCTTTGTTTAATACGTCGCTTGTACTCGGTACAACTCTCTTCATCTATACGAATTGTCTGACCTATACAAATGCTGCTGCATTCGCTAGGGACATCATACACACCAGGCACACGAAGAGCGACGCGTCTTAAGCAGGGCGCAGCATATATCGTATCTTGGGGGCGAGCTGGAAGACTGTTCTCAGTCCATGTCTCTGCTCGTTGCTCCACTGTTAAGCAGGAAAGCAGCCAGTTTGGCCTCTTCAGCCGATTCACAAGGCGTTCTTCCTCGGGGGAACCTCAAAGGTTTGCAATGTCTCTCTTGCTATAGCCGCTCTCTCTAAACACGTGCCGCGCGGGATTAGCCGAGCGGTCTTGGCGCTGCAGTCATGGACTGTGCGGCTGGTCCCGCGGAGATTCGAGTCCTCCCTCGGGCATGGGTGTGTGTGTTTGTCCTTAGGTTCATTTAGGTTAAGTAGTGTGTCAGCTTAGGGACTGATGACCTTAGCAGTTAAGTCCCATAAGATTTCACACACATTTGAACATTTTTCTGTGTCTCAAGCGCTGCAATTGATACTGCAGGTGGACGTCGTCAGAAACAACTTTTGCTCTGCGTATTAAGGTGGTCAGGACCGCTCCCTTGTGTACACGACGGCGAAAACTGTCGCCGTTCAAGTATGGATTAGTGTGTGTCGGTTTCCTGTACACTGAATGACCAAGCAGACCTCCTGCTTTCCATTCAACTAAATGGTCCGAGAACTCTAGCGTGCCATCCTTCTCCATCTCAAAGGTAAATTTAATGTTGGGATGGACACCGTTCATATGATTGACGAACTGCTGCAGTGTTATTTCCACCGTGGGGCCATATGATGAAGGTGTCATCGACATATCTGAGAAAGCAGGACAAACGCATCGCCGCCGTAGTGACAGCCTGCTCCTCAAAGTGTTCCATGTAGAAATTCGCGACTGCCTAAAACAGTAGTGAGCCCATCACTGTGCTATCCAGGGAGGGGGGGGGGGGGGGGGGGGGGTAAAAATTGTAGAGGGAGACCAAAAAATGAACACAGTATGCAGACTCTGGAGGATGTAAGTTGCAATTGTTATTTATAGATGAAGAGGCTTGCATGGGATAGAGTAGTATGGAGAGTTGCATCAAAGCAGACTTCGGACAGAAGATCACAATAACAACAACAACAACGTGGAGTAAGGAAGAAAGAGTGCCGAAATACCTCTGTGTGCGTTGCAATTAGTCTGATCTTGTCTATGTGGTCCCTACAGGAGTGGTATGTCGGATGTTGCAGTAGATTTCTGGCGCGTTTTAACTCTTCACGTAGGCTCTCAGGGGACAGTTGCATCTATCTTAAAGCATCTGTCATTTCAGATTCTTCAAAATGCCTATTATTCTCTATCACAGGTCATGCAAACCTGTGACCAATCGTGCTGCCCCTCTTTATACACATTTAGTATCCCCTGGTAGTTCTATTTGGTATGAGTCCCATACAGTTCAGCAACATTCTGTGATGGGTCGTAACAGTGTTCTGTAAGCAATCTCCTTTGTAGACTAATGCATTCTCCCAGTATCCAACCAATGAGTCGAAGTATGTCGCCTACTTTACATAAGACTGAGTCTATGTGATCGGTTGGGGTTGCCAGATGTCCCAGTTTTTCGGGAAAGTTCCGGTTTCAGGTTAAAGAAATCGGTGTTCCGAAAAATATTTTCGGAACAGTAGTTTGTCTCGGATTTCACAAAAATATTCTCATACGATTTATTTATTTTCCAAATTCTTGCGTGGATCTACATTTCAACTCTAGCTGTTAAGCTAAATAACGCAAGTTTTTATTGTCGCAGCTGTCTGAGTGCCTTAAGGAGTATTACGGCGCGCTAACGCTGGTGAGTTTCCATTATCGTCCCGTATCTCAGTTCAGTAACGTGGTTCTCTGTTTCCCTGTGCGAGTCTTAGCACGGTTAATTTGTTATTAAAGTGTTTGATTGTTTCAAGTGAACTCAGAATGCTAAAGAGGAAGCGTTCATTCCAAGAAATATGTTCAGAAGAATGGTTCTTGATAAAAATTGGGAGACGTGACAGTTGTGTCTAGGACTTCTGCATATGCAGTTCGCTAGACAAACAACTCGTATTAATGAGTTTTGTTACAACTAGACAATGACGATACTTCACTTTGATAGATGTGTTGCAAGCAAAGGGGGACGTACAAAATAATCAGTCTTCTTCAGAACAAACAGACACAAGTCTGTGCTAAGTAGAGATAGCTAACGAAGTGGCTAACATTGAAACTGCTATCGAAGTAGGCTCTACCAGTCGGGCGCGACGCTTATGTCGTCTTCACCTAGAAGCCGCTGCTGTCGCGTTGTCGTCCTGGATGGAACTCGGTGAGCGCATGATTGGCTGACCTCTTCTCACAGCCTTCTCTTCCCCGCCGTTCCCGACAGGCGTGCCGGCGCTGACTTTACGCCGTAGCAGTGACTTTGAAGTGAATGCGTAATTTGTGTTATGTTTTCATTGCAGATGGGGGAAGAGCAGATGTTAAGGATCACTTAGCTAGCGCAAAGCACGAATCAAACGTGTGCCCTGCAAGCACTTTTTTTTAAAAAAATGGACAGTTATTTTGTTTCAAATTCATTCAAACAGTGCAAATTAGTAAGAGCAGCGGAATTGGCAATACAAACTTATGTCCATTTTTAGTCAGTTTAAGAAAAATGTCCAGCTCTGTGAGACAGAAATTATGGCAACCCTCCAATCACTCCATCTAATATTCTTACAAACTGTTGCATCTGGGTATTTGTATGACTGGACTGTTTATAATTTTGTGACATACTGATATTGTAGCCATACGATACTATTTTCTTTCGTTTTGTGAAGAGCATAATTTTACAATTTAACACAACTAAAGCAAGTTGCACAGCTTTGCATCCCTATCATATCTTCTCAAGGTGTGACTGAATATTTGTGCACCTGTTACCGGATAGTGCTTCACTATACAGGGTGGTCCATTGATCGTGACCGGGCCAAATATCTCACGAAATAAGCGTCAAACGAAAAAACTATAAAGAACGAAACTTCTCTATCTTGAAGGGGGAAACCAGATGGCGCTATAGTTGGTCCGCTAGATATCGCTGCCATAGGTCAAACGGATATCAACTGCGTTTTTCAAAAATAGGAACCCCCATTTTTTTATTACATATTCGTCTAGTACGTAAAGAAATATGAATGTTTTAGTTAGACCACTTTTTTCGCCTTGTGATAGATGGCGCTGTAATAGTCACAAACATATAGCTCACAATTTGAGACGAACAGTTGGTAATACGTTGGTTTTTTCAATTAAAATACAGAACGTAGGTACGTTTGAACATTTTATTTCGGTTGTTCCAATGTGATACATGTACCTTGGTGAACTTATCATTTCTGAGAACGCATGCTGTTACAGCGTGATTACCTGTAAATACCACATTAATGCAATAAATGCTCAAAATGATGTCCGTCAACCTCAATGCAATGATGATGATTAGCACAACACAACACCCAGTCCCTGAGCGGAGAAAATCTCCGACCCAGCTACCGGGGGCGGACAACAAATGATGATGCCCAAGTAGGTGTTTTAGCTGCTGTCGCGGCTAATCCGCACATCAGTAGCAGGCAAATCGCGCGAGAATTGGGAATCTCAAAAACGTCGGTGTTGAGAATGGTACATCAACACCGATTGCACGCGTACCATATTTCTATGCACCAGGGATTGCATGGCGACGACTTTGAACGTCGTGTACAGTTCTGCCACTGGGAAATTACGGGGATGACAGATTCTGCACGCGTTCTATTTAGGGACGAAGCGTCATTCACCAACAGTCGTAAAGTAAACCGGCATAATATGCACTATTGGGCAACGGAAAATCCACGATGGTTGCGACAAGTGGAACATCAGCGACCTTGGCGGGTTAATGTATGGTGCGGCATAATGGGAGGAAGGATAATTGGCCTCCATTTTATCGATGGCAATCTAAATGGTGCAATGTATGCTGATTTCCTACGTAATGTTCTACCGATGTTACTACAAGATGTTTCACTGCATGACAGAATGGCGATGTACTTCCAACATGATGGATGTCCGGCACATAGCTCGCGTGCGGTTGAAGCGGTATTGAATAGCATATTTCATGATAGGTGGATTGGTCGTCGAAGCACCATACAATGGTCCCCATCGACGCGCAAGTCGCCGAAGTGGCGTCAAATCGAAAGACTTGCACCAGGCGAGCGGTCTACCCGACGGGAGGCCCTCGTCACACGCCATTATTATTTATCATCATATGTTGCAGGTCGTGGTTGACGTTTCAGATGTGGCTGAACACTTCCTGTTTCCTTAAATAACGTAACTATCCGGCGAACGGTCCGGACACTTGGATGATGTCGTCCAGGATACCGAGCAGCATAATAGCACACGCCCGTTCGGCATTTTGATCACAATAGCCATAAATTAACACAATATCGACCTTTCCCGCAATTGGTAAACGGTCCATTTTAACACGGGTAATGTATCACGAAGCAAATAGCGTCCGCACTGGCGGAATGTTACGTGATACCACGTACTTATACGTTTGTGACTATCTGTCTATCACAAGGCGAAAAAAGTGGTCCAACCAAAACATTCACATTTCTTTACGTACTACACGAATATGTAATAAAAATGGGGGTTCCTATTAAAAAAAAATGCAGTTGACATCGGTTTGACCTATGGCAGCGCCATCTAGCGGGCCAACCATAGCGCCATCTGGTTTCCCTCTTCAAGCGAGACGAGTTTCGTTCTTTGTAGTTTTTTCGTTTGATGCTTATTTGGTGAGATATTAGTGTTCCACTAAGCTACCGGTCATCATACTTAACATTCATTTGTTGTAGAATCTTAGAACATATTATGAGCTCAAACATAATGAGGTGTCTCCAATAAATTAAGTCAGTCAGGTGGATGCAGTATTTCATGACTTCTAAAAAGTATTTGACTCAGTACCATACAAACGCTTGCTATCGAAAGGGTGATCGTGTGGAGTATCAAGCGAAATTTCTGACTGTATTGAGGAGATCTTGGTAGAGAGGACACAGTATGCTGTTCTGTATGGAGAGTCATCATCAGATGTAGAAGCAACTTCACGCTTGCTCCAAGGAAGTGTACTGGGGCCCTTACCGTTCCCATTTTAATTTACTGGCCTTGCAGACGATATTAATAGCAGCCTCAGATTTTTTGCTGATGACACAGTTTGCAATAAAGACTTGATGTGTAAAAGAACTGCACAAATATTCAATTCGATTTTGATAGGAATCCAAAGTAGTGCATGGGCTGACAACACGGTTTAAAAATTTTGAAATGTAAACTTGTGCGCTTCACAAAACGAAAAAGTTTAATATCTTATAATATCAGTTATGTATGTGGTGTCTGTTCATTCGCCGACCGGAGTGGCCGAGCGGTTCTAGGCGCTTCAGTCTGGAACCGCGCGACCGCTACGGTCGCAGGTCCGAATCCTGCCTCGGGCATGGATGTATGTAATGTCCTTAGGTTAGTTAGGTTTAATTAGTTCTAAGTTCTAGGGGACTGATGACCTCCGCTGTTAAGTCCCATAGTGCTTAGAGCCATTTGAACCATTTTTGTCTGTTCATTCGTACATGTCCCTAAGAGCAGGCACCACATACGTAATTTAAGGCGATGACGACTAGCGGTCCCTTTAGCGCAGATGCACACCAAGCTGAACACTTGCGACAATCGTCGAGATGCCACGAGAAATGTAGCTAGTTATCAAAGGCATTACGTCAGTAGTGTGTGGTATAAGCTGAGAATCGGGGTCTGACGAGAGATGTGCTAGGGTAATCCTTGCGTCTGTAGTGACCGCTGTGTCTGGATGGTGTTGTGGTCAGAGCGTCTGCCTAGTAAGCAGGAGACCCAGGTTCGAATCCCAGTCCGGCATAAACTTTCAACTTGCCCCAATGACGTACATCGATGGCCGCTGGCAGGTGATGTCTTTAATTCCTTTGTGCCTATAATATCAATGATTCACAACTGGAATGAGCCAATTCATAAAAATACCTGGATGTCAGAATATGTAAGGATATGAGATGGAACGATCACACAGGCTCAGTTGTACGTGAAGCAGGCGGCATACTTCGCTTCAATGGCTGGATACTATGGAAATGCAATCAGCCTACAAAGGAGATTACTTATAAAACACTCACGCTAGCCATCCTAGGATACTGGTCAAGTGTGCGGGACCCACACCAACTAGGAAAAACAGGGGATATTGAACGTGTACGGTGAAGAGCAGTGCGAATGTTCACACGTTTATTTCAGTCATTAGAGAGTATCACAGAGACGCTGAGAAAACTGATCTAGCAGATACTTCAAGACAGACGCAATGCCTAATTACAAAGTTTCAAGATCAACTTGTACGTGAAGAATCTAGGAATATAATACAGCCTCTTAAGTATCGTCTCTTTAATGATTATGAAGGATTCGACTAACTACAACACTCGAGGTTGCTTAAGTGATCATTCTACCTAGCATCCACACACAAGTGGAACAGGAAGAAGTGTTAATAATTGCTACAATGGAAAGTATCCTGTGCTATGTACTTCCGTGTGATTTGCATAAATTCAGATGTAGATTAGACACACTGTCTGACAGAAAAAGTGAAGGACTGGGAACACATGGACAGATGTCAATATAACTTTGTACACGTGCACATCATCGACGGTTATCTAAAATATTAGAATTCCAATTCTCTGTGACAGGTAGAATGACAACTAGAGTGCATTAGTGATGTTCGTGTAAGTGCTGTTACTAGTTCTGATAGGGTACATAAGTGGAGTGAACAGTGACAGATGTCTGATCACTGTGAAAGACCCAAAGGTGCCAGTAGTCACATCAGACAGTGTTATCAGCACAGAGTGACAGAGTTTGAAAGGGGCCTCATTTTTGGTCTCCGTTGGCCAGCTGGTCAAATAATGTAACATCCAGATGTCTGAGACACTGGGCTGTTTCATTGTCCCAATGTGGACTGCAGAGGAACGTGAGGCAGACATACTCGTATTAAAGATTCTGGTCAGGTAGATCTGACCACCACAAGAGAGGACCGCCATACTGTGCATTAAGCACGAGGTGAGCCCTTCACATCTGTGCTGGCATCTGTGAGCAAGTAATGGACTCCCTGCAACATTCTGTGTCATGCCACATGGAGACTAACAGCAACCGGAATAGGGAATTACTGTTCCATGCAAAGGTGCCATCAACATCATCACCACACAAAAGGTTGCGTGACTGGGAAGCATGGACTCCTGAAAAATGTCGTCGCATTTCGTTCAGCGATGAACCGCGCTTCTGCACTACCCCGGATAACGATCGCCAGTGAGTATGGTGGCGACGTGGGAGAAGTCCCATTATTCTAATGTTTTGGATAGGCTCCACGGTGTTACTTCTGGCTCATAATGCGAGGAGCCATCAGGTACAACTTCACATCATGGCTGGCAGTGACTGAGGGGACTTTGACGACACAACAGCCCGTCACAAACATCGAGGACCCTCTTGCGTTACCTCTTCAGCGATAGTACCCTGGTGCGATTTTTTAATAGGACAACTCCTGTCCACACATGCGACATGTTACTATGAACTGTCTGCGCAGTGCTGAAGGACTACCACGGACAGTATGATTCCCAGGTCTGTCCCCAGTAGAACATGTGTGGGAACAGGTCGGACTTCAGCTCCATCCTAGTACCAATTCTGAGAACCTGTTAGAACAGTTTTTATGAGGAGAGAATACAACGGCCTTATGACACCCTTCCCAACATAATCAATGCATACACCCAGGCCAGAGAGTGTGCTACTTTGTACTGATCAGGGCCTCAAGTTATTTGTAACTTTGTCTAGATATTGTATTCACTGAAAAAACATCACACATTCTCTCAACTCGTGAAGTTTCAGATCGTTTCCTTCACCTCTTTTGGGTGCCTCACTTCTTTTATCTGGCAGTGTATGTAACTACATCATCTGCCAAAAGTTTGAGATTACTATTAATGTTCTTGCCAGCACACTAATATACACCTCACTGGGAGGCACAATGACTTTCCATCCAAGATAACTTACTGTGTCCTCCGCACCAAGAAATCCTCAGTACCGTAACAAATTTCATTTTGTACCCAATGTGCTCATACCTTCGTTAATAATTTTCATCTACTTTCAGAGTCAATGTTTTTTGGAAAGTAAATCGCGAACAACTTGTAATCCTCTCTCAGAAGCCAATCCTGTTTCTGTGCCTGGAGGAAGTTGTTGTTGAAAGATTCAAGTGAGTGTGTTGCAAGAGCACTTTATTCATTTTAACTGGAAGCTGCGCTTTTGAGTAGACGGGAGTTCACTGGGTAGTGTCGTAGGAGCCTGTGGATTGCTGGGAGACGGTGCTGGAGCAGGTTGGAGGCATGCGCTCCAGCTCTTCCTGGTACTGCTGCTCCAGCTGACGCTCCAGGCGGCACGAAGACTCCTGCAGCTGCCTCATCAGTTGCTCCGGTGACGGCAGGCCTCCAGGCTGCAACATGGTCCAAACAACACGTTAGTCGTATTATGTGTCTGTCCAACAGTTACACTACTGGCCATTAAAATTGCTACACCACGAAGATGACGTGCTACAGACGCGAAATTTAACCGACAGGAAGAAGATGCTATGATATGCAAATGATTAGCTTTTCAGAGCATTCATACAAGGTTGGCGCCGGTGGCGACACCTACAACGTGCTGACATTAGGAAAATTTCCAATCGATTTCTCATACACAAACAGCAGTTGACAGGCGTTGCCTGGTGAAACGTTGTTGTGATGCCTCGTGTAAGGAGGAGAAATGCGTACCATCACGTTTCCGACTTTGGTAAAAGTCGGATTGTAGCCTATCACGATTGCGGTTTATCGTATCGCAATATTGCTGCTCGCGTTGGTCGAGAACCAATGACTGTTGGCAGAATATGGAATCGGTGAGTTCAGGAGGGTAAATACGGAACGCCGTGCTGGATCCCAACGGTCTCGTATCACTAGCAGTCGAGATGTCAGGCCTCTTATCCGCATGGCTGTAACGGATCGTGCAGCCACGTCTCGATCCCTGAGTCAACAGATGGGAACGTTTGCAAGACGACAACCATCAGCACGAACAGTTCGACGACGTTTGCAGCAGCATGGACTATCAGCTCGGAGACCATGTCTGCGGTTACCCTTGATGCTGCATCACAGACAGGAGCGGCTGCGATGGTGTACTGAACGACGAACCTGCGTGCACGAATGGCGAAACGTCAATTTTTCGGATGAATACGGGATCTGTTTACAGCATCATGATGGTCGCATCCGTGTTTGGCGACATCGCCGTGAACGCACATTGGAAGCGTGTATTCGTCATCGCCATACTGGCGTATCACCCGGCGTAATGGTATGGGGTGTCATTGGTTACACGTCTCGGTCACCTCTTGTTCGCATTGACGGCACTTTGAACAGTGGACGTTACATTTCAGATGTGTTACGACCCGTGGCTCTACCCTTCATTCGATCTCTGCGAAACCCTGAATTTCAGCAGGATAATGCACGACCGCATGTTGCAGGTCCTGTACGGGCCTTTCTGGATACAGAAAATGTTCGACTGCTGGCCTGGCCAGCACATTCTCCAGATCTCTCACCAATTGAAAACGTCTGGTCAATGGTGGCCGAGCAAATGGCCCGTCACATACCCCAGTCACTACTTTTGATGAACTGTGGTATCGTGTTGAAGCTGCATGGGCAGCTGTACCTGTACACGCCATCCAAGCTCTGTTTGACTCAATGTCCAGGCGTATCAAGGCCGTTATTACGGCCAGAGGTGGTTGTTGTGGGTACTGATTTCTCAGGATCTATGAACCCAAATTGCGTGAAAATGTAATCACATGTCAGTTCTAGTATAATATATTTGTCCAATGAATACCCGTTTATCATCTGCATTTCTTTTTGGTGTAGCAAGTTTAATGGCCAGTAGTGTACATATCGGCTGTTGTCCGGGCATTCAATAAAGCATGTATAGATGCACTTCAGTCACTACTTGTTATCAGGCCATACGTCGGGCACAGTCAGTTCGGTATCCCACTGCTGCCCGGAGCGTCTCTAGACACGTCTCGCTGGTCATTGGGGCTCAGTTCTAAGTAGTACTCTTCACTGAAGACAGTTCCACTCCAGTCTAAGTCTTGAAATGTCGCGGACAACGGTGGAATACCATCGCGACTGTCACCCGCCATACGGCCGCACAACCAGGAGTGTTGGACTGGGGTGTCAATTCTCTCCACACATGGACCCCTTTGATTGTCATCCACAGCACCCTTAAAGCACAGCGGCACGTCGACGATATTATGTGCCTCGTTTTGGTGTCCTTCATGGCATGTCATCCTGGGCTTACATTTCAGCAATGTAATGCGCGCCCGCACAGGACAAGAGTTTCTACTGCTTACCGTCGTGCGTGCCAAACCGTACCTTGGCCAGCAAAGCCACTGGATATCTCTCCAATCGACAGCGTTTGGAACTTTATGGGCAGGGCCCTCCAACCGCCTCAGGATTTTGACGATTTAACGTGCCAGTCAGACAGAATTTGGCACGATATTCCTCAGGAAGACATCCAACAACTTTATCATTTAATTCCAAGCCGAATAATTGTTTGCATAAGGGCCAGAGATGGACCAACGTGTTATTGACGTTCTCAGTATGTGAAGCTCTTTTTGTTGAATAAATCATCCAGTTTTTTTTCTGAAATTGTAATCATTTGTTTGTCTGTAATAGTAAATCCGTCCCATTCGGATAATTCCTTCATGGTTCGTTGTTTTTTTATTTTTTTTAATTTTTTTTACAGTGTATTTTCCAGGAATCCCCCTTTGCGGAATTCTACGTCTATGACCTATGCTAACATTACTTAACATCTGTTTGAGTGGGTCCATGATTGCTGGAGACAACATACTAAATCTCTAGAACAGCTGAAACAGGAGGGGGCCATAAGTGAACCAGCGCAGTCGACCATAGTGTCATTGGGATCAGCCAACGGAACTTAACGGAACCACCACACTCCACCCAACCCAAGATAATGCCCACCCACACACAGCGATAGTTTCTACTGTATGTCTTCGTGCTTGTAAACACTGCCTTATCCAGCAAGGTCGCAGGATCACTTCCCATTTGAGAACGTTGGGGGCATAATTGTAAGAGCCCTCCAACCAGCGGGGGATTTTGACGAGGTAGCGAGTCAGTTGTAAAGAATTTGGCACGATATCCGTCAGAACAACATCCAACAACCCTATCGATGTGAAGCTGAATAACTGCTTGGGTAAGGACCAGAGACGAACCAATAGGTTACTGAATTGCTCAATAGTTAAGCTCTTTATCTTGAATAAATAGTCCAATTTTTCTGAAACTGGAACCACTTGTTTGTCTGTATATGCATATCACATCTACTGATTTCCTTCCCTTTCGGATAATTCCTTCAAGATGCGCCGCTTTTTTGTCTTTTGTCTTGTGTTTTCTTTTTTCTTCTTTAACACTGAAAATCTGAAACGTCTCAGTGGTTAAGATCAGTAACTGTCAGTAAGTAATCTGCTGCGATGGTAGTGTGGATAAGCAACAACTAACTGTAGTACCATAGTTTTTGGTGTTTTTACTATTTTATATTACACATGCAGCTTTGCTCTATGATTAAATGATGATGGCGTCCTCTCGGGTAAAATATTCCGGAGGTAAAATAGTCCCCCATTCGGATCTCCGGGCGGGGACTACTCAAGAGGACGTCCTTATCAGGAGAAAGAAAACTGGCGTTCTACGGATCGGAGCGTGGAATGTCAGATCCCTTAATCGGGTAGGTAGGTTAGAAAATTTAAAAAGGGAAATGGATAGGTTAAAGTTAGATATAGTGGGAATTAGTGAAGTTCGGTGGCAGGAGGAACAAGACTTTTCGTCAGGTGATTACAGGGTTATAAATACAAAATCAAATAGGGGTAATGCAGGAGTAGGTTTAATAATAAATAAAAAAAATAGGAGTGCGGGTTAGCTACTACAAACAGCATAGTGAACGCATTATTGTGGCCAAGATAGACGCAAAGCCCATGCCTGCTACAGTAGTACAAGTTTATATGCCAACTAGCTCTGCAGATGATGAAGAAATAGACGAAATGTATGACGAGATAAAAGAAATTATTCAGGTAGTGAAGGGAGACGAAAATTTAATAGTCATGGGTGACTGGAATTCGTCAGTAGGAAAAGGGAGAGAAGGAAACATAGTAGGTGAATATGGATTGGGGGGAAGGAATGAAAGAGGAAGCCGCCTTGTTGAATTTTGCACAGAGCATAACTTAATCATAGCTAACACTTGGTTCAAGAATCATAAAGGAAGGTTGTATACCTGGAAGAATCCTGGAGATACTAAAAGGTATCAGATAGATTATATAATGGTAAGACAGAGATTTAGGAACCAGGTTTTAAATTGTAAGACATTTCCTGGGGCAGATGTGGATTCTGACCACAATCTATTGGTTATGAACTGCAGATTGAAACTGAAGAAACTGCAAAAAGGTGGGAATTTAAGGAGATGGGACCTGGATAAACTGAAAGAACCAGAGGTTGTAGAGAGTTTCAGGGAGAGCATAAGGGAACACTTGACAGGAATGGGGGAAAGAAATACAGTAGAAGAAGAATGGGTAGCTCTGAGGGATGAAGTAGTGAAGGCAGCAGACGATCAAGTAGATAAAAAGACGAGGGCTAATAGAAATCCTTGGGTAACAGAAGAGATATTGAATTTAATTGATGAAAGTAGAAAATATAAAAATGCAGTAAATGAAGCAGGCAAAAAGGAATACAAACGTCTCAAAAATGACATCGACAGGAAGTGCAAAATGGCTAAGCAGGGATGGCTAGAGGACAAATGTAAGGATGTAGAGGCTTGTCTCACTAGGGGTAAGATAGATACTGCCTACAGGAAAATTAAAGAGACCTTTGGAGAGAAGAGAACCACTTGTATGAATATCAAGAGCTCAGATGGCAACCCAGTTCTAAGCAAAGAAGGGAAGGTAGAAAGGTGGAAGGAGTATATAGAGGGTTTATACAAGGACGATGTACTTGAGGACAATATTATGGAAATGGAAGAGGATGTAGATGAAGACGAAATGGGAGATAAGATACTGCGTGAAGAGTTTGACAGAGCACTGAAAGACCTGAGTCGAAACAAGGCCCCGGGAGTAGACAACATTCCATTAGAACTACTGACAGCCTTGGGAGAGCCAGTCATGACAAAACTCTACCATCTGGTGAGCACGATGTATGAGACAGGCGAAATACCCTCAGACTTCAAGAAGAATATAATAATTCCAATCCCAAAGAAAGCAGGTGTTGACAGATGTGAAAACTACCGAACTATCAGTTTAATAAGTCACAGCTGCAAAATACTAAAGCGAATTCTTTACAGACGAATGGAAAAACTGGTAGAAGCCGACCTCGGGGAAGATCAGTTTGGATTCCGTAGAAATGTTGGAACACGTGAGGCAATACTGACCTTAGGACTTATCTTAGAAGAAAGATTAAGAAAAGGCAAACCTACGTTTCTAGCATTTGTAGACTTAGAGAAAGCTTTTGACAATGTTAACTGGAATACTCTCTTTCAAATTCTGAAGGTGGCGGGGGTAAAATACAGGGAGCGAAAGGCTATTTACAATTTGTACAGAAAGCAGATGGCAGTTATAAGAGTCGAGGGACATGAAAGTGAAGCAGTGGTTGGGAAAGGAGTGAGACAGGGTTGTAGCCTCTCCCCGATGTTATTCAATCTGTATATTGAGCAAGCAGTAAAGGAAACAAAAGAAAAATTCGGAGTAGATATTAAAATTCATGGACAAGAAGTAAAAACTTTGAGGTTCGCCGATGACATTGTAATTCTGTCAGAGACAGCAAAGGACTTGGAAGAGCAGTTGAACGGAATGGACAGTGTCTTGAAAGGAGGATATAAGATAAACATCAACAAAAGGAAAACGAGGATAATGGAATGTAGTCAAATTAAGTCGGGTGATGCTGAGGGAATTACATTAGGAAATGAGACACTTAAAGTAATAAAGGAGTTTTGCTATTTAGGGAGTAAAATAACTGATGATGGTCGAAGTAGAGAGGATATAAAATGTAGACTGGCAATGGCAAGGAAATCGTTTCTGAGGAAGAGAAATTTGTTAACATCGCGTATAGACTTCAGTGTCAGGAAGTCGTTTCTGAAAGTATTTGTATGGAGTGTTGCCATGTATGGAAGTGAAACATGGACGATAAATAGTTTGGAAAAGAAGGAAATAGAAGCTTTCGAAATGTGGTGCTACAGAATAATGCTGAAGATTAGATGGATGGATCACATAACTAATGAGGAGGTATTGAATAGGATTGGGGAGAAGAGAAGTTTGTGGCACAACTTGACTAGAAGAAGGGATCGGTTGGTAGGACATGTTCTGAGGCATCAAGGGATCACCAATTTAGTATTAGAGGGCAGCGTGAAGGGTAAAAATCGTAGAAGGAGACCAAGAGAGGAATTCAGCAAGCAGATTCAGAAGGATGTAGGTTGCAGTAGGTACTGGGAGATGAAGAAGCTTGTACAGGATAGAGTAGCATGGAGAGCTGCATCAAACCAGTCTCAGGACTGAAGACCACAACAACATTATACTTAATTACACCGTTACCGTAAACGATTAAATTACTGTGGTGTGTCGGTAGCAGATTGAGGTCTCGGTGTTGTATTTTGGCCAGGACTACAACAAAACCAGTTACTTATTATCAGCGTAACATGAGGATTTATTTAATCACTGCTTCTCTCAGCTTATGATCGTTATTTTGTTAAAGAAATCTCCACCAGGGAACATGTAGCAACGTTGTCTGTCAAGCAGTGTAAATGGCACTAAGTTCATGCACAAAAGTGATCTTATACAACCAGCATGCATCTTAAGTAATCTCAACTGCACAAGAGTAATGATTTTTAGCAGTCTTCAGTGCTGTTGCATAATAGTCTCATTACTAGTTGCATATCGTGTATCCAATTTACCGCTACTGTTATTCGAGGTGGTAGCACTTTTCTTTAAGCAAAATGAACAGTTTTGACACACAATACCACACGTGCAAAACACTAACTTACTATTTCCTGTCAAAAATATTTCATAAAAGTTGTTGCGAAATAACCATACTGTTTGCACTATATTTAAAGATTATTCACAATCTAAGTGGAAATTATTACCTCTGAGTGGGTTCTGAGCCACCAATACACAATTATTATCGCAATAATGACCATAACTGCCGCTGCAGTATTTCACTGAGATGGCGGCTAACATAAGACTACCACTTATCGATTCTCCTTTATGCACTGTTTTACTTCTAACAAATAATACACTCCTGGAAATGGAAAAAAGAACACATTGACACCGGTGTGTCAGACCCACCATACTTGCTCCGGACACTGCGAGAGGGCTGTACAAGCAATGATCACACGCACGGCACAGCGGACACACCAGGAACCGCGGTGTTGGCCGTCGAATGGCGCTAGCTGCGCAGCATTTGTGCACCGCCGCCGTCAGTGTCAGCCAGTTTGCCGTGGCATACGGAGCTCCATCACAGTCTTTAACACTGGTAGCATGCCGCGACAGCGTGGACGTGAACCGTATGTGCAGTTGACGGACTTTGAGCGAGGGCGTATAGTGGGCATGCGGGAGGCCGGGTGGACGTACCGCCGAATTGTTCAACACGTGGGGCGTGAGGTCTCCACAGTACATCGATGTTGTCGCCAGTGGTCGGCGGAAGGTGCACGTGCCCGTCGACCTGGGACCGGACCGCAGCGACGCACGGATGCACGCCAAGACCGTAGGATCCTACGCAGTGCCGTAGGGGACCGCACCGCCACTTCCCAGCAAATTAGGGACACTGTTGCTCCTGGGGTATCGGCGAGGACCATTCGCAACCGTCTCCATGAAGCTGGGCTACGGTCCCGCACACCGTTAGGCCGTCTTCCGCTCACGCCCCAACATCGTGCAGCCCGCCCTCCAGTGGTGTCGCAACAGGCGTGAATGGAGGGACGAATGGAGACGTGTCGTCTTCTGCGATGAGAGTCGCTTCTGCCTTGGTGCCAATGATGGTCGTATGCGTGTTTGGCGCCGTGCAGGTGAGCGCCACAATCAGGACTGCATACGACCGAGGCACACAGGGCCAACACCCGGCATCATGGTGTGGGGAGCGATCTCCTACACTGGCCGTACACCACTGGTGATCGTCGAGGGGACACTGAATAGTGCACGGTACATCCAAACCGTCATCGAACCCATCGTTCTACCATTCCTAGACCGGCAAGGGAACTTGCTGTTCCAACAGGACAATGCACGTCCGCATGTATCCCGTGCCACCCAACGTGCTCTAGAAGGTGTAAGTCAACTACCCTGGCCAGCAAGATCTCAGGATCTGTCCCCCATTGAGCATGTTTGGGACTGGATGAAGCGTCGTCTCACGCGGTCTGCACGTCCAGCACGAACGCTGGTCCAACTGAGGCGCCAGGTGGAAATGGCATGGCAAGCCGTTCCACAGGACTACATCCAGCATCTCTACGATCGTCTCCATGGGAGAATAGCAGCCTGCATTGCTGCGAAAGGTGGATATACACTGTACTAGTGCCGACATTGTGCATGCTTTGTTGCCTGTGTCTATGTGCCTGTGGTTCTGTCAGTGTGATCATGTGATGTATCTGACCCCAGGAATGTGTCAATAAAGTTTCCCCTTCCTGGGACAATGAATTCACGGTGTTCTTATTTCAATTTCCAGGTGTGTATATATTATATCTTTTCTGTACCTTTACTATACGCATTAACATTTAAAAGTATTTCTCGATGTTAATCACTTATTATTCAGCATTTACCAATAAACAGCGCTGTAGATCAATAGCGCTAATGGCTGCGCCCCATTGTAGCTGACCAGAAAACTTAAAAATTATATAGGATGAGAATCATATTGAAATAAAAGTTCAAACAAAAGGATTGATTTCAATGACACAAAAACTCTATTTTTCAATATTACTTAACAACATAATACAGTTTTCTTACAGACCTCTGTGCTATGAGACATCAATCACATCCGATCAGTACAATAGTTCGAACAAGAAGAAGGATTATTCTAGAAGAATCATAGATAACAAAAGATGGAGATTTTCATTATCTTTTTTCATAGGTATTGTCTGTGATATACGTTTTTAGAGAATATTAAATTATGTCACAAACAATAATTATTTATTATTTTAGTAACGATGAATTTCTTTGTATTAATATCACGAGCATGTTCATTCAGATTCCACACACAATGATGTAAATATTTTTCTGATTAAAAGATATGCGTGGATATTACACTATGTTACAAATCTTCAGTTGAATGTTTAATTACAGTTGTGTACAACTTTCTGCAACTGTGTGGAAACACCACTCTCGATAACTTCCAGATGGCATACGTCGGGATTGTAAGCAATTACCCTTATTTACATAAAAATAAACCATTTGTCTGTCCGTTCAGAATTTACTGTCTCAAAAAGTAATGGTCCCATTAACGCGGAATGTTTTGCAAAATGATCAGCATTGTTCGGAAAACGTTTGTAGCTATTGCAACTTTTCAAGCAAAAAATTGTCGCTTTTCCACTAAAACCGACTGCGAAAGAGACAGTGATGCCCTTTTAATACACATTTTGTGGAGGCTCAAATATGAAATATTTTATAAGGTTCTGGCATGGGAAAGTAATGCAAATTTGCAAACTTACCACATGAGACGAATGCACTATGGCACGTAAGAAAACGATAGAACGCTTTATCGACCTATTCGAGATCTACGAAGATATGCACAACCTTCCGGTGGAGCTCTCATTTTATTAGCAGGCGGCTTCCGACAGACTCTACCAGTTATATTAAAATCAACGCTGGCGTATGAACTAAACACTTGCCTCAAAGCCTCACATCTTTGGCACCTTGCGCATAAACGCACATTAAAGATCAACATATGTATTCATTTACAGTGGAGTGCACCAGCCATATTTTCAAAACACTTATTGGACATCGATAATGGAAAAGTTCCAGCTGATGTCTTCACAAAATAACGGGTGGTTATAGTTAAAACTGACGGTGTTCTGGCTGCTGCAGTGCGGGCTGTATGCATTGTACGACGTGGAAGCATCGTAGGTATCGGTGCGTTCGTGGAGGATGCTGAAAAAATAATAGTTCCATTGTCTGCCACCAGTAGAGAATATGACGCTGTAGGCAGTCATGTGAAATGTTTGCTGTTTTGATGTTAGTATGCTGTTTGTCGCTTGGTGACACATGCTGATTTCTTTTGTGGAGTGACTGTTGATGTAAATGCTCATGATGGCTGAAATTGCCTGTACGAAACGCAATGGCTATTGAAAAGAAGGATCGTGCTCTGCTGGTTAGGTTGTTTTACAAGAAGGGCAGCAATAGCAGCGCTGCACTGCAGGAATATGGCCGACAGAAATAGCAGCGAAGAATCCCCGTGTCAAGAAATGGATCAAAGAATAAGATCAAGAAATTTGAAGAAACAGGTGAATTAGGTACCGCAGCATTCCCGTGACAGTTACTGATGAAGCTGCTGTAGCCAGTGCGCAAGCAGTCACAGGGGAATTGTCTCTCCAATGGTCAACAGTTTAAAAGATTTTGCGGCAAATTTTTGACTGATATTCCTACAAGATGCAGAATGTGCACCAAATGAAACCCCATGATACAACGTCGTGACTTTGCTCTTTCGATTTTTGGCAAGTATGGAAATGGATGACTTGTCGGGCAATATTCTTTGGACGAACGAGCACCAAAAACGCTGCACGGTGACGTGAGTGCACAGAACTGTCGCATATGTGATTCTACTCCGCCACGTATTGTGCAGGAACATCCACTGCGCTCAGATTAGGTAACTGTGTAGTTTAGTTTCAGAAGCTCCTTCACTCACGGTCTATTTTTCATTAAGGAGATGGCACCTTGCGAGCTTGTTACGTGTAGAGTGACATCTGCACGTTAGAAGGACTTTGTTGTGGAACACCTGATTCCACTTTATCAAGAACGCAACTGTTTCCACACGGCCGTTTTCATGCAAGATAAGGCAACACAAGAAGTTGCTCGCCAAGTGAAAGAGTTGCTTCTAGAAACCTTCAGTAACTTCCTCATCATCTCTAGTCAATTTCAAGATGTGTGGCCTTCCAGATCCCCCGATCCAATCCCATGTGAGTTCCGATTGTGGGGTGGTATCTGAAAGATCGTGTCTGTCAGAGATGTATCTAGACTGTTACTGGTCTGAAGGATAGCATATGACGACGCTTCGCTCTGATTGCACTGGATATGCTGCGAGCAACTGTCGACCATGCTGTGTTATGGATGCAGCATGTTGCTGAGTCGAGATAGCATACTGAACACATGTAACTTGTGACTATGTCCTACCAAACGTGCCAAACCCACAGTTATCATACGTTTGATCGTTCCTCCCTTTTTCCTGCGCCCACACTACATTGTGACTCCTTAAACAGTGCCACATTTTCACCTGATGGCATAAAGTGGAACTATTAATTTTTTCAGCATATTCCGCAAGCGCACCGATTAATGAACATACCCACTATGTTTCAGCGTCCTGCGATGAATACAACCCGAAGTGTAGCACTCGGAATACCGCCATTTTAATTGTAAACACCCAGTATATTTCAATTCAATTTAACTTTTGAGTCAATGATTCGTCGATCGAACACATAATTGAGAAAGTTTTCCCAGAAACGACCACAATTTACACAAATCATCAATGGCTATATGAACATGCTATTTTGGTAGCAAAAAACACTGGCATTAGTGCAGTCAATTATGCCATCCATGAACAAACTGCGAGAGAGTCCGTCTCGCATATATCGATTGGCGGCACCGTGAATGCAGACGATATTTTAAACTATCAGCCTGATTTTTGCTGTTGCAGTTGGTCGGTCAATGCAGGGACGGTTAATGCTGTTTGTGGATGACACTAGAGTTATCGTCCCATAATATCCCACATGTGCTAGATTGGAGACAGATTCGTTAATCAGGCAGGCCAAGGCAACATGTCTACACTCTGTAAAGCACTTTGCATTACCACAGCAGTACGAGGGGCGTTTGAAAAGTCTGTGCAAAGTCCGAGAGATGGCACCACCGGCGCGTATCGAGGTCATGTTTAGTTAGTAGCATCTTTGGAAAGAACGCACACCAAGTTTCAAAAAAATGTTCAAATGTGTGTGAAATCTTATCGGACTTAACTGGTAAGTTCATCAGTTCCTAAGCTTACACACTACTTAACCTAAATTATCCTAAGGACAAACACATACACCCATGCCTGAGGGAGGACTTGAACCTCTGCCAGGATCAGCCGCACAGTCCACGACTGCAGCGCCTTAGACCGCTCAGCTAATCCTGCGCAGTGCCAAGTTTCAGCCATATTGGTCTATTTCTTCGTGCTTGGCATTCATGTGAATCAAGGAAGTCGAGTGATTGTCAAAAAAATGGACGAAAAAGAATTTCGTGTGATGATTAAACATTACTTAGGAGAGTAAAGAGAAGCTTGATAAACATTACAGTGACTCTGCACCTTTGATTACAACAGTTTATAAGTGGCTTCAAAATTTTCGGAGTGGCCATATGGACACAAGTGATGCTGAAGGTTCTGGACACCCTGTGGAGGTTACGACTCCAGTAATCATTGATAAAATCCATGATATGGTGATGAGTGATAGAATAGTTAAGGTGCGTGAGATTGCTAGTATTGTGAGCATCTTGAATGTATGAGTACATAATAGTTTGCATAAACATTTGGACATGAGAAATCTATCTGCAAGATGGGTTCCGCGATTGCTCACGCTTGACCAAAAATAGAATCGTATGAAGTGTTGCAAGGATGGTATGCAGCTGTTCAGGAAAGATCCGCAGGACTTCAAGCGTCGTTTCTTTACTGTGGATGAAACATGGATACATTACTATACTCCTGAGACCCAACAGCAATCTAAACAATGGGTTACCAAGGAAGAATCTGCACCAAAATAGGCGAAGACCATTCCTTTGTCCGGAAAGGTTGTGGTGGCTATCTTTTAGGATTTGCGAGGGATAATACTCATCGGCTATTTGGAAATCGGTAAAACTATTACAGGTGCATATTATTCATCGTTATTGGACCGTCTGAAAACCGAGCTGCAAGAGAAACGCCGACGATTGGACCACAAAAAAGTCCTTTTCCACCACGACAATGCACCAGCACACACCTCAGCAGATTTGGTCGCCAAATTATTGGCAATAGAATTCCAACTCTTTTCAAATCCCCCCCTCCCCCCCTGTTCTCCAGACTTGGCTCCCTCAGACTACTCTTTGTTCCCCAATTTGAAGAAATGGCTGGAGGAACAAAGATTTTATTCAAACGAGGAGGTGATTGCAGCAACTAATAGCTATTTTGCAGACCTGGGCAATTCCTATTATTCGGAAGGGATCAACAAATTAGAACAGCATTGGACGAAGTGTATACGTCTAAAAGAAAACTATGTTGAAAAATAGAAAAGGTTTACCCCAAACACGTAAGTAATTTTTAATTTTGCACCAACTTTTCAAACGCCCATCATATGTGGGAGAGAATTATCCCATTGTAAAATGCCCCCTGGAATGCTTTTCATGAATGGCAGTACCACAGGTCGAATCACCAGACTGGCATACAAATTTGCAGTGGGGGTGTGTGGAATAACCACGAGAGAGACCACAAGAGAGATCCTGCTGCTCCACGAAATTGCACCCCAGACCATAGCTCCAGGTGCAGGTCCAGTATGTCTAGCATCCAGACAGGTTTGTCGCAGACCCTCAACTGGCCTCCTTCTAACGAACACACAGCCATAATTGGCACCGAAGAAGAACTAGTTTTCATCAGAAAACACGACTGACCGCCCTGCTCTCCAATGAGCTCTCGCTCAACATCACTGAAGTCGGAAAATTGCGGTTGTTTGAGGGCAGCGGAATGCATGCTACGGGCGTCTGGCTCGGAGCTGTCATTGATGTAACCGATTTGCAATAGTTCGTTGTGTCAGCTCAAATTGCTATTGCAGATGCAGACGATACGCCAGAGTTACATGTCAAACACTATAGTCTTCCATCTTGGTAGTGCTATGTGGCCGTCCGAAGCCCGGTCTCTTTGCAATCGTACATTTTCGTGACCGCCGTCAGCAATATGTACAGTGGCTACATTCCTACCAAGTCCTTCTGCAGAAGGAACATTCAGCTTCTTGTGCAGCCCTATTATACCACCTCGTTCAAATTTAGAGAGGTGTTGATAACAGTGTCTTTTTCGCCAAAAAGGCATCCTTGACTAACATCAACTCACTACCTACAATCTCGAAGGTAACTAATGCTCACTACCTTTACAGGATGTAGTTCAAAAAAACCTGATCTGCATTATCGTAGTGGCGCTACTAGCGCCACTCTTACGCGATTGGCGCGAAATTTGAAGACACATCATCTTTCAGATGTAGAAACATGTCTACCAACCTTCGGTTATATCGCAAAACTCCTTTCGATTATGTTCGATCAGTGTTTAGATGAACCCTACCGAAAGAAGCAAAGTAATTTCGTTAAGGTTTTAATACGCAAAGCGGAATCATTAAAACTGTACACCCTAACCAAGTAAACTCAATGTTTGTTTGTGTTCGGAAATATAAGACTGCAGCGATTAATTCTGTCACTGACTTTAATTCCTGAACCTACTTCTGTCATTGGGTAAAATAAAAAACTAATATTGCCATCTATTTTTTCTTTGGTGTACTGAGAAACTAACAGCACCACCTCTCGGTTCTTTGGTCTACTACACTGTTACTAAGGTAAACATCCATAATACTAAGCTGAGAAGACTCTTAAAGCTTGAAATTACGGTAACTTCTCTTTTTGTGATCCGATTTTCAATACATAACGCCAGTTCGTTGCCCAAGCTATGCTCAAGTTACCTGTGGAAACCCCTTGAAAATTCAACTACAAGTTTTGGAGATGGCGCGTTCAAAGAGACAGAAACGACGGTTTTAGATAAAACTTTAAATCACGATATGTTTCTCTTTTCACTATTAGATTTTTATTAAATGATGCCTATTTGTTACCGGAAGCTACACTCAAGTTACCTGTGGAAACCCCATGAAAATTCGTCTAGTGGTTTTGGAGACTAGTATGTCCAAATGAACAGACATTACAGTTTTAGATAAAACTTTAAATCAGGATATCTTTGTTTTTCATGATAGATTTTCTTGGACTGGGGCCTATACAGTGCTACGCTCAAATTATCTGTGAAACCCCAAGAAAATTCGTGTAGTAGATTTGGAGATTAGCGTGTTCAATCAGACAGATGCCAAGGTTTTACAGTTTTATTATTAGTATAGATGTAGATAACGCAATGATAAAGAAATTGTGTGTGTGTGTGTGCTTCGTTTATATGCATAATTTAAAAAACAATTGAAAGACGAATTGCACTGCATACCGAGCATTGACGACTAAGTAAATGAACACTACGTTTCCACATGTCATCCCAAAACTAGCTTTATGTCATCTCTGTCAAACGTGTCTCTAACTTATTTATGCCATGTAAAGCAGACATGGGAGACCTTTGATGTCCCGCGGGCCTGATTCAGAAACTGCTGCCACGCCACGTGAGGCCACAGCAGCGCTCCTAGCGCATACAGTCAAAACTATAGCGTTCATGACGTTAGTGTTTATGCACTAATATCAATGACACCCTCAACAAATTATGTCTCTGACACGCGTTTTTGAGCTTACATTCATTTTATGTTTTCCTCATCATTGTTTCTTTACTTACGTCCTTTTAGAGATGCAGTCGTACTTCCGTTGAAAAAAAAATTACAACGTCATCAGTAAAGAAACAAGTTCAGACGTAAATAAATGCAAACTTCTAAAGATGGGGAACATCTTCGGCGGTAATCCGGTAGGATACCGCCCTTCGATTGACCATTCGGTTTAATCGGAGCGTTCGGAATTGCAGGTGCCAGCCAGCAGTCCAGCCAGCCAGCAGTCCAGCCAGCAGCAGCAGCAGCAGCAGCAGCAGCAACGGTCCCGGTCCCGGTCTGCAGCAGCAGTCCAGCCGGCAGCAGCCCGCCAGTCCTCCTGCGGCAGCAGCAGCAGCAGCAGCAGCAGCGGTCCAGCCAGCAGCAGCGGTCCAGCCAGCAGCAGTGGTCCAGCCAGCAGCAGCAGCAGCAGCGGCAACCGCCGCCCCGGCCCCGTCCGCGGCAGCAGCAGCAGCAGCAGCTGAGGCGTTCCTGCCCCCCGCCGTCGCCGTCGCCGTCCTGACCCTGGTCTTCGGCCGTCTTCGTCTTCATCCGTTTTTGTCTTCGTCTGTCCCCAGTTTGTGTCCTTTCCTTTTCGTTCTGTTCGTTATTGTTTCTCCCTGTCGTCATGTCCGCCCCCACCACCACCGCCACCGCTACCACCACCGCCATAGTTTATACTTCCCCTTCCGCCGCCTCCACCACTACAACATGGTGTGCCCAGTCCCACCCCCCTCCTTCCATCCCTCCTCTTCTCACTCTCCCTTCGCCCTCGGTCTTTGTTGCCCCCTCTCCAGCTTCTTCCTCCCGCTCCTCTCGATCTGATCCTTTGCTCCCACTCCCCCAGCCTGTCACTGCAGCTCCGGCTCGGTTGGTGGCCCGTCGGGCCACTGTCCATGCCCAACTCTCCCGGTCGCCTTCGCCATCACCGCCGCCACCGTCATCGTCGCCGTCACCGTCACCATCTCCGGCGCCGCCTGCTGCGTCCACGCCGGGACCTGTCCCTTCCAACCACCTCCCTATAGCTCCCGTCCCACATGTCACCACCCGCCCTTCAGCCGCCGTTAAGCGCCCTAGTGGCACCACCACCTCCTCCGCCCCCAAAAAGGCCCCGCCCCGTCCTCCTTCCCCCCCCCCCCCCACCTGGCCCTGCTCCCTCCACCTCTTCCTCCTCCCCCTCCTCCTCCCCCCCTCTACAAATACCTCCTCTCCCGTCCCGATCCTTCCCTTCTTGAGGCCCGGAATCTCTCCCTCCTCCTCCGCCAACCCTTCCTGGTGCACCCATCTCTCTCCTCAATCCCAGACGGGATTCCATTCTCATCTCCTCCCCCAGCCCCACCCTCCAAACTGACATCCTCTCCCCATCACCCGTTTTGGCCCCAACGCCTCCCTCACCCCTGCTCCTTCCCCATCTCCTACCCGCCAACCCCAACCCCCGCATCGCCTGCCAACCCTCATCGTCGTGATCACTCGGCTCAGTCCATCGATCACGGAGGAGGAGGTGTTGGCGGAGCTCAAGGTGCATCCCATGCTGGAGGTGCAGGCGGTCCGCCGCATTTTCAACTCGGCTGGCCCCACCCGCCTTATGCGGGTTTTCTCCGAGGACGCCCCATCCATTGACCGTCTCCTGAAGGAGGGTGCCCTCCTCTTCAACCAGCGTTACAGGGTCGACCCCTCCCGTTCCCCTCCTCAATCCCTGCGCTGCCAGAGGTGTCTGCGCTATAACGCGCACCCCACAGCTGAGTGCCGCGAGGCCCCCACCTGCCCGCATTGTAGACAAGCGCACTTCCTCAGGCAGTGCCCTAACCTCCAATCCCCTCCTTCCTGTAATACCTGCAATCTTCCCCATCCCACCTACTCCCAAAAGTGTAAAGCCCGACCCCCTCCGACCACTCCTGAACTCACCGTCCCTGTCTGTCCTCTGGACACCCCCACCCCTCCTGGAAATTCCATTCATCCCCCCCACCGCTGAGGACATCATCCGGTTCCTCACCATCGTCCTCCAGAATGTCCATCCCTTTCAGCACCCCCACACCCTCCAACAGGTATCCCTCGCCGCCCGTTCCATTTTCCACCTCAAAATGCACACCACCTACTCCAACAACCAGGCCCATTTCACCTTCTCCCGCCTTGACACCCTCGTCTAAATCCCTGTCATGGCACGACAGCAACGTATCCTTTTCAACAACATCCGCTCCCTACCCGCCAACAAGAGCCTCTTCCTGCACACCCTTGCCACCCACCGCATGGATGCCTTCCTCCTTAATGAAACCTTCCTCCAACCCCGCCACACCATCCACACTTCGCCCTATCTCCTCTAGCGCTCCGATAATCCCCTCCCAATTGCGCGTGGCGGAGTTGCCATTGGTCACCACCGCCAGATCCCCATTCGGCTCCAACCTCTCCTTCCCGACCCCACCGAACACCTGATCCTTAGTCTCTTCTTCCCCGGCCTTACCGTTACCTGCGCCACCATCTATGTCCGCCCCAACGCTCCTATTCCCTTCGACTTCCTCTCCCACGTCGACTGTACCTTCTCCTCCTACGTGATCGCCGCCGACCTCAACATCCATAGTCGTTCCGCTGCCCAGTTACGGCGGTGGCATCGGTTCCTCTCCACCCTTCACGGCGACCTAGTCCCCATCCCCCAGCACACCCGTCCCGAATCCAACTCCACTCCTGATGTTATTCTCTCCTCCACCAACCTCCTTGGTCGCATAAGGGTGGATGTCCGGGAGCCTATTAGTAGTGACCATCTCCCTGTCCTCCTCACCGTTTCAATCGGACGTCGCCCCCGACCTGACCCTCGTAATGACCCTCCCCCTAAGTACGTCCATGGCTATTCCCGTGCCGACTGGAATGCCTACCGGGATACCCTCTCCACCCAGGTCGATAGCCACCCTTTCACCTACCACCACCCCGATGATGTCACCCATGCTGCCTCCTTTCTCCACCAGACCTTGTCTGAGGCCGTGGAGGCCCACGTCCCTACTGTCGCCATCCACCCCCACCAACCTACCTTACCCCCACAGGCCATCCTCCTCCTCCGTGAATCCCGCCGTCTCTACCGTGCCTTCCTCCACACGCGTGACCCGGACACACTACGACGCCACCGGCAACTCCAGCGACACATTCGTAATTTGCTCGCGGCTAAGAAACACCGGGACTGGCGACAGACATGCACCTGTTTACATACTACTCTACCTATCAACTCGTCCAAGTTCTGGTCAGCCTTCCGTCGCCTTACCGGAACTAAGCCCTCCCCCTATTATCCTCTTCTCCATGATGATCATCCCTTCCCTGACGCCCTTAGTAAGGCCAATCACTTTGCCTCCTACCTGTCCGATGTGTTTTCCATCCCCGATGATCCCCAGTTTGATTACTCCCTCTTCCCGGATATCCGCGATCGAACTGACACCTCTGTCCCTCCCCTCGCTCCTGGTTTCCAGTACTTGGACCACATTGCACACACGGAACTCAATACCCCTAAAACTACACAGGATCTCATTGCTACACTCCGCACAAAACGCAACACCGCTCCTGGTCACGATCGTGTCACCTACCGTCACCTTCGTGAAGCTCCTGTCTCTTTTCTCTCCACCCTGGCCAGGCTCTACAATGTAGTCCTGTCCACCAGTTACTACCCCGACCTGTGGAAAACCTCCCGTATCCTCATGTTTCTTAAACCTGGCAAACCACCATCCGCCGTCTCCTCCTACCGTCCCATCAGCCTTACCTCGGTCTTCAGCAAGGTCCTGGAATCTATCCTCACTCGACGCATCCACCAGCATCTCCGCCAGCACCGCCTCCTTCCCGTTACCCAGTGTGGCTTTCGGCCGTCCTTCTCTTCCGACGACCTTCTCCTTCACCTCACTCATCTCCTTTCCGAACAGCTTAATTCCCGTCGCTCCGCAATCTTCCTCTCCCTGGACCTCGAACGTGCCTATGACCGCGTATGGCATTCCGGTCTCCTCTTCAAGCTCCAAACCTTCGCCCTTCCCATTAACTACGTCCGTCTGATCGGCTCCTTTCTCTCCCGCCGTCCTTCCTATGTCACCATCCATAACACAGATTCCTACACCTTTTTCCCCTCTGCTGGTGTGCCCCAAGGCTCCGTCCTCTCCCCCCTTCTGTACCTTTTGTACACGGCGGACATGCCGCCGCTGTCAGCCCCCGTCCACCTTCTCCAGTTTGCCGATGACACCGCCTTCCTTCCCCTTGCCCCCACCCTACAGCGCTCCCAACACCTTCTCCAATCCCATCTTGACCAGTTCACCACTTGGTGCAACCAGTGGTTGCTCAAGGTCAATCCCTCCAAAATTCAGGTGATCATTGTAGGCAAAACCACCCCTTCCTTCCGCCTCCTTGATTTCTATCTCACCATCTATGGCCGTCCTATCACCCTCACTCCCACCCTTAAGTACCTTGGCGTCACCCTCGACCGTCGCCTCTCCTGGACTCCCCACCTCCGGACAATCCAAGCCAAGGCACGCTCCCAACTCAGTCTCCTCAAGCTCCTCTCCGGCCGTACGTGGGGTCTGGACCCCTCCACCATCCTCCACACCTATAAGTCCCTCATCCGCCCTATCCTTTGTTATGCCCATCCGGCTTGGATTTCCACCCCCCTACCTTTTATAAATCCCTCCAAATCCTTGAACGTCATGCTCTCCGCCTCGCCTATCGCATCCGTCTCCCCTCCCCCACGCGGATCCTGTACGATCTCATCCCCTTCCCCCACCTCCTCCTTTTCCTTGAAAGGCTACAGATCCTGTACACCTCCCGCAAACTCGATTCTCCTCACCCGCTCGTCTCCCCGATCCTCTCCCACCCCCGCCCGCTGCCGTGCCTGTCTTCCCATGTCCCACCCGGTCTCCATCTCTCCACCCTCCTTACCCTCTCCCAAGGTGGCTTCCGCCAGCTCCCCCTCCCTGATGATGTCCTCCTCCCCTCCATCTACCCCTCCTACCAACTTTGATCCTCCCTCCCTCCCTCTTCCTGTATCTGTTCCTTTGGGCACCCTCCATCCCTCCCCCCCTTCTCCCCACTTCTCCCCCGGGCCACCCCTCCCCTGTCCTTCTACTCCTCCCCTCTCCTCAGCCATTGGCATCTCTGTTCTCCCCTCTCCACCCTCTCCACCCGCCCTCACCCTTCTTCCCCTCTTGGCAGGTCCCCGGACTCGCACACGCTACATGGACTTTCGCGCGCCGGAGATCATCGCCATCTGTGTCTCGTGTGTGTGATGTCGTTTAGTGTTTTTAGTGTCCGCCGTCACGCTTCTCCGTTCACTTGTGCCTTCGGATTCATCAGTGTTATGTGCGCCGTGTCAACGTGTTTTCAGTGTCTTTCTCGTCGAGTGTGAACGGCTCCGTGTTTTTTGTGTGACTGTGACCACTATTTTGTGCCCGTCACTATGTTCATTTTCATTCTCCGTTCTTGTACTGTGATTGTCAACTCTATGGCTGAAGAGCGGCGTAGCATGCCGCTGCCAGCCTACCTGATTGTTCAGGTGTTAAAATAACAATAAAGTAAAGAAAAAAAAAACGATGGGGAAAATAGACGCCTATAAAACCTACTGGTTGCAGCTAATTCAGTACAATACACACTCAATTCCAACCGTAGCAGTATTCTAATACGTTCACAATGGATAAGAATTATTTACTAATGTTAATACGAGAAAGGATACAAAAACAAAGAGATACGCAATTCCAGTAGACAAACAACTAAGAGAAACTTGGTGATTTTTTGTTACAAGCAGGTCATTCGCCTCAAATCTAGCGGCGGCGAAATGGCACTACAGATGCGCGGAGTAAACAAAACTTTCGTGATCTCCTCGGGAGGTATAAGAAGGGGCAAGCAATATATTCGATACCTCATCCAGAAACGCACCCTCTCGAAACCTGGCGAGCAAGCTACACTGCGATGCAGAGCGCCTCTCTTGCAGAGTCTGCCACTTGAGTTTGCTAAACATCTCCATAACGCTATCACGGTTACCAAATAACCCTGTGACGAAACGCGCCGCTCTTCTTTGGATCTTCTCTATCTCCTCCGTCAACCCGATCTGGTACGGATCCCACACTGATGAGCAATACTCTAGTATAGGTCGAACGAGTGTTTTGTAAGCCACCTCCTTTGTTGATGGACTACATTTTCTAAGGACTCTCCCAATGAATCTCATCCTGGTACTCGCCTTACCAACAATTCATTTTATATGATCATTCCACCTCATATCGTTCCGCACGCATACTCCCAGATATTTTACAGAAGTAACTGCTACCAGTGTTTGTTCCGCTATCATATAATCATACAATAAAGGATCCTTCTTTCTATGTATTCGCAATACATTACATTTATCTATATTAATGGTCAGTTGCCACTCCCTGCACCAAGTGCCTATCCGCTGCAGATCTTCCTGCATTTCACTAGAATTTTCTAATGCTGCAACTTCTCTACGGTCGCTGTCAGATGGGATCTTTTTACAACCACTTCTTCTGACGCCGTGTTGCACGATTCTGAATGGTACACCATTCACTGTAGACTCGTTGCAAGTCTGAGCTCGTAACCCAACAAATTGGCCAGTTTCATTCACGGTGTGGTCACTGTTGTGACCAAACCAAGCCAAAATTGTTCAGCCAGAGCTGTGGGTTCTTTGAGTATTCCTGGAGATGATTCATTTTTAACTACAACAGATGAAATTTTAGTTCATTTTATTTCATGAATGAATAAGAAGATTTAGTTACCTTGATGCAATTCTTCGTTACAGGAGAGCAATGAGTATTTACAACTGTCACTGAATATGAAAGCATCATTTTCAGCCTTAACACAACTACGTGCCCCCTTAAGACGTCAATTAACGGAGGATGGTGTGAGGCGCCGAGGCTAGACATAAGAACGTCCGTTACGTCACCAGCGAGGCACAGTTTTCTGGCTCGAAGCAAGCCATAGTGCTTAATAAATGCTTGCTAATAAAAGTCGCTTTTTGCATTTCAGATATTATAGGAAGACTACAGGTCATGAGTACTTCCTTACAACCATATTATAACGCCAGAAATCGCTCATCTTCGAAAATAAAGGAATAATGCTTAAGCTAACGGAAATGAACGAACGGCTATGAAATATCACGAGTGTAAGTACAAGGTACAGCCTGTGGGCCATAGTCACCAGTCGCTGACAGGATGCCTTCCAAACTAGTTCTGTCGTACGACCAGGCTGTCAGGAAGTTGTTAGTTTTCAGTTAATCGTTATTGTGTCGGTATTATCAGTTTATAGTATTTTATAAATAAAAACAACGTAATGGCATCCCTTTTTGGACTTAAGTGTGAAAAATATAGCTTCCCACTTTATCACTAAGAATCACAGGAAGTAAAATTGCACTTTACAGAGACCGTGACCCCGCTGATACTGCTTCTGCGAGGGACGTAAAAGTCGAGAGCTTCTCGGCAAAACTGATAGAAAGAATCCTACGAGATGACTCACTAAGATAGTCGAATGACGGAGTGTCTTAATCTCCACAAAACTCAAAACTACTAGTCGTGGTATACGCCTGTCACATCATCCTCTACGGACTCCCTGGCTAAACTGAGAACTGACACCATGAAACCTGCAGGGCTGTCCATAAATCCTTAAAAATATGAGAGAGTGGAGATCTCTTCTGAACAGCTCGTAGCAAGGCATCCCAGATATGCTCAATAACCTTCCTGTCTAGGGAATTTGGAGGGCAGCTGTCCAGCTGGAATTGTCCAAGTCCGTCGGATTGCACAATGGACATGAATGGATACTGGTGATCAGACAGGATGCTTAAGGTACGTGTCACCTGTCAGAGTCGTATCTAGACGTATCAAGGGTCCCATAGCACTCCAACTGCACACGTCCCACAACATTACAAAGACTCCACCACCTTGAACAGTCCCCTGCTGGCATTCAGGGCCCTGGGATACATGAGGTTGTCTCCATACCCATACATGTCCATCTGCTGGATACATTTTGAAACGGTACTCGTCCGACCAGGTAACATGTTTCCAGTCATCAACAGTCCATTGTCGGTGT
Source organism: Schistocerca americana (assembly GCF_021461395.2). Taxonomy (NCBI): domain Eukaryota; kingdom Metazoa; phylum Arthropoda; class Insecta; order Orthoptera; family Acrididae; genus Schistocerca; species Schistocerca americana. The sequence continues at coordinate 278,964,258 of NC_060122.1, forward strand.
TGATAGGCCCAGCCGAGGTGTAAAGCTTTGTGTCGTGCAGTCATCAGGGGTACACAAGTGGGCCTTCGACTCCGAAAGCCCATATCGATGATGTTTCGTTGGGTGGTTTGCAAACTGACACTTGTTGATGGCCCATCACTTGAATCTGCAACAATTTGAGGAAGGGTTGTACTTCTGTCACGTCGAACGATTCTCCTCAGTCGCCATTGGTTCCGTTCTTCCAGGATCTCTTTCTGGCCGCAGCGATGTCGGTGATTCGATGTTTTACGGGGCTCCTGATATTCACGGTACACTCGTGCAGTGGTCATACTGGAATATCCCCACTTCATCGCTGCCTCGGAGATGCTGTGTGCCATCGCTTGTGCGCTGACTATAGCACAATTTTCAAACTCATTTAAGTCTTGATAACCTGCTATTCTAGCAGTAACTGATGTAGTAACTGATGTAACAATTGCGCCAGACACTTGTCCTATAAAGGTGTTGGCGAACGCAGCACCGTATTCTGCCTGTTTACATATCTTTGTATTTGAATATGTGTGCCTATATCAATTTCTTTGGGGCTTCAGTCCATATTGACCTCATTGTGAGGGCACTACTATGCTGAGAGGGAGGCGTGGTACTCAGGAGTGGTTCCCATACGTCGTTGCGGATTGCAGTGAGCCCTCGCTAATGCCCGTGGCATAGATTAGCGTTGCCCACTTCGATATGGCACTGCATCTCCTAAAAGGATAACCCCTTTCTGTCATTCTGTCGTGCCTCTTGCTTCACAGGTTCCATACAAATGACTGGAACATACATGTCATCTACACTATCAAGACTTATGTCAGAAGTGGAGAGTCACGGGACCACCTGGTAACATTTCTGCACCATCTCCAGCGCTCCAAAGTAGCCAGTGTGTTCTCTTTTAACGGGGTAGACAATGTTTTGCCCAGTGAACTATTATAAGCGACTCATATCTGAAGAGTAGGACGAATCAGAACGAAGATCTAGGTTCAGCTAGACAGCTTTGTACGTGGCAACCGGAGGCGTTTGAACACTGTAGTGTCACATTTAATTTGTACTGGTCACACTGCTGTATTTTTCGCCTGATTGAAGATAGGTAAATGTTTCTATTTTCATATTATAGTGTGTTTACGATTTCTATGTTTCGTGTGGAGTTGATAGTAGTCGTGATAGTGCGTATTGTCTTTTTCATCTGAGATAGGCATTCAAAGTACTTGTCAACATGATTTTTTTAGTCTCAGCCGACGGCCGCGAGGAGATTGCAGCCGCATTATAAAGATACCCTACGGTCTTTTCAATATTGAAAAAGTGTGTTGAAATCAAAATCTGTTCGTACCAACAATGTGATGTGCGGAAAAGAAAAAGTTAGTAATTATCTGTCAATCAAAAATGTACGGTTGTACAATACTAAAGCTGGTGAGAATAGTTGTTCGCAATGGAATTCAATAAATTTCTTTCAAGTCACTTCGAGAAAACTGTTCTAAAGCGGAGTGTTCTTATTTATGAAGAACTGCTTTTATTTGACAAAACTGAAGTGGGTCTGATAAAATTTGAAACGATTGAAAATGAAATTTAATAAAATGACAGAATTTTAAACCATTGTGATCTAAGTAGAATATATTTTATGCAATATATCGTAGAAACGAGTGGCAAAATTTGGTCATAAATAGTTTCAATTTTTGTTTTTCGAATGTAAGAAACTTATTTATTTCGATTATTTTCTTTTTCTATGTCGAAAAACACGAACTGAGTCGCCAAATTAATAAGAAGGAAGCAAAAAAGCTCCCAAAAGCGTACTGAAGGTAATTTACGAGGATGGTTTGGAACGGAATAGAAAAAAAAGTACTTACATCACTGCAACTTTTTTATTTTTCAATGTTGTCTTCTTGTAGATTAACGCACTTGGTCCAACGAAGTTGCAGTGCCTTGACCCCATCTCGAAAATGAGTTTCCTCCAGGCCTGCAAAATAGTTGTCAAGTCCGGCTTCAACTCTTCGTCTGAAGTGAATCTTCGTCCACCAAGCAAAATTTTCAGTGTTGGGAAGAGATGGAAGTCTGACGCAGCATTATCATGTGAATAAGGCGGATGTGGCAACAATTCATACCTTATTTCGTATAATTTTGTCTTGACGACGGTACATGTGTGCAGGCGCTCAAAGTCTTGATGGAAGATCAGTTTCTTCCTTGCTAAACCTGGGATTTTTTTGCTTATCTTTTGTTGCAATTTGTCCAAGAGATTATCACAGTATTCTCCAGTAATTCTTTGCCCAGTGCTACAAACAGAATGCCCTTCGTATCCCAGAACAGTGATGTCATGACCTTTCCCGCGGAAGGAATTTGCTTTCTTTGGTGGCGGAGATTCAGCATGGTTTCACTGCTTTGATAGTTGCTTTGTCTCTGGGGTATAGTTGGGCACCCAAGTTTCATCTGTGGTCACAAACCACCGCAAATTTCTTGTTCTTTCTACTAACACGGGGCAAATATTGTTCCAATTATGTCCATTCTCATGCGGTTTTGATCCAGCGCCAAGAGTCGCGGCACCCATCTTGCAGATAATTTTTTCATTTCTAATTCTTCAGTTAAAATGTGATATGCCCTCTCAGATGACAACTGGCAAGCGTGAGCAGTCACACACTTTCAATCAGCGATCCACCATGACCATTTTGTGCACTTTGGCAGTGATTTCTGAAGTAGTGACACATCTTGGACGACCGCTACGCGAATCATCATCTAAGCTCTCCCGACCAAATTTAAATTCATTTGTCCAGTTGGCAACAGTTGAATACAAAGGAGCAGAGTCCCCCAGTGTATTCTGGAAATCGGTATGAATGTCCTTTACTTTCATACCTTTGTTTACGAAGTACTTACCGCTCGAATCTCGGTTTTTTCCTTCTTCGCACATCACCACGTGGGAACAAAACAGAGCCACGACACCGCAACAGCTCTCTTCCAAGAACACTGCCAGTGCCGTGGCACATGTTTACAGGCAACAGTCCAATGAATATCACGTGAACAACTCGTTGCGCTAGTGCTGACCTCTCGTGGTGATTCCGAGAAATTTCAAAGCACCCACGGACTTACGAGGTAAGAAATTTCACATTGTATTGATTCCCTGAGGGTCATATAATTAAGCTCTATAACATACACGGTCACTGAAACTTCGGGAAAAAATTATTAATAAAATGTAAATACATAAACGTAGATGTTAAATGAAGGCTATTAGAGAGAACACGTCAGCAAGTGCGTCATCCTGCTGAAAGACAATATTTTTTCCCCCAATGGGACTGAATATTTATCAACTCATGAACGGCTTTAGTCAATAAAAGGTTATACGAGGGCAAATCAATTATTATCCGCAAATTAGTTATTTTTTTGTTATTTTGGTAGTACTGTCGTTTTAGTTGATGACGCATGCTTTGTTTATTTGTTGTTATATCTTTGCAAATTTAAAGCTGCTAGGTTAGATCCGTTATCACTGCCGTGCTTTTAATCATGGCTGCTCAGCTGTCTATTTGCACCAAAGAAGAGCAACGTCCAGTGATCCGTTTTTTGTGGTCGGTAGGCGCATCAGGGTCCAAAATTCATCGAAGACTTTCGGTACAGTACGGGAACAGTGTTTTGCCATAACTGAGTGTCTACGAATGGATTGAAAAATTCCGAAATAGTCGCACAAGTATTACGCACGAAGAAGGAGGCGGACGACCGTTTATCGCCACGTGAAATTATCCTCTTAGACAGACGATTAACTATTGACGAAGTGGCACATTATCTGCAAATTAGTCACGGTTCTGCCTACGAAATCGTCCACAACAGACTTGGGTTTCCTAAAGTTTTTGCAAGATGGGTCCTAAAACAACTCACACAGTTGCATAAACAAACACGCTTGGACATCTGCAAAAAACATTTGGATCGTTATGGTAATGAATGGGACAACTTCTTATACAGGATCATTACTGGTGACGAAACATAGATCCATCATTACGCGCCGGAGAGTAAACGGGAGAGTATGGAATGGAAACATCCAAATTCGCCGAGCAAGAAAAAGTTCAAGACCCAACCGTGCGCAGGAAAACTGATGCTTACGGTTTTTGGGAAGCACAAGGTTCAGTACTGGAACATTATGGGAAAAGGGGCACAACAATAAACAATATGTTACAGTGAGATGCTTACTGCCAGGCTAAAGCCTGCAATTCGAAACAAACGCCGAGGATTGCTGTCAAACGGTGTTGTGTTGTTGCACGACAATGCCCGTCCGCATACTGCTGCCCACACTGCTAATAGTACTGCTGAAGTACTGGATCATCCTCCATATAGTCCCGATCTTGCCCATTCTGACTCACTCAAACAGGCATTAAGGGGCCGTCGATTTGCCTCGGACGAAGCAGTGAAAGAAGTGGTGCATTCTTGATTCGCTGCTCAGTCGTGGACCTTCTTTTATGGGTGCACGAGGAAGCTGGTACAACGATGGACCAAGTGCGTTGAAACGCAAGCAGTCTATGTCGAAAAATGATGCTCTTGTAAGTTTCCTATGTGATTAAAATAAAATTTATAATTACTTTGCGGATAATAATTGACTTACCCTTGTAATATCAATCCCAAACAAAGGAAAGTTGTAATCAAATAGAAGATTAATTTAAACACGAGACCGCTTTGCTATAAAAAATAGGCATTTCCCAATTAAATGTGTTATGCCCATAGCTTTCTCCGATATTTGGATTAACTTACCGAAACAGTTACAAGGGATCGTACAATTTAACAGAGACTTCGGAACGCGATGCATTTTCTCACGGAGCCATATAGACTCACGTGTGTTATTGTGCTCTCTCCTTTCCAATAAACTGATAACTATCATAAAATTCCAACCACGCCAACACACCCAAATCCTCCTTTGAGAAGCAAAGAAAAAATTCAGCTGATGGGCGGTTTTTGAATAGTTCTGAGTGTGTTCAGAACGAAATATTCACAGCTTTGTTTTTCTTACTCTCTATCTTATCAGAAGTAACGTTTCTAATTTTCTTCAGTCGTCATTTAAACCGTCACTTATTCAGCCGCGCGGGGTGGCCGCCCAGTTAGAGGCGCCATGTCACGGATTGCGCGGACCCCCCGCAGGAGGTTCGGGCATGGATACGTGTTTTGTTCTTAGCATAAGTTAGTTTAAGTAGTGTGTAAGACTAATGACCGATGACCTCAGCAGTTTGGTCTCTTAGGAATTCACACATAAACGGACACTTATTCGGTTGGAAGGTACTCAAATACGTCCAAACATTGCTGGAAACTGACTACGCGATTTTACCTTCGATCAGTTCTATGGAATTGTGGCACCATCCCTAACGAATTTTTCCCACAATCCAAACGTCTGTGCAGGTCATTAAAATACCACCTGAGTTTAGATGTCATTACAGTCTCGCAGATCTTGTTTCAGTTGGCATTTATTTTTTCAGAAAGATAGGATCACAGGACATTGTAGTGAATGCTGCAATGACACTTTCTGCACAGATTAATATTATGTGCCATCCATTCTGCAAAAGCCAAAGGACGAAGTTCGATTTCCGATCAGGCACGGGATTTTCATCTGTCAGGAGACTTCATAGTGGGTTTAGTCAACCATCGCTGTTACGACTTCTACCAGATGCCCAGATGCTTAGCATCACTCGTGGTAGGATCTCAACAAAATTTGTTTAACAACTTGCTGCCCCGAATCTACGATATTTCCAAACCGGGGCAAAAACTTGACAGTGGTGCCCCCTCTCCTTTTCGTCGAGCATTTGTGACAGGACGTCAAAAATTTAAAAAAAAACATTTTTCAAAACTTTGTTCATTTCATAGCGCACATCTCTATGAAGAGTTTGGTCTATAAAACATATATAGCCGGACGGAGTGGCCGAGCGGTTCTAGGCACTACAATCTGGAACCGCGCGGCCGCTACGGTCGCAGGTTCGAATCCTGCCTCGGGCATGGATGTGAGTGATGTCCTTAGGTTAGTTAGGTTTAACTAGTTCTAAGTTCTAGGGGACTTATTATCTCAGCAGTTGAGTCCCATAGTGCTCAGAGCCATAAAATATGTATGTTCAAGGAAATGTAGGAAATGTTATTCTGTCTTAAGTGTGCCAAACTGCAGTGCCACGCCTCTTCACATGGCGTTCTTGTATCTCATGCCACCACCGTATTTCGCTCTGTAGAATTCAAACGTGTATATTTTGTAACTGAAGCCATCAAGCCTATATTCAGAACAGTGGAAATTAAAATGCCGTGTGGAGTCTCTCCTGTTTTGACGCAAGTAGTCGTTTTTATCTACTTCATTTACACAAATAACGCGACAGAATATAATTCACGAAGTACCAATATCAAATTGCTATTAGACATACTAAAAGAAAAAAGTTTTACGTTAGGAAATAGTTCCACATTTCATACATACGCTACAGTTTCTCAAGCATGAGATCCAAAAGTAGTAGCACGAAATTTTTATATGGATTTGGGATCGTCATATTCTTCCGTATAATTTTTATGATGTTCCCGTTTCTTCTCCTTCCCCGTTGTAACAAGCAATCTTGTCATGATTAATTCTGTAACTATTCCTGCCATTGTCAAAACTTATTCTCCGAGTAACTTCAATGACCCTGCCAGAATCACCTGTTTAGTTATACCGCGTTTATTCTCCGGATAGCCGGCCGCAGTGGCCGTGCGGTTAAAGGCGCTGCAGTCTGGAACCGCAAGACCTCTACGGTCGCAGGTTCGAATCCTGCCTCGGGCATGGATGTTTGTGATGTCCTTAGGTTAGTTAGGTTTAACTAGTTCTAAGTTCTAGGGGACTAATGACCTCAGCAGTTGAGTCCCGTAGTGCTCAGAGCCATTTTTCTCCGGATAGGTGTTATTATGTGTTGGTAAAACGCGTTTTCCGCGCCATTCCGAGAATAGAACTTAAGCGGCTGCTAACCGGGGACTGTACAAATGGCCCTTAGCAGTGTACCGAGCTGGCAAAAAATTTCTTCCAAAATTTCATTTTCTTGGGTTCACCGAGAAGATTAATATGTAATCTTTCTTATATGTTATTCCTGTTTGTCATTTATTTCCACTCACGTAGTCTGAATCTACGGATTTTGCAAATAATTATAACAACGCTTATAATTTGCACACCCAATCGACCGCATAAACAGCTATTGGAATTCGCCCACTCGGGTTTACTCGACTCACTCATATAACCCCGTCCCCTTTTGCCTGCGAGAATGATTTTTATTTCTAGATTCCCCTGACAGAGACATCACGTATACTATGCACGTATTCAAAAATCAACTTGTGATTCGTTCAGAAATCAACTTAAAATATGCTCAAAAATGTTCAAAAACCAACAGCGATGCACTTCAAAATCATATGTATAATCAATAGACCAACGTGCGCCGGACGGTAGGCGCTTTGTGAAACAAGGTTTTTTCTTCAAGGCAATGAATTTGGCGCCCCCTGAAATTTCCGCCCAGAGCACCGGTTTCCCCCCCCCCCCCCTCCACCCCATCCCCGCCTCCCTCAGATCTGGGCCTGACAACTTGTTGACCGTAATACGAGATGGAGCATAAGCCTGACACAGCTACTTCGGGTTGCCATAATATCTGACTGACAAACCAGGACATTTCGCTTAAACTGACTAAAAATGAATATAGTTTGGGAAGCAGAAACCGGGAAAAGCCAAGACGCTTCTCTTATGGTTAAAAAAAAGTGAAAGCTGCGAGCAAATTGTCATTTTCTGTCGGCAGACTGCGAACCGCTGAAGCGAACCGATCACGGCAGAAGTGGATCACACAAGCATGTCTTCTGCCAAAGCACCTCAAATAACAGCTGCTCTTCAGTCAGTTCGAGGGGTAGAAGCAGCCGCTGTTGCAGCTGTGGCGGTACTAAACAACAGAAGTCGAGGTGAAGAAAGCAGCGGAGTCACCACATCACTGTCACAAGGATGCACAGGATGTACTTGAATGAAAGATTTTACTGCAAAGTTACACTTGCACAGATACTGTTTTGCCCGTCAAATGCACTCGGAACTGCTCAAATTCACGACGTACAAATTTAAAGTTTTTTGGTGAACTAGTAGGCCTAAGCGTATTTGTTCAATTTATTTCCAGACAACAAATGACACCTAACAAATGAGACAGCCAAACTTTGCGAGTCCAATGTGGCTGTCTAGAAGCAGTGCAGACAGTAGTTACCTGTAATCTCAGTAGTACGGAATTTGGAACTGGCACTATTCCTTTGTTGTTAGAATTATCGCGCTTGCTTACTAGCGCTTACATGATACATGGCCATCACTACAAAGTGTGATCAGTCGATTATAAGTTCGTTCGTCGCGCGTAGTGCCAGTAGTATGCGATTCGTTTTGCAGCTGGGTCAGCTCCACAGCCTAAGCACTGGCTGACGCGCGCTCGTCTGAACGCTCTCATTTCACTCGGTCTGCAGCCGGTCCGCGTTCTCTCGCGTGAAAGATCCAAAACTGCTTTCAACTAAGTAAATAAACTGCATTTAACACCACGTATAATTAATTTAATAACACCAAATGAAAGGCATTATAACAACAGTACTTGTGGCAAAATAATAAATCACGCATACTATTTTCACATCTGTGCATTATGAGACACAAAATTAAATATTTAAGTATATTGAAATGCAGCGTTTTCATTGCTTACACATAGCAAAATCTCACTTTAAAATTTCTGCTCTCTTCTAAATTTGGTACTAATCGGATTTATGAGCTTGAGAGAGAAAATCCTACCGCTGAATGATATAACCATTAAAGTCAGAGCAGCCTATTTCGTCTACATCTACATCTACATGGATACTCTGCGAATCACATTTAACTGCCTGGCAGAGGGTTCATCGAACCACCTTCACAATTCTCTCTTATTCCAATCTCGTATAGCGCTCGGAGAGAATGAACACCTATATCTTTCCGTACGAGCTCTGATTTCCCTTATTTTATCGTGGTGGTCGTCCTCCCTATGTAGGTCGGTGTCAACAAAATACTTTCGCATTCGGAGACAAAGTTGGTGACTGGAATTTTGTGAGAAGTTTCCGTCGCAACGAAAAACGCCTTTCTTTTAATGATGTCCAGCTCATATCCTGTCTCATTTCTGTGACACACTCTCCCATATTTCACGATGATACAAAACGTGCTGCCTTTCTTTGAACTTTTTCGATGTACTCCGTCAGTCCTACCTGGTAAGGATCCCACATCGCGCAGCAGTATTCTAAAAGAGGACGGACAAGCGTAGTGTGGGAAGTCTCCTTAGTAGGTCTCTTACATTTTCTAAGTGTCCTGCCAATAAAACGCAGTCTTTGGTTAGCCTTCCCCACAACATTTTCAATGTGTTCCTTCCAGTTTAAGTTGTTCGAAATTGTAATACATAGGTATTTAGTTGAATTTACGGCTTTCATATTAGACTGATTCATCTTGTAACCGAAATTTAACGAGTCCCTTTTAGCGCTCATGTGGATGACCTCACACTTTTCGTTATTCAGGATCAACTGCCACTTTTCGCGCCATTCAGATATTTTTTTAGATCGTTTTGCAGTTTGTTTTGATCTTCTGATGACTTTATTAGTCGATAAACAACAGCGTCATCTGCAAACAACCGAAGACGGCTGCTCAGATTGTCTCCCAAATCGTTTATATAGATAAGGAACAACAAAGGGCCTATAACACTACCTTCTGGAACGCCAGAAATCACTTCTGTTTTACTCGATGACTTTCCGCCAATTACTACGAACAGTGGCCTATCTGACAGGAAATCACGCCGCGCGGGATTAGCGAGCGGGTCTTAGGTGCTGCTGTCATAGACTGTGCGGCTGGTCCCGGCGGAGGTTCGAGTCCTCCCTCGGGCATGGGTGTGTGTGTTTGTCCTTAGGATGATTTTGGTTAAGTAACGTGTAAGCTTAGGGACTGATGACCTTGGCAGTTAAGTCCCATAAGATTTCACACACATTTGAACAAATACAGTCACATAACTGAGACGGTATTCTATAAGCACGCAATTTCACTACGAGCCGCTTGTGCGGTACAGTGTCAAAAGCCTTCCGGAAATCCAGAAATACGGAATCGATCTGATATCCCTTGTCAATAGCACTCAACACATCATGTGAATTAAGAGCTAGTTGTGTTTCACAGGAACGATGTTTTCTAAACCCATGTTGACTGTGTGTCAATAGACAGTTTTCTTCGAGGTAATTCATAATGTTCTAACACAATATATGTTCTAAAATCCTGCTGCATATCGACGTTAACGATATGGGCCTGTAATTTAGTGGATTACTCATACTACATTTCTTGAATATTAGTGTTACCTATGCAACTTTCCAGTCTTTGGGTACGGATCTTTCGTCGAGCGAACGGTTGTATATGATTGTTAAGTATGGAGCTAATGCATCAGCATACTCCGAAAGGATAAAACATAATTAAAAACGTATTTTCCTATTGCCTTAGCTGTTGATATTTATAATCTATTTTGTTCCTTCGTCCACTGGACATTCATGAGAGAATACTGTATCCACGTTAGCATTGTGTCTGGAACACTAAAGATGAGTCCACACAGATTTAGTAATTGTGAATACACTTCCACGCGTCCAAAATGTTAAAAGAAAATTAGTTCGTTTCTCCTCACATGACTTACTGGGCCAGTTATCACTATGCTTGCGAAATTGTGATACAGTGAACCGGTTGAAGAAGCAGAACCGGTCAAACAATGCACTATCGTCGTTTGGTAATTCTTTAGCTTGCAGAAATGGTGCTGTCCTTGTCATTTAATTCTAAACAGCCACTGAGTTCAGCAACATCCATCTGAAAACGGAAAATTTCCTCAGGTTCTTTGGCCATTTTTAAATAATAGACACATGTTTCGTAAAAACGTTCAGTATCAGAATGAAGTTTCCGAATATCCCTAGCTTATACAACCTCTATTTTATGCAACTGGATGTCGCTTTGAGTGATACAAATTTTTCCTCATTACGCCTTCCTGCCACTCCGATAACATCATCCAAAATCGCAGCTACTTCTATAATACTGTTGTCTGTCTTCTCCAGTTTACGTATTTGTCTCTGAAATACACTCATCTGGCATTGCAAAAACCGTAAGTATGGCTCAATCCGAAACAGAGTTGTCAGAAACTCAAGTGCTTTTTCTTCTGAGAGGGAGAATGACTCAAAAGCAACATATAATTTCAATACTCTGTCTACTGCAGTAAACAAAGATAATCACCTTGCCTTTGCATGTGACAACAACGCACGATCTCAATAAACTCACAAAATTCTTTCAGACAGTTGTTCGTACAGTGTATATGGAGAAGTAATTGAAAAGTTTAACTACAAACGTTTCTACATCAACACTGCTCACCACGTCAGCGGTTGCCTTTGTCAGCACTGTGTAATATTTTCGTTTACTTCACTCTTCAGTTTCGCGAGCACTTTGTTGTACCAGCTACTGTATTTCTCCAGAATCAGTGTTGGCATTGTCACCGCAAAACGCTACGCACTTATCAACATTGTTTTCCTCTAAGGCAGTGACGCAAAACGTACTTATTATAGACGCTGTTTCATTTTTCACAAGAGTTAATTTCGATAATTTCACTCGAACGCCATTTTTCGGTATATAATACTGGACAATTAACGGAAATATTTTCTCGGCTTCATGGTTACAAGCGTCTGCAGCTGTACCAAAATATCAGACCTTAGAAAAATCATCGCATATTTGTTTGACAGTGTCGGGCGCTAACACCAGTTTCACAATTGCTGTACATTTTGTTCTACACAGAGTCATATTTTTGCTGCTTCGCAATCATTAAAAAGTTTGGGGCTGAGCCTACACGCACAGCCCACTGATTTCAAACACAAATGGCGTCGTTTGACGAGCAAGGTATGCCGGGAATTGATGCGCATGTGCGTTTCAATGTTCACACGACATTCGATTAGCTACGGCGATTCGAACATTACTTTCAGAATAACCTTCGAATTTGATAACTTCTACAGTATGAGAAGGGGCTGGGAAAAACTATTTCAAATGTGGTGTACATAGATTTAAGTGAACAGCTTTTGTGGAAGCAAGTAACAGTCGAAAGGCTAGATACACGGTGGAGCCTGACATCAGAGCACCCTTGAGGGGTGTTAATAGACGACTCCGGCCGCCCTGCCTTTCAATTTCAGCACATTTATGGGAGTAAGTTGGTAAAGAAGAGATGGGAGATGTGATACTGCGAGAAGAATTTGACAGAACACTGACAGATCTAAATCGATACAAGGCCACTGGCGTAGACGGAATTCCGTCAGCGCTACTCGTATCCCCAGAAGATCAGCCATGACAAAACTTTACCACATAGTGTGCAGGATATATGAGACAGCCTAAATACCCTCAACCTTCAAGAAATCAGGTGCTGATGGTTCAAATGGCTCTAAGCACTACGGGACATCTGAGGTCATCAGTCCCTAGACTTAGAACTGCTTAAACCTAACGAACCTAAGGACATCACACACATCTATACCAGAGGCAGGATTCGAACTTGCTACCGCAGCAGCAGCGCGATTCCGGAATGAAGCGCCTAGAACCGCTCGGTCACATAGGCCGGCGGTCCTGACAAGTGTAAATATTTTCGGACTATCAGTTTTATAAATCATGGTTACAAAACAATCACACGAATAATTTGCAGACGAATGGGAAGAAAACTATAGAAGCTGATCTCATGTGAAGAATAGTTTGGATTCAGGAGAAATGTAGGAATACGCAAGGTAGTACTAAGCCTACGACTTATTTTAAAATATAGGTTAATATAGGAGATGGGACCTGGATAAACTGAAAGAACCAGAGGTTGTAGGGAGTTTCACGGAGAGCATTAGGGAACGATTGACAAGAATGGGGGAAAGAAATACAGAAAAAGAATGGGTAGCTTTGAGAGATGAAATAGTGAAGGCAGCAGAGGATCACGTAGGTAAAAAGACGAGGGCTAATAGAAATCCTTTGGTAACAGAAGAGATATTGAATTTAATTGATGAAAGGAGAAAATATAAAAATGCAGTAAATGAAGCAGGCAAAAAGGAATACAAACGTCTCAAAAATGAGATCGACAGAAAGTGCAAAATGGCTAAGCAGGTATGGCTAGAGGACAAATGTAAGGATGTAGAGGCGCATATCACTAGGGGAAAGATAGATACTGCCTACAGGAAAATTAGAGAGACCTTTGGAAAAAAGAGAACCACTTGCATGAATATCAAGAACTAAGATGGAAACCCAGTTCAAAGCAAAGAAGGGAAAGCAGAAAGGTGGAAGGAGAATATAGAGGGTCTATACAAAGGCGATGTTCTTGAGGACAGTATTATAGAAATGGAAGAGAATGTAGATGAAGATGAAATGGGAGATATGATACTGCGTGAAGAGTTTGACAGAGCACTGAAAGACCTAAGCCGAAACAAGGCCCGGGAGTAGACAACATTCCCTTAGAACTACTGACAGCCATGGGAGCCTAACTAAACTCTACCACCTAGTGAGCAAGATGTATGAGACAGGCGAAATACCCTCAGACTTCAAAAAGAATATAATAATTCAAATCCCAAAGAAAGCAGGTGTAGACAGATGTGAAAATTACCGAACTATCAGTTTAATAAGTCATGGCTGCAATATACTAACGCGAATTCTTTACAGACGAATGGAAAAACTGGTAGAAGCCGACCTCGGGGAAGGTCAGTTTGGATCCCGTAGAAATGTTGGAACACGTGAGGCAATACTGACCCTACAGCTTATCTTAGAAGATAGATTAAGGAAGGGCAAACCTAGGTTTCTAGCATTTGTAGACTTAGAGAAAGCTTTTGACAATGTTGACTGGAGTACTCCCTTTCAAATTCTGAAGGTGGCAGGGGTAAAATACAGGGAGCGAAAGGCTACTTACAATTTGTACAGAAAGCAGATGGCAGTTATAAGAGTCGAGGGGCATGAAAGGGAAGCAGTGGTTGGGAAGGGAGTGAGACAGGGTTGTAGCCTATCCCCGATGTTATTCAATCTGTACATTGAGCAAGCAATAAAGGAAACAAAAGAAAAGTTCGGAGTAGGTATTAAAATCCATGGAGAAGAAATAAAAACTTTGAGGTTCGCTGATGACATTGTAATTCTGTCAGAGACAGCAAAGGACTTGGAAGAGCAGTTGAACGGAATGGATATGGTCTTGAAAGGAGGATATAAGATGAACATCAACAAAAGCAAAACGAGGATAATGAAATGTAGTCGAATTAAGTCGGGTGATGCTGAGGGATTTAGATTAGGAAATGAGACACTTAAAGTAGTAAAGGAGTTCTGCTATTTGGGAAGCAAAATAACTGATGATGGTCGAAGTAGAGAGGATATAAAATGCAGACTGGCAATGGCAAGGAAAGCGTTTCTGAAGAAGAAAAATTTGTTAACATCGAGTATAGATTTACATGTCAGGAAGTCGTTTCTGAAAGTATTTGTATGGTGTGTAGCCACGTACGGAAGTGAAACGTCGACGATAAATAGTTTAGACAGGAAGAGAATAGGAGCTTTCGAAATGTGGTGCTACAGAAGAATGCTGAAAATTAGGTGGGTAGATCACATAACTAGTGAGGAGGTACTGAATACAATTGGTGAGAAGAGAAATTTGTGGCACAACTTGAGTAGAAGAAGGGATCGGTTGGTAGGGCATATTCCGAGGCATCAAGGGATAACCAATTTAGTACTGGAGGGTAAAAATTGTAGAGGGAGACCAAGAGATGAATACACTAAACAGATTCAGAAGGATATAGGTTGCAGTAGGTACTGACAGATGAAGAACCTTGCACAGGATAGAGTAGCATGGAGAGCTGCATCAAACCAGTCTGAGGACTGAAGACCACAACAACAACAGGTTAAACAACGGCAAATCTATCTTCATATAATTTGAACGAGGGCGTGCTAAAAAGTAGTCTCCTAATTTTTTATTCTGTTCTCAATATCGGCTGAGGTGTTGCATATCAATGCATGTTACTCGATCGACTTTGCTGCTTCGCTGACGCAGCTTGCAACCCTGTGACGCTAGTAGGTCCTGAATTGAAGCGTTAACGTGACGGTATGTACAGGGTGTTTCAAAAATGACCGGTATATTTGAAACGGCAATAAAAACTAAACGAGCAGCGATAGAAATACACCGTTTGTTGCAATATGCTTGGGACAACAGTACATTTTCAGGCGGACAAACTTTCGAAATTACAGTAGTTACAATTTTCAACAACAGATGGCGCTGCAAGTGATGTGAAAGATATAGAAGACAACGCAGTCTGTGGGTGCGCCATTCTGTACGTCGTCTTTCTGCTGTAAGCGTATGCTGTTCACAACGTGAAAGTGTGCTGTAGACAACATGGTTTATTCCTTAGAACAGAGGATTTTTCTGGTGTTGGAATTCCACCGCCTAGAACACAGTGTTGTTGCAACAAGACGAAGTTTTCAACGGAGGTTTAATGTAACCAAAGGACCGAAAAGCGATACAATAAAGGATCTGTTTGAAAAACTTCAACGGACTGGGAACGTGACGGATGAACGTGCTGGAAAGGTAGGGCGACCGCGTACGGCAACCACAGAGGGCAACGCGCAGCTAGTGCAGCAGGTGATCCAACAGCGGCCTCGGTTTCCGTTCGCCGTGTTGCAGCTGAGGTCCAAATGACGCCAACGTCCACGTATCGTCTCATGCGCCAGAGTTTACACCTCTATCCATACAAAATTCAAATGCGGCAACCCCTCAGCGCCGCTACCATTGCTGCACGAGAGGCATTCGCTAACGATATAGTGCACACGATTGATGACGGCGATATCCATGTGGGCAGCATTTGGTTTACTGACGAAGCTTATTTTTACCTGGACGGCTTCGTCAATAAACAGAACTGGCGCATATGGGGAACCGAAAAGCCCCATGTTGCAGTCCCATCGTCCCTGCATCCTCAAAAAGTACCGGTCTGGGCCGCCATTTCTTCCAAAGGAATCATTGGCCCATTTTTCAGATCCGAAACGATTACTGCATCACGCTATCTGGACATTCTTCGTGAATTTGTGGCGGTACAAACTGCCTTAGACGACACTGCGAACACCTCGTGGTTTATGCAAGATGGTGCCCGGCCACATCGCACGGCCGACGTCTTTAATTTCCTGAATGAATATTTCGATGATCGTGTGATTGCTTTGGGCTATCCGAAACATACAGGAGGCGGCGTGGATTGGCCTCCCTATTCGCCAGACATGAACCCCTGTGACTTCTTTCTGTGGGGACACTTGAAAGACCAGGTGTACCGCCAGAATCCAGAAACAATTGAACAGCTGAAGCAGTACATCTCATCTGCATGTGAAGCCATTCCGCCAGACACGTTGTCAAAGGTTTCGGGTAATTTCATTCAGAGACTACGCCATATTATTGCTACGCATGGTGGATATGTGGAAAATATCGTACCAAAGAGTTTCCCAGACCGCAGCGCCATCTGTTGTTGAAAATTGTAACTACTGTAATTTCGAAAGTTTGTTTGCCTGAAAATGTACTGTTGTCCCAAGCATATTGCAACAAACGGTGTATTTCTATCGCTGCTCGTTTAGTTTTTATTGCCATTTCAAATATACTGGTCATTTTTGAAACACCCTGTATCATACCAATGTAGGTGCATAAGAAATAGAGCGCTGTAATCGAGTTTCGAATTCGAAGAGTTTGTCCCTGCTTCGGCAGGGCAATGTCCGACCACACACGAGCGCTGCAGCATCTGCAACTATCCAACGCCTTGGATTCATACCATCGATCATACTCCATACAGGCCGGCCGCGTTGGCCGTGCGGTTCTGGCGCTGCAGTCCGGAACCACGGGACTGCTACGGTCGCAGGTTCGAATCCTGCCTCGGGCATGGGTGTGTGTGATGTCCTTAGGTTAGTTAGGTTTAAGTAGTTCTAAGTTCTAGGGGACTTATGACCTAAGATGTTGAGTCCCATAGTGCTCAGAGCCATACTCCATACAGTCCTACTTGGCACCCTCCGATTTTCATCTATTTCCAAAGCTTAAGGAACACGTTCGAGGACTTTACTTTCATAGTGATGAAGCCTTCCAAGTAGAGGTGCTGTTGTGGCTCCGCCAAGAAAGTCAAACATTCTACAGTGACGGTATCGACAAACTGATCCTCACTGTAAGAAATGTGTTCGTCGCGATAACATTTGTTTAATTTAAAAAGCCTTAAGAGCTTTCGCATAAGAAATTCGGAGGCATTACTTTTCAGCAAGCCCTCGTATATTTAGAGAAAGCTTCTGACAATGATGACAGGAATACACTCTCTGAAATTCTGAAGGTAGCAGGCGTAAAGCACAGAGAGCGGAAGGTTATGTACAAACTGTATAGAAACAAGGCAGCAGTTAAGAGTCGAAGGCCATTAAATGGAAGCAGTTG
Organism: Schistocerca americana; assembly: GCF_021461395.2. Classification (NCBI taxonomy): domain Eukaryota; kingdom Metazoa; phylum Arthropoda; class Insecta; order Orthoptera; family Acrididae; genus Schistocerca; species Schistocerca americana. Next base: position 278,981,675 of record NC_060122.1, read on the forward strand.
TTGAGAAGGGAGTGACGCAGGGTTTAAGCCCGTCCCCAGAGTTTTCAATGTACAGACTGAGCAAGCACCAATGAAAACCACAAAAAAAACAGGAGCAGGAATTAAAGTTCGAGGAGGAGAAATGAAAACTTTGAGGTTTGTCTATGAAATTGTAATTCTCTCAGGGGCAGCAAAGGATTTGGAAGACCAGCTGAGCGGAATGGATAGTATCTTGAAAAGAAGTTATAAGACGAACATCAACAAAAGTAAGACAAGGGTAATAGAGCGTAGTCGAATTAAATCAGGCGTTGGTGAGGCAATTAGAAACGAGACACTAAAAGTAGTAGATGAGTTTTGCTATTTGGGCAGCAAAATAACTAATTATGACCGAGCAGAGAGGATATAAAACGCAGAAATAAATTTCTGAAGAAAGGAATTTCTTAACTTGGAATAAAAATTCAAGTGTTACGAAGCTTGTTTTTAAGGTACTTTTCCTTAACTTAAGTTATCCGTATTTTAAAGTTGTGAACGTGATTGTATTCAATACACAAGTAGTTTGAATAAAAAAGCTTTTAGTCATAATGTTTTCGTGTTTTATTAAATTACGTGATGCGTTTCTGACTTGTGGGTCCATCTTCAGGTACAAATCGTCTAATACATAATATACATTTGCTCTTGAGTGAGGCGAAATGCATTTTCCTGCTATGAGAAAGTTAGATATTAGGTTTCGTATTTCTTTAATCGCATCCGAAAATATGCGAGAAACAGTGAAAAAAACAATGAAAAACTTACCGAACGAACAAAGAACATTTTAAACCTTTTGCGGTCAGAATAGGTTGGTTTATTCAGGTATTTGCGTTGACTGTAGCCTTGTGCAAAAGTGAGACGTATGCAATAAGCAGTTCACACAAGAAGAGAATTGAATCTTTCCGACTGTCATGCTACAGAAGAATGCTGAAGATGAGATGGGTAGATCGCGGAACTAACGAGGACGTACTGAATCGAAGGATTCAAGAACTTGCGACTGACGAGGTGGCCCAGTGGTTAGCACCTTTGACTCGCTTTCGGGAGGACGACGGTTCAAATTGTAGTTTGGCCATCCAGATTTGGGTTTCCATAATTTACCTAAATCACTCCAGGCAAATGCTGGGGTAGTTCGTTTGAAAGGGTGCGACCGATTTCCTTCCCCATCCTTGAAACATTTCGAGCTTTTGCTTCGTCTTTAATGGCCTCGATGTCGACGAGACGTTAAATCTTGATCTTTCTTCTTTCTTACTTCGACTGTCGTTAAAAAGTGTACGTCGTTCCATTCAAAAAACCATACTTGTTTAATTAACCCTTTCAGGGGCAAAATAAAAAAAAATAATTTTTAATTTTTCCTTGTTTTTATTCTATTAATTTTCATACAGTGAGACAGAAAAATGTAAAAATTAAATGAAATATACATAAACTGAACATATACAGTGTGGTTTCAAATGAGGCCACTGCCCGCTACATGTCATCACTTTTGATGATACAGTAAAAAGCAATTACTTTCTGCAGATAAGCGTAAGGCTACCTGGCAGTGACTACATGTCCATCTGCTTATGTGGGGTTCTTCCTTTGTGCTGCAGTGCACACAGCGCCTTGAGGTTCCATGTTTTGGCAGATGTTTTGCTTCCGATATACGTTTCTCATGGGGAACAAGAGTTTTGAATTTTTTGCAGATGGTTCTGACGGTGTACTGGGATGGCCAGGACTATCTTTGAAAACATTACTGCCTACCAGGCCTGTGGCAGCACGTCTTCGAAAATCCTTTAGCACTTGCTTTGGTGCTGGATTACATAATCGAAACAGAATAAATTCATTTCCAACAGAAATATCAACTATATACCAAAATAACCTTAGCTACCACCTTCGTGATTTCCTGTCTATTGCATAAAAACTGTTCATCATATCTGCTTTATCGACACATCCCATATTTGCATTATATGATTTCACTATTTTTGGGCAAGGCACCTTTGTGATTTTTCCATCCTTTTCTTTACGGCTGACTTCTTCAACACATACAGGGAATCAATTTTAGAAAGGCAACATGACTACACATTTGTCTTTCCAATCGATGCAGGCAGTGCCATTAGAACAAACTGACCAGTCAAACTCTCCTCTTTGCAACTCTTTGTCTGTTTTTAGCGTAGGAAGTCCTTTTCTGTGTGATCTAATTGTTCCACAGACAAAAAGTCCGTCATCTTTTAGCTTCTGTAAAAGTGAGACACTGGTAAAAAAATTATCAAATTATATGTGGTATCCCTTGCCTTCCAAGCCTTTACACATATCTCTCACAACTCACTCTCCTAAAGATTTTTCCACTACGCCTTCAACTTTTCCAGATTTTGTATCCCCTCTTGATTGGCTTTTGGGGCATATATTGTTTGAATGCGATTCGTCCTTTGAACTTCACCATCCATTCATCGATAGCTTGCTCCTTAGTAGGTGCATAGAATTCTTTGAAGTTTATCAGTATCTGATTGATTAGTGGACGGATTTTATATAATTTGTCATAATTTCTGCTCTCCCTTGAAGGCATAACAGCGTTGTCATTGATGTGAATATGTGTCAAAATCCAGCTGAACCTTTTTACCGACATTAGTGAGGAAATGTACTCATTTCGAAGTTCCTTATGCCATGACCAGCAATCACGATAATAACAAAGTTTTTTGATTCCCATTAGAATGTTTATAGCCAAAAATACTTTTAGTTCTGCTTTAGAAAGAGGCCTGAAATTGCCACCTTTCTGTGTTGCGTACAGGTTAGACTGGAAAACTATGTGTTCTAACATAGTGTCACAAAACAGACACAAAAAAATCTACTGGTTGCATACCTTCACTGTCATTTTTAAGTTTTCCTCGTACACCAGCTTCCTCTGCAAAATTGCGGCAAAGTTCATTGCACTGACGTCCTTTCTCCATGAAAAATTCGCGATTGAAGACAGTGGCAAATCGTCATAAGTGCTGAAACTATCATCACTGTCATTGTCAAAATGGTCCTCACTCTCACTTTCCGAAATAATTTGAGATAAAAAGGGTGTTTTCATTCGCAAATCCGGATCACTATCTTCAGCTAGCACATCACTTTCACTGTCACTGCTAGTGTCAATCTGTGAGTCTGGATCTGAAGGAATATCTGCGAAAAGGCACTCCAGAATTTCCTCATCCTTTACTCTGTGAGAATACATCACGTGAAACTGGGGAGAAGAAAAATTCGTCACACCTACTAATGCAGCCGTTACAGGAGCAGTGGTTTCAAATGGAACCACCACAACATTCACGGAAATAAATGCATTATTTTGGATATTATTGCAGTACATATAGTATTAATGTAAACAGAACAGTTTCTGAATTTAATACATGCATAAAAGTTACCTAATACAGAAGAACATAGTCACAATTTGAGAACAAAGACGTTCGCGCACAGCGTACAAAAATGGATATGCAACTCGCCTCACTACTTGCTAATATTTACAGATTTTGAAGCGGTTCCAGGGACAGTCGCTAGAGGAAGCATCAACTAGGCTGCTGAATGGTGTCCCCAATGGTAGCCACTGCCCTTTTGCCACAAAATGAGAAAATTGTAGGTGGTTTCAAACGGAACCATTCCCGCTGAAAGGGTTAATGTATCTACATAGCGGGAGTGTTCGGAAATATAGGGCTATTCAAAAAGAAGGAACAGATTTCAATATTTAGTGATTCCAAACTACAAAAGGTAGAAACACAATTCTAACATTAAAATTTTTATGTATTCAATGTGGGCACCATGTGTTAACAAGACACTTGTTAAAACGATTGCTCACTTCCTGCCACACGTAAAACAGCCGGTTTCTCGTTACCGAATTCACAGCTTCAACAATGCGATGTCGCAGACTTCAGAGAGTGTTAGGCATATGATGGATAATAAAAAAAACACGCGATCTTTCACGTAACCACACAGATAAAAGTCACAAGTTGTGAGGTCTGGAGACCAGGGAGGCCCCCTCGTCGAAGTTCATCTTCCAAGACAACGTCCTAGAATGGCTATTCAAGTACCGTCGGACGTGCTGAGAGAATTTAACTTTTGATGATCACAACCTAATTTTGTTCCTATTTATGCTGCATTATTAGTGGTAGCTGGTAGCAGTCAAAATTATTATGTTATTTCTCGTTTTTTAGATCAGTTTTTTCGGGCGACTGCATTTTTCCATGCACTGTCTTGTAGGATTTAGTACCGTGCGTTACCGCGGGAAGCTAGTTCCATCGTTTCACAGGAGTTTAATGCCATGCTGCAACTCGGAGAAGCGAATCGAGAAAATCTCGCTGTCTCTGGCCTCCAAAGCGACCGTTATGTCCGCTTCCAACTTGGGAAACCTAACAGTAAAGTTTACACAACACCTTTGTCCATGCCGTATTGACGCTAGCAGTGCAGTCCTCAAAAGGTTGCCTTTCACTAGACTAGAGAGTAGTACCGTCGCACCTCTTAATGTACAGCAAGTCCCAAGACATTTTTGGCACGTTCTTTCCTCTTAATGATGTGCCCTGTTAGGCCCAAACACAAGACGACGTTTAATTATTATGTTCTTCCTGTAATGCAGGGCTTCCCAACGTGTGGTCCGCGGACCCCTTAGGGGTCCGCCGGCTCTTTCTAGGGGTCCGCGGCCACCCTTCACTATATCGTGTAAAATAATGAATAAAACTATTGAATAAAAACGTGAAAACCAAATTCATCACTATTTTTTTTTTGTGTGAAAAAAATGTGTACTTTTACTTCAGGTCGTATTACCAAGTAGCCTTTACGGTTTCTAAGTGAGAACGCATACACAGTTTAGCGCCGGAGAATGTGGCTTCTCTGAACGCCTGTTTCGCAACAATACGGGGGCCATATTGGAACAAATAAGCCCTCGGTCACAAATATTAAGTCAAAATTGACCTGGTTTCGACGCTAGTATGAGCGTCGTCTTCAGAATTTGACTAAATGTTCTAAAACATAAATTAAGCGTTTCCGGACACATGTCCACATAACATCTTTTCTTTATTTGTGTATGAGTCATGTTTCCTAAAAGTTTGGCCGTACCTTTTTGTAACTCCCTGTATAGTACATTAATAAAATTAAAGTTTGTACTGACTGCAGTGCTTACAAGGGTTGCAAACCTTGTTCACAGCGGCTCGCCATCTCACAACTGTTCATGACGTCACCTTTCCGGCTCAGATCTTTTTTAATATGTGACTTGTAAGTACTGCATCTTTTCCAGCCAGTACAAACTTTAATTTTATTAATGTACTATATACCTAATATGTTTTAGAACAGCTAGTATAATTCTGAAGACGACGCTCATAGTAGCGTCGGAACCAAGTCAATTTTGACTTAATATTTGTGACCGAGAGCTTATTTGTTCCAATATAATTCTGACACGGTCACTGAACCTTAGCAGTTATGTTCAAAGTAATACGGGGGTCATTTGTGCGCCGGCTCACGGCGGTAGATGCGCTGAAACCTTTTACGCATGCGCGAAGCGAGGTTTGTCGACCAATCACAGCATTCGCTGGCACGCATGCGGCCCCAGGCATCATTAAATGTTAAACTTGCTTTGTCAGTGCACTACCTATTTCATATGTCGATTACTTCGCGGGCAGGGGGGGGGGGGGGGTGTGTGGAGCGGGGAGGGGAGGGGGGGGGGGGGGTTCATTGGAACATGGAAATTGCATTAAGAAGCTTTCAGTTCTCAAGGGTTTCGCTCTGAAATTTAAAGTTACTGTGCTCTTGACTGACTTGGGGTCCGCCATGTATTTTCGACTGAAGAAGGGGTCCACCGGCTGATAAGATTGGGAAGCGCTGCTGTAATGAATTATTCCAACCACAGTATCAAAGAGTGCACTTAGAAATTGGAGTCAGCTACTAAAGTAGATCATACGCATCTCGAATATATTACGAACAAATTACTAATTTCTGGGAATCATTAGACGAAGCATTCCAGACGTTCGGTTTCTACAAAAACTGGATGAAGTGAAGCTATTAAGTCTCTCGATTGGTACGTACAGATAGAACTGCCCGGACCTCGGTTTTCAGAAATCGTTTCATACAAATGCTACACAAATACATCACGGGCACAGTCGATGCCATATTCATAATTTGAAAGATTACAGGGTTAGGAGACAAAAGTGTGGCGGATTCTCCATTTCTGCCGGAGCTCATTAACTGCGTGGGTTGCAGAGTGAACTCACTACTAAGAACTGTCGAATTCCATTGGTCAGGTTTCTGGAAATAATCTGTAGACAGACAAAGAGGACTGTGTGCCTGGAAGGATTATGGTGAATGTCAGAACTATATGAGGATCAGGGCCGACGTTTATTATTCTGTCGTATTCTTTCTTCCAGACGGGAGAATAAGACGGACCGAAAAAGGTAATACACGCACGTCTACTTTCAATTTGCCCAGTTATGGAACAGCTGGATCAGTTCTTCTGGGCCACAATATGGTACAGTTATGTACACATTTCGGTTGCATAGGCTGTACTGATAAGGCGTTCGCTGTCTGTGCTGCGTTTATAAGCGTCTCGTGTACGAACTAGTAGTTTGCGACAGCATAAACAAATCAGTGTGCCTGTAAATGTATAAACCTGCTTCAGCACGGCATCAACGGAGCCCATACCCGGGGGCAAAGAAGGCCCACAGTCCTCTGCGCCCCCCTCCCCCGCACGCTCTCAGAGAAAAATTAAGTTCAAACCATTAGGATAATACCTCAAAGCTATTACTCATTCGCGAAGACGGATTTTCCTAGAAAGAAAAATGTAGTTTGAATACAATGGGTTATTCAAAGCCTAATGGATACTGTAGGACATACCGCAACCACACCCTACTAACCATGACCAATATATTTCTTCGTTCTTCCAGCTTATAAGGAAAGTGTCTTTGCCTTTGTCTCAAGATTTTTGTTCGCATTTCATTAGACAATCGAAACAGACAAAAATTCTCTCTCATTCTTGACTACGCAGCGAATCTGAGAAAATGGTTAAAATGGCTCTGAGCACTATGGGACTTAACTTCTGAGGCCATCAGTCCCCTAGAACTTAGAACTACTTAAACCTAAGGACATCACACACATCCATGCCCGAGGCAGGATTCGAACCTGCGACCGTAGCAGCAGCGCGGTTCCAGACTGCAGCCCCTAGAACCGATCGGCCACCCCGACCGGCAGCGAATCTGAACACCTCGACAAAATTTAGTAAGTTGTTGAGGGACATTTTCTGTGTATTTTGGCGTAAGGGACCCGTGGTCTCCGATGGCTCGTGACAGAGTTATTGCACCTCGTTTAACTTCTTGCCCTCATTTTACCCTGCGTTGATATTGGGCTAAAATGTTATTTGCGTGACATTATAAATGTTTACGATGTAGGCTACGTTTTCTTGTTTGGAAACAACCTTGCTCCATTCAGTCCCAGTACTTGATACTGACAACAGCACGCCCATTTTATTCTTCACCCTTAACCTTGCATTCAGTGTTACTCGCTTCTGTATCGGATCTATTTCTTCCGGAAATGTTAGTTAGATGTTTACAATGACACACAGTGGTACGGATAGCGTTATAATAATGATTTAACCGACATGCGACTCGCGCAGGGGTATTCGTGGCAGAACGGGATAGTGGTGTACAATGACATTGCACTGTTTTCTAGACTGGAGAGTGCTGCAACTTACTGCAGTGACACGTACATGGTGATAATTATTGACCGACATGAAATAAAATCGTCATAACTTCTGAACGGTTTGCGTTAGGACGTTCAAACTGCACAGTTGGCCGCGGGGCATGATGGAAATTAGTGTGGTATGTACAGTTTGGTTTAGCGACGAACCCCCCTTTAATTTAGGTGGGTTCGTCAATAAGCAAAATTGCCACATTTGGGAGACTGAGAATGCGCATTTCGCGATCGAGAAGTCTCTTCACCCTCAATGGTGACTGTCTGATGTGCAGTCACGGAATAGTCGGTGTGATATTCCTTGATGGCACAGTGACTACCGAACGGTACGTGAAGGTTTTGGAAGATGCTTTCAACCCCATTATCCGCAGTGACTCCTTTTTGTGGGAGTATATTAAAGACAAGGTGTACAACAATAACGCCAAAACCATTGCGGAGCTGTAAACTGCCATTCAGTAGGTCATCGACAGCATCGATGTTCCGACACTTTAGCGAGTCATGCAGAATTTCACTATTCGTCTGCGCCACATCATCGCCAATGATGGCTTGCATATCGAACACGTCGTAAAATAAATCCGATTATCTTTAGTGACATTTAGGTGCTGAATGTCTGCACGCTGTAGTTGAGCACTAAATTATGTTTTGCCGGCCGCGGTGGTCTAGCGGTTCTAGGCGCCCAGTCTGAAACCGCGCGACTGCTGCGGTCGCAGGTTCGAATCCCGCCTCGGGCATGGATGTGTGTGATGTCCTTAGGTTAGTTAGGTTTAAGTAGTTCTAAGTTCTAGGAGACTGATGACCACAGATGTTAAGTCCCATAGAGCTCAGAGCCATTTGAACCATTTAAATTATGTTTTCTTTTCATATAGTTCAATAATTGTCATCCTGTAACTATGTGTCTGAGGGTGTGGCAGCTATTTCGACTTAGTTTGTACAGCGACTTGTTGTTGAATTGTTGTTCTTTCTGTTTCCAGTTGTGTCTTTATAATTTTTGTTGAATTTAAACGCAAGATAAGCCATTAATTGTTCGTTGTACGCCCTCAAATAACATGTAATCTTAAAGTGCATATCACATTAGTTTCATAATACGTTTAAATCCGCCAGTTATTATGCTCCACAAAAGTTGTTAACATGAAATGTGGTCTTGGAGTGGTACGGAATGTGGCAAAATTGGATAGAATCCTGACGTACCCCCATCATTTTTTGAGTGAAGTAAATTTCAAACCATATACTGTGCTTAACTTTTCCCCCCTTGTTTTTTCAGATGGTGTGAACTTACATTAGAAAGACTGACAGAAAGCAATTGGATGTTAAATCAATGGAAATGGCTGTTTGCGCCGTTTCGTCTTGTAAAAGCACCTGAGGAGTTTAACGTACCCAGATCAACTTTGGAAAGATGGGTTGGCTAAACAGACAGTAGTTCCAAGTACAGAGTCGACAAATCAGATGGGAAATTTAAAAATTTGGTCACTGTAGAACAAAAATATGAGTCTGAAGTCAATGGAGAGCAGACTTTTTAGCCCAAAGATGAAACATCTCGTTGTCAGATGATTCTCCTATCAACTAGCAGAAAGAAATGGTTTAGCTCATAGATTTGATAAAAAGACTTGTCTTGCTGGGCAAGACAGGGTTGTGGGATTTATTACTAGGCATCCTACGTTGTCTACTCGTAAGCCAGAAAATATCACGATCTGTGGGATTCAATAAAGAAACAGTTAACTTCCAATTAAGCATTAAAAATGATTGTACATTTTTCAGGATCTCGCTCGAGTTCTAGAAACGGGGCGTCGACGTCCGGATACCGTCAGTCGTACGTAGCCACCAGCAAGGTTGAACCACCTGAAGAGCCGGACAGTTGCTCCGAGAAAATATTGCGGAATTTGCACAACGTGATCCGGCGGCAAACCCGTGAAGATTATTTAGAACTTCATGTCTCACTTTTAAGATGATATTCCTAACAACTCCAATAATTTCACAAAAAATTGCCTTCTCCCAGTATGGCACGTGGGTGGGGTAGAATGGGAAACATGTGAGCATTCCTTTGAAAAATGTAAAAATTACATAATATATAGTTTTAAGTGATTTTCAAGTAAAATACGTTAAGTTAGGGTAATTTTTTCTTATGCTCCATTATTTTGCAAAAATTGTTAATTATTACGCATCCAGTTCCACACCGAGTTGCCTTGTAGAGTGCTAAGTGAAGAGCGGCAGAGCCTTAGGGAGGTGATCTTACGCCCCTGGCAGACCTGCCAACACTAGATGTCCCTCCCACCGCCACCCCCTCCCCACTCACCCTCCGTAAAAAAAAACCTTCTTTTAATTTTTTGTACGCAAATTTAGCTAATTTCATAATTTTGTAGATTTAAAAAAATGGAGCATTATTGCAAAATATTTCTTACATGAAATACATTGATAAAAATACTGCATACAACAAATTAAGTGTATCACTGTAGTAAGTGAACTACAAATTATATCGACTTTCTAAGAGAACTATTGTTTATGGCAGCTACTGTACATTGAACTTTCGACTCTTTAGTGCGAGTCAGTTACATTTCGAGTAGAATAACAACAAAATACTTAAGCTTCAAAGACATAAAGGACATTTTAACAAAGATCGCCAACATATTCTATTTCTGTTTACCAATATAATGAAATAGCTTCAGCAGCCGATGCTTTCCATTCCCCTACAAAAACAATAGCCGGAGCAGAACAGTCAGAAAAAGCTTGCATTGCTGATAATCCTCCGAGGCACTTCGAGATTTATACTGACGGCTCCAAAACAAGAGACTACGGCAGACTGGGTTGTGCGTTCCTGCGTCCAAAGCAACTGATTTCGCTTTCCGACGGAACTTCACGTTTTTCTGCAGAAACTACAGCTATACTTGCAGCTTTAAATTATTTGCGGAACCACACAGTGAGAAACATCTTGACTTAACGGATTGCAGAAGCTTAGTCCAAGATATGCACACACCAGACTTTCTTAAGAAGACTAATTCACTGATAATGAACATCATAAAACCTACAAAACAAAACGAAAATCTCAGCAAAAGGTAAAGTTTATGTGGATCCTAGAACGTGGTACAATAAATATAAGGAAATGGACGATGTCTTAGCGAAAACCACCGCTCAAAATAGCAGTCTTAAAAACATCGTATTACCGCCGTCAGACCTGAAGAACTCATTATAAAGAATAATAAGGCGCCAACAGCAAGACGAGTATCAATCATCGATATCCATTAAAGGAAAATATTATGGGCAAATACAGCCAAGCCGACCGGAGTGGCCGAGCGGTTCCAGGAGCTACAGTGTGGAACCGAGTGAGCGCTACGCTCGCAGGTTCGAATCCTGCCTCGGGCATGGATGTGTGTGATGTCCTTAGGTTAGTTAGGTTTCATTAGTTCTAAGTTCTAGGCGGCTGATGACCTCAGAAGTTAAGTCGCATAGTGCTCAGAGCCATTTGAATTTTGAAATACAGCCAAACATTCCCTCGAAGCCCTGGTTGTACACAATTAAGCTGAATAAAAAGTCATTAAGTTCCATAATTCGCACGAGATTTAATCGTGGTTCATTCCCTAGCCATCTCCACTCAATACATGTTCGAGGTAACGCCTTACTATGAATGTGATGCGTTAGCAGAAGGAGACATCAAAAAAATGGCTCTGAGCACTATGGGACTTAACATCTATGGTCATCAGTCCCCTAGAACTTAGAACTACTTAAACCTAACTAACCTAAGGACAGCACACAACGCCCAGCCATCACGAGGCAGAGAAAATCCCTGACCCCGCCGGGAATCGAACCTGGGAACCCGGGCGTGGGAAGCGAGAACGCTACCGCACGACCACGAGATGCGGGCAAGGAGACATCAATCAAATTTTTTTTCCCAACGTAAACTGTGTGCAAACCAGCAAACTGATTTCATCCAACAGCTAATCACATCTCATTCGCCCTTACAACTGATATAGCAACGCTCCCACATCAAAATAATATACTGATTTCAAAACTAATTGTGTAATTTTTAGATAAATGTAACCTTACTCTTTAAAAATCTAAAACACTCAAAGATGACGGTATGACTTCAAGCCAAAAGTCACAAATTTTAAAAAGACTATTACAAAAACTTAGGTACAACGACTAACAGCTCCTGTAGTATTATTAACCAATATATTCCCGATTCTTTAAGGAATCGAATTCCCACGTATAAAAACGCTTCAAACCACCGATTACTTTGCAAATGAGTTAATTTTTTAAATATTTTATATTAAGCTTGTTAGCGAAAAAAATTTTAGATCAGGTTTGAAATTATGTTTAAAGTTTGTTGGAAGTCGCGAAGTGCTCACATTATCAAATACTGGATGGTTCTAGTCCGTGTAATTTGCTCGCCGTTTCATGCAAAAGCTCAATGTTTATGACGTCACATCTCCTGAACCAAATGTGGTAGAGTGATATACACTTGCAAGTTTATTCATAGCAATATGTGGACACTGTGCAAAAGTACTGCGAATACAGTTAGTAGTAAATAAGCAATACTTTAAAACGTTATGCCTAATGCGGCAGTTTTAATACATGAAGCACGAAACTGTAGTGAGCGATAATCTCTTTTCCTTTCATTTTTTTTTGGGTGGAGGGGGGATAGGGGCCAGCGAGAAAAATGTTGGGCATTTACTGTATTTGTAAAGTTTGTTAAAAGGCATTAAGTGCTCTCATTCTCACTTCCTTGATAATATAGTCAGTATATTTGCGCACAGAGAGTTATGCTCCCTCAGGACATATACACAGTTTATATATGTAATACTTGTCTCACTGTTTTGAACGTTTCACATAATATTATACCTCTCAATGAGCAGATTTTAAATTTTTAAATTCAGTCACTACTTACATGAAAAGTTGAAAATCAAATTTTTGTTTCCCCTGGAAGTTATTAGATAGGTGACCTGCAACTGGGATCGGATCTCAGGATAGTCGCTTAGTAATACAAATCAGCGACAGGTTGGCCTATTCTTGAATTCCTTATTGTTTACACAGCAGCATTTTTTTGCTTGCTTTCTGCACTATTGCGTCTATCTCCAGTTTTCAGACATCCAAAATCAGCAAAATTTGGACGCCTTCGATCAAATAGCATATTTTATTCAGTCCCCGCTCGGCTATCTTTGAAATCCTACAATACCTTAGAGAAGTAGCAGCAATGTTTGACATGAGCGAACTGTGTAGGCGGCAGCTGTGTGAACCAAGCGCTGTGTTCCCACACTAACCATGTCAGCGACAGGCACCTATTCCGTTGTAGTAGTTTCCATGACGCTACTAGGACGAAATGAAACTACAGAAATGACGCTGTCAAAAGAGCGTACCTTTACAACCACAGGCCGAGGAAAAAGCTTCCTCTCGTATGCAGAAGATAGGAATAGGAGGAGTAGATCTCACTTACCTCTCCCAGCTAAATAATTAAACTTTTTTTCGATTTAAATGCGTTGTAAGTATATTGCTTTTATTTTATTTTATTTTATTTTTGTTTGCCTTCGTTTTCCGCACTTTCTCGTGTTTAATGGAGAACCCCATGGTAGCAGGTTTTGACAGTATTAGTATTCAACTTCAGTACATATTGTCACGCAATGCGTATGTAATTCTGCTTTAAATAGTGCACTGAACAGAGGCTTGCGTAGTGTGGATGTAAATGTAGAAGTAGATTAGTATGCTTTATACTCTTCGAGTCTAGACCATTCTTCCTTGCAAATGCTGAAAGTACGAGAGTATTGATGCAAATGTTTTCACATGATATTAACAGATAGTAAAAACAGCAGATTTAATCAGAAGTCAAAGACCACTTCGGTGGCCTCCATAAAATGCGAGAGTACGAAAAACGGATCTACATTTACATTTACATGGATACTCTGCAAATGACATATAATTGCCTGGCAGAGGATTCATCGAACCACCTTCACAATTCTCTATTATTCCAATCTCGTATAGCGCGCGGAAAGAATGAACACCTATATCATTCCCTACGAGCTCTGATTTCCCTTATTTTATCGTGGTGATCGTTCCGCCCTATGTATGTCGGTGACAACAAAATATTTTCGCATTCAGAGGAGAAAGTTGGTGATTGAAATTTCGTGAGAAGATTCCGTCGCAACGACAAAGGCCTTCCTTTTAATGATTTCCAGCCCAAATCTTGTATCATTTCTGTGATACTCTCTCCCATATTTCGCGATAATACAAAACGTGCTGCCTTTCTTTGAACTTTTGCAGTGTACTCCGTCAGTCCTCCCTGGTAAGGATCCCGCGCAGCAGTATTCTAAAAGAGGACGGACAAGCGTAGTGTAGCAGTCTCCTTAGTAGGTCTCTTACATTTTCTAAGTGTCCTGTCAATAAAACGCAGCCTTTGGTTAGCCTTCCCCACAACATTTTCTGTGTGTTCTTTCCAATTTAAGTTGTTCGTAATTGTAATACCTAGGTATGCCACTTCTCGCACCATTCAAATATTTTTTCTAAATCGTTTTGCAGTTTGTTTTGATCTTCTGATGACTTTATTAGTCGATAAACGACAGCATCATCTGCAAACAACCGGAAGACGGCTGCTCAGATTGTCTCCCAAATCGTTTATATAGATAAGGAACAGCAAAGGGCCTATAACACTACCTTGGAGAACGCCTGAAATCACTTCTGTTTTACTCGATGACTTTCCGTCAATTACTACGAACTGTGACCTCCCTGACAGGAAATCGCAAATCCAGTCACATAACTGAGACGATATTCCATAAGCACGCAATTTTACTACGAGCCGCTTGTGTAATACAGTGTCAAAAGCCTTCCGGAAATCCAAGAATACGGAATCGATCTGATATCCCTTTTCAATAGCACTCAGCACTTCATGTTAATAAAGAGCTAGTTGTGTTTCACAGGAACCATGTTTTCTAAACCCATTTTGACTGTGTGTCAATAGACCGTTTCGTTCGAGGTAATTCGTAATGTTCTAACACAATATATGTTCTAAAATCTTGCTGCATATCGACGTTAACGATATGGGCCTGTAATTTAGTGGGTTACTCCTACTACCTTTCTTGAATATTGGTGTGACCTGTGCAACTTTTCAGTCTTTGGGTACGGATCTTTCGTCGAGCGAACGGTTATATATGATTGTTAAGTATGGAGTAATGCATCAGCATACTCCGAAAGGAACCTAATTGGTATACAGTCTGGACCAGAAGACTTGCTTTTATTAAATGATTTGAGTTGCTTAACTACTCCGAGGGTATTTACTTCTACGTTACTCATTTTGGCAGCTGTTCCCGATTCGAATTCTGGAATATTTACTTCGTCTTCTTTCGTGAAGGCATTTGTGATGGGAATAAGAATAACGTACAATACGAGCAATATACTTATAATGCATTTAAATCGAACTGTTTACCCAGGGATCCGTTAGCAGTAACAAACAGACATGAGACCAAAGAATAGTATGCGAGGAATCCAGCTTCTGTTTCATGAAATCAAAACAACCATGGAATCATTTAACCCACCCACTATTACGATAAGAGTAAAGATCACGCACAGCAGAAACAATATATTTACTACGCAATTCTACGAGTGCAATACACTCAAGAAGGTTGTAACCAGGAACGTAATCAGCTCGTTTACATGGGCTACCAAAACCGGTTCTGGAAATCCTCTTCTAGTTGCCGTAATTGATTTTCGCTCCCATGTAAACGCAGCCGGTTTTGAAACGTGCTTGGGCTGTCAGGTTACGTCTTGTTTTTAAAAATTTTTGGTTAATATGGACGAAGTGGTTTTTTGTTAAGTGAAGGATAAGTAGAAATGTGAGACTGAAGCTGTTTACACCTCATTTCATTGGAGAGAAATAGCGATTGTGCTGACTAAACCAGAAACTGTAACAGCTGTTTTCTAGGCGCCATATTTAACTGGGCTAGCAAATCTGCTTCAGACCTTAACAAGTAAACACGACAGCGCATAATTATTTCCGAAGTTCGGTTTTCATCTTTCGGAAGATGTGCCGCATGAAAACATAGTGAATTTCCTCTTGATAGCAGTCACGTAATCGAAACTGCAATATTGACTTTTACAAATACACACACAAAAAAAGTTTTGCATCACCCTGGTTCCCAGAACTCTTGAAGATAGACGCTGACTGTGAATACTGTATCACTGACACAGTCCCTTTCACTGTTCAGAGATGTCATTAAACCCGCCCAAAGATGTAAACAAACGTGCATGAGCAGCGCCTATTAGACGGAGGGGGTTCGACAGCCGATCAGTTCCTGTCATTCCACAAGGAAGGAGGTACACGGCTCATGTTGTCTGTAGTCCAACCATGCCTAGACGGTCAATACCGCGGTTCGATCGCGAGGAAGGGCTCTCAACAAGGGTAGTGTTCAGGGGTCTTGGAGTGAACCAAAGCGATGTTGTTCGGACATGGAGGAGAGACAGAAAGACAGGAACTGTCGATGACATGTCTCGCTCAGGCCACCCAAGTGCTCCTACTGCAGTGGATGACCACTACCTACGGATTATGGCTCGGAGGAACCCTGACAGTAACGCCACCATGTTGAATAATGCTTTTCGTGCAGCCACAGGACGTCGTGTTATGACTCAAACTGTGCGCAACAGGCTACAGATGCGCAACTTCACTCCCGACGTCCTTGGAGAGTTCCATCTTTGCAACCACGACACCATGAAGCGCGGTACAGATGGGACTAACAACATGTCGAAGGACTACTCAGGATTGGCATCACGTTCTCTTCACCGATGAGTGTCGCATAAGCCTTCAACCAGACAATCGTCGGAGACGTGTCTGGAGGCAACCCGATCAGGCTGAACGCGTTAGACACTGTCCAGCGAGTGCAGCAAGGTGGACCTTCCCTGTTGTTTTGGGGTGGTATTATGTGGGGCCGACGTACGCCGCTGGTGGTCATGGAAGGCGCCGTAACGGCTGTACAATACGTGAATGTCATTCACCGACCGATAGTGCGAGGCATTCGTCTTCATGGACGACAATTCGCACCCCCATCGTGCACATCTTGTGAATGACTTCGTTCAGGATAACGTCATCGCACGACTAGAGTGGCCAGCATGTTCTCCACGCATGAACCCCATCGAACATGCCTGGGATAGATTGAAAAGCGCTGTTTATGGACGACGTGACCCACTAACCACTCTGAGGGATCTACGACGAATCGTCGTTGAGCAGTCGAGATGTCAGGCATCTTATCCGCATGGCTGTAACGGATCGTGCAGCCACGTTTCGATCCTTGACTCAGCAGATGGGGACGTTTGCGAGACTACAACCATCTGCACGAACAGTTCGGCGACGTTTGCAGCAGCATAGACTATCAGCTCGGAGACCATGGCTGTGGTTACCCTAGACGCTGCATCACAGACAGGAGCACCTGCGATGCTCTACTCAACGACGAACCTGTGTGCACGAATGGCAAAACGTCATTTTTTCGGATGAATCGAGGTTCTGTTTACAGCATCCTGATGGTCGCATCCGTCCTGCCAACCGATCCCTTCATCTAGTCAAGTTGTGCCACATGGTCCTCTTCTCCCCAGTTCTATTCAATACCTCCTCATTAGTTATGTGATCTACCCATCTAATCTTCAGCATTCTTCTGTAGCACCACATTTCGAAAGCTTCTATTCTCTTCTTGTCTAAACTATTTATCGTCCACGTTTCACTTCCATACATGGCTATACTTCATACAAATACTTTCAGAAACGACTTCCTGACATGTAAATCTATACTCGATGTTAACAAATTTTTCAGTATTGCTTCACGTGTTCCAACATTTCTACGGAATCCAAACTGATCTTCCCCGAGGTCGGCTTCTACAGTTTTTCCATTCGTCTGTAAAGAATTCGGGTTAGTATTTTGCAGCTGTGACTTATTAAACTGATAGTTCACTAATTTTCACATTTGTCAACACCTGCTTTCTTTGGAATTGGAATTATTATATTTTCTTGAAGTCTGAGGGTATTTCGCCTGTCTCATACATCTTGCTCACCAGACGGTAGAGTTTTGTCAGGACTGGCTCTCCCAAGGCTGTCAGTAGTTCTAATGGAATGTTGTCTACTCCGGGGCCTTGTTTCGACTCAGTGCTCTGTCAAACTCTTCACGCAGTATCATATCTCCCATTTCATCTTCATCTACATCCTCTTCCATTTCCATAATATTGTCCTCAATTATATCGCCCTTGTATAGACCCTCTATATACTCCTTCCTCCTTTCTGCTTTCCCTTCTTTGCTTAGAACTGGGTTTCCATCTGAGCTCTTGATATTCATACAAGTGGTTCTCTTTATCCAAAGGTCTCTTTAATTTTCCTGTAGCCAGTATATATCTTACCCCTAGTGAGATAAGCCTCTACATCCTTACATTTGTCCCCTAGCCATCCCTGCTTAGCCATTTTTCACTTCCTGTCGATATCATTTTTGAGTCGTTTGTATTCCTTTTTGCCTGCTTCATTTACTGCATTTTTATATTTTCTCCTTTCATCAATTAAATTCAATATCTCTTCTGTTATCAAAGGATTTCTACTAGCCCTCGTCTTTTTACCTATTTGATCCTCTGCTGCCTTCACTATTTCTTCCCTCAAAGCTACCGATTCTTCTTCTACTGTATTTCTTTCCCCCATTCCTGTGACTTGTTCCCTTATGGTCTCCCTGAAACTCTGTACAACCTCTGGTTCTTTCAGTTTATCCAGGTCCCATCTCCTTAAATTCCCACCTTTTTGCAGTTTCTTCAGTTTTAACCTACAGTTCATAACCAATAGATTGTGGTCAGAGTCCACATCTGCCCCTGGAAATGTCTTACAATTTAAAACCTGGTTCCTAAATCTCTGTCTTACCATTATATAATCTATCTGATACCTTGTAGTATCTCCAGGGTTCTTCCATGTATACAAACTTCTTTCATGATTCTTGAACCAAGTGTTAGCTATGATTGTTATGCTCTGCACAAAATTCTACCAGGCGGCTTCCTCTTTCATTTCTTAGCCCCAATTCATATTCACCTACTATGTTTCCTTCTCTCCCCTTTCCTACTCTTGAATTCCAGTTACCCATGACTATTAAATTTTCGTCCCCCTTCACTAGCTGAATAATTTCTTTTATCTTATCATACATTTCATCAATTTCTTCATCATCTGCAGAGCTAGTTGGCATACAAACTCGTACTACTATATTAGGCGTGGGCTTCGTGTCTATCTTGGCCACAATAATGCGTTCACTATGCTGTTTGTAGTAGCTTACCCGCACTCCTTTTTTCCTATTCATATAATAATAAAGCTACTCCTGCATTACCCCTATTTGATTTTGTATTTATAATCCTGTATTCACCTGACCAAAAGTCTTGTACCCTCCTGCCACTGAACTTCACTAATTCCCACTATATCTAACTTTAACCTATCAATTTCCCTTTTTAAATTTTCTAACCTACCTGCCCGATTAAGGAATCTGACATTCCACACTCAGATCTGCAGAATGGCAGTTTTCTTTATTCTGATAACGATATCCTCCTGAGTAGTCCCCGCCTGGAGATCCGAATAGGGGACTACTTTACTTCAAGAATATTTTACCCAAGAGGATGTCATCATCATTTAACCATACAGTAAAACTGCATGCCTTCGGTAAAAATTACGACTGTAGTTTCCCCTTGCTTTCAGTCGTTTGCAGTACCAGTACAGCAAGGCCATTTTGGTTAGCGTTACAAGGCCAGATCAGTCAATCATCCAGAATGTTGCCCCTGCAACTACTGAAAAGGCTGCTGCCCGTCTTCAGGAACCACACGTTTGTCTGGCCTCTCAACAGATACCCCTCCGTTGTGGTTGCACCCAGGTACGGCTATCTTTATCGCTGATGCACACAACTCTCCCCACCAAGGGCAAGGTCCATGGTTCATTGGGGGGGGGGGGGGCACTACTGAGTTCGAAACGGTAACAAAAACGACCTTGATTAATCTCTGTCGAGAGTTGGAATGGTGGTGCGAGTGCACTGGCTTGTGTTCATGTTGCGACTTGATACCATATCTCCCTCAGTTGAGTTCTAGTTTAAAATGTCCAGCACACTCTTCCTATTTCAATCATTTTGGAAAATGTCAAACATTGAGGACAAAGGTAAGAATTTGAAGATATTTGTTGTCCTCGATCAGTTTTAAGAGAATTAAGCACAAAAAATGACAATTGAGGACTGTTCCCAGAAAATGAGGACATCTGGTCATCCCCAGGAAATGAGGACATATGGCTACCTTAGATTAAAGATTAATAGCACATATAATAAGAGACTTGCATGGTTGTGCCGCTGGATGTTGATGGCGGTGGTGGAAGGCGGGATATCGGAGAGGTCAATGGTAGTAAAAAAGAGGAAGCGTCATTTTTCAGTTCTCGCCTAGGGTGGCAAAACACCTAGCAACTGCCCTGCACATTATAGCACAGCGTAGCACCACAAGGAGCGCTAAAGAACGTGCCACAGCTTCCCTATGTATAATCTCTCTCTCATTGGGTAGAACGCAAAGAGCTAATAGCAGAAGGATTTCTCGTCACATCCTGCACGTTTCTGTCTGTGTGGCTCTCAACAGCAGAGCGCAAGGTCATCGTCATTAACAAGCCTGTGGAGACAACCAACAAATACAAAGCAAAAAAAAAAACAATAAATATCTCTCTCTTATATTTACATTCATTCTTTCTTCTCATAAAAGCTTTTCTGTTGTATCCCCATTAACAAATCCATGCTCTCTACCTTCCTTTCTGTATCTGTCTCCCGTCCCCCATTAGGATCCTCTATGACCTTATCCCCTTTCCACATCTCCTCCATTTCGTTGAACACATCCATATCGTCTACACCAACCATCGCCTGATCCCCCTCACCTGCTGGTGTCTCCATTCCTCTCCACTCCCCACCTGCTGCCGCACCTTTACCGATGTGTCCCCCCCCCTCTCCATCTCCACACTCACTACCTCCTCTTCCAAAGGAACTTCCAACATCTCCCTGTCCCAGATGATGTGCTTTGCCCCAATATTTATCCTTCCTTCCAACTCTGACCCTCCTCTTCCCTTCTTCTCTTATGCTCACTCTCCTTCTCTTCACCCTTCTGCTGTTTCCTCCCTTCTGACCCCTGACCTTCTCACTTCTCCTTTCCCACTCCTTGCACTCTCTCTTCATCTCCTGCTCCCTTGTGTGCTACCGGCTCCACCCATTCCTGCCCCCCTCCTCCATCTACCTCCCTCTCTCTTTCCTCTCTCCCCCCTCTCCGATCTCCCCTCCCTTGGCAGGTCCTTCGAATTTTGATGCAGTTACTTCTTCGTGTTTTGGTGCTCGCTGTGTATGTACATAAGTGCAGTGTGTGTTCAGTGCCATCGTCCCATACTGTGAACGCCATTTTTAATTGTGCTATTCGTTCCACCAGTGTTTAAGTACTACACCTTCATCGAGTGCCATTTTAACTGTATGAGGATTTTATGCAAATGTGCCTTGTCAAACTACCCCTTTTTTGTTTATTTTAACTTCAATTGTTTCCCCTTTCTCATGAGTACATTTCATCTTTTATCCCTGTACTTTATATATGTACTGCTCTGCTGCAGTATTTTACGTAATCTCTGTGCTGAAGACAGACGAACTTTGCACTGCCAGCTCACCCCTGCCCCATGGGGGCAATAAAGGAAAAAAAATACCCCTCACAGCAAGGGTTTGAATCCCTTAGCTCTGAGTAAATGAAGTGCTAAAATTGCTCTTATAGTTCTGGAAACTGTTAATTGAAACCTCTCCACAATTGCGTCGTTCTGTCGCTGCCGCCAACACATTCATCGCTGCCATCTTCACCACACTGTCGCTGAGAGATCACCTTCTCCTGCCATGGACGAAATAAACGCTGCCTCCATCGACGGACCACTGTACGACAAGTACAGAATGATGACATGGCCTGGAATCGCTGCCACAGTGGCAACAACCACAATTTACACGACACTAACTGCTACTTGGACAAGAACGTGGGCAACGACTATCTGTCAGACATTCGCCAGACCTTTTTGTAACTCTCCTACACCACCAATGGCGCCGCCTGCTGCCCAGACATCAGGAGCATCACTGCCAAGAATCGCATTGCCAACCTCATAACCGACAGCAGCATCAGCCGCTGCAGCTTCGCCAGCAGTCACACCAACACCAGAACCAACCAAAATGGCACTAGCAACATAAACAACTATTAGTCGCCACAATATTATTGCACCTGGTAGTGAGAGCCCTTCGGTCACCTTATCGTGCTTTTGTATCGTAATATTTGATGAGGACATGCTGAACCACTTGATAGTATATGCACAACTGCCTTAAAATCATTCACAGTGCGATGAGATTTTCTTAGCCACCAATGTACTTGTTTACTCTAACGTCACTGCATGTTTCCGATAACGGCCACGGGAGGCCACGTGCAATAATATCGTGGCCAGGCTGTACGATGCTCATAAAAGTACCTGCAGGTAAACAATTTCTACCTGCAGTCATCCCACTACCTCCCTTCCACACCCAACTTAAACCCATCACAACAACTAACACAAGCCGCAATACAAGTGATTTTTACTTATTTAATCGTATGGCTAGGGCCCCCCGTCGGGCAGACCGTTCGCCGGGTGCCAGTCTGTCAATTTGACGTCACTTCGGCTACCTGCAGTAGATGAGGATGAAAGGATGATGATGAGGACAGCACAACACCCAGTCCCTAGCGGAGAAAATCCCCGACCCAGCGGGGAATCGAACCCGGGCCCAGAGGATTGACAAGCCGTCACGCTGACCGTTCAGCTACCGGGGGCGTACAATACAAGTGATTGTAAGACTGAAACTAAAAGGACTCAAGTAACTCTTTCAGACACTGACGACACACATCGAAATCACTGCAAAACCACAAAACCCAGTACATTCCTTTTTCCTTTTTGTTAATCAGATGTGACCCCAAATTTTCTAACCATAACACACACCTAATCCACACTCAGCGGTACACACCAGCAGCAATGCAAATCCAGCAACTTGTCCGCAAGGGAGACTTCATCATCATAAGACCCATGATCCACATTCCCATTCATCTCACAACGAATTATCCTCTCTTCTGGAGGAAATGCAACTATAGCACTCTCACAAACAGTCCACCAAAATAACCACAGCTTCCATGTAGTACATGAACATAGAAATTGAAAGTGAACTGTACTCGCAACAAGAAATCAATGTTTGCAAAGCACTATATAATCAGAGTGATAACGGACCTCACATCTTAGTAATAGTATTCCCAGAATCACCCGACACCCCAGACAAACTCATAAAATATGGGGTCTTCATTTACTGCAGGAAGCATCCTGTCGAAGTATCCAGAACAACCACACAAGCATACCGACTTCAGTGGTGTCTTCCATACAACGGCCACCAGACCGAAAATTGAAAGAACACTCCAGCTCGTCAACGCTGGCAGCAACATCCGAATTTCATCTACATCACTGGCAATAAAAATTGCTACACCAAGAAGAAATGCAGACGGTAAACGCGTATTTATTGGACAAATATATTATACTAGAAATGACATGTGATTACATTTTCACGCAGTTTGGGTGCATAGATCCTGAGAAATCAGTACCCAGAAAAACCACCTCTGACTGTAATAACGGCCTTGATACGGCTGGGCATTGCGTCAAACAGAGCTTGGATGGCGTGTACAGGTACAGCTGCCCATGCAGCTTCAACACGATACCACAGTTCATCAAGAGCCAGTTGCTCGTCCACCATTCACCAGACGTTTTCAATTGGTGAGAGATCTGGAGAATGTGCTGGCCAGGCCAGCAGTCGAACATTTTCTGTATCTAGAAGGGTCCGTACAGGACCTGCAACATGCGGTCGTGCATTATCCTGCTGAAATGTAGGGTTTCGCAGGGATCGAATGAAGGGTAGAGCCACGGGTCGTAACACATCTAAAATGTAACGTCCAATGTTCAAAGTGCCGTCAATGCGAACAAGAGGTGACCGAGACGCGCAACCAATGGCACCCCATACCATCACGCCAGGTGATACGCCAGTATGGCGGTTACGAATACACGCTTCCAATGTGCGTTCACCGCGATGTCGCCAAACACAGATGCGACCATCATGATGCTGTAAACAGAACCTGGATTCATCCGAAAAAATGACGTTTTGCCATTCGTGCACGCAGGTTTGTCGTTGAGTACACCATCGCAGGCGCTCCTGTCTGTGATGCAGCTTCTAGGGTAACCGCAGCCATGGTCACCGAGTTGATAGTCCATACTGCTGCAAACGTCGTCGAACTGTTCGTACAGATGGTTGTTGTCTTGCAAACGTCCCCATCTGTTGACTCAGGGATCGAGACGTGGCTGCACGATCAGTTACAGCCATGCGGATAAGATGCCTGTCATCTCGATTGCTAGTGATACGAGGCCGTTGGGATCCAGCACGGCGTTCCGTATTACCCTCCTGAACCCACCGATTCCATATTCTGCTAACAGTCATTGGATCTCGACCAACGCGAGCAGCAATGTCGCGATACAATAAACCGCAATCGCGTTAGGTTACAATCCGACCTTTATCAAAGTTGGAAACGTGATGGTACGCAGTCTCCTCCTTACACGAGGCATCACAACAACGTTCCACCAGGCAACGCCGGTCAACTGCTGTTTGTGTATGAGAAATCGGTTGGAAACTTTCCTCATGTCAGCACGTTGTAGATGTCGCCACCGGCGCCAACCTTTTGTGAATGCTCTGAAAAGTTAATCATTCGCATATCACAGCATCTTCTTCCTGTCGGTTAAATTTCACGTCTGTAGCACGTCATCTTCGTGGTGTGGCAATGTCAATGGCCAGTAGTGTATTTTCAAAATTTAAAGAACACCTTCGAGGACTTCACTTTGATAGTGATCAACGGTGGAAGCAGAGGAGAGGCTATGGCTCCATTAACAACTTCAAGCATTCTACAGTGGCAGTATCAACAAACTGGGACTCGCTGGGAGAAATGTGTTGTTTATCACCAACGTGACTGTGTTGAGAAATAAATATGTAGATATAAAGAATAAAGATGTAAAATGTTAATAACGTTTGATTTATCTAAAAAGCCTTAAGAAATTTCAGATAAAAAATTCGGAGGCATTACTTTTCAGCCCACCCTCGTATTTTCCTTACCGCGTCAGGTGCCCAAAACTCTGCCAGGTGACATTTAGTCTCACGTTGATTCCTCAGTGTAGATTGTCCTCTTTGCGCAATCTGCGTATAGGGGGAGGGAGGGGGGAGGAAATATCATCCTCATTAAATACCCGACAAATGTTACTGGATACACTTAGATTAAAAAACCAATGCAGTCAAGTTCACAGTCTTTTGTAATATCAGCAGTGTCACAGTTCACCTTTGGAATATCAGCTGGTTCTCGACTCGCCCAGGAAGATACGAAACGCTCCAATTCCATCTTCAGTTTCCATAGCTTTTGCTCGTGTCTGCTCAGTTCTATTTCCTGAAAAGAAGAACACATTATTAACGTCCTAGAAATGTGAGCAACAATTACAGTAAATTCCCCATCAACTGCAGGATTCTATCTCTTTCTGTATGTTCCCTTTGGCAGGTGTTCACAGAACCCGTCACGGTTCCGCTGAACTGTAACGCATGATGATTAGTTCTGGAAAAACCGAAGGAAGGAAGATTTGGGATTAACGCGTCGTTGAGGAGAGTTTATATGGAACGGAGCACAATCTCGGATTTGGGGAGGATAGGGAGGGGAAATGGCAGCGTCCTTTTCAAGGGAACCATCTCAGACTTAGCCTCAAGCGATGTAGGGAAATCTCGGAAAACGTACATATGGTTGGCAGGACGGATAAGAGTACAGTGTGCTAGCCTCCGCGCCACGTCACTCGGTTTACGTACGGCACACTATTTTCCTAAGCAGTCGAATTCTCGCACATTAAAAGTCTTGCTGCCTCGGCGAAAAAATGTTAGCACTGATTAAAAACTGTACAGGCCACAAATATTTTTAGGTCTACCCTGGACGATCTCGAAAGTCTGTGTCTACATCTGTACTCTGCAAAGCGCCGTAAACTGCATGACTGAGGATATGTCCCATTGCACCAGTTATTAGGGCTTCTTCCATTTCCACTCACGTATGGAGTGCGGGAATGATTACTGCTTACAAGCCTCTGTGTGCATTGCAATCAGCCTAATCTTGTTTGCTTGACCTCTATGGGAGTGATATGTAGGGGGTTGTACTTTTTTCCTTGGTTAATCATTTAAAGTTAGTTGTTGAAAATTTGCATAAATATGCTTTCTCAGGATAGTTTGAGGCTAACTTCAAGCGTCTGCAATACAGTTTTTTTATCATCTTCATGAAGCTCATCCACAGGTGAAACAGACCTGTGACCATTCGCGCTGTCCTTATTTGCATACGTTCAAAATCCCATATTAATCCTCTTTGGTATGGGTCCCAGACATTTGAGCGATATCCTAAGATGTGTCGCACAAGTGTTTTGTTAGTATCTTCTTTTGATTGCATTTTCGTATTATTTTACCAGTGTACTGAAATCTGTCATTTGTTTTCTCTATGAATGGTCCAATCCGACATGTCGAAACGCACCCTGAAATTTTTTGTGGAAGAAAAATACGACGAAAGAAATTCACTGTCAAATTTTAGCTACTAAGACGCACTGCAAGTATTTTTTAAAAATTCTTGAAGTTACTTGTTTTTGTCGCACAAAGACCCGTCTATGACAGCAGTTTGTATAGCCAGTCCCGCCTGCCGCGCGATCGGCTGTGATAAGTGTGTGTAGTGCCACGTAGCGACACTAGCGAATTTGAAGCATCTAAACCATACAAAAAATGTCATGTACCATTAGTGTTTTGAAAACGAGGCGGTTCGCAGCAAAAGCTAAACTCTTGCATATGTAATTCTTACAAAGGTGGCTAGCAGAGGAAGGTAAATCAAGGCAATATAACAGACGACTTCTATCATCTGTGACTATAATTTACTGAAATGAAATATTTCTTATACATACATCATTTTATAACTTCTCCTGTAGCACTGTTCTTAAGATTATTTTTGAATAATGTACATTTTAATAACAATCAAACAGTTCCTTGTCTATTACGCATTTTCGTCACAAATAGCAAAGTGTCATTTGAATGACGAAAACAAATATTTTCCTTATACCAGGCACACATAACGAAAGGAAATTTAATGCTTTCAGCCACGCCATAGTAATTACTAGTTTTATTTAGATAGAATTGTGTTAAAATAAGAAATGATCCAGGTTCTTATTGTCCTGCATACCGAGCGTACATAAAGCGATTTGTAAATAGTGCTGATGCAAACTAATAATGCATAAATGATTGAAATTTTATTGTTCTCCTGATAAACCACAAATGACACGGAGCAATCGGAAACTACGAGTACATCGTCCGATAATTTCCTTAAAAATACTTTCCACGGCCGATAAAATTCGTTTGAAAGTCACATTGGTTGTTCCGGGTGGAACCTGAATTATAGCAACAGTCTTTACGTCTTCCTTCTGAAAGAAACAGATATAGTTATGTCCACGTCAAGACTCCAATGAAAGCAATGAATTAATTTCTGCAGTTGATTAGAAACTATTCGAACTGAAATGTTAAACATTATTCTTTCCTATTTTTCTAGCTTTTGACAGCTCGATTATAAGATTTTTGCCATTAAACAGTCCTTTTTTAAATTTTTGGTCCTGAAATGCATTGAGGCCGCTAAAGACAGATATAAATTTGCAGAAACAGTAATCCACTCATTCTTTTCACTGTCATAGCTATATATGAAGATACCACAGCATTAATCGACTGTACAACATACTGTTTTTTGTCGCCTCGAAATAATAAAGTGCGGTTTGCTGTCAGTTCTTTCACCAAACCTGACTGATCGGCATCAGATACAGCGGATTTGAGGATAACAGCAAGCTTCATTTCAGCTACGAAGTAATGGCATTTCCTCTACGCTTTTACTTGAAATAAACTTCGTTGTTTTGGAACTTCCTGCACTGTATAAGTTCTTGAATCTGCTTAACCAGGTCGAAGAAGGCTTGAAATTAGCAGTGTTCATTTCAACTGCGATTCAGAGGGCCCAGTCTCGAAGATTCCACCGGTAATTGTGCGCTGGCCGATGTGGCCGAGCGGTTCTAGGCGTCAGTCTGGAACGGCGCGACTACTACGGTCGCAGGTTAGAATCCTGCCTCGGGCTTGGATGTGTGTGATCTCCTTAAGTTCGGTAGGTTTAAGTAGTTTTAAGTTCTAGGGGGCTGATGACCTCAGATGTTAAGTCCCATAGTGCTCAGAGCCATTTGAACCATTTGGTAACTGTGCACTGCCTCTCACGAGCACCTCTAAATGGTTCATATCTCAAGAGAACACCTCTAAAGAGCTGCTGTTCATGTTATTTATTCAGGTTTGTGGTTTACGTTGGTTGTTAATGGGAGGTAACGGGGCTTTGTGGCCACCTTGTGCAGTAAGTCTTCCGGATAGTTTTTCTTTGACAGCTCTGCGCGTTTCATTTTGGAGTGTACTTCGTGTAGGTATTTCTTCCTTTTACACAGATTTTACGAACAAAAACCGGGTTTATACACTGCTTAACATAAAGCATTAAACACAATTAAGATTAACAAGTTGAACGCCTTATTGCATTCGGTTACTGGGTATGTGGGACCAAACACTTAAATCCCTTTCTTCATTTAAACCGATTATTTTTTATCATATGTTACATCCTTTGTTGGTCTAACCTTGTTATTTTATATTTTTTATGTATTTGGTTAGATGTACACCTGTGGTCACGGGGTCCACGGAAGTAATTTTGCATCGTGGAACCAAATGACCACTACTGGGAATTTTGTTTTTTAGTTTAACAGATTTATTTCACTTCGGATTTTAAACTAAAATGGCTAGCAGAGGTGTCTCAGGTGTAGAAATCGCTGAAATGCAGACTAATCTTTCTGTAAATGATGCCACACGCTTTTCCGATGATTCTATTGGAGACCGGAATGTTTCGCCTGCTGACGGTCCCAGTTCAAGCTCTGAGGATGATGATGATAAACATAACCGATTATGAATTTAACGATGACGTCCCTCTTGTGAGTCTTTCAGACTGGAACAAATGGGAACCTGTAGCAAGGGACAGAATTCATTTTGCTTTCTCTTCTCCAAACACTGATATTCATCGAGATGGAGTGCAAAAGCTTCAAGGACTACCGCCTAACTTTATTTTGAACACTTTATAGACGGTAATGTTATATTGCTATTTGAGACTCCAAAAATAACGAGACGTAAAAGATTTAAGTTGTTACCTTCGATGTTCCATTTATCAAATAAAGAACCAGAAAGAGATCCAGAAGACAGGCTTCTCAAAATCTCACAACTTTAGGATATTCTGGGGGAGAAATTCAAAATACAGGAAAGCAGCGTACCATTTCGTGGACGTATTTATTTTCAGCAATATATCCCTAACAAAAGACATAGTATGGGATTAAGGTTTTCAAGCTTTCTGTTAGTGGAAGTTACACTAGGTCATTTAAAGACTTGTTGGCAGAGAAAGAGCAGACGGCATATCTGTTGCCACGAGGGTAGTAACATAATTACTGAGTGGACTCACAGATAGTAACAGAACACTCTATACGGACAACGGGTACACTGGTGTTTCACTGTCTAAAAGACTAATCCAGCGCACTTGGAAGGCATGGTACGTGCAAATCGAACGAATAATCCCCCTGATGTAGTCAAACTGAATAAAAATGGTCGTTATAGCCGAACTGACTGGAGACAAAACTGTAGTCTTAATATGGAAGGATAAACGAGACGTTCTAACGCTTAATGCGAAACATGGTGACTCAACAAACAAGTAAGTTTTAAGGTCATCGACTATAACACAGAAAAGGCTTTTATCGACCTCTTCGACCAGATGGCCTCATACACCCATAAGTAAGAAGAACTGTCAAATGGTACAAGACAATTGTCTTCCATTTCATCACTTCTACAGCTGCCTATTGTAAATGCTCTGCTTTTGTACAATTTGTTTCACGAGCATTTCTGTAACCTTCTACACAGCATTCATGAAACGAAAATAAAAAAATAATAATATAACATGTCACAATACGTTTTCTATTCTTGATCCTCAAAACTCAATGTCAGTACATACATTCTGCCCAGTCCGCGTATGATTTTGTCGTTCATTGGCACCACAAAAATCTCTGGTGTATGGTTAAAACATACAAAACATGCCCACAGGCTACAAACAGGCTTGAAGTACGACACGCCGAATGACCACTGATTAGCGACTGGGCTGGCAGAGATACACTCCTGGAAATTGAAATAAGAACACCGTGAATTCATTGTCCCAGGAAGGGGAAACTTTATTGACACATTCCTGGGGTCAGATACATACATGATCACACTGACAGAACCACAGGCACATAGACACAGGCAACAGAGCATGCACAATGTCGGCACTAGTACAGTGTATATCCACCTTTCGCAGCAATGCAGGCTGCTATTCTCCCATGGAGACGATCGTAGACATGCTGGATGTAGTCCTGTGGAACGGCTTGCCATGCCATTTCCACCTGGCGCCTCTGTTGGACCAGCGTTCGTGCTGGACGTGCAGACCGCGTGAGACGACGCTTCATCCAGTCCCAAACATGCTCAATGGGGGACAGATCCGGAGATCTTGCTGGCCAGGGTAGTTGACTTACACCTTCTAGAGCACGTTGGGTGGCACGGGATACATGCGGACGTGCATTGTCCTGTTGGAACAGCAAGTTCCCTTGCCGGTCTAGGAATGGTAGAACGATGGGTTCGATGACGGTTTGGATGTACCGTGCACTATTCAGTGTCCCCTCGACGATCACCAGTGGTGTACGGCCAGTGTAGGAGATCGCTCCCCACACCATGATGCCGGGTGTTGTCCCTGTGTGCCTCGGTCGTATGCAGTCCTGATTGTGGCGCTCACCTGCACGGCGCCAAACACGCATACGACCATCATTGGCACCAAGGCAGAAGCGACTCTCATCGCTGAAGACGACACGTCTCCATTCGTCCCTCCATTCACGCCTGTCGCGACACCACTGGAGGCGGGCTGCACGATGTTGGGGCGTGAGCGGAAGACGGCCTAACGGTGTGCGGGACCGTAGCCCAGCTTCATGGAGACGGTTGCGAATGGTCCTCGCCGATACACCAGGAGCAACAGTGTCCCTAATTTGCTGGGAAGTGGCGGTGCGGTCCCCTACGGCACTGCGTAGGATCCTACGGTCTTGGCGTGCATCCGTGCGTCGCTGCGGTCCGGTCCCAGGTCGACGGGCACGTGCACCTTCCGCCGACCACTGGCGACAACATCGATGTACTGTGGAGACCTCACGCCCCACGTGTTGAGCAATTCGGCGGTACGTCCACCCGGCCTCCCGCATGCCCACTATACGCCCTCGCTCAAAGTCCGTCAACTGCACATACGGTTCACGTCCACGCTGTCGCGGCATGCTACCAGTGTTAAAGACTGCGATGGAGCTCCGTATGCCACGGCAAACTGGCTGACACTGACGGCGGCGGTGCACAAATGCTGCGCAGCTAGCGCCATTCGACGGCCAACACCGCGGTTCCTGGTGTGTCCGCTGCGCCGTGCGTGTGATCATTGCTTGTACAGCCCTCTCGCAGTGTCCGGAGCAAGTATGGTGGGTCTGACGCACCGGTGTCAATGTGTTCTTTTTTCCATTTCCAGGAGTGTATTTCAAAATGCCCACCAACGGTCATATGGTGTTCGACGTGTTAGCTCAGTTTTATCTCAAATGTCAACACTTATGCTGCCACAAAAGCAATTAGCAATTATTACGGATATTAGATGAATTGCAAATTTGAATGAACTGTAATTGTGGACAGTTGTTTCAGAGAAACTGTCATCGAAAACTGTAATTCGCTTTACGAATTACAATCATCATGTTATCTGTTACACCATCAACCAAGCATATGTGCCTGACACGTTGCACAAGCGCAGTCCGCTACAGCTCCGGCATAGTAGTACAATTCTCAGCTGCCTGGCGAGCTACGAATATGGTAGTGTTCAACATTTTTTAAAAATACTTGCAGAGCGTCTTACCAGGTAAAATTTTTGACAGGGGCTTTCTTTCGGTGTATTCTCCCTATATAAAAAAATTTCAGGGCTTGTTTTGACACGCCTGACTGGACCATTTCCTTGTGAGACAATGTGATCATTTCACTTACAAAATTACCCATACAAATTGTTACAGCCTGGTATTTGTATGAGCGGACCGACTTCAACTGTGACTCGTTGTTATTGTAGTAAAGCGTAAAATTTTACAATTTTGAACATTTAACCCAAGTTGCCAATTCTTGCACTTCGAAATCTAATCAAGATCTCACTGAATATTTGTGCAGATTATATCGGGCAGTTTTTCGTTACAGATAACGGCATCATCTGCTATAAGTGTGGAGTTACTATTAATACTGTCTGCAAGGTCGTTAACATACCAGATAAACAGCTAACACGCTTCCCTGCGGCACACTTCTACATCTGTCGATAAATCTCCATACATGATAACATTATGAGTACTCCCAATCCAGTCACATATTTCGATTGGTATCCCACATGATCGTACTTTCAATAATAAGCCGAAGTGTGCTACTGAGTCAAATACTTTTCGGAACTCAACAAATACTATATCTACCTCACTGCCTTGATTCATTGGTTTCAAGATGTCTTTTGAGAAAAGCGCAACCTGGGTTTCATATGCTCTGAGGTGATTCTGTTCGAGATACCTTACTATAGCTGAGCTCAGAATATGTTCTAAAAATTCCAGAACAAATGGATCTACATCTACATAGACACTCCGCAAGGCTACCCTCTACCACCCCTTATCATTTCCTTTCCTGTTCCACTCGCAGATAGAGCGAGAGAGAAACGACTATCTGTTTGCCCCGTATGAGCCCTTATTTCTCGTATCTTAGCTTCGTGGTCCTTATGCGCAATGTATGTTGGCGGCTGTAAAACCGTTCGGTAATCAGCTTCAAATGCCCGTTCTCTAAATTTTCACATAGTGTTTCTCGAAAAGCACGTCGCCTTCTCTCCAGAGATTCCAATTTGATTTCCCGAAGCATCTCCGTAACGCTTACGGTTGTTCGAATCTACCGGTAACAAATCCAGCAGCCCGCCTCTGAATTGCTTCGATGTCTTCCTTCGATCCGACCAGGTACGGATCCCAAACAATCGAGCAGTATTCAAGAATAGGTCGCACCAGAGTCCTATACGCGGTCTGCTTTACAGGTGAACCACTCTTTCCTAAAATTCTCTCAATAAACCGAAGTCGACCATTCACCTTCCCTACCACAGTTCTAACATGTTCGTTCCATCTCAAATCACTTTGCAACGCTACGCCCAGATATTCAAACGACTTGACTGTGTCAAGCTGGGCACCAGTAATACTATATACGAAATTTGCAGGTTTGTTCTTCCTATTCATCCGCATTGACTTACGTTTTTCCACATTTAGGGCAAGCTGCCATTCATAACACCAACTGGAAATTTTGCCTAACTTGTCTGGTGTCTTTCTGTAGTCACTCAACTTCGACACCTTGCCATAACTACGGAATCATCAGCAAACAACCGCAGACTGCTGCCCACCCTGTCCGCCAAATCATTTATGTGTGTAGAGAGGTACAGCGGTCCTATCACACTTCCCTGGGGCACTCCTGATGATACTCTTACCTCTGAAGAACACTCGCTATCGAGGACAACGTAGTGGATTCTACTATTTAAGAAGTCTTTGAGTCACTCACATATCTGTGAATTTACTCCATATGCTCGTACCTTCATTAACAGCCTGCTCAGTCCGGAACGCAAGACTGTTACGGTCGCAGGTTCGAATCCTGCCTCGGGCATGGATGTGTGTGATGTCCTTAGGTTAGTTAGGTTTAAGTAGTTCTAAGTTCTAGGGGACTGATGACCTCAGATGTTAAGTCCCATAGTGCTTAGAGCCATTTGAACCATTTTTAACAGCCTGCAATGGGGCACCGTGTCAAATGCTTTCCGGAAATCTAGAAATATCGAATCTGCCTGTCACCCTTCATTCATAGTTCTCTGTACATCACATGAAAAAAGGGCAGGCTGAGTTTCAAACAAGCGATGTTTTCTAGAACCATCCTGATTCGTGGTCATAAGCTTCTCAGTCTCAAGAAAGTTTATTATATTCGAAATGAGAATATGTTCAAGGATACTGCAGCAAATGAAAGTTTGGGATATTGGTCTGTAATTTTGTGGGTCCGTTCTTTTACCTTTCTTACGAGGGTCAGTCAAAAAGTAATGCCTCCTATTTTTTTTTCTACGTTTAATTGTCAGGAAATTTAAATGCAATTACATAGGTTGAAAACCACAACATTGAGGATCATTTTGTCATTTTTCAATGTAATCTCCGCCCATCTCTACAGTTTTGGTCCATCTTTGAACAAGGGCATGTATCCCAGCACGGTAAAAATCACAGCTCTGCTTCCTAAGCCATTGACGCACGGATGTTTTGACGGCCTCCTCATCTTCAAAATGAATCCCACGATGAGCTTCTTTTAGTGGCCCGAACAGATGGAAGTCTGATGGTGCCAGGTCAG
The DNA here is from genome assembly GCF_021461395.2 of Schistocerca americana. Lineage (NCBI taxonomy): Eukaryota > Metazoa > Arthropoda > Insecta > Orthoptera > Acrididae > Schistocerca > Schistocerca americana. The sequence goes on from NC_060122.1 coordinate 279,015,987, forward strand.
GGCTGTATGGGGGATGAGGCAAAACTTCCCATCCAATTTTGACAATCTCGTCAGAGGTGTGACGACTGGTGTGTTGTCTTGCATTGTCATGCAAAAGAAGAACATCTGCCATTGATTTTGTTGGGCGAACTCGCTGGAGACGTGCTTTAAGTTTGTTGAGGGTTGTGACGTATTGAACAGAATTTATTGTGCATCCCTGCTCCAAAAAATCAACCAGAATCACACCCTGTATCCCAGAAAACTGTTGCCATAACTTTCCCTGCCGATCGCACAGTTTTGAATTTTTTCTTCCTCGGCGAGCTTGTGTGACGCCACTCCATTGACTGCCTCTTTGATTCGGGTTCAAAAAAATGCACCCATGTTTCGTCCCCGGTCACAATTTTTTTCAGAAACTCATCTCCCTCCAAACGGAAGCGCTGCAAGTGTTGGGAGGCTATTGTTTTCCTTGCCTCTTTATTCTGATCGGTTAACATTCTTGGAACCCACCGTGCACAAACTTTTGAGTACCCCAATTGTTTAATAATCGTGATCACACTGCCTTTACTAAGAGAAATAATGCGACACACTTCATCTGCAGTCACCCGACGGTCACCACGAATGATGTCATCAACTTGCTGAATGTTGTGTGGAGTCACTGCACTCACCGGCCTGCCGCTCCGCTTTTCGTCAGTCAACGGTGTTTGCCCTTCAGCTTCCTTACAACGACGAACCCATCGTCTAACAGTGCTGACATCCACTGTCACAACACCATACACCTTCTTCAGTCTTTCATGAATGCGTATGGGCGTTTCACCTTCTGCATTCATGAATTCAATCACACAACGCTGTCTCAAACGAACATCGATGTCGGCCATCTTACAAACTTCTGCTGTGCTGCCACCTGTTGACACAGAAAGTTACTACTGCAGTGGATTGCAGAAGAAGGTTTGAGGAATGGCGCCAAATTCAAATTTTTCACTTAACTTAATTTCTTTAAGTAGACAAAAAATGGGAGGCATTACTTTTTGACCGACCCTCGTATATAGGCTGCTGGAGTCATCTGCACTTTTTTCCAGTCGCTTGGGACTTTGCACTCGGCGAGAGATTCACAATAAATGCAAGCAAGGTAAGGGGCCAATGCCGTGGCGTACTTTTTGTAAAACTGAACTGGGATTCCATCCAGACCTAGTGACCTATTTTCTTTCAAATCTTTCAGGTTTTTCTATACGCGAGTTATGCTTATTACTACGTCATCCATACGGGAGTCTGTCCGATGACCAAATGACGATATGTTTGTATGATTCTGCTGTGTGAACGATTTCTTGAAATTGAAATTTAAAACTTCGGCTTTGGTTTTGTTATTTTCGACTCCCACACCAGACTGGTCAACAACGGACTGAATGGATGTCTTAGACCCATTTATTTGTTTCGTGAAGTGTAAAAATTTTACAGTTTTGAACATTTTGTGTATTATTTCTACTGGCTTTCTTGTAGATGGTGTGAGCTGTCCGAAGCCAAGTGTTCTGTACGTTGGGCACCCACAATATGATTGCGGTTAAATACACTAATATCACAGGCCTGACTTACCCAAGGCCCAATGCTATCACTATCTCTCTCTCTCTCTATCTCTGTGTGTGTGTGTGTCAAAAATGGTTCAAATGGCTCTGACCACTATGGGACTTAACTTCTGAGGTCATCAGTCCCCTAGAACGTAGAACTACTTAAACCTGACTAACGAACCTGCGACTGTAGCGGTCGCGCGGTTCCAGACTGTAGCGCCTAGAACCGCTTGGCCACTCCGGCCGGCCTCTCTGTGTCGTTCAAGTTCAGCAGTCATCTTTAATTCAGCTATTCATGAGTATTTGTGTAAGATATTTTGCGTCTAGATACTGCGGGATAACAGGCAGCACTCTGCCTCTTTTCAGTATTCTTTCTTATCTTCCACGATTCTCTCATTTCTTCTCCACAGAGTCTCTTTCTGTCTTCAGTCTACTTTGTAACAGGTTTCTTGGGGATTTCGGTCTCTGGCCTCACATTTCGCTTGTGCATCTTGTCTCTGTTTGTGTTTCTGTCTTCAGTATCTATTGGATCAATTTGTACTTTTTCCAGGTCAACAGTGACTTGCATGGTCCATGATACTGTTGACTTGACTCCCTGTATGTATGTCAGAATTCTGCCGGTGACTCATTGGATGTGACCTGCTGACACCACCTGCTAGGTTTTACTTCTTCTCTGTGGTTTTCCTAGAGCGCAGTCTGTATCCCTTTTCTGTCATCTTTCGGCTGAGAATTTTTCTAATAATTTTGCGTTCTTCCTTCAGTATGCTTTCCATGTTGCTTTTCGCATGGAGTGATAGTGTTTCACTTACATATAGTATTTCAGGCTTCATTATTGTGTTGTAGTGTCTGATCTTTGTCTGAACGGACAGGCATTTGTTATTATCTACACTGAAGTGACAAGAATCATGATATAGCGATATGCACATATATAGATGGCGGTAGTATCGCGTACACAAGGTATAAAAGGACAGTACAATGGCAGATCTGGGTGATTCATGTGCACATGTGTCCGACACGATTATGGCCACACGACGGGAGTTAACAAACTCTGAATGTGCAATCGTAGTTGGAGCTAGACGCATGGGACATTCCATTTCGTAAATTGTTAGGGAATTCAGTATGCCAAGACCCACATTTTCAAGAGTGTGCCGAGAATACCATATTTCAGGCATTACCTCTCACCACGGACAACGCAGTGGCTGACAGCCTTTAGTTAAAGACAGACCAGCGGCGTTAGCGTAGAGTTCTCAGTGCTAACAGACAAGCAACACTGTAAAATAATCGCAGTAATCAATGTGGAACTTAGGACGATCGAATGCGTTAGGACAGTGCGGCAAATTTGGCGCTAATGGGCTATGGGAGCAGACGACCGACGGGAGTGGCTTTGCTAACAGCACGACATCGCCTGTCCCGTCTCTCCTGGGCTGGTGACCATATCGGTTGGACCCCAGACGACTGTAAAGCCGCGCTCTGGTCAGTTCCGATTTCAGTTGGTAAAAGCCAACGTGAGGATTTGACTGTGGCGCAGACCCCATGACGCTATGGACCCAAGTTGTCAATAAGGCACTGTGCAAGCTGGTTCAAAATGGTTCAAATGGCTCTGAGCACTATGGGACTCAACTGCTGAGGTCATTAGTCCCCTAGAACTTAGAACTAGTTAAACCTAACTAACCTAAGGACATCACAAACATCCATGCCCGAGGCAGGATTCGAACCTGCGACCGTAGCGGTCTTGCGGTTCCAGACTGCAGCGCCTTTAACCGCACGGCCACTTCGGCCGGCTGTGCAAGCTGGTAGTGACTTCACAATGGTGTGGGCTGTGTTTACATGTAATAGACTGGGTCCTCTGGTCCAACTGAACCGACCATTGACTGGAAATGGTTATATTCGGCTACTTAGAGACCATCTGCAGTCATTCATGGAGTTCATGTTCCCAAACAATGATGGAATTTTTATGGATGAAGATGCGCCATGTCACCGAGCCACAATAGTTCGTGATTGGATTGAAAAACGATCTGGACAATTCTTGCGAATTGTCTGGCCAATCCAGATAGCCTGACATGAATCCCATGGAAAATTTCTAGGCCATAATCTGGATGGCAGTTCGTGCCCAAAATCGTGTACCGGAAAACTTTCGCAGTTACCGACGGCTATACCGGCAGCATGGCTCATTACATTTCTGCAGTGGTCTACCAATGATTTGTTGAGTCCCTGCCACGTCAAGTTTCTGTACTATGCTGGGAAAAAGGAGGTTCGACATGATGTTAGGAGGTATCCCATGACTTTTGGCACCTCACTGTATGCCTTGTATTTTGCCGTGCCTGTGGCCTTGCTGCCAGTGGTAACTCCGGCTCCCGTCAGATCACCGAAGTCAAGAGGCGTCAGGCTTGGCTAACACTTGGATGAGTGACCGTTCGGTCTGCCGAGCGCTGTTGCCAAGCGAGGTGCACTCAGCCCTTGTGAGGCCAATTGAGGAGCTACTTTATTAAGAAGTACCGGTTCCAGTCACGAAAACTATGACAACGTCTGCGACAGCAGTGTGGTGGCCAAATGCCCCTCCATATCCGCATCCAGCGACACCTATCAGCTGAGTATGAGACGGCAGTCTGTCGGCACCGTTGGCCTTTCTGAGGCCTGTTCGGGAGGAGTTTATTTTTTTTAATATTTTGCCGTAAGCTCTCTTCATTTTTTGTAGTCGAGTCTTCCGTGAGATTTTTTCTCCTCCTGTATGTTCGAAGCCTTCACCTAGACATTTGAAATGTGTAATTGTTTATCTTGCTGTATTTTATATCTAATTTTTGTATGTTTAATTTTGCACAATAGAATTCAGACGTCTGGAAAGATATTTGCAGGCCAACTTTTACTCCACGTTCCTTTTAGTATTTCTATTTGTTGTTTTGTTGCTGTTGCTTTGTAATCCGAGAGTATGACCAGGTCGTCTGCGAAAGCTAGGTTTGAGATATCTATCTTGTCCCAGGATCGTCCTAGTCGTGTTGGTTTCCATTGTCCTTGGATTTTCAGTTCTTTTTCCCATTGATTTGTCCAGGAATAGGTTGAACAGTAATGGGAATAATCCGTCGTATTGGCATACTCCAGTTTTGATCATAAAGGGATCAGAGATTTCACCCATGAATTTAACTTTCTATATTGTGCCATCCAATGTCTGTCTGATTAGTCATAGTGTTTTTGGGTCAGGTCCCTGTTCTTCTAAGACGTTGTACAAGGTTTGTCGGTGAATAGAGCCGTGCGCTTTCTTGAAATCTTTGAAAGTACAAATTACTGGAGTATCCCTGATAGCCTTGTCTTTTAGAACTGTTTTCAGATTGAGAATTTGTTCTGTGCATGAACGACCGGGGCGGAAACCTGCCTGCTATGCACCAATTTTGTGTTCTAACTGTTCTTGTGTTCTCTAGAGTCAGATCGATGAGAAAACTTTGTAGGTGACTTGTAGCGGGGATATTCCTCTGTAGTTGTTCACATTCGTCCTATCACCCTTCTTGTGCAGCGGATGGATAAGTGCACATTTCCGGTCGTCAAGAAGTTTTTATGTTTTCCAAATGGTGGTTATTACTTGAGTAAGTTCCTGTAAAGTCTTTGGTCCGAGGTTCTTTAGTAGTTCTGCAATGATGTCGTCTTCACTGGATATCTTGTTCTTTTTTAATTTAAGTGCACATCTTCAGATGTTGGTGGGAGTGACTCTGGGTGAGTGGGGGTGCAATCCTGTGTTCCGAATCTTGTTTCAGGTTCAAGGTCGTTGCGGAGATCAGAGAAATAACGTGCCACTGTCTGACAATTGTCTTGATTGTTAATGTGAATTTTCCATCTTGTTTTCAGAAAAATATGTTTTGAGATGTGTATCCGCGGACCTTCATTGCGAAACTCCTGTAGAATTCTCTCGTGGTATGGTTGCGGAAATTTTCCTCTATAGCGTCCAGTTGCCCCTTCATGCAGGTTCTCTTGGTTTGCCTAGTGAGTCTTGCAATCTGTTGTCTGGGCACGTTAATAGGATATAGGTTTTCTAAGAACTTTTTACTGTTGTATTTCTGGAAGACCTTTTTGCATCCTTCTAGTGCATCATTTCGTTCTGAGCCTCACCGTGGGTACTATCAGTTCTTTTGCTTTTTATCTGCAATTTTTGTGGAATTCCACCCATAATTGCTTGTTGTCTTTCCCTTCCCTGCTTTATGTTGGATTCTATTATGTTTTTCGTGTCAAACTTCTCTATGTGTTTTATTTCTGACGGATTTCTTTCGGTGTAAATTTGATTTTGATTCGAACTAGACAGCATCCACATATGCCGCTGAATGCACCTACAAAATTGCATCATTGTGAGACGCTTAGTTCAGAAGATATGACGTCGTAAACATTCAGCTGCGGGAAAACAAACTGCAGGTCGAAATTCGCTAGAGACACAGGTGAGATATGAGAGATGCGTGAAATATACGCATATCAAAAAAAAATTGCATCACCCCAGTTCCCAGAACTCCTGAAGATAGACGCTCACTGTGAATACTGTATCACAGACACAGTCCCTTTGACTGTTCAGAGATGTCACTAAACCCGCTCAAAGATATAAAAAACCATGCATGAGAAGCCCCTATTAAACGGAGGGGGTCCGACAGCCGATCAGTTCCAGTTATTCCACCAGGAAGGAGGTATACGGCTCGTGTTGTCTGTAGTTCAACCATGCCTAGACGGTCAATACCGCGGTTCGATCGCGTCTGCATTGTTACTTTGCGCCAGGAACGCCTCTCAACAAGGGAGGTGTCCAGGCGTCTTGGAGTGAACCAAACCGATGTTCTTCGGCCATGGAGGAGACACAGAGGGACAGGAACTATCGATGACATGCCTCGCTCAGGCCGCCCAAGCGCTACTACTCAAGTGGATGACCGCTACCTACGGATTATGGCTCGGAGGAACCCTGACGGCAACGCCACCACGTTGAATAATGCTTTTCGTGCAGCCACAGGACGTCGTGTTACGATTCAAACTGTGTGCAATAGGCTGCATGATGCGCAACTCCACTCCCGACGTCCATAGCGATGTCCATCTTCGCAACCACGACACCATGCAGCGCGGTACAAATGGGCCCAACAACATGCCAAATGGACCGCTCAGGATTGGCATCACGTTCTCTTCACTGATGAGTGTCGCATTTGCCTTCAACCAGACAATCGTGGGAGACCTGTTTGGAGGCAACCCGATCAGGCTGAACGAGTTAGACACACTGTCTGGCGAGCGCAGCAAGGTGGAAGTTGCCTGCTGTTTTGGGTGGGATTATATGAGGCCGACGTACGCCGCTGGTGGTCATGGAAGGCGCCGTAACGACCGTACGATACGTGAATGCCGTGCTGCGACCGATAGTGCGAGGCATTCGTCAACATTTACGACAGTTCGTGCCCCTGTCGTGCACATCTTGTGAATGATTTCCTTCAGGACAACGACATCGCTCGACTAGAGTGGCCAGCACGTTCTCCAGACATGAACCCTATCGAACTTGCCTGCGATAGATTGGAATGGGCTGTTTATGGACGACATGACCCACCAACCACACTGACGGATGTACGACGAATCGCCGTTGAGGAGTGGGACAATTTGGACTAAGAGTGCCTTGATAAACTTGTGAATAGTATGCCACGACGAATACAAGCATGTATCAATGCAAGAGGACGTGCTACTGGGTGTTAGAGATACCGGGGTGTACAACAATCTGAACCACCACCTCTGAAGGTCTCGCTGTATGGTGCTACAACACGCAATGTGTGGTTTTCATGAGCGATGATGAGGGTGGAATGATGTTTATATTGATCTCTATTCCAATTTTCTGTACAGGTGATGCAAAACTTTTTTTGAAGTGTGTATCAAAATATACTTGGCATGAGTGTATGCGGGCAAAGCCAAAGGTAAAATTATCTTCCTAAACCCTTGGATCATTTAATGATACACATTAAATTTACTATATGGAAAAAGTACTGTGGGAGTAAGAAACAGAAATCACTGGGGTGGGGGTGGCAATGTGGAGAGGGAAGAGGGGCTGGGAGAGATGGCCACATCGAGAGTGGAAAGGAGGACAAGGACCAAGATATGGGGGGGGGGAGGAGATGTACAGAGAGAGGTGGAAGGGAAATTGATAGATAAAGGGAAGAGAAGGAGATGCACATATAGAGGAGAGAGGAGGAAGTGGACTGAGAGATGGGGAGGGGAAAATAGACAGAGAAAGCGAGGAGGAAATGGACAAAGAGAGGGGGAAGGAGCAAATGAATAGAGAAGTGGGGGAGAAGGAGATTGAGGGGGTGAAGAGAAGGTAGAGGTGTCAGGAGAAGAAGGACTCAGACGATGGAGAAGGAGATGGATATAGCGCAAAGCAGCAGATGGACAGAGGGGGGAGGAGCGTACAGACAGGGAGAGTGGGGATGAACACGTGGACACAGAAAGGGTCAGAAGGAGATGGACAGAGAATGGAAGGTGGAGGAGTTGGACAGAAAGAGCGGAGAGAAGGAGATGACCAGCGAGGAGGGCAGAGAGGATGGACAGACAGAGGGGGTAGGAGATGAACTAATATAGTTGGAATAAATACATACCTGGGCAAAGACAGGTACTCAACTAGTAACAGATAAATAATGTTAATGGGCGGATGCCAGATAAGTCTCCTGATTTTAAAATCATTTTATGCAGCATTAACTATTACAGGTGGGGTTCTTCACTTGTCAGCAGCTGTTCATCTCTAACGCCGTTACGGGCAAAATTTCTTTTATTAGAACATATACTCTACCTCATCGTCTCATTTGAGATTTCCATTAATTGTTTTGTGACTTTTTAACGCTCATTATGAATGTTACAGTCTTTGCTGTATAGTAACTGTATATAAACGGGTAGTCTTCAGCACACATCATGTTTACATGCTATAATATCTGTCGTAGACCTGCGTACATATGAATCCTTTAATGTGTGGCTGTTAAGTTCAGTTGGTCGCCAGAAACCGGCTCGCTGGTGACCGCTTGTGACGCAGCTGGAACGTCCCCTTCATTTTGTGCTATAGATTTCCACCATGTCCCGCTATCCAGATTCTCACGGACATGAACAGCCTCGTCAAGGAAAGTGGTAAGGCCAACAGCGTGTAGTGGTGAAACCTCTCTACGGAGGAAGGACGCAACGTAAAGACGCGCCCACACCAGCCGCCCCGGGCTGCACCGCGTCCCACAAAAGCAACAAAAGAGGTTCGGCGTAGCGCAGCGCGCTGGGTGTGGCCAACAAAACGCGCCGCTCTGCGCAATAACAAACAAGCTCCGCGCAGTGTTTATACATCAGACGAAATGCGTTCGTCCGCTATCTATTTGGACCGACGATTCTCATTGTCCACTTTTATTAACACGCGTGCACACATTGCTGCGCACCTACGAATATTCTGCTCCATTCAGTGCAGTTCTGAGCTGCTCTGCGACGCACGTTTGTGCTCGGTGCGGCGCGTCCGGTGTGGACACTGCTAAACTAAACCTAAGACTTCCTGTGCATAAGAGAATCTCGAGCACTTTTAGATTCACCGATGCAGTTCCAAATTACCTTGTCGTTTGTTCATTTTATAATTGCAGTTACGAGGCAGTGGTCTCAGAGAGATTCTACAAACAGTGAAGATGATCAGGCGTAAGTTATTCAGGTAGTGGTGGTCGTGTATTGTCTCAGCACGAAACGTAATGTGAAAATATGAAGAGTTAATCGTTTGCTCTTTGATTGACACTTGGGATTACGGCGTAAAACAATGTTGGAAGAGCAGCGATTGAAAATATATTCACTTTAAAAAATGGCTCAAATGGCTCTAAGCACTATGGGACTTAACATCTAAGGTCGTCAGTCCCCAAGACTTAGACCTACTTAAACCTAACTAACCTAAGGGCATCACACACATCCATGCCCAAGACAGGATTCGAACCTGCGACCGTAGCAGCCGCGTGGTTCCGAACTGAAGCGCCTAGAACCGCTCGACAACAGCGGCAAGCTATTCACTTTAAAGATGCTGATAAATGAAAGAAGGGAATTAAATAATGATATGCACATAGTTTTTATCTACTATGTATGTCAACGCGTTTGACAGATTAAACAGGACAGATATTTGGTCCATATTACAAGAAAATAGAATTCCGCGACACTCCGTAAAGCCCATAAAAAGCTTAAGCAGTGAAGCTAAATTTGTAATAAAAACAAGGAAAAAAATAAGCAAAAATTGCGTTATAACTAACCAAGGATTTAAACAAAGTCGCTCTCTTTCGCCAATTTTATTCAGTTTATATACAAATGACATAATTGAACAGTGGAATGAGAACACAAAAAATTAAGGAATAAAACTAAATAACGACTATTATATAATAACATTATTGTAATCTGACGGCCAGACTATAATAGCTACATCAGGAGAAGAACTGCACTGAATTTTTTTTTATTTAAACCAAATTGGTGAAAATTATAGTTTTAAAATATCAGTGGGAAAGCCAGAAGTAATGGCATCCCGGGAGTGCAACAAGTGCGATCAGATATACTGATAGGAAACAAAATAATCGCCTAAGTAATCCATTTTAGCTACCTGGGCTGCGAAATTTCTTTTGATTATTATAAAGATGTAATTAATAAGACACTAAAATTTCAGAGTTTCTGCGAAACAATGTAAAAAAACATTAAACGAAAAGACAAGTACAGAAATGCAACTGAAATAATGCAACTGAAATTCTGTAAAACGCTAACTGTTCTATTGCTTCTTTAGGGATATGAGGCTTGGATAGCAAACAAGGAAGACATAAATCAAATATTGGCGTCAGAAATGGAAATCCTCAGATCAGCTAAAGGATGTAAACTAGAACCCGGATTAAGAAACGAAGGTATTAGAAATGAGCTTAAAATATTTACAGTAACAGAAAAAAGCAGAAATGGAAACAACACGTAAAGAGAATCCATATATTTAGACAACATTGTCTATGGAGAGCAGCGAGATGCAGGCCAGGGTGGCCGAGCGGTTCTAGGCGCCACAGTCTGAAACCGCGCGACCGCTACGGTCGCAGGTTCGAATCCTGCCTCGGGCATGGATATGTGTGATGTCCTTAGGCTAGTTAGGTTTAAGTAGTTCTAAGTTCTATGGGACTAATGACCTTAGAAGTTAAGTCCCATAGTGCTCAGAGCCATTTGAACCATTTTTAGCAGCGAGATGATGCTTTATTCAGGTTAAAGTGAACAGTCGAGATCTCAATAAAGATCTCGACTGTTCATTTTAACCTAAATATAGTTTCAGGTCGCTGCTCTCCATAGACAATGTTGTCTAAATTTAGGAACAATTTATCGAGTCAGGTATTTGGAGATCTAAAGACGTTCATTGACATCAGAACTAAAATCATGAAATCATATTGCGATCTCGACTAAACATAAACAGAATGCCGCAAGACAGATACCCTAAAATAATTTTGCAGTATGCAGAGTGTTCCAGGAGGAACAGCCAATATTCACGAGTGTGAGAGGAGGGATAGTACACATGGCCACTAAAACGCACTCCTTAAGAGACGTGATTACTTTTTCAGTAGTGTTCGATTGTGTTCGTATTAGCACACCTCATGACCTCTTCCACAGCGCGACTGCTGCAACAACCCACTGTAATGGATACCACACAACATGGATTCTCAATAGCCTTGTGCAAGAAGCTGTCACCGGGTGACCACGTTAAAGTTTCGTAGCTCCTGTACCACTCTCCTAGCAGTATCATGGGTGATCTACATGAACTATGGTTTTATCCACCTGGCGGAGATTTAGCATGTGCTAACTGCACTCCTCTTACAATGTGGAATTCATTTTAGGACTACCTTTGATAAGCAATCAGCTTTTCCGACCTTGAGTCTATCATAAAAAAGCCTTGGTATTTTACTGGAGCATTAGTTTTGACTCTTTCGACGTTCTCCTTGCAATGTATAAATTCCAGCTTTAGCCATTCAATGGTCAGTCTTTTAAGAGGTTACGCAATTAATGAGTTAAAACTTGAACGATAGTACTTCGTAAATGCTCTCTATCCTTATGACATCAAAGGTTATTATCACCTGAAAGTGCACGTATAATGTTGTTGAGAAACCGGTTCTGTTGCCTAATAAAGGAAGCTGTATACAGATAATGCGGCTCTGAAGGTTTTTCATTAACTTTCTAAAAAAGATGAAGCATTTTTAAGAACACTTTGGAAAAGTTTTGGAAATTTCTTGACAGTAACAATGTGAACAAGTGTTCACATCAGTATGCACTTTAGAGCCTATGCTTACTCGGCATTTCTTCTTGTTTTTGTCCATACCACCACCTCTCAAAATATGAAAAGCAAAGGGCTTGCGGTAGAAGAGATTTGTTTCACAGTACGGAAGACGAGTGATAATTCCTGTCATATCCGTGAATACTGACCATTGCTACTGGGACAAGCCTGTACAGCCTAACAGGAAAGGGACGTAGGTCAGTCCAGGAAACTACTGAGCTAAGAAGCTGAAGCTGGAACAGTTTTCTCGAACGTAATCCATAATAGCAACCACTCATCTGTTTTTCCCCGAGGGTGTGAAGAAGTACTCAAAGGTCTTAAGGTATGCGGTATGCATTGTAGAGCCCCGATTTAGTGGACATTTTTTCCATGTTTTCATCCATACTAACTCCTCCAAAAATTTGGAAACCAAAGCGCTTGAAGCAGAAATGCCTTAATTTACAGTATAGAAGACGGAAAGTGCACATAGCTCTTAAGCTATGCGTCTTAGAGCCCTTCACCATCATCCCTGAAAGTTTGTAACATCATCACGAAATCACACTGTATGTAATGTTGTTAATATGGGTTGGCTGCACCTTTTAACTTTGCATAAAATTTAACCTATTCACTGCCTCACTGAACATCATACCCATGAACAGTGGATAAATCATTATACAGACTTATGGTGATCATAGAAGGCCGAAGATGACACTGGAAAAAGAATGTACAACGAAATAGTAGATCCAGTTACTGTGCAGGAGCTACAAGAGGCTTTGAAATACACGAAGAATAGAAAATCCACTGGAACAGATGGAGTAAGTGCAGAACTAATTATATGTGGAGGGTTCTCACTAGATAAAAGACTTTCACAATTAATAAATGTATGTTGGACGGACAACAGGATCCCAGACCCTTGATATACAGTAGAAGTGATCTCTCCTTTCAGGAAATGGGAACGTAATGACTATAAAAATTACCGTGGCGTCAGTTCTTTTAATGTTGGCTACAAACTATACTCAAAGATAATCAATAACCCTATGAAGAATATCATAGAAGCTATTATCTCTGAAGAACAAAATGGATTTGGATCAAGTCTTTCATGCACAGACAATGTGTTTGTAATAACAAACATTATGGAAAAACACAGGCAATTTACTACAGAAACCCAAATAGCCTATATCGACCTTGAGAAGGCTTTCAACAGCGTGGGCCATGATAGCGTATGGAAGATCATGTTTGAATGCGGATATCCTTATCATCTAAGAGACGTAATGAAAAGTCTTTACAAAAATACACGCATTGCAATAAACACACGTAGAAATCGATTAGAAAAATAATTATTAACCAGGGTGTTAGACAACGGTGTAGACCAGTGGTTCCCAAAAGGTGGTCCGCGGACCCCAGAGGTTCGCAAGATGCTATTAGAATAAAAAATATATTAAATATATTTCGTATGATAACAGATTTTTTGTTTTGGCCGCTTCCTGCATGAGCAGAGCTTTAGCGAACGCTAACTTCTGCGTCTAGCGTCTTCCTTGAGCCAACTGGGTGCTGACGGAGTGGAGGCGATGCATTGGGCTGCCTACCTGCTGGATGCTGAGCAGGCAGCGCTTCCGCAGCTGCTCGTCCTCGATGTCCTTAGCAGCCTGCGGCTTCCCGGGACACACGGGGTCCGGCGGTGGGTCGTCCATGCAGCCGCACCGGCACGGCGGCAGCTTCTGCACACACCGGAAACCAAGTGCGGTATCGCTCACTGGCTGCTTCTGCACTCTGAATGCATTTACTTATCTTGCTCGCAGTAAGCAGTAGCGTGTACTTTTCAAGCGTTACTGAGAAAATCGCAAGATAATTTTGGTCGTCAAATGCCGGGTGATCAAAAAGTCAGTATAAATTTGAAAACTTAATAAACCACGGAATAATGTAGATAGAGAGGTAAAAATTGACACGCACGCTTGGAATGACAAGGGGTTTTATTAGAGCAAAAAAAAAAAAAAAGTTCACAAAATGTCCGACAGATGCGCGTCGTTTGGTGATGATCGTGTGCTCAGCCGCCACTTTCATCATGCTTGACCTCCCAGGCCCCCAGACCTCAGTCCGTGCGATTATTGGCTTTGGGCTTACCTGAAGTCGCAAGTGTATCGTGATCGACCGACATCTCTAGGGATGCTGAAAGACAACATCCGACGCCAGTGCCTCACCATAACTCCGGACATGCTTTACAGTGCTGTTCGCAACATTATTCCTCGACTACAGCTATTGTTGAGGAATTATGGTGGACATATTGAGCATTTCCTATAAAGAACATCCTCTTTGTTTTGTTTTCCTTTGTTATACTAATTATTGCTGTTCTGATCAGATGAAGCGCCATCTGTCAGACAATTTTTGAACTTTTGTATTTTTTTGGTTCTAATAAAACCCCATGTCATTCCAAGCATGTGTGTCAATTTGTACCTCTCTATCTACATGATCCCGTGATTTATTCAGCTTTCAAATTTATACTGACTGTTTGATCACCCGGTATACACCCGTGCGTGGCCATTTTTAAGATGAAGCGGCGGCACCCGAGTGGTTAGCGTTCAAGCCCCGTAATCGCTGGATCGTTGGATCGACTCTCGTTCGTCAGTTTTTTTTATTTTCAACACAGTCATTTTCTTTACTGTTTATATTACAATTGATATAATGGGAAAATACGTGCAATCGGATGAACTTTTATTAAATTTACAATGTTATTTGGCAGTCTACAAATTTTTACTATCACAAGTAATATAATATTCATAACTAGCGACTAGTAAACGACCAAAGGCATTAAGTGATACTGAACATGTATGCTTGTCCGTGTGTTCACAACTGTTCGTATTTAATCGAAAGAGAACGAGAAATTGCTTCTCGTGAAGACGCTATTAAAATACACTCGATACGGCAGGACCAATTATCAGCGCCGATATTTAAGGAAATGCTGCGTTACACATGGTTTGCTTCCAAACTATCGGCTGAAGGAGAGGTTTTCGAAAATGTTAACGAGGTTTGTTTTCCCACGGAAAACACCAAAAGACCTTGCGTATGCGGAAAAATAGCATTTATTCAATGCAGCTGGTGCCGTTTAGCTTTATGTTTTCCATTTTTTTACGAAGAAAACCACCCTGCAACTTGTAAAGTAGAAAGCGACTATTAATTGTACATCTTTCGAAAGCCGTCTGTGCCGGTCAAAACTTGCAGGTAACAAGTCGTTTCGGGCTGTTTCCGGGTATAGGGGACTTCTCAAATCACGGACAAGCATACATTTTCAGTATCACTTTATGCGTTTGGTCGTTTACTTCAAATGGCTCTGAGCACTATGGGACTTAACATTTGAGGTCATCAGTTCCCCAGAACTTAGAACTACTTAAGCCTAACTAAACTAAGGACATCACACACATCCATGCCCGTGGCAGGATTCGAACCTGCGACCGTAGCAGTCACGCGGTTCCGGACTGAAGCGCATAGTACCGCACGGCCACCGCGGCCGGCGGTCGTTTAGTAGTCGATAGTTATGAATATTATATTATTTGCGGTAGTAAAAATTTGTAGACTGCCAAATAACATTGTAAATTTAGTAAAAGTTCATCCGATTACACGTATTTTTCCCATTATATCAATTGTAATACAAATAGTAAAGAAAATGAGTGTTGAAAATAAAAAAAAAACTGACGAACAGGATTCGATCCAGCGATCTAGCGATTACGGGGCTTGAACGCTAACCACACTTTTTTTTTTTTGCATGGTTCGTTGTATTTCGTCGTAGCGGACGTCACATGACATCCGTTGAAGTTCGTTGTTGATCGTTTCACTCAGTTTTTTTTTTATGACAGAGGCCAGCCAGCTGTCTGACCGAACACGCTTTTTTTTTCGTTGTGTTTGGTCGTTGCGGACGTCACAATGACATCCGTTCAAGTTAATTTGTTGATCCTTCCACTCAGTTTTTTTATTACAGAGGCCAACCAGCTGTCTGACCGAACACGCTGAGCTACCGTGACGTCACCACTCGGGTGCCGCCGCTTCCTCGTACCAATGGCCACGCGCAGGTATATATTTGACGACCAAAATTATCTTGCAATTTTCTCAATAACGCTTGAGAAGTACGCGCTACTGCTTACACATTTTGTTGTCCTCAACGGAGTAGAACGGGTGTACGAAGTTTGCAGTAAATCCGCGTTCCAGACGTCGTGGCCTCCCCTTGTTAGTGTCGGAGACTCTCACACCGTTGTTCTTCCTGCCTAAGCTATCAAAAGGCGTAACAATGAACCACCAGTACACTACCTGATCAATAGTATCCGGACAGACCTGTGCACTGCGAAACTTCGCAAACTGACCACTAGATGTCACAAGACTTGCGGACCTGGAAGTATAAAAGGAGGCGTTGGAGTACTGTGTTATGCAGTTACCGACCCGCTAGTCTTTTTAGTGGTTTGGGCAAAATCTTCCCGAGAGTCATCCAGGCCCGCATTTTGGAACCAATGGTGGCAGACAGTACAATCAGGGCAGAACAGTATGGCTTGCAACGTAAATTATCCTCGGAGCTGCAACTCCTTCGTCTGACAGAACATGTTACCAGGAATTTCAGTGTGTCTAGTGCTATTGCAGCGGTCTTCTTGGATATTGAAAGGGCCTATGATAACGGAACAACTAATTCGGAAACTGGATGAACTGACGTCGATGCCCAATTGTTATGTGAAACTTATAGCCAGTTTTGTGACAGAAAGAAAGATGATTGTTACAGTATAAGGCCAATCGTTTGATACCCGACTGGCGCAGACGAAGCTGCCTCAAGTATCTCAAGTATCCGTTTTATCCCCACTTCTATTTAATCTCTGTGTCAATGATATGCCAACAGTCACTGGGGTACAAATTACTCAATTTGCCTATGATGCGGCTTTTCTCACCAGCAGCAGACATATTCACGCCGACATTCGACGCCTTCAAAACTGTTCAAATGTGTGTGAATTCCTAAGGGACCAAACTGCTTAGGTCATTGGTCCCTAAACTTACACACTACTTAAATTAACTTAAATTTATGCTAAGAATAACACACACACCCATGCTCGACGGACGACTCGAACCTCCTGCGGGAGGGCCGCGCAGTCTGTGTCATGACGCCTCAAACCGCGCTCAACAAGTTCAATGTCAACTAGATGCCACAGCCGCTTGGTGTAAGACCAGTAAGGTGCAACTAAATCCCGCCCAGACGACAGCCATCTGTTTCAACAAGAAACGCCCCTCAGTGCCTACCAACTTGAGACTGCTAGGGGGGATATCCCCTGGGGGGCAACGGTGATTTACCTGGGGGTCACTTTGGACAAACACTTCTTTCTCCATAAAGATGTTGACCTCCTCACGAACAAAGCTTTCGGCATCACCAAGAAACTCATCCCCTTTTTCCAAGAATAGTGACCTCAGAGCCACAGCAAGACTTCGATTATACAAGGCGATGGCGCTCTCTAAGATACTGTGTGGCAGCTCGGTCTGGGGTCTTTCCAGTCCAACATAAATTGGCTGTCTACAAGTTTTACAAAATATGTTACTCAGATTGGTACTCTGTGCCAGCCGCTGTATTTACATCGCTGACTTGCACACTGCCCCCCCCATGTGGATACAGTAGAAGCAGCTCGCAAATGGACAACGACCTTGCACAACAAGGTAGACATTTTGCATAACTCAGTGTACCATAAAAAAACTCTGGGGAGGACAATACCCCTCCCATTGTATCAGTATAAGGTACCACGTTCTGTGGTACCATGACACCCTAACCCATTGCACCAACTGGCGGTACCTTATGGACCCTGAGTAGCTGACCCTGAGTAGCTGACCCCAAACATATATTCATAATAAAGTGAACCTAAGCACCTAATTACTTCTTTTCACCACGAAGAAGTCTGGATTGTCGTCGACGACGGTACTTCAATTTACAGTGCAGTGTGTAAAAAAAAAAAAAAAAAAAAAAAAAAAAAAAAAAAAAAAAAAAAAAAAAAAAAAAAAAAGAAAGAAAAAAAAAACTATGTTGTGTAGAGAAGCAGTAATGGCAGAATGAGCTGGTCAAGCGAGCTCAGTGACCAGTAATTTGATGTCACCTGAGTAATAAATCCATCAGGGACACTTCAGCCCTTCTAAAGTTGTCGGCTGTTGCTGTTGTGATTGTGAAGCGGAACCGCGAAGGAACAACCACAAGTCCACAAGTAATCCAAAACAGACAGATCTCATACGAGGGGCGTTTCAAACGTCCGTGCAAAGTCCGAGAGATGGCACCACCGGCGCGTATCTACGTCATGTTTAGTTAGTAGCATATTTGGAAAGAACGCACACCAAGTTTCAGCCATATTGGTCTATTTCTTTGTGTTTGTCATTCGTGTGAATCAAGGAAGTCGAGTGATTGTTAAAAAATGGACGAAAAAGAACTTAGTGTGGTGATTAAACATTACTTTATGAAAGGCAAAACGCGTCAGGAGACTTAAGAGAAGCTTGGTAAACATTACAGTAACGTTCTGGACGCCCTGTGGAGGTTACGACTCCAGAAATCATTGATAAAATCCATGATATGGTGATGGATGGCAGAAGAGTTAAGGTGCGCGAGATTGCTAGTGCTGTGAGCAGCTCAAATGAACGGGTACATAATATTTTGCATGAACATTTGGACAAGAGAAAGCTATCCACAAGATGGGTTCCGCGATTGCTCATGCTTGACCAAAAACGGAATCGTGTGAAATGTTGTAAGGATGGTTTGCAGCTGTTCAGGAAGAATCCGCAGGACTTTAAACATCGTTTCGTCGCTGTGGATGAAACATGGACACATTACTATACTCCTGAGACCAAACAACATTCTAAACAATGGGTTACCAAGGCAGAATCTGCACCAAAAACGGCGAAGACCATTCCTTCGGCCGGAAAGGTTATGGCGACTGTCTCTTGGGATTCGCAAGGGATAATCCTCATCGACTATCTGGAAAATGGTGAAACTATTACCGGTGCATATTATTCATCGTTATTGGACCGTCTGAAAACCGAGCTGCAAGAAAAACGCCGGCGATTGGACCGCAAAAAGTCCTTTTCCATCAGGAAAATGCACCAGTACACACATCAGTAGTTGTGGTAGCAAAATTATTGGAAATAAGATTCCAACACTGTTCTCCAGACTTGGCTCCCTCGGAGAACTCTTTGTTCCCCAATTTGAAGAAATGGCTGGCAGGACAAAGATTTTATTCAAACGAAGAGGTGATTGCAGCATCTAATAGCCATTTTGCAGACTTGGGCAATTCCTATTATTCGGAAGGGATCAACAAATTAGAACAGCGTTGGACGAAGTGTATAAGTCTAAAAGGTGACTATGTCGAGAAATAAAAAAGGTTTACCCCAAACACGTACGTAGTTTTTATTTTTGCACGGACTTTTCAAATGCCCCTCGTATACTGACGGACAGAGACTGTCGAGCATTGTGGAGGGTGGTTCTAAAAAATCGAATGAAACCAGCGGAAGAAATCTCTCATGAGTGTCGAGGTGCTACCAGCAGTCCAAATAGCATAATGACGGTGCATAGGGAAATAAAAAGAATCGGGTAAAATGGTCGAGCAGGTCCTCGTAAGTCACACATTTCTGTAGGCAATGCTAAGCGGCGATCGATTTGATGTAAAGAGCGATGCCACTCGACAGTGAATGACTGGAAACGAGTGATTTGGAGTCTTGAATCACACTATGCCATGAGACAATGCGATGGAAAGGTTTGGGTTTGCCAAATATGTGGAGAAAGTTACCTGCCACTCCTGTTTAGCGCCAACAGTGAACTACGGAGGCACTGGTGTTATGGTGTGAGTATGTTTTCCGTCGTTAGGATGTGGTCCCGTTATTGCGCTTAAGGAAACGCTAAACGCCGAAGAACAAATTTCAGAGCGTTGTGTGCTGTGTACAGCAGAGAGACAGTTCGAAGACGATGATTAGTTTTTTCAGCATACCAATACCCCCTGTCTAAAACAAAATGTGAGATGGAACGGTTTGAGGATAATAGGATTCCTGAAATGGGCTGACCTACCCAGAGTGCTGACTTGAACCCAATGGTACCCCTTTCGGATCAGTTAGAACGTCGATTTCGCTCCAGGCCCCAGCACCCAACATCACTACATTCTCTGATTTCGGTTGTTGAGGATGAATGGACTTCCATTCTTCCAGGGACATTCACGCACCTCACTGAAAGTGTCCCCAGCAGAGGTCAAACCATCAAAAAAGTGAAGGATGGACACACCCCATATTACAAGTAATTTCCGCAATAGGTGTCTGGATGCTTTTGATCAGATAGTGTATTAAAATACAAGCATACTGGACCAAAAAATATTTTGCTGCTATGTTTGATGTTTAGAAGTCCGTGACTGCAGACACACGATGTGGTCTAGAATATGTCACTAATCAAACTTTCTTTTAAGTTATGTGGATTAATATAGACCCTTATTTGTGTGAAACATATTCCCATGCATACTGAATTAGCTCTTCCATTGTAATATAACTATCAATTTAGTGTTGACCCACACTATAATACTGATGAACCAGAACATTACGACCTCTATCCACTGCGAATCGAATGCCGTGTGTTGGCTTGATGCGGTAAGGAAAGATCCTATGTGCTCTACAGGGGCCCATGGCGTGATAAATCGGGACATTTGTTCTTTCATTCAAGTAACAAGAGACACTACAGTTATTTAAATATCAGTCTTTTGTTTCTTCACCAAACGGAAATAAATCACAGGCAATCTTATCTTTAATTTATCAAGTAAAATCTATGATTATAAGAGTAACTAAAAAACATAAAGTTGTGTTTCACGATCCGAACACTATCTTCAGATAATTGATAATTAATCGATTTTCCGGCGTAATAACACACTAAGCGTGTAACTTTTGACTTAAATGAAAAGTACGTCGACCTAGTTACTGTATTACCTGCCTCAGGACCCTACCCAGGATCTGGGAGCCATGGATGTCCAACCTTTACGCTTACCTCGGCCACAATGGAAGCAAGAAGACGAGTATTTTTGGGCCGCGCGTAATATACTTAACAGTAACAATAACCACTAAAAAACGAAAAGCAACTGGACCAATGACTGAATAGCATCGTGTAGCGGAAGTTTCAAATTCAAGATAGTCACTTTATCATAAATTTACATACAAGAGATTTTATGGTCTTTTTTTCACCGATCGAGTGGCACATGCTCACTTCTTGAGCCGCAGTGATACTTGATTTTTTTAAAAATATTTGTTTAACATTTAACAGTGTCACACACTAACTCATTTTAAAAATAATTGTATGCATTAAAACACATTTACGCTTCAGTCTTTTGTACGCAGATCTGCAAGAAATTATTCATTGAGTTATTTCCCTTTTTCATGTCCAAATATTATCATAAGCTTTACATATTGGAGTGTTCAGAAAATTCGCATAGTAAGTCTGCATTTTGGATGACGAGTTACTTTCTCATATTAATCCCATTAAGTATGCCACGTGCTGTAAGTTGTTCGTTACTTTAAGTCCAAAAATTATATGAACTGTGTGTGCCAGGATCCACGTTGTTGCGTGTCACTTTGCTTTGGGAAACGGTTTCCATTCGGTTTGGGCCGCATGCGGCCCGCGGGTTGGACACGCCTGATCTACGCTGTGAGAGAGGACTACTCAAACTTGTTCTGTGAAAGAGGGACATGCGGAGAAAATTACGCACTGATTCTTGCTAAATAAAACTACTGAAAAACACTGTTTATAAATCACCAAACATACTAATGATATCACTTATAATAGATCCCAGTGTATCTTTTTTTTTTCGTTTATTGTACTTTCAATTCCCCACCCGGGGCGGGCTGGCAGAAGCATAAGCGTAGATCCCTGCTATCTACACTCCTGGAAATTGAAATAAGAACACCGTGAATTCATTGTCCCGGGAAGGGGAAACTTTATTGACACATTCCTGGGGTCAGATACATCACATGATCACACTGACAGAACCACAGGCACATAGACACAGGCAACAGAGCATGCACAATGTCGGCACTAGTACAGTGTATATCCACCTTTTGCAGCAATGCAGGCTGCTATTCTCCCATGGAGACGATCGTAGAGATGCTGGATGTAGTCCTGTGGAACGGCTTGCCATGCCATTTCCACCCAGCGCCTCAGTTGGACCAGCGTTCGTGCTGGACGTGCAGACCGCGTGAGACGACGCTTCATCCAGTCCCAAACATGCTCAATGGGGGACAGATCCGGAGATCTTGCTGGCCAGGGTAGTTGACTTACACCTTCTAGAGCACGTTGGGTGGCACGGGATACATGCGGACGTGCATTGTCCTGTTGGAACAGCAAGTTCCCTTGCCGGTCTAGGAATGGTAGAACGATGGGTTCGATGACGGTTTGGATGTACCGTGCACTATTCAGTGTCCCCTCGACGATCACCAGTGGTGTACGGCCAGTGTAGGAGATCGCTCCCCGCACCATGATGCCGGGTGTTGGCCCTGTGTGCCTCGGTAGTATGCAGTCCTGATTGTGGCGCTCACCTGCACGGCGCCAAACACGCATACGACCATCATTGGCACCAAGGCAGAAGCGACTCTCATCGCTGAAGACGACACGTCTCCATTCGTCCCTCCATTCACGCCTGTCGCGACACCACTGGAGGCGGGCTGCACGATGTTGGGGCGTGAGCGGAAGACGGCCTAACGGTGTGCGGGACCGTAGCCCAGCTTCATGGAGACGGTTGCGAATGGTCCTCGCCGATACCCCAGGAGCAACAGTGTCCCTAATTTGCTGGGAAGTGGCGGTGCGGTCCCCTACGGCACTGCGTAGGATCCTACGGTCTTGGCGTGCATCCGTGCGTCGCTGCGGTCCGGTCCCAGGTCGACGGGCACGTGCACCTTCCGCCGACCACTGGCGACAACATCGATGTACTTTGGAGGCCTCACGCCCCACGTATTGAGCAATTCGGCGGTACGTCCACCCGGCCTCCCGCATGCCCACTATACGCCCTCGCTCAAAGTCCATCAACTGCACATACGGTTCACGTCCACGTTGTCGCGGCATGCTACCAGTGTTAAAGACTGCGATGGAGCTCCGTATGCCACGGCAAACTGGCTGACACTGACGGCGGCGGTGCACAAATGCTGCGCAGCTAGCGCCATTCGACGGCCAACACCGCGGTTCCTGGTGTGTCCGCTGTGCCGTGCGTGTGATCATTGCTTGTACAGCCCTCTCGCAGTGTCCGGAGCAAGTATGGTGGGTCTGACACACCGGTGTCAATGTGTTCTTTTTTCCATTTCCAGGAGTGTATTATGTGCTTAAAATCGGAGGCAGATTAGTTTATTTGTGTTTTTAACACATTGTTTTTTTGGCAGGCAGGTAACGTTCAGATTCACGCGAATAGTTTCTTTAATCGTAGTTTTTGACATTTGGTGATAACGTGGGGAAAACATCGCGTATTGGAGGCAAAGCGCTACTAGAAGTTTTTATAACAAACATCCAACTGGTATTTTAGTTGTAAACAGAATGGCGGCGAACAGTAAAATTGTTAGAGATTTCACGTCAGATGGCTCTAGGTACACTTGCTAAGAGCCAGTATCCACTTCACTGGTTTCCGATATGTGCAGATTGTGTTCCATTCCATGTTTCGCCCTCAACGTTTCTTTCCATTCTGTCCTCATCTATAAAACACCTCACCGAACAAGCTCTTACCATGAGCAACCACATAATGTAGTTCTCATTTCACATCATCCACAGCTTGCAGGAAAGAAATGTTAAAATAACACCATTGGTACTTTACTAAGAAACAATTTGGTATTCTCGAACTGCTTGAAAATTCTTTTCTGTGAATAGTACCTTCCATTACCTTACTAGTAGCATAATGCGCTTGGTTTCAAATTATTCTATAGAACAGAATGGGGGATACGCCCGCGAATTCCGTCACCTGAGAGGTGATTGAAAATCCTAAGGCCTCCAATATTTTCACAGTACTGACAGAAGATGGAAACAATGAGTTTGGCTTACAATACGCATGTAGTAATTCCCCATTCAGTAATATGCTCTAATGGCACTGTTATACTTGCAAAAATATTCAAAATGTTTCAGCATAATGGTCTACTTTGAAAGACAATAATGTACTGAAAAAACCATGGTCATTTCTGTTGTAATATAAATTTAATGTCATTATGTTTGTTATATAAAGTTAGTGGAAATGTTCCATTGGAGCAACATTTCCTTCCTCCCCTCGCCTTCCTTCTTTGTTCCCCTTCATCCCTTCATGCTGCCCTTCCTTCCAGTTCCTCGGCTCTCAACCCCTCCCCAATCTCTGCCTATTTTCTATTTTCCTACACACCTCCGCATGTCCCTCCCCCCCCCCCCCCCCCCCACTTCAAGTAATTCAACATCTGTCTCCATCTGTCCCTCTCCACCCCCACATCATTCCCCCTTGTTCCTCCCACGCATTCACAGTCCACCCTGACACGGCTGGAAAAATTACCGTTTTGCGATGGGTTTTGTTTCTGACGTGACCCATCTGTTCTCCCAGTAGGTTAAAGATTGCTTTCTTGCTTTGTTTAGAAATTGTAATTAAAAATTGTAATGTCTTTCTTTATAATGGTGGCCTTTTCATTGTTTTCTCCGTTGATGGAATATTTGGACATTGTGTCTAGTTGCCTAATGTGCTGTGCGATCTTCTCCCATGACAGGTTTTGACTCTTACAAATTCTATGTTTTATTTGTTTATTGACGATATGCCGCTTATTGTAAAAGAAAAATAAAATAACCAGATGTAATGTGAAGATAATAATCAGATATAACGTGATAGGAATCTTTACGTTGTTTTGTGTATTATAAAAGGTATCTCTCGGTTTGTCTCGATTTTTGACATCAACGTTATCTGTGGCCAAGTTGATACAGAACGGTCCTCGAGTCTGCAGTCATTCGAAGTCTCCAAATAATATCCTTTACAAACACGCGTAACGGAAATTACACATGGGACTGTACGCTTTTCTTGTATTGCTCACTTGTATGAGCTTTCCTAAGCATATTGTAAGTATTTGTACTTGTATGTTAACCGGGGATCTAAAATCGACGGAGAGGCTCCGTCCCCGCCGCAGCCGCAGTGGTCAACAACCCCACGACGACTACCGCAGTCCACTTCACCCCTCCGCCGCCCCACACCGAGCCCAGGGTTACTGTGCGGTTCGGTCCCCGGTGGACCTCCCAGGGAACGTCTCGCACCAGACGAATGTAAACCCTATGTTTGCGTGGTAGAGTAATGGTGGTGTACGCGTACGTGGAGAACTTGTTTGCACAGCAATCGCCGACACAGCGAAACTGAGGCGGAATAAGGGGAACCAGCCCGCATTCGCCGAGGCAGATGGAAAACCGCCTAAAAACCATCCACAGACTGGCCGGTTCACCGGACCTCTACACAAATCCGCCGGGCGGATTCGTGCGGGGACCAGGTGCTCCTTCCCGCCCGGAAAGCCGTGCGCTAGACCGCACGGCCAAGTATTTGTACTTAGTATTTACACTTATTTTGGCCCTGTAATTATTATGCCTTAGCTTTTCTGATTTGTCGTTTGAGTAGATTTTGCCACAATTATCTGATGATGGCGACTCGAAACATGCCATAAATAAAGTTTTTAGCGATCAGGACGTTTCCATGGAATTACTACGTGTCAAGTATGGGTGGCCATACATCTTATGAATGGAAGACTTCATCAGTCAAATGGAGCTAAAATACGCAAGCACTCTTTGCATACGCGTCATACAGATCAAAGCACTGTAGGGCACATACAGTACAACTCTACCGGCGACAGTGAGGGGTATTATTGATACTAGAAATGGGGACATCTTCATTACATGAACAGTGAAAAATCATTCGTTTTCTGCGCTTGCATAGTATGACACCTGTTTAAACTCACCGCAGTTGATTGAGACGTCTGACGCGTGGTGTCATGAATGAGAAGCATGTGCGCACTAGCATGCGACAGTTCAAAGAAGTGTAAACGTAGCATGTCAGCGAAACGAAACAATCTCAACCTCGCACCAGTCGGTCCGACACAGTTTCGTGAGGAGACATTTGTTTTGGAAGACTGCCGAAAAGCCCTACGGTGGCAATTGCGTGAGCTATCAAGATGTTTTGAAAAACAATCATCTGACTTGAGGTTAATAGCATTAACCTCATGTTTACACCCTGACGAAAGCGACGCAAGGGTTTCTTCCTGAAAACATTTTTGAAGTGATTTCTCACGCTCCTAAATCACCAGACCAAGTTCCTAGCGATTTCTGGCACTCCTCGTGGTTGCACACTGCATCAGAAATTTTCAAATCGTCGAAACAGACTCCTAAGGAAGCGTTCGCAATAGCTGTGAAAAAATATGCAAGACTGCATGAGATTATGCTACGAAATGACACAAATTTATAACTTTTGAGTGACTCCTTTGTAGAAATCAAAATCGGAGAACTAAGAACATGTTTGCCCTTCGCACTTCAGCGAATCAACTTTCGTAAGTTTGAAGCAGTCGCTCCCAGATCACCACTTTTTTACCTCGCCTTAGCGCCCCATGTTAGACACGGCGGCCGAAGCAGATACACATGCGTCGTTACACATTCTTCATAGCGTAAACATGACCTTAATGCTATTAACTTCAACAAGTCAAGTGACTACTCTCTTGTCCACTGACACTATTTCAATCCTGTTTGACCATCTTACGTGTTTGACACCCATTAACATACCTTTGTTGCAGCTTTGACTATAACGTCTCGCCATTTTGTATTGTCTTGAACGATCTTCTTCATCTTTCTGTGCATCCGTTCCGCATTTTCCATCAAACTGGCGATCGTTTCTATAGGCCTTTCACCTTGAGCATGTTTAATGCAGCAACTGTCAACAGAAAGCAGATGATTATATTAATTGTAGCATAGCCCGTAAAACTAAACAATTTAGAATATCAGACTTACACAGGGTTTACAGATTATTGAAATTATTATTTTTATGTTATTACGAGGGTAAGTCAATTACCATCCGCAATTTAGTTATATTTTTGTTTATTTTGGTAGTAGTGTCGTTTACGTTGATGACGCATGGTTTGTTTATTTGTAGTTGTATCTTTGCAATTTTCAAGCTGCTGGGTTAGTTTCGTTCTATGTAGTAACCTTGAGTTTCGTTATCGCTGCCGTGCTTGTTAATCATGGCTGCTCCGCTATCTATTTGCACCAAAGAAGAGCAACGTTCAGTGGTCCGTTTTTTTGTGGTCGGGAGGCGTATCAGGGGCCGAAATTCCTCGAAGACTTTCGGTACAATACGGGAACAGTGTTTTGCCACAACGGAGTGTCTACGAATGGATTGAAAAATTCAGAAATGATTGCACAAGTGTTACGCACGATGAAGGAGCCGAACGAGCGTCTGCCGCCACAAATGAAGAAACCATTGAGCGTTCACGTGAAGTGACTCTTAGACAGGCGATTACCTATTGACGTAGTGGCACATCGTCTGTAAATTAGTATGGTTTTGCCTACGAAATCATTCACAACAGAATTGCGTTTCATAAAGTTTGTTCAGGATGGGTCCCAAAACAACTCACACAGTTGCATAAACAAACGCGCTTCGACATCTGCAACAAAAATTTGGATCGCTATGGCAACGAAGGGGACAACTTCTTAGACAGGATCATTACTGGTGACGAAACATGGATCCATCATTACGAGCCGGAGAGTAAACGGCAGAGTGTGGAACGGAAACAAATTCGCCGTGGAAGAAAAAGTTCAAGACCCAACCGTCTGCAGGAAAAATTATGCTTACGGTTTTTTCGGACGCACAAGGTCCAATACTGGAACATTGTGAGGGAAGGGGGCACAACAATAAACTGTGTACGTTACAGTGAGGTGCTTACTGCCAGGCTAAAGCCTGCAATTAGAAGCAAACGCCGAGGACTACTGTCAAAATGTGTTGTCTTGTTGCATGACAATGCCCGTCTGCATACTGTTGCCCATACTGCTGAAACGCTACAGAAACTCAAATTTGAAGTATTGGATCATCCTCCATATAGGCCCGATCTTGCCCCTTCTGACTATCCCTTGTTTGGTCCACTCAAACAGGCATTAAAGATACAGGGTACTTACAAATGGTCGAAAAATCGAATTTTTAATAACTTTATTAAATTCTATAGTCTTTCCTGATTACATTGATAAATACATTATAGGGTTTCAAATGAAAATTGACCTATATACACCATATTTTAAAGTTACAATCATGTATGCCGCCACGGCCACTTTATTTCTCTTACAGAAACCAGTATTATTTCGAAAATAATTGAACTGTTTCCAGAGATTATACAAATGATACATTGTATATGTTGGTAACACTGCAGGTTTCTAGTGTCTGTATATGATTCTCTTTGCTAGTATTTACTTGTGTTTCGCTGAAGCAGTTTGTTCACATGTTACTGAATATTTGTTGCCCAAGTGCTATAAATATTTGTGGAAGTACATATCCTTTACTGTGCAATGAACACGAACTATGCCACGCATCAAGAAATTCAATAAAAGGAAATTCCGTGGTAACCAATTCACAAACAAAGCAAGCCACACCGTTAAAAGTATCAGTTCTTCAGAGAAGAAAGTCCCACATGGCACGCCTCCTGCTGATTGAAATATTTGTGTTAACAATGACGCTGTTTGCAGTGGATTTGTTGTTGTTGATGTGGGCATCTTATCTTCTTTGATAAAGGAAGTGGCAAAATGTAAACAATGTGGTGATGTAGGCTGTCTGGGAATAACTAAACAACAAAGTAGCAGGAAGAGTTTAGCATCAAAATTAGTTGTTCTGCGTAGATCCTGCAATAAATCTACCTCGAACATGACTTCGAACATGGTGCATAATTCATATGATGTGAATTTGAAGTTAGTGCATGCATTGCTTGCAATAGGAAGAGGAAGAAAGGCTGCTCAAACGTTTTGTGGTTTGATGGACCTTCCTCCTCCTCCCAGTAGGTTCAGGAAGTACATAAAAATACTTTTAGGTGCCTTCACGGTTGTGTCTAAAGCATCTATGAAACTGTAAATATTAGTGGAACCAGGGACATTGCTGTTGCACTTGATGGGACACGCCAACGTCGGGGACATAGTTCCTTGAATGGTGTTGTGAGTACTACTTCTCTGGAGAATGGAAAAATTGTTGATGCTGAATGCTTACCTAAGTTCTGCCACACCTGCCTGCCACGGTAACACTGAAGGACATATTGAACATCAGCGTTCTACGAATTACGATGGTTACAGTGGAGGTATGGAGTGTGATGAAGCTCTAATAAAAATATTTCAGAGGTCGGTGTCCGTTTACAACGTTATGTATACGAAGTACCAAGGCGATGGGGACTCTAAAGCTTTCAATGAAATTAAATTAATGAGTTCAATGTTTATGGTGATACATTGGTGACAAAACTGGAGTGTTGTGGACATGTGCAAAAGAGGATGGATGCTAGATTGAGGAAGCTACGAAGAGAAATGAAAGGAAAGTTGCTCTCTGATGGAAAATCTGTGTCTGGCCGAGGCAGATTGACAGAAAGTGAAATAGACCTTCTTCAGAGCTGTTATGGACTGGCCATTAGACGAACAGCACCTCTGAATCACGTTACAGCAATGAGAAAAGCTGTATGGGCCACCTGCTTTCGTAAGTTGTCCACAGATGACCACCCTGTTTACGGACTTTGCCCTAAAGGAGCAGATTCTTGGTGTGGTTACCAAAAAGCAAACGAAAGTGGTCAAATATACCGTCATAAGCATTCTCTTCCTGGGCCTCTTAAGAACGAAATAAAACCAATTTTTAGAGACCTGAGTGGCCATGTTTTGCTTAGTAAATGTATTCATGGGGGCACTCAGAATACAAATGAAAGTTTCAACCATTGCATATGGGAAAGATTACCCGTTAGTGTTTTTGTAGGGCTAAACACATTAAAAGTTGGTGTAGTAGATGCAGTGATATGTTTCAATGATGGAGTGATAGCACCGCAAGTCCTGAGAAATTTAGGCATAAAATGTGGCTCTAATTTGGAAGGTCAATTGCTTGCCTGTGACAGACAACGGGTGCATGAAGCTGAAAGGTTCGCTCTTCAAGTTACCAAAGAAGCAAGAAGTGCTAAAAGGAATGCAAAGAGGAAGCTTGAAGATGAGGAAATGTTGCAGGATGAAGACTATGCTTAAGGAATGTTCTGAGGCACAGTTTAATTGGACTCATATCTTCATTTGCAATTTCCTACAAGTTTTATATTTCAGAATTCAGGTACAAATATTTCCTTAAATTTATAAAGCATTGCTCTGATTTTCTTTTGAAACTTGCAATAGTCCATACGTCTGTAGTAGACCTAAGCTTTATTGCAGAATCAACTAAATTACAGAAAAAATAACATTTTTATTAGGAAAAAAATTATAAAAATTAAAATGTAAGATGTGATATTTTTTATCCTTGTAATATACATGATGATGATGAGGCCCCATACTCGAAGGAGCGTAGGGGACGATGCGGGAGACCTGCACCGCCGTACTAGGCAAGGTCCTAGCGGAGGTGGTTTACCATTGCCTTCCTCCGACCGAAATGGGGACGAATGATGATGATGATGACACTACAACACCCAGTCATCTCAAGGCAGGTAAAATCCCTGAGCCCGCCAGGAATCGAACCCAGCACCCCGTGCGCGGGAAGCGAGAACGCTACCCCCAAGACCACGAGCTGCGGACTGAAATATACATAACAGGTAGAGTTAAATAGGTCTAGTACCTCAGCCATGATGTCATGCATATCTGGTAAAAATTTGGTCTCCTTCAAATGTATAACATTGGATTAAATGGTACCTCAATTTGAGGAAGCATTTTGGAAAAAAATTGCATCAATTTCTTTGTAATTATTTTTATTAACCCCAGCAGGTTCAAAAATATTCAGAATACTTCTAATTTGTTTCGAAAGTGTGT
Source organism: Schistocerca americana (assembly GCF_021461395.2). NCBI lineage: Eukaryota > Metazoa > Arthropoda > Insecta > Orthoptera > Acrididae > Schistocerca > Schistocerca americana. The sequence continues at coordinate 279,046,747 of NC_060122.1, forward strand.
TGAATTACCTGAGATCAACAAAAAATCTGTAAAACATGTACATTATTAACAGTGTCTGAAAGAAATACGTGTTGATTTTTACATAATATTGAGCCGGAAAAGTACCCGGCATCCTTTAAGGGACCATCGATTTGCCTCAGACGAAGCAGTGAAAGAAGCGGTGCATTCCTGGCTCGCAGGTCAACCGAGAACCTTCTTTTATTAGGGCATCAGGAAGCTTGTACAACGATGGACCAAGTGCGTTGAAACGAAAGGAGACTATGTCGAAAAATGATGATCTTGTACGTTTCCTATTTGATTACAATAAAATTTTATAACTACTTTGCGGATAATAATTGACTTACCCTCGTAATAACTTCCATGGTATATTATTCTTGGTTCAACTTTCCTTTAATTTTTTAAAAAGTAATCATATATTCGCAGGTTTGATTCCATCACCCATCTTTTCCAATCTATTGCTAATGTTTTCATCTCTCAGGAAGAATGAAGACAGATTGGGTGTAACGTTCCGTCAACATCGAGGTGATTAGAGACGGAGTACAATCTAGGATTATTTCAAGGACACGGAACGAAATCGGCTGTGCCCCTCTCAAAAGAATCATCCAGACTTTTCCTGAAGCGATTTAGGGAATCAGGGAAAACCTAATCTGGATGGCCGGACAGTGTGCTCGAATGCGCGTCCAGTGTGCTAATCACTGCGCCACGTCGCTCGGTTTTCATCCATGTACAAGTACTATATCTAGGGTGTCGTCCAAACAGGCGAGTGCCACAGCAACATTGGCACCTCGCACTAAAACCACAGAGTAACAGTCACTGCACACCGTGCCAACGAATGAGAAATGCTGACGCAGCCACACCTCCTAGACCTAGAGCTTCGCTATGCCGCCTACATTAGATCGTCTACTTACGGCAGAGCAGAGGAACGCTCGGCCCAATTCGCAGTCAATGACGAAGACTGAATCATCGTCTTAGATTGGCCACCACTGTATTAAATGTCTTAGGCAGAACATTAATGTGAACATTATGTCAGTTACTCTTCAAGTGAAGTGTCTTGTAAAATTGTCTGTATCAAGTGATACGTTAACACTCAGAGACGTTTGTAAATACTCAGAACGTTCTAGTGGAAATGGATTATACAAAGTTAAGTAAATCTTCATACACTCCTGGAAATGGAAAAAAGAACACATTGACACCGGTGTGTCAGACCCACCATACTTGCTCCGGACACTGCGAGAGGGCTGTACAAGCAATGATCACACGCACGGCACAGCGGACACACCAGGAACCGCGGTGTTGGCCGTCGAATGGCGCTAGCTGCGCAGCATTTGTGCACCGCCGCCGTCAGTTTCAGCCAGTTTGCCGTGGCATACGGAGCTCCATCGCAGTCTTTAACACTGGTAGCATGCCGCGACAGCGTGGACGTGAACCGTATGTGCAGTTGACGGGCTTTGAGCGAGGGCGTATAGTGGGCATGCGGGAGGCCGGGTGGACGTACCGCCGAATTGCTCAACACGTGGGGCGTGAGGTCTCCACAGTACATCGATGTTGTCGCCAGTGGTCGGCGGAAGGTGCACGTGCCCGTCGACCTGGGACCGGACCGCAGCGACGCACGGATGCACGCCAAGACCGTAGGATCCTACGCAGTGCCGTAGGGGACCGCACCGCCACTTCCCAGCAAATTAGGGACACTGTTGCTCCTGGGGTATCGGCGAGGACCATTCGCAACCGTCTCCATGAAGCTGGGCTACGGTCCCGCACACCGTTAGGCCGTCTTCCGCTTACGCCCCAACATCGTGCAGCCCGCCTCCAGTGGTGTCGCGACAGGCGTGAATGGAGGGACGAATGGAGACGAGTCGTCTTCAGCGATGAGAGTCGCTTCTGCCTTGGTGCCAATGATGGTCGTATGCGTGTTTGGCGCCGTGCAGGTGAGCGCCACAATCCGGACTGCATACGACCGAGGCACACAGGGCCAACACCCGGCATCATGGTGTGGGGAGCGATCTCCTACACTGGCCGTACACCACTGGTGATCGTCGAGGGGACACTGAATAGTGCACGGTACATCCAAACCGTCATCGAACCCATCGTTCTACCATTCCTAGACCGGCAAGGGAACTTGCTGTTCCAACAGGACAATGCACGTCCGCATGTATCCCGTGCCACCCAACGTGCTCTAGAAGGTGTAAGTCAACTACCCTGGCCAGCAAGATCTCCGGATCTGTCCCCCATTGAGCATGTTTGGAACTGGATGAAGCGTCGTCTCACGCGGTCTGCACGTCCAGCACGAACGCTGGTCCAACTGAGGCGCCAGGTGGAAATGGCATGGCAAGCCGTTCCACAGGACTACATCCAGCATCTCTACGATCGTCTCCATGGGAGAATAGCAGCCTGCATTGCTGCGAAAGGTGGATATACACTGTACTAGTGCCGACATTGTGCATGCTCTGTTGCCTGTGTCTATGTGCCTGTGGTTCTGTCAGTGTGATCATGTGATGTATCTGACCCCAGGAATGTGTCAATAAAGTTTCCCCTTCCTGGGACAATGAATTCACGGTGTTCTTATTTCAATTTCCAGGAGTGTATCTGTGTTGTAATAAAGTGAACTAATGTTTTACGTGTTCCAGACAGTCTCCTTCTGGAGCTAGCCAGAGACCCGGCGTTGAGCAAGCTAGCGTATTTTCGTATGGTACAACATCAACATCCTCTGTAGCCTGTATCCCTTTTATGCCTCGAAACGTTTTCCACCAGCTGCTCTTTCTGACGCCAAGTCAACTATTCCTGAACTGTCTCTTCTTTCAGCAGGGGTTTTCCACTGTTTTCGTCTTTATTTTTAGCGGCTCTTCTTTAGTACCTAATCCACTCAGTTTTTGACATTCTTACAAGTATCACGTTTCAGATACTTCCAGTTTCTTCTCCGCATTTCCCATGTTCCACATTTCACGTCCATGCACAGCCGTATTCCAGACATACACACTATCTGGTTTTAAGTATCCGGAAACCCCTATGTAATGCGGAATTGACCACTATAGTCCGATCCACGAACGATGGCGCTTCGCGCTTGTCGAGGCAGACACGGGGAGTGCATTACTGATGTTTCCAACGACAGTTGCAGTATGCGCCTGCGCGTGTTTTCCGCTCGAAGAATGTGTATATCCTGCGAATTATGTCTCTCGATTGCTTCTGCAAAATTTATCATGTACCTCCACTATCAGCGATGACAACTCGCAACAAACGGAATAGAATTTCACTAAACAACTCGCTACGGTCACGTTTAATGCGAGCATTAACAGTAGAGCGCTCACAGTGCTACTGTTCATTGGCTTTCGGAGAATGCTCAGAACAAGCCTAAACTCTAGCACCATCGCGCTTGACTCCAACTGTAGAAGTTGCGAAAGGTGGACACGACAGTATAAAAGAAGGCGGGAAGTACTGTGTTGTCAGAAGAGAAGCAGTAACAGCAGAAATGGGTCGCTCAGGAGAGTTGACTAACTTCGAACATGGAATAGTCACTGACTGTCAGCTGAGTAGTAAACGCGTCAGAGACTTTTCAACCTGTTTAAATCTGCCCAAGTCGACTTTGGTGGTATGATTAAGAAGCGTAAATGCGAAGGAACAATCACAGGTAACCCAAGACTAGGCAGAGCACGTGTACTGACGGACTGGAACCGTCGAACATTGCGGAGGTTGTTGGTAAAAATCGCTTGAAATCAGCTCCAAAGTGCTACCAGAAGTCAAGCTACCACAATGACCGTCAGTAGGAATTTATAAAGAATGAGTTACAGTGGTCGAATAGCTCCCCATAACCCACTCATTACTGTAGATAATGCTAAGCAATGGTTGAGATTGTATAAAGAGCTATACCATTGGACAATGGATGACTGGAGACGAGTTATTTGGTGTTATGAGTCACGCTATATCCTGTGACTATCCGACGGAGGCTACCCAGTTTGGCGAATGTCTGAAGAACGTTACCTGCCATCATGTGTAGTGCCAACAGTGAAGTACGAAGGAGGTGGTGTTTACGGTATGGGAGTATTTATAGTGATTAGGATGTCCCTTTATCGTGCTTAAGAAAGCGGTAATTGCAGAAGCATATGAACACATTTTATAGCACTGTGTAATGTGTACAGTAATGAACAGTTCGGGGGCAATGATCTCATCAGAATGGTAATGCGCCTTGTCATAAAACAACATCTGTGAGGCAGTGATTTGTACACAATAATATTCCTGAAATGGATTCGTCTGCCCAAAGTCCCGACCTGAACGCTCTGAAACGCCTTTGGGATGAGTTTTATTGTTGACTTCGCTCCAGTTCCTAGCGTCTAACATTAGGCTACTAACTTCTCTGGTTTCGGGACTTGAGGAAGAAAGGGCTGCCATTCCTCCACAGACAGAGTTCAAGGTGCTATAAGGGCGAAGGATGGACACATTCCGTATTAATTTCGACTAATAGGTCAACGGATACTTTTAATCAGATAGTGTTGCCGCTTATCTTCCTTCCTGATTTCAGGAAAAACTTTTTATGCCAGTAAAGCTCTTATGTTCATGGAAATTTCCTCCACACAGTTCAATTAATTCTAACATTTTCCTTTCTTTGGTCATTCTGACAAATCAAGCTATTGTGCCACTTTTTTTTACTGTCTCCAGTTATGTAATTAGTTAAACTGCTATTCAACTTTCTACTGATCTTCATCACTTTCATGTTAATTATGTTTATCCTTGACTCACGTACGTGGCAAGTAAACTGTTCATTCCATTCTGCAGGTCTTGTAAGGCCTCCTTTCTTTCCATCACAGAAGCTATGTTGTCCGCGACTGTCAGCGTTGCTATCTGTTTTCTTTGAACTTCCATTCTCCTTCTCGCATTTTATTTCACTTCCTTTGCTGCTACGGCGATTTATATGTGAAGCAGCTTTGACAAGAAGCTGCAATCCAACGTTACAGTTTTTATAACACGAACCGCTTTTTTCGTGATTTTCCATTGCATTACTTCTGGCTAAGTTGCCTATTACCATTGACAATTCTACGGGCTGTATCGGATAATATAACTTACGCAGCATAACCAGTACACGAGCTGTGTTCTCATAAACACGCAAACGTCTTCTCCAAATTCCATGCAGTGAAGTTTTGCCGACTGGGACGTTGAACCAATGTGTTTTCACATCGAAGAGTACTCGCTTCCCCTCCATGGAAAATGTTTCCACAGTGTCCTTCTGCGACAGGTTACATGAATCAGCAACGTGGTTTACTGAACAAATAGAGCAAGACTATTCCTCGTAAACTAAGGCCAGCACGGAAGTTGTTATGTTGTGCATGAAGCGCATCAATGGTACTCCTTATTTCATTATGGCAGGGTCCTTCTCCAGAATGTGATAAAAATTGGCTTCAGCTTTGCCTTCCTGGTGTTCTTAGCAACTGATTTCTGAATATCACCGCCATATGTATCTATACTCTATAACTTACTAAGAAACCGTGCCAGTTGTGGTAAGAGACATTATGAGCTAAAACATTATGCCCACTGCCCACCGCGACATTGAATGTCACCTGGTAGCATTGCAGGCACTCAAAGCGTTATGGTAAGTATACAGTGTTAGGAAAATGTATCAAGATATTTATATTCAGGAGAGTTCATTGACAACATTACATCAGTATTTACTTCAATTGAAGAATAATAATTATAGCTATTATGAGTAGTTAGTACACACATCAAAAAAAGTTTTGCATCACCTCGGTTCCGAGAGTTCCGGAACCTGTACGGAAAATTGGAATAGAGATCATCATAAACATCATTTCCGCCCTCTTTATTGCTTATGAAAACCACACATTGCATGTTGTACCACCATACAGCGAGACCTTCAGAGGTGGTGTTCTAGATTGCTGTACACAGGTACCTCTAATATCCAGTAGCACGTCCTCTTGCATTGATGCATGCCTGTATTCGTCGTGGCATACTATCCACAAGTTCATCTAGGCACTCTTGGTCCAGATTGTCCCACTCCTCAACGGCGATTCGGCGTAGATCCCTCAGAGTGGTTGGTGGGCCACGTTGTCGATAAACAGCTCTTTTCAATCTATTCCAAGCATGTTCGATAGGGTTCATGTCTGGAGAACATGCTAGCCACTCTGGGGAACATGCTAGTCACTCTAGTCGAGCGATGTCGTTATCCTGAAGGAAGTCATTCACAGGATGTGCACGATGGGGACGCGAATTGTCGTCCATGAAGTCGAATGCCTTGCCAATATACTGCCAATATGGTTGCACTATCGGTCGGAGCATGGCATTCACGTATCGTACAGCCTTTACGGCGCCTTCCATGACCACCAGCGGCGTATGTCGGCCCCACATAATGCCACCTCAAAACAGCAGGGAAACTCCACCTTGCTGCACTCGCTGGACAGTGTGTCTAAGGCGTTCAGCCTGATCGGGTTGGCTCCAAACACGTCCCCGACGATTGTCTGGTTGAAGGCATATGCGACACTCATCGGTGAAGAGAACGTGATGCCAATCCTGAGTAGTCCTTCGACATGTTGTTAGTCCCATCTGTACCGCGCTTCATGGTGTCGTGGTTGCAAAGATGAACCTCGACATGGGCGTCGGGAGTGAAGCTGCGCATCACGCAGTCTATTGCGCACAGTTCGAGTCATAACACGACGTCCTGTGGCTCCACGAAAAGCATTATTCTACATGGTAGCGTTGCTGTCAGGGTTCCTTCGAGCCATAATCCGTAGGTAGCGTACACCCACTGCAGCAGTAGCCCTCGAGCGACATGAGCGAGGCATGTCATCGACAATTCCTGTCTCTCCTCCATGTCGGACAACATCGTTTTTGTTCACTCCAACATGCCTGGACACTTCCCTTGTTGAGAGCCCTTCCTGGCACAAAACAACGATTCGGACGCGATCGAACCGCGGTATTGGCCGTCTAGACACGGTTGAACTACAGACAACACGAGCCGTGTGCCTCCTTCCTGGTGCAATAACTGGAACTGATCGGCTGTCGGACCCCCTCCGTCTAATAGGCGCTTCTCATGCATGGTTGTTCACATCTTTGGGCGGGTTTAGTGACATCTCTGAACAGTCAAAGGGACTGTGTCTGTGATACAATATCCAAAGTCAACGTCTATCTTTAGGAGTTCTGGGAACCGGGGTGATGCAAAACTGTTTTTGGTATGTGTACATGTATCAAAAGCAAGCCATTAATGGTTATTTTCCCTTGGGCAGCAGGTCAGGTACTGAAGTGTGGATGCACGAACGAAAAACGGAAAGTCTGTAATGACAGGCGTAGTCCTTCTTCACGACACAGTTATGAACGAGCAGAAAATTTTAGGTAGTAAATTACGTGATGTGTTTGTGGGAAGACCGTTAGATGCAGAGAAAAAAACAACCAACACACTGAACTGGGTACGTATTAAAAAAACAATGATCTCAAATCTGTACCTGTACCCCTAACATCCTATATAAGTGGAGCAGAGACGAATGAGGAATCAGTCTAGCGACTACATGGACCGCAAACGGGGAAGTCAACTGACATAAGCGACTTTTAACGAAGGGCTCGTTGCTATGGCCCTGTGCCTGGTAAGGAGCATCTCAGACACGGCGAACCCGGATGGTTGTTCGCGTGCTGCTGTCGAACAAGGGATATCGTCTGTTACGACTGCAATTGGCACGGGGTCATAGATATTATACTGCGGATCACAGGAAACATGTCGCCTAGTTGAATGAATCGCGTTTGTTTGTTACACCAGGTCGATGGTGTCGTCTGAATACTCCGTCATCCAAGCGAACAGCTGCACTGTGTCACGGATACAGACTGGTAACGACACTTTCATGCTATGTATCATATCCCCTGGACATCCACGGCGCCTGTGGCAGCAAAGTTGTGAACTACTTGAATATTATTCTGGACCATTGAATCTCCTCGTACTTGTTGTCTTCCCTGATGCTGATGGCACTTTCCAATAGGAGAGCTGTCTGTCTCACAATGCCAGAATCGTGTTCATCGGTTTGAAGAGCATGTTAGAGAATTCTTGATAATGTCTCAGCCACCAAATTATCCTGACCTTGTGACATAATTCTATTGAACTCGTTGCTCTTTTCATAAATACAAGATTGACTGTGATCACTCGATCTATTCCATCCTTGGCTTTGACAGTTGAACTCATTATCTCAAAATGGAGGCATATAGCACAGCTTAACGAAATTTCCACTCCTTTAATGGGAATACCCTCCCTAAAAACAAGGCATTTCCGTGGAACATTCTAGAGCCATATTAAACACAGTGCAAATACCCGAGAGAGAAAATCAAGTAAATTGAACTGCTTGTAGGAATACGACATCCGCACAGGAATCATAGATAAATTGGTGCAATGAAGCGAGTCGCAGATTTAATTCCTCGTGATTAATGTTCAAAGAAGAACCACGTAAGGTTCCACGCTTTAACAACAAGAAACAAAATTCGATCTGATGACCAACTTAATTATGTCATCAATGTGTCTCAAGCTACATTTCCGAGTCCACCGGCGGCTTGCACCCCTACCTCTGGAATCGTTATGTTTCTTTTTTATACGGGCCGCCGCGCACTTATGTTGGACGCGTTATTTACAGTGACTACGAGCCAAAACAGTACCTGCAACTGGGAACGTAGGTGGTTCTTGAACCAAATTAGATGGCAAAAAAGGAGCCTCAGAGGCCCACTCCAAAGGGTGAGACCCCTGTAGTTGAGATAGACACACAAGAGATGTGTCAGGTGTCACAACAGATGGGTCGACAGGCAGCACTTCCTGATCATCAATCACCTCCACAGAAGTAACAACAATCGGTCGTTCGGACTTCACCTGAATGGGTGACATCAATGGAGTAGATGAGTTCAGGGGCATCTTAATTTGCTGCTGTTGAATCACTGGGACGCCAGACGGCTCAACGATTACCCACTCTTGGTTGGTTCTGGAGTTGTCATCTCAACAGCAGGAGGAACACTAGGAGAAACAAGAAGCCTCAGCAGCTGTTTTTGCTCCACCGACTCCATCAGGAGTGGAGAACTCAGCACTACAAGATACATCAACCGACAAGCTTACTTCAGCTAAGGGTGGATGAGAAGAAGACGTATCTGACTCCTCATCACCCTGTGTTCGACATCTCTTATGTTGCTCTGCAGACGCTGCCGGCTTGGCAACATTTTCAGCACCGTCCAGCGAGGGCAAAGACGGAGATTCGGGAGCAATAAGCTGCACATCCCTCTGTTGTTCCATTGCACCCGGGTAAGACATGGTACCAACCTCATGAGCAGCAGAAATGAGATCAGCAAACGTCAGTTTTTAAATGACGACTTCAAAACATACACCCACCGTGGGTAATTAAATCTAAGGCGGCAACTTTCACCGCAGAGAAAGGTTACATGAAAGCAGTAACCAGAGACCTCTAGATAGGAAGGAGTGTCACGTTTGACAGCCATCTCCACTGAATGGATACCGCTATAACATTGGAACCGGTGTTGGGTGGACCAGGGCTCACGTCGTATACCCCTAAAATCGCCACAAGTGAGGAAACCCTCCTCAAGTAAACCGTCGTCAACCTCCGGCGGGACGTTGAGCACTCTGACATTTAAAGAATCCAGTTCCTCTTCAGCAAGAAGCACTATACTTACGGAATCATCACGACGCTTAAAGAGAACTTGAGGACCATGGGGCAAAAGCAACCTAATCTACTCGTAGGGGATCCAAAAACTTAGAGAAAAACATATAGCTATCATAATTAAAATTTGTAGTACGAATCTGATCATAAGAATGCTATCAGCAAGCCAGCCATGAATCTCCAAAGACCCAGGCTGCATGAAACACGTGGATTTGTCAAAACTCTAGCTTACTGTACCTTTTATAAGAACACACTAGGAAGCTAAACAGACACTGTTTTTACCCTTGTTTTACAATTTATTATTAATGTTATTGCACAACCTAGGTTTCGGTTTATAAGCCCATATTCAAGTACATTACTGATTCCCAAAGATGATAATCCACACATAAGCATGATGACCAGGCAAAGATAATAATTTCAGCTTCTTGAGGTATTGATCCATAGCTTAATGTACATTTCAACTTCTTGAGGTATCGATCCATAGCTTAATGTACATTACGAAGTTGAAATGGTTATCTTTGCCTAGTCACCATGTTTATGTGTGGATTATCATCTTTGGGAATCAGTAATGTACTTGAATATCGGCTTATAACCCGAAAACTAGGTTGTGCAATAACATTAATAATAAATTGTGAAACACGGCTAAACACAGTGTCTGTTTAGTTAATTTACAATGTTTCACCAAGAACCCAGTTGATTCAATTACAAAACACTTGGAAGCCATGGTCGACATTATGAAGCGCACTGCGCCACTACCAATGGATACACATAGCAATCAACGTTATGGGCCAAACCACGATGTGACCTTCGACCATAGATACTAATAGACTGGGCAAGCAGTGTAGCGGCTATACATCTGGCGTGGCTGCAACATAGGATCACGTGACTGTTGGCAGAACGTCGGCGGGAGTTCAAGGCAGCATTCTAATTCGTTTTCACTTCCAGTATTTCTCAGTGAATTTCCTGCTAACTTCACCACATTAAATGTAGCTTATGTAAACACAGCTAGAAGTGATAAATTATTGCGTAACCACTGTACAAATTTAGTTTTACAGCCATTACTTCACAATGAACTTTGTGAACTGCTGAAACACTTTCGATGTTCGGCAATATATTCGCCGCGAATATTTCAGTGTTACCAATTACGAGATGCATTCTCTACTAACAATACGCGTTATGCACTGCATAAAATGTAAATATTGCGTGTGTGTGTGTGTTTTAGTGTTGTAGAAAGTGTTATAGACTTCATAAATCGGCATAAACAACGAAACCTGTAACGTAAACACACGTGTTCACATCGAATGTAACGAACTCAATTGTGTCGTTCACCCACAAAACGTAAAGCAGTTTCATTTGAAAGCTCTTTTTTGGTTTAAACAGTTTGTTCCACAGATCATGAATACGATACTTCGCAATGATGTGTCAGTTTAATGAAAGGTAGACCTATCATTACATGACAATTCTTCCAATCACTTATTTATGCCTAAAAAATCGTCTACTGAGTAGGAGCTGTCATTCATAGATTCTTTTAGTTTGATTTTCAATGCTGGTTGGCTATCTGTCAGGCTTTTAATGCTTTTTGGTAAATGACCAAAGATTTTTGTAGCAGCATATTATTTATCCCATACATTACAGCTTATTATCTGGAAACTAACATAGGCCATGCAATTACCTTTTTGCAAATGGTATTCAGTATCTGTTTTTTGTTTTTGATATTCATATGTTTTGTAACTGGGAAGTACAAAATAAAACTAAACCCTGATGAGAAATCAAACCCCTAACTTGTTTTTACAAATTGTTCTTTAAAATAATACCAGCATAATTCACCCCTTTTTGTACCAAAGTCAGATTTAATCCAGGATAGTAAAAATCACGCTTTCTTCTTATGCAGTAGCAATGCACATTGCCATTGCTTTTGGAGTGGGAAGGGTTATTGATAATAAATATCTCTCTCTCTCTCTCTTTCACACACACACAATATATATATATATATATATATATATATATATATATATATATATATATATAGGTGTGTCTGTGTATGTGCGGATGGATATGTTTGTGTGTGTGCGAGTGTATACCTGTCCTTTTTTCCCCCATAAGGTAAGTCTTTCCGCTCCCGGGATTGGAATGACTCCTTACCCTCTCCCTTAAAACCCACATCCTTTCGTCTTTTCGTCTCTTTCCCTCTTTCGTGTCGAAGCAACCGTTGGTTGCGAAAGCTTTAATATTGTGTGTATGTTTGTGTTTGTTTGTGTGTCTATCGACATGCCAGCGCTTTCGTTTGGTAAGTCACATCATCTTTGTTTATATATATATATATATATATATATATATATATATATATATATATATATATATATCTTCTTCAAAGTGCTTCGAACAGATGCGTGTGTGCGCAGTAGGCTTGAAATCTTTTCGTTTCACTGCCTGTATCCACATCTGCCTGCGCCCTTCATCCTTTGGAAACCTATACGAAAGAGAAAAAGTAGCTTTGTAGCTTACCATTTCAAGAAATATATACGATTGCAATGTGCGCCTGGAAACACACACAGCACTTCAAACCGCCAATTTACGTAACTGTGGCGTTCTGGGTAAGGATATGATACACACAATAGTTTATCAGTATTCAAGAAATGCCGCTAAATTATACTAATAATACTTACACGTGAAATTTAATGTTACTTCCCTTCACAAAACGCTCGGTACAACCATAAGCACAACAGGATACCACCATTGTTTTGCCAATAGTCACGTGGTATAGCAGTAGAGATGTGGGTGCCACGAAATATACGTCATGACCAGACTACCAATATCTATGGTCGAAGGATGTGACACACACGATAACACAAACAACACCGAAGAAAAGCTGTCCACGCGCACGCGACACTGGGATGAGGCGGAAAACTAGCGACGTTCCCGTTGACGCACAAGATGGGACTATTCCCTAAGCTGCAGAGGTGGACCTTCCCCAGGACCCAGCAGTTTTTTTCAGAATAGTGGCTTTCTTTCTACATTGAAGCGCCAAAGAAACAGGTATAGGCATGCGTATTCAAATACATTGAAGCGCCAAAGAAACAGGTATAGGCATGCGTATTCAAATACATTGAAGCGCCAAAGAAACAGGTATAGGCATGCGTATTCAAATACAGAGATAATGTAAACAGACAGAATACGGCACTCGGGCGTCAACGCACATATAAGACAACATGTGTCTGACGCAGTTAGATCGGTTACTGCTGCTACAATGGGAGGTTATCAAGATTTAAGTGAGTTTAAACGAGGTGTTACAGTCGGCTCACGAGCAATGGTACGCAGCATCTCCGAGGCATCGACGAAATGGGGATTTTTCCCGTTCAACCATTTCACTAGTGGACTGTGAATATCAGGAATCCGGCAAAACGTCAAATTTCCGACATCGCTTGCAGCCGGAAAAGATCTTGCAAGATTGGAACCAACGACGACTGAATAAAATCGTTCTACGTGACAGAAGTGCAACCCTTCCGTAAATCGATGCAGATTTCAAAATGTTCAAATGTGTTTGAATTCCTAAGGGACCAAATTGCTGAGGTCATCGGTCCCTAGACTTACACACTACTTAAACGAACTTATGCTAAGAACAACACACACACCCATGCCCGAGGGAACAATCGAACCTCCGTGACGTGGCGCGGTCACTCCGCGCGGCGCTGCAGATTTCAATGCCGGGGCATTAGCAAGTGTCAGCGTGCGAACCATTCAACGAAACATCATCGATATGGGCTTTCGGAGTCGGAGGACCACATGTGTACCCTTGATGCCCGCACAACACAAAGCTTTACGCCTCGCCTGGGCCTGTCAATACCGACATTGGATTGTTGACAACTGTAAACATGTTGCCTGATCGGACGAGTCTCGTTTCAAATTATATCGAGAGGATGGACGTGTACGGGTATGGATACAACCTCACGAATCTATGGGCCTTGCATGTCATCAGGGGACTGTTCAAGCTGGTGGATGCTCTAAAATGGTGTGAGGCTTGTGCAGTTGGGGCCATGTGGGACACCTGATACGTCTAGATACGACTCTGTTAGGTGACATGTACCTAAGCATCCTGTCTGATCACCAGCATCCGTTCATATCCATTGTGCATTCCGATGGACTTGGGCAATTCCAGCAGGACAATGCGACGCCCCGCGTGTCCAGAATTGCTACAGAGTTGCTCCAGCAGCACTTTTCTGAGTTTAAACACTTCCGTTGGCCACCTACCTGCCCAGACTTGAACATTATTGAGCATACGTGGGGTGCCTTGCAAAGTGCTGTTCAGAAGGGACCTCCACGCCCTCGAACTCTTAAGGATTTATGAACAGCCCTGGAAGATTCATGGTGTAAATTCCCTCCAGCACTACTTCAGACATTAGTCGAGTCCATGCCACGTCGTGTTGCGGCACTTCTGCGTGCTCACGGGGCCCTACACGGTATTAGGCAGGGGTTCCAAGTTCTTTGGCTCTTCAGTGTAATTTACTTCGTTAAATGTAGCTAACATTGGCATGACTGTTTATTATTAACACATTATGTGGAATAGTTTTTTATGATTTCCTTTTACGTTATTAGTTGAAAGGTGGCTACACTGAGTCACAGCGCCAGAGATTGCGCCTAAGATTATTATTCCACCGCCTCCACTGATGCAATAGTAGTTCAGAGGATGTCGAGGGCAGTTGTTGTTCTGTTGGGCGAGAGAGTAGATGCTGTTCGGTTGGTGTAATGTATAGATGGAAGAAGTTGCAATTGTCAGAGTGTATTTGAGGAGATGGGCTTTTGATTTACGATGCTGGTGTAATGGAAAATTTTCGTCAATATATAATGAGGTAAAAAGGTATTACAGTTTTCTTTAATGACAATGCCTCTTGCTCACAGGTACAGTCTACAAGGCATCTGGCTCGTGTTCATTTATTAGACTTGTAATTCTGGTTTCTATGTGCAATTATAATATTTCTGGTTTTTCAATTAGTTCATTGTAAATGGTGTTCAAAATATTTTGTCGTATTGAGAAAGAACCGAGCCAGATACATGTACGTTGAGTCACACTACCACACACAGAACAGTTACACTTGTGCTTTGTTGTTTCGTAGCTTTTATAGTTGCAGGAGACTTAATTAATCAATTGTGTTAACGGAAATTGCTTGTCATTCTTTATTTTTATTTTATGTAGTCAGATTGCGTGCTAATAACAGTCAGGGCCAACCGGTTACGAGACTTCGTAACCGGTCACACAGCTAGTAAAATTATTGCATTTATTCATTAATATTCTTAATTAAGCCACCATGCATAGTGTACACCTTGACTCGTTCTTTTTGATGGGGTCTACAGCACACAACGAATGAATGAATGAAGGAATGTACGTGATAATTCCAGTTACTGTGACACATTTTCAATGCCCTTTTGTTGTAGAGCTTACCAATTCCGCTAGTACCGGGGTGAGATGGAGCAGAGGTAACAATGGCAGGACGGAGGTTCAAATCTCCGTTCGACAATCGATATTCAGGTTTTCCGTTACTTGCCTTAACCGCTTAAACTGAATTTCGCTATGATTCCGTTGACAGTGAACGGTCAATTTCTCCCTCCAATGCGAGCTTGTACTTGTACTCCGTCTTTAATGATCTAGTTGCCCAATCTTCCTTCCTTGTAAATCTTCTAGAAGAACACTAAGTAACATGCTGTAAAACTGATACGTCCACTGCAAAGACAATCGACGTATACAGGTGCCTTATAGTGACTCAGCACTGATTCAAATAAGACAACATTTTGTGGTGGATGCCTGTATGATCCCTGAACACCGAGTGACTCACAACAATAGAGGCCAACAGATACATCGCCGGTCGGCAGAGTTGGGTAAACTAAAAATTAGACAGTATCTGCGAGTTTACCACACAAATCCTTTCCACCGAGAGAAGCTATAATCAGTATCAAAGAGATGAGCCAATCTTCCTATCACCATAGTTGGAGACATTACCGGTCATCTTTATAAAGTCTAAGTATATGCACTGAACAATTAATTATAGCACCCGGCTGCTGCGATACGCTACTGCAGATGTTTAAACATGGTTGTGTAGCGATGTCTAACTTTGCATTCTCCTGTTCATCGTATACAGGGTGGTCAGACATATTCGTTGCAAGAGACGTTGTGTTAAGAAAAAAAATTCTATCCGTTGCCGTTTCAGAGTTGTTTACCGCTGAATTTAAGCGATCAGGTCATCGAGCGCGCAAATTCGAGCACTTGCACGCGTTAAAGTGCGGCAATGCACAGACATCGGTCGGTTCATAAGTTGCCACTGGATGAAGTGCTTATTACCAGCTAAAGTGTGTCTCTTTCTGAAGCAATAAATGAGCAAAAGCTGCGTTTCTCGGTTTGAGGAAACCAAACAAAGTGCACGCTTGTCGATACCACCTCTGGTTTGTAACCTCCCCCTCACTTACCGACCTTAATGACAGTGAAAAATGAAACCGCGTGTACCTAATGGGAGTTTTGGAAAAGCAATCGTCACCGAAGTTAACCTGTCGGTAAAGAGGGAGGAAAGGGTTACATCTAAATGAAAGGAAAAGTGCTAATGAAACTGGTGGAAATTAATTTTGAAAAGGGGTAAAGTTAATAAAGAAGGTAAAATGTGCAGCCGTTACATTAACAATTAACTAGCGGTAATTAGGTATTTGAGATTTGGGGGAAATCACGGTCGCCAGTCCTAAGGACAATTACTATAGTAACTGAAAAAGAAAGGTTATTACACATATAATTAACACTAGAAGCGTGGCAACTGAAGGTTGACATGTGTAGTGTGAAAACTGAAAGTTTGTCAGAAGTAATAAATTTCGCTACACTCTGACTTAATTTAGCAAAAGAATTAATAAAACCGGAAAATCGAAAGTTAATTTAGTGACTGAAGTTAATAGTGAGCTTTCTTTCTGAAGCACATCGAAATCCAGTAAAATACGGTTAGTCTTGGACTACCTCAACAATCATTTCAAAAGCTACTTGAATCTACGCAATTTAGAAATAAGAGAATTAACTTTGAACTTGAATTAAATGATTCTGAACAATTAACAATAGTAAAATTTAGTACGTACCAAGCTGAGCTGCAGTCACAGGTAAGCTAAAATACGGTAACAAAGCTCGCACTCTTAATTCGTGCTTGTGTAATCTGAATATTGTAGCCAGATACTGAACTTTGAAATTAAAGCAGTAAAATCTAATTATATTATTTTAATGCTGGCGTTTGAATTTCAACGACACTCGGTTCATTTCGGAAAAGGAAGGGACCCTACTTGGCAATGAAATTGGGACAATGAGCAACAAAGGTTCATGCTAAGTTGCTGTAATTTAGCGAGGCAAATGGAACAATTTGAAAAGCTGAGGTCTGCCATACAGTTCTGAAACTTTACGTGCTTTTAGTCTTCCTTGTTGGTTGATTGAAGGTTTGAAGCCGTCGATCGAGGAGGTGGCGACAGTCACTCATTGTCGGCCGTCGCTGTTGCAGAAGCTGGATGTTGGCGCGCCTTCTTCTCGACACGGTCACCAGGCGAAACGGGCTCTTGATCTGCGCCAGCTAATGTTTCCCGTCCGCGACACCATGTCAGAAACTATCATCGCGAGTCGAGCGCAATTACATGCTGCCAAACCCCGAAAGCGCGGCAACTCGCGGGAACGTCACACAACACCTGCTCCACTCGCTACTCCCGCCAGACTCCGACTGCCCGCGCTCCACGCGGCAGAGTTAACACTACCAAAGATCCTACACACTTTGATTCTTCACACGACCTATCGACGTAATCGTTCGATAGCAGTTTTCCCTAGGCAAGACCCAGCGTAAAAATACAAATAATATTTACGAAACAAACCAATTATACATCGACATGAGTGCATAAATATATATATACAAACAGTAAAACAATTGCAATATATAAAGAGACAGAAATATCATATATTCAGGTAGCAAAATTAAGGAAAACAAATTATAGTACAATAGATGGAAATAGGAGGATATGCATTTCCGGCGTTACACGTGCCCCACATTGTCTGAGGATGTTCGTGTAACGTAAACAGACTCAGAAAATGTCCCAAAAAAGAAACAGCGGAAATGCATATGCTCAAAACATGAAAAAAATTTAGCATTCGTCTAATTAACCATAAACCAATTTTTAGACAATAATAATTGAGTGGAGACACTCCTAGTCTTATTCCACTCTGTCATCTTGCACAAAATAAAACAGGTTGACAACATATTAAAATTCATAGAAAACATAGAAAATGGTTTAGCTATTCTAAAATTGTCAAAATTCCCAACAGTATCAAGAAATGGAAGACTATTTACAAAATTAATCAGAGTACATGGTCATAAAAACAGGTAGATCAAAATACGCAAATTCATAATTAATTACATAGAATACACATTTTTACACAACCCTTTCATAATTAATTTTCTCGTCATGTCCAATTAACGCTAAACAAGAAAATAATATACATCAGCTCGAAAAAAACATAAATATTGACAGTAGAATTCTTTCAGCTGTCCAGGAAGAAAAACAATTCCGCCTTCCGTACTCGCAAGTACAAAGAATGCCGACAGCGGCCCAAGAGCCAACAGCGGCACAAGAGCCGACAGCGGCTCGCCTCGCCAGTATTGTTGCGCCCGCGTGTGCGGCACGCTTGATCTCACTCGCCCTTGTGACGGCGTTTCCAGAACGTCCGTTCCACTGAATTCTTTCGGAAAAACTCACTCCCGAGTAATCTCAAGGAGTCCATAAACACTATCACAGTGGATAACTCAACACTGTCCATCATCACACATGTACAAGCCTGAAACTTAAAACAGCGTCTAAGTACATCGGCAATGACTAGTAAAACACATATTCATGAAATCTTACAGCTAGTTACAAAATCATATTTACATTGCTTAATCTACTGTGACTCAGCTGAAAACTTAAACTAGCAGCTTGGATTTTTCAGTTGATTAGATCATGATTAAATTGATTAAAATTAAATTGATTAATCAAAATTAATTACTTATTAATTACAACTTCTTTAATGACCTTGGTCAGTCAAAAGCATGGCAATCTAGCAAACCTTAAATCTTACACTCTATATTTACATATTGTACAAATTACCCATTGTGTGGTATTAATCGATCCTAGGTTGGTACAATTTCAAATCTACTATATTTCGAATACCTAATAGCTTTCCAGAGCTTGGATACTCTAAGCAATAAGCATTTGTGTGAGGTATACCAATGACTTTATATGGTCCATTATAAACAAACTTAAATTTAGAGTTTTCATGGTCTATCTCGCTCGATTTCTCATGAGCTTTTACAAGTACTAAGTCTCCGATTGCAAACTTAGCAAAACGCGCTTTAGCGTCATGACGACGTATGCGAGCATCGGCTTTTAGCTTCATTACTTCTCGCAAACGATCTTTTTTCACACCAATACTAATGTTAATCCGTGGAGGGAATTTGATTATCTCTTCCAATTCACTTTCTACACTTTTGTCAATGCCGAAATTCCTCATGTTATGGCAGTTCAAACTCATTCCTACGTCAATGTCATCCGGCCAGTTAACAATGTGTATAGGCTGGTATTGCCTATGCACACCGTCTCCTGCCTCGTCAAAACTAACTACTATTGTTTTATCTTGGGACGTACATGTCAAAGTTTTGCTTTCGCAATTAATCACTGCACGGTACTTTAATAGCCAATCTAACCCGATAATTACTTCCGCAGTTAAGTCTGGCACGACGACAAACTCTTGTTCAAATCGTGCCCCACATATCTCGAAGTTGACAAAAATCTGTTTTGTGACCGGTTTACTGGCCTTCCCAGTAGCACCGAGAATTTTCACTCCTGTCACTGGCATAACTACGATGCCAGGTCTGTCCTTCAGTAACTCAAATATTTTCCCAGATACAGCACTCAATTCTGCCCCGGTGTCAATCAACACGTTTAGCTGTAGGTCGTGCATATTAACGGACACTACTACCTGTCTACACTTGTCCTCGACTGTTTCTTTATCTTCCCACAGTAAATCCTCGTCTATATCCAGGTCATTCCAGAAAAAAAACCATCTGGCTTTGATCCCAAACCCGGCTTATCTGGCGGCTTTTTCAGCCTCTGTTCACATACAGTTTTAATTTCAACACGTTTGTCCTGAGGCTTAGCCCGTAGCTTCGCCTCCAGTACCGAAACCTTTTCCTGTAACTCGTCAACTAGTGAGTGTTGCTTTGCTATCAATTCACTAGTTGTCACCTTCGTTGATTCCTCTTTAGCCAGATTGATCTCATCTGCCAATCTACCTGGAGGAATGTGCCCAGTAGCATCTGAAATTACTTCCTCTGGATCTGCGCAACCCACACTGCTATCGTCTGACTGTATAATGTCAGCTCTAACCTCATACACGCTGTAATCTATGTGCTTTTCTATCAATCGTGTCCGGCTATCACTAAAATTTTCGTAATCTTTCTCCTTAATACTCTCGCAATGTTTAAACTGGAGGTTTGCGTCGGATGGGTCGGCTACTTCTACCACTATAACTTTCGGTAAAGTCTGCCGGTTAGGGCCAGAACTTTCCGTTACTACTTCAACATCTAACTCCTGCGGGACGAAACACGACGAATCTTGCTCGTGCTCCCCATTAACATCAGCTATTTCTGGTAAAGTCTGCCGGTTAGGGCCAGAACTTTCCATCACTTCACAAATACTATCTTCCTGTGGGACGAGACGCGGCAAATCCTGCCCGCGCTCCCTATAAACACTCCTCCCGTACAGGCCCCTATAATCTCTTAGTTCGTCGTATAAGCGACCGAACTGCCTTAACCAGACCTCATCCCTCTCTGCATCCCCTCGCTCGATGACGGACGTTTTATCCGACATCTGATCTTCTCTCAACAATTGCGAATCATTCTTAAACTCAATCTCCAGTTCCGCTGTGGGTATTACAGCTGCCACTTTATAATCGATTTCCGGAACACTACTTAAATTGTTCTCACTGACAGTGAATGTATTTTCTGCTGCCATGTATACAGCTGATTTACTACTTGTGGGCGCACTCCTTTCTCCTAACACTGGCACACTCTCCCGCCGTTGATTATTCCATACGGAATTTTCATAACGACGACACCTGGGTTTTCTCCTGTTATTGGGCCGCCAAAATTTCTCCACGCCCGGTCGGCCCCTCACCGGCGCGGCTAATGGTTTCCCTGTCTCGTCCCAGCAGATACGCTCCCCGGATACTGCTGAGGCGGCTGATCACACCCTCTGGCGTTATTACTATTCTGTAAAGCCCGTATCACGTTAGTATGATACTGGTTTCTGTCATTCCTGTTATCATTTGCATTGTACCGATTGTTATTACGGCCCGAACCATTATTGTTATTGCTGCGGTATGCATTATTCCCATAGTTATCGTTGTTGTGATTCCTATTGTTGTTACCACGGCCTCCACCACTGTCGCGATTATTGCGCCAATTGTCCTCGTCCTCAACTCTTTCCAGGAAATCATTGATTGTCCTGTAATTGCTTCCTACGTAGCGTTTTGTATCATCTGGAAGCTTCTTGTAGAGTTCCCAGACTATTTCGGATTCCGTGCGGCGATCACGCAAATATTCCAACTTGCGGATCCAGCCCCCACAAAACTCCCTCATCGAACCGCGCGAATTCGCATCGAAGGGCCTCGATACCACAAATTCGCGCCAGACACTTTGCTGTTTTTGCTCCGACCAGTATTCAGCCAGAAACAAATTTTTAAACTCGTCAAAAGTCAGGTGCGTAATGTTGAGGTTTAAGCCCCAACGCTTGGCATCACCAGCCAGCACATCAATAACCGCATTAATTTTTCTCTCATTAGTCCATGATCTGGGTAAAACTCTTTCACAATTCTTAATGAAATCCGTCGCGTGTATACCGCCTTTTTTCAAGGGGTCGAACCGCTCCTCTTTCGTCAACAATTCCGAACTATGTGCACAGATTGGCACATAGCTCTGTTTTTCATCAAGTTTCTTTTCTAATTCCGACACTCTCGTAATTACTTGGCAAGTGGTTGTCGCAAGCGTTTCCACTTCCCTCTTTTTCTCTTCGCAGGTATTAGCCTGCTCCCTCACTTTAGTGTCTACTTCGGACACTAAAGCCTTTAAAGTTTCCACCTTCTGTTGATCCTCTTTTTTCACTAATTGAATTTGTTCCGTCACCTTATTCTCGATGATCGGAGCAACTGCTTCTCCAACACTTTTCTCGATTCTGCTAATTTCGGAATCAAAACGAGTATTTATGCTCGCAATTTCCGCCTGAACGCCTATCATTTCCTGTTTAAGATTACCGATTTCGGTATTAATTACAACAATATCTTCTTTGATTTTATCAACTTTTGTATTAACAACTCCAACATTGTTGTTAACAACATTAATAGCTTTGTTCTGATTGTCTAGCTTTCGTTCAATCTTTTCAGACTGAGCTTCTTGCTTGGCAGACAGAGCTATAATTTCTGCCGATTGACTCTTGATTTCATTAATCAAAACATTCAATAAATCAGTTAAATTCCCGGAGACTACCGGTTTTACTTCCGTAGCTGGTTCCTCTATACATGTTCCCCCGTATTCATCATCAAGGGGTACAGATTTGATTTTCGCTTCCGATTCCGAAACATTTTCTAAAGTTTGGAATTCCATTTCTGCTCTTTGTTGCGTTTCGGCGGTCGCGTCTTTCATGCTAGCCGCCTGCCCCTGAACAATGGGAACCGCCGTGCGCGTTTCCCACTGTTCGACAGATTGTTCCGTATCCAAGTCTACCAAATTTTGGTAATTGTTGCCTTCACTCATTTTAATAATTTTATATATAAATGCTAAATCTCAAATCTAATTAGGATTCCTCACACTATTTATTCTCGCTGACGTAACGGCCTGTACGTAACCAGTACTTTGTTACGAGATTTGCACAATGCCAAATTCGTGTCCAGAACAACCTCAAAACCGAAGATTGTCCTGTCACCAGGTCGCCACGTGTAACCTCCCCCTCACTTACCGACCTTAATGACAGTGAAAAATGAAACCGCGTGTACCTAATGGGAGTTTTGGAAAAGCAATCGTCACCGAAGTTAACCTGTCGGTAAAGAGGGAGGAAAGGGTTACATCTAAATGAAAGGAAAAGTGCTAATGAAACTGGTGGAAATTAATTTTGAAAAGGGGTAAAGTTAATAAAGAAGGTAAAATGTGCAGCCGTTACGTTAACAATTAACTAGCGGTAATTAGGTATTTGAGATTTGGGGGAAATCACGGTCGCCAGTCCTAAGGACAATTACTATAGTAACTGAAAAAGAAAGGTTATTACACATATAATTAACACTAGAAGCGTGGCAACTGAAGGTTGACATGTGTAGTGTGAAAACTGAAAGTTTGTCAGAAGTAATAAATTTCGCTACACTCTGACTTAATTTAGCAAAAGAATTAATAAAACCGGAAAATCGAAAGTTAATTTAGTGACTGAAGTTAATAGTGAGCTTTCTTTCTGAAGCACATCGAAATCCAGTAAAATACGGTTAGTCTTGGACTACCTCAACAATCATTTCAAAAGCTACTTGAATCTACGCAATTTAGAAATAAGAGAATTAACTTTGAACTTGAATTAAATGATTCTGAACAATTAACAATAGTAAAATTTAGTACGTACCAAGCTGAGCTGCAGTCACAGGTAAGCTAAAATACGGTAACAAAGCTCGCACTCTTAATTCGTGCTTGTGTAATCTGAATATTGTAGCCAGATACTGAACTTTGAAATTAAAGCAGTAAAATCTAATTATATTATTTTAATGCTGGCGTTTGAATTTCAACGACACTCGGTTCATTTCGGAAAAGGAAGGGACCCTACTTGGCAATGAAATTGGGACAATGAGCAACAAAGGTTCATGCTAAGTTGCTGTAATTTAGCGAGGCAAATGGAACAATTTGAAAAGCTGAGGTCTGCCATACAGTTCTGAAACTTTACGTGCTTTTAGTCTTCCTTGTTGGTTGATTGAAGGTTTGAAGCCGTCGATCGAGGAGGTGGCGACAGTCACTCATTGTCGGCCGTCGCTGTTGCAGAAGCTGGATGTTGGCGCGCCTTCTTCTCGACACGGTCACCAGGCGAAACGGGCTCTTGATCTGCGCCAGCTAATGTTTCCCGTCCGCGACACCATGTCAGAAACTATCATCGCGAGTCGAGCGCAATTACATGCTGCCAAACCCCGAAAGCGCGGCAACTCGCGGGAACGTCACACAACACCTGCTCCACTCGCTACTCCCGCCAGACTCCGACTGCCCGCGCTCCACGCGGCAGAGTTAACACTACCAAAGATCCTACACACTTTGATTCTTCACACGACCTATCGACGTAATCGTTCGATAGCAGTTTTCCCTAGGCAAGACCCAGCGTAAAAATACAAATAATATTTACGAAACAAACCAATTATACATCGACATGAGTGCATAAATATATATATACAAACAGTAAAACAATTGCAATATATAAAGAGACAGAAATATCATATATTCAGGTAGCAAAATTAAGGAAAACAAATTATAGTACAATAGATGGAAATAGGAGGATATGCATTTCCGGCGTTACAGGTTGTCGGACTGAATTTGCGCTAGAGACGACCTAATTGGATAACTTCAATGTTAAATAATTCGGAAAGGCCCAACATATCGATTTTTTTCTTAACAATTATTTCTCTCAGCTTTTCAGGCTGTTTCTGACCACCATGTGTAACCTACATAATATGAATCGCAGCATAAAGTTCTGTTAATGATTTTTTATTACTATTTGTTGGAGCAGAGATTAGCATGAAAATCGATACTAGCGGATGGTAAATATCCTTACGTTCTTATCCGACGAACTCATCATTAACTTGTGCATGCACTCGACCGGCAAGACACTATGTCGAGATTTCAGATTTAATTTATGCCACTGTATGATTCGGCTGATCGAGAACAATACTTTTGCACCATTCCCTTCGTGTCTAGCTAAGTGCTAGTGAAAATACGTCCCTCCTCCACCTGTATTTGGACCGGTTACTCTGATACAGTACGCCACAAAATCGAATATCTTGGAAAGTATTCAAGCACACTCATAATTATTCTAGGACGACGAAAGGAGGCGGTATTTCACGTATACTGTTTAACTCTGTGACAAAACTAATCAGTAAATGAACCAGCGAATACTTGATTAAGGATAGGGATCAAAGCAGACAATATAAGGATCCCATTCCTGGCTTATGCTGATGACCTGATTTTATTGGCAAACGCCCACGCAAGAGGCTTCTATGCTACTCCAAGCACTGCATTTAATAACAGAGAAAACAGGTCTATTGATAACACCGGAAAGACCGAATTCATTACCAATAATAAAGACGCCTCCAGCGCTACCAAGCATATCAAGAGAGCCAAAAGCTGGAAGTGCGTTGAGAACGGTTCTCAGATGATCTCAGTGAAACGGTAGTTCTCGATCAAAGGAAGATTAAACTATTGCAGAAAAATATATACCTCGAATATCAAATTAAGATACTATAATACGTAGCCAGACCGTCAGACCTCTACGCAGCAGAGTTCCTATGACCCCTTTAAAAGCCCTCGAAGTACAAGAAAGAAAATTCCTGCGAACGATAGTAAGACCGAAAATCCATACAGATGGGAGACGATGGTACAGAGCTAATCGTGAACTCTACCACCACCACGAAATCTTCTCCTTAAGCCATCAGAAGAAGAACCACCTAGACACTGCGGACCCTCGTAGGCCGACCTATAAGATTCCGTAAAGAATTAGCGACTATAACGTGATGGTATTGGAGATTTTTTTTTCAAATGGGCTAACTTACAGGTGAGTCTGTCACCACAACCACGTTTTTTTAGTATCGCAATCGTTGGGTTCGCCAACTCACAATCAAACTGTCTTCTTCCAAACTAACCTAGACTTCAGGCAAAGCTACAGCGCAGTCTGTCACCACAACCAAGATTTTTTGGTATCGCATTCGTTGGATTCGCCAAATCACAACCAAGCTGTTATCTCCCAACCTAACTCACACCTCGGGCTAAGCTACAGACCAATGCGTCACCACAACCAGTTTCTTTCCCTTTAATATTCGTTGGCTTCACCAACTAACAACAAAACTGTGAATATATGCACCACAATGTGACGTGACGGCAGCCAGCAACGTAATGTCACTAGCATAAGCCGACGACTAATATCGAACATTCCTCTTGACACAGATTGTAAAAGTAGCGAACAAAGGTTAAACCATTGGATCCCTGCAGATCACGAACGTCATGTTAGGTAAGACTTTATAATTAACAGCGGGACTACCATTTTGAAATTGAAACTATAACCTTCCTAACATCCCCTGCAGAAGTTAACCACAATGAGACAAGGAAACAGTACACAGAACCCAAGATAGTGTTCATATGGAAAATGAAGGGACAATGGACTTTCAGGAAAGTTCAAGGTACGAACAAGAAAACAGCTACAAACTTCACCAAGGCCACCAGAAATGGTAGACGACAACAGCACAGCAAAAACACAAGTACCGTGGTTCACATGTGATTCAAACGAGGTAAAAAATAAAAAATAAATAAGAAACAATATCTTCTATGGATGCTATAACAACCTTGGTTGATGTTAACTAGTAAAGAAAAGAGTTGTCGCTTTAGTTTCTGATGAGTCAGGCAAGCTTTTCTTTGACACGTAAGCAAATCATATAACTTAGTATTCTTGATTCGCTCATATTTATACAGCACTGTTTCCTTTAGCCAAATTCACGATGCACATAGCCTAGTGCAGAAATATAAGAGAGAGCACTGACATAACCACAAAAGCAATGTACTCAGCTGTAAGGCACACAACAAGCGGCAGCTGTCGGTGTTACGAAGTATACGATTTTTGTGACCCGCATGAAAAAGTTTTTACCTGTGGGGACGTGTTTCCAGTTGCTCTTCTTCCATTGAAACTGCAGACGTTACAGCACTTGGATGAAGTTTTAACAGACGACCTTCTTTCACAGAGAAACTAAAGGATATCTTTGGCTACCAACGTAAACAACTTTAACAATTCGGTTCGCTCAGCACGATATGGATGAACTGGAACTCATTCACTAGTAGTTATACTATTAATATGCGCGCATTTCATTTATGCCTTCTGTCTAACGTCGAGCTTAGAAACAGTGCAGCGATATTTGTTCCGTGATTCAACTTCTCGAACGACATATACGAAGGGCAGAACAGCGAGATCAGGCTCCACAATGATGACCGCTATCTAACGTATACATAATACCTGCGGGAAAACAATTATTGGTTCAAGCTAAAGCGGCCGCTGCAAGAACGACCCATGCAAAAATATAAACATTGGAGATTAATTTCGGTATCATATGCAACCAGTTGCTTTTTTGAATTTTTGATACGGTTTATTTTCCTTGTGATTAATTAGTTTTCGAGCCACTGCAGGCTGATCATCAGACGGACACGACCGTTGGGTAAGGTTGCCAGGTACCCCCATTTGAGCTGGACTGTCCTGATTTTTCCGTTGAAAACCCGACTCCTAATTAAAGCTTATCGGGATACATAAAAATCCCAATTACACAGAACGGGTAATATTTCACACAGTATAGTCTGCTCATTAATCGAAGTAAGATGCACTCTTGTAAATGTAACTGAACTTAAAAATGCAACTCTTGACCTAGATATGCACTCAGAAGCCGTTCAGAGTCTCAACTTTAACCATCCATTACTCGTGCGAAAATTCATGACATCGTCACTCGCGCGGATGACTGGTGTCATCCACAAAGCAAGCGGTCTATTTGTATACTTTGAACGGTATTTATGAGTGGTTTTATGATTTTTATTAAATTTAAATATAATACATTTAATATTTGTACACACTATAATATATTCTAATGTTTGAAACAGTTTTACCATTCGAAGAACAATATCTTCAGCTGAATTACTGGCAATACATGGTCCCTCTTGTTGCTTACCGACGTACGGTTCTAAATTCAAAGTGTAAGCTGTTTTTACATCAACCAAAGCAAACACTTTTAACCCATAATTTGCTGGTTTGCTAGGAATATATTTCCTGAACGGGCAGTTTCCTCTAAATGCCAAAAGCTGTTCGTCAACTGTAAGAAGGAGAAAAATATTTTTGGCAATTGTTCGTTAATAGTTCAAGTACCTCTCTGATAGATCTGATAGCAGCCAACTTGTCAGTCTCTCTGCGAACACCTCTATCACAGATATTATCAAACCTCAGACATCTCAACAGAAACCTGAATCGGGTTTCACTTATGCATAAATAACATGATTCAAGTCCGTTTCCCTTTGAGTTATTCCAAAATTTCGATATACTCCTAACTAGAACATCTCAAAGATCCACATAGATACAACAAACCAATGAAAGCTCTGATCTCTATCGCATCTGTTTCTTTAACGTTCCTTCCCCTAGAGACGTCTTTTTTATACGAGCTTGATTTTTTGGTCCAGGCAAAAGCGTAATAAATTTACAAGATCTGCTTCTAACACTGGTAGGATTTTATTTTTCCTCCGATTAGTTATTCCATCTTTCCCTAAAAAAATGCATCCTTTTGAGTTACTTCTTCCTGTGATTCATATTCATCATTTTCTGACATTCCTTGTTCTGTTCCTGAATCATGACCGCTTTCATGAACAGAATCCTCAGTCTCTGAGTCAACACTATCACTGTGGGTATCTTCATCCCTCAGCTCATTGAACCATTCCAACCATACATTAGGATCTCTGCTAAACTCTGTCCGAGGTTTTTTGCCTTTGACATTTCTTCCACAATTTAAAAATAAAGAGAATACTAGGTAACATGGAAGGTAGCTGCAATCAGTTTCAATAGTCTAAATTATGCTCATTGAAGATCGATTGAATCTAGGATAGCCATAAAGTAATACAGACTTACTTTGTTTCAGATTGTGGCAGCAGAGCTCGCGCGTATGACAAGAGTCCTCCAGACTATAATAATGTTTCATAAACAATGTTGTTGTTGTTGTTGTCTTCAGTCCTGAGACTGGTTTGATGCAGCTCTCCATGCTACTCTATCCTGTGCAAGCTTCTTCATCTCCCAGTACCTACTGCAACCCACATCCTTCTGAATCTGCTTAGTGTATTCGTCTCTTGGTCTCCCTCTACGATTTTTACACTCCACGCTGCCCTCCAATGCTAAATTTGTGATACCTTGATGCCTCAAAACACGTCCTACCAACCGATCCCTTCTTCTAGTCAAGTTGAGCCACAAACTTCTCTTCTCCCCAATCCTACTCAATACCTCGTCATTAGTTACGTGATCTACCCACCTTATCTTCAGCATTCTTCTGTAGCACCATATTTCGAAAGCTTCTATTCTCTTCTTGTCCAAACTAGTTATCGTCCATGTTTCACTTCCATACATGGCTACACTCCATACAAATACTTTCAGAAACGACTTCCTTACACTTAAATCTATACTCGATGTTAACACATTTCTCTTCTTCAGAAACGATTTCCTTGCCATTGCCAGTCTACATTTTATATCCTCTCTACTTCGACCATCATCAGTTATTTTACTCCCTAAAGAGCAAAACTTCTTTACTACTTTAAGTGTCTCATTTCCTAATCTAATTCCCTCAGCATCACCCGATTTAATTTGACTACATTCCATTATCATCGTTTTGTTTTTGTTGATGTTCATCTTATATCCTCCTTTCAAGACACTGTCCATTCCGTTCAACTGCTCTTCCAACTCTGACAGAATTACTATGTCATCGGCGAACCTCAAAGTTTTTACTTCTTTTCCATGAATTTTAATACCTACACCGAATTTTTCTTTTGTTTCCTTTACTGGTCGCTCAATATACAGATTGAACAACATCGGGGAGAGGCTACAACCCTGTCTCACTCCTTTCCCAACCACTGCTTCCCTTTCATGCCCCTCGACTCTTATAACTGCCATCTGGTTTCTGTACAAATTGTAAATAGCCTTTCGCTCCCTGTATTTTACTCCTGCCACTTTAAGAATTTGAAAGAGAGTATTCCAGTTAACATTGTCAAAAGCTTTCTCTAAGTCTACAAATGCTAGAAACGTAGGTTTGCCTTTTCTTAATCTAGCTTCTAAGATAAGTCGTAAGGTTAGTATTGCCTCACGTGTTCCAACATTTCTACGGAATCCAAACTGATCTTCCCCGAGGTCCGTTTCTACCAGTTTTTCCATTCGTCTGTAAAGAATTCGCGTTAGTATTTTGCAGCTGTGACTTATTAAACTGATATTTCGGTAATTTTCACATCGGTCAACACCTGCTTTCTTTGGGATTGGAATTATTATATTCTTCTTGAAGTCTGAGGGTATTTCGCCTGTTTCATACATCTTGCTCACCAGATGGTAGAGTTTTGTCATGACTGGCTCTCCCAAGGCCATCAGTAGTTCTAATGGAATGTTGTCTACTCCCGGGGCCTTGTTTCGACTCAGGTCTTTCAGTGCTCTGTCAAACTCTTCACGCAGTATCTTATCTCCCATTTCGTCTTCATCTACATCCTCTTCCATTTCCATAATATTGTCCTCAAGTACATCGCCCTTGTATAAACCCTCTATATACTCCTTCCACCTTTCTGCCTTCCCTTCTTTGCTTAGAACTGGGTTGCCATCTGAGCTCTTGATATTCATACAAGTGGTTCTCTTCTCTCCAAAGGTCTCTTTAATTTTCCTGTAGGCAGTATCTATCCTACCCCTAGTGAGACAAGCCTCTACATCCTAAAATGTATCTCTCGTAAATGAAAGCCAACAGTGATTGGAAGTAACAGCCGAAGAGTTAACAGAAAGGTACTGAAAATGGCGCGAACTCAATCCAGCCCTGTCAGACAAAATTGAACGGGAAAGTCATGTGGAAGACGAATGTCATCCGCGCGAACAACGGAGGGTTAAGTTGACCGATCAGCTCCCCAACCTGAAACGCTGTATAACGACGACGAAATGCCAAGCTAGAGCAAAAAAAGTCCTGAATCGGTAGAAGTAGATAGGCTTTGGCCGATAGTCATTTGTTTTTGGTTGCAGCCATTGTTACCTACATAATTAACAGTATTGTGTGAGGTGGTCATTGTTTCTGCTGTGTTACTGGGAACTGGTCTTTGTTGCAGTTACGGTGAGCGTGAGGCGGGTCGCCGTTATGCATAAAAATCATTGGAATCTTCATGAAGTAGAGGGAACAATGCGTTTTGTAGCATGTCCAGATATGACATTTCTGCCACACGTTTCCCTTGCAAAAAATAAAGGTCCATAAACTTTCTGAACATAAACGGCACAAAACGCATTCAGTTTCGATGAGTGTCACGTTCAAAGACGGCGCCAGGATTTTGTGACCCCCGAATTCTTACCCGATTGATGAAACGCCGGCCGGGGTGGCAGAGCGGTTGTAGGCGCTACAGTCTGGAACCTCGCGACCGCTACGGTCGCAGGTTCGAATCCTGCCTCTGGCATGGATGTGTGTGATGTCCTTAGGTTAGTTAGGTTTAAGTAGTTCTAAGTTCTAGGGAACTGATGACCTCAGAAGTTAAGTTCCCTAGAGCTCAGAGCCATTTTAACCTTTTTTTTTTTTTTTTTTTTTTTTTTTTTTTTTGTGTATGTGTGTGTGTGTGTGTGTGTGTGTGTGTGTGTGTGTGAAATGTCGAATCCTCCGATGTGAATCGTTCGGAAAAACTGTCCACAGCCATAATCCTGGAGAGCTGAAACGCAAATTCGTACCTTCTGTTTTGGTAGCCAGGACGCAAGTGCTGAAGTAACTGCAACTTGTAAGGCTTCGCATGCAGGCGTGTTTTACAACGCGCCGCACCGTTGTTTGACGAATTTGAAGTTTTTTTTAATTTACTGGCGTTCGGAACGCGCCCATACAGCAGTGTCAACAGTGTAATGTCAATTGTGACGATACGAACGCAAGGACAACACAACACCCTCTCCCCGAACGGAGAATGTTGTGGCGTAACAAGACAGCTACGCCACACTGAAGTAGCCGAAAGGCACGCGTTAATCTAGAGAGAGGTCTGAAACAGGATACGTAATAAATGGTAACAAGAAAAGTACGTAGCTGCTATTATACTTAACTTTTAATCCTTGTTGTATACATCGTTCTGGATGAGACATTTCATACGATAACTATCAAACTATGTAAGGCTAATGGCGCCTTGCTAGGTCGTAGCCATGGACTTAGCTGAAGGCTATTCTAACTGTCTCTCGGCAAATGAGAGAAAGGCTTCGTCAGTGTAGTCGCTAGCAAAGTCGTCGTACAACTGGGGCGAGTGCTATTCCGTATCTCGAGACCTGCCTTGTGGTGGCGCTCGGTCTGCGATCACACAGTGGCGACACGCGGGTCCGACATGTACTAAATGGACCGCGGCCGATGTAAGCTACCACCTAGCAAGTGTGGTGTCTGGCGGTGACACCACAGAGAAAATCTCCGACCAGACTTAGAATAGAACCTGGGCCCTTCGGTTAGCAATCCACCGCGCATCCAGGCGAAAGTAGGTAAAGTTTCTGGCCTACCCTTATCGTGAACTTCGAGGGTTCCGGATCAAAGCACCTCGGATGCTCTCGATATTTTCGTCAGACGTGCTTGGCCGACAAGTGTTCTTCCCTCCGCATATGCAACCGGTTTCCAAGAACCTTTTATGCCAGTCGTAAATCTGTTTGTGCAGAAGCGTCTTCTTGCTAAGTCGACGGCGGAGTGCAGGTTGCACTTAAACAATGGATTGACTTTGCGCCAATACCGAAAGACAAAATTATTTCTCTTGTGCTGCAGTCTCCATGATCCTACAGACAAACAATAGCGGCTGTGTTGAAACTTTGAACCTTCCTCCGTTTGTTGACATACAGAATGTGTTTCCATTTTTATACTTTTTCGGTAATAAACAGCTGAAATCCATTCTTTCCTTTTTTTTTTAATCACCCTGTAGGATCCTCGCAAGATGTTACAGAAATATTATCTGCACCATGCCGAGGTAGAAACTGTGGTCGTGGTAACTACACTGCCTCGTGATTTCCATGGCAAATCGGACTCGCATTCGGAAAGACGACGGTTCAAACGCGTTCCTGCCATCCTGATTTAGATTTACCGTGATTTCCCTAAATCGATTTAGACATATGCCAGGATGGTTCCTTTGAAAGTGCACGGCCAATTTCTTTCCACATCCTTCCCTAATCCGACCTTATGCTCCGTCTCTAATGACCTCGTTGTCGACGGGACGTTAAACACTAATCTCCTCCTACTCCATGACAAATCCATTCCACACCACGAGCGAGCACTATCACCAGGACCAAAGTGTCTAGCAACAATGGTGCAGATAATGTTCCTGAACACCTCAGGCTCATGATGAACTAGTTAATGCTACAGAAGATAAATCATACCAAAAATTCAAAAAGGCAACTGGCTGCACGTTATACTCAAATAAATCCACAACTTAAGTCAAAATTGCAGTTCGTCATCCACAGATATAACCAATTTCTGATTTGCTACCAGATGAGGATTGGTATGGATGTAGTGGACATAACAAGTAACCGTAAAGTTCCAATGGATACAAGTGCAAATGATAAGAATGACAGGGAGAAAAAAAAAATGGGTCAAATGGCTCTGAGCACTATGGGACTTAACATCTGTGGTCATCAGTCTCCTACAACTTAGAACTACTTAAACCTAACTAACCTAAGGACATCACACACATCCATGCCCGAGGCAGGATTCGAACCTGCGACCGTAGCGGTCACTGAAGCGCCTAGAACCTCACGGCCACACCGGCCGGCAATGATGGGAAGAAATGTTTCTGATGCCTGTACCACGATTTGTGTAGGAGCTCGTAGCTCCCAGAAATGTCTACTGTATACTGAATAAACAGTGCATATAGGAACTTAATTTTGCAATCTTGAGAAGAATACACACAGTATCCATAGTTCTTCTAGGCTTCCAAGACGTACTCTGACGGGAAAAAAATCACAACACCAAGAGGGATTTGTGCGACATAAACAGAAGTTGGTAGGCTACATCTGAAAGACGACGTCTGTTCAAATTCGCGCCAGTCTCAGCACCTCACTGATATTGAACGAGGTCGTGTAATAGGGCTACAAGTGGCTGGATGTTTATTCTGCGATACTGCATGAAGAATTGGCTAGAACCTAGCCAGTGTACATGATTGCTGGCCGCGGTGGTTATGAGAATGTAGTGTCCTAAGAAGACCGGTCTCCACGTGGCATAACGAGAGAGAAGACATGGTGTTCGGCGTAAGGCTCTAGCGTATCGTATTGCATCTACAGCAGTAATTTGAACAGCAGTTGGCACCACAGTGACACAACGAACTGTTTTACAAATCGTTTAAAAACAGACGCTCTGACCTTAAACCATCACCATTTGTGACTTGAGCGATGTCGAGCGAGCGCTCGTTGGAATGCGGAGTGGAGGTCTGTTGTGTTTTCTTATGAAAGCTGGTTCTACCAAGGTGTCAGTGATGGCCATGCGTTGGTTAGAAGGAGGCCAATTAAGGACCTGCACTCAACTTGTCTGCATGCTTAGCACAATGGACCTACACCTAAAGTTAATGGTTTGGGGCGCGAATTCGTACGACAGCAGGAGCACTCCCGTGGTTGTCCCACGCCCTCTGGCTGCAAAATTATACGTCAGTGTGGTGATTAGACACCCTTAGCGTTTATTCTACTGACCTCAACCCACCATTTGCGACGTGAGTGGTGTAGGGTGACAGCTCTTTGGAGGGCGGAGAAGAGGTCTATTGTATTTTCTAGTGAAAGCTGGTTCTGCCTCAGTGTGAATGATGGCCATTAGTTGGTTAGAAGGAGGCCAGTTAAGGCCCAGCACCTAACTTGTCTGCATGCTTAGAGACACTGAACCTACATCTGAAGTTATGATCTGGGGTGTGATGTGTATGATAGCAGGAGCACTCTTCTGGTTATCCCACGCACCCTGACTACAAAATTGTAAGTCAGTCTGGTGATTCGACCTGTTGTGCTGCGGTTCATAAACAGCATTCAAGAGGGAGTTTTCCAACAGGATAATGCTTGCCCAGATACTGCTGTTGTTACCCAGGATGCTCTACAGAGCGTCGACATGTACAGGGTTATTACAAATGATTGAAGCGATTTCACAGCGCTACAATAACTTTATTATTTGAGATATTTTCACAATGCTTTGCACACACATACAAAAACTCAAAAAGTTTTTTTTAGGCATTCACAAATGTTCGATATGTGCCCCTTTAGTGATTCGGCAGACATCAAGCCGATAATCAAGTTCCTCCCACGCTCGGCGCAGCATGTCCCCATCAATGAGTTCGAAAGCATCGTTGATGCGAGGTCGCAGTTCTGGCACGTTTCTTGGTAGAGGAGGTTTAAACACTGAATCTTTCACATAACCCCACAGAAAGAAATCGCATGGGGTTAAGTCGGGAGAGCGTGTAGGCCATGACATGAATTGCTGATCATAATCTCCACCACGACCAATCCATCGGTTTTCCAATCTCCTGTTTAAGAAATGCCGAACATCATGATGTAAGTTCGGTGGAGCACCATCCTGTGGTACATTTAGCTCCCTGCTTGCTTTATTCGTCGACTTCCGCGGGCTACGCGTGAAACTTGCCCATACGTGTTCAACCGTTTCTTCGCTCACTGCAGGCCGACCCGTTGATTTCCCCTTACAGAGGCATCCAGAAGCTTTAAACTGCGCATACCATCGCCGAATGGAGTTAGCAGTAGGTGGATCTTTGTTGAACCTCGTCCTGAAGTGTCGTTGCACTGTTATGACTGATTGATGTGAGTGCATTTCAAGCACGACATACGCTTTCTCGGCTCCTGTCGCCATTTTGTCTCACTGCGCTCTCGAGCGCTCTGGCGGCAGAAACCTGAAGTGCGGCTTCAGCCGAACAAAACTTTACGAGTTTTTCTACGTATCTGTAGTGTGTCGTGACCATATGTCAATGAATGGAGCTACAGTGAATTTATGAAATCGCTTCAATCATTTGTAATAGCCCTGTATTCTTGGCCTGTTTGATCACGAGCTCTATCTCTAATCGAACACTTATGGGACAGCACTGGACGACAACTCAACCGTATATTGACCGACAAAGTGCAACAGACATGTAACTCCGTCACACAAAAGTGGCCGTGCGGTTCTAGGCGCTTCAGTCTGAAACCGTGTGACCGCTACGGTCGCAGGTTCGAATCCTGCCACATGTGTGTGATGTCCTTCGGTTAGTTAGGTTTAAGTAGTTCTAAGTTCTAGGGGACTGATGACCTCAGATGTTGAGTCCCATAGTGCTCAGAGCCATTTGAACCATTTTGTCACACAAAATGGCTCCGAAACCTGTACAGTACAGTGCATGCACATTCTGGCGGCTACACGGGCTATGAACGTACCTGCATTTCACATTTGCAATGGCTTATCTCGCGCTTGCATTGACATGTGATCTTGCAATGTTAATCGCTGAAATATGTTACCTAGACAAATGTAGTCCCAAAATTTCAATACTTTACATTAATTATTTTTTGGCTTTGCGAATTTTTTTCGATCAGTGTATTGTCACTAGCCAACGTTGTAAACTGCCTGTAACCAAGTGCTCAACCAGCTGGAACGCTGCGAGCGACAATTCGACTCGCAGGATCACCGGCGCATTCAGTTCTGAGCGGAAAGTATTGTGCATGTAACATGCTCTAAGAAGTATGTTGATCAGAGGATGATAGCAGCTATCCTTCAATATCCTACGGAACAAATATACAGGGTGGTCCATTGATAGTGATCGGGCCAAATATCTCACGAAATAAGCATCAAACGGAAAAACTACAAAGACGAAACTCGTCTAGCTTGAAGGGGGAAACCAGATGGCGCTATGGTTGGCCCGCTAGATGGCGCTGCCATAGGTCAAACGGATATCAACTGCATTTTTTAAATAGGAACCCCCTTTTTTGTTACATATTCGTGTAGGACGTAAAGAAATATGAATGTTTTAGTTGGACCACTTTTGTCGCTTTGTGGTAGATGGCGCTGTAATAGTCACAAACGTATAAGTACGTGGTATCACGTAACATTCCGCCAGTGCGGACGGTATTTGCTTCGTGATACATTACCCGTGTTAAAATGGACCGTTTACCAATTGCGAAAAAGGTCGATATCGTGTTGACGTATGGCTATTGTGATCAAAATGCCCAACGGGCGTGTGCTATGTATGCTGCTCGATATCCTGGACATCATCCAAGTGTCCGGACCGTTCGCCGGATAGTTACGTTATTTAAGGAAACAGGAAGTGTTCAGCGACATGTGAAACATCAACCACGATCTGCAACAAGTGATGATGACCAAGTAGGTGTTTTAGCTCTGTCGCGGCTAATCCGCACATCAGCAGCAGACGAATTGCTCGAGAATCGGGAATCTCAAAAACGTCGGTGTTGTGAATGCTACATCAACATCGATTGCACCTGTACCATATTTCTATGCGCCAGGAACTGCATGGCGACGACTTTGAACGTCGTGTACAGTTCTGCCACTGGGCACAAGAGAAAATACGGGAAGATGACAGATTTTTTGCCCGCGTTCTATTTAGCGACGAAGCGTCATTCACCAACAGTGGTAACGTAAATCGGCATAATATGCACTATTTGGCAACGGAAAATCCACAATGGCTGCGACAAGTGGAACACCATCGACCTTGGCGG
This sequence comes from Schistocerca americana, assembly GCF_021461395.2. NCBI lineage: Eukaryota > Metazoa > Arthropoda > Insecta > Orthoptera > Acrididae > Schistocerca > Schistocerca americana. The sequence goes on from NC_060122.1 coordinate 279,084,105, forward strand.
GTTAATGTATGGTGCGGCGTTATGGGAGGAAGGATAATAGGCCACATTTTAACGATGGTAATCTAAATGGTGCAATGTATGCTGATTTCCTATGTAATGTTCTACCGATGTTACTACAAGATGTTTCACTACATGACAGAATGCTGATGTACTTCCAACATGATGGATGTCCGGCACATAGCTCGCGTGCGGTTGAAGCGGCATTGAATAGCTTATTTCATGACAGGTGGATTGGTCGTCGAAGCACCATACCATGGCCCGCACGTTCACTGGATCTGACGTCCCCGGATTTCTTTCTGTGGGGAAAGCTGAAGGATATTTGCTATCGTGATACACCGACAACACCTGACAACATGCTTCAGCGCATTGTCAATGCATGTGCGAACATTACGGAAGGCAAACTATTCGCTGTTGAGAGGAATGTCGTTACACGTATTGCCAAATGCATTGAGGTTGACGGACATCATTTTGAGCATTTATTGCATTGATGTGGTACTTACAGGTAATCACGCTGTAACAGCATGCGTTCTCAGAAATGATAAGTTCACAAACCTGGCAGAGTATCTGTCAATGGTCAATGCTCCCCTTGCAACCAGTAAGGCAGAGCCCACTCCTTTAGCCTCCGGTGGCACATGGATGCCACCAGCCGTCACCACACAACCACATGCACCTCAGCCTCGATCCCATCCAGGCAGCTGCCTGGATTGCACCCACACGGGCAAGCTGACTGCCCCCACCACAGCAGCCAGCAGACTACGTCACATGAGCTGGCTGCCCAGTCTATTTCAAATGCCCCTGCTGTGCTATAATGATGCTAAGCCACATGATCCAGCCTGCACAAACTGCATCTGTTGTGTGCCATTGAGACAGTGTCTCCGGTGCTGTATCATCTCGAGTTGAGCTCTGGACATCACATCCCATCTCACCAGCTGTTTTACATTGCAGTTCCTGGATCCTCTGTCACATCACTCGGCCTGCATCATGTCAGGCATTGATACTGAATTGACTCCCATGCCGGTCTCTGCATTGGAGTCTTGTCGAGTTCCGAAAGCCTTGCCCCACACAGCCGTTCTTGTCAAGTTCCGGATGCCTTGCCCCACACAGCCCAGTTTGTCCGTTGCAGTTCCTGGACCTGCCTTCGTGTCCCAACAATACTGCATTTTCTGTGAGCCTAGACTCTCTGTAGTCTTTGCGCTCCCACAGCCATGCTATGTTTCCATATAGGGTATGTGCAAGAACTCAGTGCATTATGGACAGCACATCCGGTGAACATTTTGTTTAGATATAAATTATAGAGAGCAGCAATCAGTTGTCCTTTTTAGATTTTAATATGCAAATCCAGATTTTGGCTTGCAACTAGCCATTCTCAATGTTCTATTTTTTATTCTCAGTGCATGTAAGTCCCTGTTGTTTTGGCATCAGTCACAGTTCTTTGAATACTCATAATAAGTTCTAAAAAGGACAACTGATTGCTGCACTCTGTAATTTATAACTCACATACAGTCGCAGAGTGCATCCACTTTCCGAATGGAAGGTAACCTGATGAAGGTTTTGTTTAGTGTTTTTTATTTTCATTTAACCAACTTTGTTTTTGTGCCAGTGCCCTCCGAGGCAACATCTCTGCATTGAACATTTCCAGCCACACATTGCCTAGTAGAGCTCCCAGACAGCAATGCCTGTTACTGCTGTCACTATATAGTGGGCCATGTGAGGACACACCCACTGCATGCCGACCAGCTGTACATAACATCATGCACTGCCACCCAATCACCGCTGACCATCCTGCTACCATCATGATTGCACTGATGTCAGCACAAAGTACAAATATCTGTTGGCCACAAATGGTTCGCTTTCTCTTCTCACAGCTACAGAGATTTGTTTTCCAAAGGGGGATCTGTGTGGTAAATGTACCACAGACTTGAGTGGATGGCAACAGGCCAGTATTGACCAGTGAGTCTAGATTTTACCATTAGGTCAACTTTTGGCAATGGTCCAGTACCCACAGGTGCGGAAGAGACAAAGTGAAAGCCAGTGTGAGCTATACACCTGTGATATGTGGACATTCACATTGATCACAGATCCAGGCAGCTGTGGAACACATAGGTCAAGTACAATGCACACTCCCCATTGATGCGTTTGCTCATTCCGTTGCACCCACAAATTAAACAGTGACGCATGAGACGAGAGGTAATTTGTGCATTTGGCCAGACGAGCATCTTTTGTCTCTCTGTGACTGCAAGATCGTACTATGTGCTCGATCAGTGAGGAGTGTGCACCATCTGGGACCAGTGGTCTAGCTATTTACCGCAGTCACATGACCATAGTATGTGAACATTTCAGACAGTACTTTTGCAAGTTTGTTTGTGTATCAACCTTTGCCAGTAAATGTGTTATTATGTAATCATATGTTTGATCAATTACTGTCGCCTGAGCTTACACCCTGAACTTAGTGCATGGGCGTGGCAGTAAAAGCTGGCTCACTACACGACAGACTTGAAAGCAGTCAAAATAACCAATTGCTGTGTCAACTTTCTTGTATGAAGCAGTTTGCATCTTTTGACAGTGTATTGCGTAACTAGTTAGGTTAATAACAAGGTATGTCTTTAATCATACAACCACTTTTAATATGGACACTTATAGTATATGTAAATAATTTTCTGTTTGGTATGTACTTTGTAATTTCTGTTTGAAATCTGCGACCACTGCAACAATACATTGCATATTCATACAACTGAGACAGACAAAATAAAAATATTATCAAATCTTCCTCAAAATCCAACATTATTTATCATACTATATTCCAGCCATGGATGAATTTTGTACCAACCTTGCTGGAAATTACTTTTTCTGTCTCCAAACAAGTGAAAAGGAAAATGCCTTAATAGAGGGTATTTGGTTCAGGGCAATGTTCAGTTACGGTATGGACATCTCTTCCATTGATGAGTGCTGCTGTGCAGTTCATTTCCCTTGCTTGTAGCCAATGAGAATCACTGAGTTCAATAACTTGTTTTGGCGAAAAATATGAATTGCTGACTTTTGGTTTCGACTTGGATAGCGCTATGTTAAGGATTATCATCTGGCTGTTATGGATTATGAAGTTGGTTACTGGTTTTCGTATGTATTTATTGAATGTTTATCAGGATATGAGAGGATTTCTTAGGTTACTGCTTCATATTCCAATGTTATTGTTCAGTTGTTAATTGTCATTGCCAACAAATGTGGCTAGAGGAAAACTGCTTGTGGTAACGGACTGGTCTTTTGTATAGCTCGAGGCCTAGGTTAAGTTGGAATGTAACAGTTTGGTTGTGAGTAGGCGAAGCAAATGAAAGTGCAAGTAAGAAAACTGGTTGTGGAAATGGACTATCCTGTAGCATAGCCTGAGTTATAGGTTAGGTTTAAATGTTATAACTTACGTGTGAGCTGGTGAAGCCAACGAATGAATGTGACTGGAGGAAAACTGGCTGTGGTGATAAACTGATCTGTAATGTAGCCCCAATGATCACTTCAAAAATTTGTGGGTTATTTTCAAAATGTGCTGATTTCTGAGGTTGTGATTATGCAGAAACTTAAAATTGCAGTTTCAGTCATACTGAATATGGTGTTTTATATGACATTCTGCATGATATATTCCACTATGCCACCATGTAATTTCATACAATCCACATCTTGATGACATTATCTAATGCTATTTTGTCATTGATTCCCCCAATTTTTGTCTAATTATCCAACTCATTGTCCATCGTGTTCACTGCTCACATTCACCATGAAAACAGTTATCATCTGCAGTGTGCTACACAATAGCTGGTGGCACCATAAGAACTTTTTTACATGTAGTTCGTTAGGTTTGCATACATACATCACAACCTACAGCAGACAGATTAGTGCTGCTGGTGTTTCTGGTACGAGTAGAAAATAAATTTTTGCCTTTATTTTCACTGAGTTTTTCAGTTTTTGACTCTTTTAATTCTTTTCCCATTTCCATTTCATCATCAACAACAAAATTTTTTTACTACTTCACTTTCAGGATCACAAAAACTAACTTCTGCAGTTAAAGACAAATATGTTGTAAATTTGGCTTTATAACTTTTTGTTGCTGACTGAAGAAGGCGATAAGCCAGGCCATTCTGCACTGTAACTATGTTCACTTTCAATTGCACATACATTTCACTACAAAAAATAAAACACACCACAATGATACTGTTTACCATTAACACAAATTTTAAAACACATTTGCAAAAAGAAAACAGAAGCTGGGGAAGAACCATTCATTTAATATATCAGTCTACCAGTTCGTTTGCTTGTTGTTCAATATGTAGGGACCGATGGATAGATCAGTGTTAACTTTGTCATCATAAGATGCACTTCAAATGTATTTGTTTTATTTTATAGCTTTAATATAATACAATACAAAATTGTTTAACAAATTAGCAGAGTGGTTTGCTTTATGCCTATAACTGTATACAAGTTATTTTAATTTTATAAAATGAAGTTTGACTTCGGACTTTGATTCTGAAATTTGTCCATCTTATTTGGGTGGGTCAAATGGTGGGCCAAGAAGATTTTGTGCAGGCCTGGGCCCAGCCAGGTGCCATCACTGCCTGTTGGTCATATAAACCAAGCAGAGTACTTAACTTGCCACTAGCTGGTAAATCTGCCAGCATTGATTCTATAATAACTGCAAATAGTGACAAGGAAGAGATGGCCCTTTCTATTTCAGATATAAGAGTGTCATTCATGAATAGGAGTAATTCCTGTCATTGTTGACTCAGCAGGCTTGTTGGAGCTAGGGAGTATATGTGGCAGGCAGCAAAGTGAACAACAATTGCTTTGAGATATGACCGTGATGTAAAGTGTTAACTTTTGTTCAGTTAAAATTTGGACAACTGGTTCTGTTACAGCACTTCTCTAACATTTCATTATCTTCACAAGTCATTTTGTTAGAAAAATAAAGGTTAATTTCCCACTTATTGTGATATAATTACAGTACTGAAATCAAATATAAATCTCTATGATGAATATTATGTATAGAAGCCAAAGTGCGAGAAAGACAAAACATTATTGTACCAACTGAACAATTAGTTTAAACAGAATTTTAAATTACCAGAACTATTACCTAACTATCAGTGAGAATGAATGCCCACAGGCAAACATTCTACATGTGCTACATCCAACATCCTGTTCTTGAGTATCTGCAGGAAAACAAGGACTTACTTACATGTTTTACCAATCAGTTCATTTGAATCTCCTTTCCCAACATCAGCATTTTCCAGTGTAGAGGATGGAAACTGTGTATCCAGTATGTTTCCTTTCTCTCATCATTCACATTGTTTTAATTTACACTGCTGTCTTCCACCTCAACTGATTCCTCAATTTCTCGCAGCCTTGATTATCTCTCATGTATTTACACTCTGCATTAGCATTCTCTCTACGTATCTTTCTCATTATCTTTCACTTATTTAGTTTCCCTGCACTTAGCTCCATCATCATTGTCGCTCAAAATGTTTCTCAGCTTTGCTTTTTCATGTAATTGTCTGTTGTTTCCATTGTACAACTAGCTTAACTATCATCTTTAGTGTACTACATAGCATCAACTCACCAATAATAATACTCTTATGGCACAGAAAAGTAAGGGGTAGGAGGTTAGAAATTGTTATTAAAACTCACTCACATTGCCACAGGCAAAATCAAGTCATGCCACTGACAGAGGTGGAAGTAGGAAATGAGCCATTATGTTGCAAGTAGGTCAGGTTCTCAACAGATTATGGTGCCATCTGCTGACTGAGAATACACTTCCAGCAAAAAGAAGAGTGACAAAAAACCAAAAGAAGCAAGACAAGCAGATTCATTAGCATGTGGTTCACAAAACCATTTTTCGTACTGTTTCTGAATGTACCCTTTGAAAGGATTATTTATACTAACATCCCTCCAAGACGCAGTTCCCATCCATTTTGGAGCAAGTCAAGCGTTTTTGTACTTTTCCTGAATGTACCCTTTGAAAGGTTTATTTATACTAATGTTGTAACACAGAAGTCATTACTCCAAGAATAATAACAGGGTCTTTGGCTAAGCTGTGGATCATCTTATTTACATTGTCAATGAGATGACCAGAAAATGCCTCAAGCCAAAGCCTTGATGGCAATTTGGGAGGACCTCCAAGGTACAGTTGCCACTCATTTTGGAGCAAGCCAAGTTTTTTTGTACTGTTACTGAATGTATGTTGTAACACAGAAGCCATTGCTCCAGGAATAATAACAAGGTCACTGGCGGCTAAGCTGTGGATTGTCGTTTTTACATCATCAATGAGATGATCACAAAATGCACCAAGCCAAAGCATTGGTGGTAGTTTGGAAAGCCCTCCAAGATGCAGTTCCCATACATTTTGGAGCAAGTCAAGCATTAAAACTTTCAGTTGTCCATGCTTTTTCTTGATTTTGAACAATGATGTGAACAGAGAACAGCTTTTCATTTTTTAGGGCCCTTGTTTCCTGCTTGAAGATTAGGAAAGGGGGAACTTTGTCGCCATCTGCTGTGACTGCCAGCATTACAGTTATGCACTGTTTTTCACACCCTGATGTTTTGATGGTAACTTCTTTTGATGGTAACTTCTCATCAATCATGTAATTACATGGCATATCTTACCAAATTGGCATCTCATCGGCATTACCTGTTTAGACCACTTAAAAATTCTTCTCTTTCCGAAGTGTGATGACATACCACTAAAATTCGTGAAGTTTTTTCTCAAAATCATGTGGAAGCTTTTGGCATACTTTTGTACAGGGTTGTAGAGATAAGCCAGCCAATTTCATGAAGTGATCAACTCATCCACAGCTAGCCTCAGTATATTAAGAAGTGGAACCAACTCTTTTGCTTTGTTTCTTATGGTGTCACTAGTCACAGGTTGCCCCATCTTCCTCCTGTCAGGGACAAATCCCAAAATTTTTACTTCAACATCAGAATTTTTCTCTTACGAGGGCTATCTGATATCTTTCCAGTAGTAGTAGTAGTTGCAAATAATGCCAATTCCTGTTTCTTCCCTAAGCAAAAGTTACTCTCAGCTGCACTGAATTCTTGTCCCTCCCTCCTGTTACATGTTTTCAGCATACTGATTTGTTTTGTGCTTTAAAGTAGCATCATAGGATGTTCTTCTCCATGTGCCTTCCATTTCGTGGCTACCTAACACAAACACACTACACGGTAATAGGTCAACAATAATGTAACAAAGCTGAAAATTACAATAATGCATTGTGACATAAGGAACAGAATCTAAATTTCAGTGATGTTGCTTGTGAACGATGGATTCAACTTTGTACTCAAACGTAAAGTGGCATCGAATCTTATATGCACCCCAATTTTGAATAATGAATATGATTAAAAAAAAAAAAAAAAAAAAAAAAGGTGCACTAGATTCACATAAAAGTGGTATACAGTTCTCATAGTGATGGTGAAGAAAAATGAGAAGTGTAATGACCTGTTAACCGGTCATTCTTGTCTTGGTTGCTTACTTGTGGTCCTACTGCAACATTCCTGGTACATTATTACCTCACTGAAACTGGCTTGTCAAGAGTGGTTTTTTGTGCTTAGGTGTCAGTGCCGAAATTGGATGTGTTGTGAATGCTATCTACTGTGCAGTTTGGCACCCAAACAGGGAAAGTGACATTATGAGGGTCCATCCATCTAACAGTCTATAGAAACAAAATTAAGGTACTAGCAATGGTAATATAGTTTACTAATGATGAAAGCTAAATTCATTGTGAATTGAGATACATCATACAGTATACTTTCACATTGCTGAGAATTAAAGAATATGGTATGTCATCCAGATAATTTCAGAACATTCACATTTATTTGCCCAAGGAAACATTTACATAAAAATAAACAAAATTCTCCCAACCTTGTAGAGAAACAAATCTCCCATGCCTTATCTCTCCAGTCACCCGCTACTTCCCAAAGTCCCACAATCTGGCCACAAAGGAGAACTCTTCTTGTGACTCAGTACCACACAGGACTGGAGCAACTGAGTCAGATTCTCACAGTGCCCTGAAATGAGGAATATCCTACCCACTACCCTTCCCACCCCTCCCACATGGTGTTTTGCTGCCCATTGAATTTCACATCATCCTCATTCATCCGTACTCCACCCCTGCTCACAACCCATTGCCTAATTTTTATTCATTCTTCATTACTAGATGGGCATTTTGTTAGTAAAAGGGTGAATGGCCTTTCAGACCATGATGCACAAACTTTAACACTAAAAGGCTTCTATACTCACATGAATATCACATATAATTACAAACTATGTAGGAAAGTTAATCCAACAGCAATAGAGAGTTTTTTAAACCTTGTCAAGGAACAAGAGTGGCAGGATGTTTATAGTGCCAATAACATGGATGATAAATATAATGCTTTCCTTAACACATTTCTCATGCTCTTTGAGAGTTGCTTTCCATTATAGTGTTCTAAATGGGTTAGTGGCAGTAATAGGTAGGTTGACTAGTTGGATAAGGATATCATGTAGAACAAAGCGGGAATTATATCAAAATGTTAGAAGTAGTCACAATCAAGGTACAGTAGCCCATTACAAACAGTACAGTAAGGTGCTTAAAATGTTATTAGGAAGGCAAAGAGTATATGGTATGCAAATAGAATAGCTAATTAACGAAATAAAATTAAAACCATATGGTCAGTTGTGAAGTAAGTGTCTGGTCAGCAGCACAAGGTCGACGATATAAAGTCAGTTCATAGTAAAAATATGTCTGTTACTGATAAATCAGATATATGAACAGTATTTAACAATCATTCTCTGATCATTGCTGGTGAATTAAATAAAAATTTAGTTTCTAGAGGGAATCATATAACTTCCTTGGCAAATGCCTTTCCGAGATTGCTGGCTGAAATACTCCTCTGTGATACAGATAAGGGGGAGATCGAGTCAGTAATTAAATCACTGAAGACTAAGGACTCTCATGGATATGATGGAGTGCCTAGCAGAATATTAAAGTACTGTGCTCCACATTTAAGCCCTGTATTTAGACATATTTATAATTTTTCCTTTATGAATGATTAGTTTCCTGAACAATTAAAGTACTCAGTAGTAAAGGCACTTTATAAAAAGGGAGAAAAGGATAATGTAGATAATTTTAGACCTATTTGTAAGCCATCAGTGTTTGCTGAAGTTATTGAAAAGGTTGTGTATGTGAGGATAATTGATCATTTTATATCACATGATTTGCAGTCAAATATACAGTTCGGCTTTAGAAGTTGTTTAACAACTGAAAATGCTATATTCTCTTTTCTCTATGAGGTACTGGATGAGTTAAACAAAAGGTTTCAAATGCTATGCATATTTTTTAATTTAACTAAGGCGTTTGATTGTGTTGATCACAAAATATTGCTCCAGAAGTTGGACCATTATGGAATACAGGGAGTAGCTCACAATTGGTTCACCTGTTACTTTAGCAACAAACAGCAAAAGTCAGTATTCACAATGTTGAGAATGGCTGTGATGTGGGGTCTGAGTGGGGTACGGTCAACTGGGGGGGGGGGGGGATCAGTGTTGGGGCCACTCTTGTTCCTTATTTGAATAAATGATATGCTCTCTAGTATTATGGGTAACTCTAAAATATTTCTGTTTGCTGATTGGTAGTAGAGGATGTTGTGTGCAACGTTGGCTTGGTTTCAAAATGACGTTTTAGTTTCACAGTATGGGCATGTGATTAGTGAAACTGAACAGTTCAAATATCTAGGTGTTCAGATAGATAGTAAACTGTCGTACAAAGCCCATGTTCAAGATCTTGTTCAAAGACTTAATGCTGCCATTTTTACTATTCGAAAGGTATCTAAAGTGAGTGATCATTCAACACAAAAATTAGTGTACTTTGCTTATTTTCGTTCGCTTATGCCGTATGGTATTATATTTTGGGGTAACCCTTCCCATTCTAAAAGGATATTTTTGGCACAGAAATGGGCAGTTGGGGCAATAAGTGGTGTAAGATCATGAACCTCTTGTCGACTCCTGTCCATGAGCCTGGGTATTTTGTCTTTGACCTCTCAGTATGTTTATATTCCTTACTGTCATTCCTTGTTAACAATATTAGCTTATTCCCAAGAATAAGCAACTTTCACTCAATTAATACTCAGCGGAAATCAAACCTGCATTTGGATCGGAATTCCTTAACTCTTGTGCAGAAAGGTGTGCAGTATACTGCTGGATCCATTTTCAATAAACTAAATTTAGCAGTAATCCACATGCTTTCAAATCGAAACTGAAGATTTCATCAAGGGTCACTCCTTCTATTCTGTCGAGGAGTTCCTTGAAAAATTAAGCTGATTCTTGTTGTGTTATTGATTGCGTTTACTTAAACTTATTTACTGACTATTTTCGGGTTCATAAACATTTTATTTTTGTCTGTTATTACTTTTATGTTGTAATTTCGTGTATTGACACGTTCCATGACCTTGGAGATTTGCTCCTCAATTTGATCCTATGGAACTTGACAAGTAAATAAATAAATAAAATTGCTGTAATAGACCTAGATGAAAGAGGTATCCCATACATCCACCACCACCTACTCTAGTCTGGTCACAAGTGTCACCAAACCATCAAAGGCAGGACTGCCTTGGAAGCAATCATGTTATCTACAAGCTTAGCTGAAACCACTATGCTTCATTCTATGTGGGCATGACAGCCAACAAGATGTCTGTTCGCATAAATGGTCACCAACAAGCTGTGGCCAATGAACTACCTAGTTGCTGAGGATGCTGTCTGACACAACATTCTTCACTTCAATGACTGCTTCACAGCCTGCACTATCTGGATCGTTCCCATCAACACCAGCTTTTCTGAATTGTGGAGGTGAGAACTCTCTCTGCAATATATCCTTCATTCCTGTAACTTCCTCCTTGGCCTCAGTCTTCATTAGTTCATATCCTTCATGCACCTATCCCCTTCACTGCTCCCTTTCCAGCTCTACACAGCCTTCTATTCTGCCAATGCACCCACTAGCCTCTCTGTCTCCTTTTTTCACCTCCCCTACTTATCTCCTTTCCATTCCCCTCCCTCCCCAGCACTTTAACATCTGCCACTTCTACCTTGCTATCCCACCATCTCCCTGCCCCAGCAATTTCATTCACCTGGGAAGTGGCGACTACATAAGAAAGAAGCAGATAACCTGTTTTCTTGGAGAATATAGATCAGTGATACTCTAAGATAAGGATCCACTGTTAACTTCCTAGAAATTGTTTTATAGGTAGAAAATAGCAACCATAAATTTAAAATCTACAGGAATGACTCCTTTATAGACACATTTGTCCCAGCCTCCTCTTAATGTCCAATAGTTTACATACATATAGCATTCCAATCCTTTATTGATACATTCATCTCAGCCTCCTCTTAATGTCCAATAGCTTACATACATATAGCATTCCACCACGTGATCCACAGTCTCCTTTCTGTACCCATGTCCCAAGAAGACTGATGAGAAACTTAACACAATAAAAACAATTGCTACAAGTAATGACTTTGAATTCAAAATTATTGACTACATTCTCAATGAAAGATGAAAGAAGCAAGCCAAATTCCTACTGAACATTGTAGATACACCAAACAGAAAAGGGTGCAGTTTAACTTTTATAGATAAAAATTCTAATAGCATAAGCAACATGCAGAAAGGTGGAAGGAGTATATAGAGGGTCTATACATGGGCGATGTTCTTAAGAACAATATTATAGAAATGGAAGAGAATGTAGATGAAGATGAAATGGGAGATATGATATTGCGTGAAGAGTTCGACAGAGCACTGAAAGACCTAAGTCTTAACAAGGCCCCAGGAGTAGACAACATTCCATTAGAACTACTGACAGCCTTGGGAGAGCCAGTCCTGACAAAACTCTACCATCTGGTGAGCAAGATGTATGACACAGGCAAAATACCCTCAGACTTCAAGAAGAATATAACAATTCCAATCCCAAAGAAAGCAGGTGTTGACAGATGTGAAAATTACCGAAATATCAGTTTAGTAAGTCACAGCTGCAAAATACTAACACGAATTCTTTACAGACGAATGGAAAAACTGGTAGAAGCCGGCCTCAGGGAAGATCAGTTTGGATTCTGTAGAAATGTTGGAACACGTGAGGCAATACTGACCCTACGACTTATCTTAGACAACAGATTAAGGAAAGGCAAACCTACGTTTATAGCATTTGTAGACTTAGAGAAAGCTTTTGACAATGTTGACTGGAATACTCTCTTTCAAATTCTGAAGGTGTCAGGGGTAAAATACAGGGAGGGAAAGGCTATTTACAATTTGTACAGAAACCAGATGGCAGTTATAAGAGTCAAGGGACACGAAAGGGAAGCAGTTGTTGGGAAGGGAGTGAGACAGGGTTGTAGCCTCTCCCCGATGTTATTCAATCTGTATATTGAGCAAGCAGTAAAGGAAACAAAAGAAAAATTCTGAGTAGGAATTAAAATCCATGGAGAAGAAATAAAAACTTTGAGATTCGTCAATGACATTGTAATTCTGTCAGAGACAGCAAAGGACCTGGAAGAGCAGCTGAACGGAATGGATATGGTCTTGAAAGGAGGATATAAGATGAACATCAACAAAAGCAAAATGAGAATAATGGAATGTAGTCGAATTAAATCGCGTGATGCTGTGGGATTTAGATTAGGAAATGAGATGCTTAAAGTAGTAAATGAGTTTTGCTATTTGGGGAGCAAAATAACTGATGATGGTCAAAGTAGAGAGTATATAAAATGTAGACTGGCAATGGCAAGGAAAGCATTTCTGAAGAAGAGAAATTTGTTAACATCAAGTATAGATTTAAGTGTCAGGAAGTAATTTCTGAAAGTAATTGTCTGGAGTGTACCCACGTATGGAAGTGAAACATGGACGATAAATAGTTTAGACAAGAAGAGAATAGAAGCTTCCGAAATGTGGTGCTACAGAAGAATGCTGAAGATTAGATGGGTAGATCACATAACTCATGAGGAGGTATTGAATAGAACTGGAGAGATGAGAAATTTGTGGCACAACTTGACTAGAAGAAGGAATCGGTTGGTAGGGCATATTCTGAGGCATCAAGGGATCACCAATTTAGTATTGGAGGGCAGCATGGAGGGTTAAAAATCGCAGACGGAGACCAAGAGATGAATACACAAAACAGATTCAGAAGGATGTAGGCTGCAGTAGGTACTGGGAGATGAAGAACCTTGCACAGGATAGAGTAGCATGGAAAGCTGCATCAAATCAGTCTCTTGACTGAAGACCACAACAACAAGAACAAGCAACATGTCAGAAACAAAGGGTTTCTCAGTGTTTTTCTATATCCTACAGACACTGGGTAGATGTGTCTTCACTTGAAAAGATAAACAAATGGCCATAGTGAAAAGTGGCATTTACAAGATCATCTGCAAAGACTTTTGAACCTGCTCTATTGACTATTGAATGACCAAACTCAATTCAGTAACTCATGCCTTTTAGGCAGTGTTACAACTTCTACATAGAAGAAAAAAATCTGGATGCCTTCATTCATAAACAGTGACACAAATTCCTGTGCACGTTGCCCTGCTCCAGTGTATGTTATTCATACTTGTTGTCAATACTGTCCTAGTGACCGTTGTAGAACTCAGATTTAACTGTTACAGAAGTGTCAACTTTTATAGTTCAATTCAACTATTGATAGATTAAGAAGTTGATATGTTTATTTATGGTTTGTTGCTATTTTTGGGATCAGCTGTGCTCTAGAAAAAGGGCTTTAACCTGAAACCTAGGCTGTACACTAATAATAATGTTTGTGGAACAATGCTGAATAGTTGTTTTGTTTAATTAATACACTATGCAGTGTTTCACGAAGAACCCACAGTTCAAACAGTTAAAATGAACAGCAAATTTAGTTTCATATGAGTGAAGCTGTGACTGACAGTAAATGGACAGTGTTGTCAATATTGTAAGACATATAGCATCCATGCCCCTATTTTATAGTTGATAAAAACATTTTTTATTATTTTTTGAAAATGTGTGATATCATGAGAGACAGGTGTGTCGTTAGAGAAACAGTTTGGGTTTTGCTAGTGCAGAGACAGTGTGACAGTATCTTCACAAGCCACAGAAAATAGACTGAAAGCAATGATATCATTTAATTATAAGAACATTTATTATTATCACTGATTTTTTGTTGCATTCTTTCTTCTTGCTCGAGTAGCCATGATGCTAGCAAGATGCACTTTAATCTGCCGCCTATGATAAGGTCTGGTATTATTATTATTATTATTATTGTTACTATTATGTAAACTACCTATTGTAAATTATTGGAGAAAAATTGAGAATAATGTTATTCAAGTTTATCTCATATTTTCTGTAAGAATATTGCTAGTCTTGATCCTCTGAAGTAAATATTTGCTTTGCTGCAGACGAGCTACAACATCACCATTAGTGGTAATATATTTATATGATTTTATTGGCAAGAGCTATAGTTTTATTTCAGATTGAAAGTGCTGAGAACAATTATTTAATACTGATTAATGTTTTTTCAAATTGAATTCAGTCAGTTATTTTCATGTAATCAGAACAAATTGATTCTGTGATACACTGATGTTCATTTGTCTGCCACCATTTCATGAAAGCTGTACGCAGTGAGTTTAAATTGCTGAATAATTCAGACATATGTATTTACCATTGTAAAAAATATCCATGTAAAGGTAACTTGATTGTATATCCAGATCTATGCTATGAGAAACTATTTTAACTTCTACCATTCTTTGGTGGTGTCAGAGCATAAATCTTTCTCAGCTAAAGCTCAGAAATCTTTTCAGTAAAATTTGCTGATTCCAATGTTGTGTGTCTCCATGTTATAAAAGTGAAGTGATATTCAAGAGTGAACTAAGTTTGTATGAAAGTAGTCACCAAACCTAACTGAATAATTTTAAACAGATACACTTCTTTACAGACAACATATGAAAACGGTTGTGTGTTTCAATTTAGTTCACATTCATGCTCATGTCATATTCTAGCCAGGTAATGCAGTAATTGAGTGACAATTTAGAACTGTAGATATATTTAAATATTTATGTTGGACTCCTAAATTTACACATTCACAACACGGTGTAAAAGGCAGCACACTGGCGCCCAACGTGGGGCTCGATATAAAATATATATGTATAAATAATTTGTAACATCGCCATATTTAATTAACATATGTATAAAATGTTTTAGGTATATCATACTTTTGCAATATATTAATGTATTGCCTTATTTTATTTCATGTATACTGATTGGAGTGCAAATGATAAAAGCAATTGTCTGGAAGAGAGACCCCAAACAGGAATGTAAAAATAAATTTTAATGGGCATTGGGTCATCACGAGCATGAGCATTAAGGTAAGGACATTTGTTCATGTTCGCACATCATGTGGTACACGCAGTTTGTGATCAACACTTGTTGTGTTTTAGTTTTCAAAACTTCATCCAGTATGTGCTGCAGCCTCATGAGTAGCTACCATTACATTGTGGCTGTGAGATAAAATCATAATTAAACCAGAACTGTCAATGTCATAAAGTAGAGTTTATACCACACAGTATATGGACTTGCTGTTAGCTACCTATGTGTGTTAGTAGTTAGTGTTCTCAATTCCACAAAGTATTGTTTTTATCAGTGTTTACTCTCATTGCCATTGTGAGTAAAGAAATTTTGTTGAAATGGTTAGGCCAAAGAAGCAGCCCATTGAACTTAGTGATGTTAATGTAGATACTGATGCAGTATCAGAGAGTCGAAGCGAACAAATAGAGCACACTTCAGTGCAATTATTAGGACATACGTCATGAATTAATGACTAAATTTTAACAGAGTTACCAAACGAAAATGAAGTCAAGGATCAGCCTGAAATAACAGGCAATCCTCAGACAAAAGTTGCTGATATGACAGAGAGTAATGTAACAGAGCAGGGGGCGGACTTTGTTACTTTGTCAACTCCAACCCTGTCTGATAGTAACTTAATAAAACTTCTGTTCCAAAGACTTAATGTTATGGAACAAGAATGTAGGGAAGCTAGGGATCTAAAAGAGCAAAAGCGAAAGGAGGAAGAGATATTAAGGGAACAACAATGTGAGCTCAAAGAGCAAGAACGAGAAAGAAAATTTCTAGGTTTAATAAATAAAACATTTGTTGAGAGAGACAAAGATCTAGTAGACAAATTCAGTCAAATCTTGGTTTAACGGGACAAGGCTATTGTTGAATAGTTCAACAAAGACATTGATATTGTGAATAGCACTATTAAACCTCTGGCAATGGCCTTGCTGCAGTGGATACACCGGTTCCCCTCAGATCATCAAAGTTAAGCGGTGTCGGGTGTGGCCGGCACTTTGATGGGTGACCATTTGGGCCACCATGTGTTCGTTGCCATTTTTTGGGGTGCCCTCAGCTTCATGATGCCAATTGAGGAGCTATTCGACTGAACAGTAATGACTCCGGTCAAGGAAAACCATCGTAATGACCAGGAGAGCGGTGTGTTGACTACATGCCCCTCCTATCTGCATTCTCAGCTGAGGATGACACGGCTGTTGGATGGTCCCAATGGGCGACTTGTGGCCTGATGACAGAGTGCTTTACTATTAAACCTCTGAAAGATGTTCCTGTCCAGATTGATACTGTGTAGCAGGAAGTTAATAACTTAGATAAGCTGTTTTGGAGCTTGGCCATTACTGCAGATTCTATACAGGGCAATATGCAAGAAGATATCGAATCCCAAGTTAATAAGGAAGTGGCTCAAGTGTTATGTTTAGAAAACCAGAATACCAAAAGGCCAGCAATGCAATGTAATGAAACAACACTCATTGAGAATCCATGCAATGTATCAAATTCACCTGCGAGCTATTCAGAGACACCTAGGGAACAGAGTTACGGCAACCAACGTGTTGTACTGCAACAGGTTACGCCACAACATTGGCCGAATTTGGAAACCGACTGTACGTGCTGTCATGAGGGTGCAGCACAGGTTAAAAAATAATAGTACAGTACAGTTAAATTCATTAATGCATGATGAAAGCCTTATCAAGCACTGGTCATTTCATGTATTCAATGAAGACAGTAAATGGAATATCCACCCAGTAGTTTTCATTCGAAACTTTAAAAGAGTATACTGCCAAAAACCTGGACAGAACAAAAAAGGTACAGTATGTAGTCGCTCATATTACTGGAGATGCTTCTTCTCTGTGGGCACTTGATACTGCTGCAACATGCAGGAGTTTTGGCGAATTTGAAAAGGAATTTTTAGAGCAATTTTGGTCTGCGTCTATAAAGGAAAGATTATGCAAAACAGTTTACAGTGTCGAAATATATAACCCAAAGATGGGTATGCTAAGGAAATACTTTGAAAAATTTATAATATGGCCCATCACTGGGATGAGCCGGTAGCACCTAGAGATTTGTTGAGAGTTCTGAAAGCAAGACTACCAGTCACTATTCGACAACAATTATTTTATATCCCTGATACTGATATAAAGGAGTTTCTTAACGTAATTAACTTATTAGATTTAGTGCAGGAGGATGTAAGAAAATCTACTGAAGGAACTGCCAATGGTAATAATAATAATAATAATAATAATAATAATAATAGTTGTTGTTGTTGTGGTCTTCAGTCCTGAGACTGGTTTGATGCAGCTCTCCATGCTACTCTATCCTGTGCAAGCGTCTTCATCTCCCAGTACCTACTGCAGCCTACATCCTTCTGAATCTGCTTAGTGTATTCATCTCTTGGCCTCCCTCTACGATTTTACCCTCCACGCTGCCCTCCAATACTAAGTTGGTGATCCCTCGATGTCTCAGAACATGTCCTACCAACCAATCCCTTCTTCTAGTCAAGTTGTGCCACAAGCTCCTCTTCTCCCCAATTCTATTCAATACCTCCTCATTAGTTATGTGATCTACCCATCTAATCTTCAGCATTCTTCTGTAGCACCACATTTCAAAAGCTTCTATTCTCTTCTTCTCTAAACTATTTATCATCAACGTTTCACTTCCATAAATGGCTGCACTCCATACAAATACTTTCAGAAACGAGTTCCTGACACTTAAATCTACACTCGATGTTAATAAATTTTTCTTCTTCAGAAACGCTTTCCTTGCCATTGCCAGTCTATGTTTTATATCCTCTCTACTTCGACCATCATCAGTTATTTTGCTCCCCAAATAGCAACACTCCTTTACTACTTTAAGTCTCTCATTTCCCTCAGCATCACCCGACTTAATTCGACTACATTCCATTATCCTTGTTCTGCTTTTGTTGTTGTTCATCTTATACCCTCCTTTCAAAACACTGTCCATTCCGTTCAACTGCTCTTCCAAGTCCTTTGCTGTCTCTGACAGAATTACAATGTCATCGGCAAACCTCAAAGTTTTTATTTCTTCTCCATTGATTTTAATACCTACTCCGAACTTTTCTTTTGTTTCCTTTATTGCTTGCTCAATATACAGATTGAATAACATCGGGGAGAGGCTACAACCCTGTCTCACTCCCTTCCCAACCACTGCTTCTGTCAGGACTGGCTCTCCCAAGGCTGTCAGTAGTTCTAATGGAATGTTGTCTACTCCGGGAGCCTTGTTTCGACTCAGGTCTTTCAGTGCTCTGTCGAACTCTTCACGCAATATCATATCTCCTATTTCATCTTCATCAACATCCTCTTCCATTTCCATAATATTGTACTCAAGTACATCGCCCTTGTATAGACCCTCTATATACTCCTTCCACCTTTCTGGTTTCCCTTCTTTGCTTAGAACTGGGTTTCCATCAAAGCTCTTGATATTCATGCAAGTGGTTCTCCTTTCTCCAAAGGTCTCTTTAATTTTCCTGTACGCAGTATCTATCTTACCCCTAGTGAGATAAGCCTCTACATCCTTTAGCCATCCCTGCTTAGCCATTTTGCACTTCCTGTCGATATCATTTTTGAGACGTTTGTATTCCTTTTTGCCTGCTTCATTAACTGCGTTTTTATATTTCTTCCCTTCATCAATTACATTCAATATTTCTTCTGTTACCCAAGGATTTCTATTAGCCCTCGTCTTTTTACCTACTTGATCCTCTGCTGCCTTCTATTTCATCCCTCAAAGCTACCCATTCTTCTTCTACTGTATTTCTTTCCCCCATTCCTGTCAATTGTTCCCTTACGCTCTCCATAAAACTCTGTACAACCTCTGGTTCTTTCAGTTTATCCAGGTCCCATCTGCTTAAATCCCCACCTTTTTGCAGTTTCTTCAGTTTTAATCTACAGTTCATTACCAATAGATTGTGGTCGGAGTCCACATCTGCCCCTGGAAATGTCTTACAATTTAAATCTGGTTCCTAAATCTATGTCTTACCATTATATAATCTATCTGATACCTTTTAGTATCTCCAGGGTTCTTCCATGTATATAACCTTCTTTCATGATTCTTAAACCAAGTGTTAGCTATGATTAAGTTTTGCTCTGTGCAAAATTCTACCAGGCGGCTTCCTCTTTCATTTCTTAGCCCCAATCCATTTTCACCTACTATGTTTCCTTCTCTCCCTTTTCCTACACTCGAATTCCAGTCACCCATGACTATTAAATTTTCATCTCCCTTCGCTACCTGAATAATTTCTTTTATCTCGTCATACATTTCATCAATTTCTTCATTATCTGCAGAGCTAGTTGGCATATAAACTTGTACTCCTGTAGTAGGCGTGGGATTCGTGTCTATCTTGGCCACAATAATGCGTTCACTATGCTGTTTGTAGTAGCTTACCTGTACTCCTATTTTTTTATTCATTATTAAACCTACTCATGCATTACCCCTCTTTGATTTTGTATTTATAACCCTGTATTCACCTGACCAAAAGTCTTGTTCCTCCTGCCACCGAACTTCACTAATTCCCACTATATCTAACTTTAACCTATCCATTTCCCTTTTTAAATTTTCTAACCTACCTGCCCGATTAAGGGATCTGACAGTCCACGCTCCGATCCATAGAACGCCAGTTTTCTTTCTACTGATAACAACATCCTCCTGAGTAGTCCCCGCCCGGAGATCCAAATGGGGGACTATTTTACCTCTGGAATATTTTACCCAAGAGGACGCCATCATCATTTAATCATACAGTAAAGCTGCATGCCCTCAGGAAAAATTACAGCTTCAGTTACCCCTTGCTTTCAGCCGTTCGCAGTACCAGGACAGCAAGGCTATTTTGGTTAGTGTTACAAGGCCAGATCAGTCAATCATCCAGACTGTTGCCCCTGCAACTACTGAAAAGGCTGCTATCCGTCTTCAGGAACCACACGTTTGTCTGGTCTCTCAACAGATACCCCTCCTACGGTACGGCTATTTGTATCATTGAGGCACGCAAGCCTCCCCTCCAAAGCCAAGGTCCATGGTTCATGGGGGGGGGGGGGGGGGGTGAATAATAATAGTACTAATAATAATAATAATAATAATAATAATAATAATAATAATAATAATAATAATAACAGAAAACACAATTGATGTCAACACCCTCACCAAAACAGGTAAATTAAAGCAACTCACCAACACAATGGGAAAATTTGACCTGAAAATCATTGCACTGCAAGAGACTAGATTCATGGATGAAGGACACTTTAACACAGAGAATTACAGGATCTACAAGGGCAAATCTGCCATAAAAGTAAGAGACAGACTACCACTTTTCGGAACTGGATTCGCCGTACACACTTCCATACTCGACTCAGTGATTGGATTTATGTCTACCAATGAAAGAGGCTCCCTGCTTTCAGTAAAATCAGCTAATAAAGCCTACACTTTTATCACTGTGCACGCCCCCACAAATCATCACAATAAAATTGACCCTGAAACAGTGGACAATTTCTGGGAAACACTAGAAGAAACAACAAATAAAATACCAAGGCACCATGTGAAAACCTTAGTATGCAATTTTAATGCACAGTTAGGCAAGGGAAAAAAATTCAGAGATACCTCTAGCCCCCATACCAAACACAAGCGTACCAACAAGAATGGTGAAAAACTAATTGACTTTTGCAGAAACTTCGGACTTAAAATCATGAGTACCCAATTTCAAAAACCTGCACATAAATTAAGCACATGGAGATCACCAAGTCTTAGACAGGGTGAATACCAAAGTGACCATGTTGCATTTTCCAAGGAGAATATAAAAGAAATTCTGAATGTCAGAACCCGCAAAGGTGTCTTTGAATCAGATCACCATCTTCTCCAACTAAAAACAAAATTCCATCCCAACAGAATGTTAAAAAAGCCACCCAAAAGTACAAAACCAGATCCAGAGTATCTGAAACTCAACAAAGAAAAAATCATCAGGCAAATCAATCAGAAGTCAACAGACTGGAAGAAACTAACAGAGAAAATTCAGGAATCCATCAAATTAGAACAACCCCCTCGCACCAGGAAACATCGCTGGTGGAACGCAACCTGCGATCAGGCAGTCGAAAACTAAATAACTGCGTGGGAAAAATTTAGCCGTCACAAAACTGAAGAAAACTGGAAGAACTTTCTTAAAACCCAAAAACAGACCTCAAAAATAATTAGAAAAGAAAAACGGGGATATGACAACAACAGACTCTAAGAAATCCTGCAAGATTTCATCAAAAATAATACAAGAAATTTCTATAAGACTTTCGGAGAAAACATTCAGGGATATCAAGCGTGTAGCTTGTGCTTCAAAAAAACCTGATGGCTCCTTGGAAACTAACATGAAAAATAACTGCAAAATCTTAGCCCAGTATTTCAGTTCCCTCCTCGACTGCGAACCACCCCAAGAAAAACTTGTCTTCTCTTCTCCAGTATTCACACACCCAGACTCGCATGCCCCGGATCTTGAAGAAATTATGAAGATAGTCAAACAGTTGAAAAATAACAAAGCAGCAGGAGAAGATGGGATTATTACTGAATTCTGGAAATTAAGCGATCATCTACTTATGCAGAAACAACATCATGTAATATCAGACATATGGATGACAGAGCAAATACCAGAGGACTGGAAATGCTCTCTAATTCACCTGCTACACAAAAAGGGTGACAAGACAGACATAAACAATTATAGAAGAATTTCTCTGCTCCCAGTCACTTACAAACTCCTTTCCAAAACACTTTTAAACAGGATAGAGTCCCAAGCAGATCCACTAATTGATGAATACTAGGCTGGATTCAGAAAGGGTCGATCATGTGCGGAACAGATCTGGTGCTTAAAAATGATATTACAAACGAGGAAATGCAGAAACACAGTAATTACATTCATCAACTTCAGGAAAGCATATGATTCAGTGGACCGTGAAACCCTGTATAAAATCATGGAAGAATTTGGGATCGACCGAAAGACACTACAAATCACAGAACAGACACTTACAGGAACAACATTCAAAGTTAAATTCATGGGTGAAATATCAGAACCCTTCAAAATCAAAACTGGAGTCTGACAGGGGGACGGACTATCCCCAGTGCTGTTCAACATTGTTCTAGAAAAGATCATCAGGGAATGGGAATCTCGTGTAAAGGGCATACAAATTGGTGTCAAAAAAGAGAACTGAATTAAAGTCAAGTACCTTGCTTTTGCTGATGATATTGCAATTATCACCAATAACAGAACAGAAGCGATTCACACAGTGGAAAAGCTACATGAAATTTCACAAAAAACTGGACTAAAGATATCTTATGAAAAAAAATATATGGAAAGACAGCCAGAAGATAGATCCCCATTAATCACAAAACATGGTAAAATTGCACAAGTCTGCCATTTTAAATACCCCAGAGAAACTATACAGACCTCAGAATTAAATCGAATTGCCAATGAACAAAGAACCACCAAGCTCCAGAAGACCTACAAGCTCACATGGATGCATTACAACAAGAAGTACATTTACAGACGCAAAATTAAGGCACTGTAGAACAGTGACTCTCCCAGAAGCAATCTACACAGCTGAAACAATGGTGATTGATGGTCATTCAAAAATTAGGGAAATAGAAAAGCAGGAAAGAAAAATTCTCAGGAAGATTTACAGGGCAATCAACAAAAACAACATTAGGATGAAAAGACCACAAAACAAGCTCAATATAAAGACCAACACAGTAACAGATGAAATCAGAAAACGCCAAGCCAACTTTTAGACACACATTACTACAGGATGGAAAACTCCAGAACAGCTAGGAAACTTTTCAATATTATGACAAAGAGTAAATGTGGCACAGAATGGCTGAGAGAGAAGTCCAGAGGGATCTGCAGCAGATCAACATAAAAACTCTCGAAGATTGCACTGAGTGCCAGAATAAAATCACAAATGTGAAGTTTGAGGAAAGAACATCATGCCAGCCTGGTAAAAAATGGACAGCTGAACAGAAGAAGGAGCATTATGAGAGTATGAAGAGTTTTTGGGAAGCAAAGAAGAAAAACGTCCAGAGATGAAATTATGAATTCAAGTTCAATCACTCTCTTAAAGGGGAGCAATAATAATAATAATAATAATAATAATAACAGAAAACCATCATGGAATGGGAACACATTGAACAAGCACAATAACAGTCCTAGGAAAAATAAAAGTAAACAATTCAATAATGGAGGTTAAAATAATAATAAAATGAATTATGGATCAAAAGTAGAATACAACAGTAACAATAGCAATCAAAACCGATCTGTATCGAATAATAATCGTTGACAGGGTGATAACGAAAATGTAAATAACCATTTTAATCGTAAAAGGAGAACCAAAAACGGGCAAAATAGTCCACGTAAGGACAACCCGAAAAACATGCGGTCAGGACAAGAATACTGGCAGCAGCCAGGTCCTAGTGGTTGGAATCCGCAACCAACATATGGTTCGCATTCACAGCCAATAAATTTTATGGAAGCTATACCCATGCATGTTAATCCTTATCCGCAACAGTGGAATCAATCAGTAACACCATCTTCCACTAACTACCAACAAAATGCAAGGATAGTGGAGATTCCACCTGAGCAGGAACCGAATAATCAGAAACTGTCAAACTAAAATCGGTCCTAGTATGCCTTCGACAGGTGACCGAGGATGGAAATGAAGGCAATAGGTCGAACAATATATATATGATTAGATACCAGAATGGTAGGGACATTTGTGAAGGATTATATGAAGAGCCCACCATTTCAGACAAAGAGAAGAAAGAAATAATTCAATCAAGAATAACTGCAATTATAAGCGGTGTGGGCACCACTATACTTCTTGATACTGGAGCGAGTGTGTCAGTCAAGAATATGCTTTGTATAAAAGGGTCTTGCAGATTAGAAAATTACTGGTTTTGCACATTTCAAACTGCAAAGTTGTTCGTGCACTAGGGCAGAAGCCCCAGACAGTCAAGTTCCAGACTCAAGCCAAGATTCAAATGGAAATTGAAGCCATAGCGTGCACATTGCTTTTAGTAGAAAATCTTTTGGTACCGGTGTTATTATGACTAGATTTTATGCGAGAGAAGGAGGCAATTATAGACCTTCCCTGTGGGACCTTCACCTTTAAATACCATCAGCAGCAGATGACTATAGAGCTCAACCTTGAATTTGATGCAACCCATTTACCGATAAGGAATTTGATTTTTTCCGTCGGTGTTCCGAAACTGCTCAAGTTGGAGTATGAACAAATGAAATTCTGTCATACCCATCAGGATAATGATGCACTCAATTCCAATATTGTCAGAAGAAATACATTAATCATCATTGGTTCAGATTGGACCTGTGTTGATCCCAGTACATAGTCCCTTCTATATAAACTCTTATTACATTCATCATCATTCATACAGGTAACATGACTTACTGAAAGTATAGGACAAATGTCCATGTTTGGCATTTCAATCATAAGTTAGTTCAGAATACTTTAGTAAGAAACTCTCTTAAGTCAACGTGTACCCAAATGGTACACAAAATCTTACTCAAGCTGAGCCAAAGTCAGTAATTTAGAAAACACGCGGACTCGCGTGCAACTTATGTTCAACACATGTATGCATTCAAAAGTTATCTATCCATTGAATTATTCATTTAAAGACACAGGATGATACATGAATATTTATATTATGTACAAGGAGTAGAAAACAAACAAGGTGCAAGGTTTTCTCCTAATCTAGCACAGATAATAAAATTAAGTATATAAAATATTGAAATGTTACAGAAATTCACTAACCTTAAAATGTGATTCGCATATCTCTGGCCTGATTGGCCCTAGTTTCTTTATGTTAGATTTCTGCATTTTCTGGTCGTGAAGTGCCCTAATCTACAATTTTAAAATTAACAAGACACAAATAAATTTATGAAATGCTGTAAGTATATCACTTATAACTTCTATATACAATACTTATACAAGTGAACCCATACTTAGTAGAAAAATGTTATTCATACCATTTCCGTTGTTATTACCATTTAGTGAAGATATCTCTTTAAATCTCTGTGGCAATACAACCCTTTTATTCTGCTAGTAAGTAACATCCCTCATGTGGGATAGAACTAATTTTGTAGGGTCCTGAATATAGCAGGTGCCACTTCTTATTCTACTTCTTTAAAAGTGATTCCTTGGGATGTGTCCGAATCAATACTAATTCATTTACAGCATATTCTTGTTGGTTGGTTAATTTCTTGTCGAACTTCATTTTATGGAATTCTGCTTGCCTAGTAATATTTCATAATGCCATATCCACCTTTCCTTGGTGTGATTTATCTTCATTTTGCAACTTAGGTAAAGCCTTAGCTCATTCGTTCTTTTCCTGACTATTAGCCATTAACTCATTTGGTGTAAATACAGTTTATAGGTGTGGTAAATCATTGTATATTTCAATGAAGTTGCTCAGATATTCAATCCATTTTGTTTGCTTATTAGACCCATAGGTCCAGATAAATCTGTTTAATTCCCTGAACGTTCATTCTAGTGGGTTACTGCTAGGTGAAAATCTCGATAATAAGACATGTCTTACTCCATATTATACCATTATATTATATGTTTCCATCTGCTTCCAGAAAAATAGGTAGCATTATCTATTATATGACAGTGGTAGGGTATCCAATTGTTCTAAAGTAATCTGTAGTTAGCTTTCTCCCAATACTGCTAGCAGTTGCTGCATGCGAAGTATACATTTCAGATGTTTGGAGAATAAATCGTATATACATCTACACCTACATCTACATCTACATTGATACTCCGCAAGCCACCCAACGGTGTGTGGCGGAGGGCACTTTACGTGCCACTGTCATTACCTCCCTTTCCTGTTCCAGTCGCGTATGGTTCGCGGGAAGAACGACTGTCTGAAAGCCTCCGTGCGCGCTCTAATCTCTCTAATTTTACATTCGTGATCTCCTCGGGAAGTATAAGTAGGGGGAAGCAATATATTCGATACCTCATCCAGAAACGCACCCTCTCGAAACCTGGCGAGCAAGCTACACCGCGATGCAGAGCGCCTCTCTTGCAGAGTCTGCCACTTGAGTTTATTAAACATCTCCGTAACGCTATCACGGTTACCAAATAACCCAGTGACGAAACGCGCCGCTCTTCTTTGGATCTTCTCTATCTCCTCCGTCAACCCGACCTGGTACGGATCCCACACTGATGAGCAATACTCAAGTATAGGTCGAACGAGTGTTTTGTAAGCCACCTCCTTTGTTGATGGACTACATTTTCTAAGCACTCTCCCAATGAATCTCAACCTGGTACCCGCCTTACCAACAATTAGTTTTATATGATCATTCCACTTCAAATCGTTCCGTACGCATACTCCCAGATATTTTACAGAAGTAACTGCTACCAGTGTTTGTTCCGCTATCATATAATCATACAATAAAGGATCCTTCTTTCTATGTATTCGCAATACATTACATTTGTCTATGTTAAGGGTCAGTTGCCACTCCCTGCACCAAGTGCCTATCCGCTGCAGATCTTCCTGTATTTCGCTGCAATTTTCTAATGCAGCAACTTCTCTGTATACTACAGCATCATCCGCGAAAAGCCGCATGGAACTTCCGACACTATCTACTAAGTCATTTATATATATTGTGAAAAGCAATGGTCCCATAACACTCCCCTGTGGCACGCCAGAGGTTACTTTAACGTCTGTAGACGTCTCTCCATTGATAACAACATGCTGTGTTCTGTTTGCTAAAAACTCTTCAATCCAGCCACACAGCTGGTCTGATATTCCGTAGGCTCTTACTTTGTTTATCAGGCGACAGTGCGGAACTGTATCGAACGCCTTCCGGAAGTCAAGAAAAATAGCATCTACCTGGGAGCCTGTATCTAATATTTTCTGGGTCTCATGAACTAGGATGCATTTTACCCCCCTCGAGCTGTCGGTAGGGATCCTGTTATGTCCGTTGCAATTACCTCTCTAGGTCTTTGTGTTATTAATGGGTGTAATTCTGTATCCCTGAAATACCCATATAATTGTAATATGAATTTATTGTCAACAACATTTTGTGGCTTATGTCACTCAATATCTGTGACACTATCAAAGAGAAGGTAAATGAAGCAACAAACATTGACGAATTTCAAGCTAAACAATTGACAGTTATTATCTAAATACCCTGCAGTATTTGCAGATAAACCTGGTATCATAAAGGGATATGTTTATGATATGCAGGTATATCCACATAAGACCATTTGTCGAGTGTCTTATTTGGTCCTCTAAACAAAAAAGGAAGAGGTCATGACAGAGATAAGGAAGATAATGGGCTGAGGTATAATTGAGACATCCAATTTTTCTTATAGCAGTCCTTTGCTAGCAACAAGTAAAGCAGATAAAAGTATTAGACCGGTTCTTGATGCACGGGAAATGAGACCTGAAAATTTAGATGAGCAGATCCAGACATTTTATGGCAAAAGATACTTAAGCTCTTTAGATCTGAGATCGTCATTCTGGCAAATCATGTTGTCGAAGCAATCCAGACAATATACAGCACTTGTACTTGGAGGGCGAGGCTTAAATATAAGCGCCGGAGTATTTATTGCAGCACATGACAATGTGCTAGGGCCACAGTTGCTCGATTGAGTCACAGATACATTGATGATCTCTTACTAACAACAGAGACATGGGATGAGCACATTAATCTATTGCAAGATGTTCTAAATAAATTTGCCAAGAGGGAAGTCATGGTAAATTTAAAGAAATCAAAATTTGCTCGAATGGAGATTAAATTTCTAGGACATATTATTTCACCTGAGGGTATCAAACCAGATCCCACTAAGATGGCAGCAATTGCTAACTTCCCTTATAAGTGACAATTAAAGAGTTTGGCATCCTTCTTCAGGCATTTTCTATCCACTCAACAATTAAACAGTGAGGCATTACTGCAATTATTATAGAAGAATGCACAATGGTACTGGACCAGTCAGATTACGCAAGTAACGGGTAAGGCAAACTCTAGATTGCAGTTTATTGGTAGAATCCTGAAGCGATGCAGTCCTTCAATAAAGAATATAGCTTAAAATATGTTAGTTCGTCCAGTCTTGGAGTATTGTTTGTTTGTATGGGACTCTTACCAGTTGGGTCTGATTCAACAGATTGAGAAGGTCCAAAGAAGAGCGGTAAGATTCATGACTGGTACATTTAGCCATCGCAAGAGTGTTGCTAATCTCATAGAAAGTTTGAAGTGGGACACACTTGCAGATAGATGGGACGCTAAGCAGAAGGGGCTGCTCACAAAATTCCTAAATCAGATCTTCACCGAGGATGTAGAGCATATGTTATTACCACCAACTTTCAAATTGTGTAATGATTATCATTCAAAGATAAGGGAAATAAGAGATCATACTGAAGTGTTCAGACAGTCGTTTTGCCCTCACGTGATCTACGAATGATGGAACAGGGGGGAGGGGGGGGGGGGGAATACGACTTTGGCATGAATTGTGCCCTCCACCACACACCGCTTGGTGGCTAGTGGAGTATATATGTAGATGTAGATATTTAGATGTAGATATGTAGATGTAGACCAGTCAGTGCAGAGAAGATTTTGATAGGACTAAAGAAGCATTAGTTAACGCACCAATCTTGCACCAGCCAGATATGTTAAAAGGCTTGTTTATTGCTACTCATGCTTCGAGCTATGGTTTAGGTGCATGTCTGTTCCAAACTTAACAACAAGAAAATGGACTGGACATAAGAATGGTAGGATCCGTCAATCGTATATTGACGATGAAGAAATATGAACGGGGGGACACTGTGACAGAACTGGAAGCATTGGCCATTGTCTTTGCATTTAAAAAAAAATCAGTTATTATGTCTATGGGAAGCATGTGAATGTTCTATTCAACTGTCAGGCATTATTAAGTTTCATTCTTTCTTGTAAACTGCTACATGGACATTTAAGTAGATGGACTCTGGCACTACAGAACAATGACTTTGAGATAAGACATGTCCATGGGCCAGATAATGTTGTTGCAGATACTCTTTCGAGATTGCCACAAGGAATGTCAGAATTAGCAGCAATAGTTGAGAATTCTACGGAATTTAAAGTTTTATTAATAAAAGACCTGATGTATCGAAAAAGATAGATGGAAATGTGTAAAAACTTGGAAAAGTCACAGGAAAATGATCCTACGTGGATAAACATTAGGGACATCCTCAAACAACAACAAGACAGTGTCTTACACCAGTGTGACATAAACCACAAAATGTCAAATAAGAAGGTCACTAATTATGTTATAACAAAACGAAACTGATGTAGCTGTTGTGTGAAATGTAAAACCACCGGCAGTGAATTGGACAGTGAAACATGTCTAACTAAAAACTGCATAAAGAGGGTGAGACAGACATGTGATAAACTGTGAATTTTTTAAATAAACAATATCATAATTTTCAAAATGATTTTATGGCCACTCGTAGAATGAAATGATATTAGTTGCAGTGATAAGAGACATTGATTTCAGTTAACAGCTTAAAACAGTATAAAATGACAGACCTTTAGTAGTGCAGTCACATCTGTGCTATGTGAGTAAGATATTTTGAATCAGACTATACCTGCTGCAGTGCACCAACAATGTGTGCTACGTCACTGACTCTGTTGCACCATGCAGGAATGTTTATAAACAATGCTGATGAAAATTAAGTATCACGACGGCCCCACTTGCCGATGTTCTCGAGACTTGTCACAGTGGAAGACCTTCTTATCATCGGCATGAGGACCAGTGATTTTAATGACTTATGTCAATCAAAAACTTTTAAAATATTTTTGTAGAACTGAGTTCCTATGAACTAGTCATAGAAATTTTCATAAGGAATACCCATATAATTCTAATATGAACGTATTGTCAACAAATGTTTGTTAATACCAAAAAATTCTATACCAGACTCAGAAAGTAAGTAGTTTTGGATATCTTGAAGTCCCTTTATTCCCAGTTTTCTGTATCCAGTGAACCCGACAGGAGGGGGGTGGGGGTGGGGGTGGGGGGGGGGGGGGGGTAGAATAATCTGGGAAGTCTCCACTGCTATTAATGAGACATCTTTAACTACCAAATTAAACCTGACTATTACAAAAATACTTATTGTTATATGCATAGATCCATCTAATATGTATATTAATATCAACATCAAAACTATTATGAGTCTAAGTATAATGAGACTATCAGACACCTGAACGATGAATAATTATGACTAAAACCAGTGCATGTCGTGGATGTTGTGGACTGTTAAAAATAATTTTGTTACCAAATATATATTTTAACAGTCCAAGGGGCAATATTGCATCCACACCACTATTTTATAGTTGATAAAAACATTTTTATTATATTTTTTAATATGTGATATCATGAGAGACAAGTGTGTTGTTAGAGAAAAAGTTTGGTTTTGCTAGTGCAGAGACGGTGTAACAGTATCTTCACAAGCCACAGAAAATAGACTGAAAACAATGATATCTTTTAATTATAAGAACAATTTTTTGTTGCACTCTTTCTCCTTGTCTGAGTAACCATGATGCTAGCAACACGCACTTTAATCTGCCACCCATAATAAGGTCTGGTATTACTTCTCTTATGTAAACTACCTATTGTAAATTATTGGAGAAAAATAGGGAATAATGTTATTCAAGTTTATCTCATATTTTCTGTAAGAATATTGCTAATCTTGATCCTCTGCATTCCATCTTTGCTTTGCTGCAGACGAGCTGCAACATTGGCATTAGTGGTAATATATTCATATGATTTTATTGGCAAGAGTTATAGTTTTATTTCAGATTGAAAATGCTGAAAACAATTATTTAACACTGATTAATGTTTTTTCAAATTGAATTCAGTCAGTTATTTTCATGTAATCAGAACAGATTGATTCTGTGATACACTGATGTTCATTTGTCTGCCACCATTTCATGAAAGCTATACGCAGTGAGTTTAAATTGCTGAATAATTCAGACATATGTATTTGCCATTGTAAAAAATATCCATGTAAAGGTAACTTGATTGTATATCCAGATCTATGCTATGAGAAACTATTTTAACTTCTACCATTCTTTGCTGGTGTCAGAGCATAAATCTTTCTCAGCTAAAGCTCAGAAATCTTTTCAGTAAAATTTGCTGATTCCAATGTTGTGTGTCTCCATGTTATAAAAGTGAAGTGATATTCAAGAGTGAACTAAGTTTGTATGAAAGTAGTCAACAAACCTAATTGAATAATTTTAAACAGATTCACTTCTTCACAGACAACATAAGAAAATGGTTGTGTGTTTCAATTTAGTTCACATTCATGCTTATGTCATGTTCTGTCCTGGTAATGCAGTAATTGAATGACAATTTAGAACTGTAGACATATTTAAATATTTATGTTGGACTGCTAAATTTACGCATTCACAACACATTTTAAAAGACAGCACAGACAGTATTACGGGACACGTAGAAGAACTTTGCTCAAAGTTAAAAGAAAAATTAACCATACACACATATGTACCCAGCAGAATAGTTCATGGTGGGGGCCTCCATGGTGTACCATCATTATAAAGGAACAATGACTTCTGCTTAATGTATGGAGCCATAGACAGAAAAATGTTGAATGAAATGCATTTGGCTACCAAGATGACCATGTGTGAAGCCTTCAATGAATACTGCAAATGAATGTTATCAAAAGACCTCTCACAAAAATCAAAGAAATTCTGATTAAATGTAAAGACTGTCCATCGTGCCAAAGGTGTCCAGTTGCATATGGATGACACCAGAAATTAAACTGGAGGCAGTGAACCAAAAGCATAAATGCTGAACTCCCACACTAAAAAGGTTGCCCCAATTTATGACTCGCATCACTGCACGATGAGTGATATTGATAATAGTGTCAGTGTTGTTGAGAAACAGCTAAAATCACTAAAATTAAACAAGGATTCAGGGTCCAATATTCTATACAGGATTTGCAGCTGATTGAGCACCCATGTCAATGCTGATGCCCTATATCTCTTGAACATAAAAGCTGTATCCCATTATTGGAAAAAAACACAGGTCACACCTGTGTATATGGAGGATAATAGAAATGATGCATAAATCTAACTGTCCAGTCTCATTAACATGTGTTGTAGAATTCTAGTACATATTCTGAGATCAAATGTAATGAGCTACATCAAAAAGAATGACCTCCGCCATACCACGCAATGTAGATTTTGAAGAGATCAATCATTCATAACCCATCTTGCACTTTTAACACATGACATCCTGGAAGCCATGGATCAAGGCAGTCAAGTAGATGCAGTATTTCTTGACTTGTGATAATCTTTTATCTCGGTACCACACCAACACTGATTATCAAAAGTATGAACAAGCAAAATTTTTGGTGAGATTGAGAATTTATTGGCAGGGAGGACACAACATGTAGATTAGATTAGATTAGATTAGATTAGATTAGATTAATACTAGTTCCATGGATCATGAATACGATATTTCGTAATGATGTGGAACGAGTCGAATTTTCCAATACATGACATAATTAGGTTAATTTAACAACATACTTAAGTTAATATAACAACTTTATTTTTTTGTGTTTTTTTGTTTTTCTTTATTTTTTATTTTTATTTTTTTATTTTTTTTCAATATTTTTGTTTTTTTTTTCTTTTTTTTTCTTAATTTATATCTAAAAATTCCTCTATGGAGTAGAAGGAGTTGTCATTCAGAAATTCTTTTAATTTCTTCTTAAATACTCGTTGGTTATCTGTCAGACTTTTGATACTATTTGGTAAGTGACCAAAGACTTTAGTGCCAGTATAATTCACCCCTTTCTGTGCCAAAGTTAGATTTAATCTTGAATAGTGAAGATCGTCCTTTCTCCTAGCATTGTAGTTATGCACACTGCTATTACTTTTGAATTGGGTTTGGTTGTTAATAACAAATTTCATAAGAGAGTATATATACTGAGAAGCTACTGTGAATATCCCTAGATCCTTAAATAAATGTCTGCAGGATGATCTTGGGTGGACTCCAGCTATTATTCTGATTACACGCTTTTGTGCAATAAATACTTTATTCCTCAGTGATGAATTACCCCAAAATATGATGCCATATGAAAGCAATGAGTGAAAATAGGTGTAGTAAGCTAATTTACTAAGATGTTTATCACCAAAATTTGCAATGACCCTTATTGCATAAGTAGCTGAACTCAAACGTTTCAGCAGATCATCAATGTGTTTCTTCCAATTTAATCTCTCATCAATGGACATACCTAAAAATTTGGAATATTCTACCTTAGCTATATGCTTCTGATTAAGGTCTATATTTATTAATGGCGTCATACCATTCACTGTACGGAACTGTATGTACTGTGTCTTATCAAAATTCAGTGAGAGTCCGTTTACAAGGAACCACTTAGTAATTTTCTGAAAGACAGTATTGACAATTTCATCAGTTAATTCTTGTTTCTCAGGTGTGATTACTATACTTGTATCATCAGCAAAGAGAACTAACTTTGCCTCTTCATGAATATAGGATGGCAAGTCATTAATATATAATAAGAACAACAAAGGACCCAAGACTGACCCTTGTGGAACCCCATTCTTGATAGTTCCCCAGTTTGAGGAATGTGCTGATCTTTGCATGTTACGAGAACTACTTATTTCAACTTTCTGCACTCTTCCAGTTAGGTACGAATTAAACCATTTGTGCACTGTCCCACTCATGCCACAATACTTGAGCTTGTCTAGCAGAATTTCATGATTTACACAATCAAAAGCCTTTGAGAGATCACAAAAAATCTCAATGGGTGGTGTTCGGTTATTCATATCATTCAAAATTTGACTGGTGAAAGCATATATGGCATTTTCTGTTGAAAAACCTTTCTGGAAACCAAACTGACATTTTGTTAGTACTTCATTTTTACAGATATGTGAAGCTACTCTTGAATACATTACTTTCTCAAAAATTTTGGATGGAGTGTCATTGATAGAAAAATAACAGTTTGTAGGGATATCAAATAAAATGGTCACAAAGGCTCAGTCACTCTACAAACAAGACATCTTAGAATATTGTACAGGCTGTAGGACCCATACTAAATAGGACTAAAAGGGGATACTGAACGTATATAAAGACAGTACAAAAAATGGATCAGAACACTGTTGCAGAAACAATGAAAAAAACATGCCAAATTTAAGCAAATGCAAAATATCCAAGGTTGGCAATCTTTTACAGAAATTCAAATTTAGTGCGGACTTCAATGCGTGATGCTTATAACAATTTCCACAACAAAACTTTATCGCGGAACTTGGCAGAAAATCCAAAGAGATTCTGTTTATATGTGAAATATGCTACTGGCAAAACACAGTCAATGCCTTCTCTGTGCAATAGCAATGGAAATACTTTCAATGACAATGCTGCCAAAGTAGAGTTACTAAACACAGCCTTCTGAAATTCATTTACCAAAGAAATAAAAGTAAACATTCCATAATTCGAATCAAGAACAGCTGCCAACATGAGTAACTTAGAAGTAGATATCCTCAGAGTAGTGAAACAACTTAATCACTTGATAAAAGCAAGTCTTCCAATCCAGACTGTACACCAATAAGGTTCCTTTCAGAGTATGCTGATGCAATGGCTCCATACTTAACAATCAACTTGACGAAAGACCCATACCCAAAGACAGGAAAGTTGCACAGGTCACACCAGTATTCAAGAAAGGCAGTAGGAGTAATCCTCTAAATTACAAGCCCATATCATTAACATTGAAAGGATTTTGAAAGATATGTTGTGTTCAAACATTATTAATTACCTTGAAGAGAATGTGCTATTGACACACAGTCAACACAAATTTAGAAAACATCATTCTTATGAAACACAACTAGCTCTTTACACACATGAAGTGTTGAGTGCGTTTGGCAAGGGATTTCAAATTGATTCCGAATTTCTAGATTTCCAAAAGGCTTGTGATACAGTACTATACAAGTGGCTTGTAGTAAAATTGCATGCCTATGGAGTATCATCTCACTTATGTGACTGGATTTGTGATTTCCTGTCAGAGAGGTCATAGTTAATAGTAACCAACAGAAAGTCATTGAGTAAAATGGATTTTCCGGTGCAACAACAAGTGCCAGCACAAAGATCAAGAACAATACAGCTGAGAGGGCTGTGAGATGATGTCAGCCAATAGCACGCTGATTAGGACATCACCATCACAGGAGCGGCATCTACATGAAGAGAATAAAAGTGACACGCCGCCTAGCCGCAGCTGGACAGTAGAAGACGTGCACTAGATGTGGACTAGAAGAGAGCACTAGAAGAGCCGTAGTGTTTTATGCACTTATGTGATTAGCTTGCATGGAAATTGTATCTATCAAAGGGCATTGACTATTTGCGTGTTGCCAGTTGCTTGTGACCCATCATATAGAAACGAAAGTTAAGTATTGTCAATTCAGTTACTGTAATAAACTCCGTTAATGTGATTTGCTTGTGTGTTGTCTAATTATCTGAGAAAACAGCTTTCTAGGCACCCTAGAAGAGGCGAGTGGGCAGGATTCCACACTGGCGACGAGTTATCAGAAGAATCTAGTGCCTTGTGGCTATGGAATTTTCTGTTATGTTTTGCTGGGGCCTTAATTTAATTTGCAGGGGTGTTTACTTGCTTCAACACTCTCTTTTGGTAGTCTGTGTTTTCAGGTGGGTGTTGCAGAAATTTTCTTTGTGTTTATACTTATTTTTCTTGCTTGTCTTTCTGTTTCTTGCATTTGTCTCTTCCAACATGCCCACCACACCTATCCAGTCCCCTGCTCAGGCGCCACAGCTGCAAGTGTTAGATGCCACACAGCTAATGCAGATGTTTCAGTTCCAGACACAGCAAATGCTCAACACAGTGCAGCAGCTACTGGCCAACGCTGCACACCTGACAGAACAAGCACCGCCTACAGCAACATGTACTGCTATACCACCTTTTCGACAGTTACGTGAAGAAGAAGAATGACTCGAGTGGTTGCAACAATTTGATGCACACATACTTGCTCACAACATACCAGGTACTGAGAAACTTCCATATTTATTATCCACGGTAGGAAGTGCAGTGTTCCAATTAACTCAGAAGTTGTTTCCTAATGCCACTCCGAGTGAACTTTCCTATGAACAGGTGGTAGATTCACTAACAAACTATTATGCCAACAAGTGAATGTGGTAGCAGCTAGGTATCAATTCTTTAATTGTAAAAAACAGTCGACAAGGAAATGCAAATTCCAGTGTGCTTGTGGTGAGCTATATTCAGATGTTATGTTCCGTGATGTGATTGTGTGTAATGTAACTGATGTCAAACTTAGAGAACAGATTTTGAAACAGTCTGATCCATCATATCAGCAAGTAGTGCAAATACTAGATCAGTACGATTCAGGTGCCCTGGCAGCTGATAAATTTGAGCAGCCAGCTATTTGTTGGGTTGAGTCCCTTGTTTGTGATCGGCCCATTCAGTGGCAGCTTGCGCTAGCCACACCGAGTGAACAATGCTCCACAGCATGTAAGTATTTCACTAAACAGGCGGCTATACAGGTAAAGAGAGATAAGTTTTGCCCTTGGTGTTATTCACAGCACCAACGCCAAGACTGCCCCTCCTGACAAACTTAGTGTTATGCTTGTGGTAGGAAAGGACACATACAATCTGTATGTTTGCAACGGAACAAACCTAAGAATTCGGCCCACTCACAAAAATCCAGTCACAATGCCCATATCATTAATGCAGTATATTCAAAGTCTGCAAAAGGCATTAGCAAAACTGGCACGTGAGCAGTTTCTTCAGTGATGCACCAGTCAAACAAACTTCTTGTTCATTTACTTCTTTGTGGGAAACATGTCAAATTTCAGTTGGACAGGGGTGCCTTTGTCACATTTCTAAATCATCACACATATGAACTGTTAGGCTCCCCACATCTGCCTAAAACTAGCATGGAACTGATGGCTTATAATGGACAAGACCTTCCCATTCTCAGAAAATGTACTTTGTCTGCCATGTATCGCTCACATATGCCAACAGTCACTTTTATGATGTTACAGTCACGTGATTGTGGGAACATATTAGGTATTCATTCATTTGATTTGTTTGGCTTTAACATTCAGGACAATGTATTGTCAGTGTCTGCATTCCATGCAAAAAACAGTGTAGATAGCTTGCTAAAAGAATTCTCGGAACTCTTTTTCTGAAGGTTTTGGCAAGGCTAACAGTTTTGTTGCATATATTACTCTGAAAGACAATGCTCAGCCGAAATTTTGCCTGGCTAGAACTGTTCCCATTGCATTAGAAGACAAAGTTGCTGCTGAACTTAAAAAATTTGCAAGATAGCGAAGTTACTGCGCCCGTATCAGCTATTCAGTGGGCAAGTCCACTGGTTTTGCTTCCTAAACCTTCAGGTCGCATTCGCCTCTGTGTTGACTCTAAGTCTATAGTGAACTCACAAACTGTGATTGATATGGTATCTTCATGTAGCACTAGATGAAGAATCTCAAAAAATGTGTGTAGTTAATACTGATTTGGGCTTGTTTAAATACTTGCATTTGCCTTTTGGCAGTGCTTCTGCACCTGCCATTTTCCAATGGTGTTTCGAACAGCTGACAAGCTATTTGGATGATATTGTCGTAGCAGGTCATACATCTGAAGAACACATTGGAAATTTACATGCTTTGTTTCGTATGTTATCTGTTGCAGGACTAGAGTGTAGACTGGACAAATGTGATTTTTTCAAAACTTGAGCTGCAGTATCTTGGTCATGTCATAAGCAGTCAAGGTGTACATCCTCTGCATTTGACTTTGTTAGCCATATAAGAATTGCCAGTTCCTCGCAATGTCACAGAATTGCAGTCAGTCTTAGGGAAAATGAACTATTATATTCAGTTCATACCAAATGCTGCACACATCGCGGGTCCATTGCATTGCTTGTGTCGCAAAAATGTCCTCTTTGTTTGGACAAATGAGTGCCAAGTAGCTTTTCGGAAACTTAAAGATGCATTGCTCAGTGATTTCCGCTTAGTTCACTTCGATCCTGATAAACCATTTGTATTGCAAGTTGATGCTTCCTCTTACAGAATTGGTGCAGTGTTTTTGCACAGAATTGGTGATGAAGATGGACCTATTGCTTTTGCATCAAAAGTGGTGTCCAAAGCTCAGGGTAACTATTCAAAAATTGAGAAAAAGGCTGTGGCTATTGTGTGTGGTGTCACTAAATTCCACCACCATTTGTATGGCAGAAAATTGTACTTAGTAATGGATGACAAGCCTTTGCAGTCCTTGTTTCATCTGATGAAACTAATTCCTGTACGAACTGCCCAAAAATTGCAAAGATGGGTTTTGTTGTTGTCTCAGTACCAGTACGAGATTATGTATCGTCCGACAGCTCAACATGGTAATGCAGACACACTTTCACATCTTCCAATTGGCCTTGATACAGACTTTGATGCTTCTACTGCATCTTGGTGTCACATCAATGCTCAGATTTCTGAATTGCTTCAATCTTTTCCGCTAACTATAAGAAAATTGCACAGGCCACAGAAGCTGATTCAGATTTGAACATTTTGCTAACATACATTTGCACATCTTGGCCTCATTCCTTGCATATCATAAGGAACTCTATAGTGTGCCAGTACTTTGCCTGTCAGCATAGACTTGCTGTACAGAAAGGTGTGATTCTTGTTCAAAATGACAGTAGACAGTCGTATGTTGATGCCTAAAGCTTTGCAAAAAGAAGTGTTGCAGTTACTTCACCAAGGACACTGGGGGATTGTTCATATGAAACAGTTAGTGTGTCGACACTGTACTTGGCAGGGTATGGACACCCAAATAGAACAGATGATGCCACAGTGTCATGCAAGTGCAGAAAATCAGTCCGCTCTGCTACAAAAATTCATTGCTTGGCCAAAGTCACAATTGCCATAGCAACTTGTGCACATAGACTTTGCGGGACCTTTTTGGAACACTCACCGGTTGATTGTGGTTGGCTCATATGGCAAGTTTCCTTTTCAAATGTGCCAACGAACTTGACACTGTCATGTAATACATTTCAGGTGTTGTCCTCTGTTTTTTTCCTCAAAGGATTACCTGAAGTCATAGTGTCAGACAACGGCCCTCAGTTCATGTCAAATTTATTTGAAACATTCTGTGAACATGGTGGAATACAGCACTTCACTAGTGCACCATTCCATCCACAATCAAATGCAAAGTGGAACGTTGTGTCAGAACCTTCAAGCCAAACTTCAGTCCGACACGCCAAGGATTAAGCATTTCAACTATTTCTTGCCTCCTATCATTTGCACCCACGAGATGGACCACTGCCGGTGGAATTGCTTTACAGCCGCCGCCATCAGACACTGCTCCACCTGCTTCACCCTCCTCAGCATCCGGCGCTGAAGGAAGGCCACAAATATTGCTTCGTGCTGCACGATATTGACTTTCACAGAGTTTTTAGTGGCAGCAGACGGTGAATGCGAGGCGAGACCGTCAGTCGACTTGGTGCTTGCATGTACTCTATTTCAGGTCCAGATGGCTTGCAGCACCGACATCAAAATCAACTTTACCACTGTCATTTGCACGATGAGCTTTCAGTGTCTCTTCCCGCAGATATACGGTTCCAGAGGACAGTGTGGTCACAGCAGCTGCCAGCTGGAAGCTTGATGTCCCCTGCAGCCACAGTTTTTGGTCCAGCACTGCACCCACAGTCCTGCCTCTCCTGCCATTGTCGCGCTCCCTACACGACGATGGTCCATTGCTTTTGGGTAGAGAAACATTCTGGCATAACGATAAGTGCTGACACAAAGATCAAGAACGATACAGCAACGGAAGTGATTTCTGGTGTTTCCCATGGTAGTGTTAATGGTCCTCCACTTTTCCCTATCTATATAAATGATTTATGAGACAATGTGAGCATTTTGTTTGTACATGATGCTGTCGCTTATCGTCTAGTAAAGTCATCAGAAGATCAAAACAAATTGCAAAACAATTTAGAAAAGATATCTGTATGGTGTGAAAATTGGCAATTGACCTAAAATAACGAAAAGTGTGAGGTCATCCACATGAGTGTTAAAAGGAATCTGTTAAACTTAGGGTACACGATAAATCAATCAAATTTAAAGGTCTTAAGTTCAACTAAATACTGAGAAATTACGATTATGAACAAATTGAACTGGAAGGAACACATATAAAATGTTTGAGATAGGTGAACCAAATAACGCGTTTTATTGGCAGAACACTTAGAAGATGCAACAGATCTACTAGAAGATGCAACAGATCTATGAAAGAGACTGCATACACTACACTTGCCCATCCTCTTTTGGAGTAGTGCAGCACAGTGTGGGATCCTTACCAGATAGAATTAATGGAGTACATTGAGAAAGTTCAAAGAAGAGCAGCATGTATTGTACTATCACAAAGTAGGGGAGAGAGTGTCACTGACATGGTGCAGGATATGAGGTGAACATCATTAAAACAAAGGCGTTTTTCGTTGCAGCAGGATTTTCTCATGAAATTTGAACCACCACCTTTCTCCTCTAAATGCAAAAATATTTTGTTGACACTGACCTACATAGGGAGAAATGATGATCATAATAAAATAAGGAAAATCACAGCCCACACAGAAAGATATAGGTGGTTTGCTTTTTCTGCGCACTGTTCGAGACTGGAGTAATAGAGAATTATTGTGAAGGTGGCTCAATGAACCCTCTGCCAGACATTTAAGTGTGGTTTGCAGAGTATCCATGTAGATGTAGATGTAGAGTAGAGGCAGTAGTTGTAGTGTTGGCACAAATTGTAATGTTCCCCTGTTTGACTCATGATGAGCATCACAGAGATGTTGGAAAACCTGAATTGGCAGACTCTTGAAGAAAGACATAAATTATCCTGCGGAAACATAATTACAAAATTTCAAGAACCAGTATTAAGAAAAGAATCTCCTACTCATAACTCTCATAGGGACTGTAAAGGAAAATTAGACTAATTACAACATGCACAGAGGCATTTAAGCAATCTTTCTTCCCGCACTCGACACATGACTGGAATGGGGAGAAACCCTAACATGCAATTCACACAAAGTAACCTTTGCCATGCGCTCCACAAAGGTTTGCAGAGTGTGTATGTAGATGTAGAAATGAGGAGTGATAGTCTGGCTTCCCACATTTGTTACACTGATGAAACATGTATAAATCAGAAACACACTAATCTGAAACTTCCTGGCAGATTAAAAGTGAACGTCACCCTGGGAATCAAACATGAGATCTTTTCTTTTTGTGGACAAGTTCTCTACTGATTGAGCTATCCAAGCATCATTCATGATCCACCCCTATAGATTCTACCAGTATCTCATCTCCTACATTCCAAACTTTACAGTTGTTCTCCTGTGTGGGGCTAGCTCTCCTGGAAGAACTTCTGGAAAGTCTGGGTAGTAGGAGATGAGAGACTGCTGGAAGCAAATTTGTGGAGTGGATTGTGAGTCATGCTTGGAGAACTCAGTCAGTAGAGCACTTTCCCATGAAAGGCAAAGTTCCCAGATTGGAGTTCCAGTCTGGCACACAGTTTTTATCTGCCAAGAACTTTCAAATCAGCACACACCCTGCTGCAGAGTGAAAATTTGGTCTGGAACCAACAAAGTCATTGTGACAAAAAAATGAGTGGAGAGCTTGGCAGTATTCTAGTTATGCTTGGTTAGAGGTTGTATATTGGACTGAACTACATAAGTACTGAACTAATTATTGTATTGTCTGTGTGGCTGTTAAGTTTACGGATGCATTGCATTTTATTCATAGCTAAAGCTTCATCTTTTGGAACAATGGCTAAGCAAATTTGCTATGTTTTGTTTATTTAAAGGCAAATAATGATCTCCAGTTGCTGTCATGTTAGTGCACACTAGAACAATTGCAGTGTTTCACAAAAGCGATCATTTCTGATTTCGTAAACTGAGCATGTAACAAGACTGTTTATACTGCTTGGTTATTATGGTTTATTTGAGTATATGAAGCATGTAATCAACAAAGAGAATTATTTATAAATAATTTACTTTTCGGGCACTGCCTTGAACAACAGTTTATTGTCTTTGCTTTGGCCCAGATATATTTCACTGTTATTACACACAGATCAATAGTTTGTTATTACTTACAAGGGAAACTCCCCAATGCACACCCCTCAGATTTAGTGGTAAAATGGTCCAGTAGATAGCCTGTCAAGAACTGAGCACAGATCATGAATGAAAACAGGAAGGAGGTGTACTGCACTGTGAAAAAAAGACACAAAATAGAAACCGTGAATGGTCCAACTCAAGATGTGCAACATGAAGCAATCTGAATAACCAATGTGTCATGGTTGTGTGGCCATGGTATTGGCCTGCAAAGTGGGACATCCATGTTCAAATCTCTGTTGTATCCTATATTTTTTAATCATAAAATTATGAACTTCCCGTCCAGTCACTGATGTGTGTTCTCCTTCTGTAGTCTTGGCAATTGTTATACGATACATTGGTTTCAGAATAGGAGTCATTTGGTAAGAATGTATTACCATTGCAAGCAAATGTGATGACTAATGAGAGCATGTGAGTTGCTGCATATATCTCTCATACAAAGGAAAACAACAAATAACGGGTGTGAAATATGTCACAACAAAGGAATTCAAGAATCAAAACTTCCAAAATGGATAGCTAGAGTCATGACATGTGGTACTTGTGTAGAATAAATAGGAAATATGTACACCTTGGAGGTATCTTCCTTACACCTCGCTGTTGCAGACAGACATTACACTACAACACAGACACAAATTTGAATACAACGAACAGACATATCAGTGACTGGATGGAAAGTTCATAATTTTGTGGGAAATAAATAAATAAATAGGGCACAAGGGAGATTTAAATATGGATTTTCCCAATCACAGTCCAACACTCACCACACATTCATGATGCATTGGCTTTTCAGTTTTGCTTGATGTTGCACATCTTGAGCTTGGACAGTACACTGTTTCTGTTTTCATGCTTTAGTGCACTTTCTTCCTGTTTCAGTTCTTGATAGTCTATCTATTGGGCCATCTTCCCAAAAAATTTGAGTGGGGTGCGATGGGGGGTTTTCTTTGTTAGTAGTGTACTTGTTTACGTGCTGTGTGTGTTGGTAGGTACAAGTGTACTTTGCTAGAACTTGCCATTTGCTTTTAAAACTGTATCTCACTGCTGATTTATGGTCATCCATCAGTCTTCTAGTTTCTGTTATTGAAAATCATTTCCAAGATTTTTCTTACTGTTGTGTGTGATGACTCTTTTGTGATGGCAGACAGTTTCACCATCTATGAAATCAGTAGTATGAGGTGTGATAATAAAGTAATGAGACTGATGTGAAAAAAAATGTTGCTTACCGTTTTAGTCAAGTGTAGCATTTGTTGTCTCCTTCAAAGTAGTTCCCTTCTGATTACACACACCTTTTCCAGCACTTCTGCCATTGTTGGTAACATTTCTGGAACTCATCTTCTGTAATCGTTTGAAAATGTGTCCCTTTACTGCTGTTTTGACTCTTGAAAATAGACAAAAGTCACACGGAGCGATATCTGGTGAATAAGGTGGCTGTGGTAGTAGTGAAATTTGTTTTGAGGTTAAAAATTGCTGTACTGACTGAGCAGTATGGGATGGCGCATTATCATGTTGCAAAATCCAATTCAATCTTCAGTTATTATTAGACGAACTCTTTCTTGATTGATGTTCAGTTCTTCTGCAATCATTTTCACAGATAATTTTCGATCAGATCGTGCGAGTTCATGCACCCTGGCCAAGTTGACATTCGTCCATGAGGTTGATTGTTGTCCACTGCGATCTTCATCTTCAACATTCGTTCTGCCTTCACTAAACATTTTATGCCAATGAAAAACTTGAGCTCTTGACATAACCTCCTCTCCAAAAGCCTTCTGAAGTTTACTGTAAATTGTCATCGCGTTTTCACCCAATTTAAAGCAAAAAGAAATGGCATACCATTGCACAATATTATGTGGTTCCATTTCCATGACGAGAGACACAAACACATGTTAACTTATTACAGGACAACACATGACTGAGCAGTTGCATCGATGTTCCACTTGGACTAGAAGCAGCTTATAGACCAAGGCCAAAGTTATTG
This sequence comes from Schistocerca americana, assembly GCF_021461395.2. Classification (NCBI taxonomy): domain Eukaryota; kingdom Metazoa; phylum Arthropoda; class Insecta; order Orthoptera; family Acrididae; genus Schistocerca; species Schistocerca americana. The sequence goes on from NC_060122.1 coordinate 279,128,605, forward strand.
TGCCTATGCAATCCTGCAGGTAGCCACATCTTGGAAAGAAATTCAGTATCTATTATATTAAAAAACTAGAAACCCGCCTCGACTGCGAGGCGGGTTTCTAGTTTTTTAATATATTAACCAACGACTGCTGACACGCTGCAATGTTGTAGGTTCTTAAATTCAGTATCATTACTTTATTGTCACACCTTGTATATTGTTTACTAGGTCTGTTGTGTCTAGACAAGACAGCCTAGACACAATGAGAGGAAGCCGAAAGGCACGCGCTAAGCTAAAGCAGGATGGCGTGAGGTCTGAAACAGGATACGTAATGAATGCTATAAAGAAAAGTACATAGCTTCTGTAATACTTAACTTTAATCCATTCTTTTTGGTACATCTGGAGATTGTGGCAATACAAGTGAGACTCTTTAGATACATGCAATGTTACTAATGGCGCCTTGCTAGGTCATAGCCATTGACTTAGCTGAAGGCTATTCTAACTATCGGCTCGGCAAAGGAACGAGGCTTCGTCAGTATAGTCGCTAGCTACGTCGTCCGTACAACTGGGGCGAGTGCTAGTCCGTATCTCGAGACCTGCCTTGTGGTGGCGCTCGGTCTGCGATCACTGACAGTGGCGACACGCGGGTCCGACATGTACTAATGGACTGCGGCCAATTTAAAGCTACCACCTAGCAAGTGTGGTGTCTGGCGGTGACACCACAAGGTCCACAATATTTCTGTTGGAATGACAAAATCTTTGCAATAATTATATCATGTGTTGTGTGGAGGGGGGGGGGGGGGGAGGGGGGGGGGGGAGGGGGTGGCATGTGCACGTGTGCCGTACCCAGCTACTTGACTCGTACTGTAATGACACATACAAAAGGCAAACTGGTGACTCTGCAAAGTATTCATTCTCTTTCTCTCTCTCTCTCTCTCTCTCTCTCTCTCTCTCTCTCTCTCTGTGCAGAATACTTCACTAAGCCATCTTCTTATTTCCACACCTATCTTAATACTTGAGACAATTCTTACAACATACTTCTATATTAAGTCCACAGAGAAATGGCATACACATAAGCCCAGAAGTAAACTCTCCCCTGTAGCTGGAAATACGAGAATCCACTGAAATGTACTGAACGTTTTGTTAAGGGAAGCAGTTGTAAAAAAATAAAATGTTATTTTCAAATATGAAATTACGTTTTTGATGAATTCCTTGGTCACTGGGTTGTAAAGCTCAGACATGATCAGTTGCTGTAGGATATCCTTTTCAATTAATAATACATGTAAGCATCCTGTTCGTGAGTGTGTGAACTACATGTGCAGCTTTTTATCTTTTTTATGGCTGGAAAGGTTCTCTTAGCTGAAGCATTTGATGCAAGAATATGTTCAATGAATTTTTTAGTTTCACAGTATGCTGTCTGGACCCCATTTGACAATAAGTTTCAACAAATCACCAACACTTTTATGGTGGATTTCTACATCCACATCTGCCTACATACTCTGCAAGTCACTGCATGTGCTTGGCAGAGTGTATCTTGTAACATGGCTGGTAATTTCCTTTCCTTGTCCACTCCAAATACAGTGAAAGGAAAATGACTGTCTTCATGCCACCATACAAGCCCTAATTTCTCTTATCTTAACTTTGTAGTCGTGTGTCTGTGGCAGTAGAATCATTCTGCAGTCAGCTTCAAATGCTGCTTGCCTCCAGAGATTCCCATTTGAGTTCACCAAGCATATCTGTAACACTCACTTGATTATCAGAATGTAATGGTAATAAATCTAACAGCACACTTCTAATCTGCTTCAATGTTTTCCTTTAATTTGAACTGGTGGGGATCCCAAACACTGAAGCAATACTCAAGAATGAGTCACACAGGTGTTCTACACATGGCTTCTCTACAAAAAAGACACCCATTCCTAACATTCTCCCAATAAACTAAAGTTGATCATTTGCCTTCCCTAGAACAGTACTTACACTATTTGATCAAAAGTATCTGGACACCTGGCTGAAAATGACTTACAAGTTTGTGGCATGCTCAACATGGTGTTGGCTCACCCTTAACCTTGATGACAGCTTCCACTCTCACAGGCATATGTTCAGTTTGGTGCTCAAATGTTTCTTGGGAAATGGCAGCCCATTCTTCACAGACTTCTGCACTAAGGAGAGGTATAAGTGTCTGTCAGTGAGGCCTGGCACAAAGTCGGTGTTCCAAAACATCCCAAAGGTGTTCTGTAGGATTTGGGTCAGGGCTCCGTGCAGGCCAGTCAATTACAGGGATGTTATTGTCGTGTAAGCACTCTACCACAGTGCTCAATCGTGTTGAATGATGTAATCACCATCCCTGAATTACTCTTCAACAGTGGGAAGCAAGAAGGTGCTTAAAACATCAATGTAGGCCTGTGCTGTGATAGTTCCACACAAAACAACAAGGGGTGCAAGCCCCGTCCATGAAAAAATGACCACACATAACACCACCACCTCCGAATTTTACTGTTGGCACTACACACTCTGGCAGATGATGTTCACCAGGCATTTGCCATACCCACACCATGCCATCAGATCACCACATTGTGTACCGTGATTCGTCACTCCACACAATGTTTTTTCATTATTCAGTCATCCAATTTTTACACTTCTTACACCAAGCAAGGCATCATTTGCCATTTACTGGCATGATGTGTGGTTTATGAGCAGCCGCTCGACCATGAAATCCAAGTTTTCTCACCACCCGCCTAACTGTCATAGTACTTGCATTGGATCCTGATGCAATCTGGAATTCCTGTCTGATGGTCTGGATAGATGTCTGCCTATTACACATTATGACCCTCTTCAACTGTTGGCGGTCTCTGTCAGTCAACAGATGAGGTCGGCCTGTGCGCTTTTGTGCTCTATGTGTCCCTTCACATTTCCACTTCAATATCACTTCGGAAACAGTGGACCTAGGGATGTTTAGGAATGTGGAAATCTTCCATACAGACGTATGATACAAGTGACACCCAATCAACTGACCATGTTCGAAGCCTGTGAGTGCCGTGGAGTGCCCCATTATGCTCTCTCATGATGTCTAATGATTACTGAGGTCACTGATATGGAGTACCTGGCAGTAGGTGGCAGCACAATGCACCTATTATGTTTTTGGGGTGTCTGGATACTTTGATCGCATAGTGTACAAGCTCATTCTATTTCATATCACATTGCAGTGGTATGCCAAGGTACTTAACTGATGTGACTATGTGAATCAGAACACTACTAATGCTGTATTTGAACATTATGGGATTGTTTTTTCTGCTTATGTGCATTAACCTACATTTTGAGCCAACTAGAAATTTCGTCTAAGTAATCTTGTATACTCATACCGTCACTCAATGACATTATCTCCCCGTATACCACAGCATCATCAGCAAACACGCACAGATTGTTGCTTACTCTGTCTGTCAAATCGTTCATGTATATAGAGAATAAGAGCAGTCCTGTCTCATCTTCCAGGGACACTCCTGATGGATCCCCTTGTCTCTGATGAACACTCGCTGTTGAAGACGCCACACTGGGTTCCGTTAGTTAAGAAACTTTTGAGCCACTCACATATCTGGGAACTTAGCTCGTATGCTAGTATGTTCGTATCTTCAGTAACAGTCTGCAGTGGGTTCCGTGTCCAACGCTTTCTGAAAACCTAGTATTATGGACTCTGCCTCTTGCCCTTCATCCATGGTTCTCAGGATATCATCTGAGAAAAGGACATGCTTTCTACATCCATGCTGGGTTGTTGACAGAGGCTTTTCTGTCTCAAGGAAGATTTTTGTATTGGGTCATTCTATGTCAAGTGTCCTAGAATAAAAAAACGATCTCCACTCGACCATCTCAGATTCGGTTCAAAACTTGTTTTTGTATACATATGCATGTGTTAGGTCAATGTGCAAAATTTAGGCACAATTATTATAGTGGTTCCAGAGCTAGGGCCACCTTAGTGGACCCATACCAAGTCACAAAGCACACAGTGTGAAGAATTTGGTTAACTTTGTTATAACTTTGTGCATCTTCTTTGATATCTATCACTCTGAATTTTTGTATCCTAGTACAACTTTTGTTGCTGAATGCAACCAGAGCATTCCAATTCCTTAGAAATGGCTATCTATTATGCTACTTGGTCTGAAAGTGCATTGTAAAATTTATTTCAGAAGATTCAAGCCCTAATTTAACCATCCTTTAAGATAAGGGAAAGACAGCTGGAACCTTGATTTTTGGCTGCTAGCCAACAATCAAGTGCTCACTATATTACACCAGTTTTAGCATTTATGAGTAAATAGCTCTGATTTTATTGACCCTTGTCTCAAGTGTCAAATTGCAAATTGCAAATTTCTAGCACTTTTCAGGATCAGTTTTCTATATTGCTATCAACTCGATCTTCTTTTTATTGACACCAGTGAAAAGAGCACCCTTTTTTTGTGCTACAAGGGACTGAAAAAGTAGAATAGTAATATTCCATACAAGGCATTTCAAATAGATTAAAAGAAACCTAAGCTGTTATGCTTACCACATGTATTGCCATGTTGAGCTGTTATGGAGAATGTCAAGGCACTTGTGATGTGATTTGTTAGTACAAATTATTTTCAGCATGATACTTTTGTTCCTCTGATGCACAGTACAACTGTTTCTGTTTTATAACACAGGTCATGGGTTCCAGAAATTTCTGTAAATTGAGATGCAGATATTGCTGTTTTATAACACAGGGCATGGCTTCCAGAAACCTCTGGAAATTCAATATGCTGGTATGACTGTTTGATAATAGATTCCAGAAACTTCTGGAAAACTGATATGCAGGTATGACTATTTCATAGCAGGGCATGTGTTCCGGAAATTTCTGGATATTTGATACGCAGATATGACTATTTTATAAAACAGGGCATGGATTCCAGAAACTTATATGCAAGTACAACAGTTTTATAACAAGGCACTTCCAGAATTTTCTTTAATGTTCTGGAATGTTCTCCAGTATTCTCATTTTATACATTCACACTATGTAAGATGTAATTTGATTTGAGTGTGATTCATGTTTGTATGCAAATTGTCAATCATTGTATCATTTGTGGTTATTGCCTGTGAATGTTTACCTTGCAGCTTGGTTGATTCCTTCACTCCATTGTTGATTCACTGCTGAAGTTACAACTTGTTATGGCTTCAATCAATGGAAATATGGACCTAGAGCAGTGCACCATTGGACAAGTCAACAAGTCTGTGTGTCCTTTAACCAAGTTCACCAAGAACAAAAGCCTTCTGAAGTCATTTAGTGACCTCTCTGAGGAGGATCAGAATTTGCTGATTTGACAAGTTGTATTTCAGCTTGAGTGTGATGCCAAAATATGTTTACATCATGAAGCAGAACTGTTGACCAGGTTTCAATAATGCAGAAATCATGCTGCAATCCATTTCAAAAGAAGAATCATGTGTTCAACAAAGATCTGCATCCTATTGATGTTGCAACAGCCGACTTTTTGAAACAACTTCCAACAATTGATGTTAAGCCTGGACAGAAGCATTGCCCTGCTTTTATAGTTACCATCAAGCCATTGCCATCATCAGAGTTTGATGAAGATGATTCTACAGTTGCTTCAGACAGCTTGAACTCTAGCCTGACAGCAAGTGGTGTGTCACCATAAAAATTTCAGCGCATTTCAAACCTGGATTCTAGTGGATATGCAAAACGAAAGATAAGGCACGTTCAAACAGTTGTGGCTATCAAAAGTGCTGAAATTGGCGGGCCTAAAGCAGACGATGTTATAGAACCGCAACCGGGTCAAAAATGCCATGATTGTTCTGCATACAAAGTGCACATCACTGAATTGAAAGCAAAGCTGTAGGTATCCTCAGCTACTGAGAAAATTCAGATTTTAACTTTGGCTCCTAGGAGTTGGAGCATTAAAAAAATGTTGGAAGAATTCAGTGTGTCTGAGTGAATGGTGAAAACTGCCAGAAAGCTGAAGGAAGAGAAAGGCATATTAGCAAAACCAGATCCAAAGTGAGGAAAGGTTTTGCAAGAAGATATTAAGGAAAGTGTAGCAGAATTCTATGACAGTGATGAAGTCAGTCGAATCTGCCCTGGAAAAAAGGACTTTGTTGCCATAAGGACACATTCTGCCCCAAAAGTTCATACGCAGAAATGTCTGCTGCTTTTTAACTTGATAGAAGCCTATCAAGAATATTGCAGACAAAATATACCAAAAGTTGCCTTTTCCAAATTTTGTGAGCTCCAGCCAAAGTGATGCATCACAGTTGGCTCAGCAGGAACATACTCAATTTGTGTTTGTACAGCTAATCAAAATATAAAGTTGATGCTAGTAGCAACTCCAGTTAAGGATGACTACAAGAGTTTGTTAGTCAAAACGGTTTGCAATATGGATTCAAAAGATTGCATGCTCCGACAAGTGTGACCAATGCCCTGATTAGAAGTATTGGAAAGATCTGTAGAAGCTGCATTTGAATGTAATGACATTGATGAAGCAGTTGAATACGAGGAATGGATACACACTGAGCAAGATACCCTGGAGACAAAGCAGTCAATGATTGAAGAATTTATCCAAAACATTGTGACCAAAATTGTGAATCTCTCACCCCATCATTACATAGCAAAGCATCAAAGTAACTACCTAAAAGAAACCAAAGAGAATTTAGAACCTGGAAAGCTGGCTGTTCTGATGGATTTTGCAGAAAATTACATTTATTGTGCAGGACGCTGTACAAGGCTTCCATTAGGAAAATAGTCAGGCCACATTACATCCCATTGTTATTTAGTGCAAGGCTTTGACTGGAAAGCTTGAGTCTCTTAGCTTCTGCATTATCAGTGATTGCTTGTGACATGATACAGTTGCAGTTCATGTTTTCTGCTCCAAGCTGATTCATCACTTGCGAACCCAATTTCAGTGCTGAAGCACATCAGCTATTTCAGCGATGGATCAGCTGCCCAATACAAAAATTTCAGGAACTTCATGAATCTATGTCAGCATTACAATGACTTTAGTATCAGTCCAGAATGGAACTTCTTCACCACAAGCTGTGGAAAGTCTCCATGTGATGGTATTGGGAGCACAACAAAGCAATTAGCAGCAAGAGCAAGTCTCCAATGGCCAGCTTCAGATCAAATTCTAACACCAAGTGATATATTCAGATTTTGTGATGAACAAATTCACAGAATCAAATTCCTTTTCATCATAAAGGAAGAAATTAATGTTGTAAGACCTTTGCAAGAAAGGAGATTTGAAAATCATTGTACGGTTTGGGGACCAGAGAAAACCAGTGCTTTAGGCCAATTGATGAAAAATGGTTATAAATTAGCAGAGTTTCCAGTGACTCAGTGTCATTTATTGCAAGTGCTGATCAATCAGCACACTTCTCGAGTGATCCAATTGACTGCTCCCAATCTGGGCAATACATAGCCTGCATTTATGACAGCAAATGGTGGGTTGGAAACATCTGTGACACATTATTGCGAGAGCGAGATGCCTTAATCAGTTTCATACATCCACATGGTCCAACTAATTCATTCCATTGGCCCCTAAGGAAGGACGCCTGCTGGATCCCAGAGCAGCAGATAATTGGCATTTTGCCAACTTCAAGTGCCAATTCCTTGGGTCGGAGATGCACTTACCCATCAGAGGTGCTGAAAAGCATTGAAGAGAATTCTAGAACCATGGAAATGGTTTCATGAACTCTGGCAACAAATTTATGATGCTTGGTTCATTGTGTGAACTTATTGCTTTGTTATGTTCACAACAATGTTGCTTATTTGCTCATTTTTGTATACTGTTCATTGAAGCATGCTTGAGCATACGGTATGTGCAAAGGCTAAGGTATCTTTAAAGCTGGTTTAAAAACCTTATATGGAAAGTTGCCATTCTACTTTTTAATGTTTCTTGCAGCAAAAAATGAGCTCTTTCCAGTGGTGTCAGTTAAAAGAAGATTAGAGATGGTAGCCATATTAAAAACTGGTCCCAAAAAATGCTGTAAATTTGCAATTTTTAGTTTGACACTTGAGACAAGGTTCAGTAAAATCAGAACTGTTTACTCATAAATGTTAATACTGGTGTAATGTAGTGAGCACCTAGTTGTTGGCTAGCAGCTCAAAAATCAAGGTTATAGCTGGTTTTCCCTTACAGTAAAATATGCGTAAAGTATGACTTAAATCTTTTGCAGTAAATTTTACAAGGCACTTTCAGATCAAGTAGCTTAAGGGATAGTAATTTCTGAGCAATTTGAATCCTATAGCTGCATTCAGCACTAAAAGTTGTACTAGTGTACAAAAGTTCAATGTGATGGCTGTCACAACAGATACACAAAGCTATACCAAAGTTGGCCAAATTATTCACCCCGTGCACTTTTTGATTTAGTATGGGTCCACTAAGGTGGCCCTAGCTCTGGAACCACTGAAAGATTTGAGCCAAAATTTTGCACAGTCACCCAACACACACACATATGTATACACATATAAGTTTTTAACAGAATCTGAGATGGCTGAGTGGGGACCCTCAGGACACTTGATGTGGAATGACCCTATTTGAACTGAGAATGCTGCAGTACAACGATGTTAAGGATATTGGACTGTAATTTTGGGGGTCCATTCTTTTACCCTTCATATACACAGGAGTCACCGAAGCTTTTTTCTGTGGTTGGGACTCTGCGCTGCATGAGAGATTTGCAATAAAGTGAGTTGTAAGTGCCAAGGAATACTCTGTAAAAACAAATTAGGATTCCATCCAGACATGGTGACTTGTTTGTTTTCAACTCCAACACTTGATTCTCTATGCCAGGGAAGCCTGTTACTATGTAGTTTATGCAGGAGCCTGTGTGGCTGTCAAACAATGGTACGTTTGTACAATCCTCCTCTACATCTACATCCATGATACTGTACATCCTTGATACTGAAACTAATTGATGTCCCTTCACAGTTTGAGTGGGATGTTAACAACTGTTTATCAGCTGATTCTAATGAAAATACTCTCATAACCTTGATGGATTTATTAACTTGAGTAACCATTGTTGCTATAATGCCATGATCACTACTCCCTTTCTCTATACTGATGTCATCAAGAAGGTCAGGCCTGTAGCTACAAGGTCTAAAATGTTCCCATTGTGTGTGGGCTGCTGAACTAGCTGCTCAAGGCAGTTTTTGGAAAAAGTGTTCAAAAGTACTTCACAAGGCTGTCTATCTAGACCACCTGCAATGAATCCACAGATGTCACAGTCTATACCTGGTGGGTTTAGGTTGCCTCCAGCTACCATTGCATGAACTGTGTATTTCCACACTACTGAGCATAGAATTTCTTTGAGTGATTCTAAAGACTTTCTTTTAGTAATTCTAAGACTGCCATAGCAGATCAGTTGGCTGGTAAAATCATTGGGTAGGTAACTTGAATTTACTTAGACCTTTCACACACATCAGTTCAACTTCACAGTCAGACTCATTTTTGACCTCGACAGACACACTATTTTTGTCAACTGTAGTGAACACTCCCCCTCATACTTTGACAATTTACTGACAAAATTTGGACCATCAAAGTTTCTTTCTTTATATGTGATCTACTTTTCCTCTCTGCATATTGACTGGCGAGCTTCCATAAGAGGATCTCAAACTACCCAGAAAGTCCCAGTGTGCACAGTGTGCACTTAAGTGCTCTGCTACTCGAGTAGCTGTTTCCTTTGTGTAAGGTGCCCCTTACCTACCAAGGGGAGTCTTGCAATTCTCCACTAAATAATACAGGTCCAGAAATCTGCAGCCAGTATTGTCACAGAATTGACAGAGCCTTTGGCTAAGAACCTCTACTAACTACAAACCAAAAGACCCGTATCAATTCTGGGAACCATGCTTCAGATTGAGAGCTCTGCTTATATCCTGCACATGAGGCTAGCAACCTTCACCACTTCTACCAGCCACCTGTATGAGCTGAGGATGGCCTCAGGATCCAAGCAAACAGATATCACTGGTGAAGATTTGCCCCACAACATGCAGCTAACTGCACTCTGCAAGTTTGATAGCCACAGGCAGGACCTTGTCCACATATTGGATGAAACCCCCTTCCAGAAGACATACAGAGTGCACATTGGATTTTTTTCCGGCCCGGGAGGCTATTTCCGTAAGATGCTCCATGACATGCCTAAAATTGGAGCTCACGACAACTTTCAAATCACTCTACCATATACGTGCTTAGGATCTGGTCAAGGAGCAGCCACATGTCCACTTGCAGGGTGAATGAACAAGGCCATATTGCCAAGTCCCACAGTGACTCTCTGCTTTGAACAACGGTACTCACCCTGTGGTGACAGAAGCCATTGCAAGGTACCTCTGCAGCAGAGCACGTGCACAAAACAAGCAACACATGAGGTTTCCCATACAACACACCACATTCTCTGCCACCATTACACCCTGAGGCACCGGCATGAAGAGGCTGACCATAGCCAAAAGCATGTTCAGCTATTCGTAAACTGCAGCCAGGTCCTCCTGGACCCACACACAGCATGCACACACCATACCCATCCTAGCATTACTAATTAAAGAATTAACTATGAAAGCACACAGAGAAAGCTAACTATGTAACTTGTTACCTGCCTGATGTGTCACCAATGGAGGCTGATATCTTATTGAGACCCTTCAAAAGAAATGACTTCTGTGCTACAGTCTACACTTTACCATTACTAACACACAATATTACATCTCTTAATTACAAATACTTGCACAGAATTTAAGAATTAAACTATGAAACAACAACTTGCTCTGCTGGTCCATCACAGGTGACACTCGGAAACTAACTAGGCTGAGAGAAATGATCACTGGCTGTTCCAAGCAAAAAAATACGTGCAATCACTGGTTGTGATCTTAAACAGGAAAAACAAAAACCAACCCATTAGCAGTCTTTTAATAATTGCAATGCAAGTGCAGAAAGACATTGTTTATATAGATTAAAATTACATATATTTAATAGTTCTAAAAATAATGAAGTGTCCATGCTACTGATTTTATAAGGGTAATTAAATGAAAACACGATGATGAGAAAAGGTAAGTAAACTATTTATAATTTCAAAAGTAATCACTCTAACTATTATTACATTTATCGTACTGTGAGACAAGATGGTCAATGCTTTCGTGGAAAAATGTTTGTGTTTGCCTATGGAACCATAGTGTACTCAGGTGTGCACCTCTTTGCTCAAAGCAAATTGAAGACCACAAATACCTTCCTTCGGGGCTCCAAAAGTATGGAAATTGCATGGGTGGAGATGGGGGCCATATGGAGGATGTGTCTGGGCTTCCCAGTAAAAACTTCTGCAGCATACTCAAAAACAGCTTTTAGTTGTAACTTCATGCTAAAGACCATAGTCATCTCTCTGTGGGACCTGGTGGCTGGGGGTAGAGTAGCCATGCATCTTGGATCTCCATCTGCTGCATGTACAGACCATTCAGAGAAAATGAGTCCTTGCCAGAGACTGTAGCTCATAGTGAGCCTGCTGCATGTACAGACCATTCAGAGAAAATGAATCCTTGCCAGGGACTGTAGCTCATAGTGAGCACAAACTTACGAATTTTACTGAGAATCGTGAAAATCGGCAGCACTAATAAAAAAAATATTGTATATTATCACATTGTCAACCCTTCAAACAATGTTTTTAAACTTGAATGTTTCCATTAGTTTCATCATTGTTTCCAATTTACGCTGGTTAAGCAATGTTTACCTTGCATCTGTTGAATACATGCTACAGTGAGAGTCGTGCTGAATTTGGACAGTCGATCAGAAGTAGTGGAAATCTAAAATGAGGTGCAAGTTATATATTTGTTTTCTTGCAGAACATGCTGTTTTGATAGTGATGCCTGTGGAACCAGTGGGTAGAAAAGAGTCCTATAGTACAGTGAGCAGGTATAGGGTCAAACTATGTGACTATGACAGTGGGATGTCCACATGGTCCTAAGGCACTATATAGCTTTGTGCTTAGTGTTGGCACACCTACATGTTATACACTGTCATTATGATCACAAACCATCATGATGCATTGTTGAGTGGTGTAAAAGACAAACGCCATAATCGCACACAAGATGTGAATTCTTATGTATTGAGGGAAATCAAACTTGCATTCAAACTATGTGGAGGGATATTCCTAAGAAACATATCTAGTTCCTCTTTGATTCCATCACACAGTAATTAGCTGCTCTGATTGCAGCATGTGGGGTCTTGTACCATACTGAAATTTCGAAGTTTGAAAAGACCTGCCATCCAAATCATTTGTATACCATCATATACCTAATTGTTGGTATAAAGTTCTTTATAGTCAGGTGAATCATTCTTGATGTTGATTTTTGTTTGTTTGTATATAGTACTTCATGACAGATTAAAACTGTTTACCAAACAAGGACTCAAACCTGTGACCTTCGCATTTTGCTAGCAAGTGCCCAGCTGCTGAGCTATCCAAGGATGACTCACAGCCTGCCCTCACAGATTCACTTCAATCAGTACCTCTCCTCCTTCCTTCCAAACTTCACAGAAGTCATCTGCTTACTGTGTTCTTGTTTCAGTTGTTGGTAAGTAAATATTTTTTCCCTCAGATATACAATTTAGAGATGTTTGTATCATATTCTGATGTATATTATAATGACTTACTACACTACTTATTTGCAAAAGAAGCTTCTGGTCTACTGGCAGTCTTTTTTGGAAAATCTAGTTACTACATTCTAGGATATCAGTCTGTAATGTTTGGTATAATGTTTCCTTGTATTTGGACAAATAACTTCCTGATCTACTCTGCATAAAAAGTGTATCACTCCAGTTGAAAAAAAAAGTAAGTTGTAGGTGTAACACACTTTACACATCAACAATTAAAAGATCACTTGGAATAATCAGTGTCATTAAGTTTGAAAAAATAACACAAAAAGTTATATTCTATTTGTTACATTTATTAATGGTCAATACACATGAATATAACTGAATACATGTGGGAAGAGTGCTTACATTATATGTTACAGATGCTGACTCATACATTTGGCTCCAGTCATCAATAGTTCAATCTATAAATACACTGTCATTCATTACTTTTTGCCAAAACAAATTACAAAACATTGTATCTTACACACATACAACCTAATCAGTCTTACTTTATACAAGCACATACTCTGTGGGGCATGGCAGTTTTTTTATATCTCTATATACAAATGGCAGAAGTGCAGCATCATAAAACATAAGGCAACAATCTTATGGCTCCTACTCTTGGTACAGAGGTCTGTGACTTAATTCATCATTATGACTCACAAAAGCAATCATTATCATGTAAAATTTAGTCATTTGCTACCCCATGTTTTAGAACTTTGACAATTTTCTATTACTTCAAATGAATATCAGAGGTGCAGGAACATTTTCATGGCTAGTTATGTATAGGCTTCTGTATCCTACTTACACAAAGGAAATATGAGTGCTAAATGGATGAAGATGATCAAACTGATTACTTCAGATTGTTTAATGTGGATTCACCATTTTCTACCAATCAGCAAGGAAATTAAAAAATATCTTTTACATTCTTCTTCTGAATAAATCAATAATAAAAATTACATCCATTATAAAATAATGTGATACAGATACCCTGATAATTTTTATTTTCTACAATGCCTACACATGAAACACTGAAGATTATAAAACTTGTATCAAACAAGCTGGCAAAATGTTAGTGTTTTGAAAAGGTAACTTTTGTCAGCCAAACTTTCTGTTATTGTGTATTGTCATTTTGAAGTCTCTTTATTGATGGAGTTTGCACGTGGAGGCATAGCAAAGATGACATAACTGATGACAACTAATTCATATCACAGCATGTATTGTTGCCATCAGTTTCACAAATTAAGAATAAAGATATGGAACGCTTATGGAATGTAAGCCAGTGAAATAATAATACACTTTACAGAATATTTGCATACTTGTTAATGATACAAAAGCTCCATCTGAGAATATTATTCAAATGTATTTTCAAAGCAGAAGCTGTTTTCTGCCGAGGGACAGCTGCAGCCCAAGTTACATGGAGTGAACCTGCCAATCTTAGCAACATGCAAGTGTGGTATTTACAATTGTGACAGAGTATTGTAAATATCATCCAAAGCATATTTATTTTGTAATCACATCAATTATAAGCAGACAAGGACTATTTTACTGCTGAAGTATAAATATTTTTAAATGTGCTGTCAATATTCTTAAAATCCCTCCAGTATCATGCAGTTATTATATTTGTACATACATAGAATACTTATTATTTACATTTTAATACATATTTAAATATTTAGCTTTCCGACATGAAAACACTCACATTTTTAAGATTTAGATATGTTCATAAATAATGATACCAGTGATATTCTGAAAGATGTAGCATGACACTTCATAAAATTGAGCTGCACAGAATAAACTCCTGATTGAAATAAAGTAAAACTATATTGATAGTTATTTTAAATTGAAAACATTTAGTTAATAACAGGCACAGCTATTTCCGTTTGGTGCTTATATGGCAGTATTACCAATTTTTTTAAAAAAAAAAAAAAAAAAAATTATTTGCACATAATTTTATTTGTTTTAAGACTGTGAAACTCATTTTTAAAAAGGTATCTTGCTCTGTAAATGTTAAGTACCTTTCAGTTATGCCTTGTAGGCAGTATATCTCTTCATAAAGCACATATTTTACCACTTTTTATTTCATTAGAACATCACAGTTTTTGACTAGACCTTCAAACTAAATTTCCAACTTGTACTCCATTTATTTTTGATTGCTGCAAGGCCACCTCTAAGAAACTAAAGCTTGGAAGCAATTGAATATTTCTGATTGTACAAGGAAAAGCATCAGTCTGTTATGACAGTGAAAGCTCCTTTACTGTGTTCTCCCAACTCCAGTGTTTGTTGAATCTTTGATGGTACATTTCCACATCAGTTGCCTTCCTTGAAAATCTGTATTTTTAAATGTAATTTGCATTGCATTTTGTAGTACATTTGCTTACTGATGTCATCAGAGCTACAGACTCAGCTTAAAAGAGGAAGTCTAATGCTTTTATTCTCTTGAAGTTAATCTTGAATTGCCCTTCAATTGAAAGAAAATGTAGGCCCTAGAATCTCTGAGAGCACTCACAAACACTGCCCCAGCACTATTATGGGCTGTAGAGGACAGGATATAAAGACAATAATTCTTTATAAAAATATAGGAGATATAAATATAAAGAAACGTAACCTCTGGTTTTGTAGTATTAGTGAGATGGGGTGACAAGATGGTTTGCAACAAAATGGGACATTTCCCTGCCATCTTCAGAGCTGCAAATCACTACTGCTTTGAAAACTGGTTTCTAATTTATATTACTTCCCCATCAATGGATATTTACAAGTCGTTACTCATCTGGCAATTTAAATCAGGCTGATGCTAAAAAAATGAACTTGGTCTGACGTGTCATAAAACTTATCACTGTTTGCATTAACTACATTACTTAGAAAAAAAAAATTACATTTAGGCCACAAACATACCAAAATATTTTACACTGTTAAAAGGCCATGACCTCATCTTTACAAAAGTGAATCTTTTTGTACATTGTCTTGATTACTTATGAAAAACATTGACTTATAAACAAACAACAGTTCTATATTTTTGCTGAATGTCATTTTACAATACTGTCTTCTGGTTTTGTAAACTGCTTACCCATTCAAAAATACAATGCTAACTCCCCCCCCCCCCCTTCCCCCCCCCCCCCCCCCCCCCCTCAAAAAAAATGTTACTGCTTCCTATTCATAGCTTGTTCATCACTTTATTATTATATTAATTTATTAGAAAGCATATTAGATCTGAACAATATCAAACAAACATGTTCTGCGTAAATAGAATACATAACCTGTGCACCTATATTTACATTTACTGTTCTTAAAACTTTTGCAGTAAGCAAGTTCACACTGATGACAGCTCTAATAAAAACCTAAAATTTATCTGTATGGTACATGTAACAGTAGTTGATACAGCAGTAACAGATGTAATGTACACTGTGAGTCAAAAGGAATGAATGTCAGATATAAATGCAAGCAGTGTTTGCACATATACCCACACAATATTTATAATCAGAGTGATAAAGAGAGTTTAAATATATATTTTTCCATTTTAAGTAACAATAGAATAGATAATACTGGGGGATAAAACAACAATATTCCATATATTTGATGACTTTGTCCAGTGTGGTTCCAGAATAAACTTAAATGATTACATTATAGGCCATACTCGAATGTTGATGTTAAACAAGTCTTGTCACAAAATAATGCTCAAGACTTTGTTATGCACAGGAGGAACATTTAGGATATAGAAAAGTGACCTTAATATATGTAGAAAGATAATATTTGAAGATGTATCACAAGTTAACAACATACAACAACATAACTGTGTCACAGGACAGCAACAGTTACAACAGGAGATAACTTATCCGTATCGCGATTTAAATTAAAATTTTTATATTTTAACATTTTAAAACTTGGTTATACTTCTAGAAAGCTTAAAATTAGTATGTCTTCAGTACTGCTGAGGTACTGTAATGCAGTCAATAATTACACATTGCTTGTGCACTTTAGTTTCAACACTCAAACTCACTTACTATTCACTTATAAATGTGTATAATTTATAAAGGTAAAAATGAGCTAATGAAGTTTACTACTGTACTTTTAATACTGAATCCAAAATGGCACTCGTATCCAATATGACATATAAAATTATGGTGTTACAAATGTGGAGGAGAACCTTGTACTACATAAATTTTTATATGGCCCTCAAATTTAATTGAATAGATTGTAAAAACCTTGACACAGAGTAAAAAAATAGAAGCCTGTAAGGGGATTTAATTGTGTTTCAGAACTGCTAATATGCTACACAAGTGACAATTTTAAGTGATTTTGATAAAATATGCTCTGTCATAAAAATTACACAATATATAAGTAAATATATAAGGATATGGTCATGTTGATCAGTCAGTTACTTAACTGTCTTCAAATGATCAACAGCAGCAACAATAACACAGCGCTAATCACCAAATGCGTGCTTACAAAACACTTGAACGGAGTTCATTGCATTTCCAGCTTCAATATAAAAATGTAAAGTATGTCTACTTCATACAATTCAGTAATATTTAATTAAGCAATAATACTCACTCTAAAACAAGTTTTGGTGGACTTTGTTAATATATCTTACAAATTCATTACAAAAATTACACACTACTGCTTTCAATGTTTCCACATTACCATTTGACAATGTGGATATTGAATTTAACTAATGCAGCTAATGTCATTTCATATTCACACCACTAGCCTTTTCCTTTGGCCTTTTATTCTGTAGATGAAAATACACCATTGCTCTAATTAACTTTAGTTATGAGGCAGATACTGATCAGAATCTCCACTGGATGCCATTGAAAAATTAGCTGAGTCCCTATCCTGTTTGTGAAGAAGCTGCTGAGGATTGTACTTGACAACTGGTGTGATCTGAGGAAATGTGTGATGTACAGCTATGCCACTGTTTTGTGGATCCACACCACAAGTCTTTGAATTTGCCTGTATCGCTACCAGTGGCCCTAACGGAGGTGCGATATGTGGTGGCCGTCCATTTAGAACTTGATGGTGGTATGGTGGAAAACGTTTTACAAATGGGTTTGGCCCACTGAATAGACGGACACCATTGTGGTGAGTGGGTATTGTGGTATGTTGTCTGGGGAAAAGGTGACAGCTGCCGGTACCTGATGAATTTGTAGTGTTGTGAACAATCGATCCAGATGTACTACTTGGTAATGGCATGGTTGAACAGTGGGGGTATACAGCAGCCATGGGTATAGGTTGTGTTGGATAGTGAGGTAAGGTAGATGATGATGATGGGAAGTTCTCTTGTTCGGGCCTGGAGCCATCCGGGTTGTCTGTAAATGATGTCATTCTCATATTTGTTGAACGACCAAAAGGTTCATCCTTAAGGACAGGAGACTGAGTCCCATCACTCGTCTTTGGTCTCACCTGCTTTCGGCGAATAACAACTGTGCTCTCTGCAGCATTTTCAAGGAGGACTGCAGGACATCCCCCTACTGTTCCTGCATCAGTAGCGATAACTGCATTTGTAGAAGGCATGGCAGCTACACCAGAAAATCCAAAAGATGGTGGTGCTGCACCTGCACTACCTGAAGTTTGATTGAGAACTGCTGTATTTGATGTTGGTGGCTGTACATTCCTCTGGAGCGAAAAACTGCGCCAAGGAGGTTGTGTTCGAGGATTCTGTTCTGATGCAGGGAGATCGTCAACACTTGTTGAACGTCTCCCTGGCTGGTTTTCTGAACTGGAATTTGAATGCACTCCACTTGATGTTTCACTGTGATTTCCACATGGTGGTGAACCTCCAGAACTTTCAGTACTGACAGAATCAGATCGTGGTGTCAGTTCATCATGAGGCATTCCTGAATCAGCTCTTCGTAAACAGCGTGGTGTTTCCATACTCTGTAACTAATGAAAATATTACAGCAGATTAGTACTTAGTTCGAAAACTGCATTGAAAAATAAATACAAATACGCCAAATACAGTAATAAGAGAAATAATATAATAACTGTAAAAACAATTGTGAGGCATAGAACGCCTGTTTTTAAATATTTAATATTCACTTATTTCAAGATTATTCAAAATTATAATGATTTATAATATCATTTCACGGCTGTGCTTTCTTCCAGTTTCTTAGAGTGACCTGATCTGTCAAGTTATTTAGTTCTCAGACTGTTGTAAATAAAGAGTCAAGTCTTCATCAGCATTACAGACAAGCAAATTAATTGTACATTATGATATGTACTATTAAAAACATATTTCACTGCAACGCATAACTGCTGTGAAATTTCAATTACATAATTATTTTAATAAGTCAGGAAAATTGTTGTAGCCACATCTTAGCAGAGAGAAAAGAATGTTAAGAAAGGGTAACTGGATGGTTACAGGTATACGCAAAAAAAAGTTTTGTTTAAAAACGAAGTTTTAATAGCAGGTTGAAACAAAAACAGACACTAATGACATCAGACTGCAACTGTTTGCTTACCAGGAGAGCAAAATAACTTAAATGCAACTAGTTGTAAACACAAAGCAGTAACATGGCACAAAGCTCAGTAATCGAATTTTTGAAAGACTGGAGATAAAATGTTTAGTTGGATAACAATATTTTAATGCAAATTTAGTTTTCTTACAGGGGAACAACATCATCCTCAAAATTAGTAACTCTAAGGAGATATCTTCTGACATAAAAACTGCTGCCCATCCTCTCACATAAAAAAATGCTCGTAATGGTATTCGCTGCATAGGGTATTTCTGATATGAACAGTAGTAGTGAGACTACTGATAACAGGAGATACTACTATCCATTATCATGAAATTTTGCTCAAGTATGCAACCTAAGATAACTGCTTTTTTGTCTCATGACTGGGCAACTTAGTGAACCATAACATGCTTTGTTCCAGTTTACACAAATATGTGACTGTCAGAGTATTTAGCAAACTAATCAAACAACATGAAGAATACTGGATAAACAATTTAAGTTTTACAAGGGAGTATAATTCATTCCATGAATAATGTCATAGAAACTGCTAGTCATCTCTACACTTTGCAGTATATAAGTTTTAATTGACCTTTTCCCAGACAAACCTATCTTTGTTTTTCTAAAAGCGGCCATCTACTTCTACCTGGCTTGGATCCAAATGAAGATGAACATTAATTCATGACTGATTTGTGGAGCCATTTTTTACACTAATACCACAAACTACATGATAAATTATAGAAAACATTATGCACAAAATTCACTCTAAAGGCATCATTTATGTAATGTCTTAATGGTCAAAATGTGAGAGATTAAAATATTTACATATTTACATCAGCCACTTGGAGTGCATGGCAGAGGGTAGTTCTCATTTTATAGTTATTAGGGCTTCTTCCAATTCAATTCACATATGGAATGTGGGGAGAACGATCGCACAGGCCAACAATGGAAAAACCTTTTTGCTGAAAATACCTTATTCTTATGTTTTTACGGTGGGAAATCCAAATATAATACTTAAAAAACTTTATCACCCACCATTTCTTCACATTTTACAGTTAAATTTATTAACTTAAGTGATTCTTAAAGAATTTAACAGCTATTATATAGTTAAAATAATTTAAAAAGGAGGTGTAATGAATGTAGATGATATTGGTAGCCTTTAGATTTGCTGTTCCTATGATATGGAGGAAGCCAATAAATCATTCCAATGATTGCTACTTTTGCAGTGTTGATATTACTGGTCATAATTCGAAAAACAAGAAGGTAATAAGCTACCCTAACCTTCCGTCTGCCATCCGACCAGTAGGGCATGGTGTAGATTTGTCAGTTCCTGAACCACCAGATGATTTAAATTCTATTCCATGATGATGAATTCCATTGTAATACAGAAAGTCTAGAGCCCCAATTGTTTACTCAGACAAAGCTCAACGATTTGGTTAGGGCTTAACAAAAGAAAAAGGTGAATTGCTTGGCTCTAGATTAAGAGAAAAGAATTTATTGGCAGTTGGAACCATCATATACATGTACAGAAAGAGAGAGCAGCAACTTTTCAAGTTTTTTCAACAAGAAGATGATTTAGTGTACTGCTCAGACATTTCTGGTCTGATGAATGAGTTTGGTATTGAATACAAAAAGGAAGACTGGAGCCTGTTTATTGATTCATTCAAAACTAGTTTAAAGGCTGTTTTCTTATACAATGGTAACATGTATGCATCTATACCTGTTGGACATTCTGTACATATGAAAGAAAGCTATGAAAACCTAGAAATAATGCTAAATAAAATAGGCTATTCTGCTCATGGTTGGATGATATGTGGTGATCTAAAAGTAACATGCATGCTCCTTGGTTAGCAAGGTGGCTTTATCAAATTTCCATGTTTCTTGTGTGAATGGGACAGTAAGGCTAGGGACCAACACTGGTGCAGAAAGAACTGGACTGTGAGGGAGTCATTAAAACCTGGTGAGAAGAACATTCTATGCAAAAACATTTTAGATAAAAAAAACATACTCCTACCACATCTACATATAAAGTTAGGCCTAATGAAACAGTTTGTAAAGGTTGGTTGGTTGGTTTGGGGAAGGAGACCAGACAGCGTGGTCATCGGTCTCATCGGATTAGGGAAGGATGGGGAAGGAAGTCGGCCGTGCCCTTTCAGAGGAACCATCCCGGCATTTGCCTGGAGTGATTTAGGGAAATCACGGAAAACCTAAATCAGGATGGCCGGACGCGGGATTGAACCGTCGTCCTCCCGAATGCGAGTCCAGTGTCTAACCACTGCGCCACCTCGCTCGGTAGTTTGTAAAGGCTTTGCCTAAAGAGGGACAATGTTTTAAGTATCTCTGCCAAAAGTTTCCACACCTTTCAGATGCTAAACTAAAAGAAGGTGTTTTGTCGGACCTGACATTAGAAAATTGATGTTTGATGTTAACTTTGAATCCACAATGACCTTAAATGAGAAAGAAGCATGAGTATCATTCAAGTAAGTCATTACAAAGTTCTTATGACATGAAAAAGACCCATAATATGTTTCTATTATAGCTACAATGTTGAAGAAGTTTAAAACTTTAGGATGTTTAATGAGCCTGAAAGTTCACTTTTTGAACAGTCACCTTGATTACTTCCTGGACAATATGGGAGATGTTAATGCGGAGCAAGGAGAGTGTTTTCGGGGACTACTGTTGGTCACTTCACCGAGAAGTTCAGCAAGCGACCCATTGTAGAAAAAGATACACAAGACACATCAAAGAAAAAAGAGAAAGAAAATACAAACCAAATCCATCTGACAAGTGAAACCGCTATTAACACATATCTTTATTTTAAGTAGCTTACTGTAAACACAAACCATGCTTATGTTGTAACAAAGTGTTTCAATTTCCCCGTTTACTGTATAGCATAGGATTTTTATACTATATAATAAAAAGCATATTGCTCAAAAACTATGAGTGACACAAAAAAACGAAGGCTACACTTGGATTCAGCTCATAAAAATCTATAAATATCAGCTATTAAAGTAAAAAAAAAAGTTTTTCAAAAAATTTTTTTCATTGGCCTGTGTAGCTTAAGCACATTTGTGTGCACTGTATTTAATGTAATCTTTTCCTCACAATCCCTATCAGAGTGATTCGTAGGGGGCTGTAATATATTACTAGATGCATCATTTAAAGCTGGTTCTTGAAACTATATTAGTAGGCTTTATTGGAATAGTTTGTTTCTGTCTTTAAGGGCCTGCCAGTTCATATTTTTAGCAGTTCCATGACACTCCCTCGCACAATAAACAGACCTATGGCCATTTGTGCTGCCCTTCTCTGTAAACATTCAGTATCCCCTGTAATTCCTATTAGGTACAGGTCCCACACACTTCAGCAGTATTTTATGATGGATCATATAAGTGTTTTGTATGCAATCTCTCTTTTAGACTGATTACATTTCTCAGTATTCTACCAATAAACTGAAGTCTACCATCTGCTTTACCTGTGACTGAGACTATGTGGCCATTACATTACATATCCCCAGAAATTGTTCCACCCAGTTCTTTGTAAGGGTTGACTGATTGCAATTGTGACTTATTGGTATTGTAGTCATATGATATTATTTTTTAATGTTTTGTGAAATGCACAGTTTTACATTTCTGGACATTTAAAGTAAGTTGCCAGTCTTAGCACACTTTCAAATCTCATCAAGATCAGACTGAATGTTTGTGCAGTGTTATTCAGACGTTATTTCAGTACTGATAACTGTGTCATGTGCAAAAAGTCTGATGCTACTATTAATGTGGTGTGCAAAGTCATTAATGTATGACATGAACAGCAAGGTTCCCTGGGTTACAAATGAAGCTACTTCTATATCTGTCAGTGACAATGTAAAAGTTATGTTTACCCTACCAAGAAACCCTAAATCCAGTCACAAATTTCCCTTGGGTACACCCTTGATTATACTTTCAATAATAAACATATGTTTAACAGTGAGGCAAATGCTATTTAGAAATCATGAAGTATTGCATCTATCTGACTGCTTTAACCCGTGGTTTTCAGGACTTCATGTGAGAAGAGAGTGAGTTGGGGTTCACATTATCAGTATTTCTGTAATGCATGCTAGTTTGCATGGAAGCAATCATTCTGTTCATGGTACCTCATTACATCTGAGCGCAGAATGTTTTCTAAGGTTCTACAACAAATGGATGTCAAAGATATGGGATGGCAGTTTTGTGAATTACTTACATTACCCTTCTTGTAGATGGTTCTACAACAAATGTATGTCAAGAATATTGGATGGTAGTTTTGTGGATCACTTCTGCTACCCTAGTTGTAGACAGGTGTGACCTAAGCTTTCTTGTAATTATTGAGCACAGTCCTTTGCTCAAGGGATCTGAATGGAAAACAGAAGTTCTTCACAGCCACTGTCTATTATGTGGCTGTGGGCTGCAAACATATTGCTCCTGTTGCGCTGTATCATTGCACATCATCTTACAAATTACATGTAACACATATAAGATGATAAAAAAGATTAGGTACCAAGGATGATATTACATTGTCAGAAGATGAGTGACTTAACCAATGTGGAGTATTACAAGAGTGAGAATAAGTGACTTATATGATATCTCTTGATACTGTTCAGCAGTCCACACATGATGATCAAGCTAAAAATATGTGACCAGCCTACATAAAGGATGACATAGTTTAGACTGAGGTGGGAAAGAATTACTCATACAGCTCACGGTAGATAGTGATTTGCAACAGTATTTGAGAATTTATACTTGAGAATGAAAATGTTCAAAAATGTATATTTAACTGCCACTATGTTAATTATGTAAATAGCTCTTGATGAGTAATCAGACCAGATGCTTAGCAGTTTTAGAGCCCTAAAATTCTTTCTAGCAGTGTGATTTGCATGTTTCTGCAGCCTTAACGTGTAATATTTTTGGGAGTATAAAAGTATCCTATGTAACACACATTTCCTTATCAAATTTAAGCTGTTTTTTATAGGAGTAAAATTATGGCCCAACATTCTAGAATTCACTGAGGAAAGAAACAATGTTTTGCATTGCCCACAATGAGACCAGAAACTTTCTAATCAGGTTCATGATGGTGTTGTCAGCTACTACCTTATCCTAATGAGAATCTAATGGAACTCTGAATGTCTCCTTAATGCAGATAATTATTGTTGCAACATGGTACAGACACAATATCAGAAGTAACACCAACCAAGTTTTATTCTGCTTCCATATGAAGAAAAGAACAACAGAATACAATGAAGTAAAGAACAATACAAAGTCTAGTAACTATAGAACACATCAAAAGGCAATCTCATAGCTAAGCATTCAATAAGCAAGTAAACATGACCTGGTGCACTGGGCTTTATTGGGCTGTTGTGCACATGGCACAGTGGTTGCTGTATTGTCTGTCCAGGTTGCAAAGCCACACCTCTCTAGGCTGGCTGTGGAGGCACTTTATCACATGCTATTTGATTACCCATGCTCACACTGTAGTATTACATCAATTACATTTAGTAATGAAATCTCCTTGTTACAGCACAGATGCAGGCTTTATTTCTTACGTACAGAGAACTGCAAAGCATTTTCTGTGCAAATGGGAAAATTTTTGTAATTAACTACAGAACTGTGATGTGTTGGCTGCCAAAGACCAACTCAGTGCCTGTGTTGGAACGGTGGTAGTGATATCATTACCCTTTTCAAAATGTAAACAACACAGTGAGTTTCTCTGTTGTCTCTCAGTATCAAGATATTGCTTCCCTGTTTTGCTAAGATTATTGCTGCTATCCCAGTTAAAATTGTTGTACATTTTGATGTTTATGATTAATTTCAACGACAGACGCAAAGCACACTAATGTGTGAGGCAAGATTTTTGTTTCATCGAACAATTTTCATGTGGTTGTACTCAGCACCCTGATTTTTCCAGAACTTGATTTTTGATGTGCTGTTGGTGTTTCTGCACAAAGTTCAGAAACTGTCTGGATTGTCTGACTGATGTAGTTGCTTCCAAACTGATAAAGCATTTTATAAATTCTAGGTACCCTGAACTCAAGAATGTCCATGAGTAGGTGTAGCACCACTTCCATCTTCTTGTGTGGTCAGAAAATAGCTCTCAAGTGTTATCTCCAAGGTCCTATTTATTTTACTAGATGTAGTCCCACAGAAAGGAAGAAATGCAGCAGAATGATCATTACATCACTGTGGAGCATATTTGCATTTTAGTTTCTTACAGAGTGCTAACTTGATGTCTCAGTTCGTATAGGGGATGTAGCATGATAACTGAGACCGTTTTATACAAGGCTATAGTTACAAGAAAACTGATGCTCAATATCAGAACTTGTCTTCTGTTTGTTCCAGCATGATGACATTCAATACTGAATTGTGAATTGTTTTGAAACTCATATTACCTGTTCTCTTCTCCTTCAGCACCTGGTTTTCCATAGACTGAAAGTTCATATTTCAGAATATTGTAAATTTTGCCCAGTCAACTTGTGTTCTGTGTGTGGTTTAGTTACTTGTCACTACTGGAGTTATCCTTTTTCTACAATATAAGAGGCAATCAAATGAAAATGAGACAGATGCAAAATTAACTGTTCGATTTTGAAATAATAATCAGGATACCATAGCTTTCTATAGCCATGTTGCAAGATTGCCTCCAAACAGACTGACCAACCATCTGTTCACCTTCTGGCAAAACAAGAAAGTTTGCACCACTTGGCTGACAGAAACTGAGAAGGACATTAAAGAACTGGGAATAACTGATCTCCAGAACAGACACTCTGCGAGACACACCCTGAAGAAAGTCTGCGGATTTCAGGAAAAGCCCCGAGGAAAAGGTACCCCCTGGACAGAAGAAAGGAAGGAGTTACACCAGCAGAGGATGCAACAGTACTGGTCAAAGATCAAAGCCCAACAGTTGAACAAGCATGGTTCAAAGTAGGCCCATTCGAAACAAGAAGAAGAATCACTATACCTTTTAATACACTTTACCCACTGTGAGACATGACGATCAGTTGCCTTCATGGCAAAATGTTTGTGGTTACTTCCAGGACCATGATTGTACCCAGGTGTGTACCTCTTCATCCAAGCCATCTGTCAACATTCCAAGACGTTTGTGCTTGAGTACACACTTCAGTTTCTGAAAAGCATCCACATACTGCTGTTTGTTAATTGTGACTGTGTTCCATTTAGTCATTAAAAAGTAGGCCCTTGAAATCAAATAGAGTGGTCTTTATGACTTTTCCAGAGCTGGCATGCATAGCTTGGATTTATTTGTTGGGGGTGAACCCATGTGCTTCCCTTGTTGGCTCTGAGCTTGATCTCCAGCTCAAAATGATAACACCATGTTTCATCTCCCATGATAAAATGAGACAGGAAATGATATTCTTCAGTGTGTACCATTCTGGATGCCACACAGAGGTTTACATTTTGTTCAACTTCTGGACTCAGTCAGGCTGTGTGGAACCCATTGTGCACAAATTTTCTGGAACTGCAAATACTTGATCAGGATGGTATGAGCAGTACTGTGACTGATGCGTAACATGAGCCAAACTTCTTCCACCATCTGCCCTCTGTTGTTTGTGACAGCAGCATCCACTGCAGCAATGACATGTAATAATGGCATGATGAACCAGTCCTAACCAAATGGTGTCTTTCAATGACACCCAACCTTCACAAAATCATGTATTCCATATAAACACATGCTCATGTCATACTGTGTTTGCCATATATAGCAGACATTTGGGCATGAATTTCACTTCCCAACACTCCTTATGCTGTCAAAAACCTGCTAAACCTCACTGTTCCTCTTTTCTGACCTCCATAATGAAGTTAGATGACCACACAACTCACTAACCTCACATTGAGCATGTCTAACAGACAGATGGCACAGCAGTGAACATTCACGCTGTTCCTTCCTGATTCCTAATAAAGGGCACTTTTATACATACATCTTCCTGCTGTAGCATTGTGTATGCCATGCTCATTATCTAATCTGTCTCATTTTCATAATACCGTCTCTTATATGAAGTAACTGATGACAGAGGAATTTTGTGTTTTGTGAAACATGTGTCATGCTACTGTTTCATTTCTTTTGTTAAATAAGTCCGTTTGTTCTATGGAGCAGTTGCCAAAGTTTGAAAATATGAATAAGTATATTTATATTATGAGAAGGAAAGCTGCTGCTCACCATATAGCAGAGATGTTGTGTATACTTGCAACTCAGCATCTACACTATATGGTGAGTAGCAGCTTTCCTTCTCATAATATTGTTACATTCCATCCTGGATTTTCCATTGTTTTACTGAATATGTATATTCTTCTTTCAACACTGTTTTGAACAGAAGAGGAATGTCTACTTACCCATTACTGAAACCATGATCATAAGAACAAATCTCTAGTCTTCAGAATTCCCTCACTGAGAGAGAAAGCAAAAAGGAAATATTGGGTGGGGGGGGGGGGGGGGGGGGGGGAAGAAGGAAAGCTTAAGGTACAGAACAATTGATCAAAGGATAAGGATAAGTTACCTCACAGCATGGAGAGAGACAAGGTATAAGTTAAAAAGCAATAATTTTTGTCACTTTCACATCTTATTCATTTTTTTCAGCACCCCGTCATTGGTTTTAGCTCTCTTCTTTGACCTAATGTCTACATACATGTCATTATTAGGAGTTCATTCTCAGTAACTACTCCATTGTTAATTCTGTCTGCTTCCATGCACCTTGCTCCTACATGGCATTAGAAACTATGATTCTTTTTGTTTAGTGACATCTATAAATCTCTGTTTGCTTTGTTTATTTTCTTTATATCAGTTTCTCTTCTAACAGAAGTGCTTTAAGAGTTATAAAGGTCTATTTTATGCATTTTGTAACCCTGCTCCAGTTATTTTTGTTTCATCAGCTGGTGAAATGACATTCCTGTTCTGTCTGAAATAGTGTTAATATCTTTCTGTTTAATTAAATCCCTGGTTTATTTTAACATGCAGCCTTAATATCAAATATGTACTTAAACAGCTTAATGGAAGCACAGTTTTAAAAATAGGATACAGTTCAGGCAGATTGCAGTGTTAGAAGGTATTAAACTCTCACAAACTGAAGAAAGTATTAAAGAAGGAGCAGACAAGCACCTGTTATTCTTAAGCCATCAACAACATCAAAAATACCAAACTGTCACCTTACTTAATTGAGCTGGTAGATTCCCATCACTTATGCTGTCCCAATGGACATACAGAAATTACAACTGAAAAGATAAGGTGATTTAAGAAAACTAGAATTTATTTCCTTAGAGTAGTAATAGATGCTATTAGAGTGAAACTAATAAAAAACTCAAACCTGCATGCAAACATGATCCTTGTATACTGCCCACATTAAATATAGTGAAGTGATTATATAAAACAAGATTATTACAGTAAATACTGAAATGCTGTCAGAATGACTTTCTAATTTATCCATAAATAGATTATGCAAGATGTTAATTACACTGAAGTGAATAAGTTGTTTTCTGCAAATCTTATGCACAAGTCTAAGTCACAGTTCAGAAAAATATTTAAGGCTCCATTTTATATTTAAGAAGAGTTAATAAATGTGTGGTAGCCTTATTCTTTTACCTTCATCATTATTAGAAATGAGTATAACAATTAATGTACATCATTCTTACTTTACACCCAAAAATATGACAGTATATTGCTTCTGTACTTCCATTTTGCAATCCTGTGACTTAAGATTTTTTTAATTACTATAAATAATGGTCTGGCAGAGGCATACTTGTTCTTTACTAACAACATACAATCTGATTACATAGGAGATAACATCCCTCAGTATTAAACTTAAAACAAGAGAGAGGGAGGGAGGAGGAGGCGATTCATCGTCTTTGTCTGCATTGTGTTTGAGACACAACTGGGTAAGCTCCCAACATATAATGCAGACAACAGTGTAGCGATGAATTCTGCACTTTAGCTCTCTGATTTTTTTTCTTTTCTAATAGTTTGCTAAATGGACTTCATCACATTCTCATATGACAAAATTTATACTTATATCATTCTTCTATTGGATTTCATGTTGCATATCAGCTTAGAATTTTATTCAGAATGAAATACATGTTGCAATAAAATATGAACAAGCAACAAACAAGATGTATGAGCCACCCTAACTTTCAAGTATTTGCTAACAAAATTATATCAAAAGATTACATTCAGAATGTAATACATTGTTAACACACAGAGGTGCTATGTTTCTAACTGGACTAACGGGTCATACAAACTAGAAAACTATACGACAGCCTTTGTTTAGTACCTGGTTTGGTTCTGAGCTGTTGTGAACAGAAACAGTGACAGGAGCCGTTACTGGGTGAGAGCTGCTTGGCTCTCCATGGGGCTCAGGTGTTAGTAAGGGACTGGGATCTTCGTAGTCACCAGGAGTCAGATCTTTGTTAGTAAGCCCATATGTACTGGAGCTGTCTTCACGAGAGGCTGAATCCAGCAGCTGTAAGCATGCAATTACACAACTTAGAGCAAGTTACAATAACAGGTAAGAGTTTGTGGAAGTAAACAGTATTCTGTTTCCAAAGAATTCACAGCAGCTTCAGATATTCCATAGACAGTAGGAAATTTACTCCCTAAATTGAATAGCTGACAGATAGAAAAATATGTATTCCTGACATTGTGCCAGAATGGATACGATCTGCAGTGTAATAAACTCAGGAGAAAAACTTTGAAAAGCCAAGATCACTAGTAAAGCATTTATTTCAATAACCAGATTTGGTGAGACTACATTACCATTTTCAGATCTTATGCTCTACAAATTCACATAATCTCCTCCAGCTGTGTTATGTATCATGTCACATCATAAATATGCATGTGAAACTCTTGAAAAACACTGAACATTGGCATGCTCACACAAAAGCGGACTACAGACTTTGTAGAGTCAGTAGTCAGTTGTTGTGTGAGCAAGACCACTTATATTTGGCAGCTATTCTTATGTTTGTAAATATTGCTTGTTTTAAATTTGACATGCTGATATCCAATGATTTTCATGATCTTCACATGCATATGTGTGATGTGACATGGTACATAGCACAGATGGAGGTGATATGTAAATTTGTACAGCATGGGACCCAAAGATGTAAACGTAGTTTTGCCTGAAACTGGTTATTGAATTAAATGCTTTACTAGCATCTTGGCCTTTTGAACATTTTCTTATGAGTTTAGATGCAAAATAATTAAAACAGTTGTAAGGAAAAAATGTGTTAGATATCACATCCTTGATGGTTGCGCAAGCATTGAATGTAGTTATTAGCATTCTATAAGCAACATGTAACCAGTAACAATTTAGTTAATAAAGTGTGTCTTATTGGGAGTAGTATTGATATTTTCATAAATGAAAAGATAAATGGAATCTGGATATACACCATGCAGTATCATTTAAAAGAATATTTAAGCACACATAAGTAAGCTGAAGCATTCATTGCAGGCCATGTTATGGTGAACAGAAACAGCTTTGAATTCATCAGTGAAATGAGAACAATTCAAGGTATAGTTTGTATTATAAGAAATGTGATGTAGAATAAAAAGATATGTGGAAATACAGTCAATGTATACATGGGCATCTGTAGGAATTTTTCAAAGGGTGGGCAAATATCCAGTTTTCATATGAATAATTCGATGAGTTTGAAAATATGACATACCGCAAATACTAAATTTGACAAAAATACACAAAACTCATTGCATCTCAAAAGATCGATAGTAAATCTACTTTGTACTTATAAGGTAGATTACTCTGGCATCAAAACGATATGCATATTTCAGTGGTACATGCAAGTACATCTTTTATGTTGTTGATATGAATATGACTGCTGAAATTACAACCTCATATGATTAAATCAAGAATCTGAATGAGTTATAGAATAAAGCTATAAAATACTCTTTATGTTAAGTTGAAACAATAAATAAAGTTTGGAAATAGAAAATATGTCAGAATGATAGAGAAAGTACTACATTAATTCTTCTCAATATGGGAAATATAAATGAATAAATTTACTGAACTTTGATGCCTTCTACAATAGTTAGTTTTCTCATAATACTTCACATCTTATCATGTTAATGTATTTATGATTTATGCCATTTCTTTCATACTATATAATGTTTATTGTGAGTGGCATAACTGAAGTTCAGCTAAATATATTTTCCAAGATACATTTTTTATTTTTGGCTAGGTAAAATACAGCCCAGTGTCAGTGAACATCACAATGAATGTGGGGAAACCTCCCAAAACTGTCCTCATGGCAGAATCATTTTGTAACAGCCTGGGACTAAACCAAGGCAATGCTCATGTCTCCCATGTGTCACATGACTGTGCAGCTCTACTAACTGGAAAGCAGGATTTGTAGTTCTGTGACTGTATGTGGTGCTGTATTACACCCATAGACACTGAGAACATCCCAGTCCTGGAAAGGAAATTTTATAGAGCCTGAAATTGCACACTTTTTCCGTCTCATCTAGCACAAAAACAGTACAGCTGTAACAAGGAAATCAGCATGGGCAAGTGTCCCCTTTTGTTCCATTCTCCTTGTGGATGCTAATGAATGTATGAATACCTGAATCACAGAAGAAAATGAATAAACAAGTGTAAATATTACAGTGCCACTGTGTGCTGCTAACATTCATCCTCCACAAATGGTACACAAGAGTGTTATCACAAATATATGAGAGGTAAGTGAAGTCAACTGTGCTAAACAAAGTAGCACATGTACTTCTGCAATATGTAAAAAAAGTTCTCGTTAGCAATAAACTTATTTTGCAGGGTTTATTAATCCATGCCCATGTTTCATAATATTTAGTCCTGCTGCTATCCTTCTGACAGTGCATGAAGTAACTAGATATGTCACACAGTGTTACCATAAAATTTAGATTTATGATCTTTGGCCTTTCAAATTTATAGAGGGAATGTGATTTAAACTTTCATCAGGAATCTCAGCAAATAAGCTTGCAATCGGCATTATTGACTGTCTCTGGGAATCAATAAGACTATGTTACTGTATGCTGTAGCAGTGAATGCAAACTTCCCTTTCGATTTACAACTTTCCCATTGACACTTTTGGAAGCTGTGTGACAGATTTGTCCCATACAGCCTGACATGGGACATCAAAGTTAATTTTTTTTAGAGTTGTTGACGATGACTGGCTGTGACAAAAACATTTTAGGCAAGATTAGTACTGGTGATGTTTTGTTCATGATCATGAAACAAAGTTTCAGATTTCCAAACAGGTAGGGTCAAAAGACCTGTGCTTCCAAAAATCAAGGGTAAAGAACCCGTTTCTTTGTTAGGAGTGTCATTTTTCACAAAGAATATGTGTTTTCAAGTGGAACAGTAAATAAATAATTCTGTCAGGAAATGTTTGGATGCTTGCTAATTTTAATCCTAAACTTGACCCAGTCTCTTCAGCTCCAGTGATATTTTCCTAATGCCTTGACTCATTAGGCAGCAATGACTCCTACTATTCCCTTTGTAAAATGCAAGTTCGAATGTTTCATTCCATTCACTATATTTGTAACCTCTGGTCTATTTCTTCTTCTCAAAACTGAAAATACTCCTGAAACTTTCAAGATTCAACACAACAGAGTAGATCCACAAAAGTGTAACCAACAAAGTTGAGGCAATTCTGAAAGAAGCTTCTCTAAGGCCCTGAGTTTTAAAAATCATGTTGAGCAATGTATCATGCCAAATGGTTTGTATTTTGACTAAATGAACAGTCAGATCTCATGCACTGTTGGTTTCAAATTTGTTACTTCGTAGTTCAGCGACTTAGGATTTTACTATATATAAGACGGTCAGAAACAGTCTGAAAAGCATGTAACGGAGTTGCAGGGGAGGTTGTGATGAGAAATAATTGTTAGGGAAAAAAATTGGATACATTGTGCCTTTCTCAATTACTTAGCATTGAAGTTAGCCAGTCAGGCTGCCACACGCATAAATTCAAGCAACCTGGTAGAGACTGTGTCACCAAACTTGTTCTTTGTTTGGTGTCCTGAAACTGAACTAAGTAGCTTTTGCTCACTTCCTAAAAAGATACATTTTAACTGGTAATCAGCATTTCAAGAAGTGGCAACTCACAGATCCATAGATGTTTGTGCATTACCATATTTTAGCACGTGCTGCTGCTTGAATTCGTGTGTACACTGACTAGCTAATTTCAATGGTAAATAGCTCGGATATGGTATGACGTATTTAATTTTTTTTCTTTACAGTTACTTCTCAGTACAGCATACACTGCAACACCCTTACATGCTTTTCAGACTGATTGTGACCATCCTGTATATATGCTCTAAGCTCCATGATTTCATTTATGTGGTCACTGTGGAATATATGTTTGCATATTAAAACATAAAATTAAATGTTCATATTTTGTTAGCCTATGAATGAAGTAGCTGTTTTGTTTATGGATGAGACTTAACCAATCATCAGTTTGCTCCTTGTATATACCTCAACTGATAATTCACGACCATTCAGGGTCTGAAGAAATATGTTTTCTATTGTAGTTAGTATTTGAGGTGCATTTTTCCATGGGGTTTGTACTAGTGATTATTATGCTGCATACTTCAGTGTCTATGATGCAGTAAAGGAGATGAATTACACTGCAATACATAAATGATAACACATAAATTTCACATAAATGATAACTGTTCATTTGAAAGTAATGAGGAGAGAAACTAGTGACAAATATGAGCATTGAGACAATTGCTGAAATGTACTTGGATTGATTGAATGGAAGGGCTCTGCTCACACAAGGCAAATGACCAGTTTGAAGTCCTGAGGCTTATCTGTTACATTATTTCTGCTTTTCTTCATTCTATATTGTTGTTAATACTTTATCACTATAAAATAATGAAACATGTTAAACTCTCTAGATAGTATATGTTAAATTAAGCAGTTTTCAGTAAGTTACACCCGGAATAATTTGTTATTTGTTATTTGCTATTTGTTATTTGATATTTCCTATAGCATTGTTGCACTGGCTGTCAGTTGCACCTTGGTTAAAGATCAGACAACAGGGAGTGAGCTATGATTGTTGACATTTAAATGTCCTGCCAATAGTGACTGACAGTGAAATACTTATATTCATTACACTACCCGAAAACTGCAAATGAACTAGCGCATGGCAATGGCAGACAGTCTGTGCATGGTATTATGACCTCTCATTGCAGAAAATTAGTCCCAAGGTGTGAAATGTCAGTTAAAGTTTTATTTCAAACTATAATTCATATTTAATTCCCATTGTAAAAGAGCCAATGGAAAGAAAATGAAATGCACAACAGCGCTTCAACATTGTAGTTACTCCATGACTGTACGCCTACAAGACAAAAAATTAGTCACTCCCAGGTAAGATCGTGCTGATACCATGTAATGCTGCCTCTAGCCTTGATAATGGCCTCAGTCAGGTGAGAAAAAGAATCCACAAATTTCTTCAGGTATGCCAAATCAAGCTGAAACAACTCATCTGCCTTATACTTATTTCATAAATTAGATATAGCGGGAATTAGTGAAGTTCGGTGGCAGGAGGAACAAGACTTCTGGTCAGGTGACTACAGGGTTATAAACACAAAATCAAATAGGGGTAATGCAGGAGTAGGTTTAATAATAAATAGGAATGCGAGTAAGCTACTACAAACAGCATAGGGAACGCATTATTGCGGCCAAGATAGATACGAAGCCCATGCCTACCACAGTAGTACAAGTTTATATGCCAACTAGCTCTGCAGATGACGAAGAAATTGAAGAAATGTATGATGAAATAAAAGAAATTATTCAGATAGTGAAGGGAGACAAAAATTTAATAGTCATGGGTGACTGG
The DNA here is from genome assembly GCF_021461395.2 of Schistocerca americana. NCBI lineage: Eukaryota > Metazoa > Arthropoda > Insecta > Orthoptera > Acrididae > Schistocerca > Schistocerca americana. The sequence continues at coordinate 279,163,477 of NC_060122.1, forward strand.
AATTCAAGTGTAGGTAAAGGGAGAGAAGGAAACGTAGTAGGTGAATATGGATTGGGGGTAAGCAACGAAAGAGGAAGTCACCTGGTAGAATTTTGCTAACACTTGGTTCAAGAATCATAAAAGAAGACTGTATACATGGAAGAAGCCTGGAGATACTGACAGGTTTCAGATAGATTATATAATGGTAAGACAGAGATTTAGGAACCAGGTTTTAAATTGTAAGACATTTCCAGGGGCAGATGTGGACTCTGACCACAATCTATTGGTTATGAACTGTAGATTAAAACTGAAGAAACTGCAAAAAGGTGGGAATTTAAGGAGATGGGACCTGGATAAACTGAAAGAACCAGAGGTTGTAGAGAGTTTCAGGAACAGCATAAGGGAACAATTGACAAGAATGGGGGAAAGAAATACAGCAGAAGAAGAATGGGTAGCTTTGAGGGATGAAATAGTGAAGGCAGCAGAGGATCAAGTAGGAAAAAAGATGAGGGCTAGTAGAAATCCTTGGGTAACAGAAGAAATATTGAATTTAATTGGTGAAAGGAGAAAATATAAAAATGCAGTAAATGAAGCAGGCAAAAAGGAATACAAATGTCTCAAAAATGAGATCAACAGGAAGTGCAAAATGGCTAAGCAGGGATGGCTAGAGGACAAATGTAAGGATGTAGAGGCTTATCTCACTAGGGGGTCAGATAGATACTGCCTACAGGAAAATTAAAGAGATCTTTGGAGAAAAGAGAACCACTTGTATGAATATCAAGAGCTCAGATGGAAACCCAGTTCTAAGCAAAGAAGGGAAAGAAGAAAGGTGGAAGGAGTATACAGAGGTTCTATACAGGGGCGATGTTCTTGAGGACAATATCATGGAAATGGAAGAGGATGTAGATGAAGATGAAATGGGAGATATGATACTGCGTGAAGAGTTTGACACAGCACTGAAAGACCTGAGTCGAAACAAAGCCCCGGGAGTAGACAGCATTCCATTAGAACTACTGACAGCCTTGGGAGAACCATTCCTGACAAAACTCTATGATCTGTTGAGCAAGATGTATGAGACAGGCGAAATACCCTCAGACTTCAAGAAGAATATAATAATTCCAATCCCAAAGAAAGCAGGTGTTGACAGATGTGAAAATTACCAAACTATCATTTTAATAAGTCACGGCTGCAAAATACTAACGCGAATTCTTTACAGACGAATGGAAAAACTAGTAGAAACCGACCTTGGGTAAGATCAGATTGGATTCCGTAGAAATATAGGAACACGTGAGGCAATACTGACCCTACGACTTATCTTAGAAGCAAGGTTAAGGAAAGGCAAGCCTATGTTTCTAGCATTTGTAGACTTAGAGAAAGCTTTTGACAATGTTGACTGGAATACTCTCTTTCAAATTCTGAAGGTGGCAGGGGTAAAATACAGGGAGCGAAAAGCTATTTACAATTTGTACAGAAAACAGATTGCAGTTATAAGAGTCGAGGGACATGAAAGGGAAGCAGTGGTTGGGAAAGGAGTGAGACAGGGTTGTAGCCTCTCCCGATGTTATTAAATCTGTATATTGAGCAAGCAGCGAAGGAAACAGAAGAAAAATTCGGAGTAGGTATTAAAATCCATGGACGATAAATATTTTGGACAAGAAGAGAGTAGAATCTTTCGAAATGTGGTGCTACCGAAGAATGCTGAAGATTAGGTGTGTAGATCACATAACTAATGAGAAAGTGTTGAATAGGATTGGGGAAAAGAGAAGTTTGTGGCACAACTTGACTAGAAGAAGGGATCGGTTGGTAGGACATGTTCTGAGGCATCAAGGGATCACCAGTTTAGTATTGGAGGGCAGAGTTGAGGGTAAAAATCGTAGAGGGAGACCAAGAGACGAATGCACTAAGCAGATTCAGAAGGACATAGGTTGCGGTAGGTACTGGGAGATGAAGAAGTTTGCACAGGATAGAGTAGCATGGAGAGCTGCATCAAACCAGTCCCAGGACTGAAGACCACAAGAACAACAACATATATAAATTCAAGCGCCATACATACATAAATTGAATTCCCCTATTGCAGTTCTGTCTGTATGTTAGGGCTATTCTCAGCAACTACTGTAGGGATTTTGATATGATTTTCGGTAATAAATAGAATGATCCATGAGGAAGGTTTGTGTATATACAGGTAAATTGTAAATATTTCAAACAAATTGGCTGCACCACAATGAATTAAAGTCCCCCACTACTATGAAATTGATGCCACAGCCCTATAATGGTGAATGCCGTAACTCTTTGGAATTGCTCACAGAGGCATAAGCCTGTCTGACTGCAGCACCAGGTCACCATACCAATTTTGCATGGCAGTGGATGCTTCAACGGAGTTGCATGGCGGAGTGCACTTTGTACCAGTGTTGTGTGGTAAAGGGTCCCTCGTAACAATGTTGCAGGTGGACAGACGGTAATAATATATTACTGGCACATTATATAATATTTTAATATATTTACATACGATTATATGTATGATCAATGCACATATAAGGCTTGGTTTTGAATGTGCCTTAGCACCATGAATGATGAATGCATCATATGATGCTCAGTATGGTGCCGTGTAATGCTTATTTAAATCGTTACTATGGGTTTAGTACCAAAAGTACACTAATAATGTAATTTGTAAGGCTGTAATTGTTTTATGTCTTTTACCTTATTTCATTTTTAGACAGTATGTGGCCAACATACAGTATTGAACAGCATATTTTAGGTTTTAACATTGACTCCTTGTAGGCAAGGTAGTAATGCTTGGTATTGTAATCTGCTACAAAAATATGGGGCTGTGTACAAGAGGGTGTGCTATGATATCACCTCCTGTCTTTGTATGTTCTGTTTGGATGCTATGTTATTTTGTAAAAAAAAAAAGAAAAATTGTTAACATTTCATGTAATGTAAAATGGATATTTTCATTTGATTGCTACATTATTTTGTGAAACAAAATTATCAGCATTTGATATTTCTTTACTTTTAAAAATCTTTTCATTTAATGACAATGGTTGCTGCAGCACCATAGAAAACTAATAGGCATCAATATGCGCATGCTCGTATGTATGAGGGCAACACCTACAAAGATATCTTGTTGACTACTGTAGGTAGTATTTGTCAGTCTGGTTGTGTCAGTCAGCTGCAACAGACATACAGGCTAATCAATGTGGGCACTTATTGCTCACTGTATGCTTTGCTCTACAGAAGCCTTTTGTCACCATACTGTATGAATAATTATGGCTAAGAGCAAGGTATGTCTATAAGCATTGAGTACCTGTAATGTGGACATACATATTGTTTGTAACACATGAATAATAGTGGCTAATAGCAGGGCATGTTTATAAGCATATGAGTACCTATAATGTTGACATACATACTGTTTGTATGCAATATTGTTAGATATGTACTTTGTGATTTTTAGTTGTGTGGTTTGAGAATGTGTGTGTCAGTCAGAAACCAGTAACCAATACAGCTGAATTTTATATCAATGCAAATAAGATGGATGAAACAAAAAATTATTCAATTTCCTCATTTTTCGTACAACTTTCACACAACTATGTTGCAGAGCCCATTCACTTTATACTCCCAGTCATTAAAATTGTCTTATTCTACATTTTATTGGCATTCTGGCCAGAACAGCTGGAGTTAGTAGTCATATGTGTGTGAGGTGTGCTTGCTTTTGTGAATGTGTGTGCATTTTTCTTTTGTGAAGAAGCCTTTGGCCAAAAGCTTGTACGTAACAGTGTCTTCGTCATACCTGTCTGCAACTCTATGCACCGTCATTATGTCGAGAGTAGTAATCTATCTTTTTCATAATATTGTTGATTTTTCAATCTGGACTTTTCATGGTTTCACTCTACACTGTATTTATGCTTTTCTTATAAGACCATGCCGAAAATATATAGCAGCAGTATTTATCGAATCCATAATTTGCTTTATGGTCAATCTACATTTCAGACTCCAGGGCTTATAAGCACTGATGCATACCTTGTTTTCCTCATTTTCTGCTCGAGGCAGCTCTCGCAGTGTTGCATAGTCACCATCATCTTCTGACTCTTGCTCCAAACCATTCTGTGGGCCCTTCTTGCCTTTGCTCCCACTTTTGGGAGACTTTGCTAAGAGACACTTTCCTTTCCTGTAATAGATGTACCTCCAAAGTAACATCAAACTAATTTGCAAAATGTTTCTAGTAAATTATTTTGGAGCGACACTTACTTTGATGTTGAAAGTGAATCATCAAATGTGACTTTGTGTTTCGTATTTGTGCTTAATTTGCGATTCAACCATGTTAATCTGTCAGAATCTGGAGAAGTCTTTGGTGAAGGTGGTTTTGGCCGCAACCAGTACACTTGTTCCTCATTTATATCATCAATACCTGCAAAAATGTGCACAGTAAGAAAATAGAAGTACAGCAATTTATGGAGGAGGATATGAAACTTTGAAGGTAATAAATCAACAACAATCATAATAAACTTAAGGAACATGCAAATATGAATATCTTTTCCAGTTCTTTCATTGTAACTTAGTATATGATTTATCCTAGCATAAAGAGGTACTGATGTGTAAGTAGGGTCCAGAACCTGAAAATATCTGTTAGCACTCCCTCAGCAATATCAACACACTTTCAATAACATGTACTATCAAGGGGGGAGGGAGGGGGATACTTTGTGGCCACCACAAAAAAATTTTAAAAAATGCGAATATTGTTCATTGCTGTTGACTTTTACACTAACATGCTTTTTAGGGAGCTTTTGATGTGAGGCCATGAAGCTGGAAATATTGAATATGACTTTCACTGGGGAAAGTGACATCTACTACTGAAATTTAAATTTTTTTGTTAAGTAAACTGAAAAGTTTAAAACTTATGTGGAATCTAGTAGAAAAATTAAAAAAAAAAAGAAAAACATTTTCTGAATAGTTTAAAGTATAAAGTAACTGACTAGATTACAATATTTTAGAATATTGGACACCATGTACCTTTCTACCCCTTTGTACCACAAGGGTTAAAATTTCCACACATAATGGTACTGAACACACAAGATATCTTATGGAACTATCAAGCTAATAAAAACATTGGTTGGTGGATAGACATATAAATAAGAACTACAACATAGTGGCTCTTCTTATGAACATTAGTTCTTTTTCAGAGTGTATACATAGCTTCTCTGCCTAGGATTGGAACCTTACTAGGCCAAGGTGATGGGAAGAGGAGGGTGGAGATAAGAAGAAGAGACAGGAAGAAAAGAGATTAGAAATACAGGATCATTTAATCTTCACCATGATATAGGAAGATTTAGCAGTATGTTAAACACAGTGATGTAGAGTAGGTTGTTGGATGGAGAGAGGCACGTAAATAGGAAAGAGAGACCACTAAGAGAACAATATGATTGTTGTTTCAGCAACCTATAAAGGGAATGAAAGTTATAAAATACTGGTGTAAGGTGAGGACTGGCATAAATTAAGCATAATGGAAAGATACCTTGGAAGAACAGTTATGCAGCAAATATTAAAGTTGAATGTGGTGTGCTAAGTTGCATGTTTCACTGTTCGATGGCCAACCTTACCCTTGGCCTCAATTTACAGTGGTCATTCATGTGGGTGGACAACTGGTTGATGATCATGACCATATAAAAAGGCTTTCAAAGGTTACAGTGGATTTTATATGTGATTGGATAGTATATTCCATTGACAAGACAAATTGCTACAAAAATCATTCTGTGTGGATATCAGTGTCACTTGTCACAAGTAACATTGTGGTTCCTGCCATACTTCTCTTTCATTTTAACAGCCTCTTTGCAGTTTCTTACTCGCTCCATTAATTCGGCCTTAATTACAATGCCTGAGATATATGCCAGATTTTAGAGACATGTACATTATTTAATATTTCTGAGCCAATGATAATGTCATGACATGTGTGATATAATTATACATTTTATGCTCGTGATAATGGTTTCAACTGTGAGTCATGAAGAGACTCACACTCATAGGCAGCAGCTGGGAAAATCACTGTTATGGGTGTGACACAAACAGAACATGAACCATACATGAAGGTACAAACCACTGTAGATCTCCACTAATTTTTCATTTAAATGATTGCCGGACTCATAAAAATAGAACCTCAATAGGCATGCACCATAAGATATTTTCAGCTCAGTGTGGGGGGATCTGTAGCATATTTTCCCCTAATGATACATCATCATTATCTGTACAAAATGTACAAAATGCATAATTTTTACAAATGTTTGCAGGTTACTGACTTGAAAGTGGACTTACTTTGTGCAGCCTTTGGCTTTCGCTCAGCAGCAACACGGTGCACAACACTCATGATGGCACGCTTTGGTGAGCTCTCCGTAATAGCATAGGTGCGGCCATTGCCTATTACAAGTAGTGGTGCACCAGGGCCCGCATCACGGGATGACAGCTTTACATCAGCCACAAGTCTCACAGACCGAGGCGAACGCACCTCGGCACGAGCCACACTGACCCGGAGACGAAAAGCCCAGCGTCGCTTAATGGTGAGTAGGAGCCACAACAGCACCCAGAGTAGAAGGTGTGAAATGCCACCTACTACACATGCGAGTACTGCACCATCTAGGCTGCCACGATATACAGCTGTGTAATCATGCAGGAGTGGCGCATTGCAGACAGCAATGGCAAGCAGAGCACACAATGCTGCACAGTGTGTGAAGTACCCCCAGCCACGTGCTGCAGGTCGCCGTCCCAGCACAGCCCGCCGTTCTTGCTCCGCATGCACAAATGAGAGAAACCTGCCAAAAGAAAAAAAAAATGTTGCAAATTATAATTGACAGTACAGGCACAAAACTAGATTACTTACATGGTGACAAGAGTGACTGACAAAATGGGATTTGAACATGTCGCAGGGAATATCTTTACAATACATCATTGGCTTTGTAGTTGGAAGAACATACATTTTAATAAATGTAATATATGTTAGTAGCATACGATAATGGCTGTAAGCAAACTTGTCAACATTGTATGTTAACAAGGAACAGTTGCCTGACATATAGCACATATAAATGATGGCAAGAGATCATTAATTTCTTGTCCAGCATGTGGAACATCATGGTGACAATGCTTCAATTGTTGTAATAGTTTGAAGAAAATGTCCACTTGAGTTGCACTTTTCTTTTTATTTAAAACCACGACCTGTCTGCAAGACTGTTATCTAGTGGTGTATGTCAAGCATCCTAATACGGCTCATAATGTTCTCTGCCCTCCCAGGACATATGACATAGACCACTAGACAATGGTTTGGAGGCCAAAAACTGGTCATAATGTAAATAAAAGAAACATACAACTGGTGTGGACATTTTCTTCAAAACAAGAGATGATGTCTAAATATAATAAGTGGAAGATACTATCGCATGGCTGTATTCCCAATATCTCACTCTATTAGAGGAATGTGAAAAATTCCTCCTGTGGTGCTGCTGAAACAAAAAGCACAACATTTTCTTATTGTGATTAAAAAAACATGAAAAAATCTAGTGTGCCACATCATTCAGTTACACACTTTAATGATCACATCAACATTGGCATCCACAAGTGATGGCTGGGTGGCGGGTGGGAGTGGGGGGTTGTGTCTCCCTCCCCTGGAATCTGAATTAAAGAGTTTTTATTCAGATATTGAGTTGATAAACATCAGCTCTCTTGGGTATAATAAGTTTTTGTTGTCATCTATAAAAATTTAGTTCTTATGGTGTGACATATCCCAAAATTCACCAAGTTATTTATATAAAAAAATAGCAATTTCAGAGTCTTGCAAACCCCCACCCAGCCCCATCCATCAGTCCTCACTTGGAAAAATTGCTGTGGAATCCATGCACATCAGCAAAACCTAGACCTCACAACAGGGAATCTGTAGTAGAAAGACAAATTTGATCATGTGCCAGACATCTCCATCATCAGCTTTTTCCTCTGCTTTTCTGTGTTGCAGAAACTGCATATCTATTTTTAAATTGTGTTTAATGAAATGTTTAGGCACACTTAAGATAACTGGGCAGTGGCAATGTGAATCTCTGTCTGTGCTTGTATTGTTTGGTAACTTGTCTCCTTTACTCACAAATCAATTAAATTGTGCCAGAAATTCCCCATGTGAAAGAAAAAAACACATGGTGCAGAAAAAGAATTTCACCTTTTGTTTAATAACACCTATATGTTACACGCCATGGATGCTGTTCAGCTAAATTTTCTTGTGTGAAAAATGGAGGCCATTTCTTGTGTAAAAAATGAGTACAGAAAGCCATCTCACCTGCCATAACCGTAGAGATAGAGGACAAGACTGGATGCTAGAACCAGCACACTGGAGAGTACATAGAGCGCCAATGTGACCAATGGATTGAGCAAGAATGGTGACTCATTACTGCCAAGAATGGGAAGTGCTTCTGCAGCACCGACTACCTGCACCTGTAAGCAAGAAGAAGTCACAATCCAAGTTGTCTCAAAACTGCTCATGTCACATGTAAAGGATAAAGTCTAGAAACCTCTAAAGCCATAGCTATACAATTTACAGAAAGATTTTCTTCCACAATCCAGATACCTCTGAAGTTATCATAAATATGTGTATATTTTCAATCCTTGTTTCATTCAAAATTTCTGCACTTAATACTGAACAATCAGTTCCCTGCAATATGCCAAATGTCTGTATTGTTGCTTGGGGGAATTGTCTTTATGCTCTTAATTTCTTATCAGCCCTGAAAAAATTGCATTTACAGTTAGTTTCTCTTTCATATTATATGTACAGTGTGTGATGGGGTAATCTGATGAATTTGTATCCACTGATATTTTGTCACAACTGTCAGTGAAATGTTGATACTATTATTGAATGTTAGCACTACTCATACCATTTCAGTATCGTAGCTATCATGTGTTATACGAATTGCACTTCTGTCACCGAAGTTTGTTTTAAAGACTCCCATTATCATTATGCAGCTTTTATTTTATCCATGTTTTAATTTAAACTGAAATGTTTCATGTCCCAGGAGGAATATAATATTGCTGTGGATCAATAGCTTTTCAGAAAAAAAAACTATCTCCTTAGGAAACAAAATCAAAAGAATGAAAATGCAGTGCAAGAATGAATAAGAACGTTGTCACTGAAAGTTTGTCAATATACAGTCTCATTGGTATTCTACAGTTAGGCATGCTACTGCATCAGGCATTAACGATCAATGTGTAAGAAGAATTTTTCTTTATTACCTTAAACTTTGTCCATAAATAGGAATGAAGTGTAAATGTGTAAGCAAAACACATTTTTCTCTGTCTGGGTATTCCAATGAACAGACTTGTCTGTACTGGTCAGCTGTTAACCTATGAGAAGTTCACGAGTGACCAGTTCTCAGTGATGCATCATATGACATAAAGTTTCAACATGTGGCATGTTGAAGAAGAAGGACAGAAGATTAAGAGTTTACTGTCCCATGACAATGAGGTCATTACAGACAGAGGACAAGCTCAGAATAGGGAAAGAAATTGGACATGTTGTTTCAGAGAAACAATCTCAGAACTCACCTTAAGTGATTTGGGTAAATCACAGAAGACCTAAATCTGGATGGCCACTCGGAGATTTGAAGCATCATCCTAGAGAATGCAAGTCTGCTAACCATTACACCATCTCGTTCGTTTAGGTGTACTGGTCTTAGGCAACTCACAAGGCAACAGTAATGTTTTGTTGGTAGATAATAATGTAGCACAACTTCCTGCTATCAAAACAATAAGTTTGGTTCAAATGAAATTTGGCTACAGTAAAGTGGAGCAATAATTCCCATGCAAGTCTCCAGAAAATTTTTTCAGGATGTTTGATTCCATGACATCGTAATATTCTATTGTCAGAATGTACACCTATTGTCAGAATGTTCACCTGACATAACCATGATTTCAACCTTTGAGATTATTTGAAAGATATAGTGTTCAATGTTCAATGACATTCAGTTACAGAACTGAAGAATGTCATTCAGTAGGAAATTGCAGCAACTCCACCAGTGATGACAGAATGAACAATGGGAAGCTCCCAAATGAAGTTGTATGAGTGCATGAGGAAAAAAAAACTTGATAAAATTGGATGACAATCTTTAAGTAAACTATAACATATTTTATAATTTCAATATTGTAAGTAAAACTAAGAAATTGAATTTTAATTTCACTCATTAAACTATGTATATACTATTTAAAAAAATAAGCTAATCTTATTATGCCTCCAAAAACATTATATTATTCTATTGGAAACCCTGTACAAATAAAAGGTATTTGTCTTTTGAAGCACAGATGAGTCCATGTGCTATGAGCAACACTGTATTTCTCCCTACAGTACAGGTGCTCTACCATTACATATCATTTATATGTGTATGGTTATCAGCTTTATGGCCTTGCAGAGTGGATGATAGTATGGAATGGTTGTAAAGTATAGTTTGTGTTAATATTTACATAAATGGATAAGGAAGTGAAAGGAAAGAAGAGAGTGAGATTTGACATTGAATCTCCTCTGCCTTTTGAATGCATAGAGTTGCTGAACTTAAATTTGTCATCCAATTGTGGGCCACAATATGTTGTGACTGTGGTGTCTCTGTAGAACAGTGCAGACAAGATCTGAGATTTAGTTGAGGGCACCTGGATACTGTACAGTGATCAGGAAATGATCATCACCATCTCTCCTTATCTAGTCACTTGAATACCCCAAGAGGTTAGAATTCACTTGATTAGTTTTTGATCAAGATTCATCTGTTAAGACAGTTTAACATCATTGACCATGAGATGAGTGTCGAATGTTATTCATATGTATGTCATAATCTGAAGCATTCGTAGTCAGGAGCATCTGTCTTCCTAATGAAGTTACTCAAGTAGCTATTAACTACTAGCATATATGTATTCAACATGCAATGCCATTTTATAATGATTGGTGTTTGCTTCATCAGAATACTGTGAACTTTGCAAGACAGAATTAAACATGAAATTGGAGAACCTTGTAGTCAACTAATTAGATTTTCTGACTGATGTATCAGCTTTCAGATCATCCAATCAGAGGTGCCGGTACTGGTGGCTGAATATGTGTGAGGCGTGCTTGCGTGTGTGAAAGTGCATGTGTTTTCTTTGCTGAGGGACACTTGGGCCAATAGTGACATGGGTAACAGTCTTTTTGTTGTGTTTGTCTGCAACTCAATAGGTCATCTTTATTGTGAGTAGCAATCTATCCTATTCCTAATATTGCCACAACACAGAAGATGTATGGGACAAATGTTTACAGTGTAATAGTGACGGTTCTGTTTGGTACTTGTTTTCCAGAGTCCTCTTGTTACCAGAACTTTCCATCAAACATCTTAGTGCTATATGAAACCAAAATTTCCTGTTGAGCATCATGTGCGACATCACAACACTACAGATCTGCAATGAAAATTATAAGGTCCTGTCCATCAGGAACGGATATATCGCAAAACTATATAGAGACATAATACCCAACACTTACATTTTCCCAACACTTACCACAACTAAAATTGTTAATACCCATGATTGCACACATGGATGTGCTAATGCTTATAAAAAATGTGGATGTTCCTCTTCATATAATCTTAACAACAGAAACATTGATAATAATAAGCAATAATGATCTGCTGAATCAAATATTTGACTGTATGTTTTGCAGTTTTCTTTACTGAGGTTTTGCACTCAGAAAATAAATTATGGCAATTTGGCACTCTGCACAAGAGTGCAGCCACTTCCACTAATTAGTGAGTATGAAACAGTAGGATATTCTCACCTTGTAGAGAACGCAGACACCAGCATAGGCGAGCAGGCTCTGCACTCCATTAGCAAGTAATTGCAGTGAGAAGAGTGCTCCAAATGCCTTATTGGTGTGCCAGAAGACAGCTGGGTATCGGACGGCGTAGACGAGTAAAGCGGCAGCATAATTGGCGAACTCTGCGGACACTGGCCCGATGGTCAGTGCGGGTTCACGCAGCTGGTCTCCAGAGATAGCGAGCCTCGCAGCAGGTGGTACACTCGTGGTCATGTTGGTGGCAGTTAGTGGTTGTGGAGTGGGAAGCGCACCACCAGTTGCTGGTGCACTGCTGTTGCCATCTGAGGCGGATCCCACTGTCGGACCACCTTCCACTACAGACAGCGGCGTTGTTGCTGGAGTTGTGCTCAGAAAACTCAGAACAACCAACCTGTCACGGTTGCCAACGACAAAGTCGAGGTCGGTGTGCCATATCGCCTCTGAAAGATGTGATGGTTCTTGTTAAAACAATGAAAGATTAGATCAGATGAGGCACTTTGTTTATTCTATAGCTACATCATGAAAAGAACTTTGTTGATGTGGAACATTTAGAATAAAATAACCTATGGAGAACATAAAAGAACTGTTATGTTTACATTTAATCTTCATGCCAAAAATTCTAAGAGAAGCAGTTCTTCCTCTTTACCATGAACTCATGATGAGAGAATTGTTACTTTTAAAAGATACTCACATGACTGTAACGTCAATTGAAGATCTCAGTTCTGCACAGCCAATCAGAGGTAAGTTCTGACTCTTGTTGCAAACTCCTTAACAGGTATTTCTAATACTGAAATATTTTGCTCTGCTTCTAATGTTTGCAATTTTTTTGTAATATGTTTACAAATGGGCAAAAATTTCTTCCCTACTATAGGAAATGCCTCTAAATATTCTACATATACTCTGGCACAAAGGTGGTTGGATGTAGTGTATTAATAAATTATGATACAAAATTGCTGGCCAGGACTTAACTTTAGGAGGCAATAATCCGACATAAAAGTAGTAGTGATGACATGATCCAAACTTTCAGATCAATTAGTTCCTTCCTGGAGCAGAGAGAGATATGCTGGGGAAAGGCAAGACGAAATGGCAGGACACCCAGACTCTAGGATGAGAGATAACCACCTGTAGTGAAGACAAGGTTACAGGAGTCTAGTTCCAGCAGAAGTGGGACGCTGGGCTACTGAAGACATTGATACGTGTGTTTGTTGTCACAAGTCATGTTTCTAAACTGTAGTGACAATTTTAGCTCATCATATTTTCAACTGGTACATTCACTGCAATTTGGTAGCAACTGCTGACTTTTCTCTCTTTGAGAACGGGAAGCTGCCAACTCATTGTTTACAAATTCAATAAAAAAAGTATCAATATGCTCCCCCAATGGTGTTATTATGTTAATCCACTGATTTATATCACTGGTCAGTGGCTCTACCCTTTAAGTGCTACTCCTGTGAATATAAGGGTCCTCTGTTCAAACACTGTAATATTGAAATATTTTTTCTTCCAAGTGACACTGTGGTAGTTTGTTGGGGGGTGGCTGGACCTGGGGGGATGGAGGGTTTTATTATGAATAGTGACTTGTAACCAGCCATAAAACAGTTTCAGTTCTGACCCTATCACAAACCTGGATAAATAATTTTGTTGAAAGATAAACACCTATCTACACTACATTTTTTCCCCTGAGGGAGATGGGGGGGGGGGGGGGGTTTCTTGGTCCATATTAAACTCAGTAAGGTCAGAAGAAGGGAAGACAGGCCTGTAATCCATTGTAGTGTGAGAAGTATTGAAAGAGTTTTGTAAGTTTTCAAGCACACACATATTGAACTGTAATGTTTCTCAATGCATTTGAAGGCCCGAATTAAATTGTGCCCAATTTGTGGTTACAAATTAGGCAGCAAAATGACTAAACATATTTCCAGTAACACTTATTTAATTTGAAATAAAGAGTTTGTGCTTAGACACAGCAGCCTTTGAAAAATTAAATACGCATATGTAAAAGGAAACAACTCTATATTGATTAATCAACATGCTCTAAAAAACTTCAGAAGAGGGCATCGTCAAGAGGATTGCTTACGAAACACTCATGCCATCCATCATAGGATATTGCTCAGATGTATCAACTGGTACTAAATATTACTATCGGAAGATACTGAATGTACACAAAGAAGAGCAACATGAATATTCACAGATTTGTTTGACTTGTGGAAGAGTGTCGCCAAAATGCAGAGAAACATGAACTGGCAGATGCTCAACTGGAGATGCCAGTTATTCAGCAAAAGTCTAATTATGAAGTTTCAAGAACAACTATTAGATGAAGAATATAGACACCTTCATCACCCCTCTGTGTGTCACTCCGGTAGAGACTGCAAAGAGATTAGATTAATTACGGCACACACACAGTAATTTAAGCAGTTATTCTTCGCACAGCCCAAAACAAATGAAACAAGTGACTAAAATTGGAAAGTAGGATTGTGTATGACAGGCAGTCAGCGAAAAATCTATGGCTAGCATTTGGTTGCAATTGGGAATTAGTCATGTGATGTCCCTAATTCGGTATTTTTGAGCCATCATATTGGATTCACTGCATTTCGTTGTTTTTGTATTATAACTTGCACTTTATAACAGTATGCCGTTTCAAGGCAGATCTTGTAAGATTTACGGCAAACACTTGACTCTAGGTACAATTTGTTATAATTAAATGTCAAGTAATGACATACTGGCTGTAAAAATCCTTCAGAGATTTTAAGATGAATAGCAATAATGCTCAAAATTGTATGCAATTGCTGTGGTCATGTAGTCAGATACGTGCAGTTACAGAGTTGTAGGAGGTATGTTCATGCCCTAATACATGCTAATATATGTTTTCTTTTTATCTTCACATTTGTAACACATTCTGGGACCATTATTTATACGTCAGAATTATGTTCTGCAATATTAGGCATTAATTACATATAAAAGTGTGCTCTCTCCGTTCTGAGTTCCTTCAATGAAACTGTTGTGAGGGAAACAAACATTTATATTCTTTCTTCTCACAAAAATTTGTGTGTGTGGGTTTTTTTTTTTTTTCAATTCATTGTGATTTCCGACGGTGTGGTTAGGCAGGAATCTCGAGAGCACAGTTCAATTTTTTGCATATGAAACAAGCAGCAATCATATTTATAGACTTGCTTGTCACAAAAATTTGGCATCAATGAAATTCTTACCAATGCTTTCATGAATTTGGCGGCTAAGACAAAGCTCTAGGCAATAACTTAACGAACTGAACATGGTTCAAGGTACAACTTGGCACTTTTCGCATAAAGAAATAAAATTCAAATACTGGTTGCATGCTTTTACTTGGCCCCTGGGCGGAGGATGCTGGGGGTGGAAGCTAGCGATCAGTTTGTAGTGCATTGGCTGCTAAGACAACCCGCACCTCTGTCTTCCACAGCAGATACCTTACAGCACATAAAACAACTGAATGTGTAATAGGTTAATGAATTGCTGAGGTGACACGAAAGTTGACGATGAGTCGCTACAAGGACTATCTCATTTCCGTAATTACTACTAACAATCTCTATGTACAACATCACATACGGATCAAAATTAATTCACAACGGCTGTTTATTGT
Organism: Schistocerca americana; assembly: GCF_021461395.2. Classification (NCBI taxonomy): domain Eukaryota; kingdom Metazoa; phylum Arthropoda; class Insecta; order Orthoptera; family Acrididae; genus Schistocerca; species Schistocerca americana. The sequence continues at coordinate 279,178,878 of NC_060122.1, forward strand.
TACAGTGGACAATACTGTTATGTAGTTAATGTTTGCAAGGACAGTGAACATTCCAGAGCGGCACAAAGTCAGCTAACTTCCGCCAATCACAGGGGCCTAGTAAAAGTGTGGAATTAGTATATCATTGGGTCTGAGGACGGGACGTCTAAGTTTGTAGAAGTAGTACTTAACCTGCAGAGCCGCAGTGTAATGACACAATACAGAGCAACTACCACCACTGAGGTAGGGTATGGGCGGCTATAGTGGCCAGGGCGTGTAAAGTAGCCACCTGCTTTTATTCCCTTCGAGAGTGACGCAGCCTAATGAAGAACACTTAAAACTATTCAAAGAGACTTCTTTGGTATTGCGAGCGAGTCTCGTGGAGATAGAAGGCCGCACTCGTCTGCAGTGACATATTTTGTGTTTTCTATACATCTGATGAAATGATCAATTCAATTGCGTATATTTACAATCTATCTACTGCGACATTTAATTGCTATAATATTGGTAAAACGTATATTTTAACCTTGGGAACTAGATATTTATGTATTTGGTAGTTACGTATTGTCGTTTCCAGACAACAGTCAGCGTAATTTCGTCCAATGGGGCGAAGTGGCCAGTCGTCTGGTAGGGCAAAGTGGTCAAGTGGCCACTTCGCCCGAACATACTCTAAATAACTTGCTTAAGCTATCTATTTTAAAACAACTGATTGATATTAAGAAAATAGTCTGTCTGAAAATACGTAGGTATACTAAAACATTAATATATTAACCGATGTTTGAAACGTAGGTTCTATTATTGCACGAATGTGCTAAGATGCCGTCAAATTATTTGACAAAATCACTGCAACAGTCGTGGGATTCCCAGGCTATGCAACAGGCACTGGAAGCTGTAAGAAAAGAAAAGATGTCCTTTGCAACAGCAGCCAAACAGTTCAATGCTCCAAGAAACACACTTAAACGAAGATTCCAGAAGAAAAACCGTGATGCTATTGAAAATAAGAAGATTCTTGGAAACTTTAGATGTGTTTTCAACGAAAAGCAAGAAGAAGAACTTAGCCATATTTTTGACATGGGACGAAGATATTATGGCATATTAGTTACTGATTTACGACACTTGAGGTTTCAACTTGGTGAGCGGAATAATCTACCACACCCATTTAATAAAGAAAAAAAGATGGCAGGCAAGGACTGGGTGGCACAGTTTCGGAAAAGACATCCAAACATAAGCCTTAGGAAACCAGAATCCACATCAATGGCCAGGGCTCAGGGCTTTAATAAAGCTAATGTGCAAAGATTTTTCAACGTTCTCCAGGAAGTGCAAGAAAAACACTTTTACCCTGCTCACAGAATCTACAATGTTGTCGAAACTGGTCTAACGACAGTTCAGTCTAGAAATTTCGAAGTTTTCTCTTGTAATGACAGACGCCAAGTTGGTGCTATTAGGTCAGCAGAAAAAGGTTTGCTTTCAACAGTAGTCATACGCATGTCTGCAAGGGGGGCATTCATTCCACCCTTTGTGATATTTCCCAGACAAAGAATGAAAGTTGAACTTCAAGATGGTGCTCCTCCAGGAACCGCATTTACCTGCCATCACAATGGGTGAATATTTTCATGAAATGGTTTGATCATTTCTTGGATTACACAAAACCTACGGCTGACGATCCAGTATTACTTATTCTGGATGGACACACCACATGCCAGAGAAAATCACACAACCGTAGTGTGTTTGTCACCACATTGTAGCCACAAACTACAACCTCTAGATGTATCATTTATGGCACTTTCAAAACATTCTATGCCAGAGCTTGTGAAAAGTTTCTTCGAAACAACCCAGGAAGGGTAATAAGGCCAGTATTGCACTATCAAATTTCTGTGTCAAATATCTTTGTCAAAAATCTCTGTCAAAGATATTTGATGGTGTAATAGGAACTTTGTCAAATGTCGTTCAATATTTGATCAAATCTAGGGCCTCGCTGTAGATTTGATCAAAGAAATCGCTTGTCTTCTGTTCACTGCAATGTGACATGTTACCACATGGAGCGCTAGCATCGCTGCAGCGTTCTGTCGTCTGTAGTGTTTTTATAAGTATTGCCGGCAAATACAATTGGTGTGTGCCGACAACTACAAAATTAATAGAGATGTATGAAGCTGATGAGGCGCTTTACAACGTGAGGCACCCTGAATACAAAAATAGATTAAGAGAATTGGGGACCTAACATAACATAACATAACCCTCTCCATTAGCAAGGAATCGGAGTGTTATAGTGAGCCTGTCTTTTGAAGACGTAGCAGTTCTTAAGTGAATATTGTGCTTTGTGATATGAGGATACACTTCACTGATCACATACAGAAATGTATGCTCATCCATTCTTAAGTAATTGATGTACGACTTGACGTCTTCTGCTGTAAACTCACGTAACAAGTTTTGTTGAATGCTTTTATCGTGTCGTCGTAAAACCCACGACTTCACCCAGATTAGATTAGTTTTTCATTCCATAGATCCGTGCTGAGGAGATCCTCGTGGATGTGGAACATGTCAATTTTTTTAAGCTGAAATAACAATACTAATAGTATGAATAAATACATCATTTGTTTGTACTAAAAATTTCGTCAATGGAGTAGAAGGAGTTGGCCACTAGTAAGTCTTTCAGGCTCCTTTTAAACTGGTCTTTATTTGTAACTAAATTTTTTATGTTTGCTGGCAAATTATTGAAGATGAGTGTTCCGAGTAGTGGACCCCTTTTTGAACTAAAGTAAGTGCTTTTAAGTCCTTGTGCAGATCATTTTTGTTCCTGGTATTGTATGTATGAACTGAGTTGTTTGTTGGAAAAAGAGATATATTGTTTAGGAAAATTTTTATTAAGGAGTAAATATATTAAGAGGCAGTAGTTAGTATACCCAGTTCTTTGAAGAGGTTTCTGCAGGACGTCCGTGAATTTACTCCACAAATAATACGTATTACACGCTTTTAGACTCTGAAAACTTTTGTTTGACTTGAAGGTTTACCCCAAAATATTATACCATACGACATTATGGAATGAAAGTAGGCGAAGTGTGCAAGCTTTTTCATTTTTATGTTGCCTATGTCTGCTAACACTCGAATTGCAAATACAGATTTGTTAAGGCGTTTCTGCAGTTCTGTTGTGTGCTCCTCCCAACTGAATTTATTATCAAGTTGTAATCACAGGACTTTAAGACTGTCAACCTCGTATGTATGGTTCCTTTTTTTCCCCCGCCCCCACTTCTTTTCCGCATGTGCACACAATGCAATTGCGGTACGTGCAACTGCTGCGGTTAATAACAAGTTGTTGTCAGCCATCTTGAACTTTGACGAAAAATTTGATGACAGTGTAATACCCCTTCTAGCGATACGTCAAAGATCTTTGTCAAATATATTTGACGGAATATTTGATCACATCTTTGATCAAATCTTTGACAAAGAAATTTGATAGTGTAATACCGGCCTAACACAATTCCAAATCAGTAATCTTCTTGGAGAGGCATTCCTGCTGGCAGCAGTACCATCTACAGCGATTGATGGATTTCGTAAATGCGGGATTGTCCCTTTGACTCGTCTATATTTTCAGATGCAGATTTCGTTGCTGCAGAGGTGTGCATATCGGACATAGGCATGATCTGTGGAGAAAACTTAAATGATAATAGAAGGGACACAGTAAATGAGACAAACAATGGAACTGAAGGTGTTAAAGACGTAGTTAATACGTCTATGCAAATTGAAGAAGATGAATTTGATGTTGTAGCAACAAATAGTGAAGAAGCAGTTGATAGTCCTACTACTGAAAATGAAGCTGGTGCAGGAAGGAGAAGTGAGTGCAATAACAATAATGAGGGCACTTTCATGGCTGACGCAGATGAGAAGGTAACACAGTCAACATCTTTTGCAGTACGCCCAAAAAATATTACAGGCCTACCTTTACCAAAATTCAAATTAGGCGAGCAGCAACAACAAAGAAAGTAGGGGCAAAGAAGAGGTCAGGCAACGATGATTACCTCTAGCCCTTACAAATCCGAGCTGTTAGAAGATAAGGCGAAGAAGAAAAAGCAGACCAAGACATGAAGAACAAACCCCGTAGAAAGAGAAATGACTAACACGTCTAAACCAGATGTTGAAATAAAAAGGCCTAGCAACAAAGTAAAAGTGCAAATAGGAAAGCTAGGAGTAAAGTGCAAAAAGCAGCTTTTTGGAGAATGCAATGAAGAAGAATACAGCAAGGAAGATAAGGACACTGAATGTTTCAATTGTAATGAGGCTTAATCTAAAGACACACTGATTGCAAGCTGTGGGCTCATGAAGAATGTGCCGGACGTGGTGAAGATGACGACATGTTTGTGTGTGAATATTGTAGAGATAAGTGACTTATGACCCTAATTTGACTTTGATCTCATGACAAATGTTTCACTGCAACTTGGAAAGTAAAACTATTAACGTTTTGTATAGTTTGGTAAATTGTTAATAAGTTTGAATATTTTTTCTCAAATTTAAATAAATTTCATTCTGTAAATGTGTAGGCTACGTTCTTCATTTCGCAATTCCTTTCTATTCACTGTGTCCTAAACTTGTTCTTTGAGTCTTTTTTACCTTTTATCCGCCTGTGGCCACTTTGCCCTGCCTACTGGGCAAAGTGGCTATTTTGCAGACATTCGTTTAAGCCCACTTCTCTACTACAGAACAAGGTATTGAGTCTATAATGAAATTTTCACTCTACAGCGGAGTGTGCGCTGATATGAAACTTCCTGGCAGATTAAAACTGTATTCCAGACCGAGACTCGAACTTGGGACCTTTGCCTTTCGCGGGCAAGTGCCCTACCAACTGAGCTACCCAAGCGCGACTCACGCCCTGTCCTCACAGCTTTACTTCCGCCAGTACCTCGTCTCCTACCTCCCAAACTTTACAGAAGCTCTCCTGCGAACCTTGCAGAACTAGCACTCCTGAAAGAAAGGATATTACGGAGGCATGGCTTAGCCACAGCCTGGGGGATGTTTCCAGAATGAGATTTTCACTCTGAAGCGGAGTGTGCGCTGATATGAAACTTCCTGGCAGATTAAAACTGTTTCAGGAGTGCTAGTTCTGCAAGGTTCGCAGGAGAGCTTCTGTTAAGTTTGGAAGGTAGGAGACGAGGTATTGGCGGAAGTACAGCTGTGAGGAGGGGGCGAGAGTCATGCTTGGGTAGCTCAGTTGGTAAAGCACTTGCCCGCGAAAGGCAAAGGTCCCGAGTTCGAGTCTCGGTCCGGCACACAGTTTTAATCTGCCAGGAAGTTTCATATCAGCGCACACTCCGCTGCAGAGTGAAAATCTCATTCTGGAATCTGATAGAAGTCTCTATGGTCACACTACCATGATCGTTCGCGAGTCCCATTTCTGCTGTTTAGCTCGGGAGAAGCCAACTGAGGGCAATGGCGCACTGAAGATTTATCACAAACACGTGACTCTCTTTTTACGATTTGTTATAATTAAAAATCAGTTATTGATATATCGGTGTTAAAAAGAACTTAGATGCAGATTACAGACATACACACAGTCGGCAAGCGCGACGTATTCCGAAATAAACAGCAAATACTTGTTACAAGGAAGAACAGAAATACCTAACGGTAAAGCGACTGCTTGCGATAAGTGGGAAATCTGGATTCGAGCCCCAGTTCGGCACAAATTTTCATTGTCGCCATTGCATTATACGCCTGATGGTTGTCCATATTCGCAATTATGAATGCATTTCATTTTTAAATTAAGGCTTATGTATGGTACTAGTCTCGTTCTTCCAGCGTCACACTCGCAACAATGTAATCTTTCGTTTTTTAATCAGACTGATTTCACAAAATCTATCAAAGTAGCATCTGATAGAGGGCACTATTATATGTAAACAAGATCAAATATTGCAGAACACAAGAAAAAAAAAACACTCCGAGTGGCCTACCGGGACCATCCGACCGCCGTGTCATCCTCGGTGGAGGATGCGGATAGGAGGGGCGTGGGGTCAGCACACCGCACTCCCGGTCGTAAGACGGTAATCTTCACCGAAGCTGCTACTATTCGGTCGAGTAGCTCCTCAATTGGCATCACGAGGCTGAGTGCACTCCGAAAAATGGCAACAGCGCATGGCGGCTGGATGGTCACCCATCCAAGTGCCGACCACGCCCGACAGCGCTTATCTTCGGTGATCTAACGGGAACCGGTGTATCCACTGCGGCAAGGCCGTTGCCTTGCACAGCACAATTTTATTAAATTAATACCAAAGTCCAAGAATTTTTAACAAGTGCGAAGATGGAGAAACATTGTGGCACCTTGTCGCATACGAACTTACTTCCTTCTACTTCTGACCTTCATCAGTACACTGTACCTTACTTGCTTGAAGCTGCACTATAACTTCTATTTTAACAACGATCTGACGACTCTTTAAAACCGAGATGTTATTAACGATTTTTAATTGCAACAAACTGTAAAAAAGAGTGAATTGTTTGTGATAAATATTAAATCTACATCTACATCCATACTCCGCAAGCCACCTGACGGTGTGTGGCGGATGGTACCCTGAGTACCTCTATCGGTTCTCTCTTCTATTCCAGTCTCGTATTGTTCGTGGAAAGAAGGATTGTCGGTATGCTTCTGTGTGGGTTCTAATCTCTCTGATTTTATCCTCATGGTCTCTTCGCGAGATATACGTAGTAGGCAGCAATATACTGCTTGACTCCTCGGTGAAGGTATGTTCTCGAAACTTCAACAAAAGCCCGTACCGAGCTACTGAGCGTCTCTCGTGCAGTGTCTTCAACTGGATTTTATCTATCATCTCCGTAACGCTTTCGCTATTACTAAATGATCCTGTGACGAAGCGCGCTGCTCTGCGTTGGATGTTGTCTATCTCTTCTATCAACCCTATCTGGTACGGATCCCACACTGCTGAGGAGTATTCAGGCAGTGAGCCGTTATCTTCAATTGCCTCCTCCCGAACTGAGGAGCAGAAGCGGGCACCCTGGAGTCGCAAAGGATCATGGTAGTGTAACCGTAGAGACATCTATCGGATTGCTCGGTAGTTGTGCGTCCCCGTTCATGTTGGGCCTAGGGGCCTGTGTGTCGAAGCGGGTAGCGGATGTTTTGTTCATTCCCAGTAGGGAGGTCTGCTGCCGTCTGTGCTGTCACTGTTGCCGGGTGTTACAGCACGCGGACATTCTTCGCGCTTCTTCGAGCCGATCGACGATTTTGCATCCAGTACGCGGGTGACCTGACAGGTCATAAGGAAGTGCGCTTACCCCTGGGCAGGAGCCCCTCGTGCAGGAGGCGGGCGTCGAGCAGCAGCGTCGGTAGCAGCAGGCAGAAGGCGGAGGCGAGGTGCAGGAAGGGCGCGGTGGGCCCGCCGTGCGCCCAGAGGCGTGGCGAGGACGCGGCGAGCGCGGGGTCGGGGCGCGCGCCCAGGTGCCGGCCCAGCTTGGCGCCGTCGTTGGCCAGGTTGCCGACGCGGCAGCACGCCGCCGCCACCAGCAGCGGCAGCAGCAGCGCCGCCAGCGCGCACAGCGCCACCTGCGCCTGCACGTCCGCCGACCAGCCCAGCGCCGACGCCGCGCGCACGCTGCGTTGCGCCCCCTGCAAACCCAACATCTCCTCATACATTGCTACGCTGCCGCGGGTGCAGTGGTTCCCATCGTGGCGGGAATTATTACACTACTGGCCATTAAAACTGCTACACCACGAAGATGACGTGCTACAGACGCCAAATTTAACCGACAGGAAAAAGATGCTGTAATATGCAAATGATTAGCTTTTAAGAGCGTTCACACAAGGTTGGCGCCGGTGGCGACACCTACAACGTGCTGACATGACGAAAGTTTCCAACCGATTTTTCATACACAAACAGCAGTTGACTGGCGTTACCTTGTGAAACGTTGTTGTGATGCCTCGTGTAAGGCGAGGAATGCGTACCATCACGTTTCCGACTTTGATAAAGGTCGGATTGTAGCCTATCGCGATTGCGGTTTATCGTATGGCGACATTGCTGCTCGCGTTGGTCGAGATCCAATGACTGGGTTCAGGAGGGTAATACCGAACGCCGTGCTGGATCCCAACGGCCTCGTAGGACTAGCAGTCGAGATGACAGGCATCTTATCCGCATGGCTGTTATGGATCGTGCAGCCACGTCTCGATCCTTGAGTCAACGGATGGGGACGTTTGCAGGACAACAACCATCTACACGAACAGTTCTACGGAGTTTGTAGCAGCATGGACTATCAGCTCGAGACCAAAGCTGCGGTTACCCTTGACGCTGCATCACAGACAGGAGCGCCTGCGATGGTGTACCCAACGACGAACCTGGGTGCAGGAATGGCAAAACGTGATTTTTTCGCATGAATCCAGGTTCTGTTTACAGCATCGTGATGGTCGCATCCGTGTTTGGCGACACCGCGGTGTACGCACAGTGGAAGCGTGTATTCGTCATCGCCATACTGGCGTATCACCCAGCGTGATGGTATGGGGTGCCATTGGTTACACGTCTCGGTCACCTCTTGTTCGCATTGACGGCACTTTGAACAGTGGACGTCACATTTCAGATGTGTTACGACCCGTGGTTCTACCCTTCATTCGATCCCTGCGAGACCCTACATTTCAGCACGATATTGCACGACCGCATGTTGCAGGTCCTGTACGGGCCTTTCTGGATACAGAAAATGTTCGACTGCTGCCCTGGCCAGCACATTCTCCAGATCTCTCACCAATTGAAAACGTCTGGTCAATGGTGGCCGAGCAACTGGCTCGTCACAATACGCCAGTCACTACTTTTGATAAACCGTGGTATCGTGTTGAAGCTGCATGGGCAGCTGTACCTGTGCACGCTATCCGAGCTCTGTTTGACTCAATGCACAGGCGTATCAAGGTCGTTATTACGGCCAGAGGTGGTTGTTCTGAGTATTGATTTCTCAGGATATATGCACCCAAATTGCGTGAAAGTGTAATCACATGTCAGTTGTAGTATAATGTATTTGTCCAATGAATACCCGTTTATCATCTGCATTTCTTCTTGGTGTAGCAATTTTAATGGCCAGTAGTGTATATTTCCTGAGAGGTATATGCAAGAGCTTTCCATTGTGTTTCCGTCACCGAACTAAATTATGAGGTTCATTCAAATGAAACCTGGCCAGTGCGTCTACCTTTGCCTTACACGTATGGTGGCGCCATCTGTTGGTAGGGCGACTGATGCGTGTGCACCGTTTGATGTTACATAGCGCCAGTTGGTTTCAAGCCGAACAGAAGGTAGTTATACAAGTTATCGTCCACTACCGAACATGCAAGCAAGTAAAACTCGGATGGACAACTCTGAAACACCCGCTTTACAGTCCTGACCTGGCTCCATGTGACTATCTTCTCTTTGGGAAACTGAAAGATTCTCTTCGTGGAACAAGGTTTGAAGATGATGAGTCCCTTGTGCACGCTGCCAAACAGTGGCTCCAACAGGTTGCTACAGAATTTTACCGTGCGGGTATAGAGGCGCTGGTTCCAAGATGGCGTAAGGCAGTTGAGAGGGATGGAAATTATGTGGAGGATTGAAAATATTGTTCCTAAAGTATTTATCTACATACTGTAAAACTTTCAAACATGTAGAATAAAAGATGGATTTAAAAAAAATAGTGTGCATTTCTTTTGGAGTGACCCTCGTACCCATATAGTCGACTCGCTACACACATGTACTGTGTTGGTGAATCTATGACAGTAAAACTGAAACATATACGCTGAAATATCTCGCGAAAATGCCGTCTACAAGTTGTAGGCAGACCTCGCAATGGATCAGAAATTCCTTCATAATTCACTTCACAACAGATAACCGAACTGGTTGATAACATAACGCAACAGTAACTATGTAATGGCTACTACACTGCCGTAGGGCTTCTGCGGTAATATTATAGTTAATGGCAGTGGTCAGACACAGAGCATTGATAGCCTGAAGTCTTCGAGTATCTGCCAGTTCAGAAGTAGCGAGTCCAACAATAAAGTGATTCACAAACAGTAAACGTAGTGAACGCATCTTAACTAGATTGATTTTAAATGGGAAAGCAGGGTGTGGGTGACGTGTCGGTAGGGAGAGGATCATTGCAAGAGAAGCAAGTTTTGTGAAGTGTCTACCCCGATTGCGAATAGTCAGCTTCCTTTCATGCTAATGAAAGGGAGATGTAGGCAGCACTTGCGATGCACTGAGAATTACTTTATCATTCTATAAAAACTGATTGTATTCAGGGGTAGTGGTAAGATGAAAGTTGGAAATCACTGTCCTAGAAGAGGATGTGATCTCTCGGCGCCGGATCATAGCGGAAAAATACTGCGAAACTTCCTCCTCTTTGATCTGAACTCTGTAAAACCAATGTTCTGGAACTCTGATAATCGAGACTAGTCTATTGTCGACCGCTGAGGTGTCTTTCTGTGTGGTGTTGTGGATGAGGGTCCTGCACATATTGCTGATCGGCGATGACAGCCATCTGTGATCCCGAAAATACTGTACCTGACATTGAGTGGATGTATGAGGGGCAGTCAAATGAAATCCGAACGTCCGCCACAACGAGAGCTTGGAATGGTTCCATTCAAAAGCAATCACCACACGCATTAAGACATTCATTCCACTGTTTCGTACAACGCGGTCGGCCCCAGACGTATCCACAACTGCACCCACTCTCACACTTTCTCGTCTGACGGAAACCGACGTGTACGCATGTCTCTCTACAGATAGTCAATGATGAGAAAATCACACGGTGGAACATCCGAGCTATATGGAGGATATTGGAGTGTTTCCCAACCAAGTCGCTGTAGCGTAGTCTTCATCCGATTGGCATCGTGGGGTCGGGGGTAGACGTGCAACAGGATGATTCCGTCGGACAGTTCTCCTGGGCGTCTTGGACTGTATGACACGTCTCAGTTTCTGCAAAGTGTATTTATAGCGATACACGTGAATGTGGTTCCACACTCAAGGAACTCTGCAATCGAAGAAGATCATCATGGCCTTTGCTTGGCAGGTGAGATGTGGTATGTTTCCGCTGTTGGCTTTGCCGTCTGCCGTCGGGCTGTCGGAAAACTGTCGCATGCAATAACACCCGCTTCCACACTGCCAGTCAGACCAAGGCTACTCTAGCGATGCGGCTGGGAAGTTCTACAACATCCTCCATACAGCCTGGATCTATCACCGTGTGATTTTCACATCTGAGGCGACCTTAAGAAAGACATGGGTGAACGTCGGTTTCAGTAGGACGAGGAAGTGCAAGAGTGAGTTCGGTTTTGGATCCGTCAGTGGCCGATCGCACTCTACTATACAAGAATTGATCGTCACGTCTCCTAGTGGGATAAATGTCTTAACGCGTATGGTGATTACTTTTGAATGGAACCATTCCATGGTCTCGCTGTGGCGGGTGTTCGGTTTCCATTTGACTGTACTGTATATATTACGAGGTGCACCTGAAGATGGAGGTGGTAGTCCAGAAAACGATTACGTAATAAAGAAATTAAAAACGATTCTTGCAGCCATAGGCTAGTTTATTTACAGCTGTCAGCAGCATTCGCACCATCCAGTACGATGGAAAGTCAAAATGATGATAAAAGTAACAAGAAGTACCAGAAATTACATTAACGTTAGAATTGAAATAGAAACTGTCTACCCCGTTGTGGAAGAAGTGAAGGAATTCTGGTATTTCGGGGGCAAAATAACGCGTGATGAATGAAGCGGTACCGTATAAGAAAGAGACTAGCACAGGCAAAAAGGGATTGTTCGCCGTAAAAAGTGGAATTGTACCGAACACAGGCCTTCATTTGAGGAAGAAATTACTGAGAATGTTTGTCTGCTGCGTAGTATTATATGGAAGTGATTCGTGGGAAAAAAAAGGAATCGTTGCATTTCAGATGTGGTGCTGACAATAAGGCGGACTAGTAACATAAGGAACGCGGAGGTTATCCACAGTATAAGCGAAAACAGGAATGTGCGAGAAATGATAGTAGAAGAAGGGACAGGATAACAGATCACGTCCTAGGCGAATCTGTGTACTCGTCTTGTTGGTATTGGGTAGGCAGGAGCTAGTTTCTGATATCCATGGGAAGGAAACTTTAGACCTGCCACGAGAGAATGTGTCGGTCTTCCTTTAATCCGGCCACATGGGCACCGGTCTGGCTGACCACGCTATTTTCAAGGCGAGCGATTTCTCCAGGATGGTCGGTTTTACCAGCACCTGTTTGGAAAAACTTTATTTCCCATTTATTGGCTTTCGGAGAGCGCCGATTCACTTTTCTTCAATTTATTGGCTTTCCGGGCGTGCCCATTCAGCCATCTCAATAGTGGAATATCAATTACGACGATCGAACATAAGGGCAACACAACACACCGTCCTCGAACAGAGAAAATCTTCGACGCGGCCAGGAAGCGAACTTGAGTACCTCTGCTTGGCAATTTGCCGGGTTGATCGCGCAGTTACCAAGGCGGACTTAGGAAAAACTTGGAAAGCCCTGATAAGAAGCACGTCTTTGCTGGCTGCTATTAGTGGGAGCTGGGTTTGGTCAGTGGAGATGTTTGCATTTGTTGCTGAGGCCTGACTATAAAATAATTCCGCGGAATGGTTTGTAGCTCGCGAAATCGACAAGTCCTCCGGCAACCCTCGTAACGTGCACCCTCTGGGGCGGAGATGGTATTATAGATTGTATTTCCAGCGCATGTAGTGATCTGAAGTTATCAAGTTGTCTTCCCCGGGTGGAAAGTTTCGAAAGTGTGTTCAATAGCGTGGGCATGGAAACCAGCTTAATATTTGCCTGTTTGCAACGCGACTCTTGCAGTTTAGCAGGCGTACACGTGTAACAGAGCGTGGAGTCGTTAGCTGCCTGGAGGTATTGTTCGCGAACGAGGTGGGCTTGGATAAGTCTAAAGGAAGTCCCAAATTCCTTTGTTCCAGTAGTATATTTAAGTGTGGTGTTTTTGTGTGTGTCCTTCTCCTTTTTGAATTTCGACTTTTATCCTGTTTTCCTCTCCTATGGATCCTGTCTCTTATGCAGAAAGTCCATGAACCATGGACCTTGCCGTTGGTGGGGAGGCTTGCGTGCCTCAGCGATACAGATAGCCGTACCGTAGGTGCAACCACGTCGGAGGGGTATCTGTTGAGAGGCCAGACAAACGTGTGGTTCCTGAAGAGGGGCAGCAGCCTTTTCAATAGTTGCAAGGGCAACAGTCTGGATGATAGACTGATCTGGTCTTGTAACACTAACCAAAACGGCCTTGCTGTGCTGGTACTGCGAACGGCTGAAAGCAAGGGGAAACTACGGCCGTAATTTTTCCCGAGGGCATGCAATTTTACTGTATGGTTAAATGATGATGGCGTCCTCTTGGGTAAAGTATTGCGGAGGTAAAATAGTCCCCCATTCGGACCTCCGGGCGGGGACTTCCCAAGAGGATGTCGTTATCAGGATATACTACGTTGCTGCAGAAGAATGCTGAAGATTAGATGGGTAGATCACATAACTAATGAGGAAGTATTGAATAGGATTGGGGAGAAGAGAAGTTTGTGGCACAACTTGACTAGAAGAAGGGATCGGTTGGTAGGACATGTTCTGAGGCATCAAGGGATCACCAATTTAGTACTGGAGGGCAGCGTGAAGGATAAAAATCGTAGAGGGAGACCAAGAGATGAATACACTAAGCAGATTCAGAAGGATGTAGGTTGCAGTAGGTACTGGGAGATGAAGAAGCTTGCACAGGATAGAGTAGCATGGAGAGCTGCATCAAACTAGTTTCAGGACTGAAGACCACAACAACAACAACAACATCCTGTTTTGTTTGTAGAGGAGATTATAGGTTGCGAAGGGGGGGGGGGGGGGGGGGGGGGGGAGGGAGCTAGAGTTCATTTGAAACGCCGTTTCCGCTGTTTGCATTGCTCGTTTTCCAATCCAGTGGTCGAATCCGAGAGTCTTTTGATAGGCTGTTGATCAGTGGTATCAGAGTAAAGTCGATAGTAATGCTGTATCGTAAGTCAAAGCGAGGCTGGGGACCCTTATTAGACTGACAGCATGTGTGTAGTAATGCATGGAATTAATCTGGGTCCATTAGTAAACGTATCCGATCAAATCAGCGGAACATTGCGTCGTGTAATTTATCTCGTGCGCTGCTCATCGCTACGTGTGTGTATGTGTGTGCTCAATTTGGACTTCGTGCGGCGCAGCGAGACGGAAGATACATTTCAGTTGCACATGTTGTAAGACATGACAAAATAACTCCTATTGTACTAGAGTAGGCATGGCCAACCTCTGGCGATCCGCGGGCCTGTTTCACATACCCACTTAAGCTCGCGTACTGCCTCGTCACGTGATACGACGGCAGCAGTCCTTGTAGATAAAGTAAAAACTATAGCATCCGTAAAGTTAAAATTTGAGAGGTAACAAAGTAATGTGAATGGCGCCTTTTTCCGACAAGCCAAGCCCAGCCAACAAGTTATCTATCAAAATACTGGCATCTAAGAGTACATGCATATTATGTTCATCCAGAAAATAGTTAAATTGATGCCACCGAGAAGAAAGACGAAAACTGTGAACTACGGCGACATCCAAAAAATCTAACATGTTGGACGCTGTGAACTCGACCAAGAGCCAATAGGAGTGACTTGCTAACAGGGTACCTATCGAGCGGAAATGAAAACACAGTTTTACAGCATTTTTTTTTTTAATTTAAAACCAAAAAGCTTAGAGAGTCATCCATGGCAACCAACGATGGCTAACTTAACAATTATCTGTAGCATAGCCCAGGTAATTGCTAATAGTTAGGAGATTTTTTGGTGCTAAATTAAAAAGTATGGATGCCATAAAACAGTGTTCTCATTTTTACTGTTGGCTGCCGTACCTCGGTAGCAGTGTTCCCTTCATATAAGTTTGAAGGCATAGCACCCGTAACGTCAGTGTTTATCGATAAAAATTTTAACTCAGCCCTAAGTTTTTCGACTTGGCATAGCAATATATTATGCATCAAAATACACCTTTGCAAGAGAACATGAATATTATCACACATAGAAGCTCTCAAAATTAAACGCAAGAATGCACTTCACCGTCTCCCATGAATTTCTTCGGCGGAACAGATTGAAACTAATGGCGAGCCACATCCGGTCTTAGGGCCGCTGGCTACCCACCCGTGCACTAGAGGGAGACGTAGTGGCAAAAATTGTGGGGGAAGACAGAGATTGGTATGTACCCGACAAATAACTGGAGATGTTGAGTGTAAGCGCTGCTCTGAGATGACACAGGAGAGCAAGTCTTGGCAGGCCTCATCAAAATAGTGTAAAGACTGATGACAGAAAAGAAAGTGATCCGACATTCTGTTACGTAATGCCCCGTGATTGGACTTTCGACTCATGTTGCTCTCTCTCTCTCTCTCTCTCTCTCTCTCTCTCACACACACACACACACACACACACACACACATACACACACACACACACAAGACGTGGACGCACCTGAACGGCGAGGAAGGCCTGTATGGCGCCGGCCCAGAGGCCGTACCAGATGCTGCAGAGCCCGTTGGCGCGCGGCCGGCAGCCACCCCTGCCCGCCTCCTCGTCTCGCCGGCGCTTCAGCAGCGGCGCCGACGCAGACGTCGACGACGACGCCTGCACCGCGTGCTGGCGCGACGGGCCCGCCGACAGCGACGACTTGAGCACGCCGCCCCCGCCGCCTCCGACGCCGCTCCCGCCGCCGCTGCCGCCCCCGGCTCCGCCGCTTCCGCTTCCTCCGCCGCCAGAGCCGACCTCGCTGCTCGTATCGAATGGCATCAGACTGCCTGTCATCGACATCCTGTCCTGGAAACGCAAACGGAATCGCCGTTAGTGCCTTCAGTTTCGCCTTATCGATGTAGTCACTGTATAGTCTTTAACATTAAAACTGCTAACCCGGTTCATGCTGCACTGTCCCAGTTGCAGGTTATCTAACGGTTTCCAGGAGCAACAAAAAATTTATTTCGAATATTTCTTGTAGTTACTGACCAAATTTAAAATACGTTGACAATCTACTCACCAAGAGATGCATTGAACCGCCAAACAAATTGGTACAGACATGCGTATTCAGTTACTGATACGTAAACATAGTTAATACGGCGGTGCGGTCGGAATACCTATATAAGACAAGTGTTTGGCGCAGTTGTTAGATTGGTTACTGCTGCTGCAATCGTACGTCATCGACATTTAAGTGAGTTTGAACGTCGTGTTGAAGTCGGCGCACGAGCGATGGGACAAAGCATCTCCGAGGTAGCGATGAAGTGGGGATTTTCCCCTGCTACCATTTGACGAGTGTACCATGAATATCAGGAGTTCGATAAAACATCAAATTTCCGAAATCACTGGGGCCGGAAAAAGGTCCTGCAAGAAAGGGACTAACGACGACTGAAGAGAATCGTTCAACGTGACAGAAGTGCAACCATTCCACAAATTGATGTAGATTTCAATGCTGGGCCATCAAAAAGTGTCAGCGTGCGAACCATTCAACGAAACATCATCGATATGTCAGAAGTATGTCAAAAGAACCACGCAAGAAGCTCACGTAGAAGGAAAGGCACGCTTCCGTCGCTCGTCTGCATTTGCCAAGCATAGCCAAGCCTAGAGGACGTACAGGGGATTCAAAGTAACTACCCACTTTCAAATAACTAACCACTATTGGAAAAATCCAACAAAAATTATAACAACTGCAGCAAAGGAAGCCGGCCGAAGTGGCCGCGCGGTTCTGGCGCTGCAGTCTGGAACCGCGAGACCGCTGCGGTCGCAGGTTCGAATCCTGCCTCGGGCATGGATGTGTGTGATGTCCTTAGGTTAGTTAGGTTTAACTAGTTCTAAGTTCTAGGGGAATAATGACCTCAGCAGTTGAGTCCCATAGTGCTCAGAGCCATTTAAACCAGCAAAGGAAACAATTGATATATTAACAAAAATAATACACAGACGCATTAAGAACAAAATTGTAGACAATTTAGCTGAATACCAATTTGGCTTCCGAGAAGGCAGAAGCGCAAGTGAGGGTATATTATGTCTTCGGAGGGTAACTGAAGAAAGCATTAGGGTCGAAAGAAAAAAATTACACAGCTTTTGTACACCTTCGACACTGCAACAAACTTATTTAAATTCTAAATTGATTAATCTAGACTAGAGAGATAGAAGAATGAAGAAAAAATCATACAGATAACACACAGCGACAGTAAAGTAAAAAATACGCAAAAAGAAGCTAGAATTAAAGGCGTCAGACAAGGATGCACCCTCTCTCCATTCCTATTCGACATCTACATAGACTATGCAATAAATGAGTGCAAAGAATACTGTAAAGGTAGCAGCCTAAATGGAGAAAGAATGCACGAACTGAGGTTTGCGGATGACATAGCTGCGACAGCTCCACCTGAAAGAACTCTCCAAAGAATCTTGGAGGTTATGGATACAGTCCTAAGGGACAAGTACAAAGTAGAGATTATTAAAAAACAAAAAAAAACAGAAATACTCATGCGTTCCAAGAGGTCAAAATAAGTAAACATTAATATTAGAAGAAATAAAAAAAAATTTACGAATATTTAGGCGGTAACATAACAGAAGATGAAAGAAGCAAAGAAGACATAAACCAAAGATTTAAATAAACAAAAGCAATATTCATGAATAAAAAAAGAGATTTGTTGAAACAATGTAATTACTGCAATGGGGGAAAAGATAGCTGAGAGCTGCTGCATGTGGAACTAATTTGTCTGTGACTGCGAAGCGTGGACAAGAGGTAAAAATGAAATGAAATCTCTTGAAGCGTTCGGTGTATGGTGCTGCAGACACCTGTTAAGGACAAAGCAAACAAATAAAACCACCAACCGTAAAGTCCTGCAAAGTACCATCGAGGCAAAGCCATTCATAGAAACAACAGGGCAAAGTAAACAGGGGTGGATTGGTCACATAATACGACACAGACAGCTTCTTGTAAATGTTCTAGAAATAACATTACAAGAAATCGTATCCCGAAAAAGAGAGCGACTGGCATTTTAAAAACAAATTGTACATAAACCAGGAGTCTCTAATTATGCGGAAATCAAAAAAAGTTAGTTTGTAATAGATCCAGATGGAGAGCTGCCAACAAGGTGGAAAGATTTATGATGAAGAAGAGCCTCTTTCGACGAAATTTGATACTATAATAGTGGCGGACGCGATCTATTTGAAATACTCTTTTATCCACAAATGTCTTGATCGTATTGGTGCACATATTACAGACTACTGGTTTCTATTCTAATGAATAGTCATCAGAACGAAGTACTGTAACGAGAAGAAACAAAAGTGCAGAATGCTATTGTATATACACAGTTATAAAAATATTAGGAAGTGTAAGCTACAGGGAAAAAAATATACCTAGTAACTTTTGAGTGACTAGCTCACGAGACAAATTTTACATTTAAGAGGCAGAGAAACGTTCGCTTCAAAGTTAATATTCATCCAGACGCAATCTAATCCGACAAAGCCATAATTATGTTTATTTAGCGATTTTTTACGTACTGATTGAAATCCGTACTAAGCTTTGGCAGGACAAGAGAGCAATGTGTATGGAGGTACTTCAGCGCTGCCTTCTTTTGTTGGGATACAGCTCTCTTTTAATCAGGAATAAAAGGCAAACAGCTCTGCTATTGCAGCGTCCCCCAGTGTATAAGCTGTGGTGGTTATGCAACCTGCAAAGCGAGTGAGTCCCGCAGGTAGCATCAGCAATTCCTGCAGGGGCTGTGCAAGACAGCTGGAGCTGCGGCGAGCGGCACCGAGGGACTCGTTCGCAGCCGCGGCTTAACGCTATCGATCTGCCTCCAGAGGACAGAGCCGCCACTGCAAAGAGTACGCTGCACGGCACCACAATAACAACCTTACTGCCGTATTGGCCATTCCTTAGTCTGCCGCAATCTGTAATTAGTCAGCGCAGTTACTCGTGAACTATGCACACAAACACGGATACCCTGGCTGAAAATGACTTAAAAGTTCGTGGCTCCCTCCGTCGGTAATGGTGGAATTCAGTATGGTGTTGGCCCACCCTTAGCCTTGATGACAGCTTCCGTTCTCGCAGGCTTAACGTTCAATCAGGTGCTGGAAGGTTTCTTGGGAAATGGCAGCCCATTCTTCACGGAGTGCTGCACTGAGGAGACTATCGATGTCGGCCGGTAAGGCCTGGCACGAAGTCGGCGTTCCAAAACATCCCAAAGGTGTTATATAGGACGCAGGTCAGGACTCTACGCAGGCGAGTCCATTACAGGGATGTTATTGTCATGTAACCACTCCGCGCGCAGGCCGTGCATTATGAACAGGTGCTCGATCGTGTTGAAAGATGCAATCGCCATCTCTGAATTGCTCTTCAACAGTGGGAAGCAAGAAGGTGCTTAAAACATCAATGTGGGCCTATGCTGTAATAGTGCCACGCAAAACAAACTAGGAGTGCAAGCACCCTCCATGAAAAACGCGACCACACCATAACACCACCGCCTTCGAATTTTACTGTTGGCACTACACACGCTGGCAGATGACGTTCACCAGGAATTCGCCATACCCACACCCTGCCATCGGATCGTGATTCGTCCCTCCACACAACTTTTTTCCACCGTTCAGTCGTCCAATGTTTACGCTCCTTACACCAAGCGAGGCGTCGTTTGGCATTTACCGGCGTGATGTGTGGCTTATGAGCAGCCGCTCAACCATGAAATACAATTTTTCTCACCTCCCACCTAACTGTCATAGTACTTGCAGTGGATCCTGATGCAGTTTGGAATTCCTGTGTGATGGTCTGGATAGATGTCTGCCTATTACACATTACGATCCATTTCAACTGTCGGCGGTCTCTGTCAGTCAACAGATGAGGTCGGCCAATAAGCTATTGTATTGTACGTGTCGCTTCACGTTTCCACGTCACTAGCACATCGGAAATAGTCGACCTAGGGACCACGTTCGAAGTCTGTGAGTTCCGCCGAACGCCCCATTTTGCCCTGACACGATGTCTAATTAGTACTGAAGTCCCTCATACGGAGTACCTGGCAGTAGGTGGCAGCATAATGCACCTAATATGAAAAACGTTTGTTTTTGGCGGTATCCGGATACTTTTGATCACATAGTGTATGTTAAACAAGGCAGAAGAAAGCAAAACAATATTTAAAAATATGTTTCAGTGTTAGCATTCTTTCGAGAACCTTAACAAGATATCATACGGCCTTTATTGTTTCATTGTGAAACATGTAATCACTATTGTGGTATGAAAACAAAAGTTAGTTCCGTATACTGTAAATTGCCATATTGCTTTGCTCTGAACGTAAATACGTAAAGCGCTCTTCGCCCGAAGATTAGTTTGAACACGGCAGCGCTTTGCTATTAGAGTTGCGCTCTATCAAAGCTAAGGTTCGGTTGTTTTTGTACAGTACAGAAATGACATAGTAAATGGTAGGAGTACCGGTAGTATTGGTAGCATTGATAGGGAAAGAAACAAGAATTAATGCATAAGTTAGAAACTGGGAGCCGAGGAATTCTCTTTGTTTCCTGTTTGTTTCTTTTGCACATAAATGGAACCAACACCGTTCAGTGTTAGCCTACTGACCGTTTGCTTCCTTATAAAATGTAATCTGCATTTTAGAAGCCATAAAAATTAGCTGATAGCGTAACTTCTGAGATTTTATGTAGCCAAAACAATTACTTTCCATGCAAACACTGTTTACATACACAAAAATAAAAAAATCTATTTAATTATTACTATCTTATACTCGATACATCGTTCTTCATCATGATCAAAGGTAAGATTTTGCTGTTATTATTGAGAAATGGCAAAGTTTTTTCAGGAATAACAGAGACATATTTGATATAAACTCTACGAAGTATTGAAGCATTGTTCGATACGTTTTTATTTTGAATTTTTTAAATTTTAACTCTTTTTGAGGAAACTGCGTTTCCTAGCGCTGTAAGATAAACCTGGAATTTTTTTCTTATTTCTACTGCAACAACTTTCCGTTTCACATTACAAAGCAACAATTTTCGAATAAGACTCGAACTAAACACAGACGACTTTAAGCTTGGTTTAATTACTGTTCATTTTTAATTATCAGACAGGAGGATAACTATGTCCAAGAAAAATGTTGTTTATGTTACGCGACCCTTTATACATCCTCACTCAGTTTCTATGCAATCCATCGGTTCCGGTTTCTATAGGAATCTAGTAAGACGCTGATCGCATACGCAAATTAAGCGATCAAAATGTAACCCCAATAGATATGCAACCCATCTAACGTAAACATAACTGGCCAAGGCTACTAGGAAAACTACCACAGTCTGTGACAGTCTATGGTAGGCTACGGTAGTTTAACAGCTGTGTTTACTGTCGACCATATTTATCGTTAGACCCAGAACTTTCTTCTCAACACGTCGTTTTTAAAGTAGCAAAATCGACAAATACAAAGGTAATTTCAGGAGGTCGCCAAGAGAGTTTGATAGGATCATTACTGTTTACAGCACATATTAATGTGTCTAGTTGGTAACGTCGGAAGCTCCATAAGGATGTTAGTAGATAATGCCGTTGTGTGCAATTAAGTAGCAACGCCAGAAGGCTGTAGATAATTTCAGGAGAACCTGCAGAGCATCGACGATCAGTGCAAGGAATGAAAGTTGATCCTCAAGGTAGATACATGTAACAGATTGCGCATAAAAGAGCGAAGAGAAACTGTTCGATTAAGCTGTTGGTGATAAATCACTGGAAACAGTAACTACCGAGAAATACCTCGGACTAACCATCCTAAGTGACCTAAAGAGCAATGAAAACCCATAAAAACTATAGGAAAAGCAGGCGCCAAAAAGGGGATTTACTGGCAGGAATCTTAAGGAAATGTAGCTTACAAAATACTTGTTCGACTCCTTTATTATTGCTCAACGCCTCCGAACTTAAGCAGTTTGGATTAATAGAAGAGATAGAGAATATCCAACGAAAAGTGGCATATTTCATCACAGAATCCTTTTATTGGAGCAAGAGCATTAAAATTCTCAACGAACTCAGATGGCAGACGCTACAAGGAAAGCATAGTACATCAGGGAGTGGGATGCGGTCGAAGCTCCGAGAGCGTATGTTCCAAGAAGAGTCTCGCAACGTAATATCCCCTCCCACATGTGTCTCGCAAAATGATCACGACGATAAAAATCAGAGCAATTAGAGCTCCTAAGGTGATTTACCGACAATATTTCTTTCCACGCGACATTGGCAAATGGTACACGGAAGTGAGTAAAAGGTGACGGTACCTCTAGAAGTAAGGAGGCCCGCGGAGTATAGGCGTAGAACTAGCTGTAGATCAAAATCGTTGTTAGGTGATGATTCATTCCCTGGAGCTACGTTGTTCCTATGAGAGTTCGAACGGCACGTGCGAACTAGTCCACGTTGCAAAAATTTCGCAATGAAGTGTCATTTCACTGCCGTCTCCTAGTAATGTGTTCAGGCGTAATACTCGTAGTTATCAGGCAGTGCCGGCAGTCCATTTAACTGTCTCCGGCCGCAGCAGAAAAACTCTCTCTGTCCGTGGTAGCAGCCCGCTCCTTGTTGTAGGAGCCAATGTTCACACTACAGCGGAGTGGATGCAGATTTAAATCTTCCTAGCAGATAAAAACTGTGTGCCGGGCCGGGTCTCGAACCTTGGACCTTGGCGTTTCGCAGTCAAGTAATCTACTGACCGATCTATCCTAGCACAACTTACGATCCTCCTTCAAAGTTTTATTCCCGCCAGTACTTCTTCTCCTGCCTTCCAACCTTAAATTTTCCTGCATAGCTTGCGGAACAAACTTTGAGGGTGGATCGCGGATCGTGCTTGGATAGCTTAGTCGGTAGAGCATTTGCCCGCGAAATATGTATGGCCTGGCGCAAAAGATCGGAAGCTTCAAGAGGCTTTTCAAAAGACATCGTTTCGCCATTGACTGCAAAATGGTTCAAATGGCTCTGAGCACTATGGGACTTAACATCTGTGGCCATCAGTCCCCTAGAACTTAGAACTACTTAAACCTAACTAACCTAAGGACATCACACACATCCATGCCCGAGGCAGGATTCGAACCTGCGACCGTAGCAGTCGCGCGGTTCCGGACTGAGCGCCTAGAACCGCTAGACCACCGCGGCCGGCCAGTGACTGCAGAAAGTATTTATTTTCACAACTGCAATTTCGACCTTAGGCCATTATCGTGTGGTACGCTGCATACGACTATGCTTTACATGTTAAGCTTGAAGTAATCTTCGAAATGTGCACATGTCATCGTCGTATCTAAGACTTATGACAATGTAAACATAAAAACCGGCTAAACCACTGTTGTTGTACACGTGAACCGTGGCAGTTGGCGTGAAGAACTGATTCAGAGAGCTTTCCAAGAGGCTGTTTGCGGATGACTCTGTTGCATATGGAAAAGTTAGAACACTACAAAATTGCAGCGAAATGCAGGAAGACTTGCAAAGATCGACGCTTGGTGAAGGGATTGGCAGTTGACCATCAACACAAACAAATGTAACGTATTGCATATAAATGGTAGGAAAACACCTTTATTTTATGATAGTGCGATTGCGGAACAATCACTGGAAGCAGTCATATACATTAAAAATCTTGTAGTGTAAGGTTAGGTTTGACCCGTATTTGAGTATTGTTCGTCATTCTGTGAGTCTTACAAGTTAGGATTGAGAGAGGAAGTAGAGAAGAGAACAGAAACAAAATACAGAAGAGGAACAGAAGATCCAGAGAAGCGCTGTGCGTTTCGTCCGAGTTCGTTTAGTAATCGTAATGACGTCCTAGAGATATTCATCCAATATTACTTCCGAGAACGTACGTTCCTACTTGACTCAACTAATATATTGCTTCCGCCTAGGTATATCTCGCGAGAAGGCCATGAAGGCAAAGTTAAAGGGATTGGAGCTCACACGGATTCTTACCAACATCCGTTTTTCCCGCGGACCATTGACGGCTGGAATAAAAAAGGGGGAAGTGTGAGTGATCAGCAAGTACCCTCCGCTAGATGCCGTAAGGTGGTTTGCGTAGATGTAGCTGTAGATGTGTGCCTTTGCCATCATCCCATCTTTGAACTGAGTTAGCCAACTAGTTACAGTGTGGACGCACAATTTAATGTAGACTCCGATCTACGTATAATTTGGCATTTTTCACATTAATAAAAATTACTGAAGGTGAAAGAAGCAGTAAGTGATAGAAAACAACATAAAAGCAATAGGCGCGGACCTTTGAACTTGGCATTTACCCACTGAGCCATACATGTGTAATTTCCTTAGCAGGAAATTCTGTAAATGCGAACATTTTTGGTTAGGCTTTACCGTGGCTGTTACTGATATCAATTAAAGCTATAAGTTTACAATTACATTTTATTTTAACTGCGTGTTTCTGTTGCTGAAACAATTATCTTCAAGTGGGTTTATAAGAACTAATACGAAGTATACATTATGTGTTGTCTGTACGACTTTGATGTAACTTGTGACTCTCCAAGGGTTATACGCTCTCTTTCTGTAGTATTTGCATCACATACACTCTGCAAACAAAGTGTACCCTATCTGACCAAAAATATCTGGATATTCTCACGCATTGTGGAATTGAGCACTAGACGTCAAGAGAGACTGACCCGACAGTACAAAAGGAGGCGGGGAGAGTTGTGTGTCAGTAGACAAGCAGTAACGCCAGAATGGATCCGTTAAGAAAGCTCAGTGACTTCGAATCTGAACTAGACAATGTATGTCACCTAAGCAATAAATCCTCCTGGGACATTTTAGCCCTTATGAAAGTGTCCAAGTCGACTGTTGGCAATGTGATTCTGAAGACGAAACCTAAAGGAACAACCACAGTTAAAACAAAACCATGCAGATCTTATGTACTGGCGGTCAGGAAGCGTCGAACATGGCGGAAGCTGCTGCAAAGATTGGCATCGCATCTACGGAAGGACTCATTCTTGAGTTCCAAAGTGCTACCAGCAGTCCAGCTTGCACAGTGTCTGTGCTTAGGGAGTTAAAAATATTGGAACACAATGGCTGAGCAGCTTCTCATGTCACACATTTCTGTAGCCAATGCTGAGCTTGAGGTCGTGTAAAGAACGACTTCACTGGACAGTGGATGATTGGGAACGTGTGATTTCAAATGATGAACGACCCCATGCCCTATGACAATCTGATGAAAGTGTTGGTGTTTGGCTGATGCCTGGGGAACGTTACCTGACGTCATGTAAAGTGCCTACAGTGACGCACGAAGCAGATGATATTACAGTATGGTGATGTTTTTCGTGGTTAGAGTGTGGTAGTTTAATTGCCCTAAAGCAAACGTTGAATGCTGAGGAATATGTGAATGCTGAAGAAAATGAACAAGTTTTACAACAATGTGTGATGCGTACGGTAGAGCAGCAGTTCGAAGACAATAATTGTATCAGCATCACAATACATCCTGCCATAAAGGAGCACCTGTGAGACAATTGTTTGTAGCCAATAACTTTCCTGACATGGACTGGCCTATCCAGAGTCCCGACCTGAACGCAATGGAACACCTTTGGGATGTTTGAAAGTCGACTTCGTTCCAGGCAATAGTGTGAAACATTATTTAGCTTCTTTGGTTTCAGCTCTTGAGGAAGAATGGGCTGCCATTCTTCCTTCATAGACATGCAAACACCTCACTGAAAATATCCCCAACGGAGTTCACATAGTCATAAAGGAAGCAGGTAGGAAAGAATATAATAGTTTAACGTCCAGTCGACATCGAGGTCATTAGAGCCGGAGTCACAGCTCGAAATGTTTCAAAGATGGGAAGGAAATCGGCCATGTACTTTCAAAGGAACCATCCCGATACTTGGCTGGAGCGATTTAGAGATATCACAGAAAACCTAAATCTCGATGGTTGGACGCGCATTTGAACCGTCGTTCCGCCGAGTGCGAAGCCAGTGTGCTGACCACTGCGCTACCTCGCTCGATGCTGTCATAAAGGAGAAGGGTGGACACAACCCATACCAATGTCCACTGATAGCTCTCCAGGTGCTTTTGATAAGATAGTGTATCTGATATAAATACGACGTAGAAAGGATCGTGGATTGCCAAAAGTTACATCAAAGTCGTAAACACAACACATACAGTACATGTCGTGTTAATTTATAAAAATCCATCTGATGGATGATTGAAGCATGTAGTGAAAATAAAATAAATTGTGACTGGTAAGAGTAAACTTGTAGTTTTTATTGAAGTAATATTTATTTAAATGTTCAGTTCACAACTTACTTCATCTCTTGTATTACGAGGACTGTTCGGAAAGTAAGATCCGATCGGTCGCGGAATGGAAACCAAAGTGAAAATCAAAATTTTTTTTGTTCGCAACAGTTAACCACACCTTCCAGCTACCTTTCTAAATAGTCACCGCTCCGACTTAGACATTTGTCGTGGCGTTGTACAGACTTTCCAGTATCCTCCCCGCAGAAAGCAACCGCCTGTGCCTTCCGCCAATTCTCTACACTGGTCTGCTTTTCGTTGTTTGTGGCAAAATGTTGTCTTCATAGACAGCGGTTCATGTGAGCAGAGATGAACATCGGAGGGAGCCAATTAAGGGATGTATTGTGGGTGACCAAACACTTCCCATCCAGAACGTTGTAGGAGCGTCTTCATTGCCCCTGCAGAATGCGGCTGAGAATTGTCCTGACGAAAGAAACGCACGACATTTATGTTATGTGAGCTGCATAGCTTCAGGCGAAATCTCTCACCAGATCCACATGCTTGGCGGGAGACACTGTTGTTTTAGGCACTTCTACGTGATCACTTTGCGCTGTGAACTGAAAAGAGCGACGTGAAGCGATCGACAGGCACACTAAAGACACTGTCTAACACATGTGCAGAGCTCCATTGAATTTTCACTGTGGTTTCCATTTCGAACCAAATCGGACTTTACTTTGCGAATACCCCTCGCATAAATACACTTCTATTTTCTATGTCATGACTTACATGTAAGGATCCAAAAACGGAAATCATTTTGACCATTGTTGATAGAAAGATTTTGAAACAATTATTTGTAGTTCGATATTTTTGATCCCCACTACAATAAAGACGTCATCGGATTACGCTCTTGGAAATGCGACAAAACTTACGTATACCACTGCACAAATGTTCTCAAAATTTTTAAGTAATTTAGCTGTTTTTAATTTCTGCTCCTCGTCGCTCGGCACACGATCAACAAGGGGTAAGAGATCGCAGTGTATGTATGAAGAATTCGCCAAAGAACCTCCGACAACGTTGAAATCTAGGGGAGTTTAACCTCGTTCCTCCACTGAATCGAAGACCTTCTACTAATCAGTTTACGAGCAGCAGTAGGCAGAGGGCATTTCTGCCGAAAGTGCACTCATTGCCATAAGCGTGATATAACGATTATTGCTCACATACCCCCTGCAGAACGACAGACACGTCGGCACGCAGAGGTCTCCATCACGGCAACGAGTTCCGTGCAAGCTCGCATTGCGTGCTTTACAAGCTTCTGCGGCTATCGTGTCACGAGCACACATCAAAGAGAAATTTCCTCCGTTCACAGCTATTAACCCACTCAGTCGACAGCCAATAACATCTTTTATTGCCAAGCCGCTGCCCTCTATCTCTCTGGTACCTATTAAAGTCATACACTTCTGCGAAGGCTTCTTCCTGATCTAGATACGATATACTTCCAAGCCTTCAAGAGATATGTTAGTATGACATTCCTTCATGGAATATGATAATAATACAGATTACAAACGGATAATATTACATACTGTTATTAGTTAGTTACGTCTTTCCTGGATCATTTCAACGCGACTTTTTAATTTAAATGATATGTGACGGATCGGATTACAGAATATGTGTATATGATTAGTTTCACGGGATGGTTACACGCTGGCCATTTACTGCATAGTACAATGGACTAAATTTAACATTAAAGAACATATTTTTCTGTCCTTCTCAAGAAATCACACTTTTTTTGTCGTCTCTCTTCTAACTAGTTTGATGCGGCTCGCCACGAATTCCTCTCCTGTGCTAACCTCTTTGTTTCAGAGTAGCACTTGCAACCAACGTCCTCCATTATTTGTGAGATGTATTCCAATCTCTGTCTTCCTCTGCAGTTTTTGCCCTCTACAGCTCCCTCTAGTACCATGGAAATCATTCCCTCATGTCTTAATAGGTGTGCTATCATCCTGTCCCTTCTCATTATCAGTGTTTTCCACATAATCCTTTCCTCTCCGCGCAGAACCTCCTCATTCCTTACCTTATCAGTCCGCCCAATTTTCAACATTCGTCTGTAGCACAACGTCTCAAATGTCTCGATTCTCTTCTGTTCCGGTTTCCCCACAGTCCATGTTTCACTACCATACAATGCTGTACTCCAAACGTACATTCTCAGAAATTTCTTCCTCAAATTAAGGCCGTTATTTGATATTAGTAAACTTCTCTTGGCCAGAAATGCCCTTTTTGCCTTTGCTAGTCTGCTTTTGATGGATTTCTTGCTCCGTGCGTCATTGATTATTTTACTGCCTGGGTAGCAGAATTCCTTAACCTCATGTACTTCGTGACCATCAAATCCTCATGTTAAGTTTCTCGCTGTTGTCATTTCTGCTACTTCTCACTACCTTCGTCTTTGCTCGCTTTACTTTCAATCCATATTCTGTACTCATTAGACTGTTCATTTCGTTCACCAGATCATGTAATTCCTCTTCAATTTCACGCAGGACGGCAATGTCATCAGCCAATCGTATCACTAATATCCTTTCACCTTCAATTTTAATTCCACTCCTTAACCTTTCTTTTATTTCCATCATTGCTTCCTCAATGTACAGATCGAACAATAGGAGTGAAAGACTGCATACTTGTCTTATACCATTTTTAATACGAGCACTTCGTTCTTTGTCGTTCACTCTTATTATTCCCTCTTGGCTGTCGTACATATTGTGTGTGACCCGTCTCTCCCTATAGCTTACCCCTACTTTTTCCAGAATTTCGAATATTTTGCACCATTTTACATTGTCGAACGCTTTTTCCAGGTCGATTAATTCTATGAACGTGTCCTGATTTTTCTTTAGTCTTGCTTCCATTATTAAACACAACGTCAGAATTGCCTCTCTCATGCCTTTACCTTTCCTTAAGCCAAATTGATCATCATCTAGCGCATCCTCAATTTTCTTTTCCATTCTTCTGTATAGTAATCTTGTAAACAACTTGGATGCATGAGCTTTTAAGCTGATTGTGCTATAATTTTCGCACTTGTCAGTTCTTGCCGTCTTCGGAATTGTGTGGATGATGCTTTTCCGAAAGTCAGATGGTATGTCGCCAGACTCATACATTCTACACACCAACGTGAATAGTCGTTTTGTTGCCACTCCCTCCAATAATTTTAGAAATTATCATGGAATGTTACCTATCCCTTCTGCCTTATTTGACCTTAAGTCCTCCAAAGCTCTTTTATGTTCTGATCCTAATGGTGGATCCCCGATATCTTCTAAATCGACTCCTGTTTCTTCTTCTATCAATCAGACAAATCTTCCTCCTCATAGAGGCTTTCAATGTATTCTTTTCACCTATCCGCTCTCTCCTCTGCATTTAACAGTGGAATTCCCTTTGCACTCCTCATGTTATCACCTCTGCTTTTACTGTCACCGAAGGTTGTTTTCACTTTCCTGTACGCTGAGTCTGTCTTTTCGACAATAATTTCTTTTTCGATGACTTCAAATTTTCCTGCAGCCATTTCGTCTTAGCTTCCCTGTACTTTCTATTTATTTCATTCCTCAGTGACTTGTATTTCTGTATTCCTGAGTTTCCCGTAACATTTTTGTACTTCCTCCTTTCATTGATCAATTGAAGTATTTCCTCTGTTAACCATGGTTTCTTCGCAGTTACCGTCTTCGTACCAATGTTTTCTTCCCAACTTCTGTGGTGACCCTTTTTAGAGATGTCCATTCCTCTTCAACTGTACTGCCTACTGAGCTATTCCGTATTGCTGTATCTATAGCCTTAGAGAACTTCAACCGCATCTCGTCATTCCTTAGTACTTCCGTATCCCACTTCTTTGCTTATTGATTCTTCCTGACTAATGTCTTAAACTTTAGCCTACTCTTCATCACTAGCAAATTGTGATCTGAGTCTATATCTGCTCCTGGGTACGCCTTACAATCCAGTATCTGATTTCGGAATCTGACCATGATGTCATCTAACTGTAATCTTCCCGTATCACCCGGAGTTTTCCAAGTATACCTCCTCCTCTTGTGTTTCTTGAACGAAGTATTGGGTATTATTAGCTGAAACTTGTTACAGAACTCAATTAGTCTTTCTCCTCTCTTATTCCTTGTTCCAAGTCCCTATTCTCGTATAACCTTTTCTTCTACTTCTTCCCCTACAACTGCATTAGATTTTCATCCCCCTTTATATATTGTATTACCCTTCCAATATCGTCATATACTTTTCCCTTTATATACTGTATTACCCTTCTAATATCCTCATATACTTTTTCTATCTCTTTATCTTCAGCTTGCGACGTCGGCATGTATACCTGAACTATCGTTGTCCGTGTTGGTTTGCTGTCGATTCTGATAAGATCAACCCTATCACTGAACTGATCACAGTGACATACTCTCTGCCCTACCTTCCTATTCTGTTAAGATTTCTTACATCCTGCTCCAAACTCTTAACCTCATGAGTGTGTGGTGTAAGATCGACTTGACAAGGATCAAGCAGATTGACATTAGGTGCAAGTTGGCTAGCAGTACTGTTAATATAAACAAGTCTCTATGTTTTGAATAAAATAGCTGCAGCTGACTGTAACATACAAATTAAAATAATATTTCAATTTATTTTCATTCACATTTAGATATTCTAAGAATCATACAAACAGCAATCCGTCCCCGGTCGCTGAGTAGTCAGCGTTACGGAATGTCAATCCTAAGGGCCCAGGTTCGATTTCCGGCTGGGTCGGAGATTTTCTCCGCTCAGGGACTGGGTGTTGTGTTGTCCTCATCATCATCATTTGATACACATCGACGCACAAGTCGCCGAAGTGGCGTCAAATCGAAAGACTTGCACCCGGTGAACGGTCTACCCCACGGGAGGCCCTAGTCACACATTTACATTTTACTCTTCTGGAGTCACCGCTTACAACGAACAGCACGTTATCTCCAAATGCTACCAGTCCTCTTATGTTACCGCTGTCATCTGACTTCTCTAGTACGGGTTCCAATGCTGTATCCCAGCTCTCTGGTCCATAGACTCATCCCCGCGGACAGGCTTTTGTTATGGTCTTCGTTATTTCCTTTCCTGGGCATATGAAAGTTGCATGTCTTCTGCAACAGTAGTCTCTCAGGTGGTTGTGCAGTGCCTCTGGACACTCCAACTTCCTAAGGCGACTAAAGAGAGACAGTCACCATAGGTTATCGAAAGCGGCAGTAATATCGATCATGATCAATAGAGTGTACGTAAAATGAGTATCTGTCACTAGCGAGATCGCCCTATTAATTGCGTTTTCAGTTGATTTACCTCTTCTAAATCCGTATATGTGAGGGTTCATCCCTTGTAGTGGTCTATAAACTTATAATATTTTGCGTAATAACTTTTCAAATATCTTACCAAGAACGTTCAGACGATAAATTCGTCAGTAGGATTTTCGTATAATCGGATCCCGCTCTTCCCTTTTACTGATAATCACTACCTCGGCATTCTTCCACGGTATAGGTGCCCTTCTTTGCAAGAGACACTCGTTGTGCACTTCACTTTAGCAGGTGCCTATTTGGTTACATAAGGCTTGTATTATGTCGGCTGGGATTCCGTCCAGTACTGGTGATTTTCTTTCATTTTTAGCCTGAGAATTGTTTGCCTAATTTCTTTTTGTGCGAAGGGGTACACAAGCCTATTGTTTCTAAAGTATTCCTGTAACATAGTCCGTGATCTAAGCTGATCTTCTGCCTCGACTTTTTCTTCGTTGTCAGGAAGCAGTCTTTTCATCAGTAGGGCAGCTGACTGTTCCCAACTTTCTGTTACTGTTCCATAATTTCCTTTGAGCGTGGACAAGACTGTCAGCGATCGTCCTCTTTTCCCAGACTATTTTGTATGTTACTCCCCGGGGATCGGGTTTTTAAGTTAGTCTCCACGAAGTGTTTCCTTCGTTCCATTTTCGTTTTCCATAACTCTTCCTTACTGTACCTATGTGGTCTTAGGATTCTTTCTTTTTGTATCATGCTGCTCTGTTATAACTTCGTGGCTATTCTTGTTTCACATCTTAATTTTTGCAGCGCCTCGGTACAGATGCAAGTTATACCTCTAGAAGGAGCTTTCCTGATAGGTATCGACGCTTCCATTGCAGTATCTACGGCCGCTCTCAGTAATTCGGCTTTAACGTCTCCATCGTCATCCAGCCAAGGACTCTCTGGACACTGAAACTCTCTTCTGAATTCTTCCAAGTTAGCCTTATTGATAATGGATTTGGGCGTCATGCGCACGTTTCCTGTGGTATCTTGGATTTCCCTTCAGTGACGATGTGGCGTCTGATACTGTGATCACTCGATGTCATTTCACTCTCAATCCTTTGGCTTTCACAGGGCGCGCTGCTGCCATATTTGCTAGAGTGACATTGCTCCGACCCTCCCTTCCGTATGTTGGCGGATTGCGAGATGTATTCAGTATTTGTAGATTGAGTTCCACGATGGCTTCTTCTAGTCATCTTCCACAGTTATCAGTCGGGCAGCTATGCTACAATATTGACTTCGCATTTGCATCAATGGCGTAAAGAAGAGGCTTAATTTATCCTAGATGACTAATACCGTCTTAACTTTAGCAAATACTTACCGATATCGTGACTAAATAAAGACATAGCAACCAAGATGCAGCTCTCCTTCCCAGTTGACACTTCCTAACAGATTACGTGTTCTGATCAATACTGTTGTACTGTATATGGTCAGTGAA
The DNA here is from genome assembly GCF_021461395.2 of Schistocerca americana. Taxonomy (NCBI): domain Eukaryota; kingdom Metazoa; phylum Arthropoda; class Insecta; order Orthoptera; family Acrididae; genus Schistocerca; species Schistocerca americana. Next base: position 279,211,771 of record NC_060122.1, read on the forward strand.
GGGTTGGGGGGGGGGGGGGGAGGTTGTTACATATGCCTCGTGACGACAGTGTGCAGGAGGTCGGGCGGTCAAGACTTGAGAGTGGGCATCCAGGATTCCCGTTAAATGACAGAACAGGAAATTACGTACAATAAAGAGAATATATTTCAGTGTATGCCATACAAGGGGCGCGCCTAAGGTCGGAAGTTACCAGGTTTAGGCCAGTCTAGGAGGTCGAACAATTAATTGAAATGGGCAACGGAAGGGGAAGCGGTTCATGTTAACTTACGTTGGTGGCTGGTCGTGAACAACAGAGCCAGAGGCTCTGCCTTCCGAAAAGACGTCTGTTCTGCTCGAGGTCTGGATTACAGGAGAGAGAGGCAACTGTATTCCGCACCGCAGAACACTCCAGCGCCCACACACGTGACCTGTATCTCACGGACGCTATTGGCTAAAACCAATGGCGTGAATTCGCTAGCAGTTTCAGCAGAGGTCTCAGGGTGCCTTTTGTCAGCAGCTTTAAGTGGACAGGACTGCCTCAGTTTTGAAAGACAGGCAACTTGTGTCATGTAGGCACAGCGTAAGTTGTTCTAGGAGTAAATTTGTAAAGATTTGACTTGGCCTTTGAAATACATTTTTTAAACCTATTCCCTAAAATATTCCTTTAGTGGCTTCCATCATGTACACTGTGATATCTTTATCATAGTACCGGCCTTGTTAAATACTATTTTCGCTGCCATAGGATGTTGCCCTTGGTAGTTATTGACATACTGGGGACCCTTCCGGCTTAGTATACGGTTCTTGAAGGTAGAGAAGTTAGTGATGGTGGATGTTGGGATCGGGAGCGAAGTCTACGTTCAAACTCATCTCATACCAAAGGTGTTCCATGGAGTTCAGGTCGGGACTCTGGATAGGCCAGTCCATTTCAGGAATGTTATTGTCTACAAATCATTGCGTCACTGATGCTGCTTTATAGCAGATGCTGCAGATACAGTCATTATCTCCAACTCAAGTTACCTTCGATTAGGAATGTGGATTCACTCAGCGACAGTGACATGAACTTTCAAGATGATGAAGCACAGCAATCAGTCGTCCTTTTCTTTCAGGTTTTATTAAACCAGAACTAGATTTTGGGCAGTGCCTACCCATTATCAGAGGACTATTTCATAGTTTCAATACATGTCATAGTACATCAATCCTCTGTTGTTCGGGCTTTGGAAATTTGGAAATTTGTGGGAAGGTCTTAAGGGACCTAACTGCTGAGGTCATCGGTCCCTAAGCTTACACACTACTTAATCTAACTTAAACTAAATTACGCTAAGGACAACACACACACCCATGCCCGAGGGAGGACTCGGAGACAGCCGCGCGAACGATGACAAGGCCCCTTAGACCGCTCGGCTACCCCGAGCGGCCTGTTCGGGCTTCTGCCACAGTTCTGTGTGTTCTCCGCAAAGCCTACCTTCATTATACAGTAATTTTGAATGAACTGCGACAGAAACCCGAACAACAGGAGACTGACGTACTAGGACATGTAGTGAATCTATGAAAAAGTGCACTGATAATGGCTAGGCACTAGCCGAAATCTAGATTTGCTTTAATAAAACCTGAAAGAAAAGGACGACTGATTGCTGTGCTCCATCATTTTGAAATTATCTGCGACTGTTGCCCTATTGTACACAGCGCACGATGACGTAGAATGTGCCCATTTTCTTCAGGATATAGCGTTTTCTTGAGCACAAGCAGACGACCACACCCGAACTACTAAAAACATCCTCATACCGCAACGCTATCCCCTCCGGACTTCACTGTTGGCACTACAGATGTCGCAGGTGACGTTCTCTAGGCATTCTAAAAACCCAGATCCTTCCACCGGCATGGCGTGGTTTATGGTTCCCAGTTATCCACTGTGCAGTGACGTCGTTCTTTACCCGACCTCAAGCGTCGCTTAGCATCGAGTTTATAAATATGTGGCTTATGAGGAGCTGCTGGACCATCGTACCCCATTCGTTTAAATCCCTAAGCACAGTTTTGCTAGCTTGACTCCGGGTGGCACTTTGGAACTCACAAATGATTACCTCTGTCGATTTCATGCAGTTTTATACCTTACTCTCCGCAATGCTCTACGGTTTCTGCTTTGTAAATCCTCATCGCTAGTTTTGTAAAGGCCTCATCGCTACTGCTGTGGATGCCAAATATGTGAGTTCGTGAAACGGCTTCTTGTGTGGTACACCGCTAAGACAATTTCTCCCTGCCACTGTTACAGAGCTATGCCCCAGCATCACGTAACAGGATAGGAGAACGAAGGTTCTACAGCACTGCAACAAACTAGTAACAAAGTCACACAAATGAGTTAAAAGGTTTACTTATTTTTGTACCTAGTTGAATAACGAAGTCTGCAACACTGCTTGTAATACACTCCTGGAAATGAAAAAAAGAACACATTGACACCGGTGTGTCAGACCCACCATACTTGCTCCGGACACTGCGAGAGGGCTGTACAAGCAATGATCACACGCACGGCACAGCGGACACACCAGGAACCGCGGTGTTGGCCGTCGAATGGCGCTAGCTGCGCAGCATTTGTGCACCGCCGCCGTCAGTGTCAGCCAGTTTGCCGTGGCATACGGAGCTCCATCGCAGTCTTTAACACTGATAGCAAGCCGCTACAGCGTGGACGTGAACCGTATGTGCAGTTGACGGACTTTGAGTGAGGGCGTATAGTGGGCATGCGGGAGGCCGGGTGGACGTACCGCCGAATTGCTCAACACGTGGGGCGTGAGGTCTCCACAGTACATCGATGTTGTCGCCAGTGGTCGGCGGAAGGTGCACGTGCCCGTCGACCTGGGACCGGACCGCAGCGACGCACGGATGCACGCCAAGACCGTAGGATCCTACGCAGTGCCGTAGGGGACCGCACCGCCACTTCCCAGCAAATTAGGGACACTGTTGCTCCTGGGGTATCGGCGAGGACCATTCGCAACCGTCTCCATGAAGCTGGGCTACGGTCCCGCACACCGTTAGGCCGTCTTCCGCTCACGCCCCAACTTCGTGCAGCCCGCCTCCAGTGGTGTCGCGACAGGCGTGAATGGAGGGACGAATGGAGACGTGTCGTCTTCAGCGATGAGAGTCGCTTCTGCCTTGGTGCCAATGATGGTCGTATGCGTGTTTGGCGCCGTGCAGGTGAGCGCCACAATCAGGACTGCATACGACCGAGGCACACAGGGCCAACACCCGGCATCATGGTGTGGGGAGCGATCTCCTACACTGGCCGTACACCACTGGTGATCGTCGAGGGGACACTGAATAGTGCACGGTACATCCAAACCGTCATCGAACCCATCGTTCTACCATTCCTAGACCGGCAAGGGAACTTGCTGTTCCAACAGGACAATGCACGTCCGCATGTATCCCGTGCCACCCAACGTGCTCTAGAAGGTGTAAGTCAACTACCCTGGCCAGCACGATCTCCGGATCTGTCCCCCATTGAGCATGTTTGGGACTTGATGAAGCGTCGACTCACGCGGTCTGCACGTCCAGCACGAACGCTGGTCCAACTGAGGCGCCAGGTGGAAATGGCATGGCAAGCCGTTCCACAGGACTACATCCAGCATCTCTACGATCGTCTCCATGGGAGAATAGCAGCCTGCACTGTTGCGAAAGGTGGATATACACTGTACTAGTGCCGAAATTGTGCATGCTCTGTTGCCTGTGTCTATGTGCCTGTGGTTCTGTCAGTGTGATCATGTGATGTATCTGACCCCAGGAATGTGTCAATAAAGTTTCCCCTTCCTGGGACAATGAATTCACGGTGTTCTTATTTCAATTTCCAGGAGTGTATAACACAAAAAAGGTCCTCAATGTCTCACTGCAGATAATCTTAGGTAAACTTCACAATACATAGCAAATGCAATTTACAACAACTGTCTGTTCACTTCTAAGAGTTCACTAACCGACGTTCCCTGCCTAAGTCACCCCTGGACCATGAGCTATAACCAATTGGGCGAAAGCTGCTCTTCTCTTTTCCGAGTAGGCTTCTGTCCGTTGTCGTCCGGTCATTGGCGTATTGTACTCGGCCGGCAATTGGCCGAGGCGAGGTCGGTATCTTCATCCTCAGCGCCGCCCGTGACGTGGATGGAACTGGCGCAAGTGGCGAGTCTCAACGGCGCTGGCGCCAGCACTCATCTTTGCGCCTGTGGTGTTTTTGCCCTGGCAGTGTCTTGTTCGGATGACACGGCATCCTGTTCGTCAGTAACTGAGGTCTCCCTGGTTTTGGCTAAGCCGTGCTTGTTACTTCGTGTTTCCGTTCCACAGTCACATCACCAACAGTCGACTTGGGCAGCTTTACAAGAGTTGAAATGTCCCTAATGAGTTTGTTAGTCATGTGGCATCCAATGACCATTCTGCTGTTACTACTTTTCTGCTCACAACATGTAATATCTCTGGCTTAGTCAGCCATTATATTAGGCTCCAAGAAGCTGTTCCCAGAGCAGTGGAGATGCAAGAAGTATATAGATGACGAAATGTGGTGTGAGGTACCTGTGACAGATGTTAGATTCGATACCATTCCCGTGAGAAAGACCGCCTGCATAATGCTACTGCTCTATGATTGGCTGCTGTGTTCGGAGCAAGGGCGCCAAAACGTTAAAGTATAGTTATTATTATTAGTTAAACTACTCACTGGACTGACTTCACTTTTTAATATAAATATCTCTCAACAGCTGGCTATCAATGTCATTTTAGAATTATTAACAACAATTTAAATCAAAAACAAAAGACTGACGAAATTGCAGACGAAGCACTTCGGAAGCGTTCGGGTCACGCCTTTTCTGGTGTGGCGCGCGAAGTGGTCCGGGCTGTTCGTAAAAAAAAATGGTTCAAATGGCTCTGAGCACTATGGGACTTAACTTTTGAGGTCATCAGTCCCCTAGGACTTAGAACTACTTAAACCTAATTAATCTAAGGACATCACACACATCCATGCCCGAGGCAGGATTCGAACCTGTGACCGTAGCGGTGGGGCGGTTCCAGGCTGTAGCGCCTAGAACCGCTCGGCCACTCTGGCCGGCAATGCGCTGTTCGTCACTCTGGATTAGGCAGTCGAAAAGAACAGACACGTTGTCTGTCGTAGGATATGTTTCCAACTTTTAATTTCCTGTTCGTCACTCTGGATTAAGCAGTCGAGATGTACAGTCATGTTGTCTGTGGCAGGATGTGTTTGCCAGTTTTCAGTATTAAAAGGTTCACTCCGGTAGTCATGAGGCTCAGACATGTGCCACAAATAGTGTAAAATACATTTTCGTAAACATTGTGCTTGATCATGTACTTTGCTGTATCAGAAGCTGTCGTATTAAGATCATGTAGTATTGACGTGTGGCTATATTAAAATACGCGAGTGGCATCCCAAAGAAGCGACACATTATTTCAGAATAGAACCTCGCTAAAAGTCAGTTTCAGCTTCAAGATACAGAACATACGACCTGCGTGCTGTTTTCTGTGCTGGGGACATCAACTTGAAGACAGCAGGTTAGTGAACTATAACAGAACCTTCGTATTCCACACAGTGCAGTGGAAACAACTAGGCGTCTCACGTGTACTGCATGCACAGAACAAATGTGCTCAGTGACACGCCATCTGCAGTAATGCAGAGGAGGTAAAGGACGATTATCGTTATTAACACCTACAATCAATTCATTCTTCCTTTCATGCCGTAAACACAACACTTCGCGCCTTCTTTTATACTGTTGCATCCGCCTCTCGTGACTTCTAGTGGTCAATTCCCGATTATAATGACGTGTCCAAATAGTTTTGATTAGATAGTGTAATTTGAAATGTAAAGAGAAAGGTGAGGAGGAGTTTGTAGGACGATCTTTCTACGGCAGTGGACGAAAAATGACGGTGGTAATCACGCTAATGATAATGATGTGATCTAAAGAACTGAAGATATCCCCTGAATCGATTATAAAATTAAAATATATCTCATTTCTGAAGAAAAAAATGTTCCAGAGGAAATGAGAAGACAGACACACCTTTCCAATGTCAGATTCTTTTTTCTTCGTAGGTAAGATGCCAAGAGGTGAAAAATTTCATTTTCTACAATTGCGTAATAAGCGAAAGCTTCGAAAAAATAATATAAAGTGAGTAAGCCGAGAAACAGCAATTTCAGTGATGTCCTGTGGCATTATCAAAATGAAGCTTCAAGGTTACGGCGCGTCAAAAAAACGAGAGCACCGCCGGAATAATTAGAATTACATCACCGCAACAAAAGGGACGATTACAAAGACGTCAAATCTGGAAAAGGCGCAACGCAGAAGGAGGCAGGAGATTCCATAACAAGAGGGGCTTAATTTCCAGCGGGAAAGACGAAAATTAAACGTCGCTTTCAGTGCCTTAATTAATTTGCACCAGTGTGCCGCAGGAGAGGTCTTGAACTTATTTCATTCAAAGCGCCTGCGGCGTGTGCCGCGAGGAACTAAATTAATACGAGTGTATGGATCTGAATCTGGGCCATACTCGAGCGGCCGCCGTCGCTGCCGTAATTAATTACGGGCCGGTCCGTCTGAAATAAACGCGCCTTTGGAGAGGCGAGCAGAGCAGAGGAGCCAGCCGGCGCTACTCACGCAGATCTCAGTGGACCGGGTCCTCAGCGACGGCTGCCCAGCGTCTGCGCGCCCCCGCCGGACGCTGCCATGGATCTGCCCTCCTGCAACATGCACAACCGAGGACTCCATCAGTATGTGTGCGTCTCACATCAGCAACAACTAGAGTTGTAAAGCTACCGTAGGCTACCATAAGTAACGGTAGTCTGCGGTAGTTTTCCTAGTAACCTTCCTCAGTTAAGATCAACCTGCGTTACCCCTGCACGTTAGGTGTGTCGCATACCTATCAGGCTTTACGACATACCGATCTCTTTATTTACGTATGCAGTCAGTGTCTTACTAGGTTCCCAAACCAGATGTGGTGAAACATCTAGAAACTGAGTGATAATATACACTGAAGAGCCAAAAAACTGGTGCACCTGCTTAATACCGTGTCGGGCCCCCACGAGCACGCATAAGTGGCATGGACTCGGCTAATGTCTGAATTAGTGCTGGAGGGAACTGACACCATGAATCCTGCAGGGCTGTCCACAAATCCGCAAGAGTACTAGGGGGTGGAGACCTCTTCTGAACAGCACGTTGCAACGCATCCCAGGTATGCTCAATAATGTTCGTGTCTGGGGAGTTTGGTGGCCAGCGGACGTGTGAGTGTCGCGCTGTCCTGCTGGAATTGCCCAAGTCCGTCGGAATGCACAATGGACGTGAATGGTTCCAGGTGATAGACAGGATGCTTACGTAAGTGTCACCTTTCAGAGTCGTATCTAGACGTACCAGGGGTCCCATATCACTCGCCGGCCGCTGTGGCCGAGCGGTTCTAGGCCCTTCAGTCCGGAACCGCGCTGCTGCTACGGTCGCAGGTTCGAATCCTGCCTCGGGCATGGATGTGTGTGATGTCGTTAGGTTAGTTAGGTTTAAGTAGTTCTAAGTCTAGGGGACTGATGACCTCAGATGTTAAGTCTCATAGTGCTTAGAGCCATTTGAACCATATTACTCCAACTGCACACGCCTCACACCGTTACAGAGCCTCCACCAGCATGAACAGTCCCCTGCTGACATGCAGGGTCCGTGGATTCATGAGGTTATCTCCATACCCGTACACTTCCAGCCGCTCGATACAATTTGAAGCGAGACCCGTACGACCAGGCAATGTGTTTCCAGTCATCAACATCCCAATGTCGGTGTTGACGGGCCGAGGCGAGGCGTAAAGCTTTTTGCCGTGCAGTCAGTAAGGGTCCACGAATGGGCCTTAGGCTCCGAAAGCCCATATCTATGATGTTCCGTTGAATGGTTCCCACGCTGACACTTGTTGATGGTTCAGCAATGAAATCTACAGCAATTTGCGGCAGGGTTGCGCTTCCGTCACGTTGAACGATTCTCTTCAGGCGTCATTGGTCCTGTTCTTGCAGTATCTTTTTCCCGCCGCAGCGATGTCGAAAATTTGGTGTTTTACCGGATTCATGATGTCGTCGTGTGACTAGGTCCTCCCGTTGGTTAGACCGTTCGCCGGGTGCAAGTCTTTCCGACTTGACGCCACTTCGGCGACTTGCGCATCGATGGGGATGAAATGATGATGATGATTAGGACGACACAACACCCAGTCCCTGAGCGGAGAAAATCTCCGACCCAGCCGTGAATCGAACCCGGGCCCTTAGGATTGACATTCTGTCGCGCTGGCCGCTCAGCTACCGGGTACGGACTACCAGATTCCTGTTATTCACAGTACGCTCGTGAAATGGTCGTAATCTTCATCGCTGCCTCGGAGATGCTGTGTACCATCGTTCCTGTGCAGACTATAACACCACATTCAAACGCACTTAAATGTTGATAATTTACCATTGTAGCAGCAGTAACCGATCTAACAACTGCGCCAGACACCTGTTGTCTTATATAGGCGTTGCCGATCTGCCTGTCTACACATCTTTGTATTTGAATACGCGTGCCCATACCGCTTTCTTTGGCGCTTCAGTGTATAAATGGCCACATAACCACTTGTTATCTTCCCGTCTGTTACTTAAAAATAAACAGTATTTACAGCAAAATTGAAATTTTCAGTGTTTAATCCAGGTTTTATAGCGAAACTGAAATTTCCAAGTCAGTGCAACCATACTGCCATTGCCGTCACATATTTTGGTACTCCACAACTCAGTGAGTCTTCTACAAAATATTTGCAGTTACATACTACGAACACTTATAGAGTACTTCCCGTTGACCTAGAATCATGAAATTTGGCAAGCTGCAAGTTTTCACCGTAAACGTAAAGGAAAAAGTACGAATATTGTTAATTTGTAACTACATCACACAAAAATTCTTTTTGGCATTTGTTATTCGACCGTTTGGTCGTCTCTTAAGAGTGCTTTTTTCTCAGGAACGGATGGACATATTAAGTTGAAATTTATGTTACATACTAAGATATATGATCCCTTGACGATAGGAAAAAATTAAGCTTATAAGTGAATGCAAAATGACACAACCATTTATGTCACATGTTTTGATACTCGCAAGCCCACCCATCAAAAAGTGTAGGGTACTTCCCGTTGACCTAGGTCATGAAATTTGGTAAGAAGCAAGGTTTCCTATACATGTAAAGAAAAAAATCCGAAAATTGTTTATTTGTAATTATATCGCACGAAAAAATATATCGTTTGTCATTTATTATTCGACTTCAAATTTAGAATTTAAACATTCCCCAAAGTCTTGAAGTCTCGGGACCGATATCTTCCCAGTATCAACCTCATTAATAGTCAAACATCGTCGGGATTCTCGATTCCCGGGATGGATGAGCTGTCTATATACATATCTACATCTCATTTAGCAGTTATAAAAAACACCCAATGGCCATTGCCATTGCCAACAGATGGCGAAACGTTGGAGAATTGACAGTGCGATCACCTAACCAGGAGAACTTAATTGAATGTGACTGCCCTTGGAACGCTATGCTTACATTCTTATAAAAACCTAATAGAAACTGTCAGTGCGGAGCTGTATCAAACGAACGCCTTTGCGAAAACTAGGGACAAGGCATCAGCCTGGACACACTTAATCTACAGCGCTCCGAATCCTCCAGGCAAACAGCTAACAACACGCTAAATTTTTCGCATAGCGTTATTGCAGCAACGAGCTTGGAGAAGCTGATACATAAAAGGGAGCATGAACGTTTCTTTGTTTTGACATGTTCGTGGAGTTGCCAGCTAAAAAAAGAGTACCTGCTGCCTCGAGGCACCGCTTATCAGAATAGCAACAGAAACCTCTCGAGATTCTCTCAGTGGTTACGAAGAAATGCAAAGAATGCCGTCTTAAAACTTTGCGTATCAAAGCTACAAATCCCAGAGGCTGGCGAAACATTTGCGTTCCGGCGTTGTCAGCGCGCTCGCGTATCTCCGAGGCGCAGACTGCAGCTCCCCTTGTCTCAGGAGCACAAACTCTCACTCAGCTCTCAGCGAAAGCGGCGCAGCAGCGCCGCCGTCGGCAGGCGAGGAGCCGTTAGCGTGAAGAGCGACAGCAGTGTCCTCTGGGGAAATGCAGTCTAAACAAGGCGTCCCCGTCCTCCGGCGGCCGCCGCTCGGCCGCGCTCGGGCGCGCTCGCCCCGACTCGGCTCGGCTCGTTACTTAGCCCGTCGCCGCCTTATCGCCTGCCATCATCCTCTTCCTCCGCAGCGCGTCTCGTGGGACAAGGGCTTAATTGCTCTGTTTCGAATCGCTCCGCCCGTCATTGTCCCGAAAGGAACCTTTTAAACCAAAACGAAGCAAAAATTGTCCCCGCAATCATCTGAGAAGATCTCCGGGCCTGTCGGCGGCGGGGCCCGTTCGGAGTGGAACAAATGTTTCGGTAGTCTCGAGACGACGCTCTGGCGGAACCGAGTGCTTGCCGCACCGCACGCTCGCATCTGCTCTCCCACACGACCGGTCTGGATTATACGGTGATTCTCCTTGACCGGCGAAGGAGACACGCTGGAAATTTTCCGACAGTTACGGCAGTGTCAGTCACTCAGAACAGAAACACGTACAAAGACTCATTTCATGGAGATTTGCGAAGCGTCTGCAGCACAGGGCGTATTCAATTGCAAATGGAACGTGCTCTACAGCAAGTATAAGCAGTAAGAAAAGCAATAGTGCAGCGTATTCAGAATTAGCAAAGACGCAGAAATCATTACGCTGCGTCCGGTAATATTAAATTTTATGGAACTGAGACTTCCTGGCAAACTAAAACCGTGTGCCGGACCGGAATTCGAAACCAGATTCTTGGCTTTTGCAGCCAAATGCTCTACCGCTTGAATTATTACTGACAATCTTTTCTCACGCAAAAAGTATTTTATTGTGAGGAAATATAGTGAGCTAAGCAGTTGTACAAATATTGAGCTGAAGCTTCACCATTACCAACACCTCACTCCATTTATTTGCATTAAATAGACAGAGAATTTAAAAAGTGAAAATGCCAGTGCATATTTCTGTATATAAATTTATTTTCTATAACATAAAGTTAGTTTTATTTTTATTTTCTTCTTGCACAATATTTAAAGTTTCAATAACATAAAATTGAATTTATTTTCTTCTTGCACAATAATTTCTCTGTGCTGATATATTAATTAAACTGGTTTTACTTATAAATTGGGGAACTTAAATAGCAGAATTGCTACAGTTGCCACACCAAAAAAAAAAAGTGCTACAGGAAACTGAACATTTATTGCCTCTGTCGACCTAGATCCCAGGGAAACAGTAGCTACAGTAAGGGTGGACGAATATTAGTGTCACTGGTGTATTGCACTTAGCTTCTTTTTGTTGTGCGGAATATTCAACACAAAGATCTTTGGTTCAACTTACCGGGCGACTGTCAATCTCCGAACTTTCCTATGTTCACTTCTGGTATCAGACATACAGCAGAAATATCTCTGGAGTGGTCATTACATATTGCGCATTTTGTCAACATTAAGTCGGAACTGTCACGTGATCTCGAGTGTCCGGCATCTCACGTCACGTCAAAACAATTCCATAATGAATTTCAAAAAGCGGCATTCGCACAGGTCGACAACGGACCGTTACGTAGCGTCACAGCACGTCAAGGTTTCTATCGAATAAAGTTTTGACCGTATAGTCGTCTGCTGACATCGTTAAGTTACGTATTTTCGCACTTCACACTCGTGTTATATTAGTGGATTTTGTGCTTTTTTGTCTTCATAATCTTAATTTTTTATGCTTTATTTTCTTGGCAAATTACAAATGTTCCATGACTATTCGGGTATATTTTTCCGTTGACTGTTCTTACACAAGCGACGTCAGATATCTGCAAGCGAAAATTATTTCGGTTTTACAATGACAGAACAGTGCTGACGTCCACAATGCACACCATGTGATCAAAAGTATCCGGACACCCCCAGAAACAAACGTTTTTCATATTAGGTGCATTGCACTGCAAGATATTGCCAGGTACTTCATATCAGCGATCTCAGTAGTCATTAGCCATCGTGAGAGAACAGAATGGGGCGCTTCTCGGAACTCCGACTTCGAACGTGGGCAGGTGATTACGCGGAATTTCCACACTCCTAAACATCCCTGGATCCACTGTTTCCGATGTGCTAGTGAAGTGGAAACGTGAAGGGTCACGTACAGCACAAAAGCGTTCAGGCCGAACTCGTCTGTTGACTGATAGAGACCACCGACAATTGAAGAGGGTCGCGATGTGTAACAGGCAAACATCTATCCAGAGCATCACACAGGAATTCCAAACTGCATCAGGACCCACTGCAAGTATTATGACAGTTAGGCGGGAGATGAGAAAACTTGGATTTCATGGTCGAGCGGCTGCTCATAAGCCACACATCACGCCGGTAAATGCCAAAAGCCTCGCTTGGTGTAAGGAACTTAAACACTGGACGAGTGAACATTGGAAAAACGCTGTGTGGAGTGACGAATCATGGTACACAATGTGGCGGTCCGATAGCAGGGTGTGGGTATGGCGAATGCCCGGTGAACGTCATCTGCCAGCGTGTGTAGTGCCAACAGTAAAATTCGGAGGCAGTGATGTTATGGCGTGGTTGTGTTTTTCATGGAGGGGGCTTGCAATTCTTGTTGTTTTGCGTGGCACTATCACACCACAGTCCCACATTGATGTTTTAAGCACCTTCTTGCTTCCCACTGTTGAAGAGCAATTCGGGGATGGCGATTGCATCTTTCAACACGATCGAGCACCTGTTCATAATGCACGGCCTGTGCGCGGAGTGGTTACACGTCAAAAACATCTCTGTCATGGACTGGCCTGCACAGAGTCCTGACCTGGGATGTTTTGGAACGTCGTCTTCGTGCCAGGTCTCACCGAGCGACATCGATATCTCTCCTCAGTGCAGCACTCCGTGGAGAATGGGCTGCTATTCCCCAAGAAACCTTCCAGCATCTGATTGAGCGTATGCCTGCGAGAGTGGAAGCTGTTACCAAGGCTAAGAGTGGGTCAACAGCATATTGAATTCCAGTATTACCGATGGAGGGTGCCACGAACTTGCAAGTAATTTTCAGCCAGATGTCCGGATACTTTTGATCACATAGTGTATATAAATAAGAAGTTGACGAAGCCATTGCTAAAAACTTCCTCATCAACTCCTTGGTCTGTTTCTACCAAACGTGGTACACATATTACCATCTGGAAGGAAATACGGTGGAGGTAGAACCGGTAACCTCGTATTGTGGTGGCGGTGATAACACGGAGAGGGAAGGGTGAGGAAAAGATGGCCACTTAAAGATTGGGAAAGAGGGAAGGAGGACAAAGACATAGATATGGGGAGGAGGAGAAGCACAGAGAGAGAGGTGATGGCAAATGGTTAGAGAAAGGGAAGAAAAGAGGAGGGGAATAGGAGGAGATGGGCAGAGATAGGGGGGACGAGGAGGAGGAGGAGATACGCAGAGAGATGGGGAGAAAGAAATAAACTGAGAAAAGGAAGAGAAGGCGAACAAAGGGTGAGGAGAAGATAGAGAGAGAGAGAGGGGAGGAGATGGACACAGAGAGGGGAGGAGGAGATAGAGAGAGGGGGGAGGCGATAGGTATAGAGAGGGGGAGGAGAATTTGAATAAATACATACCCGCGAAACGCCGTGTACTCAGCTAGTAATAAATAACGCGGTTTGCCGTATTAAGAACCTGACTATCGAGCTAATTTAAGGAAATCAGACTGGAATTTGCTTCTGCAGTGCGGTTAACAAATTTAGATAGACTCGGGAAGAATGGCTGCTGCATTTGAGTACTAGGTTCGTGCAATTATTATGACGTCTTCCGTCGTTTAAAAACGTGCTGCTTCCCTAATGCGCCAGCTCATATCTGTTAGGTGTCCCCCGCCATGACACAGGTAATTCAAAAAGCAACCTTTATCATTCGTTCCTTGACCGCTGAGTCACTTCATTGAAAGCTCTGAGCACGTTTCAGATATTCTGACGCTGTTGTGTAGACTGCTGATTCATTCGGCCATGTGTGAGTCGCCTTTGCGGATTGTTAGGCCTGGTCCGCAAACATCGGGTGCAAACGAAGAACGGCCGGTAGGACTTCAACGTCCCGTCGACGATGAAATCATTAGAGACGAAGCAGAAGAATGCGACTAAGATGGCGGAGGAAATAGGACATCCCACTTCCAAATAAACCATTTCGGCATTCGCCTTAACTGACTTGAGATAACCACGAAAAACCTTATCTGGATGGACGGACAATTATCTGAAAGTCGCACCTACCGAATGCGAGTCCAGAACCGTAATCACCACGTCAGATCGCCCACTAGACATTGGTGAGGCGGCTACATTTAGGAAAAACTCAGTAATCTTTCTTAGCTTCAGGGAAAGAAATTTTCATTGCTTGGTTTATTCTTGGTAGCTCCGTTGATCAATCACAAGCGGACTCCAGGTCTTTCTATCCATAATCTATATCATTCAGAGTATCTTCTCAAACGTATAATCAAGTCGAAGAATTTTTGACGAGTAGATACCAGTAACATATTCTAGTTGGCGAGCGCACATTAGCAACAGAAATATGTCAGCAGTGAGCCAAAGATGCATTATAGAAACGCTTTTGTTCTGAATGTGACCAGTCAGGCAATGTAAACAGCACTTGAAAAGTGTACTTATTGAGTAACTCAGACAAAATAACCGGTACATCAAGAGCACTATGCCACAGAAGCTAGACACATCGATTAAACATCCCGGGACGACACTGCGAAGCTATATGGAAAGACAAAATCATTGTAATACTGACAAACAGACAACTTAGGTCAGTCGAGAGAATTACTTGCATTTGAAAAGGCGACAGCACACGAGACTCTTGTACAATCTCTCCCCGAGTACTTGCTTCGCCTGGTCTGAACGAAAGATATGGAAGGCTTCCAGAGGAATGCTGTTAGATGCCTAACTATCTGTTTCAGTTACTACGACAGCATTGTAGAGATGCTCGGAGCAATCTTGGGTGCAGTTGGAAGAGAGAGGACTGTTTTTGAGGAAACACCAGTGCGAACTTTCAGAGACCTAATACTCGAGACTATATCATTATTCTACTGTCTACATTGTTCAAACCACGGAAGGAGTACATAAGAAATAAATAGATGGTGCCTACGAAGGAACTAGGCTGTTTTTCTAAAGCTCCATTCGCGAGTGGAACATAAAAGGGAGGTTCGAATAGCGGTGTTGGATTGTATCATGGCCTGCGGAATATTTATATGCTGTAGATATAGCTCTTAAAGATGGTCAATGTCGATTATTGCCTGTTTTCTTTGTGTATCGACAGACGCAGTGGAACAAACTCGAAGCAGTTCATGACATGTTTATGTAATGGAAATGTATTTCCTGCAACCATTTGATAAGAGAGATTTCAGCACTAGCTTGCACGCATAACTGATGTTTCAGTGCTATTAGTCCTCAGACAATGTAGCTATGCAGAAACAACAGCACTGACTTCGCGTGTCGACGATCAAACTATCTCGTCCAGTGCAAGGCAACGAAGTTTACTTTCTAAAATCGTTTTGCGATAAGTAAACATCACGTTAACTACAGTCAGCGGAATATCTGAAAGTGCAAGATCCATACACATCTACATTTATGCTCCGCAAGCAGAGGGAACTTATTTCCTTTCCGTTCCAGTCGTCAATGGTTCGCTGGAAGAACGATTGCCGGTAAGCCTCCATATCATCTCGAATATCTCCAGTTTTATCTTCATGGCCCCTTTGCGAGGTATACGGGGGAAGCAGTATACAGGGTGGTCCATTGATCGTGACCGGGCCAAATATCTCACGAAATAAGCGTCAAACGAAAAAAACTACAAAGAACGAGACTTGTCTAGCTTGGAGGGGGAAACCCGATAGCGCTATGGTTGGCCCGCTAGATGGCGCTGCCGTAGGGCAAACGGATATCGACTGCGTTTTTTTAAATAGGAACCCCCATTTTTTATTACATATTCGTGTAGTACGTAAAGAAATATGAATGTTTTAGTTGGATCACTTTTTTCACTTTGTGATAGATGGCGCTGTAATAGTCACAAATGTATAAGTACGTGGTATCACGTAACGTTCCGCCAGTGCGGACGGTAGTTGCTTCGTGACACATTACCCGTGTTAACATGGACGGTTCACCAATTGCGGAAAAGGTAGATATCGTGTTTATGTATGACTATTGTGATCAAAATGCCCAATGGGCGTGTGCTATGTATGCTGCTCGGTAACCTGGACGACATCATCCAAGTGTCCGGACCGTTCGCCGGATAGTTACGTTATTTAAGGAAACAGGAAATGTTCAGCCACATGTGAAACGTCAACCATGACCTGCAACAAATGATGATGCCTAAGTAGGTGTTTTAGCTGTTGTCGCGGCTAATCCGCACACCAGTAGCAGACAAATTGCTCGAGAATGGGGAATCTCAAAAACGTCGGTGTTGAGAATGCTACATTAACATCGATTGCACCCGTACCATACTTCTATGCATCAGGAATTGCATGGCAACGACTTTGAACGTCGTGTACAGTTCTGCCACTGGGCACAAGAGAAATTACGGGATGATGACTGATTTTTTGCACGCGTTCTATTCAGCGACGAAGCGTCATTCACCAACAGCGGTAACGTAAACCGGCATAATATGCACAACTGGGCAAAGGAAAATCCACGATGGCTGCGACAAGTGGAACATCAGCGACCTTGGCGGGTTAATGTATGGTACAGCATTATGGGAGGAAGGATAATTAGCCCCATTTTATCGATGGCAATCTAAATGGTGCAATGTATGCTGATTTCCTACGTAATGTTCTACCGATGTTACTACAAGATGTTTCACTGCATGACAGAATGGCGATGTACTTCCAACATTATGGATGTCCGGCACATAGCTCGCGTGTGGTTGAAGTGGTATTGAATAGAATATTTCATGACAGGTGGATTGGTCGTCGAAGCACGACACCATGGCCCGCACGTTCACCGAATCTGAAGTCCCCGGATTTCTTTCTGTGGGAAAAGTTGAAGGATAGTTGCTATCGTGATCCACCGAAAACTCCTGACAACATGCGTCAGCGCACTGTCAATGCATGTGCGAACATTACGAAAGGCGAACTACTGGTTGTTGAGAGGAATGTCGCTACACTTATTGCCAAATGCACTGAGGCTGACGGACATAATTTTGACCATTTATTGCATTAATGTGCTATTCACAGGTAATCAAGCTGTAACAGCATGCGTTCTCAGAAATGATAAGTCTACAAAGGTAAATGTATCACATTGGAACAACCGAAATAAAATGTCCAAACGTACCTACGTTTTGTATTTTAATTTAAACAACCTACCTGTTACCAACTGTTCGTCTAAAATTGTGAGCCATATGTTTGTGACTATTACAGCGCCATCTGTCACAAAGCGAAAAAAGTGGTCCAACTAAATTCCTTTACGTACTACATGAATACGTGATAAAAAATGGGGCTCCTATTTTGAAAAACGCAGTTGATATCCGTTTGTCCTATGGCAGCGCCATCTAGCGGGCCAACCATAGCGCCATCTGGTTTCCCCCTTCAAGCTAGACAAGATTAGTTCTTTGTAGTTTTTCATTTGACGCTTATTTCGTGAGATATTTGGCCCGGTCACGATCAATGGACCACCCTGTAATTACGAGTACAACCACCCGGTATGACTCTGCCAGCGCATGGCTGGAATCGCCGATTGAAACTCTATTGCGCTGTCTGTCTATAATGAAAGACGGCGCTCGAGATGACGAGTACAAACTGTCACGGCTTGGTGCGGGCGGAGTCCGCCGACGTGACTTCCTCCAGACGGGGTGGGGTGAGGCCACCTTCCGGCTGCGAAAGAGCGTGTCGCGCGCCAAACAGCCGCTTCCGATGCCACTGTCTCTGCCTGGCCAGTCACGTCCCGTTGTCTGCCGGCTCGCATTGTCCCGTGGCGTAGCAGGCGGCGGACTGGCCAGCGAAACGGCGCGCTCACGTCTTCACTACCAAGCCAGTACCACTCAACGAACTAGCACGCCGCACAGCATCAACTGAGCTGATAGCATCCTCCTCATTTTACTGTTGTATATTGAGTTCTACCTAAGCATCTCCAGCAACTACGAGGGGCCTTCAATAAGTAATGTGATACATTTTTTCTGTGGGCAGGTTGCTTTTATTCACAATTCCAAAACACGACATTGTTCCCCATTCCTCTCCCTACAAAGCCTCAATTTTCAAAATAATCTCCATTTCAATTTGACGACCCTAAGCCACCTTCCTGGGGGAGCCTCTATGTCCATCCTTCTCATCATTCAAGTACTGCTTCCAGCGGAGTACATCATTCATGGAGCCAAACAGATGGAAGTAGGAAGATGAGGGATTCGGGCTGTAGGATGGATGAGGAAGAACAGTTGCGATGATGACAGACGCTACGCCCAACGACTCAGCGTGTTTTTGTTCACTGCCAGGTCTCCGTAGACATTCTGCAAGGGCCTATGAATATCTGCGATGGTCTGGTTTTCCGTCAAAATGGACTCGATAGCTCTCTGCTTGGAACGCAGCTCCGCTAGAGACTCCGTTTTGAAGCCTACGTATAGCGTCGCCACCTATCAGAACTTCATGAAGTTATGGGGGCTGTAGTGGAAATATATGCCCCACAACAAATGCCTCATTTTTTTCTCCTGAAACTGGCCGAGAAAAAAAGTGTTTCATTACTTATTGAACGCCCGCCGTATATTCATTTCCGAGAAGCAATAAAATGGGTCAGGCAAAGATTGATTCACACCAAATTCACTAAATGCTGTTGCTACCAAAAATCACTTGGCTCAAAAAAGTGAAGCACTCAGAAAGGAAAGAAGGAAATAAAAAATGGTTCAAATGGCTCTGAGCACTATGGGACTCAACTTCTGAGGTCATCAGTCCCCTAGAACATAGAACTACTTAAACCTAACTAACCTAAGGACAACACACACATCCATGCCGGAGGCAGGATTCTAACCTGCGACCGTAGCGGTCTCGCGGTTCCAGGCTGTAGCGCCTAGAACCGCACGGCCACTCCGGCCGGCAAGGAAATAAAACGAGACTTCACTGATTGAGAGGGTGTGTGATGTTATTCCAGTGATTACAGAATCGAGTTAAATTTGCAAAGAACTTGGCAGCATGAGACTACGTACCAGTATGACGTTGCAGACGACCCTGGCTTGAATACACGCACAGTCTCGGTTTAGAAGAGTGTCGTAAGGTCTTTGTATCCTCTTCTGAGGCAGGTTGGGCCGCAACTGCTGTAACTGGTCCTTGGTATCATGAATACTGGTACTGCGGAGTTTATGTCCGAGCTGCTCACAGACATGTCCTATCGGGAACAGATCTGGCCATCTTGCCGGCCACGAGACTACCTCGACATGACGCACACAGTTCACAGAGACACGTGCATTGTACTGATGAAAAATGGCACCACGATAATATCGCATGAGAGGTAGCACGTGAGGACGTAGGATGTCCGAAATCTACGAAGACGGTAGGAAGATGGAATCTGACTGTTCACTTATAACTGCTGGTTTTAAGATGTCCTGTAGGTATGAAGCAAGTTGTATCTCACACGTATTTTCTCCTGAATTCCTGCTGATTATCTTGGAGAAGATTGTTCATTCCAAGAACGTCATAACACTCGAACTTAAGAATATACTTTAGGATCCTGCTAAAGATCGATGTCAGCCATACTGGTCCGTAATTCACTGCATCTGTTCTTTTGCCCTATTTGTACACAGAAGTGAGCTGCGCTCGTTTCCAGTCACAGGGACCTGAAAGTTGTGAACTGCTATTTAATACGCTCTGGCTACAGCTATACAGGGTGAAGAAAAATTCGCGCGCTCGGACTTCGCAGCGCGATTCCTCACATACTAGCAGTGCAAAAATGTCTCTCACAAAATTTCATCCTGTACGTATTTCGGGCAGTAAATGGACGTTACAGATTGGCAGTCTGGCATCCTGTAATGACATGTCCGGTAACTACCTTTGTCAGGAAGTGGAGCAGTACTGTGGAGTTGGAGCAGTCTATAGCGTTTTGGGTTAGCATGCAGGATGTCGATTCTAGTTTGAGGCTTATTTGTCTTTATTTGCTAAAAGTAGTTTGCTTGGTATGGTATGTAGCGTCTTTATCATCATACAGCGATTACAGTGAGTCTTCTACAAAATATTTGCAGTTACATACTACGAACACAGAAATGGAAGTACAGTCGTTTTCACTGGTCAGCTTTTAAAGAAGGCTTTTCCACGTCGTGAACGCGAATTGTTTCGCACCACTGCATCTACTAGATTGCAAACATGTTTACTGTCTACCCTCCTCGAATGGGCCCATAGAAATTGTTTGCAAAGCACGTTGCTATCCCCACTGGTAACGTAAGGCCCTAACGAAATGTAATGGACTTGAACGTGACAAGATATTAGTTCGCATTAATCAAATGGCTCTGAGCACTATGGGACTTAACATCTATGGTCATCAGTCCCCTAGAACTTAGAGCTACTTAAACCTAACTAACCTAAGGACATCACACACATCCATGCCCGAGGCAGGATTCGAACCTGCGACCGTAGCAGTGCGCGGTTCCGGACTGAGCTCGCATTAATCGATGGGGTCATTGGGGGAAGGTACACACAAAACAAGTTTGGACTCTAGTAGTTGCAGTGGTACGAAACAATTCGCGTCCATGACGTGCGGAAGGTTTCGTTAAAACCTGACCAATGAAAACGAATGTTACTTTCATTTCTGTGTTTGTAATGTGTAACTGTAGATGTATAGCAGAATAGCCACTTTAATCGCTATATAACTATTAAGACGCCAGATATCGTACCACGCAGATTACTTTGAGCAAATAAAAACAAATAAGCCTCGATCCAGAATTATACCCTCGACGTCCTGCATCCTAACTAAAAACGCTATCCACTGCACCGACTGCACAGTGCTGCTGGTATATCCTGACAGAGGTAGTTACCGTACACATGATTACAGTGTTGCCAGATTGCCAATCTTTAACGTCTATTTACTCCCCGAAATATGTGCAGGAGAAATTTTGCGCTGCAAAGTCCGAGTGCACGAATTTTTCGTTACCCTGTATATACTGTACGTATATGTACATAGGCAGCTATGAAAAATATCTACATGTACATCCACATCCACACAATACGCAGCAGGCCACTGTACGGTGAAGGCGGAGCGTACCATATGCCACTACTAATCATTTCCTTTCCTTATCTCGCGCTGACAAAGTGACGGAGAAACGACTGTGTACATTGCTCCGTACGAGCCCTAATTTCTGTTATTTGTCTTCAAGGTCCTTACGCAGTGGGTTGTAGAATCGATCTGCAGTCAACTCTAAATATTCTCAATAGTGTTCTGCAGCAAGAACTTTTTCTTTTCTCCAGGAATTCCCATTTGAGCTCACGAAGCATCTCTGTAACAGGCACGTGATGATCGAGTGTACTGATTAACAAATCTAGGAGCACCTTTCTTAATTTCTTCCATGTGTCCCTTGCATCCGACGTAGTAGGGATCCAGTACTCAACAATGGCTCGCACTAGTGTTCTGTACACTGTCACCTCTACAGATGAATCACACTTTTGTAATACGCTCCCAAAAAATCTAAGTCGACCATTCGCCTACCCTACTACTGTCCTTAACTTGCTCGTTCCATTTCATATCGGTTTGCAACGTTATGTCTGGATATTTAATCTATCTCTGTCAAACAACACACTACCAATGCTGTGTTCGAAAGTTACTGGACTGCTTTTCCTACTCATGTGCATTTACTTATATTTTTTCTACATTTAAAGAAAGCTGCCATTCATCACACCAGCTAAGGATTTTGTCTAAGTTATCTAATCATTCCACGACTACACCTTGCCGTACACCCTGTCCATGATATCATTAGCCGGCCGTAGTGACCGTGCGGTTCTAGGCGCTGCAGTCTGGAACCGCGGGACCGCTACGGTCGCAGGTTCGAATCCTGCCTCGGGCATGGATGTGTGTGATGGCCTTAGGTTAGTTAGGTTTAACTAGTTCTAAGTTCTAGGGGACTAATGACCTCAGCAGTTGAGTCCCATAGTGCTCATAGCCATTTGAACCATGATATCATTCACACTGGGTTCTGTTACAAGTCTTCGAGCCACTCACAAATCTGGGAATCTATCTCGTATGCTCGAACCTTCGCTAACAGTCTGTAGTGGGCAGTGGTGCACTGTGCCAAACACGTTCTGGAAACCTAGTAATATACTATCTGCCTGTTGCCCTTTATCAGTGGTTCGCAGAATACCGCGCGAGAAAGGGGCAAGCTGAGTTTCGCAAGAGCGATGCTTTCTAAATCCGTGCTGATTTGTAGACAGAAGTTTTCCTATCTCAAGGAAATCTATTATATTCGAACTGAAAAGATGTTCCAGAATTCTGCAGCGAACCGAGTCAAGGAGATAGGTATCTATTTTGTTGGCCCGTTGTTTTACCCTTCATATGTATAGGAATCACCTGCAGTTTTTACCAGTCGCTTGGGACTTCATGTTTGGCGAGAGGTTCGCGATAAAAGCAAGCTAAGTAAGACGCAAATTCCGTAGTGTACTCTCTCTACAAAACGAACTGGGATTCCTTTCGGACCCGGCGACTTGTTTCTTTCCAACTCTTTCAGCTGTTTCTCTACGCCAGAGATGATTATTAGTACGTTCCCCAACGGGAGTCTGTGTGACTGTCAAATGTAACGATAGAGCTAGCACGAGTGAACTTTGCAGCAAAGTGAAGACGAAGCAGAAGCTAAGTTGTGGACAATGCCAACCATGTGGACAGCGTGTTTAATTATGCGGCTAGAAACCAGCTGCAGCTCTCGGCACACCAACGTCACGGCCAGCCGACAGCTTGCTCAGCCCCATTAGCCGGCCGCAATGGGCAGCGCTTCCGGCGGACCAAGGACCCAAAGGCGCCGCCAGCCGACACGTACGCCGCTAGCCAAGGCCACCCGTCGGCGACTCATTCTACGCCGACTAAACGTAGCGAAAGTAATGACAATGGCACTGGCCCGTGAGTCCGCTAATCTACAACCGAACTCACTGAATAGCATACAGCGATGTAGTGTGACGCCCTCCTTGAAGTTGTGCACAACTAGCGATGCGCCGCGGCTTCGCACGTTTTTCCCCTTTTATTCTTATTTCAGTTCGCCACGAGGAGCGGCTTGGCAGCAGATAAAGGGCTCATGATTACCATTTCAGAAAAAATGGGTGATGTGTTTAGGAGTAAGAGCTTCACAGATTGAGCAAGTTAGTAACGCATTAGTCCACCTCTGGTCCTTAACGCAATCAGTTATTCGGCTTCGCATTTATTGATAGAGTTGTTGGATGTCCTCCTGAGGAATATCATGCGAATTTTTTTTTGAGTCATCTGTCTTCTGACTGGTTTGATGCGCCCCGCCACGAATTCCTCTCTTATGCCACCCTCTTCATCTCAGAGTAGCACTTACAACCTACGTCCTCGATTATCTGCTGGATGTATTCCAATCTCTGTCTTCCTCTACAGTTTTGCCCTCTACAGCTTCTTCTAGTACCTTGGAAATCAGATGTCCTATCAGCCTGTCCCTTCTCCTTGTCAGTGTCTTCCACATATTCCCTCCCTCTCCGATTCTGCGCACGTCTCCTCATTCCTTACCTTATCAGTTCATCTAATTTTCAACATTCGTTTGCAGCACCACCGAGCGGTCTAAGGCGCTGCAGTCTTGGACTGTGCGGCTGGTCCCGGCGGAGGTTCGAGTCCTCCCTCGGGCATGTGTGTGTGTGTGTTTGTCCTTAGGATAATTTAGGTTAAGTAGTGTGTAAGCTTAGGGACTGATGAACTTAGCATTAAGGCGCATAAGATTTCACACACATTTGAATTTTTTTTTTTTATTTTTTTTTTTATTTTATTTTATTTTTTTTTTTTTTTTTTTTTTTTGCAGCACCACATCTCAAATGCTTCGGCTCTATTCTGTTCCGGCTTTCCTACAGTCCATGTTTAACTTTCACACAATGCTGTGATCCAAATGTATATTCTCAGAAATTTCTTCCTCAAATTAGGGCCTATGTTTGACACTAGTAGACTTCTCCTGGCCAGGAATGTCCTTTTTGCCAGTCCTAGTCTACTTTTGATGTCCTCCTTGCTCCGTCCGTCATTGATTGTTTTGCTGCGTAGGTAGCAGAATTCCTTGACTTCACCTGCTTCGTGACCATCAATCCTGATGTTAAGTTTCTCGCTGTTCTCATTTCTGCTACTTCTCATTACTTTCGTCTTTCTTCGATTTACTCTCAATCCATGTTTTGTACTCATTAGACTGTCCATCTCATTCAGCAGATCATGTAATTCTTCTTCACTTTCACTCAGCATAGCAATGTCATCGGCAAGTGGTATAACTGCTACACTTTCACCTTGAATTTTAATTCCGCTCCTGAACCTTTCTTTTATTTCCATCATTGTTTCTTCGATGTGCAGAATGAACAGTAGAGGCGAAAGACTACATCCCTGTCTTAGACTCTTTTTAATCCCAGCACTTCGTTCTTGGTTGTCCACTCTTGGTTCTTGCGCATATTGTGTATTACGTCTCTCCCTATAGTTTACCCCTATTTTTCTCAGAATTTCGAACATCTTGCACGATTTTACATTGTCGAACGCTTTTTCCAGGTCGAACGTGTCTTGATTTTTCTTTAGTCTTGCCCTTTCTCGTGCCTTTACTTTTCCTAAAGCCGAAATGATCGTCATCTAGCGCATCCTCAATTTTCTTTTCCATTCTTCTGTATATTATTCTTGTCAGCAACTTGGATGCACGAGCTCTTAAGCTGATTGTGCGATAATTCTCATACTCGTCAGCTCTTGGAGTCTTCGGAATTGTGTGAATGATATTTTTCCGAAAGTCAGATGGTATTTGCAAGACTCATACATTCTACACACCAACGCGAATAATCGTTTTGTTGACACTTCTCCTAATGCTTTTAGAAATTATGATGGAATGTTGTCGATCCCTTTTGCCTTATTTGATCTTAAGTGCTCCGAAGCTCTCTTAAATTCTGATACTAATACTGGATCCCCGATCTCAATCGACTCCTGTTTCTGCTTCTATCACATCAGACAAAATCTTCCCTCTCATAGAGGCGTTCAATGCGCTCTTTCCACCTATCCGCTCTCTCCTATCCATTTAACAATGGAATTCCGGTTGTACTCTTAATGTCACCACCCTTGCTTTTAATTTCACTGTAGGTTATTTTGAGTTTTCTATATGCTGAGTCAGTTCTTCCGACAATCATTTTTCTTTCGATTTCTTCACATTTTTCATGCAGCCATTTCGTCTTAGCTTTCTTGCACTTCCTACTTATTTCATTCCTCAGCGACTTGTATTTCTGTATTCCTGAATTTCCCTGAACATTTTTGTACTTCCTTCTTTCATCGATCAACTGAAGTATTTTTTCTGTTACCCATGGTTTCTTTGCAGTTATCTTCTTTGTACCTACGTTTTTCTTTCCAGCTTCTGTGATTGCCCTTTTTAGAGATGCCCATTCCTATTCAACTGTACTGCCTACTGGACTATTCTTTATTGCTGTATTTATAGCCTTAGAGAACTTCAAGCCTATCTCGTCATTGTTAAGTACTTTCACATCGCACTTCTTTGCGTATTGCTTCTTCCTGACTAACCTCTTAAACTTCAGCCTACTCTTCATCACTACTATATTGTGATCTGAGTCTGTATCTGCTCCTTGGTACGCCTTACAATCCAGAATCTGATTTCGGAATCTCTTTCTGACCATGATGTAATCTAATTGAAATCTTCCCGTATCACCCGTCTTTCTCCAAGTATACCTCCTCGTCTTGTGATTCTCGAACAGAGTATTGGCTATTACTAGCTAAAATTTATTACAGAACTCAATTAGCCTTTCTCCTCTCTCATTCCTTATCCCAAATCCATATTCCCCTGTAACCTTTTTTTCTACTCCATGGCGCGTTAGATCGTCAAAATCCCGAGTTAGTCTAACTTAGAAGTCTCCCAATGAACTGCAGACTTGTATTTACTCAGACTCATGCGCTCGTTCCATGTAACGTGACTTCTGGCAGGTGTTCCTATACAGGTGGTTTCTTGATCACAGATGGGGTATGCAGATGCTAAAGGCTCTTTAGCTTTACCAGTGTAGTCGAATATGACCACGGATTATCCTCAGCAGGCGATGAGACACCTGATGACTTAACCGGGAAGCACAAAAGTCTAGCTCTACAGTGAAACGACGCTTTCACAGTCAGCTCGCCGAGTCTGAATACCTACGCCGTGTGCTGGGCGTTTGCTAATGGATTTCAGGTGGATTGCCGAGCTACCAGTGAAGGTTCAACGCGCGGACGTAAAGTGCACGCGACTGGCGGACGGAGGCTATTAGCGGACACAAAGAGGCGACTTCAATGGGGACAGGAGGCTGTTGGCCGGTTGATAACGGCCGTCCCTGGCCGGCACACAACCCCTGTGAAAGTGTGCTACGCCCCTCGTTGCTGACCTGTTTGTCTGGATCCATGAAGTCTTTTTTATCTCGACAGACACAGAAGTGGAAAAAGAGCTGTGGCGAGATAATGTCTACTGAACGGTGAACGGAGGGGCCTATTCGGGATTCCTCCGATGCTGATGTTAGACTTCGCCGCCACGTTCCTACGCAGCCAATATTTTGAGATAAGCAATAATACTGATCCTGAGTGAAACTCTCAAAGTGTGTTATCCATACCGACAATTCAGAGCCAGTGTTGATAAGCACGGCTGCCGGAAACAACGTGTCCTGAATCGAAATGTGTTTTGCACCGCTAGTACTATTCCAAGCGTTGTCCTTGGAGACCTCATTTTGCCTATATTTTTCACTATGACAGTTGGCTCATTCGGTAAGTTACAGAGCGGTTTGCAATTCGACGAAGAATCAGAAACACGCTGCAAATTCTTTTCCTCAGAAAGATGAAGCAAACAAGAGTTGAATGTCACATCTGTTGTCACAAGATAAGTCTAATATCCAATGCAGATTGAATCCCGGACTTCCGTCCCACGCTTATGAACTGCGCAACCAAGATAAAGCGCCTCTTCGGATATGAGTGAAGCTGTTGGACGGCTGTCAGACCAATAATTTTATGTTTTATGGCTTATCTGTTTCCTCAGTCTTAAAGAAATCTCAATCATTTTCGCACCGTGACATTAGTTTTCTTATTTCATCTACACCTACATCTACATTTATACTCCGCAAGCCACCCACCGATATGTGGCGGAGGGCACTTTACGTGCCACTGTCATTACCTCCCTTTCCTGTTCCAGTCGAGCATGGTTCGCGAGAAGAAAGACTGCCGGCAGGCCTCCGTGAGCGCTCGAATCTCTCTAATTTTACATTCGTGATCACCTCGGGAGGTATAAGTAGGGGTAAGCAATAAATTCGATACCTCATCCAGAAACGCACCCTCTCGAAACCTCGGCAGCAAGCTACACCGCGATGCAGAGCGCCTCTCTTGCAGAGTCTGCCACTTGAGTTTGCTACACATCTCCGTAACGCTATCACGCTTACCAAATAATCCTGTGACGAAACGCGCCGCTCTTCTTTGGATCTTCTCTATCTCCTCTGTCAACCCGAACTCGTACGGATCCTGAGCAATACTCAAGTATAGGTCGAACGAGTGTTTTGTAAGCCACCTCCTTTGTTGATGGACTATATTTTCTAAGGACTCTCCCAATGAATCTCAACCTGGCACCCGCCTTGCCAACAATTAATTTTATATGATCATTCCACTTCAAATCGTTCCGTACGCATACTCCCAGATATTTTACAGAGCTAAGTGCTACCAGTATTTGTTCCGCTGTCATATATTCATACAATAAAGGATCCTTCTGTCTATGTATTCGCAATACATTACATCTGTCTTTGTTAAGGGTCAGTTGCCACTCCCTGCACCAGGTGCCTATCCGCTGCAGATCTTCCTGCATTTCGCTGTAATTTTCTAATGGTGCAACTTCTCTGTATACTACAGCATCATCCGCGAAAAGCCGCATTTTTGGACAAGTACTTCGTTTCTAACTGTAGTTAGTTGAAGTGCATACATTATTAAGTGCTAATCACGTTGCCGGCGTGAAGTGCACAGTGAATATAGACACATCATCCTCGTAAGCAGTACGCATCATCCAATCGTGCACTCGAGAAAGCAGCGAGCTCTTCTAACTTGTCGGTAGAGCTTAATGAAATTCGCTTTTGAATTAATAACACGGTGGAAACGAAGTTCTTCAAGTTCATGGAGACTGGCACCCATTCAGAAGAACATCTTCCTATTGTTTAATTCCGTGCGTAACAAAATTAAATTTTTTTGCTTGCGTCCTATCACTGGGCCCAAGCGGAAACTTTTGTCAACAGTATAAACGAACCAGTCGTATTTAAATTACGTTGACGACTGAAATTTTAATATAAAATTTTATCTCCATCTCGAGACAGCTCATCAAATGAAAACGTAAATGTCGTATGACAGTGCTGGCTGGGATATTCCGCGGGGTGGATTTAGCCGCCTGTCGGGAAGAGTGTTTTTTCCTCCGCGCACGTTGTCCCCTTTCCTTGCGGATATGTGAGAATTGTGTCTTTTATGTAGTTCGGTGTCGTCGAGCTTAACGTCTCCATCCGACAGACAGATCACCATCAACATAGCAAGATGCCCTCAGTTCATGAGACATATAAGCTTCCTATTATATAGAGCGTTTCCCTGTTCAGTTGTAGCTATTTTCCTAATTTACCTTGCAATCGTAATCACTACTGTAATTCGACCTAGTTGTCCTTGAGGCTGAAAGCCAATTTCAGTAGCTCATACTTTATTCAGTTTTAATTTTTAATTAGTGGAATTTGTACAAAAACTAAAAAAATATGCACTCTACCCAGAATTTTTCCACTGTCTTAAAAGCGGTTATAGTAATGTTACTAACGACAAGTAACATCTGCTGTTACTGTATCATTTATGTTCAGTTGTCAATTTCATTTGAAAAACGACTCCCAGCCTTCGGAAAATAAGGTACCGCGGTCTTATACAACCCTCATGCACTCTGCTCGCGTATACCAGCACCCGTGCGGTAGGTACGGCCCGAGTCAGTTTCCTCTACGACTTACTAGCGGCTGCTCTCTACATAATGTCATCATTTCTTCATGGCAGCCGAGATAGCTGGTTTTCTAATTATTATAAGGACTGCAACATTAGTAAGTTGCTACCGAACTATATTTTCAGGATTCTGATATCGCAGTTTCGTCTTCTGCTTATCCGACCTATTTTTCAGGTCCAAATTAAAATGTCCCTCATTATCTAAGATTATTGATGATCCTTTCATCATCAACTGCATTTGATGGTGCCAGGGTACGTGCCTTTTAGAACGGTGCAAGATCAACTTGGTTTAATAGCTTCATGTAATCCAGCCAAGTGAGTACTTTTCTGTCTTATCCACAGTAGGCACTATTATCATTATCGAGAAACCAGTTGTACCTCGGTTCTAAAATAAACGAGGTTTAGCAGCTAGAAGCGGGCTCTACAGATTTTTGGAAAAAGTTGAAAACAGTATTTTCACTAAATTCGTGGGACACTGCGAGGAGGTCTGGAATTTAATCCAGCAGATTGGTGCGAAGATCAGGAACTTTACTCCACCACCCTTCCTCCCCTCGTCGGCCAAATACTGCCAATATCAGGTTTCGAACCGACATATCTCTGAGTCGAATGCTACTGCGCAGGCGCGAGTTAGCGACCGCGACCGCAGAGGTGGGTATTTCGTCGGGTTATTCACGAGAGACGAATCTTTGCGATAAAACACGGGGAAGAAGCAAATATTTTACGGCGATATATTTCACTATCGCTTTACAGTACGTAAAAGTCGGATGAGGGGCATTCAAACGTCTTAAAAAGGGGGCAAGGGAGTCGCTTAATGGCGCGGCGATACTGCGGACTTTATTGCAGCTTTATCGTCCTCCTGTCCCCACAGTCGTAAACCGTTCAGCTGAGCTGGCATAAGAGGTGTGACACACTCATACGTCAACCAGAGCGGGGGCCGTCTGGTGGTCCGCCGACGGCGAATATATGAATCTTTAGGAGCGGGCGGACACCGCGCACCCACTGCCGCGTCCCTTGCCGTATTCCTTTCGGAAGCTCGGACGCTCGGCCCTGGAGACTGTTTAATGAATTATTGATGAGCCTGCGGGCCCGGATAAACATGGCCGACGAAGAATTTCACTTTCATATGCGGCCGCATGCGCAGCCGCGGGTTCAGAGTTCGTGATGCTGCAAACGTCCCATCTGAATATTGAGGAATCGTGGGCGGGCGGTGCCGGCCCTCTTTGGTCACAGTTTGTCGCGGCGTACGCGTGAAATTGGATGCCTCGACAGCTGCGCCGGTACTTGGCGGTGGCCAGTGGCTCTGGATGGCCGGCAGAGGCACAAGTTCGTCAACAGTGGGCTAGGAGGACGGTTCACTTAGTATCGACCGTTTCACAGAACTTCGTAACGCGAGCAGCCACAGCCGTTAAAACTTGATAATGATTTGAAGAAAAATGAACCGCAAGACAATGTAATTTGCTGTTTTCTGTATTGAACCGACTTCGCTGCATTAAAACATCATTCGAGGTGAACTATATACGAAGGAAAGGATCCCAAGTAATACTCACAATCCAAATTCTATAAGATCCTTTTAAAAAAATTTTAAAAAATTTAAATCTTTCCGAGAATTTTTAAGACTTCTTTTAACATACTTTTGTAGAGCTTACATAAAGTATCCCGGCCGGGTGTCCGAGAGGTTCTAGGCGTTACAGTCTGGAACCGCGCGACCGGTATGGTCGCAGGTTCGAATCCTGCCTCAGGATGGATGTGTGTGATGTCCTTAGGTTAGTTAGGTTTAAGTAGTTCTAAGTTCTAGGGGACTGATGACCTCAGAAGTTAAGTACCATAGTGCTCAGAGCCATTTGAACCCTTTACATGAAGTATTTAAACAGGCACAAAAAAATCAAAATTAAAACGTACTTACAGGGTGTTTCAAAAATGACCGGTATATTTGAAACGGCAGTAAAAACTAAACGAGCAGCGATAGAAATACACCGTTTGTTGCAATATGCTTGAGACAACAGTACATTTTCAGGCGGACAAACTTTCTAAATTACAGTAGTTACAATTTTCAACAACAGATGGCGCTGCAAGTGATGTGAAAGATATAGAAGACAACGCAGTCTGTGGGTGCGCCATTCTGTACGTCGTCTTTCTGCTGTAAGCGTGTGCTGTTCACAACGTGCAAGTGTGCTGTAGACAACATGGTTTCTTCCCTAGAACAGAGGATTTTTCTGGTGTTGGAATTCCACCGCCTAGAACACAGTGTTGTTGCAACAAGACGAAGTTTTCAACGGAGGTTTAATGTAACCAAAGGACCGAAAAGCGATACAATAAAGGATCTGTTTGAAAAATTTCAACGGACTGGGAACGTGACGGATGAACGTTCTGGAAGGGTAGGGCGACCGCGTACGGCAACCACAGAGGGCAACGCGCAGCTAGTGCAGCAGGTGATCCAACAGCGGCCTCGGGTTTCCGTTCGTAGTGTTGTAGCTGCGGTCCAAATGACGCCAACGTCCACGTATCGTCTCATGCGCCAGAGTTTACACCTCTATCCATACAAAATTCAAACGCGGCAACCCCTCAGCGCTGCTACCATTGCTGCACGAGAGACATTCGCTAACGATATAGTGCACAGGATTGATGACGGCGATATGCATGTGGGCAGCATTTGGTTTACTGACGAAGCTTATTTTTACCTGGACGGCTTCGTCAATAAACAGAACTGGCGCATATGGGGAACCGAAAAGCCCCATGTTGCAGTCCCATCGTCCCTGCATCCTCAAAAAGTACTGGTCTGGGCCACCATTTCTTCCAAAGGAATCACTGGCCCATTTTTCAGATCCGAAACGATTACTGCATCACGCTATCTGGACATTCTTCGTGAATTTGTGGCGGTACAAACTGCCTTAGACGACACTGCGAACACCTCGTGGTTTATGTAAGATGGTGCCCGGCCACATCGCACGGGCGACGTCTTTAATTTCCTGAATGAATATTTCGATGATCGTGTGATTGCTTTGGGCTATCCGAAACATACAGGAGGCGGCGTGGATTGGCCTCCCTATTCGCCAGACATGAACCCCTGTGACTTCTTTCTGTGGGGACACTTGAAAGACCAGGTGTACCGCCAGAATCCAGAAACAATTGAACAGCTGAAGCCATTCCGCCAGACACGTTGTCAAAGGTTTCGGGTAATTTCATTCAGAGACTACGCCATATTATTGCTACGCATGGTGGATATGTGGAAAATATCGTACTATAGAGTTTCCCAGACCGCAGCGCCATCTGTTGTTGAAAATTGTAACTACTGTAATTTCGAAAGTTTGTCTGCCTGAAAATGTACTGTTGTCCCAAGCATATTGCAACAAACGGTGTATTTCTATCGCTGCTCGTTTAGTTTTTATTGCCGTTTCAAATATACCGGTCATTTTTGAAACACCCTGTACAACAGTCTCACATTGGCGCACCAAGACGCGCCTAACGTTCGTAGTAAAAAATGAAACCTCTGAAGAGGGGAAGTCGCCAGAATAAATAAAACAGGACATCGGAGTGAATACGAGAAATAAAACCATACATAAGTAATCCATCGACTCCCCGTCTAGGCATCGCTGAACTACAGACAACACGAGCCGTTTACTTCCATCCTGGTGGTATGACTGGAACTGATCGGCTGTAGACGGTGTTCATGCTTGCTTGTTTACATCTTAGGGCGGGCTCTATCTTCAGGAGTTCTGGGAACTGCTGTGATGCAAAACTTTTTTTGATGTGTGTATCTGTTACATGGGATCCTTTCCTTCTTATGTAATACACCTGTGGATGCTGTTTTAATGCAGCAAATCGATTACAATTAAGAGATCACCAATTACAGCTGTCTTGCAGTTCATTTTCCTTCCATTATCGAACGTTTCGCTTTAACAGTTTCGAGACACTGATAAACAAAAGATATAAGACTTACAAACCCGCTCGTCAGCTGTTCATGTTGTAGATTAATGACCATGAACTCAGTATTAATAATAACATATACTTTTCAAAGATAACACAGTTACGGAAAAAGCTGCACAATAATTCAGTAAGACTTTAATAAGATTTCAAAGTAATGCAAAAATTGGTAACTGACTTTGAATGTGCAGAAATGTAAACTTGTGCAGTTCTCATAATTGAAAAATCGTAGTATCCTATGACTACAATATCAAGTAATCACAGCTGGAATAGGTCAGTTCACATAAATATCTGAATGTAACTTTTGGTACTTACATAAAATGGAACGATCATACTTACATAAAATGGAACGATCACTTAGTTTCAGGCGAAGGTAAAGCATGTCTCAGACTACGGTTCATTGGTGGAATGCTATCGAAATGCAATAGGTCTACAAAGGGTATTGCACACAAAACACTCGTGAAACACATCTTAGAATATTGCTCACGTGTGTGAGACCCGTACAAAGTAGGGCTACCTGGGGAACTGAACAGGTACAAAGAAGGGCAACACGAATGGTCACAGATTCGTATGGCCCCTGGGAGAGTGTCACGGAGATACTAAAAAACTGAACTGGTAAACTCATGAAGATAGTCGCACACTATCCCTTTAAAGCCTACTTAGAAAGTTTCTAGAACCAGCTGATGACTCTAGGAGCAAATCGCAGTCCTCTACGTATCGCCCCCTTAGAGATCGCGAAGACAAGATTAGACAGCGTACACACAGACTTTTAAGCAATCATTCACCGTCCTTTCCATACATGAATGGAAGGAAGCCCTAATAACTGGTGCAACGGGACACATCCTCTGCCATGCTTTTCACTGCGGATTGCAGAGCATAGATTTCGATGTAGATGTAGAAGATGAAGAAAACTGCAACCAGCCACACTATTTTTGAATGAATAATTTATTTTCCCGTAGGTGTGAACAGGTCGTGCAACGGAGCTGACGGCCGAACTGGTCCCACATACGTTCTATCGAGGAAAGATCAAGAGATCAAGCTGGCCACGGGATTACCTCAACATCACGCAAACAGTTCACAGAGAGTCGTGCCATGTATGGACTAAGAGTGTCCAGTTGACAAATAGCACCACGTTACTGTTGTGAGAGAGGCAATACATGAGGATGCAGGATGTCCATGACGTACCGTCACTACCAGCCGCGACCTGAGCCGATGGATCACAACACTTTGACACCAACAGTAACATCACTGTGCTCCACCAAGCCATCGGAATAGCGGGGCCTCTCTCCAGGTGACCGCCACACTTACCGACGATGGGTAGTGGGGAACCACAATTCATCGTTGAACACAATGTGACCACATTCACCGGCAGTCCACGCATCTTGTTCATTGCACCACGTCACATGCAGCCGTTTTTGTTCCGCTGCTGAGGGCATCCTACACATGGAACGGGAATTTGCTGGTGCGGCTGTTCTTAAGTCTGCAACCACTGGAGCAGGATGACACAGACTGTTGCAAGGGGCCCATTACTTGTTCTCGGATGGCAGGCACGGATGTAAAGGGATTCAGATGTGCCTGTGGTTGTCAGTCGTGATCTACACTGGTATAGACACGCGTATTCAAACACAGAGATACGTAAATAGGCAGACTACGGAGCTGCGGTCGGCAAGGCCTGTATAAGACAACAAGTGTCTGGCGCAGTTGATAGACCGGTTACTGCTCCTACATTGGCAGCTTATCAACATTTAAGTTAGTTTAAACGTGGTGTTATAGTCGGCGCACGAGCGATGGGACACAGCATCTCCGAGGTAGCGATGAAGTGGGGATTTTCCTGTACAACCATTGCACGAATGTAGCGTGAATATCAGGAATCCGGTAAAACATGAAATCTCCGACATCGCTTTAGCCGGAAAAAGATGCTGCAAGAACAGGACCAATGACGACTGAAGAGAATCGTTCAACGTGACAGAACTGGAAGCCTTCCGCAAATTGCGGCAGATTTCAGTGCTAGGCCATCAACAAGTGTCAGTGTGCGAACCATTCAATGAAACATCATCGATATGGTCTTTCGGAGCCGAAGGTCCACTCGTGTACCTATGACGACTGCACGACACAAAACTTTACGCCTCGCCTGGACCCGCCAACACCGACATCAGACTGTTGATCAGTGGAACATGTTGCCTGGCAGGACGAGTCTCGCTTCAAACTGTATCAAGCAGATGGACGTTCACGGGTGTGAGACAACCTCATGAATCCATAGGCTCTGCACGTCAGCAGGGGACTGTTAGAGCTGATGGAGGCTCTGTAGTCCGCAGGTCGTGGTCGTGCGGTAGCGTTCTCGCTTCCCACGCCCAGGTTCCTGGGTTCGATTCCCGGCGGGGTCAGGGATTTTCTCTGCCTCGTGATGACTGGGTGTTGTGTGATGTCCATAGGTTAGTTAGGTTTAAGCAGTTCTAAGTACTAGGTGACTGATGACCATAGATGTTAAGTCCCATAGTGCTCAGAGCCATTTGAACCATTTTTGAGGCTCTGTAATGGTGTGGGACGTGTGCGGTTGAAGTGATGTGGGACCCCTGATACATAAGCAAGCATCCTGTCTGATCATCTGCCTCTATTGATGTCCATTTTGCATTCCGACGGACTTGCGCAATTCCAGCAGGACAATGCGACACCACAGACGTCAAGAATAGCTACAGAGAGACTCCAGGAACTCTATTCTGAGTTTAAATACTTCCGCTGGTCACCAAACTCCTAGACATGAACATTATTGAGCACAGGTGGGATGCCTCGCAATGTGCTGTTCAGAAGAGATCTCCAACCCCTCGTACTCTTCCGAATTTGTGGACAGCCCTGCAGCACTCATGGTGTCAGTTCCCTCCAGCACTACTTTAGACATTAGTCGAGTCAATGCCACGTCGAGTTGCAGCACTTCTTCGTGCTCGCGGGAGCCCTACACGGTTTTAGGCAGTTGTACCAGTTTTTTTGGTTCTTCAGCGTATATGCATACCCTAATGTTGCGGTGGAGTCCAACATCGTGTCACTGTCGTATCCGAATGCCGCACAAATCTAGATACAGCGTGATTTGACCAGCCGGCCAAGTGGAGAACCACAGTTAAGCCCATTTCCAATTACGTGAGGTGTTGATAGCTCTTTCTCGTACGAGTACGTGAAATCTCCGTGTCTTTCCTTGTGAGCACTGAACATCAGACGCTGTTCATGCCGTTTATATGCCCTACCAAACAACATTAAAAACGAACAACAATAATGAACTTTGGTTGTCGTTCTGTCAGGGAGATTTGTAACACTATTTATTTGTATACCTGCCGATCTTGCGTGCTTGTACAAAATTACATTGATATCCGGCCATGCCTCCTGCATGCCTTACCTTTTTTTTTTTGTCAGGCAGTGTATGTGAATGGTTTTGTGACATACAAAACCCTTTACGCTCTATTCAAGACGTACTTTTTAATATTACAACACAGAGGTCAGCTTCCTCGATGCGCGATTGCTGAGCCATGTTCCAGACTGAGGACAGCTTGGCATACACATTTGTTGATGAATGTTGTGTTTACTTCTGACGCCACGTCAACAAAGTGATTCGGTTGGTTACAACAAAAACAAGATGGATAAATAGCTTACTTTAATTCCCTCATTTACTTAAGTTTTTGTCATCACGGTCCACGAGCTTTACTATTGCACTGTCTTAGATGACTACCGCCTGTCCATTAAGCGAGTCATTCTCTTCAATCTTCACCGCGCCATCACATACAAATCGCATCCCGCCCACTAGCTCTTCAATTCAAGCATTATGAGTTATGGACAAAATCAACAGTTGTAACGATAATTTTAGAGGTATCCCAATGCATTACGGTCGTTACTCTTTACGTTATTTACTGATCTAGTGAATAACACTGGGGGAGACGTGTTGCCTCAAATATAAGATATGCTGAAGTTCATATTTCATTGATTACAACTTCCGGACTAAGAGACAGTAGTCTAACAGTAAAAATTCTTCCTCCTGGCTTTTCGTTGGCAACTGCGGGCAACATCTTCCGCGGTGAGCCAACGACTTGGTGCTAAGCCGTGGAGGTCCTGTTTATATAGGGCTCATAGAGGGCGCCACAAGTTGTCACGTGTTGTCGACAGTGAAACTGTCTCTGATTAAGTGCATTTTTAAGGTGGCGCCTACAATTACATGTGATGAATCGCCCGGATACCCGAGAGCGTTAACGCTCCACCTTCCACGTCCTTCCTCAAATATACGCTACGCTTGTGTGTGGGAAACGTTATCATACTCGACCATGAGATTTACTCTAGACGCACTTACATTCCATCCCAGAGGGTGGGGGGCGCCCCCGAGCTCCGATTTTTCTTATTTTGTTATGATGATCATTTCTCTCTACGTAGGTAGGTGTTAAAAAAATATTTTCGCATTCGGAAGAGAAAGTTGGTGCTTGAAATTTCGTAAATAGATCTTGTCACAAAGAAAACAGCGTTTGTTTCTGAAGGCTGCCACCCCAACTCGCGTATCATATCAGTGACACTCTCACCCCTATTGTGCGATAACACGAAACGAGCTGCCCTTCTTTGCACTTTTTCGATGTCTTCCGTCAATTCTGCCTGGTAAGGATCCTATACCGCGCAGCAATATTCCAGTAGAGGACGGACAAGTGTAATGTAGGCTCTCTCTTTAGTGGGTTTGTCGCATCTTTTAAGCGTTCTGCCAAAAAAGCGCAGTCTTTGTTACGCTTTCCACACAATATTATCTATGTGGTCTTTCCAATTTAAGTTGCTCATAATTGTAATTCCTAGGTATTTAGTCGAATTAACAGCACTTAGATTTATCTTATACCCAAAATTTATGGGATTTCTTTTAGTAACCATGTGGATGACCTCGCCCTTTTCTTTGTTTAGTGCCAATTGCCACTTTTCGCACCATACAGAAATTCTCTCTACATCATTTTGTAATTGGAATTGGTCGTCTGATGGTTTTACTAGACGGTAAATTACAACGTCATCTGCACACACTCTAAGGGCGCTGCTCAAATTATCACCTAGATAATTT
This sequence comes from Schistocerca americana, assembly GCF_021461395.2. Taxonomy (NCBI): domain Eukaryota; kingdom Metazoa; phylum Arthropoda; class Insecta; order Orthoptera; family Acrididae; genus Schistocerca; species Schistocerca americana. The sequence goes on from NC_060122.1 coordinate 279,249,906, forward strand.
ATGTGAATCAGGAACAGCAGAGGGCCTATGACACTACCTTGCGGAACGCCAGATTTCACTTCTGTTCTACTCAATGATTTACCGTCTATCACTATGAACTGTGACCTCTCTGAGAGGAAATCACGGATCCAGTCACACAACTGAGACGATACTCCACCATATGCACGCCACCAACAGAACTTATCACGAAGCGACACCTCTCTCGTTGCCCACTTCTTTAATGTTTTGTCCGTTCTCCTAGACGCGTCTCAATTCCCGAACATTCACTACGCGGGTCTAAATCTGGTAACTTTGCTATCCTAAGCGCGTCCAATGTTTTCCGTATTCTGAAGTATACGCACTTTATTTGACCTAATTTCCTGTTCTCATTCAACATCAGTCCTGGATGTCCACTGTCAAGTCCTGACTACTCAGCAATCTGTACAGGATGTCCTTTTGACACGTAACGCAAGATGGCGTCTGTTCACCGCAAAATTTGCCGTCTTTGAAAAGCTGGTGGCAGCCGCTAGCAGACTTCTAAAACGAAAGCGTTTCTCGAATGACACTAAAGCCCTGTAATGAAAGTCTAGCCTTATACTGCCCCAGCTTGTATTGCCGCACAGTCCATTCTCCAGCAGCACGCGGAAAATCCTGCATTAAAATGTAGCAGTTTCTCGTTAACGTAAGTTTTCATTAGTACTGCAAAGCTCGTAATTAAGTAAGCGGTCCACTGAAGATAGTAGCGGGTGGCCGACGTGCTTGCCGTATGTTTGCAAGTAATGCGTAGTTAAAAGTGAATCGCCGGCAGAACGCTCGGCCGTGTTGCTCCTTTTGCAGCGCAGAGCGAGCGAGATGGGGCCTTGCAGTGCCATCCCCTGCAGCAATAAACATAGGGGGCAGCGGGCCGCGTTTATGCTAATGGCCACTCGACCCCTGGCTGGCTGTGCCCGCCCGGAGGTCGATACCGCCGCCGCTGCGAATCCCTCACACAAACTTTACAACTCCCGTCTTCCTCTATTGGCTCCGAGAAAGAAAAACACAAGTAGTAATCAGCAGAAAGTCTGAATACCGTACTGCTCTAATACTCGTGGACGTATTGGACTTGCCGCGGTCGAAGAACCACGGTTATCAACATCATCAGTCACATGATCATCTCCCACATCATCATCTGCATCCATCACAAAACGACGTGACTTATTTATGTCACACCTTATAAGTCGTCCTCAAAATAGTTCAAATGGCTCTGAGCACTATGGGACTCAACTGCTGGGGTCATTAGTCCCCTAGAACTTAGAACTAGTTAAACCTAACTAACCTAAGGACATCACAAACATCCATGCCCGAGGCAGGATTCGAACCTGCGACCGTAGCGGTGTTGCGGTTCCAGACTGCAGTGCCTTTAACCGCACGGCCACTTCGACCGGCTAAGTCCTCCTCAGACGGGACGTGTTTCTCATCGTGCAGCACGTCAAACGTGTTTATTAACGCTGTAACGCTGTTCAAATGGTTCAAATGGTTCTGAGCACTATGCTACTTAACTTCTGAGGTCATCAGTCGCCTAGAACTTAGAACTAATTAAACATAACTAACCTAAGGACATCACACACATCCACGCCCGAGGCAGGATTCGAACCTGCGACCGTAGCGGTCGCGCGGTTCCAGACTGTAGCGCCTAGAACCGCTCGGCCACTCCGGCAGGCAAACAACATGTTTCGTTTACGAAAGTAGTTACGTGTAATACAGCTTCGTTAGCTTTGTTACGGTCGTCGAAGATGAGCAGAGAAACTCGTGAAAAAGATAGTCGTCACGTCGATGGACTGCGTAACGAATCGTTACGCACAGTCAAAAATTTTGTTGCCGTACCTTTAGAACCATTAACTCAGGTCTAACGTATTTTCTTTTTTCAAATACTCGGAAAAGCACTTCGGCTCGGCAGTGTTTATTGTAGTAATTGTTTTAACATTATACAGACACTGCTCCTCTTTCACTGCGCCTATTAAAACATATATTTGTTCCCTTGTCGATGTGCTAGCCATCTGGTTCTTTCTGTAGCATACACGGTACTGACTGCAAGGGTTCAGCCAGTTGCGCAGTAAGAAATCTCGGAATTCACCAGTCCATGTACGTGGCATGTTCACAAAATCAAACAAACTCGCTCTTGAACGGAGAGTGCTCTTATCTACAGTAAAGTCGATATTTCAGAACACAGTTTCATAGCATGCAAGTTATAACACAAAAGGCCTCTTATCACCAATGTTTCATTTACCGTCATTTTATTATAACAAAGCGTACCAAAAACGACATGTTTTTAGAGATCGCTAACGGGCCGGTACTTTGAAACAGCACATGCAACTTGTCCCAATAACCGCCCAAAAACTTTAGGGACATGTTCCTTATGCAGGAATAACGTAAGTAGGCTCTTTAGGTTTTTATGTTGGTATGAAAATCACTGACTGTGCTGTGTACAGTCTGTGGCTGGTTGGACTCATTGTTGGAATATTCGCTATTGTAGTGTTGGGCAGTTGGATGTGAACAGTGCGTAACGTTGTGCAGTTGGAGGTGAGCCACCAGCTGTGGTGGATGTGGGGAGAGAGATGCCAGAGTTTTGAGCGGACGATCTGGACGTGTGTCTTTCAGAAGAAGGAAATTTCTTTAATTGGATGTCACAAAATTATATATATTATGACTGTCAAAATCTTTCGTTGCTAACTATGCCTATCAGTAGTTAGTACCTTCAGTAGTTAAAATCCTTTTATTTAGCTGGCAGCCGGCCGGAGTGGCCGTGCGGTTCTAGGCGCTATGGTCTGGAGCCGAGCGACCGCTACGGTCGCATGTTCGAATCCTGCCTCGGGCATGGATGCGTGTGATGTCCTTAGGTTTAATTATTTCTAAGTTCTAGGCGACTGATGACCTCAGAAGTTAAGTCGCATAGTGCTAAGAGCCATTTGAAACACTTTTAGCTGGCACTACTGGCGCTCGCTGTATTGCAGTAGTTCGAGTAACGAAGATTTTTGTCAGGTAAGTGATTCATGAAAGGTATAGGTTATTGTTCGTCAGGACCATTCTTTTGTAGGGATTATTGAATGTCAGATTGCGTTGCGTTAAAAATTATTGTGTGTCAGTTTAGTGATGATCAGAATAAGTAAAGAGAGAAATGTCTGAGTACGTTCTGTTTTGCTCAGCTGTTTGAAAATCAAATAGCGTAAGGGGTTTACTAGCACAGTCATTTATAATTTTTCTAAGGGGACGTTACAATAAGTAAAGAAGTCTAGTAAATATGGGCTCTAAAATGCATACCTGAGGAGACATGAGCACTTGTTCAACTTCGATGCTGTGAAACAAATCCCTTCTATTGCAAGGTCTTTGTTTTCCATATTTAGGGAGGAGGTTGGTTGGTTGATTTTTGGGAGGGAACCAAACAGCGAGTCATCGGTCCCATCGGATGAAGGAAGAATGGGGAAGGAAGTCGGCCGTGCCCTTTCAGAGGAAGCATCCGGCATTTGGATGAAGAAATTCAGGGATTTGTAGAAAACCTAAATCAGGTTGGTGGGTTTGAAAGGTCGGCCTCCCGGATGCGAGTGCCGTGCGCTAACAAATGCGCCAGCTCGCTCTGTTTGGAAGGAGGAAGTATTGACCAAAACAAGAAAAAAATGGCTACCAAACACGGGCTCTAAAATTCTCATTTTAAGACCCATGACAACTTGCTGATCTTCGTTAGTGTGAAACACATCTCTTCTACTGAACGAGTGCTTATATCTCTTAAGGTATGCATTTTAGAGGCCATATTTACTAGATATTTTTTTCTTGTTTTGGTCCACATTACCTCCTTTCAGTATATGAAAAAAAAGAGTTAGCAGTAGTAGAGATCTGTTTCATAGTATCGAAAATGCACAACTGCTCATCTCTTAAGGACTGCTCTTTAGAGCCCATGTTTACTCAATATTTTTTCTTGTTTTTGTGTGAGGAAATCTGTTCCTGAAGTTTGTCGGTATTTGTTTGGGACACTCCGTATATTCATAACACCCGAGTTGTTATACAGAAATCACAAGTTACAGGCTTCATCGATAAAAGAAGTAATCGAATATGGTGTCTCCTGAGTTCTCATTGTGACGTAGACAGCGGTCTTGCATCTCAGTGAGCGTGTTCCTCTCCACGAAGCAAAAGTCTGACGTGTATCAGTCTGCCTTCTACGATTGGGAATGCATCACTGCCAAGCAGTATCCCGGAATATAACGTATGACACGATCATGAGAGAACTTAGCAATTTCTCAAAAATGGTGGGATTCGTTACGATCTACAGAAAATTTGAACGGCTCAGTCTTCTTCGAAGAGGCGCATTGATACAGGTAACGTCATCCATTGTGTCTGTTGGCACCAAGGCAGTAAACCTCTGAGGAACGAAAACATTAGCTGCTATTGTTGCGTAGAATAAGTAATTCTCTTTATTTTGCAGCTTATTCCAAACAGCTGTAATTGATTATGTCCATATAATGCGATCAGATACAAAGCTCTGATGACTTTATATGTCACAGTAGGTAGAGTTTGTCCACTGTTTCACTCAGTAGTTGGCAGGACGCCTATTTGCTGACATAACAAGCTAAGTCGGGAGCAGTCACTCCGAGGTCATGAAAACCTGGAACCCAGCCGTCTCATCTCATTCTTCGTATTCGGACATCAGCAGCTGCAGTTATATGGCACTTTCGGAGGACCGCTTTGGGCTCCAAGCACTTGTCGTCTAGTTTTACTGTTTGGCTGTTCATCTCTTTAGACAGAGACACATGCCCGCGATAAAGTGCTACCATTTTAACGCAGTGCAGGCAACATTTTCGAGCCGGAGCATTGTAGCGGCCTGCTGGATGCTGGGATGCTGCAACTCACATTCAAACACCCCATCGTGGTAACAAGAGATCTTATGAGTGCAATGAAACGATCGTATGGCATTATTAGCCAAGAGACCCAATCTGCAGTCGTTCGGCCACCTGGTGGTAAGTGTATTTGACACCAGTAGCGCGTCGATGAAGATTAGATGAAGTGATGAGGACAACACTAACATCAATCTTGGACTGAAGAAAATCCCGACCTGACTGGGAACTGAGCCCGGGACCTCGCGATCTAGATGCAGCAACAGTAACCGCTATACCACAAGCAGCGGACAGTGCAGTGATCTCTCTGACCTCTCTGGCTTATACTGAAATCTTTCTCCAGCAGTATTTATGAGTACACTGTCGAGTCACATTAATGTGAGCAGTTGTCAAAGGCCTACATAATCCATCTTTTGCATTGCGGGTCACTGCGAGACGTGCTGGCAGAGAATCGGTGAGTGTCTGGAAGGTACCAACTGGGATGTGGAGCCATGCCGACTCCTGTGCGCTGGCCAGCTGGCCTAGGATCTTTGGCGTGAAGAGCCCGATCGAGATGGTACCACAGATTCTCTATTTGATTTAAATTCGGAGAGTTTGGTGGCCAAGTGGGTAAGGGAAACTCTTCTTGGCGGTCTTCGAACCACGCAGGTACGCTGTAAGCTGCGTGACACGTTTCATTATCCTGCTGGTAGATGCCATCGTGCGAGGGGTGGACGTAGTTCCAAAGGATAGATGCATACTTGTGTTGATCTGCTGTGCGTTCCAGGATGACGAAATCGGCCACGGAGTTCCTTAGACCATGACAGCTCCTCCTCCAGCCTCCACCCTTTGCTTTCACTTTGATGCCGTGCACGCCAATAGTCATCTGTCGGTGAAAAGAAGTCAGCTTCGGTGCATGGATGATGGGCCACTCCGGACGCACATATGCAGCGATGTTCGCTGAGTGATTATTGGGGAAAGACTGTTAGTAGCGCCGCGAGGGATTAGCCGAGCGGTCTAGGGCGCTGCAGTCATGGACTGTGCGGCTGGTCCCGGTGGAGTTTCCGCGCCCGGGTTCGATTCCCGGCGGGGTCAGGGATTTTCTCTGCCTCGTGATGAATGGGTGTTGTGTGATGTCCTTAGGTTAGTTAGGTTTAAGTAGTTCTAAGTTCAAGGGGACTGATGACCATAGATGTTGAGTCCCATAGTGCTCAGAGCCCCGTGGAGGTTCGGGTGTGTTTGTCCTTAGGATAATTTAGGTTAAGTAGTGTGTAAGCTTAGGGACTGATGGCCTTAGCAGTTAAGTCCCATAAGAATTCACACACATTTGAACATTTTTTGAACTGTTAGTAGCCCATTAGTCCGCTGTTGAGCAATTGTACGTCTATTAGCTCGTACACATCTCCGCAGCCGTCGTTCAACCCTGTCATCTACGGCCTAAGTTGCACCACCGTTTCCTAACGCTGGTTTTGGACAGACCTAATTTGCCGTGCATGGTAAACTTTAACCACGGCGGCACGTGAACTGTTTACGAATTTAGCCATTTCGGAAATGCTTCTAACCTTGGCCCGAAAACTAGTAATCATGTCCTTTTGGACGTCAGATAAATTTCTCCGTTTCTGCACTATTTTCCGACCCCTCCCCCCCCCCCCCCCCGCCCCCCGACACGCTTTATGTACCCTCCACTGTTAGTGATGCCACCTGCCGTTTAGGAGGAGTTATTGCACGTTGACGTCTAAAATAGATGGTGGTCACATTAATGTTCTCGAGTAACGGCATGTTGTATGCACTCTGTTGTTCATTAACAATGCCTGTCTCCTTTCAAAAGTCAGTGTATTACTTTCAGGTGCCTGAAGTGAATTCTTCACTGCAACTGTAGTTTTGTATAGGCTGTTCTTGGCAATGTGTAAGATTACGGCTCTGATATAAGAATATTTTGTTGTAGACATGGTGCACCTCCCCAATCTCTTGATCAGTTTAGAACCCCCACAAGTAGGGATCTTGAAAATCATTTTTCATTTTCCGATGGGCAGGGCACAAGGTGGAGACACTCTTTGTCCCTCGTTTAAAGTGGGTGACACTCTACCAAACATAATTGTTACAATACGGCGACCATGACAGGACTGTATTGGCATAATCTGGAGACCATGACAGGACTATACTGGCTTCGAACCAAACCAGATTAAACTCTGATAACTGCGTGCAGAAATTTCGCATTTCTCCCAAACGTAACAAGATCCACGATACCTTTCTATTGGTTATATTTTTAACAATAATGCTGGTTTCCATTAATTTTCTTATCAGCAGCGTACCACATGACATGGCACAACCCTAGAAGCAGGGACGAGAAAGCCGACGCAGGACAGCGCAGCGCCAGCAGCTGCAGCTTTGGGCTGAACTAATAGCGGCCTGTGTTTGCCGCTGCTGGCGCCGACAAGCGGATTAGGCCCTGTCGATCAGCGGCTACACGCCGGGGTCGCGTGCGCGCCTTTGTCAACGCACCGCCGAGTTGCGCCGCGCCCGAATTTAAACAGGCTCTTAATTTAATTCGGCTAGCACGCACAAGCCGCAGCCCCCGTAAATTTCGCGAAATCTGTTGACGGCGCCGACAGGTTACGCCGGGCGGTAAACTTGCAATGAGATTACCGGCGAAGGGGATCCAATTCTGCCGGGCTCCGCCGTAGCGGTCGGCTGCGTGAGGGTCGGCCGACCAATCCGAGTTTCCGTTAAGCTTCCCTCAAATAGAAAAGCTCTTCCCCGTCTGCAGAACTCGTATTTTTATCTCATCCATTTTGCACTCTGGGGTTCGGGGTTCAAAGTAGCGTTCCGTACTCCCAGCTATACGCGTAAATTTCTATGCCTCTTCAATTTTCGCCAAATGTTCTTCGTTTCTTATCCTTACCACTCTGTGATGCATCAAGTCCAACTTTTTCTCCCTCTTTTTCTGATGAACTGAATTGGGACTGGTTGCCTAGTGGTAATGCTCGTGCGTGGAGATCGATATGTCGCAGGATCGAATCCCGGTCGCATCACGGAAATTTTCAGTCAGCTTTTAATCTAGCCTTCACCTCTCAGGGATGTGAGGAGTCACCAGGAACGACACGCTAGTCGTATTCCATGTAGAACTGTAGGTTCCCTTCCCAAGATTGGATAGCTGGGGTAGATTATGGACACCCAAGTCGCCGAAGTGATGTTCATTTGAAAGACTTTCACCCAGCTATTGACAGACATGCAGTTATCATTCTTACTATTACTCGATAATTACTGAAACAAAGACTGTGACAAAATTCGTTTAGATCCAGAGATTTATTCATTTTCTACACTGAAGAGCCAAAGAAACTGGTACACCTGCCTGCTATCGTGTTCGGCCCCCGAGAGAACGCAGAAGTGCCGCATTACGACGTGGCATGGACTCTACTAATATCTGAACTAGTGCTGGAGGGAATGTACTCCATGAATCCTGCAGCGCTATCTATAATCGGTAAGAGTACGAGGGGGTGGAGATCTCTTCTGAACAGCAAGTTGCGAGGCATCCCAGATATGATTAAAAATGTTCATATCTAGGGAGTTTCGTGGCCAGCGGATGTGTTTTAAACTCAGAAGAGCGTTCCTAGAGCCACTCTGTAGCAATTCTGGACGTGTGGGGGTGTCACAGTATTCTGCTGGAATTGCTCAAGTCTGTCGGAATGCACAATGGACGTGAATGGATGCAGGTGATCAGACAGGATGCTTACGTACGTTTCAGCTGTCAGAGTCGTATCTAGACGAATCAGGGGACACATATCACTGCAACAGCTCACGTCCCACGACATTACAGAGCCTCCACCAGCTCGAACAGTCCCCTGCTGACATGCAGGGACTATGGATTTATGAGTTTGTACATGTGAGGTATTCAACTTTGGTCATCAATCTCCTAAATGTTCAGAATGGTTAACTGAATGGCACTTTGAAATTATTTATAAGTTCATTTGCATATGCACCATGTCCTATGAAGACTCAACAGCGATATTTTTGTTTTCTTTTTTTTTTTCAAATCGATCCACTCAGGTGAAGAACATTCCGGGAAACGGCTAATGTCCTTAACGAAAGTCTTTTGCAATTTTTGATGTCTCTTGAAGCTTTGTTGAGAGCATATCTATTGTGGGCAACTAGAATAGACGCTTAAGTTGATCAAGAATATAATTTGAAACTCTGTCGAAGTAAATAGAAGTTTGGAAACAGGTATTTTGCCGACAAGCATGGATAACTTCGGCACAGGACTTGGCAGTGTGGACATATCGCATCGAATCGTCGAAGTGCTGAGAGCAAGGAGGAAGTGTTTTACAGTAGAATTCTGTCAGTTTTTTCTTTTTTTTTCCTTTTTCTTTTTTTAACAGAAATGTATGCCAGCCCGTGACTTGCCAGAGATGAGCGTGTGTGTGCTATTGCTGCATTTGGTGTAATGCAAAGCAACTATTTTAAGGCTGCAACAAGGAATTCAGACGCGACGTGACATACGCACATTTCATGGACTTCCAGCGCATATTAGGTTCTGCAAGATGGAGAGGGGCACTCACTCCCAATAAATATGTGCACCAACGTTTTCTGTTTGTGATTACCAGATCGATATGCAGGTCACATCACCCCCTTTAATTCGTCGTCGTTTTGTTGGCGTCTGTGATGCGGAAACCAACGAGCTTGTTCCAGCGTCCCCATAAACACTCCGTACCGTACTTCGAGACTGCTAGGTTTCAAACTACGACAGCAGAGATGTACAGTGCGCGCAAAATGCCGTGGCTGCCAAATGCGATGGGGAAGCGTGGGGAGAGCTCCGAGCGCTGTAGGGGAAACGTCGAGCGCTGGAGGGGAAATGCCGTTCTAAAGTGAAGCCTACACTTACGTTTTTGGTAAATATTAAGTGGCCCCTCTCCACATCCTCAGTTGCATGGTGATCATTCAAAAAGATCTACCTTCACCTCTGCTTACCTTAGTATCCAAAAAAAAAAAAAAAAAAAAAAAAAAAAAAAAAAAAAAAAAAAAAAGAAAAAAAAAAAAAAAAAATCCGCCGAGATGGGGGAAAACGCAAAGATTTATTTTCGCTTCGCCTGGCTTGTTAACAATTTCTAACTTTCAGAGAAGTGTCATGAGTGGCGAATTTTGAGTAAAACCTACACATTTCTGTGGCTATTATGTCAAAATTTGCTTCTTTTGTCAAAACACAGTGGTGTTATGCAGACACAATTGCGAGAAAATTCTGAAACAGTGGTTTATTAACTTTATTAAGTGAGGAACTGAGGAAAAGTGAGGTCAGTAGCTTATGTAAAAGTACATACTCGGCACAAAAACACTTGTAATGTCTTCACATATATTGTCCTTATGCCCACAGCATTTCTCGTTTTACCAGCTATCGATGGCCCTTAAAATTACGTTCTTTCACCGAAAAAGTCCGCAGTTATTGAAATAACACGGTAGATAATGAAGTTTTACGTAATAAAGATATGGCAGAACACTCTTCTCTTTGCGTGCCATCATTTGCCAAAATCTCATTTCGATATCTCAAATAGTTTATGAAATATGAGGAATGTTGTGGATATTTCACTCTGTCTTTATCGCTGGCGCGGCGTGATCGCAAATGAGTGTCTATATCAGATCATTTTTCACGAGTTTGGTGACAAACAGATACCTCTACCCAAGTCTAAAGAAAAATTTAATATGCTAGGCCGGTTTTTTAATAAGTACCGTTTTTTAATTCAAAAAAGACATGCTAAGATATCTCAATAATTTTATTTTTACATGAAAGCCTGTACCTTAATCTACGCACTGGCGCCATTACAGTCTGATTCTTCCTTGTTTACTTTGTGTACTGAGTGCTTAAGATGCCTCCGATAATGGTGAGTCCCGCCGACTGTGAAGTGCGGGCTGTTATAAGATTTCTTAGAGCTTAAGGCATAAAAGCGATCGATATTCATCGTGAGATCTGTGCCATCTTCGGAGAAAACATAATGAGTGATGGAATAGTAAGAAAGTTAGTGAGAGCATTTAAAGATGGCTGCACAAATGTGCATGATGAACAACGGAGTGGGCGTCCTTCGGTCGTTAATGAAAGTTTGGTGCAGGAAGTGGACAATAAGGTGAGAGAAAACAAACGCTTTACGATTTCCTCCTTACGGGATGACTTTCCTAATGTTTCTCGTAGTGTTTTGTATGGCATTGTGACCGAGCACTTGAATTACCGAAAATTGTGCGCACGTGTTGGGTACCGAAAATGTTGACGGATGTGCACCAAACCAATCGTTTAGACAGTGCACTGACTTTACTTGACCAATACCACAACGACAGTTATGATTTCTTAAGCCAAACTGTTACGGGCGATGAAACATGGGTGGCCTACTTCACACCAGAATCAAAGCAACAGTCCATGGAAGGTGAGCAAGGGCATCGTTTCCCTGCAAGACAATACCCGTCCGCATGTGGCGAATCAGACCAAAGATCTCATTACATCTTTTCGATGGGAAACTCTAGATCATCTTCCGTACAGCCCCGAACTTGCGCCCAGTAACTACCATCTGTTCCTGCACTTGAAGAAACACCTGGGCGGCCAGCGTCTTCAAGACGATGACGAAGTCAAAACAGTGGTGATGCAGTGGTTAGCAAGTCAGGCGACAGACTTCTATGAGGAGGGTATTCAAAAACTGGTACAACGTTATGACAAGTGCCTCAATATTGACGGAAATTATGTAGAAAAGTAGATTAAGGTACAGGCTTTCATGTAAAAATAAAATTATTGAGACATCTTAGCACGTCTTTTTTTAATTTCGAAACGGTACTTACTTAAAAAACACACCTCGTATTAGCTGAATCTCATACGCAACAACATATTATGCAATATGCACCGAACGCAAAATCATGGCAACTTGGATTTATCATTCATTGCACACTGTTCCGAATTTCGCGTAGTGTCTTACTTTCACGTAAATATCACAACTATGACCATTAACGAAATGATGGGTACCTCAACATGAACCTGACATACAAAGCTATAAGTAAAGCAAAAATGAAATTATTTACCGAATAGTTTCTGTAAAATAGTTTGACAAAGACTGTAGGGTGCGCACCTCGATTCTTCACCATTCACCGGCTTCCCCTTCCGAACAAACGAATGAACTCACCCAGCGTTTTTGACGAAAACTGGTTACTGCGTATCGGACACCGTTTACCGCGCGAGCTGTAACAGACAGTTCTGGTACCACTTGTAGTATTTCGGTGAGATATACCGGAAGAGTGGAGCACAGGAAGGAAACGGCTGTTGAACATAAGTTGACAAGTCTGGTGCAGCTGTTGGCCCGAGAGACTCACAGAGAACGGTTGCACGGCCGTTCGGCTTGGGACGCGGCGCGTGCTTAATATAGCCGTCCGCGTCTTTCCTCGTTTAAGAAAGACACGCCAGGGAGCCGGTGGAATCCGTGGCGAAGTCGCATCGGGGCATTGACATGCCGCGCCAGAGGGTGCGCTGCAGCGGGGCTTCTGCAGCGCTGGCGCGACTCCAAGTCAGAGTGTCACTTAAAAATAAGTGTGTTGTACGAGTTCCGTTTCAGCTCGCTAACCTTTTTGTTAAATATATATGCAGGACACACATTAGAGCCATATTACCACACTACTGGCCATTAAAATTGCCACACCAAGAAGAAATGCAGATGATAAATGGGTATTCATTGGGCAAATATATTATACTACAACTGACATGTGATTACTTTTTCACGCAATTTGGGTGGATAGATCCTGAGAAATCGGTATCAAGAACAACCACCTCTGGCCATAATAACAACCTTGATACGCCTGGGCATTCAGTCAAACTGACCTTGGATGGCGTGTACACGTACAGCTGCCTATACAGCTTCAACACGATACCACATTTCGTCAAGAGCAGTGATGGCGTATTGTGACGAGCCAGTTGCTCGGCCACCATTGACCAGACGTTTTCAATTGGTGAGAGATCTGGAGAATGTGCTGGCCAGGGCAGCAGTCGATCCCTTTCTGTATCCAGGAAGGCCCGTACAGGACCTGCAACATGCGGTCGTGCACTATTCTGCTGAAATGTACGGTTTCGCAGGGTTCGAATGAAGGGTAGAGCCACGGGTCGTAACACATCTGAAATGTAGCGTCCACTGTTCAAAGTGCCGTCAATGCGAACAAGAGGTGACCGAGACGTGTAACCAATGGCACCCCATACCATCACGCCGGGTGATACGCCAGTATGGCGATGACGAATACACGCTTCCAATATGCGTTCACCGCGATGTCACCAAACACGGATGCGACCATCATGATGCTGTAAACAGAATCTGGATTCATCCGAAAAAATGACGTTTTGCTATTTGTGCACCCAGGTTCGTCGTTGAGTACACCATCGCAGGCACTCCTGTCTGTGATGCAGTGTCAAGCGTAACCCCAGACATGTTCTCCGAGCTGATAGTCCATGCTGCTGCAAACGTCGTCGAACTGTTCGTGCAGATGGTTGTTGTCTTGCAAACGTCCCCATCTGTTGACTAAGGGATCGAGACGTGGCTGCACGATCCGTTACAGCCATGCGGGTAAGATGCCTGTCATCTCGACTGCTAGTGATACGAGGCCGTTGGGATCCAGCACGGCGTTCCGTATTACCCTCCTGAACCCACCGATTCCATATTCTGCTAACAGTCATTGCATCTCGACCAACGCGAGCAGCAATGTCGCGATACGATAAACCGCAATCGCGATAGGCTGCAAGCCGACCTCTATCAAAGTCGGAAACGTGATGGTGCGCATTTCTCCTCGTTACCCGAAGCATCACAACAACGTTTCACCAGGCAACGCCGGTCGACTGTTGTTTGTGTATGAGAAATCGGTTGGAAACTTTTCTCATGCCAGCACGTTGTAGGTGTCGCCACTGGCGCCAACCTTGCGTGAATGCTCTGAAAAGCTAATCATTTGCATATCACAGCATCTTCTTCCTGTCGGTTAAATTTCGCGTCAGTAGCACGTCATCTTCGTGGTGTAGCAATTTTAATGGCCAGTAGTGTATGATTAATAAGCACAAAATACTCGTAATAGCTAGATGACGCGAAATGAATCAGCTGGTTTTCGTCTCTAGAGATATACGGAGCCAGGCGTTCGCAGTATGGCGGATCTGATAACTACGACGTTCCCACAGAGACTCGATCGCCTTCGCCCAACTCAGGCACTTCCATCCGTGAAAAAAGATGCATATCTTGAGAAAATACTAACGCAATTATGGCGCAAGGGCAATGTTATCTCAGATGTTTAACTAGTAACCATAACGAAAAAGGAGTTCCTTCCAAATTGATGTATCATCTAAAGGGCGCCAAGCCACTGACCCGAAGGAAACCACAACCAATCACCATTTTGTATTCTCTCAACTGTAGTTGCAAAACGTATTTTCCCCGACTTTCCTTGATTAAACGAGACATCCGTCGTGCTATGAAGCAAAAGGCGTGACTCATGGGTGAAAACTACAGGTTTCCAATCAACAACACTCCAGTTTCGATTCTGAGGAACAAATTCAAGTCTAATGGCTCTGAGTACTATGGGACTTAACTTCTGAGGTCATCAGTCCCCTAGAACTTAGAACTACTTAAACCTAACTAACCTAAGGACATCTCACACATCCATGCCCGAGGCAGGATTCGAATCTGCGACCGTAGCGGTCGCGCGGTTCCAGACTGTAGCGCCTAGGACCGCTCGGTCACCCTGGCCGGCAAATTCAAGTCTAATGCGTTGTTATTACAGTGCTGTGCACGACAGCACACACACACACACACACACACACACACACACACACACACACACAAACACACCTGTTGTCTCTCCTGGCAACTGGCAACGCTGGACTATGTGCCATACGGTGACCATGTTACCGCGCCCGGCTATCTTTCTAAATATTAGAGGAGGGGCATTCTATAGGTAATGCCAAATATTTTTTTCTGAAAACAATTTGGTGTTATTCAAGAGTCCAATACACCGCATTACTTCCCACTCTTTTCGCTATAAAAAACTAATTTTGAACATAACCTCCTTTCAATGCCACCTTACTGCAAGGGCTTGTACGCCCGCACGGTACCATTCTACTGGTCGACCTCGGAGCCAGTGTCTTGGTGTATCAATAACGTCCTCATCGTCCTCATACCACTTACTGCATCCTTCTTTGAGCTAAACAAGTCGGAAGATGCGAGATTCGGCCTATAGGTCCAATGAAGTTTTGTGAGCTCCTCTCGCGTGCGCTGGCTTGGGTGAGGCCTTGCCTAGTCGTGGAGAAGGAGAATTTCCTTTGCATCTTTGTGCGATGAAAACGTGGCAGTCGTTTCTTCAATTTCCTGAGGGTAGTACAATACACATCAGAGCTGATCTTAGCATCGTGAAGGCGGACATCAAACAGAACAAACGCTTCAGAATCCCAGAAGACCATCGCGATGACTTTGCCGGTTGAGGGTGCGGCTTGGAACTTTTTTTTTTTTACGGAGGAGAGGTGCTGTGGCGCCACTCCAAGGATTGCCATTTTGTTGCTGGTTCTAACTTATGAACCATGTTTCATCATCTGTGAATATGTTAGACAAAAAACTGTCACGATCAGCACCGTAACGCGCAAGCAATTCAACACAGAGGGTCCTTCGCTGCTCTTAGTGGTCTTCTGTGAGACAGCGAGCAACCCAGTGAGCACACAACTTTGAGAGAATCCCAACTGGTGGACGAGTCTGTCAGGACTACTAACGGAGACGTCCAGTTGAGCAGCGAGGTGTTTGTTTGTGATCTGTCGGTCACCGCGAATGAGAGTGTCCGCACGTTCCAACATTGCAAGAATCACAGCAGTTCACGGCCGAACAGCACGTGGGAGATCGGACAGGTTTGCGCGACCTTGTCCAACGACTCGTCGTGTTTTTGTTCACTGCCAGGTCTCGGTAGACATACCACAAGTGGCTATGAGTATCTGCAAATGGAACTCCGCGACAGCTGTGTGCTTGGAACGCACCTTCGTTACAGACGCCAGTTTGTAGACTATGCATAGCGCCGCCACATATCACAACTTCATGAAACTATAGGGACTGAGGCGGGAATATTCCACTATGTTCCACAACAATTCCGCATTTTTTTCCTACCGAAACTGGGCGAGAAAAAAACAGTTCAAAAAATGGTTCAAATGGCTCTGAGCACTGTGGGACTTAACTTCGAAGGTCATCAGTCCCCTAGAACTTAGAACGACTTAAACCTAACCTAAGGACCTTACACACATCCATGCCCGAGGCAGGATTCGAACCTGCGACCGTAGCGGTCGCGCGGTTCCAGACTGTAGCGCCCAGAACCGCTCGGCCACACCGGCCGGCAAAGAAAAAAAAAGTATTGCATTACTTGTTGAATGCCCTTCATATGCATATGCACAGAACACTATAGCTATATGTAGTTTTTGTGCTTGTACTGTGCCAACCGTAAAGGAAGACAACAACGGCACTATAGCCATCAAAATCTGGTGCGTCCAGACTGTCTCGGAACACCATGTGAAGTAGTGGGTCTGTGTGTGCGTGCGCATGCGTGGGTATATGCGC
The DNA here is from genome assembly GCF_021461395.2 of Schistocerca americana. Taxonomy (NCBI): domain Eukaryota; kingdom Metazoa; phylum Arthropoda; class Insecta; order Orthoptera; family Acrididae; genus Schistocerca; species Schistocerca americana. The sequence goes on from NC_060122.1 coordinate 279,266,299, forward strand.
TCGCGTATGACTGCAGTAGCATTACGAAGACGATCCTAAATGAAACGCCGTGGTTCCAAGTACGCATGAAGACCGCCGCTGGTGGAGACTCGTGGCGGAGCCTGGGGAGCGCAAGACGCAGGGCGAGTCCCCCCTCGGCAGCTCAGAAGACGGCGTGCGCTCCAGACGAGGCCGACAATGCGGCCCTATACAGTACTGTATAGCATTCGATCGCGCGGCCGCCCCGGCCGGCCCGGAGCGCCCCCCGCCGCCCCCGCAGCTGCAGGACACTCGGTATCGACCGGCGGCGCATCGCGGAAGGCCGCTGCCCACAAAAACGACGGCGGCCCGCTTCGCGGTCACGTGCCCGCCGTTTGGCGCGGCTTTACAGACGGCTTGGCAGATTGCTGTCGTCACGACGTTAGCAGCCGGGGCAGTCTCGCTCTGCTTGCGCGTCACGTCCTGCCACTGTACTCCGTCAAACCCTCCTTTTTCTTCAGAGCTTGTTGACCTCCATTCCTAAACTTCCTTCGCTACATTCGTGCTACCCATCGTAGATGTGAGACCCATACCAGATACACTGCCGGAAAAAATTAGTGTACCTTCTTGGAAGTTTCCAGATCACCCAACACTTATTGTTGTAACGGTGTATATGGAAAACAAGAAATGATTACACTTACATATCAGTTGCACAAGTGGCTTAGAGGTACAAAGTATCGACCCATGCTGAAACGCCAGTATTATTACGTGGTGTAGCCTCCGTGGGCGGCAATGCAAGTGCTGATTCTGGCATCCAGTCGATCGTACAGATGGCGACTGCTGTCCTGGGATATGCTATGCCACGGCTACTCGGCCTGTTCACGTAATACTATAAGAGTTGTTGCTTGACGAGTCGCATGAGTCACTTCTCGCCTCGTCATATCGATTGGAGACAAGTCCGGAGATCGTGCTGACCGGGGAAGTTGGTAGCATTATCGTGTTGGGCCAACACATCACCGTCCTGTTGCAAGAACGGCAAAAGAACAGGCCCAACAACATTCTGCACGTATCGAGCGCTGGTGAGCGTCCCCTCCAGAAACACCGAAGATGAACCAGAGTTGTAGCTTATCGCACCACGTGTGCCACAGACGAATAAGAGCACCATGGAAGGGCTAACACCTCATGTGGCAGTTGCTGTTGTCGTCGTCTTAAGCTCGTATATGGTTTATTGCAGCTCTCCATCTCGTCTGTCGTGTGTCAGTGTCTTCATCTCCGCATTACTACTGTAACCTTCTTACCGAGTCCATCCATTGGTCTACCTCTGCAGTTTTCAATCCCCCTCCCCCCCTCCCCCCCACCCGACACATTTCCCTCCATTACCAAATATCAACGGATCCCTTTTTTTTTTACCCGAGTTGTGCCATAATTTTCGTTTTTCTCCAGTTAGATTCAGTATATCTCTTCATTAGTCTCTTGATCCATCCACCCAATGTTCAGCATTCTTCTATAGTATCAGAAGTTTCTACTGGCTTCTTGCCTCAACTCTTTATACGGAGCCAGATCGCGCAGTGGTTAGCGCATTGGACTCGCATTCGAGAGGACGACGGCTCAAACCCGCGTCCGGCCATCCTGATTTAGGTTTTCCGTTATTTCCCTAAATCGCTTCCGGCCGCTGTGGCCGAGCGGTTCTAGGCGCTTCAGTCCGGAACCGCGCTGCTGGTACGGTCACAGGTTCGAATCCTGCCACGGGCGTGGGTCTGTAATGTCCTTTGGTTAGTTTGATTTAAGTAGTTCTAAGTTCAGTTGACTGATGACCCCAGATACTAAGTCCCATAGTGCTCAGAGCCATTTGAACCTAAATCGCTTCAGGCAAATTCCTGGATGGTTCCTTTGAAAGGGTACTGCCGATGTCTTCCCCGTATTTCCCTAATCTGATGTCCGCCTGCTTAGCTGAGTGGAGGGTAGCTCAGCGTGTTCGGTCAGAGGGTTAGCTGCTCTCGGTAATAAAAAAAAATAACTGAGTTAATCGATCAACAAGGAACTTGAAAGGATGTCTTACGACGTCCGCCCCGTGCAGATGCAACGAACGAAAGCGAACAAAATGAGATTGAAAAAAAAGTGTTAAAAAAAAGTGGTAGGGTGCCTGCCTCCCATGTAGCGGCCCCGGGTTCGATTCCCAGCTGGGTTGGAGATTTTCTGCGCTTGTGGACTGGGTGTTGTGTTGCCCTCGTCATCATTTCATCCTCATCACCCTCACGCAAGTCGCCCAATGTGGCGTCGACTGAAATAAGACTTGCACTCGGCGCCCGAACTTCCCCGAATGGGGCCACGATCATTCCATTTTTTCCTAATCCGATAGGGCCAATGGCCTTGTTGTTCGGTCCCTTCCCCCAAATCGACCAACCAATCTGAACCCTTTATTGTCCACGTCGCACTTCCGTAAGAGATAACACTCCATACAAACACTTTCAGGAAAGCTTTCCAAACACCTGTTTATAGCGGATGATTCTAAAAATGTGCAAATGTGTGTGAATTCCTAAGGGACCAAACTGCTGCATCATCGGTTCCTGGACTTACGCGCTACTTAAACTAACTTATGCTAAGAAGAACATGCACACCCACGCCCAAGGGAGGACTCCAACCTCCGGCGGGAGGCGCCGCGGAATAAGTGACATGGCGCCTCTAACCGCGCGGCCACTCCGCGCTGCGATCATTCTAGAAGAAATGACAGCTTTGTTGTTTATTACAGAGAAACTATAAAAGATATAAACACATTGCGCATGTCACTGGATAGGGGAAGGTTCCAAGTTTTTACGCAGCTGAGCTGTTGTTTGGTTATCTCAACATGGCGACTATACCACAAGAGAGATCATTTTGTGTGTTGGAATTTGGACGATGCCAACTCATTGTTGCAGTGCAACGTATGTTCCACTGTCGATTTCGCAAGAAGCCGCCTCAGCACAATCAGATTTATGACTGGCATACAACATTCTGGGAACCTCGTTGCATGTGCAGAGGGAAGAGCACTGATCGGCCACGCACGTCTGATGAAAATGTCGAGCGTATTCGAGATGCATTCACACGGAGTCCTCGGAAGTCCACAAGACGAGCAGGCCAGAAACTTAAACGTACTCAGACAACGGTGTGGCCTGTTGCAGTTACTGCCGCAATTACGTCACAGCGTCTAAAGCAGAAGGTACGAATTCTGCATTTCAACTCTCTTTCTTTTCGGATCAATCGACATTTCACTTATCGGGTGAAATACACAGCCATAGTATAAGGATCTGGGTGGTCACAAAATCCTGGCGTCGTCGTCGAACGTGAAACAGACTCACCGAAACTGAATGTTTTTGTGTCGTTTCTGTTCACCACTTTTATGGACCTTTTTTTGTGGAGGAAACTGTGACAGGAATGTCATACTTAGACATGCTGCAAAATTCGTTGTTTTCTCAACTTCAAGAAGATTCCAGTGATTTCATTTTTACGTATAGCGGCGCCCCACCTCACTTTCACCATGACATGCGGCGTTATCTTGACAACACCATCCCATATCGTTGGATTGGAAGAGATGGGCAACAAGATCTTGTTCATTACTTTCCGGCTACCAGTTCACCAGATGTCAAACCTTGCGGTTTTTTTTTTTTTTTTCTTTGAAGGCATATAACAGAGAATCTTTGTCCCACCTACGGTAGCTACTCTTCAAGACCTGAGAAATCGAATTGCTGAAGCTGTCGATTCAATAAACACAGAGACCTGTTGATTCATGTGCAGAATCAGGTGGGCTACCGTTTCGATGTTTCCCGAGCGACGCTTGGTGCTCGTACTGAATTCGTGATATAGTGTCTATGTGAACAAAAAACCTTCCTCTGTCTATCCAGAGACATGCACAATGTTCTTCTGCCTTTCATAGTTCATCTCTAATAAACAACTGAAATCCGTTCTTTCTTTTTGAATCACTGCTTATTATAAATCCTTTTCTTGTTCTTGATAGTCGGCACCTCACATCCTCCACTTCGATCATCAGCAGTTAGTTTTCTGTCCAAATAGTAAAATTAGTCTAATACTTTTAATGTCTCATTTTCTAATAATTCCAGCAGAATCGTCTCCTTTAATTCGGCTTCTTTCCATTCTTTTTTTTTTATTTTGTAATCTATTTTCAAGAAACTATCCATTACATTCGCCTGGTCTTCCAAGTTCTTTGCTCTCTCTGACAGAGTTAAGATGTCTTCTGCAAACCTTAAAGATTTTCTACAAACTGATCACTGCAAAGAAGAAAATAGCAACCACCAATTGTTAATATTGCTATTTATTTACACAATCAGCGCAGTTACCGGTTTACAACGGACAGTTTCATCCTCAGACGGCTGTTCACGTTCACTGTATGAATACCGTTAGTTCGATAAATTGTGGCTGTGGTGTCTCCTTCCAGACAATCCACCATTTCGTTACTGATTGTCCTCTTTGAGCGTAAAAGGAACGATAATGGACAATCACCACACATTGGATGAAGCGACCGTATTGATCAGGGAACTAGGTCTTGAGATGTAAGATTGTACAACTTTGTGATTGTGCACGTTTGTCCATAAATGTTGTGCATACGTATCTCCTTTCATCATACGATAAAAAATAAATAAATAACAGATTTACTGTACGCTATATATGTTCCTGATTTCTTGTGGAATGGAGATGCTGGTTTGTAACATGGTGTTTTATAATGATTACGCGTTGCTGCGCAAACACCTTAAGATAATCCGTTTATGACTGAAAATAGTTGTGAGGTAAACTGATTAATACAGCTATGGGCAACCACGATTCTTAAAAAAAAAAAAGTTCAAATGCGTGTGAAATCTTATGGGACTTAACTGCTAAGGTCATCAGTCCTAAGCTTACACAATACTTAACCTAAATTATCCTAAGGACAGACACACACACACCCATGCCCGAGGGAGGACTCGAACCTCCGCCGGGACCAGTCGCACAGTCCATGACTCACGATTCTTCAACAATATTTACAACCTGTAAATCATGTCTCCTCAAAACAATAATTAAAAATAATATCAAACCAGTAAGCTACAATTATATGCAATTTAGAAATTTTATTAGTGCAGACGTTGTAGCTTACGTCATTTCATATGTAGGTTTCCTCTCTGTTTATATTTATTTCGCAGTCATTCATGTCTCTAGATATTTTCCTGCCAGTTGGAAAGCAAAAATATACACTGAGGTGATAAAAGTCATGGAATAGCGATATGTACATAGTTGGCTGTAGCACCAGGTACACATGGTATTAAAGAGCTGTACCCCGGCGGAGTTGTCGTTTGTAATCAGGTGATTCATGTGAAAAAGTTGCAGACATGGTTATGGCCGCACTACGGTAACTGACAGGCTTTGAACGGGGAATGGCAGTTGAAACAATACGCATGGGACACTCCATTTCGGAAATAGTTAGAGAATTCAATATTTCGAGACCCATATTTTAAATAGTGTGCCGGGAAACAAAATGTCGGGCATGGCCACTCTCTGCGGACAGCGTAGTGGCTGACGGCCTTCACTTAACGACCGACAACAGCGGCTTTTATGGAGAGTTGGCACTGCTAACAGGCAGGCAACGCTGCGTGAAATAAACGCTGAAATCAATGTGGAACGAACGACGAAAGTATCCCTTAGGAGAACGCGGCAAAATTTCCCGTTAAGGGGCTATGGCAGCAGACGATCGACGCGAGTGCCTTTGCCGACAGCACGACATCGCCTGCAACACCTCTCCTGGGTTCGTGACCATATCGGTTGGACCCTAGACGACTGGAAAACAGTGGCCTCGTCAGTTGTCTCTCCATTTCAGTTGATAAGAGATGATGGTAGGGGTTTGATGTGGTGCAGACCCCACAAAGCCATGGACCGAAGTTGTCAACAAGGCACTGTGCAAGCTGATAGTGACTCCATAATGGTGTCGGCTGTGTTAACACGGAATGGACTGGGACCTCCGGTCCAACTGAAGCGATCATTGACGGTTATGTTCGGCTACTCAGAGGCCATTTACAGCCATTTATGGACTTCAAAAACAATTATGGGATTCTTTTATGACAATGTGGCATGTCATTGGGCCATAGTTGTTCGCGACTGCCTTGAAGTACATTGTGGACAATTCGGGCGAATGATTTGGCCACCCAGGTCACGACACGAATCCAATCGAACATTTTTGGAACATAACTAACAGGGTCAGTTGCGCACAAAATCCTGCACCGGAAACACTTTCGCAATTATGTACGGCTGTAGAGGCAGTGCGGCTCATGGTTTCTGCAGGGGACTTCCAACGACTTGTTGAGTCCATGACACGTCGAGTTGCTGCGCTACGCCGGACAAGAGGAGGTCCGACACGATGTTGGGGGGTATCCCATGACTTTTTTTACCTCAGCGAAATAACTACTTCGCAGTAAAGTAGAAAAAGAATTGGAAACCTTTATTAGTCTGAATGTGCAAATGATGGCCGGCCGGAGTGGCCGAACGGATCTAGACGCTACAGACTGGAGCCGAGCGACCGCTACGGTAGCAGGTTCGAATCCTGCCTCGGGCATGGATGTGTGTCACGTCCTTAGGTTGGTTAGGTTTAAGTAGTTCTAAGTTCTAGGGGACTGATGACCTAAGAAGTTAAGTCCCATAGTGCTCAGAGCCATTTGAACCTTTTTTTTTTTTGTTTCCACAGAGCCATTTGAAATGATGTTAAAGCACGATCAGGTTTCTCGCCGCTTGCTGTGTTGCTGTCTCTCCAATAGTTGTACAGTAACAACTTTCACAGCAGTCATTATTCCGACTGTATACCTCTGATGAGAGAAGCGCAGTTGAACGGAATGGACAGTGTCTTGAAAGGAGGATATAAGATGAACATCATCGCCGGCCGAAGTGGCCGTGCGGTTAAAGGCGCTGCAGTCTGGAACCGCAAGACCGCTACGGTCGCAGGTTCGAATCCTGCCTCGGGCATGGATGTTTGTGATGTCCTTAGGTTAGTTAGGTTTAACTAGTTCTAAGTTCTAGGGGACTAATGACCTCTGCAGTTGAGTCCCATAGTGCTCAGAGCCATTTGAACCATTTTTTTAAGATGAACATCAACAAAAGCAAAACAAATGTAGTCGAATTAAGTCGGGTGATGCTGAGGGAATTAGATTAGGAAATGAGACACTTGAAGTAGTAAAGGAGTTTTGCTATTTGGGGAGCAAAATAACTGATGATGGTCGAAGTACAGAGGATACAAAATGTAGACTGGCAATGGCAAAGAAAGCGTTTCTGAAGAAGAGAAATTTGTTAACATCGAGTATAGGTTTAAGTGTCAGGAAGTCGTTTCTAAAAGTATTCTATGGAGTGTAGCCATGTATGGAAGTGAAACATCGGCGATAAATAGGTTGGACAAGAAGGGACAGCCGGCAAGAGTGGCCGAGCGGTCCTAGGCGCTACAGTCTGGAACGCGCGACCGCTAAGGTCGCAGGTTCGAATCGTGCCTCGGGCATGGATGTGTGTGATGTCCTTAGGTTAGTTAGGTTTAAGTAGTTCTAAGTTCTAGGGGACTGATGACCTCAGCAGTTAAGTCCCATAGTGCTCAGAGCCATTTGAACAAGAAGGGAATAGAATCTTGCGAAGTGTGGTGCTACAGAAGAATGCTGAAGATTAGATGGGTAGATGACGTAACTAATGAGGAGGTATTGAATAGAATTGGGGAGGAGTTTGTGGCACAACTTGACAAGAAGAAGGGACCGATTGGTAGGACATGTTCTGAGGCATCAATGGATCACAAATTTAGCATTGGAGGGCAGCGTGGAGGGTAAAAATTGTAGAGGGAGACCAAGAGATGAATACACTAAGCAGATTCAAAAGGATGTAGGTTGCAGTAGGTACTGGGAGATGAAGAAGCTTGCACAGGATAGAGTAGCATGGAGAGCTGCATCAAACCAGTCTCAGTACTGAAGAAAACAACATCAACAACTTCAGATTGTGTAAAGTACTGCACATTATCATTTATCTTCAACGAGACAACGTGCATTTAAGCCTTGTAAACAGTTACAATTACTTACACATCGAGTGCCAATACTAGCTACGTCTTTTCCACCTTTTCACCTTTGAAGCAATCAGCACAGTCAGGGTGTGAAATTTGTATACAGTGAGAGCCTAACACAAGCTGTCACTCCGTTCCACGCGTTCCGCACATCTGCGTGAACAACTCATTAACTGCACTCTGGCCGAGCGACTTTCTGTCCTCCTGTCACGATTTGTCCGCGTCGCTTGCCGCTGCACCTGCATTATGAATCGCGGTGTCAGCGCGCCGTTCACACAAGTTCACCGCTCGCAGTAGCCGGCAGACAGGAACACGGGAACGCTCTTCGGGCGGGTTTACGACAAGCGACGAGACTCCACGGCAATTTAGAGCCCTCGAGGTCGGCACCGGCGGTACTCGCCATTGATCGATGCGGCCTGTCAACTCTCGAGCACTCTCCAGAACGCACGCTGTCGCTCGCTCGGCGCACAAAGACGTATTCGCCCGCCGTCGAAGACCCTTCAGTACGCCTCTGTACTCACAAATAACGCAGAGAGCACGCTTCGCTCTGGAGATCACACGGCTAAATGTATTGATACTGCACACAAAATCACTCTCTGAGCCACTGATACGACGTAGAAGTCCAAAATACTCGACGAACGAGCGAGGCGATGAAAGATCACACTTGTGCCCTGTAAACTGTCCGAAAAGCGTACAGGCTCGTTTTTGCATGTGAGGTACACAGTAACGATATGTGTTCAGCTTTGTGTGTTTTGGACACTACAAAGTCTCAGCGAACCACGGCTCAACTTCACTTCGGACTGTCCTCACTGAGAATAACAAGCTCTTCCCTAACTCTACCCGATTTTATTCTTGCGTAAGGATCGTTTCCTCGTGCAGCATACTGCTAGCTCCGTGGCTCCGGTTGTTTGCTCCTCATCTTTACCTAGATTTCATTTTACTGCTAACTACTATCTTAAAATTTTTATTTTCTTTAAACAGATTTATATTTTTTTACTCCCTACTGTTGAACACCGTGCCCGTCACCTGGAAAATGTCGAGAGTTAGGTATTTCTTCTACTGGGATGTGTGGTTGCGCCTCATTTTTACTTTGATAAAGTTTCCTGTTTGTTTCGGTATATATCGATCATCACCTTTTTACGTCCGCAGCTCGTGTTCTTGCGGTAGCGTTCTCGCTTCCTGCGCACGGGGTCCTGGGTTCGATTCCCGGCGGGGTCAGGGATTTTCTCCACCTCGTGATGACTGGGTGTTGTGTGTTCTCCATCATCATTTCATCATCATTGACTAGCAAGTCGCCGAAGTGGCGTCAACTAAAAAGGACTTGCAATACGGCGGCCGAACTTCCCCGCATGGGGCCTCCCGGCCAACAATGCCATACGATCATTTCATTTCATCACCTTTTTACGCTATAACTATTGCCTATGTTTTGCAACTACTACCACAGCTCCTTTGCATTGGCGGCTCAGGATTAAACCAAACCGGGGTCCAAATGTAAAATCACATGAAGTTCGTTACAAGGTTCATAGGAAACATACACAGTTTTACTAAAAAATACGACTATAAATAAAATAAATAACTCACGGAAGTCATCTTTCTGGGTAGGCTGTTTTATTGTTATATAATCAGTTTATTTCATATTGTAGCTATTAGCTAATTTCGCTTTGGTATTGTTTGCTTGATTAGACCCAAGGGAGTGAAATTGGCTACTAGCTAAATAAGGAAATAAAGTGATTATTTCAAAAATAAAACAGCCTACTCAAGAAAATGACTTGGCTCAAGAAATACACCGTGACCGTGGACCCTCACATACAAACAACTAAAATAATCTATATGCATTGCTTGTACACAAAGTCTATTTCTTCTATCCTTGCCGGCCGGAGTGACCGAGCGGTTCTAGGCGCTACAGTCTGGAACCGCGCGACCGCTACAGTCGCAGGTTCGAATCCTGCCTCGGGCATGGATGTGTGTGATGTCCTTAGGTTATTTAGGTTTAAGTAGTTCTAAGTTCTAGAGGACTGATGACCTTCAGAAGGTAAGTCCCATAGTGCCCAGAGCCGTTTGAACTATTTGTTTCTTCTAACCTTCCATGAACCAAAAAAGTTGATCCATTTCTTACTGAAATTACCTCGAAAAATGCCATTTTCTATGGAAAAAATTACTTTTTTCATTATATTCATCGGATCGGCATGTTAATTTAGATTTGGCAATCTAATACTTAATATTTGTCAATGTTAGTGAAAGAGGGTGGCAGGATGCACTTGTTGTCGACACCCCTACACCCCCTCCTGTCTCCCCCCCCCCCCCCTCCAACCCGGGATGACGGAATTCGTGTACTCCATCTGTCTGCGTCTAGAGTTATCCCTTGTGAAAATGTGAGAATGTTTTCGAAATGTTTGCGAATCGTGTAATTGAGGCCGGACGGGAGTATTCACCTAGTCGGATGTGGGTAACCACCTAAAAACCACATCTAAGCTGGCCGGCACAACGCTCTTCGTCGTTAATCCCGCCAGGCGTATTCGACCCAGGGCCGACACCTCTCCCCGAATCCCAGAAACGGCGTGCTAACGTGTTTGGCTGCCCAGGAGCTTCTACGGGCTGAAATACTAATGCACTGAAATTGATCTCTAACATTGTACACCTTAAAACGTCTTCATACTCTCCAGAACTGAGTAACGTCTCACAGCCTCATTCATTGATGTGAAGATAGTCAGAAATTTGCATATTCCTGAGAACGTTGTTTCCACGTCGTTTTCAGCTATCAGCTGAAAGAATGTTTCTACGGCTGCTCGTGATTCAGAAGTTGTGGTGTCTGTAGATAACTCCTAATTCAGTTTGTAGACGTTCCTGGCTTCTATTATTTGTGCCACCATCTAACCAGTGCATTGTTTCTCATATTTTGAAAAGCCTAGGACACGTGACGTCCCAGAGGGTATAACAGAGGCATCACGGGGGCAGTGGCAGAATCACCACAGTCTTCGGTGTTTATGGTGTTCATAGCTCTGAACTTTAAATCCGGCGGCTGCAGTGCGTCCTCGTTGATACTGAAGCTTGCCGGTACTACCAATACGTTTACTTCTTAAGCCTCGGACCCCGAGAAGCACCCTTGTAAGTGTCACAGGTTTCTGGAAAACATTCCTGATTCAGTCCCTGGCCAGGAAACAAGAGTTTAATTGAAAAGAATTCCACTTGTTCTTCTTTCTGTTCTTGGTCCATCCAAGCTTGTGCTCCATATGTAATGCCCTCGTGGTCGACGAGACGTTAAACCTTCTCCTCCTTTCCTACACCACAACTAGATATCGTGGATGTAGCCATTTTAACGATTTCACAGGGAAAAAACATTGCTCAGAAACTAAACATGTCATTTCCACATTTTGTAGCTTCTCGGAAAAGCACCTTTAATTAAAAAAAACACTAGCGCACTGTGGCGAATTACTATCTACTTCTTCTAATTCTTCTTCTGCACTTCTTGAATTAGGATTTCTTGCTCGTTCTGGCTTCACAGTTGCGAATTACCTATTTTCTTAGTAAGGTCATCTGGGTGATTTTGAAACAGATGATAGTGGTCCCACAACATACTATATTGAGAAACTGTTCTACATGCTGTGGCAATCCTGATGGGTGATATAGAAACGGATGTTAATGGGTCCACAACCGATTTTATTGAGATACGGAACCAATGGTCGGAAATGAATATTTATTATGTTATGGTCATACACAGCGTACATCGCGTAACACAAAATGGTTCAAATGGCTCTGAACACTATGGGACTTAACATCTGTGGTCATCAGTCCCCTAGAACTTAGAACTATTTAAACCTAACTAACCTAAGGACATCACACACATCCATGCCCGAGGCAGGATTCGAACCTGCGACCGTAGCAGTCGCGCGGTTCCGGACTGAGCGCCTAGAACCGCATAACCACCGCATCGCGTAACAACTACGTAGTTCATAGTAACTGTTTAAAGTGACGACCGGCAGTTTGGTTCAAATGGCTCTGAGCACTATGGGACTCAACGTCTGAGGTCATTAGTCCCCTAGAACTTAGAACTAGTTAAACCTAACTAACCTAAAGACATCACAAACATCCATGCCCGAGGCAGGATTCGAACCTGCGACCGTAGCGGTCTTGCGGTTCCAGACTGCAGCGCCTTTAACCGCACGGCCACTTCGGCCGGCACCGGCAGTTTCTATGCATGTTTTGCAACGGCGCGTGCAGTTCTACCGCATTCTCGCAAACATCCCGGGTGTTCAAAAAATGGTTCAAATCGCTCAAAGCACTATGGGACTTAACATCTGAGGTCATCAGTCCCCTACTTGAAGCTAACTAACCTATGGACATAACACACATCCATGCCCGAGGCAGGATTCGAACGTGCGACCATAGCAGCAGCGCCGTTCCGGACTGAAGCGCCTAGAACCGCTCGGTCACAGCCGGTGATAAATAGCGTACACCCGACGACTGCATGCATCAAATCGGCGCATTAACCTGTGCTGCACGCACACCACTATCCCTGGTGTCAGTTGTCCGTTGCATCAGGCAGCTTGAGATTTGTCCATGGTGAGGTGTGTTAGTGTTTACAGTGCATGACTCATAGTCAAAGATGGAAAGTTAATCGTCACGAAAGTTGGCAGACATGCATTTATGTGCGGCGCGGTAGGATGCATTGCCTGTAAAGCAGCACAAATGTACAAAGAACGCTTTCCCAATAGCTGTCATCCTAATTGGAAAAAGTTTATCTCTGTGGTTACCAACATACGAAATACGGTGTCATGACGTCACAGAGATACGGCCACGGTTACCGCCAAAGACCGAACACAGACTTTGAGAAGATGGTATCGAATCGTGTGGTCGACCATCCTGCAATATGCATCTGTCAACTTGCTCCTGAAAATTACGTTTCGAAGGTTACAATTTGGAGAGTACTGGGGGAACATGTATTACACCCATATCATAAAGAACATGTGCAAGCACTAGGACCAACCGATTTTGAGCCCTGCGTTCATTTCTCTCACTGGATTTTCCAACGCAATGCCGTAATGCCGAATCTCGTATAGTTTGTACTGTTTAAGGATGAGGAATCATTCACCCGTGATGGTGTTCTCAACTGCCGCAGCAGCCATGTCTTGAATTGTCTCTGAACTATAGTAGTATATTTGGATTCATGAAACCATAAACAACAATGCGTACGCCCTGCATCTTTATATGACGGCGTGATGGCTGTTGGAATAATTCATTAGCGCATGCCGCCTAGCGGGAACGTCGGGAACTAACAGTGTTAGGCGGGAATAAAACTTGAAGATATGCTGCACTCAATTCTGTATGAAACATTTATTTAAGTTATTTACACTTTTCACAATTAAAGGTTACTTTTGTATAAGAAATTTATAAACACCTTGTATAATTTACGGAATGATCAGGTGTTTTTCGGCGCAATGCTGCAGAGCTTTAAAAAGTTTTCCACTTTCATTGCGACATGCTTTTTGGGTGGAAAAGATGTGACGTATCAGTATCGTTAAGAATTTTATAAAATATTCGAGTAACAGAAAGACTTGTCAAACTTTTAAACTATGCTTACAATTAAAAGTCACTGCCGGGAGCACAAGAGAGTGCACGAGAGACGGCGTAAAGCACAAACCAGTAAAGTCTGCAAAAGTTTAATTTCCCGGCGAGGTCTGACGTGCCCAATTCTAGAGATGGCTGCGCTCGTTTCGGACGAAGAGGCACTGCTAACGCTAATTCTACGTTAGTAAACTCTGTGTTTATGACTGTCGCTCTGGTTTGTATTCTCGTCGGTGTTTGCTAACTTTTACAGCAAAATTACTTGGCCCCTTATTCGTAATTTGTTTACCCCATCGTTTCCACTGTAGCTTGGAAAGTTCTTGTCAATAAAAATAAGTCAGCGGCGTATGAAGTCAGCTTAGTGTGATTGTCGTCACTCAGCAGGGATCGTGGATGTAATTGCTCGCAGTTATGCTAATGAAACGAGATTCCGTAAGTTTCAGTAACGTGTATACTTTCCTCGAAGTGGTACTTCCACTGTCGAAATGATTTATGAGCAGTGTTGAACAGAAATTAAATTCAGTGGACATTTCTGCAAACTATTCTCCCCGTTAGAATTTATTCATTCTGGTAGATGTGGGAGAATGCTGCCGTGTAGAAATTTGTTTCCAAGCCCGTGACAAAATGTTCGCATTCCTGTCTGTGGAACATCGACCGCAAATGCTGGCATAAAAACTGGAACTTGACCTTTCATGTCACGCAAGCCAAACTAAAGTGCATCACGCAAACTTGAGTTTATTCGATGTCGAGTTCCAGAATAAGAAACCTGTTCCTAGAACTCGCCCTATGAGGTGCACCTCCGAGCAGAACATAAATTCTGGTTATTGCGGCTGTGCAGCAGAGGCTACATCAATAGAATTAAATTACTTCCGACGTGCTCAATAGAAATGTGATGGGACCCTTGCTGTTCATGTTTTATGTCAATGACATAGCAGACAGTTAATAGTACTCTCAAACTTTTCGAAGATTGTCTGCAATGAAGTACTGTCTGAAAAAAACTGCACGGTTATTCAAACGGATCTTGATAAGATTGCAAAATGGCGCACAGATTAACAACTTGTGCTAAGTGTTATGAATTTGTGCACTTCACAAAACGAAAAAAGCTTAGTATTCTATGACTACAATATCAGCAAGTGCCAGTCGGAATCGGGCAGCTCATACAAATACCTGGGTATAATTATTGAGCTATGCTTAAGTTCTTAGCGTATTTCCATAACTTTAATGAACACAACAGATACTCATGACAGAGATTTTAGTTAGCAATAATATAAAATGGTTCAAATGGCTCTGAGCACTATGGGACTTAACATCTATGGTCATCAGTCCCCACCAATAATATATTCTCCTTCACTATTTACAACAGTCTGCCAACGCTGCGGTAACTTTTCGATTCCACGACTGTAGAAATCATGTGGTTTTGAGGGGAAGAACGCGTCGAGCTATGTTCGGAGCGAATTTTCACCCGTAAAGGAAGTTGACAGAAGGTTGCTCTCTAGAGAGCGATAAAAGTGAAAATCTGAGGACGCAAGATCAAGTGAACGAGGTAGGTGCGAAATGACTTTCAATCCAACTCCTGTATAGAGTTCTTGTCAGTCTAGCAGATTGCGGGCGGGAATTATCGTGGTGCAGCATCACTTTCCTCTATCTTGCTGGTCGTTGTTCGTCTGCAAGATGTCTCAGTTGTTGACAATAAACGTCAGCAGAGATGGTTACAACTGGGCGAAGCAATTCGTAGTACGCCACATGGTCGCTGTTCAAGCACATGCATAACATTATCTTTTGTTGATGAGCGCAAATCTTTGTCTGCGGAGTTGCTGCTTTCCTTTGGCTCAATCATTCCTTTCCTTTTCTTAGCATAAAGACCCCACTTTTCGTCACCAGTGACAGTACAGGATAGGTATGGTCGATGTTGTTCGTGAGCCAACTGATGATGAGCAAGTACATATGGCCACCCGCCGATTTTTGTCATTTTGGTTTAGAGCATGCAGTACCCATACATCCGAGCTTTTTAACCTTTCATACTGAATGGAAATGCCGCACGATGATGTAACAATCACAGTTCACAACATTTGCCAGTTCTCGAATGCAGTGACGTGGATCATTGTGGAGTAATGTGTTTAAATGACCTTCATCAAAACGTGAAGGCCTTTCTGAACTTGGAGAATCACTAGTGTTAAAGCGATCCTCCTTAAAACGATAAAACCATTTTCTTTCCGTACTCTATCCAGTGGCATTATCCCCTTAAACGGCCTAAATGTTTCTGCGCTGTTTTCACCCCCTCTTGAGCCCAAACAGAAGAATATATCGGAAATGTTCCCATTTTTCCACTTGGCACTCGATTTCCTAGCGTCCACAGCTCCACTCAGTATCTCAAAAAGACAAAATGACAATATGTAAACTCAGGTTGCAAGAGTGGACGTCAAATGAAAAAGGACAGTCTGTAAGTAACCACATAGCAATCGGAATACCAACGTGCAAAACAAAAAACATTACGGACTTACGCACTAACCTAATATTTGTAGGGATCTGCAATGAAATGATTACACAGGCGCAGTCATAGGTAAGACAGGAGACAGACTCCAATTCACCGGCAGAACACTGGGAATATGCAACCGGTCTAGAGAGAGAGATTACTTGTACAACAGTCGTGCGGCCCATACTATGATATTACTCAAGCGCTTCGATCCATACCAAAAACGATCACCAGGATGCATTAAATGAATACAAAGAAGGGCAACAGGTATTTGACTAACGGAAATGCTAACAAATATGACACTTAACTATTAAATGAGCCTACTACATCTCATAATAGTCGTTCCCACAGCGACTGGAAGATAATATAACGAGACGCACAGAGGCAATTAAGCAGTCATTCTACCCGGGCTCCAAACGTGACTTTATCAGGAAGAAACCCTGGTATGTGGTACAATGAGAAGTACCTATTACTGTTGACTTCAGAACATAGGTTTAAATAAAATACTCACTCCTCTCATTACGAACGAATCCTAGCTCTGCTCAGACGCATCTTCTAAAGGGGTAACGACTTGTTTTCAATTCAAAGCACGGTATGTACTGAGCGGTCAATAAACTATCGTAACTACGGAAAGTTGTCAGTTCATTGGTCCTGTTTACCTTAGACACACACACACAGTGTGTCACTGAACTATGAAACTGCCGATAAACCGTTCTCCATGCTTTTTATAGAGTAATTATACGACGCAGATAGGCATTCTGTGACATGACTGTCTACACTGGCTGCCCTAAAGCCTGTCCGTGGGTTGAGGAGGGCTCAGAGTGCTCAGAGCCATTTGAATTTTTTGTAGGTACTATCGGTTTCTGTTTCTGTGGTGGTCTGGAACATGACGGCCATGCTTGGTTCCAAATGGTCTCCAAGTAGCAGCAACCGACACCATTATAGAGCCATGCTTCGCGGCACTGTCCTAACGGATACGTCCGTCGTACGTCGCACATGGATTTCTGCGGTTACTTCACGCGGTGAACACTGTGGTTCCGCGTTTCGGACGAGGGATCGGTTCACCGAGAGAATTCGGTTTTGGTGTGTATGGTTCAAATGGCTCTGAGCACTATGGGACTCAACTGCTGTGGTCATCAGTCCCCTAGAACTTACAAGGGAACCTCCCCATCGCACCCCCCTCAAATTTAGTTATAAGTTGGCATAGTGGATAGGCCTTGAAAAACTGAACACAGATCAATCGAGAAAACAGGAAGAAGTTGTGTGGAACTGTGACAAAATAAGCAAAATATACAAACTGAGTATTCCATGCGAAGATAGGCAACATCAAGGATGATCTAGGCTCAGGAGCGCCGTGGTCCCGTGGTTAGCGTGAGCAGCTGCGGATTGAGAGGTCCTTGGTTCATGTCTTCCTTGGAGAGTAAAATTTTATTTTTTATTTTCAGACAATTAACAAAGTTCAGGCACTCACAAATAATCAACTTCGCTCTCCAAAATTCCAGGACATGTTCAGATTTGCTTGGACATATGCAGGATTTGACGGTCTACACACGGAAAAATTTGAAAACGTTAAAAACATATGTTTCGACAGAGCACAGGGAAAAGTGTGCGACTATGAAACTGTTGGATTCATTTGTTTCAGTTTATGTGACAAACTCTTATGTTTTCATCAATTTTTTGGGAGTAATTCTCACATCCACAAGAAAACCTAAATCGGGCAATGTAGAATAATCTTTTTACCCATTCGCCAAGTGTACAAGTTAGGTGGGTTGACAACATATTGCTGTCATGTGACGCACATGCCCTCACCAGTGTCGTATAGAATATATCAGACGTGTTTTCTTGTGGAGGAATCGGTTGACCTATGACCTTGCGATCAAATGTTTTCGGCTCCCATTGGAGAGGCACGTCCTTTCGTCTACTAATCACACGGTTTTGCGGTGCGGTCGCAAAACACAGATACTAAACTTATTACAGTGAACAGAGACGTCAATGAACGAATGGACAGATCATAACTTTGCGAAAATAAAGAAGAAATTTTCACTTGAGGGGAGACTTGAACCAAGGACCTCTCGTTCGGCAGCTGCTCACGCTAACCACGGCACCACGGAGCTCCGGAGTTCAGATTATCCTTGATGTTGCTTATCTTCGCATGGACTACTCAGTTTGTATATTTTGCTTATTTTGTCATAGTTCCACACAACTTCTTCCTGTTTTCTCGATTGATCTGTGTTCAGTTTTTCAAGGCCTATCCACTGTGCCAACTTATAACTAAATCTGAAGGGGGTGCGATGGGGAGGTTCCCTTGTTAGAACTACTTAAACCTAACTAACCTAAGGACATCACACACATCGATGCCCGAGGCAGGATTCGAACCTGCGACCGCAGCGGTCACGCGGTTCTAGACTGAAGCGCCTAGAACCGCACGGCCACAAAGGCCGGCTTTGGTGTATAGCGGACGTGTTTACGTCCGGTGTGGCTGTTGCTCCTTGGGTAGATAGGAGCCGTTGATTGCTGCTTGTACTTGACGGAGCCTACAGTTCTGAAGCCGAGACTTCAGTATTACTGCGTCAACCCTAAGTACTGAATTCTCGAACAGAATTCGAACCAAGAAAGCTTGCTGAATGGGCGGTTCTTGCAGGTCTATCGATGTTGAACGGACTACCGATAGAAGTGCTGGCCCAATCTTTTAAGACTTTCAAGTCAGCAGACTGCCCGGTGGGTGAAATTGCCAGAGCGGTAGGAGGCCGAGTCGCCGGGACAAGGCGGCTACCTGACGTGGAAAATCGTTAATGCCGGATGCACGTACCGGCCGTATCGAGCGCTGCGCCGGGCCGGCACGCTGGCCGTGGCTTCTTCTGCCGCCGGCGCTCCGCACCGCCGCCGCGGCAGTACGAGCAGTAGCGGCGTGGCACAGCCGACTACTGCGGTCACCAGCTGGCCGCCACTGTTACCTACTGCCTCGCTACCTTCTTGCCCGATGCTCCAAAAATTGTGTACACCATCCGATTAAAAGTGTTCAAATGGTTCAAATGGCTCTGAGCACTAGGCGACTTAACTTCTGAGGTCATCAGTCGCCTAGAACTTAGAATTAATTAAACCTAACTAACATAAGGACATCACACACATCCATGCCCCAGGCAGGATTCGAACCTGCGATCGTAGCGATCGCTCGGTTCCAGACTGTGGCGCCTATAACCGCACGGCCACTCCGGCAGGCGATTAAAAGTGTCCGGGTATCCTTATATAATACGGAAGACTAGATGTCACGAGAGGCGGACCTGCTAATACATATAAAAGGAGGCGAAGATGATTGTCAGTAGAGAAGCAGTTAACAGCAGAATGGGTTGGTCAGAAGATCTCAGTGACGTCCAACATGGAACAGTGAATAGTTATCATAGGAATAAATACATCAGGGACACTTCAACCCTTCTAAAGTTGCTGAAGTCGACGGTTAGTGATGTGACTGTAAAGGAACAACCACAGGTAAATCAAGCCCAGCAGATGTCATGTTCTGATGGAGTATTGCGGAGGATGGCTGTAAAAAAAAGTAACATGAAATCATTGAGATTTGCGCAGTGCTACCAGCAATTCACGTAGCACAATGGCTGCAGGGAGTTGAAAAGAATAGGGAACCTCATTAGGCACAAATTTCTGTATTCAGCACTAAGCGACCCTTGAGTTGGTGTGGAGAACCACGCCAATGGACAATGGATGACTGGAGGAAGAGGAAGAGGAAATTAGTATTCAACGTCCTGTCGATAACGAGTTTTTAGAAAATGGTTCAATTGGCTCTGAGCACTATGGGACTTAACATCTGAGGTCATCAGTCCCCTAGAACCTAGAACTAATTAAACCTAACTAACCTAAGGACATCACACACATCCATGCCCGAGGCAGGATTCGAACCTGCGACCGTAGCGGTCGCGCGGTTCCAGACTGGAGCGCCTAGAACCGCATGGCCACTACGGCCGGCTGAAGTTATTAGAGACGGAGCGCAAGCTCGGATTAGGGTACACTGGGGAAGGAAACCGGCCGTGCCCTTTCAAAGGAACCATCCCGGCATTTACACGAAGCGATTAAGGGAAGTAACGGAAAACCTAAATCAGCATGGATGGATGGACGCGGGTTTGAACAGTCGTCTTCCCGAATGCGAGTCCAGTGTGACTAACCACTGTTCCACCTCCCTCGGTGTCCGCCCCCGGTAGCTGAGTGGTCAGCGCGACAGAATGTCAATCCTAAGGGCCCGGGTTCGATTCCCGGCTTGGTCGGAGATTTTCTCCGCTCAGGGACTGGGTGTTGTGTTGTCCTAATCATCATCATTTCATCCCCATCGACGCGCAAGTCGCCGAAGTGGCGTCAAATCGAAAGACTTGCATCCGGCGAACGGTCTAGCCGACGGGAGGCCCTAGTCACACACCACCTCCCTCGGTGATGATTGGAAACGGGTGATTTGAAATGATGAATCACGCCTGTGCTCTGTGACAATCAAGTGGGATGCTTTGGATTTGGCGAATGTCTAGGGAAATTAACTGCCATCATGTGTAGTGCGTGCAGTGAAGTATTGAGGAGGTGGTGTTAGGGTAAAGTTTCCTTTCTCGATAGGGTATTATCTCCTTATCACGCTTAACAAAACAATAAATGCGGAAGGACACGAACAAATTTTACAGCGTAGTGTACTGCGTACAGTGGGGAAAAAGTTCCACGATGGTTGTTTCTGTCAGCATGACAGTACGCCCTGTCATTGTCTGTGAGACAATCTTTTGTGGGCAATAACACTCCTAAAATGCACTGGCCTACCAAAACTGTCCACGTGGACCCAACGATATAACTTTGCGACGGGTCAGAACGTCGACGTCGCTCCAAACCCCGGCATCCAAGATCGCGTCCTTCTCTAGTTCCCGCTCTTGAAAAAGAATAGGCTGCCATTCTTCCACATATACGAGGGTAGTCCGAAAGTAAGTTCCGTTCCGATTTTTCTCCGCAGTACTGCTACGATCGCAGTTCCGTTCACGCGCAGTCGTATCTCTCGTTCAAGAAGAACGAAATGACACGATTTCGACCTCGCTCTGTGTCGTTGTCTCGTTTGCAGTGATTGTAGTGGCACCGTTGATCGAAAATCCTGCCGCGTGTGAATTGAGATGCGTAATTTGTTTTCTGAATGCTGTTTTCTGCGGGGTTTATGGAGACAATTCGATTATTGCTTCTATAGCGAGAAGATGGGTTCTACAATTGAAGGAAGGGAGTGATCAAGTGCATGACGAAGAACAAAGCGGACGTCCATCCGGTATTTCTGATGAAATGGTTAATGGAATCGAAGAAGTGATTAAGAAAAACCGTAGGTTTACAGTTAATGCTGATTGTCAACTTCCAGAGATTTCACGAACAGTAATTTACGAGATTGTTACTGAAAAACTTGGTTTCCATAAACTTTGCGCACGTTGGGTGCCTAACCTTCTTAGTGAATAACACAACAACAACGGATGGGCAGCGCATTTGATTTTTTGACACGTTACGATGACAGTGGCGAGAAATCTTTATCCTAGATAGTCGCAGGGGACGGGACTTTGGTTGCTTATGGCACCCCTGAAAGGAAACGGAAATCAATCGAACTGAGCCACACTTTGTCCCCACGAATGGTTAAACCCAAGCAACACCGAAGGACAAGGATGAGCCACAACGACGACAAAATACAGTTTCTCTCCCTTTTATTAAAAAAGTGACGAATCAGATCGGTGAGATTTTACAGTAACAAGACATGAGAGCGGTCTTCAGACGAACAAAGAAAATAAGTCAAATACTCCGATCTGTGAAGGATAAACGCCCTCCTCCTTCGAGATGTGGTGTATACAAAATTCCTTGTACGTGTGCTAAAATTTATATTGGAACTACCAAGAGGAGCGTAAATACACGGCTAAAAGAGCACAAAAGTCTTTGTCGATCAGGAAAAATACAGAAATCAGCAGTAGCAGATCATGCTCTTCAGCCGGCCGCGGTGGTCTAGCGGTTCTGGCGCTGGAGTCCGGAACCGCGGGACTGCTACGGTCGCAGGTTCGAATCCTGCCTCGGGCATGGGTGTGTGTGATGTCCTTAGGTTAGTTAGGTTTAAGTAGTTCTAAGTTCTAGGGGACTTATGACCTAAGATGTTGAGTCCCATAGTGCTCTGAGCCATTTGAACCATTTCAACCATGCTCTTCAGTCAGGAAGTCACGAAGTGAAGTTTTCTGAAACAGTAATTTTATCTACAAGTCAAATTACTATCCACGACTATGTAGAGTCATCAGGATAATTTTAATAGGAAAGAGGAGGCAATGAAACTTAGCGACATATGGAGAGTAGCTCTATAGAATCGCTAGACAATTTTATCTTTGACGACAATCGATAGGTAAGTTTTATCTTTAACAAGTATTATCTCTGCTCATCACGTGTTACTTCGACCACAACTCTTTCCTACAGTATATAAGTCGCTCTCGGACGTCCGACCGGTCAGTCGGCAAGACAGCGGAGGAGCGCCTCTGAGGATGTCCAGCGCAGTCTTGGACGAAACGTCAGGAACAGAAGAGCTTCTTGTACCATGACTTCATATCCCGAAACGTTTGAGGCTAAACCCAAGCAACTCTTGACACCCCGAAAAACCATGTGCACAGTGTCCTTGGGACAGACAAAGCATTTTACTGACTGACTTTTTACTACGAGTTGAAACAATCAATAAGAAGTTTACTGCGATACGCTTAAGAAACTGAGCAGCGCAGTACAGAACAAGCGCAGAGGAAATCTCCCAGAAGGTGTGGTTTTTATTCACGACAACGCCCGACCGCCCACTGCGAATTTGACAAAAACAAATCCTTCATAGCATTCACTGGGCAGTTTTCGGCCATCCTCCGTTCAGTCCGGACCTCGCTCCCAGCTTTTTTCATCTCTTTCGGCATCTGAAGCAGTTCCTTCGCGGTAAGCGCTTCAGTAACTATGAAGAGGTAAAGAACATGTTACCACATGGTTGACAACACAGGAGGCAAGTTTCTATGACGAAGGAATACATCAATTTGCACCACGCTATGAAAAATGCCTGGAAAATTACGGGGCTAAGTTGAAAAGTAGTGTAAATGTTAAATGTTTTTGTGAAATAAATTGCTTTCTTTATATGTATTCGATTCCTTTTTTATTGCCACATGGAACTTACTTTCCGAACTACCTACGTATTTAGACGCGTCACTGAGAGTCCCCAGCAGAGCTCAAGCTGTCTTAAAGGCGAAGGGTGGACACACTATATTAGTGTCCACTAACAGGTGTCCGGATACTTTGGTTCACATAGTGTAAACTGCAAGGCCGCATGCTTTCTCCTGTACGATATGTTACACCTCGACTGTGAGAAACTACTATTTGCTTATCTCTTACTTCCTCTTCTTCCCTATTTTTAAATGTGCTCTGACATCACTGGTTTCTTTTCTCTTTCTCTTCTTACAGGTAGCGTAATTTAATACTGCTTCTGTCGCAATGGCGTGAACTGCTGGACTAAGCGCAATGTGTCTTGTCGCCGTTGTGGCCCAGCGGTTCTAGGCGCTTCAGTCCGGAACCGCGATGCTGCTACGGTCGCAGGTTCGAATCCTGCCTCGGTCGTGGATATGTGTGATGTCCTTAGGTTAGTTAGGTTTAAGTAGTTCTAAGTCTAGGGGACTGATGACCTCAGATGTTAAGTCCCATAGTGTTTAGAGCCATTTGAACCATTTGAACACGCGGTCGCTTATTACAGTTCAGCAACAATTCCGAAGTGCCTATGGTCGAGAGTCGACAGATGTGCAGACCATCAAAGGACGGTACGAAAACTTTAAAGGGACTGGCCAGTGATGGAGACAAGGCAAGAAGCGGTAGGGTTGGAGTGAGTACCATCGTATAGTATTTCAACGCAGTCCGCGGAAATCGGTGGCCGTATTTTCAGATAAACAGGTACACCTCAGAGCACTATGGTGAAGGTTGTTACACAAACGGCTGTATTTCCATGCATACAATGTGCAGCTACTGCAAACTTCGTAGCGAGATGATAGACCCAGACGAGTTGACTTTGCTAGCAACATGCTGGAATGGATCGATGCAGACAATGACTACCTCCGTTTTTTCGATGAAACGACTCTTCACACCTCCGGGAAAGTAAACAAGTATAATGCCGCATCTGGGGGTTGAAGAACCCACATACCGTAGTACAGCAGATAAGAGACAGTCCGGAAGTGAATGTGTGGTGTCGCTTAATGCACAACACAATTAATAAACCGTTCTTCTTCACTGATCCTATCATTACGACAGAAGTTTGTCTGGACATGTCGGAACTTTACTTTGCAGCTCGACTACAGGTGTTTCAACCGTGGACAGTGTTTAAGCAAGATGCTGCACTACCATATTGGGTTATTTGTTTACTAGTTCTTAGATAAAACCGTTCCGGACAGATGGACCGTTAGAGACGGATCGACATCATGGTCACCATGTTCATATACATAACCTCTCTTAACCTTCTTTTTTGTGAGTTTACGTCAAGGATAAAGTGTTCAGTGCAACAAAGCCAGTTGTGCAAACTTTACGGTTCGAATACGAGCTACTGTAAAACGGAGTGTATTTAGAAGTATATCTACATCTACATTTATACTCCGCAAGCCACCCAACGGTGTGTGGCGGAGGGCACTTTACGTGCCACTGTCATTACCTCCCTTTCCTGTTCCAGTCGCGTATGGTTCGCGGGAAGAACGGCTGTCTGAAAGCCTCCGTGCGCGCTCTAATCTCTCTAATTTTACATTCGTGATCTCCTCGGGAGGTATAAGTAGGGGGAAGCAATATATTCGATACCTCATGCAGAAACGCACCCTCTCGAAACCTGGCGAGCAAGCTACACCGCGATGCAGAGCGCCTCTCTTGCAGAGTGTGCCACTTGAGTTTATTAAACATCTCCGTAACGCTATCACGGTTACCAAATAACCCTGTGACGAAACGTGCCGCTCTTCTTTGGATCTTCTCTATCTCCTCCGTCAGACCGATCTGGTACGGATCCCACACTGATGAGCAATACTCAAGTATAGGTCGAACGAGTGTTTTGTAAGCCACCTCCTTTGTTGATCGACTACATTTTCTAAGCACTCTCCCAATGAATCTCAACCTGGTACCCGCCTTACCTGGTATCCGTAAGATACTTTGTAGGTTAAGCTACCATGTGCGACAGACGGCGTAGCTGTACCTGATATAGTTCCTTAGAAACACAGTTTTGTACTCAGGTGACGACTTTACACTCTCCCTGTATTTCAGCTTTAAATCTCTTACTTGCGACCTTACCTGACATTGTCGCGTCGCGTGTTTCCCCTCATTTCCGCTGGCACGTTTTCTACTTCAGAAGTGATGTAATTTTTAGCGTTTAAACGTTTGCGGGGATATTATCAGGCTATCAGGACGCATGAATATCGTCAGCATCATTATCGTCGCAATTTGTCGTCCGCTGCCGTATAAAGACCCCATTTTATTACCCTCATATTGCGACCTGTCGCTTTATATTTCCAAGTATGTCCTCGTGCCGTCTACCAACTTCTAGATCTATGAGTACTTCTTCCGACGTACTGGCATGTGTCATTCGTTACCATGACGAGTGCAGCAATAACTAACCGCGGCCCACCTTCCACAGTTACATCTTTATCCGCAAGCCGTCTCACGGAGCATGGTGTAGGATACTTCTGGCATGACCATAATTTCTCCGCTTCCTCTGTTACATTCGCTAATGGGCGTTATACTGCGCGAAGAAAAATTCGTGCACTCGGACCTCGCAGTGCGACTGCTCACATAATAGCATACAAAAATATCTCTCACAAAATTTCGTCCTGCGCATATTTCCGGCAGTAAACGGACATTAAAGGTTGGCAATGGGGCAACACTATAGTCACATGCACGGTGACTACCCTGTCAGCAAAGAGCAGTAGTGCTGTGCAGTTGGTGCAGTGGGTTAGCATGTAGGAGATCGAGGGTTTGAGTGTGGGTCGAAGCGTATTTGTTTTTATTTGCCAATTTGATTCTGCCATATAATACTGCAACATGCATCGTTTCTGAAGCCATATGTATCGGTAATTTACATAGTACATATTTGGAAATTATGTGAAAAGCAATTTGCTAGCCGTACTGGTGAGGTATGGCCATAACGAAATGAAATGGACCTAAACGTGGTGACAATAATAGTTTGTCCTAATCGATGGGGGCGTTGGTGGAGAGTACACAGAAAACATGTTTGGAATCTAGTAGATGCAATGATGTGAAACAATTCGCGTCCACGACGTGCAAAAGGCATGTTTAAAAGCTGACCAGTGAAAACTATTGTACTTGCATTTCTGTGTTCAAAAAAATGGTTCAAATGGCTCTGATCACTATGGGACTCAACTGCTGTGGTCATAAGTCCCCTAGAACTTAGAACTACTTAAACCTAACTAACCTAAGGACATCACACACATCCATGCCCGAGGCAGGATTCGAACCTGCGACCGTAGCCGTCGTGCGGTTCCAGACTGCAGCGCCTTTAACCGCTCGGCCACTCCGGCCGGCCTGTGTTCGTTGTATGTAAGTGCAAATGTTTTGTAGAAGACCCACTGTAATCGCTGTGTGACGATGGAGACACCAGATACCGTATCACGCTATGTTAGCAAATAAAAACAAATACGCATCGATCCAGACTCGAACCCTCGACCTCCTGCGAGCTAACCAAAAACGCTATCCACTGCATCAGCTGCACAGCACTACGCCTATATGCCGACATAGGTAGTTACCATACCTGTGACTACACCGTTGCCAAATTGCCAACCTTTAACGTCCATTTACTGCCGGAAATATGCGCAGGACGATATTTTGTGAGAGACATTTCGTGTTGCTAGTATGTGAGGAATAGCGCTGCGAAGCCCGAGTGTGCGAATGTTTCTTCCCCTATCGAACGGCTCTCGGCACGCCATAGAAATTCAGAAGCACAGAAACTGCTTTAACAGAAAAGAACAAGGGCTGAAATTGGACAGGTTATGGGCTTGACTACGAAATAAAGCAAACATCGCCAACGCCAACTGTCTCCTACCATGTGGCCCGACAGTCAGGAGTCATTGTTTGGAGCACCATTTCTTTTCAGAGCAAGTCCCCTTTGGTTGCCGTACGCGGCACCCCTACAGCACAGCGGTACGTTGACGATATTCTACGCCCTGCTTAGTTGCCCTTCATCGCAAGTCATTCTGACCTTACACTTCAGCAAGACAGTGCCCACCCGTACACGGCGAAAGTTCCTGTTGCTTGTCTTTGTGCTTGCCAGTAATGTCGCCGTATGTCTTCCCAATTGAGAGCGTTTGGAGCAATTTGGGCAGGGCCCTCCCAGCAGCTCGCGATTTAGACGGTCTAACGAGCCAATTTGGCACGATATCCCTCAGGAGGACATCCAACAACTGGATCAAAAATGGCTCTGAGCACTATGGGACTTAACTGCTGAGGTCATCACCGTAGCGGTCGCGCGGTTCCAGACTGAAGTGTCGAGAGCCGCTCGGCCACTCCGGCCGGCGAAACAGTGACGAATTATGGGTTTTATATTATTTAACGCCATTAATTTTGAGCCATGGTGTAAGTACTATCGGTTTCTGTTTTTGTGGTGTTCTGGAACATGACGGCCATGATCGGCTACAAATGGTCTCCAAGTAGCTGGACATAACCAGAGGACCCAATCCATTCCATATAAACACAACCGACACCATTATAGAGCCACCTTTCGCCACACTGTCGTAACAGATACGTCCGTCGTACGTCGCACATGGATTTCTGCGGTTACTCCATGTGGTGATCACTGTGGTTCCGCGTTTCGGACGAGGGATCGGTTCACCGAGAGAATTCGGTTTTGGTGTGTAGCGGACGTGTTTTACGTCCGGTGAGGTTCAAAAATGGTTCAAATGGCTCTGAGCACTATGGGACTTAACATCTGAGGTTATCAGTCCCCTAGAACTTAGAACTACTTAAACCTAACTAACTTAAGGACATCACACACATCCATGCTCGAGGCAGGATTCGAACCTGCGACCGTAGCGGTCGCGCGGCCGGTGAGGTTGTTTCCCCTTGGGTAGATAGGAGCCGTTGATTGCTGCTTGTACTGGACGGAGCCTGCAGTTCTCAAGCCGAGACTTCAGTATTACTGTGTCAGCTTTAAGAACTGAATTCTCGAACAGAATTTGAACGAGGAAAGCTTGTTGAATGCGCGGTTCTTGAAGGTCTATCGATGTCGAAAGCACTACCGACTTAATATAAACTGGAGAACCGTGTCTGCTACATTTTTGCTATTGATGATGTAACGTAATTATTACTCGGAAACAGTGACGAAAATGGCTCTGAGCACTATGGGACTTAACGTCGGAGGTCATCAGTCCGCTAGAACTTAGAACTAATTAAACCTAACTAATCTAAGGACATCAAACACATCCACGCCCTAGGCAAGATTCGGACCTGCGACCGTAGCGGTCGTGCGGTTCCAGACTGTAATGCCTAGAACCGCTCGACCACACGGCCGGCTCCAACAACTCTATCAATAAGTGCCATGCCGAGTAACAGCGCGCGTAAGGACCATAGGTGGGGCAACGAGCTATTGACTTGTTCGTTTTGTGAAACTCTTTCTCTTGAATAAATCATCTTTTTCTGAAATTTTAATTATTTGTTTGTGTGTACATGTACATCACATCTACTGATTTTGTCCCATTCCGATAACTCCTTCTAGTGCGTCTTCTTTTTTGCCTTACGGTGTACTTCCAAAGATGTCGCCGCCGCGGAAACATCTGCGCTGCACACCTCCAGGTGAGATCAGCCGTTATCCGCGGAGCACCCTAACTCGACCCAACGAACGTAGTTATCCTGATGCGAGACATCGTTAATCCGCATCACCTCAAGCGACGTCAAGTTTGCCTGTGTTTGCAACTCTGCGTTAGTCGCGCTGGGGGAGGGTGGCCTCCTCTTCCTCCTCCTCTTTATGCTATCTCCTCGAAAATTTGATTCACCTTTTACGCGATGCGACTGTCAATAACATTTCACGTCTGAGCGAAGCCCGCTGGCGGAAGGTTGCTCCCGCCTTTGCGCATTTATTCCTTCGCTCTGCCTTGCCTGTAAGCGCAGCCAAAGGACGTCGGAATGAAATTTGACTTCACAGGGCAACTTCTATGAATTTTAATGCTTCTGACAGGTCGTCTGCTATGCAAAGTTTTTGTGCTCTTTGCTACTACGAGAGCTGTAGCAGCGTGGTACCAGAAAACGTCTTAGAAGAAATACCCCTTTTTTTTGTTCCCAGGAACCTACCTGTTTAGTCCAACTGACTTCTCGCGCTGCCATTGGCATAATTGTTGTCCCGCCAGCGGTGGAGATATTACCGAAACTTCTGCTTTGAATACTGCGTAGGACTTAGGCCCATTACCCGACTCGGAAGTGGCGCCAACTTTTTGCGTGCGGCGAAACCGCAACTTATCCCGGTTGCTTCCGGGCCGACGCGGGAGAAAAACCTTAGGTCGACACGTCTCTTTATTGCTTTAGCGCGGTAATTAAATATCAGAGCACCCTGCAGAGTTGAGAAACAATGCGCGGAGCCATTCTCAGGGTCGCGGGGTGCAATAATTTGAATAATGAGCAACGGCGGCAGTTAGTTCGGCCGGCGGCCGCCAGGGGCGCTGCAGGCGGCGCGTGGGAGCGTGCGGGCGCCCTGCGGCTGCAGTTCATGCATATACATGCCCAAATGGAGCGCCTCTGTCCGACAGCATTTATATTCACGACGAAACTTCGACCTTTTTTCAGTCCCCGAAATAATTTCGCTAGGGCAAGACGCGAGCGCCACACACAGCACAGGCGAGCATAACAATGAAATTATTTCACTTGACCAGCTTTGCAATGGACTGTAGGTTGATCCCTGCGGTAAATTATTTGAATAACGCAGACAATATCCGTTTTTTTAAGGAGATGCACCTAAAGATAAATGTAAATATTATTTAATAAAAATGTGTTCTGCACTCAACGACGCTATCAAGATATCGTCCGGATAATATACAGGGCATATCATAATTAATACCGAAAACGACAGAGGAAAGGGTATATAATAACAGAAACGTTCTACAGACTTGTCAGTTACATAAACTTCATGTAAAAAAATTCTTTAATCACAGGACACAATTAGTGCCCATAAGTTATATATTTTAATAACAATTTTAAGTTTTATTTTTCTGTCTGTATTTGCATCTCTGATTGCGTGCAAAGTGTCACCTTCCGTCAAATGTAATTCTTGTCATGGTTATACATTTTGGTCTTCTTATATTTATAATGATCACCATTATAGGAATATTGCCTTATGATTGTCCGTAACCTTTGCCCACCATATTTGACTTATATACAAAATTGTAATGTTGTTTGACAATTTGTAATTTAAGAAGATACTCAGAGTTTTCGTGTATGTGGTGTCTGTTCTTTCGGAGATGTCCGAAAGAACACGCACCATTTTGATTCTGCAGCCAGTAAGAATCAAGACACAAAGGAATTGTCATTAGCTGCCAGTGGACGCTGATTTATATCAACTGGGGCAAGATGAAAATTTGTGTCCGACTGGGATTCAATACCTGATATTCTGCTTACACAGTGACCACCACAACCGCACAGACTACCCCAGTACGTTTACCGTCAGATCCAAATACTCAGCTTATACCACAGACTACTGATGTAGTGACTTTCTCATAAGCCTCATTATTCGTGACATCTGCCGATTCCTGTAACAGTTCGAGCGTGGTGTGCACCTGCACTGGAGGGATCATGGGCCGTCATCGCATTAATTATATATTTGGTGTCTGTTCTTTTCGACTTTTCGAGCCTGGTGTGCAACTGCACCGAAGGGATCTTTGGCCATCATCACCTTAGTTATGTATGTGGTGTCTGATCTTCCTGACATGTCCAGAAGAACAGACACGACATATATAACTAAGGTGATGATGGCCAATGATTTCTTCAGTGTAGATGTCCACCAAGCTCTAAATCCTACAGAGGTTGGCGAGATGCTACGAGTACTGAGGCTAATGAGCAGGGTACTACGAGGGTTGACTGAAAAGTAGTGCCTCCATCTTCGTAACTCTTCAACAGTTGGCAGCATTGATATGTGGCAGGTACTGGCTTGTTCCGTAGCTTCTTCTCTACAGCTCCAGTCGGCGGGAAGCCTTAGCATTGAACGGTTGTGTTGTTACAGTGTAAAGTATGGAACCCTGCGCAGACGGTCGATCAGTGCGATTTAAGCAACGTGCAGTCATTGAATTCTTGACAGCAGAAGGTGTCACCCCAAAGAAGATTCACCAGAGAATGAAAGCATTTTTGGTGACTGTGTTGATGTGAGTACTGTGCGTCGTTGGGCGAGTAAGTTAAAAGATGTTGAGGCTGGAACATCTGCCCTGCGTGACAAACAAAGAGTTGGACGTCCTGTGACAGCAACCGCCGGGTTTCACGAGCAAAATGTTGACAGATTGATTTAGGACGACCGTCGTATCACTCAGAGAGAAACTCCAAGCGCAATCGGCATTTCACAAGAACGTGTGGGTCTTATTATCGCTTTGCTTGGCTATCGGAAGATCTGTGCACGGTAGGTACCCCAGATGCAAAACTTCAGAGACTGATTCTCACCACCGTACAGCATCCTCCATACAGTAAAGATTTACCGCTGTCTGACTTCCATCTGTTCCCGATAATGAAAGACGATCTGCTGGGACATCATTATGCTTCTGATGAAGACGTTGAGAGAACTGTGAGACTGTGGTTGCGGAAAAAGTGTGTCAACTTCTTACGTGACAGCTTCACAAAACTTGTTCATCGTTGGTAGAAATGTATCCAATTGGCTGGTGATTATGTAGAAAAGTGAATATTGGTAATTAAAGATCACATTCTACGGATTATTTCTGCATTTGATTTTTTAAAATATTCCCATCCAAACCCAATTTACGAAGGTGGAGGCATTACTTTTCATTCAACCGTCGTACAGAAGTACTGAGAATTTTGGTCTGATGGAAGGCGTATTACGATACTCTGTGCGGCTGTGGTGACCACTGCGTCCCGATGGTGTACTGTTCCGCGCATCTGCCTAGCAAGCAGGAGACCCGGGTTTGAATCCTGGTCCAGCACAAATTTTCAATTTTCCCCACTGATATAAATCAATACCCACTGGCAACTAATGTCTTAATTCCTTTGTGTCAGGATTTTGGGCATTAAGTTGTCACTTTTAAGATTCCTATTAGCTTGTTTAGTTCTCACGTTCCGGGCCTTGTAGAGTTTTTAATGTTGCAGGCACTCATACCAACGATTTTCCCTCTACATGTAACCCCGACAGTAGGTGATGTTTTACACACTTTAATGGTGGTTGCAACTTTATACTTCCAGCGTATATTTAGAGGCACACCATTTGACACTATGAATAGGTCAGTTCAGATACAACCTGTTTTTAGTATACTTCTATGAGACCGAACTTTAATTTAGGTTTACATCTGAAAGATGATAATGTTCCACATACTAATCGTTGACAATTGTAGACCTATATATTCAGTAAGAGTGATGTGTGGACTGAGGCCTACATACATGGTGGTATCGGAAATTCATTACAGAGTATATTTTTCTGTGTTACTGCCTTACGTCAATATTCTGATGTGACAATGACGCACTTCCATCCAATTAAGGACGATGTGCAGCCTGACGTCTGTGTGTGTATTCAAATGGTTTTTCACATTATTAATTAATATCATTTCCCTATGCTAGGGTATTGAGTGAACACCAGTATGACTCCCAGTTTATTGCAGTACGTCTTACGAACTTTCACACTTACTCTCTTCTTTTATTTTTTACAAATGTTTAGCGTGTCAGGTCTAGTCTGAATAATTTCATACGACAGTCACATGTTACACAGAAGCATGGGCTGTATCGTCTTACTTATTTAACAGTGCTCTATTGGCATTTAAAGAACTATATGGTTCCTTAATTAATCTCTGTACAACCTGTCGTTATTTATTGTATAAAATTAGGCTTGCAATGGCTCAGCCCCTACCAACAATACGATGTATTTATATTATGTATCTCATTTGCTTTACTTGGCACACAGTACATGATGTATGTATAGTTATCTTTATTTAAAACAACTATGAGGTTTCACAATTGTGAAGGGTTTTCACTTCCTTGTTAT
Organism: Schistocerca americana; assembly: GCF_021461395.2. Lineage (NCBI taxonomy): Eukaryota > Metazoa > Arthropoda > Insecta > Orthoptera > Acrididae > Schistocerca > Schistocerca americana. The sequence continues at coordinate 279,299,539 of NC_060122.1, forward strand.
GTTACAGTCAACGCTGATATCTTTCACTGTCATTAATCTTTAATTGTTTTACCAAAGATGTTCAGTAGAAATACCTCACTTCGCCTTTGGCAGTTGATGCAATGTTTCTCTGTCATACAGTTACGTTTTAACCGCCAGTGGATGTATCACAGACATCGCCATCTGTATTGGTACCTTACAGACGATTGTCTTTGCTTGTTTCATGTATATATGTTCCTCATGTTTTTCTTCGCTTTGATATTAATAAAAAAAGTTATTCAAATGGCTCTAAGCACTATGGGACTTAACATCTGAGGTCATCAGTCCCCTAGACTTACAACTACTTAAACCTAACTAACCTAAGGACATCATACACATCCATGCCCGAGGCAGGATTCGAACGTGCGACCGTAGCAGCAGCGCGGTTCCGGACTGAAGCGCTTAGAACCACTCGGCCACAGCGGGCGACTGGTATTAATCACTGTGATACTGTGTTACTACTATAAGTTTTGTATTTGACTACTGATTGTGGAGTTTCACTTAAAAGGAACATGAAACATGCTTGCACCTGATCTATTTTCACCTTGTAAATACATGTGCGTATTGTATACCCAGTACCCACATTTTTGTCCTGTTATATTTTTTTCGTGTATATTACATGTATTCAGAGTTGATATTGACAGACGTTCTGTGATGACGATCTATGGCCGAAACCGTTAGACATATAGGTTCATAATAAGCAGCTGATGGTTAATGAATTAATTTTTCAGGAAGAAAAAAGGTTTCAGTGGACTTGAGTCTGCAAAGAAGCCGTTTGTGAGACAGTTTGAAATGTGTGTGTACGAGCTGCCGCTGACTTCAGTATGAAGTATTGTCCTAATTAGTACAAAAGTGTCTGAAACGTGAAGCCTTCAATCAATCCTCCATTTAAATTGGCCCACGGTTCCCCCACAGCTCATGGTTAGGAAATATGATAGATTTATGATGGGTTCAAAAAATAGCTCTGAGCACTATGGGACTTAATATCTGTGGTCATCAGTCCCCTAGAACTTAGAACTACTTAAACCTAACTAACCTAAGGACATCACACACATCCATGTCCGAGGCAGGATTCGAACCTGCGACCGTAGCGGTCACGCGGTTCCAGACTGAAGCGCCTAGAACCGCACGGACACACCGGCCGGCATTTATGATGGGTCGCTGGCGTTTTTGCTGCAGATATAAAACGACATCTAAGTAAGAGATGAAGTGTACAGTATTTTCGATGGTATGGCTGAAGAATTGAAGCATCCAATTGCACTGTCTCTTCAAGAATCAGAAAGTGTCAGGGAGAATTTGTAACTCAGCGCAGAGACAGGTGCAATGTTTCATGCAAATGAGAGACTGCCACAGGGAACACCTCTTCAGCATACGCAATTGTGCAGAGTGTCCCAGAAGAAATGCTAACTGCCTCTATGATATGATGGAATTACATTAACGAGAATAGCCATTGTATATTGTAAGCTATCACACGACTTGATGAGATGGTTACGATTACAGTGTTCGAGTGATTAGTATATATCGGGTTCCGAACCATAGATAGCAATCGCTGGGTGAGTTTTCAAGGAACATAATGAATACTCATTAAGTTCTTAATTGCCACTGAACCAGAGAAGACATCGCGTAATATTTGGTAAACAAACGTTCACTACCTCTCCTGAACGCAGGCAGGAAACACAGCGAATATTTTTCTCCCTGCTGTTCAAAATCACGCTGGCACTGCTATATTTAATTTTCACTCGCACGGCTGTCGACAGCACAATGCAGTGACACCTCGTGTACCTGTAATTATTATTCATGGAGCATTTCTTCCGTCCTCGTTAATGGCAATTATTTTTGTTGATTTATATTCTGACAGGCTTGGCGCCATATCTGCTCCGTCCTCGTTTACCGTGGGTTGCTGGATTCAGCCTGAAACTCGCTTTGTTCGGGCAGTGGGTCTGCAGAAGTGCTATTTTTTTGGCATCGGTCTCTCTGCCATCTACATGATTGTCTGATGTCTATTAATTTCTAATTTCCTTTCATCATCACCTACTCTAATATCTTTTTAATTTCCTTTCATCATCACCTACTCTAATTCTACGGCTAAAATGTAGGTGAGAGGCCACACACTATTAAAATTATTCAAAAGATATGTATGAATACGGTTTTTAATGCCTGGCCTTCCTAATTAGTACAGGTAGCCGAATTTCAAGCATTAGACTATAACAATACCTCCACTAACAGTTAATTAGTTCAAAAATTATCACGTCGCGCACTCAGAGTATGATCTTTTTATTGCGCAACTAGAAGGTCTTTAATGTGGTAGGTATTCCTACATCAATTGATAACAGTCACTGAAGAAAATTAACAATAATATCAATTATCTTGTATTTGCAATCCAACGACGATCTCGCTCTGGCTTTCGCTCGTAATTAAAAATGTTGTCTAGGTAGCGTGACTATCGCTGTTGGTGCGAAAGGCACTCGGATATTAATTACGCCGACTTGAAGAACTTACGAAGACAATCTTTCAGGATTAATTTGATGATTTATGTTTTTCATTTCAATGTGCTTCATACTTTTTTAACAATGGCCACTTGAAAATAATTCTTGACACTCACTTTTCACAAAAATTCACATTTATTAAACTTTTTATACTTTCGAATGTTCAAAACATTACTTCATCATACATTTTCGCAACCGTTATTGCTCTTAATAAAACTCACAGCATTTTTCATTGTCCACAACTCAGACTCGTCTTTTCATTTCCAACACAAAGTCATGACTGTTCATATTCAACACAAAAACTTGACTATTCTGTACGCTTCCGCGCCATAACTCACAAACGAGCATCAAAGATAACAATAAGTACAAAGATATTCACACTAGATATTATATCGACTTCAACATCTCAAAATATCGACGTACATACATATAAAAATGAAACCAAATTTGAATACAGTGAAAAATATGAGACATTAGGCAGAAAAATATTTATTAATCTGCGGTATCGAAAAATAGGATTGGCGGGTGGTAATGGTTTCGCAAATAAAGAACAATTACAAGACATGGCATGAAATGTTTGATGTATGCCAGATACTGTTTTAAATTTCTGACGTGCGTGCAGGCTACTTTAACTGGAAAATGAACATAAGGTCGATATTGCACTAGTGGAGGCTGAAATTATGCTGACAGTCAAACATACACATGGTGTCTCTGCTGAGAGCCGCCAGGAGCATTTTTTCTGGTGTTTCGGTAGATATTTGTAGTTTAATTGTTGAAATGTGTAGAAGGAATTGATCCAGACAAATACTGGTCATCACACGTTTCATGCAAAGCCCAATGTCGACAGGAAGCGTCGGTTTGTTTCCCATGAAAAAAAAAGTTTTTAAACCGAAATTTTACGCGCCCATTCGATAGAGCGGTCACAGATTAGTCTAGTGCTACACTTGTTTTATCGACATGTAGTAACACGCCCAGTAAAACACGAGGAATAACCAGTACTACAGCAGCGACTGAGCAACGTGCTTCTGCATAGTGGCAGCAGTCAGCGAGGGCCAGGGCGGTGCTGGAGTACCGGTTATTCTTCGTGTTTTACTGGCCCTGTTACTACATGTCGTTAAAACAAGTGTAGCACTAGACTAATCTGTGACCGATCTAACAAATGGGCAGCTAAAATTTCGCTTTAAAAACTTTTTTTTTTTCATGGGAAACAAACCGACGCTCCCCGTTGACGCAGGGCGTCGCATGAATGGTATGACAACCATTATTTGTTTGGATTGACTCCAGCAATACGTAGCAAACACGAAATCGCCAACAGCTGCCGAAACGCGAGACAAAAATCGCCTGGCGACTCTTAGGCGGGACTCCTCGTACGCTTAAGAACACAACATGATACATTAAAGAAACATACATACAATATGCGATCAATAGTACCCGGACACCCCCAAAAACATACGTTTTTCATATTAGGTGCATTGTGCTGCCACCTACTGCCAGGGACTCCATATCAGCGACCTCAGTAGTCATTAGACATGGTGAGAGAGCAGAATGGGGCGCTCCTCGGAGCTCACGGACTTCGAACGTGGTCGAATGATCGGGTGTCACTTGTGTCATACGTCTGTACGCGAGATTTTCCAGAAAGCTAAACATCCCTAGGCCCACTCTTTACAATCTGATAGTGAATTGGAACCATGGAAGGACACGTACAGCACAAAAGCGTACAGGCCGACGTCGTCTGTTGACTGACAGAGACCGCCAATAGTTGCAGAGGGTGGTAATGTGTAGTAGGCAGACATCTATACAGACAATCACACAGGGCCCGGGGGGTGGCCCAGCGGTTCTAGGCGCTCCGGTCGCAGGTTCGAATCCTGCCTCGGGCATGGATGTGTGTGGTGTCCTTAGGTTAGTTAGGTTTAAGTACTTCTAGGGGGCTGATGACCTCAGAAGTTAAGTCCCATAGTGCTCAGAGCCATTTGAACCATCACACAGGAATTCCAAACTGCATCACGATCCGAGCCACTGCAAGTACTATGACAGTTAGGTAGGAGGTGAGAAAACTTGGATTTCATGGTCGAGCGGCTGCTCATAAGCCACACATCACGCCGGTAAATGAAACGCCTCGCTTGGTGTAAGGAGCGTAAACATTGGACGAATGAACAGTGGAAAACGTCGTGTGGAGTGACCAATCACGGTACACAATGTGGCGATGCGATGGCAGGGTGTGAGTATGGCGAATGCCCGGTGAACGTCATCTGCCACTGCGTGTAGTGCCAACAGTAAAATTCGGAGGCGGTGGTGTTATGGTGTGGTCGTGTTTTTCATGGAGGGGGCTTGCATCACTTGTTGTTTTGCGTGGCACTATTACAGCACAGGCCTACATTGACGTTTTAAGCACCTTCGTGCTTCCCTCTGTTGAATAGCAATTCGGGGTTGGCGATTGCATCTTTCAACACGATCGAGCACCTGTTCATAATGCACGGCCTGTGGTGGAGTGGTTACATGACAATAACATCCCTGTAATTGACTGGCCTGCACAGATTCCTGATCTGCATTCTATAGAACACCTTTGGGATGTTTTGGAATGCCGACTTCGTGACAGGCCTCACCGACCGACATCGATACCTCTCCTCAGTGCAGCACTCCGTGGAGAATTGGCTGCCATTCCCCAAGAAGCCTGCCAGCACCTGACTGAACGTATGCCTGCGAGAGTAGAAGCCGTCATCAAGGCTAAGGGCAGGTCATCACAATATTGAATTCCAGCATTACCGATGGAGGCCGCCACGAACTTGTAAGTCATTTTCAGCCAGGTGTCCGGATACTTTTGATCACATAGTGTATGTCGGTGTTGACGGATGTCAAGTAACTGACCATAAAGAACAGGATTTCTACCGCTTCTTAGAGAACGAAGTCGTAGAAAAATTTATAAAATCCTTATGCAGGTATGAAAAGAAAGCCAGACTGTAAAATTCTTCTTTCGGAAAACAGAGGTACTTAAGAACTTCTTTCAAGCAAAAACAAATGTACAGCGCTAATAACAGCATGTAAAGGCTTTAATCTGAAACTCTTGCCCTTGCCTGTTTGCGGAGTACGAATGTCATTCTTAAGCCGTCGGCACACGGACCGTGCATCCGAACGTTGAGCATTGAGCATGCCGAGTTTCTGACGTCATAGCGTGGAATAGCTCGTTCGGGAGTCTTTACGAACGTGCAGAGCAATATCTTGCATGTCAGATATTCTGAGCGTGCGTCTGAGCGTTGACCAACGAGATGGTAGAACGCCACCTACGTCACACGCACGCTGTCTCCCTGTGAGGCGCCATATTGGCATTCATTTCAAGCCTATATGTATATATGCCGTTTCTGAGCAGCAGCAAACTGAGACTCACTGGAAAACCCGTTGTTAGTTGTGTGATTCGTTTCAATAAAATAATGAGAAACATCGTATTCGTGGCAAAAGAATTAATGTAACTTGCGTATTATGAGAGTAAGCTATTTGAAGGCAGCGACACACTGAAAATACACGCAAAACGCATTGTTCTTGGTACAATTTGTTATAATTAAATTTCAATTAATAACATAATTATCTACAATTAACGTTTTTAGCACGGGGTAACACAATATGATTAAGTATAAGGAGCGTGTTGTTGGATTAGCGTAATGAGCAGCGTCGTTGTCCAGTAATGAGCTTTTGTTGGGGCGGTTGTTCGCCAAAATTTTTTTCCTAACATTCGCGTTTTTATTAGGTTCTGATACTTTATTATTTAATATAAGTATTTGCTACAATATTTGATTTTATGTAAATATAAGCTCACCTTTTTTTGAGGGGTGACGTTGTTCGATTGGCTTAATCTACAGGACAGCTTGCGCTACTTGTATAAAGATATTTTGCTCATTTTTCTTTTACGCCTCGTAATTCACATGTTGCAAAGATTCTGCTACTGGGTAGGAACAGTGATCAAGTAAGACTGACCTTGGGGTTTTACTAAAATGTGGGAATGATGAAATAATGTTTATCTTAAGCGGAGGAGAATTCCAAATTTGTACCGCACTGTTTGTAATGGAACTTTTATAAGCCTGTGTCCTTATTGATTGAACATGGTACTTTCCTTTTCGTGGACGATGGAGGAAACGTGCATTTTAATAGAGCTAACATGGGATTTTTACGCGCGCCCGTTGAGTAAACAGTGTGATTTACGAAGTAGAAACATCCCTCAACTGCCGCTGGAGTTCTTTGCGATCGCGTATACCACGTTGGGGCCCACGTACCGTATGCACAAGTCGCTTCGTTCCTGAGCGTTCAGCAGGACGTTCAACTTGGCACGCTAAACGTTAACGTTCGACAGCACGGTCCGTGTGCCGACGGCTTTAGGCTGCTAAATGGCTATCTTGTACTATAGAGTTGAGTCTTCTTTCTAAGACATCCTGTATCAGCTATTTTTCACTTACGAGCGGCGTACATGCGCCCCAAAAAAGCTGAGCATTCTGTTCAAGCACCTATCCTGGTGAAGGTCGACTGCTAGAACCGAAACACGTTTGCGATAATTGACTGATACGTTAGTTTTCGGCAGAATATTTAATATATTATAATACACATACATTAAACGCTCGACACTTGCCCAATATTCTGCAACATTTATTTTTTAACTAACCGGGTTTCGGGTGTGAAGTTGCCCCGATGATAGTCTAATAGCCGAAAACAGGTTAATATTGTAGAATGTCACACACGTCATGTGTTTTTCATTCACAAAGAAAATATTTTGTTTCACTGCTGTGCAAATTGTTATAAGTGAGACATAGTCAATAAACACGGGGTTATTCACAAGAATCTCTTTGGTTTCGGAAGACGACTGCGTGAAAACTAAAAGAGATACAGAAATAGGACACTTATCAGTGGATAGAGTGTCTATTCAAGTTTTTAGCTCACATTACGGGTGTTCAGCATGGGCACCGTCTATGACGCGACAGCCGTCAATACACGTGTGCACACGCTGACTTGAATTGCCGGTATGTAGGCTGCAGTAGTTACGTAGAGACGAAGAGGCTCCACATGATAGACTAGCGTCGAGAGATTGAAACGCCCCTTTCGTCCGTGCTTCGGAGCTTATGTTGCGTCATGCGGTATCACACTTAGGCCGCTGCCAGAATTCACGTGCTCTTGGCGATGTGCGTGGAGCGGGAAAAATTACGCAACGTACTGTCCGACAGGTTTAATCGGGAGCGTTTTCTGGCTGCACATTTAATCTCTGCACTGCTACACACGTGGACATAGTCTGCAGAAGTGTTGCGAGTCTCGCTTTGACCCATGAGACAGTGCACTAACGCAGCGTTAATAATAAAAAGCCGTAGTAGTTGTGTGACTACTTTCAGGAGTGATTCTCAGATTCGACCACTGCTCTGAAATATGCGTGTTGACCATTAACAGTTCATGAAATGCATTCGCAGCTGCGAATTTGGATAACCATCGCTGTGCAATGGAAAGACGACAATGAACATTTGTTTCAAACCGGGACTCGAACCCTTATTTCCCGTTTATCCCGAGCTGTCGACTTACTAATAGGCTATCCTAGCGCCACCAACGGTCAGATCCAGACATCCATATGACATCAACCATGTGTCTACTGCCTGCACTAGTATATTCATTACATATATTCCGGTACAGGTGAGAATTGAAAGTCACTTGCCCGGTGTCGGCAGATAAACAGAATATTGCTCCTGTGTTGCTCAGAAATACGACGCAATGGTCCTTCGGACGCGCATGCATGTCAGTGTTGGTTGCAGGGATGTACACTCATATTCAGAAAAAACGGAGCACCTTGAACAGCTAGAGATAGGACGTTCATATTCACGGAACATGTACATTAGTATGTTCTGGAGAAATGATTAGCATAAGAACCATGTCGCCCGCCGGTTCAGGGTCTACATCGATATCGCGGCGCAACACCACCCACCGATAAAATGTGCCTGCGGCTTTCGTTGTCGCTATAAACCGAAGATAATGGATCAGTGCGACTTGAGCAGACGTTCAGGATGCCTCGCAGACGTATTTGCGAACCGTACCGTCAAATCAGAGAGCGCATTAGTGGCATGAGAGAATGTGATGCAGCCACCCGAGAAACTGCTGCCCGTGTAAGACCAAGTGTTTTGGCAGTGCATGGGTGTGTGCAAAATGGTTCAAGGAAGGCCGTAGAACACGACGAGATGGCTCAGGTCGCACCACCCAGACCACTCCCCGAGAAGACAGACAGATCTGTGTCCTCCTTGGCTCTGTCGCAACAGTGGAACAGTGGAACACATCGTACACTATCAGCGGTGACAGTCCGTCGCCATTTATTACGGCACGGGATACGTGCGCTTCGTCCACTTCTCCACCTGCCTTTGATGAATGTGCTGAAATATGCTAGAGCGCAATGCTGTATGGAACGACGTCACTGTGGACAGGAAGGACATTACATAATGTTTTCGGACGAACGCAGGTTCTGTTTATTTGAAAATGATAGCCACATTTAGTTCGCGCAGACAGGGGGAATGGCATCACAGTGACTGCAATCGCACAACAGATACAGCGCCAACTCGAGGTCTTATGGTCTGGGGTGCGAATGGGTACAACCACAAATAACAATTGATCTGTGACCAGTATGACCTACGTGAATGACATCCTTCGGCCCGTAGCCATAACCTTTCTGCACAACACCCCAGACGCCATTTTTCAGCAAGACAATGCACAACCACATGTTGCTGCACGAACACGTGCCTTCTTGGTGTCACAGGATGTCAGTCTTTTGCCCTGGCTCGCCAGATCACCAGACCTGTCGCCAATCGAAAATGTGTGGGATATGGAGAAACGACGGGTGCAGAGCTGTGACCCAACGCCAACCACCGCAGATGAACTTTGAAACCAGGTGACTGCAGCATGGATGGCTATACCACAGGGTGTCATTCGCCTCTTATACGCGTCGATGCCATCACGCATGGAACAAGTTATCAGGGACCACGGCGGGCCCTGTGCCTACTAGGCAGCAGGCCACATGTTGAACAAGGGAACTGAAGTGCTAATCTCGGAAAATCACCCACGTCTCTGCTTCTGCCATACGCTACAAGTAACCCTTTCCACACATGGCACACGCCACCTACAGCCCGTGAGGTATGCCGGCCGACTGATTTCGCGGTCTACAAACCGCCCTATGAATGTATTTAATATTTTCCTCTTTCAGCCAGTCAGAATTAGGAGCAGAGTGTGGGCATTTTCATTGGGCATTCACTGCTCCCACTTATAGCGCTTCTGTAAGAACTTGTTTTCGACGAGGACTTTGAGAGTGGCAATGGATGAGGAAAGCACTGGACATCATGAGGAAATCACTCGACGTTGAGCCGACCCGAGAAGACTATCCATTTAGGATGACCAGGAAAACGAGAGTCAGTTACTCTAGCCTTGAGGAAACCTCTTTGCCTGGCAAAAACGCCACAGAAACGAGCAAACACCCACGGTCCGGGAATTGTATGTTACAACCTGCATCAAAATCATTCGGACTGAAGACCACAATGACGGCAACCACAACACTCTCGCTTTCAGTGTTCTGCTTTCTGGCAGTGAGGTGTGGGACGTTACTATTGGAACGGAAATCTGGCCCCTACTTGTTTTGGCGATGCCCGCTGGCCGCAGCGTTTAGCACGTCACTCGGGGCCAGTAGGGGTGCTGTGTGCGCACTGTGCTGACACTGGTCTGCGCGTGACGTAATCCACGCTTTGTGCTGCGCCGCCCTTTGAAAGGCCGCCGCCAGCCATCCACCCACCCACGCAGCCGAGCCCCGGCCTGGTCTGTCGTGTCGTGGCGCGGCTCGCCCAAATGCTCCGTTAATTGCGGGGTGGCGCCTTTTAGCCGTCAGGGGCGGCTGCGATCGTGTCACAAGGCAAGGCCCCCATCACCCACAGAGTGGGGCAGCGATAGCGCTTATAAAGCCCGGAGACAGCTTCCGGCTTCCTGATCGACGAGAGCGCAACGCAAATTAAAAAGCCGAGCCGAGGTACACCGATACCGACACGACGAGGAGACGCGATGGGGCGGAAAGTGGCTGGGGAACGGGAGCGGCGTAGAAGTTGCTCCTAACCCAGTCCTGCCACATAGGCGTCCACAGTATGCCCATGACCACCCGATAGGGGACTGTGGTTCGTAAGAGTTACACACCAAGGAATTTATAAAACCATGAAATACGTAACAGGCAACAAAGAGATGCTGCAAGAATAAATCTCAATCCACGTATGTGTATTTATTATAAGCAGGAGGCCACGAAAAACAAATTACACACTGGCCATTAAAATTGCTACACCACGAAGATGACGTGCTATAGACGCGAAATTTAACCGACAGAAAGAAGATGCTGTGATATGCAAATGATTAACCTTTCAGAGCATTCACACATAGTTGGCGCCGGTGGCGACACCTACAACGTGCTGACATGAGGAAAGTTTCCAACCGATTTCTCATACACAAGCAGCAGTTGACCGGCGTTGCCTTGTGAAACATAGTTGTGATGCCTCGTGTAAGGAGGAGAAATGCGTACCATCACGTTTCCGACTTTGATAAAGGTCGAATTGTAGTCTATCGCGATTACGGTTTATCGTATCGCGACATTGCAGCTCGCGTTGGTCGAGATCCAATGACTGTTAGCAGAATATGGAATCGGTGGGTTCAGGAGGGTAATACGGAACGCCGTGCTGGATCCCAACGGTCTCATATCACTAGCAGTCGAGATGACAGGCATCTTATCCGAATAGCTGTAACGGATCGTGCAACCACGTCTCGACCCCTGAGTCAACAGATGGGGACGTTTACAAGACAACAACTATCTGCACGAACAGTTCTACGACGTTTGCAGCAGCATGGACTATCAGCTCGGAGACCATGGCTGCGGTTACCCTTGACACTGCATCACAGACAGGAGCGCCTGCGATGGTGTACTCAACGACGAACCTGGGTGCACGAATGGCAAAACGTCATTTTTTCGGATGAATCCAGGTTCTGTTTACAGCATCATGATGGTCGCATCCGTGTTTGGCGACATCGCGGTGAACGCACATTGGAAGCGTGTATTCGTCATCGCCATACTGGCGTATCACCCGGCGTGATGTATGGGGTGCCATTGGTTACATGTCTCGGTCACCTGTTGTTCGCATTGACAGCACTTTGAACAGTGGACGTTACATTTCAGATGTGTCACGACCCGTGGCTCTACCCTTCATCCGATCCCTGCGAAAACCTACATTTCAACTGGATAATGCACGACCGCATGTTGCAGGTCCTGTACGGGCCTTCCTGGATACAGAAAGTGATCGACTGCTGCCCTGGCCAGGACATTCTCCAGATCTCTCACCAGCTGAAAACGTCTGGTCAATGGTGGCCGAGCAACTGGCTCGTCACAATACGCCAGTCACTACTCTTGATGAACTGTGGTATCGTGTTGAAGCTGCATAGCCAGCTGTACCTGTACACGCTATCTAAGCTCTGTTTGACTCAATGCCCAGGCGTATCAAGGCCTTTATTACGGTCAGAGGTGGTTGGCTTCAAATGGCTCTGAGCACTATGTGACTTAACATCGGAGGTCATCAGTCCCCTAGACTTAGAATTACTTAATCCTAACTAACCTAATGACATGACACACATCCATGCCTGAGGCTGGATTCGAACCTGCGACCGTAACAGCCGCGCGGTTCCGGACTGAAGCCCCTAGAACCGCTCGTCCACCGCGGCCGGCAGAGGTGGTTGTTCTGGGTACTGATTTATAAGGATCTATGCACCCGAATTGCGTGAAAATGTAATCACATGTCAGTTCTAGTATAATATATTTGTCCAATGAATACACGTTTATCATCTGCATTTCTTCTTGGTGTAGCAATTTTAATGGCCAGTAGTGTAGTGTTAACAAAATGTTCAAATGTGGGTGAATTCCTAAGGGATAAAACTGCTGAGGTCATCTGTGCCTAGACTTACACACTACTTAAACTAACTTATGCTAAGTACAACACACATTCCCATGCCTGAGGGAGCACTCGAACCTCCATCGGGAGGGGCCGCGGTAGTGTTAAACGTGTAAGGAAGGGGTACAACTAATCATCGCTGTTTTTCGTTGAAGAAGCAGGAATTCAGATAAAATTTTGGAATAACGCTAAAAGTACAGTCTAATTCATAGGTACCTCCGGTGTTACGGGTGACGACCGTATCAAAAGAAGAAGACACACATAAAATACGAGTAAAAACATGTCAGTGGATCGAGCATATCTCCAAGTTCTTAATTCACACTAGGTTATTGCCTGCCACTTCGCCTATGCATCCGTATATCACATGTATTTCACACACACCTATATAAGCCACATGTGTTTCACAAATATTTGTTCACATACAGTATTTCATATGTATCTGTAGCGAGTTTCATCTGAATCCTGAGGAAACTGTCTGGTTCTCCGCTGTTTTACGTCTTCCAACTTCATAGAGGATGTTAGATGTGATTGTAATATTTAGCCGTGTAGCATAAACTTAGGCCTCAAAACACGCTGGCAAAATTATTAGCCTGTTGCAGTTTCATTTTCGTTACCTGGTTGACGCATTAAACGGTACAATTTGCGCTTCCTACTTTTGAAGCACTCCAACTCCACTAAAAACTAGGAAATACCAACAGCCTGTTGTAAGATATTTTTAAATGCCATACCTTCTCATGCCCACCTCCACTGCAAGAGGTATCAGAGGTTTCTTAATGCCACAAAATTTTTTAGGATAAATAACGCGTCATTTGTGTACCAGACTTGGTTGAAATCGCACCAGGCGTTCCTGGGTTATGCTTTTACGTTACCCCTGCCCCCAGTCACAGGGCTACTTGGCCTGCCCGACTGTCACTGTAATTTTCTCCATACAGCAAGTGATATGTGTGCCAAGATCGGTAGAAACTGCTCAGGCGTTACAGAGCTAGGCCGATATGTCACTGTCTTTGCACCCTTACTTGTCTGCTTTTCCTTCCAGGAGTGGAACGTGATCGGAACTGTCCCCAGTGACCCTAGTGTCCTCGAAAACTGTGGATTCAATACTTATATCAGCCATTATACAATATTTTTAGATGTCACATATTCTCACCTTCAACCCCATCCATACCACTAGAGGGGCGGTCGGGATATGGTTGTACTAATTCAGAAAGCTTCGCGAGCGAGCACACACCTCGAAAAAGTTTCAATGCAATCGGATGAATGGTGTAGGAACGCATAGCAGACGCACAAACAAATATTAATTTTGAAAAATTAGTTCGTAGTTGCACAATATGGCTCTTTATTGTATCTTTATTGTATCAAATTACACCCGATGACGGACCCACGGGGTCCGAAATGCGTCGTGTACTTAATAAAACACAAAAAGTTGTGACTGAAGGCGTTTTTTAATTCATACCTCCCGTTTTGGAGCATCGTTAGATATGTTTTTGTTTCGTGTTTTTTTAACTTTACTTTTTTCAAGAAATTGCGTTTCTAGTGCTATGTGATAAGTCTGTATTGTTTTTTAGTTTTATTGCAACATACCTCAGTTTCACATTAAAAATGAACATCTTTCGAACAAAACCTGAATTAAACATCGACAATTTCAATTTAAATGCCGTTTATTTTGAAGTAACAAATAGGAGAATAACTATACAGGGTGTTACAAAAAGGTACGGCCAAACTTTCAGGAAACATTCCTCACACACAAATAAAGAAATGATGTTATGTGGACATGTGTCCGGAAACGCTTAATTTCCATGTTAGAGCTCATTTTAGTTTCGTCAGTATGTACTGTGCTTCCTCGATTCACCTCCTGTTGGCCCAAGGTAACGTTTACTTCGGTGCTTGTGTTGACATGCGACTCATTGCTCTACAGTACTAGCATCAAGCACATCAGTACGTAGCATCAATAGGTTAGTGTTCATCACGAACGTGGTTTTGCAGTCACTGCAATGTTTACAAATGCGGAGTTGGCAGATGCCCATTTGATGTATGGATTAGCACGGGGCAATAGCTGTGGCGCGGTACGTTTGTATCGAGACAGATTTCCAGAACGAAGGTGTCCCGACAGGAAGACGTTCGAAGCAATTGATCGGCGTCTTAGGGAGCAAGAAACATTCCAGCCTATGACTCGCGACTGGGGAAGACATAGAACGACGAGGACACCAGCAATGGACGAGGCAATTCTTCGTGCAGTTGACGATAACCCTAATGTCAGCGTCAGAGAAGTTGCTGCTGTACAAGGTAACGTTGACCACGTTACTGTATGGAGAGTGCTACGGGAGAACCAGTTGTTTCCGTACCATGTACAGCGTGTGCAGGCACTATCAGCAGCTGATTGGCCTCCACGGGTACACTTCTGCAAATGGTTCATCCAACAATGTGTCAATCCTCATTTCAGTGCAAATGTTCTCTTTACGAATGAGGCTTCATTCCAACGTGATCAAATTGTAAATTTTCACAATCAACATGTGTGGGCTGACGAGAATCCGCAAGCAGTTGTGCAAGCACGTCATCAACACAGATTTTCTGTGAACGTTTGGGCAGACATTGTTGGTGATGTCTTGATTGGGCCCCATGTTCTTCCACCTACGCTCAATGGAGCACGTTATCATGATTTCATACGGGATACTCTACCTGTGCTGCTAGAACATGTGACTTTACAAGTACGACACAACATGTGGTTCATGCACTATGGAGCTCCTGCACATTTCAGTCGAAGTGTTCTTACGCTTCTCAACAACAGATTCGGTGACCGATGGATTGGTAGAGGCGGACCAATTCCATGGCCTCCACGCTCTGCTGACCTCAACCCTCTTGACTTTCATTTATGGGGGCATTTGAAAGCTCTTGTCTACGCAACCCCGGTACCAAATGTAGAGACTCTTCGTGCTCATATTGTGGACGGCTGTGATACAATACGCCATTCTCCAAGGCTGCATTAGCGCATCAGGGATTCCATGCGACGGAGGGTGAATGCATGTATCCTCGCTAATGGAGGACATTTTGAACATTTCTTGTAACAAAGTGTTTGAAGTCACGCTGGTACGTTCTGTTGCTGTGTGTTTCCATTCCATGATAATGTGATTTGAAGAGAAGTAATAAAATGAGCTCTAACGTGGAAAGTAAGCGTTTCCGGACACATGTCCACATAACATATTTTCTTTCTTTGTGTGTGAGGAATGTTTCCTGAAAGTTTGGCCATACCTTTTTGTAACACCCTGTATAGTTGCACTTCGTTTCACACTTCTTCGCAGAAGGTAGACACTGGGTGTTGTTACAAAGAATATGAATATGAAAGATGTCACACTTTGTTACATCATAATATTTGGCCTGGGATGTATTGTATTGCAGTATAAGTATTACAAGTACAGATAATATATTTAACTGAATCTTGCATGCTACAGGATTATTCCTATAGAGGTAATATTAATATAAAGTGGATTGAAAGTCACACAAAAGATAAACAAAAAGAGTGAAACAATTACAGAATGCCACAGTTGATACATGACGAGGAGAATATAATTCATGCAGGAGGATGAATATATCTTATTATTGTCATTTTATTGTTTTCCTGGGAGGAATCGGAAAGCCTGGAAGAAAAGGTTCTGGGTTGATTCAGTTTGTAGGTTAATAATTTTTTTAGGTAATTTTAGCTAGAGAATGTAAATTCCTAATTGTTCAAGGAGTTCCATCTGTAACATCTAGCTACACTTGCTCCACAATTTAATGTATAGTATACAATGTATAATGTATAGTATCAAAAATGGTTCAAATGGCTCTGAGCACTATGGGACTTAACATCTGTGGTCATCAGTCCCCTAGAACTTAGAACTACTTAAACCTAACTAACCTAAGGACATCACACACATCCATGCCCGAGGGAGGATTCGAACCTGCGACCGTAGCGGTCAGGCCGTTCCAGACTGAAGCGCCTTGAACCGCGCGGCCACACCGGCCGGCAATGTATAGTATACAATAAAAGTAGAAAGTAGCTGATCTGCTGCCTATGTTACATAATAAACCTCTATCTGGTTGTAGCCCTTCCAAACGGACAAATTAACACGAAAAGTAGAGTTCTTCAGCTTCAGTTTTCACTCTTTGGCACTGGCTATTCGTAAGAGGCAAGTGGTGGTATGATCCCACATTACAACATAATTTTTGAGCAAAGTTAAACAAATTATAATCAATAGGACAATACTGATTTTTTTTGTAGTTTTCAATTATTTACCACTTTTTGAGAAAAGCAGCGAATGGTAGACTGACTACAATGAAGTGACAAAAGTCATGGGATGCGTCCTAATGCTGCGTCGGACCTCCTTTTGTCCGTCATAGTGCAGCAACCCGACGTGGCATGGACTTAACAAGTCGTTGAAAGTCCCCTGCACAAAAATTGAGCCACGATGCCGTTATTGACGACCGTTATTGCGAAAGTGTTTCCGGTGCAGAATTTTGTTCACGAACTGACCTTTCGATTATGTCCCTTAAATGTTCGATGGGATTCATATCGGCCGAATCATTACCTCAAATTGTCCAAAATGTTCTTTAGTTTTCGTTTAGTTTTAGTTATGCCATGTTCCGTAGATCAGTTTCCCGATTACTTTATCGATATGATGTGGAACAAGTCAGTATCCAAGATATATATATATATATATATTGAGTGCATATATATATATATATATATATATATATATATATATATATATATATGCACACATGAATAGTGCTAAAATTAATATTTTTACCATTTCTGAAACAGAAACCCGTTCATGGAGTAGAAGGAGTTGTCCAAAAGAAATGATTTTAAGCTAGATTTAAAACTTGATCTGCCACGTGCCAGACACTTTATGTTGCTGGGCAAATGATAAAAGATTTTTGTTGCTGAATAATGTACTCCTTTTTGAGCAACTGACAGCTTCAATAACGGATAGGAAGGCTCGTTTTCCCCTCTAGTCTTGTACGTATGAACATCACTGTTCTCCGCGAATTGAGATGGATTGTTTGTAACGAATTTCATTAGCGAATATATGTACTCTGACGGTGCAGTTAAAATACCTAACTCCTTGAAAAAGTGCCTACATGACGTCCTTGGGTGGACACCACCAATTATTCTCACTGCTTTCTTTTGTGCAATCAATACTTTATGTCTAAGTGGTGAGTTACCCCAGAAAACTATTCCATAAGACATTATTGAGTGAAAATATGCAAAGTACGTTAGGATGCTGATCTGTTTATTACCAAGACTAGCGATTATACGAAGAGCGAAAGAAGCTGAACTTAGGTGTTTGAGAAGCTCAGCAATATGCTTCTTCCAGTTCAAGTTGTGATCAATGTGAACACCCAAAAATTTGGAGAAATCTACCCTGTTAACTGAGCCTTGTTCATATGTTACATCAATTGTCGGTATTACTCTATTCGGCGTACAGAACTGGATATAGTGAGTTTTTTTAAAAATTAGGGGAGAGTCCATTTTCTTCAAACGAGTCCCGAACAATTATGGTCCACTGACGTGGAGCATTGTCATTCATAAAAATTCCATCGTTATTTGGGAATACGAAGCCCAAGAATTGCTGCAAATTGTCTCCAAGTACACGAACACAACCATTTGCAGTCAGTGATCCGTGTAGTTGGTTCAGAGGACCCAGTACACTGGATATAAACACACCCAACAATACTATGGCGCAAGCGCCAAATTGCACATTGCCTTGTTGATAACTTGGGTCCATGGCTTCGGAGGGTTTGCGCCACACTCTAACCCTACCACCAGCTCTTACCAAATGAAATTGGAACTCATCTGACCATGTCACTGGTCTATGGTCCAGCTGATGTGGTCACGAGCTCAGGAGAGACGGTGCAGGCGATGTCGTGCTGTTACCAAAGGCACTCGCGTCGGTAATTGCTGCCACAGCTCTTTAACGCGAACTTTCGCCGCACTGTCCTAACGGGTACGTTCGTCGTACGTTCCACGCTTAATTCCCGCGCTCTGTTACTACTGACAACTCCATGGAAACACCGCTGCTTTCGGTCTTTCAGTGAATACTGTCGCCGGCAGGTGTGGCCATGCGGTTCTAGGCGCTTCAGCCTGGAACCGCGTGACCGCTACTGTCTCAGGTTCGAATCCTGCCTCGGACATGGATGTGTGTGATGTCCTTAGGTTAGTTAGATTTAAGTAGTTCTAAGTTCTAGGGGACTGATGACCACAGATGTTAAGTCCCATAGTGCTCAGAGCCATTGGAACCATTTTTTTTTAATACCGTCGGCCACTGCGTTGTCCGTGGTGAGAGGTAATGCCTGAAATGTGGTATTCTCGACACACTCTTGACACTGTGGATCTCGGAATACTGAATTCGCTAGCGGTTTCCGAAATGGAATAGCCCTTAAGTCTAACTCCAACTAGCATTCCGCGTTCAAAGCCTATTAATTGCCGTCGTGCGGCCATTATCATGTCGGAAACCGTTCCACATGTATCACCTGAGTACAAGTGACAGCACTGCCAACGCACTGCCCTTTTATAGCTTGTGTACGCGATTGGGGAAGTCGCTGTATATGTGCATATCGCTATGCCCTAACTTTTGTCAGTTTAGTGGAAGTTTCCTTTTATTTTCCTATTTAATTTAATACTTTGATTTTAAGTATTTTGAAGCGGAGAGAGTATTTTTTGTTAAATCTTTGTTAGATTTCTACGTTTACTGGAGGAAATAATAGAAATGGAAACAGAAAATCGGTTACTTTAGCAAACTGTAATTTTGAGCAGTTTTGACAGTGAGGTTAAACTGGTGCGGAAAAAAAAACAGATAACTGGAAACCGGTTGTTTCAGCGCTAACCGCCATCCCTACTGTTGTGACGTCGTTCCCTTCGTGTCACATGGCGCACCCGCAACGTGCTTCCGAGCGCGGGCTCTGCTTCGTGTTTCGCGTTTGTCGCGGGCAGACCGCAAAACCGACGCCAAGCGTCGCTTAGCTGCTCGTGTGTCCGCGCGGGGCCTGTTGAGGGCGCTATAAAAAACCGCGTAGGGCCGGCCCTGGCGCGGCCCTTTATTCTCTTTTAGGGCCCTCCGGCCGCCCTTGTGCGCAGCCCGTTAACGTTTATGCGCAGGTAGGCGGGCGTTCGCGAGGAAATTTGCCGCGCTGCGGTGCGACGCAGAGTCGCGTACTGCGGTTCACCGCCGAAGCGCGTGCCGTGCTCCCGGTCGCGGCTACCCTCTCTCACCAATTAGGCGTCGCCGCCGGCGTACGAGTCAATGGCGGCTCGAATGTGGGCTGCCACGAGAAACAATAGCGCCCGCTGCCGTCGCAAACGCTTCTCACGTTACGATAAACTGTGTGCCCGCGCAGAGGAGAATTTTAAGGTGAGGGCAGCATTTACGGCGTGCGCATGAAACTTAACTGCTGGTAAGCTTGGAAATTTAAGTGTTGAAGTGGTTAGCTGCAACACCTGTGTTTGTTGCAGAAGTGAGGAACGTATTCCTTTGTACCATTATAATCAGCCGAAAACAAAATTTCCTCCAGGGTAACGACCAACGCTATAAAAGCATCGACGATGGGAAACGGTATTCAAGCGAGATTATGTAATAAAATCCAGATTTCTGTTATAATAGTGTAGTGTTTCTATTGTTATCGATCCTTTCTTTTATTTTATTACAATTTTGGTTAATCGTATTTTCAGATATACAAATTTGGTAGTTGGTCCATATATCATCAGTGGTCGATCTCACTCTGTATTCTATTCAGCGTGATGTAGATTTAGCACTCTTATGCTGTCAATTGTTACGTGGTTTGCTGCTGATGTTAATCGTGCTTTGACAGATTGACAGATGTGACAGTTCGCTAAAGATGCTATTGGTTACAGTTGGTATGGAGTGCTGATGTCACCATTTTTGGCTATATGTAATATCTTTGTAATTAATCTGTCTGTGTGTAGTCCTTTGTACTCAAATGAACAAACGGATTTAAAACTAACATTTCATACAAAATTTTATTGAATTCTTAACCAAACGGATAGACACAAAGATCATACATAGAGCCTAAAATGATAACATGAGCACACCGTAACAACTGTAACCATGCAGAATCTATGGCCAACTGTCAGTGTTGAATCTGACAATCAAATGTCAAATTATAAAAATTACGAGAAAGGACGATTAACGACAGCGAAACAGCTTATAGCACATGAGTCCTAAAGCCACACCACGTTGTAATACAGTACGCAATGAGAGCGACCACTGATGCTATACGGACGTAAGTATCAAATGTGCATATCGTGAAATACGATTAACCAACATTGTAACAAAACAAAAAATATAATGTAACTTTGGCAGATAGTCTGAAGATGGCAATCTAGGCGAAATGGTTCCATCACAATCAAAACACTGAACTGCTATAGTAACAATCCGGATTTTATTACATAATGTCTCTAAGAGATATCTTCAACCCTGTGGGTCCATTCATTGAATCGTAAATTATTGGCAATTCAAGCGCTTTGAGGTGGGAGGGTGCGAGAACCCCCCCCCCCCCCCTTTCCCCGAAACTGAAGAGCGAACAGGGAGTCCCTGCCTTCTCTTCCCAGTTACGTCACGTGGAGTAACTGGATGCTGTTTCAAGAGATTACACCGACCATTGACGACAGAGTGCGCAGAAATGCCCTGGTGGTTTATTTCTCACTCACGCCCTTAACCTTCATTGGATTTGTCGACCTGGAAAAAGCGTTCGACGATGAAGAATGGGACAACATGTTCAGAATTCTGAGAAAAATATGGATAGGGTGTGGGGAAAGGCGGGTAGAATACAATATGTACAAGGGCCAAGAGGAAACAATAAAGAGTTGAGGACCAACAACAAAGTGCACGGATTAAAAAGGATGTAAGACACGGATGCAGTTTTTCGCCCCTGTTGTTCAATCTATGCATCGAAGAAACAATGAGGGAAATAAAAGAAAGGTTCAGGATTGGAATTAAAATTAAAGATGAAAGGATATCAATGATAAAAGATTCGCTGATGATATTGCTAACCTCAGTGAAAGCGAAGTTGAATTGAACGAACAATCTAATGAGTAAAGAATATGGATTGAGAGAAAATGGAATAAGAAGACAGTAATGAGAAGTAGCGGAAATGAGAACAGCGAGAAACTTAACATCAGGATTGAGGGTCACCAAGTAGATGAAGTTAAGAGATTCTACTATCTAGGCAGCAAAATAACCCATGACGGACGGAGCAAGGAGGACATAAACAGACTAACACATGCAAAAAGGGCATTTCTGGCCAAGAGAAATCTACTAATAATTTTCTTAGAATGTACGTTTATAACACAGCATTGTATTGTAGAGAAACATGGACTGTGGGAAAACCGGAACAAAAGAGAATGGTGCTACAGAAGAATGTTGAAAATTAGGTGGATTGACATGGTAAGGAATGGTAAGGAATGAGGAGGATCTGCGCAGAATTGGAGAGGAAAGGAATATGTGGCAAACACTGACAAGGAGAAGGGACAGCATGATAAGACATCTGTTAAGACATCAGGGAATAGCTTCCATGGCACTAGAGGGAGCTAGAAGAGTAGACGTTTGAAGCTGTGTCTTTCTTGAGCAGCTAAAAAAGTTCAGGTAAATTTTTAAAGTCCTTACAGGGGCTCTTAGAAGGACTTTTCCATTTGAGTCACTCGTGTGTCAATGTCACAGCCATCTGTAGTCACGCCACAGGAGGGCCTAAACAGGAGGGCTGAAAAAGCATAAGCACCCTTAATTGCTTGGAATCACGTTCAAATTTCGTCGAATGGTTTTGAACAGCCCCTGGTGGTTCCACCCGGTACACCAGAGCAAAAACTGCGCTCGTACTGCACTCCAAAGGAGTGTGATCACGTACAATTGTGTTGGTGGTGCATGATGTCTTTAGAGAAGGACTGAAGCATCCAGGGGGTGTCAGTAGTCTCAAATGTTGGTAAGAATTTTGCCTTGTTGCTCATCGCATTGCGAACTGTCGTTCTCGACTAGCACGAAATGTGTGAGAAACAACGCCCCAAGGAAAGCAGTAGCTTTATTGACGCTCATTGTGCCTCCAGCTAAGGTCTTTTCTTGCCAGTTCCGAGCAGCAAAGTGTCTGAAATGCTTTCCTCGGCCACCCACAAGAAAACCGCGTGCTGTCAGCGCTAGGCGTCGCGGTTCTGACCATTGTCACAGAAAGAAGGGGTACAATATGGGTAAGACGGGGTTGACGACTTCCCCACGTCCCCGGTGGCGTTGGGCAGAACTGTGGTGAAATTTGGTACCAATGTGACATCATCAACCGACCTAACACCTTACATGAACCTCTGAGCTCTGGCCCTTTCTTCGTATGTGCCGACGCCTTGCTGTTTGAAACGTCGCCGAACTCGAGGGTGAAGTCAAAGGGCGCCATGCATTTGCAGCATTGTAATGGAAGATTGCAGGCATCTTTGAGCCGAATTTCAAACTTAGGCGTCGTAATGGGAGACAATTACGTCGTTTTGAAAAAGTCGTCCTTTAACTGTTTTTTGCAGTAAATTGTACGGAAGAAACTTCTTCCAGCGATTGCTTTACAATCGTGTAGTCATACAATAATAGATCTTCACCTATGTATACGGAATACATTACATTCGTTTATGTTGATGACCAATTGTCACTTCCTGCACGAAGCGCCGATCGTCTGCAAGTCTTCCTGCATTTCGCTACAGTTTTCTAACTCTGCGACTTCTCTGTATACAACAGTACGATCCGCAAAAAGCCTCATGGAACTTCCGATGTCGTCTGCTATGTCACTTACATATATTGTGAAAAATAATGGACCTGTCAGACTCCTATGAGATACATCCTATCTTTCTTTTACGTCCGAAGACTTCCCGCCATTGAGAATGACATAGCTGTGTTTTGTTTGCTTGAAACGCTTCAGTCGACATCTACATCTACATTTACACTCCGCAAGCCACCCAACGGTGTGTGTGGCGGAGGGCACTTTATGTACCACTGTCATTAACTCCCTTTCCTGTTCCACTCGTGTATGGTTCGCGGGAAGAACAACTGCCGCAAAGCCTCCGTGCGCGCACGAATCTCTCTAATTTTACATTCGTGATTTCCTCGGGAGGTATAAGTAGGGGGAAGCAATATATTCGCTACCTCATCCAGAAACGCACCCTCTCGAAACCTGGACAACAAGCTACACCGCGATTCAGAGCACCTCTCTTGCAGAGTCTGCCACTTGAGTTTGCTAAACATCTCCGTAACGCTATCACACTTACCAAATAACCATGTGACGAAACGCGCCGTTCTTCTTTGGATCTTCTCTATCTCCTCTGTCAACCCGACCTGGTACGGATCCCACACAGATGAGCAATACTCAAGTATAGGTCGAACGAGTGTTTTGTAAGCCACCTCCTTCGTTGATGGACTCCATTTTCTAAGGACTCTCCCAATGAATCTCAACCTGGCACCCGCCTTACCAACAACTAATTTAATATGATCATTCCACTTCAAATCGTTCTGTACGCATACTCCCAGATATTTTACAGAAGTAACTGCTGCCAGTGTTTGTTCCGCTATCATATAATCATACAATAAAGGATCCTTCTTTCTATGTATTCGCAATACATTACACTTGTCTATGTTAAGGGTCAGTTGCCACTCCCTGCACCAAGTGCCTACCCGCTGCAGATCTTCCTGCATTTCGCTGCAATTTTATAATGCTCCAAATTCTCTGTATATTACAGCATCATCCGCGAAAAGCTGCATGTCCAGGCCCACAGTTGGTCTGATATTCCGTACACTGGTATTTTAGTCGGTAGGCGGTCTAAAATTTCTATAAAAAAATTTTCCGTATGTGAGGAAAATGAATACATTGCTTTCGAAAGTTTTCTCGTCATGTAACGTGTACTTTATGTAAGGTATTCAGTTGGTGAGAAAAATTGACTGTTGGTTGGCACTCTGTTGCGCGTGTGAACACTGTCGTGAAATATAGCTTTAAATTCATGAAATGTAAAATCTGAAATAAAGCAAATGAATCTAATTAAATGCCAAAGGAAACTAATTATAGGCTCAGTGAAAACTATACAACTAAAACTCAGTACCGGAACATATTATGAACGAAGCAAGATACGAACTGCAATGTTAGACTAAGAATATCCACAAAAATAAATTGCTGCTTTATTCGGAAGAAAACAGCTATTTGAAATTACCAACACTGTTTACTGAAAATTGATCTGCTTGCTAGCACAACACCAGGCAATCCTGACTACACACCGTTTGCTCAAGAATGCAAGTTGAGATCTGCTCTGAAATAAAAGTAACTTATCTCTTGCTCATCATGCTGTTTTAGTGTCTGGAGTAGTAACGTCCTCGAAGCAAATACAAATCAGCACATGCAACGGCAAAAGGAAACTAAGCTACTTGCTGCTAATTTCCTTCCTTTTTGCTCGTGAGAAACAATCTGTGACTTCGTGAGGGGTATGGTCCAATTCACGGACGACAAAATGACCGACTCTTTACTGTAAATTATGGAGGTGGATTTTACTTTGAAGAAAATCATTTTTGAGAGATCAAACTTTTATTATTGACAAAAAGATTGCACAACGTAAGAAGACTCTAACAATTATAAAGTTTCTCATTAGAACCGTACCTTTAAAATTTCTCCAAAATGTTCTCCATCAATATAAAGAACAAGAAAGTGTTATAAACGGGTTTTCATCTCCATAATAAAGCATTCTAGACAGCTTTTCCCAGATTCACAGAAAACAAGATCTCATTGAAACTTCCTGGTAGATTAAAACTTTGTGCCGGACCGAGACTCGAACTCGGGACCTTCGCTTTTCGCAGGCAAGTGCTCTACCAACCTGGAAACAGATCTCATTCTTTGAAAAACTCAGCTGCACGCTACTTTGCCTCAAATAAGAATTTCCCAGCACTGCAATGATAGAATAACAAGTCAACCACAGACAAAACTAAACACAGAGTCAAAGATCTTATTCACTACACACGCACTGCGCTCATTCATCTTTATTCCAGTACAGTAAAGGTGAATTATTTACAATGGCAGAAAACATATGAGAACCTTACAATGGCGGTGCGGAAGTGTGTCGTATGACTTACGGAAGTCAAGACATATCTACCCGAGGTACATTTTGAAGATGATGAGAGCATATTTCCGGCAGCGAAACCGTGGCTACGAGTACAGGGCAACGACTATTGTAAACAGGGAAGGTATGCTCTAACACAACGCTTCTGTAAGGCCATAGAAAGAGATAGCGACCATGTAGAAAAATTATATGTTTAAGGGAAATGTTGATTACTCTTAAGAATAAATCTGTTCTGAGAAAAAATTGTGAGACATTATTTATTGAAATACCCACGAAGTTCCCGCTACGGCCGCGTAAGCAGTACGCTTTGCGGAGTAATGCCAGGAATGCAGCCGCAGCGAGGAGGCTTGTGGAGTAAGAATGTAGATTTGAACTTTATGACTACCAGGCTAAGCCAGTAAGCCACGCAGTAACATCCTAATGTACGCCATTGTCGAGTCTCCTACGTAAGCTGTAACATTGGAGGTAGGACTCTGTCGATTGTAGCGCCGTCCGACAGGTAACACGAGCTGACTACCCTGCTTGCAGTACAAGCCGTTAAAGTCCCTCCTGAATGCCGGGGAGTGAGCACTTCCCGCGCTGGGTGAGGTGGGGACGCAGCCGTCCGGAACTGCACGGGATCCGCTCGCCACGCAGTGAATACAAAGCACTTGTCGATCTCCCCACTCCGCCGGCGGACAGCGGCTGTTGCTCCACCTGAAAGCACCTGCTTTAGCTGTCGGCGCCCGCGTACACGAGGGACGGCCTCTCAGCTTGCGCTACACCGGCGTGTTCGACCTCGTCTGTAGGACCTCCGTTGTTTCGGCTGTCCTCGAGCCGCCAGATAACGCGAAGTGGGACGTGTGGTTGCCTAACGGCAACAGGGCGCATCATGTCGGCCGGTCTCCTTCAGCTTTTTCTTTTTTTTACGCTTAAGCGAAAGAAACGAGTTTCCAGTACTAACGATCATGTTCACAACAGGAGAATCGATGTCGCTTCGATCATTTACAAGTTAATACTTACTGAGTTGTAAAACTACCGGTGGCTACCGTACACTACCGTAAGTACTGTAAGCATATACTACCGTAGTCTTCGTAATATGCCGGCCGCGGTGGTCTCGCGGTTCTAGGCGCGCAGTCAGGAACCGTGCGACTGCTACGGTCGCAGGTTCGAATCCTGCCTCGGGCATGGATGTGTGTGATGTCCTTAGGTTAGTTAGGTTTAAGTAGTTCTAAGTTCTAGGGGACTGATGACCACAGCAGTTGAGTCCCATAGTGCTCAGAGCCATTTGAACCATTCTTCGTAATAGCAATGGTCAGTTAAGATCGTAACCGCGTTACCTGTACATTAAGCGTGTTGCATATCTATCGGGCGTTACCTAATTTCGATCATTTTATTTGCATATGCGAGCAGTGTCTCACTAGTTTCCCCTAGAAACTGGAAGCAGTGAATCGCATAGGAGCTGAGTGAGGGAATATACTGTATATCTGTATGCACTACCTGATGTTGTACATAATGGGAACGAATTTGCTATGGATTTCACAATGCAGTGCACTGTAAGAACCCAAAACATGACAACTTTCCCATTTCATCAAAACTGTGTGTGAATTCTTAAGGAGCCAAACTACTGAGGTCCTCGGTCCCTAGACTTACACACTACTTAAACTAACTTATGCGAAGAACAACACACACACACCCATGCCCGAGGGAGTACTCGAACGCCGGCCGTAGTGGCCGAGCGGTTCTAGGCGCTTCAGTCCGGAACCGAGCGACCGCTACAGTCGCTGGTTCGAATCCTGCCTCGGGCATCGATGTGTGTGATGTCCTTAGGTCAGTTAGGTTTAAGTAGTCCTACGTTCTAGGGGACTGATGACCTCAGATGTTAAGTCCCATAGTGCTCAGAGCCATTTGAACCATTTGAATACTTGAACCTCCGGCGGGAGGGGCCGCGCAGTCCGTGACATGGCGTCCTAGACCGCACGGCCGCTTCGCTTGTCCCCATTTCATCAAATGTATCGTTACCGAAAACTAAACTTCCATCATCTTCGCGAGCGCCATCACTACAGCATCTAGCTATACTTGGTCCACGATATAATATTCCTGTAACACCTCCATCTGATAATACGCCAGCAGTGGATCAGAAGTTGTTAATGGTACATCAATAATTCAAGGAAGTGACTGGTTGCATATTTATTCCAAAATAAATCGTCAATTTAAATCGCAGTTCGTCATCCATAATGGATATACTGAAAAAACATTATCCTTCTGATACATAAATGTAGTTACGATCGTGCTAGCACGAGAACAGCCGAGGAGCCGCTAGCACCAGCCAGCACCCGCTAACTTAATAAAGTCCAAACCGGTCGCAATAAATAAGTATCATTGCCACCTAGAAAGCTATTTTGAACTAAAATAATCTGTTTTTGTTTAAGAAGCTATGCTTAACAGCTGCTGATTTCCCAAATTTTCTATTATTTTTAGATGGTGGTTCCCTACAGCTCGTAAGTATTTGACAAACGTCATGATTCATCGCTAATAAAAATTTATTACACAACCAGACCATCATTAGGTATCGTAAAATATTTCCTACAGCTTACAAAGTAATATAAATAGAATGGTGTCAAATAACGTAAGATCCATAACTCGTCACTGTTGTCTTACTATTACTAATTGACGACTGTGACTAATTATGGATTTTATATTTATTACGCCATTGACTTTATATCTCTTGTAGAGCTCCACGACGCATGTTGTTGTTGTTGTTGTTGTGGTCTTCAGTCCTGAGACTGATTTGATGCAGCTCTCCATGCTACTCTATCCTGTGCAAGCTTCATCTCCCAGTACCTACATCCTTCTGAATCTGTTTAGTGTATTCATCTCTTGGTCTCCCTCTACGATTTTTACCCTCCACGCTGCCCTCCAATGCTAAATTTGTGATCCCTTGATGCCTCACAGCAGGTCCTACCAACCGGTCCCTTCTTCTGGTCAAGTACGACGCATGTATCGATAACGTTTTCCGGGTCGCCTCAGTCCATCAGATACCATTTTCGTCCGACCACACAACGGCTGCGAGAAACCGGTATTTTCGCAACAAGGAGGGTTGACCTCGGTGCTCTACGCACGCGCAGCAGAGTCTGTAGACTGTATGTATGAAAGCGTGCGTCGTAGATAGATATTGTGCAACGAACAGCAGGGACGCGACGTGGATTACCTCCTGTACAATACACCAATCAGAGCTCATTGTTTCCACTGTATTGGTACCGTGAAGCATGAGATTTGAAAATGATCCTATCTTCAAACTTACGTTGCATCGAAACGGTACATTTCCAGACATCGGTTTCTTATCAGATCGTCTACAGCCCCTAGAAACCTGTAATAGGAATTGCGGAACACTATATCTATTTGGTTTTCTTCCCATTACACTCACGGGCGAAAGAAGGGAAAATGCTTATTTACCTGCCTTTGTGTACATCATAGGGACACAGCAATCATCAGCTTTGCTCTGTATATATGTAAACATTTACTCCTACACAGTCACTAAGATTTCATATTGTTCCAGAATTAAATTAAAAATAGTTCCCATCTTCCACTTATGCACAAGGTTTTTGAACGGTTTTTCTTGGTTCTAAGACAAATCCTGGAACTGGGAACCCCATCTCCTATTGGGATTCCCTCAGCCCCCCAACCACCTCTCCTGACTATCCAAAGGGTCATTAATCGAAATGCCCGCTCTAGTTTTAGGAGGGGGGGGGGGGGTAGCTGTCATTAGCGTAATTTTATCAAAAATGGTTCAAATGGCTCTGAGCACTATGGGACTTAACTACTGAGGTCATCAGTCCCCTAGAACTTAGAACTGCTTAAACCTAGCTAACCTAAAGACATCACACACATCCATGCTCGAGGCAGGATTCGAACCTGCGACCGTAGCGGTCACGCGGTTCCAGACTGAAGCGCCTAGAACCGCACGGCCACATCGGCCGGCAGCTCGTTGTCTAGTGGAGTCGCTGTTTCCGCCACCTCAATCTTCGCTTACCACTGACCACAGAAATGTATGGTTTACGAGGAGCTGCTCGACTATTGTACCCTCTCCTCTATAACTTCCTATGCACCGACATTGTACTAGCTGGAATGCTAGCAGCGCTTTAGCACTCGCGAGTGATTCCTTCCACGGATTCCGTGCGGTTTTTTACAAGCACCCTCCGCAATGCTCTACGATCCCTCTATAATAGTACATGACGTCTGCCTGGTCTAGATTTATCTGTAATTGTTTCTTCGCTTTTCCACTTCTAAGCCATCTACAGTCGACATAGGCTGCTTTACAAAGGTTGAAATGTTACTGTTTGCACTGGTCTTCTTTGTGCATGCTGGTTGTCCTCTTTTAGCATGGATGCAATATCCTTCAACAACCTTCCTCATGATCTGTGTAAGTGTTTTGTAATAAATATTCGCTAGAGAAGCATCCTACCAATGATGCGAAGCATGCCATTTCCTTAACCTCTAACTTCGCCTGGGTGAAATACGAGGGGCGTTTGAAATGTCCGTGCGAAGTCCGAGAGATGGCACCACCGGCGCGTATCGAGGTCATGTTTAGTTAGTAGCATCTTTGGAAAGAACGCACACCAAGTTTCAGCCATATTGGTCTATTTCTTTCTGCTTGGCATTCGTGTGGATCAAGGAAACCGAGTGATTGTCAAAAAAGGGAGGAGAAAAAATTTCATGTGGTCATTAAACACTACTTTATGAAAAGCAAAACGCTTCAGGAAACTAAAGAGTAGCTTGGCATACATTACGGTGACCCTGCACCTTCGATTAGAACAGTTTATAAGTGGTTTCAAGTCCGCAGCTCGTGGTCGTGCGGTAGCGTTCTCGCTTCCCGCGCCCGGGTTCCCGGGTTCGACTCCCGGTGGGGTCAGGGATTTTCTCTGCCTCGTGATGACTGGGTGTTGTGTGATGTAGTTCAAAGTTCTAGGGGACGGATGACCATAGATGTTAAGTCCCATAGTGCTCAGAGCCATTTGAACCATTTTGAAGTGGTTTCAAAATTTTCGGAGTGGCCATATGGGCACAAGTGATGCTGAACGTTCTGGACGCCCTGTGGAGGTTACAACTCCAGAAATCATAGATAAAATCCGTGATATGGTGATGGATGACAGAAGAGTTAAGGTGCACGAGATTGCTAGTGCTGTGGGCATCTCGAACGAATGGGTGCATAATATTTTGCTTCAACATTTGGACATGAGAAAGCTATCCGCAATATGGGTTCCGGGATTGCTCACGCTTGACCAAAAACGGAATCCTGTGAAGTGTTACAATGATGGTTTGCAGCTGTTCAGGAAGAATCTGCAGGATTTTAAGCGTCGTTTCGTCACTGTAGAAGAAACATGGATACATTACTATACTCGTGGCACCAAATAACAATCTAAACAATGGGTTACAAAGGGACCACTGCACGAAAAAAGACGAAGAACATTCCTTCGGCCAGAAAGATTATGGCGACTGTCTTTTGGCCCTCGCAAGGGATAATTCTCATCGACTATCTGGATAAGGGTAGAACTATTACAGGGGCATATTATTCATCGTTATTGGACCGTTTGAAAACCGAACTGCAAGAATAACGCCTGCGATTGGACCGCAAAAAGTCCATTTCCATCGCGACAGTGCACCAGCACACACCTTAGCAGTTGTGGTCGCAAAATTAATAGAAATAGGATTCCAACTCGTTTCACATCCCCCCTTTTCTCCAGACATTGCTCCCTCGGACTACTATTTGTTCCCCGATTTGAAGAAATGTCTGGCAGGACAAAGATTTTATTCAAACGAGTAGGTGTTGCAACTACTAATAGCTATATTGCAGACTTGGACAATTCCTATTATTCAGAAGGGATCAACAAATTAGAACAGCATTGGACGAAGTGTATGAGTCTAAAAGGAAACTATGTCGAAAAATAAAAAAGGTTTACCCCAAACATTAAGTAGTTTTTATTCTTGCAAGGACTTTTCAAACGCCCCGGTAGTGACTGCGCGAAGCTGGAGGAATTGACTTCTTTAATAGTCAGTGGTGATGGTGCCTTCCAACGCCTAGCATTTGTACTTTGGTCAGTCTTGCCGCCAAGCGACTGGACGATTTCTACGATCCTCTGTTAAGGTTGCGCCCCTTGTTACACACACCCTGCAGACGTTTCATCTCTCGGGCACTGGCTCTTTGCCACTTCTATGTTTAAGACTTCACACAAATCTTCCTTTCCAGGGCTGGCTACAATCACTGAACGTAAACATGTTGTGGCGACCCTTGGCCGCTTCAGGACTCCAAGTTTTCCAGCATCAAGTGAGCGCTTGCCCCTTAGTCATTGCCTCATTACAGCTTGCTCGCACCGCGGCCCCTGGGTTGACGATCGCTCAGATGCTAAGAGAAATGGACGCGAAAGGCACGGGTCCAGATTGCAGCTGTACAGTAGCACTCAGTTTTGATCTATCAGTAAGTTGCACTGCTTATACGGCTGTCATTATTTAACGTGGCGTGAGATGATTAATGAAACTTCATTTAAAACAAACAAATAAATAACGTAGAAATAGAAACTGGCACGAGCGGGCGCGTCCACACACACACACACACACACACACACACACACACACACGAAAACAAGTTCCCTGACCGTCAACGAATAGCAATCCTACGCCTTCGGTTCTCTGTCAGGTTGATAGCCGTACAAGCAGTGCAACTTACTGATGGACCAAAACGGAGTGCTACTCTACAGCTGCAACCTGGCCCCGCGCCTTTCGCGTCCTTAGCATCTGAGCGTTCGTCAGCCCAGGGCCGCGGCGCAAGCAAGCTGTAAAGAGGCAATGACTAAGAGGCAAGCTCTCACCTATACAGCCCCGACTCGGTCCCATCCGATTTTCATTTGTTTCCAAAAGGAAAAGAACAGCTTCGAGGACTTCACTTTGATAGTGATGAAACAGTGCAAGCAGAGGTGAAGTTGTGGCTCCGTCGACGAAGTCAAAGATACTACAGTGATCGTGTCAACAAGCTGGTCTCTCGTTGACAGAAATGTGTCCGCCACCAGGCTGACTATGTTGAGAAATAAATGTGTATACATGAAGAACAAAGACGTAACTTGTTAATAAAGTTCGTTTTATTTAAAAAAAAACTTTAAGAGATTTCAAATAAAAAATTCAAAGGTGTTACTTTTCAGCGCGCCAGGAGTGCTAGTCCCGCAAGTATGCAGGAGAACTTATGCGAAGTTTGGAATTTAGGAGAGACGTACTGGCGAAAGTAAAGCTGTAAGGGTGGGTCGCGAGTCGAGCCTACCTGTATATTTCAGTGGTAGTACACCTGTAAGGCGAAGATTCTTTGTTCGAGTCCTCCCTCAGCACACGGTTTTAATCTGCCAGAAAGTTTCAAGTCAGAGTACACTCCGCTACACAGTAAAAATTTATTCTGTGGATTTTTGTGTATGGTAAGGCAGCTCAAATGTAAAAAAAAAAAAAAAAAAAAAAAAAAAAAAAAAAAAAAAAAAAAACTATGTGTTTTGACAAAAAGATTTCTAGCCGTCTGACGATGAATGTGTGAGTTCCAAACCGGTAACAGCACTCATTCAATGTAGTAAATGAAAATTAAATTGTGACAGGTTGTTGCTAAACACTGCAACATTAAACTTCCTGGCAGATTAAAACTGTATGCCGGACCGAGACTCGAACTCGGGACCTTTGCCTTTCGCGGGCAAGTTGGTAGAGCACTTGCCCGCGAAAGGTAAAGGTGCCGAATTCGAGTCTCGGTCCGGCACACAGTTTTAATCTGCCAGGAAGTTTCATATCAGCGCACACTCCGCTGCAGAGAGAAAATCTCATTCTGGTTCAAAATGGCTCTGAGCACTATGGGACTCAACTGCTGTGGTCATAAGTCCCCTAGAACTTAGAACTACTTAAACCTAACTAACCTAAGGACAACACACACATCCATGCCCGAGGCAGGATTCGAACCTGCGACCGTAGCGGTCACGCGGTTCCAGACTGAAGCGCCTAGAACCGCACGGCCACACCGGCCGGCAATCTCATTCTGGACTACAACATTACATACACAGTAAGAGGACGTCCGTTAATTGCGTGAGCTCAAAAAGGGAAGGGGGAGGGGCGGCAAAATCTTACCAAATCTCATTTAAAGGATGGATTCACAGATCATACCTTAGCATAACGGATTTCATTTAGGTCTACAAAAATTACTCCCGAGCATAGACAATTTAAAGTGCCCACCAATCTTTGCGGGCGCTATGAAGTGAATATTTTACACGAGCACATGTCCGGGATTCTCGATTTGAAACAAGTACCACACTTTATTCGGGGCGTACAGTGCCGCACCTTCGAAAAAGCTACGAGTCAGTGAGTCAGTCGCGATACTCTGGAACGCGTATGAAGCCGATGTTATTGTGCTCAACATGGATTTGTGTGAAAACTTTTACAATGCATGTGTTAAACAGCATGCCGACAAGTCGAACAAACGTGCCAGCTCGAAGTTAATCAAGGTTTCCAGAAATTATTGCGACCAGGCGACTGCTTGCAGTAATGTATGGACCCCTTTATTCATCACAGTCACAGTGTTTTACATCCATAATGGATAAAAGTTTTAAGGAATTAATCGTTTGTGGATGGAAGCTAAGCTGAAGTTCACCGACAAGAATTCTCTTAGTGATAATATAAATCAAGAGAGTGAAAAAGTACGTAATCGTGCTATTCAAAGGAAAGTACAAGAAATATTATCTTCCGTCTGCAAAGTAAATAAATACGTATAATATCTCAATAAAAAGTAATTTTTTTAGAGATCTGTCCAGACCATTAGTATCATTTTCGTGGAGTCTTTTGTTCGTCTGTGTTTGTCTGTCTGTCCCTCGAATACTACTCAGGCTTAGCGAATTTAAAATGTTTTTAATAATGTGTTAAAAAGACGTTTTAATGCACTTTCTAAATAAAACATGGTGTTATAAAAGGGTTTCAATCAATATTTAAAACAAATAAAAATCATTTTTACCCGAATGTGTGGTAAACCTTACGTGAGGGGGGAAGGGAGGTTCCCACTAAATCTCACCAAAAGGAGAGGAAGGGACCAAATTTTAAAGAAAACCCCTCACGTTATTAATGGACATCCCCTAAGGTATCTTTCAACGTGTCTTACGTCAGTGCCGGCCGGGGTGACCGAGCGGTTCGAGGCGCTACAGTCTGGAACCGCGCGACCGCTGCGGTCGCAGGTTCGAATCCTGCCTCGGGCATGGATGTGTGTGATGTCCTTAGGTTAGTTAGGTTTAAGTAGTTCTAAATTCTAGGGGACTGATGACGTCAGCAGTTAAGTCCCATAGTGCTCAG
Source organism: Schistocerca americana (assembly GCF_021461395.2). Lineage (NCBI taxonomy): Eukaryota > Metazoa > Arthropoda > Insecta > Orthoptera > Acrididae > Schistocerca > Schistocerca americana. Next base: position 279,334,458 of record NC_060122.1, read on the forward strand.
AGCTATTTGATTTTTCTTACGACAGTGAAAATAAAACTATGTTTTTAAATATTTGTTTTAATGTAGAAAGACCTTGTCTGTTTACGGGGATGCGTCATCCTATTCTGGAGGCAGTGGTGTGGGGAGACCTGTCACAGAGATAATATCGATCAAGGGCGGCCGGGCCGGTCCCTCTGTGTCCGGCGTCCTGCTAGAGGGGCGCCAGCTGCAAAGCCCGCCACATACCCTCCGCACTGCCGGACATTGAAACGTCTCTTGGCTGATCCGCAGACAATGACGTAGTAAATCCCATCATGGTCACCGGGAGTCCTCCAGACGCCGTTCCGTTCCCGGCAAAAGAACACACAAAGTGAGGGCCGGGGAGGTGTGTCTATAGCTACGAAGCAGGAGACACTCGAGAAATCTCGTGTGATATTTCTCCCTTAAGAGACACTGTGCGACAGAGTGGAAGGTAAGTACGTACTCAACACACGGCCGACTGAGCGCCTGGAACAGAGTCCCTGCCCAGACAAATCGCAAATGGACCGTGCTGGACAAAAGAACCAGCAGACGACGCTATTCGCTCCGGGTTAGTTGAGCAGAAGCTCTGATTCTTTACGTGAAATCGAGACAAGCAGCAGAGGGAACTGTAGTGAGAAAGTGTACTAAATCCCTACTCGACCTAGGTCGAATGTACTGTTACTTGGAACTTGAAATATGTTCTCTAGGATATCGCATTATCTCCCGCCAGGATAATACAGTATTCAATGAAGAAACTTAATAGGTGTTCAGCAGACACAGTCCCTATCTCGATGAGGTTCTTTGTGGAATACTTTAATTTTATGCTGTTTTATCAGCAATAAACTATTGGTGGCGGTCCCAAGGAAACAAGACATCGACGTTACCCACGATAGCAGTATTCGTTATGAAGTGCATTTTGTATTTCGTTCACGTGACTGATCAATTTGCCCATTCATTCGAAGAACAAAAGCGTCTCTGAAGGGACAAAAATGTTATTTATTCTGAATCATTATGCATCTAGTTTCTGATACGCTCTTACGCAACACATGTAAACCATTTTACGGAGACAACAAATGTCTAAAAAACGAAACAGTGAGCTTGCTGGGTCACGTGGTTCATTTGGGGAAATGTTTTGGAATACTGTTCTCCGCACGTCTTGGGAGAATTGTCGCTCATTATTCTCAAAGAGATTACAGTGGCAATAAACAGTTGTATATTTAGACTTCAAATTACTAGAGCGTGCTGTAGGTTATACGTAAGAGATCAAAAAGCATTCACACATAATGAGTATGAGAAATATACTATAATAATATCCACAGTCTTTAGTTCGAAGGCCGGCCGAAGTGGCCGTGCGGTTAAAGGCGCTGCAGTCTGGAACCGCAAGACCGCTACAGTCGCAGGTTCGAATCCTGCCTCTGGCATGGATGTTTGTGATGTCCTTAGGTTAGTTAGCTTTAACTAGTTCTAAGTTCTAGGGGACTAATGACGTCACAGTTGAGTCCCATAGTGCTCAGAGCCATTTGAACCATTTAGTTCGAAATTGATTAGTGTACCGTGAAATCTCATGTGATTGCGCGGTAGAAAGTTTGAAAAGCAAAAGGTTATAATCAGTCAATCACTTAACCTCAATCGATAGTATTTCATTTATCTCAAACATCAGCACATAGACTTTTACCCGCCCAAGTTCAAATGGTTCAAATGGCTCTGAGTACTATGGGACTTAACAGCTACGGTCGTCAGTCCCCTAGAACTTAGAACTACTTAAACCTAACTAACCTAAGGACAGCACACAACACCCAGTCATCACGAGGCAGAGAAAATCTCTGACCCCGCCGGGAATCGAACCCGGGCGCGGGAAGCGAGAACGCTACCGCACGACCACGAGCTTACCCGCACAAGTATATGAAACAAATGTCTGAGTTTCGGTATCGCAAAGCCAACGATTAAGAACAAAATAGGTATAAAACGCCTCCATCATAATCACCATCATACCATGCATAAAAATGAATGAAAGTAAGCACATGTAATAGTATTTAGTTTATTAATTTAGATTCTGTCCACGCAACTACTACATCTCTTTCATCATCACCGTAAGTGGCTTCTTTTATTGATCGACAGTGCCTGTTGTTCGTGTGTTCTTATCTGTTACCGACTGACATCACGATGTGTTGTCTACGTGCTGGTTTCACTGCCTCTACCGCGTTGGTCGAGATTTGATTGCCCTTTTTATGTCTGCGCAAGTACACTTTTTCCCTGCAGCACATTTTTTAGCACTGAATTAGATTTTCTTGATAGATAAGTAATAACTGGTTTTGTTCCACGTGTGGATTGGAGGCTAAGTGGTAAACATCGCACTACAAATATAAATCAGATAGTCCTACGACTGTTTCTTGTCACTTACTGCTTGTTCCGCCTCTGGTAATGATTGGTATCTGTGAAAGACAGTAAGCTGCACCGAGGTTTGGAGTCCGCCTTAAACTGTAGTCCCCTTATAAATGTCTGACAAAACATCGGAGGAAAAGAAAGGCATTCAACCGTCAACAAAGCATCCCTTGTAGCGTTTAGACCAAGCAGCCTATGGGTCGAGGACGTGCTTTCCTTAATTGTTTCACAGCCTGGACACAAATTAATATACAACTTACGTTGCTCCAAATACTCCCATAAATGAATAATTTAAGAGAAGTTACGATGCAAGGCTACCGAAAGAGCCGAAGATCAGCTAATATAGAGGGTGGACAAAAATACGGACGCACCACAAAGGCCGGCCGGGGTGGCCGAGCGGTTAGAACCGCGCTTCAGTCTGGAACCGCGCGACCGCTACGGTTGCAGGTTCGAATCCTGCCTCGGGCATGGATGTGTGTGATGTCCTTAGGTTAGTTAGGTTTAAGTAGTTCTAAGTTCTAGGGGACTGATGACCCCAGCAGTTAAGTCCCATAGTGCTCAGAGCCATTGGAACCATTTGCACCACAAAGATAACACATTACCGTGCCTAATACGGTGTAGGGAACGGCGTTCAAAACGACGTCCATTGGAATCGATAAACACAGGTCCTTTATGGTTTTCAAGGGAATCTTATACCGTTTCTTCCTGCAAATTAGTGGCGTATTCAGGTAACGATAATGGTGTGTGTGTGTGTGTGTGTGTGTGTGTGTGTGTGTGTGTGTGTGTGTGTGTGTGTGTGTGTTGGGGCTTATGGGCGCTCAACGTCGAGGTCATCAGCACCCTGACACACATTAAAGGGAACGAATGTGGGCATACCTAATAAAACTGAAGCACACACGCAAAGAAAGCAGCAAAAAAAGGAAAAAGCTACATAAGAAAGTAAAACGTAAGGAAAGGGATAACGTAGCAGAAAGAATGCCACAGTAAATTGTCATTGGCTGGCCACTTACATAAAATATGGGCGAGCTTGTCACACAGTGAGCAAATTAAGATCCTCTCCCTAAAATCTTGGTAAAAACATTTGACATGGCACAGAACTTTAAGACTTTAACCACATTCGTCCGAGTGTTGCCTAAAAGAGATGGCAGGTTTGCTGGCAAGTCAGAAAATAAAGCGTAATCCAATAAAACGTGGCGCACAGTGACCTGGACGCCACAAGCACCACACATTGGAGGGTCCTCTCGTCGGAGCAGGAAGCCATGCTTCATAGGGCTGTGGCCTATCCGAAGCCGAGTGAAGAGAACCCCGTCCCGTCGACGGGGCTGAAAGGAAGTACACCACACACGCGTTGTGGGCTCGACTACACGGAGCTTATTGTCAGTCACTTCCAGCCACTCATCCTCCCACCGACGCATGACTCGTGAGCTCAACAGCGAGGTGAGTACGTGCAGGGGGATAGCACACTGAGACAATGTGGATCGAGACACGCCTCCTTGGCTTCGAGATCTGCCCTTTCATTCCCATCTATGCCGACATGCCCCGGAACCCAGCAGAAAGCCACTACCTTCCACAATCGCTGTAGTTGGAGGAGGGCATCCTGGATGGTCTGGACTATTTTATCTGCTGGATACAAACGTTGCAATGAGTGAAGAGCGGTTAGTGAATCGGAACAGACAAGAAATTTAGGACAGGAAGAATGTCTCATCTGGTCCAGTGCCCGCAAAATCGTAGACAATTCTGCATCAAAGACAGTAAAATTCTGAGGCAGTCGGACCTTGAGGTCACGATCCGGAAAAGCAACAGGTCTTGTTTCGACCCAATGGAAGCGGACGGCGATCACGCTCCAGTCTTTCCAAGGTAGACGACAGAGGCTCACTAATACTGAGTTCTGGTGACTGTGAAGGCCATGGGAGATGCGGTAATTCATCGTCGTTCTCACGGAACCAGTCCTGAACGATGTGTGAATATTGTGTGCTGTGTGAATGTTGTACGGTGGGAGAGACCTGATCAGCGTAAATGGCCAGTTAATCATGAATACCACGATTGGGTGCCCAAATCATCTCCGAACTCCCACTATGTTTCACTCTAGGAATGTAAACTCGGCCAGAGTGAAACAGAATCAAATGACATTCTTCTGTTGCTCCATAGCACACGTTTATAGCTTCGATACCCATTACCCTGTTACGCGCATTTGTATCACTGATGTGTGGTTTTGAAATCCCAGTTCGCCGTGCAGTTTCCTGCTTATGGAACGTCCTTCGCACTGTTTGGGTGCTGACAGCGTTCGCGAGAGCGACATTCAGTTCTGCAGTGATTTTTGCAGCTGTCGGTCCCTTATTTTTCGTCCAGTCCTCTTCGACGACCGTCTCTCACGATCACTCAAAACACACTTTCGTCCGCCTTGTGACGTAGCTGGTGAAGTTTTTCAGCTTTCGCTGTATGCAGCACAGATCTTCGATCTGGTGCCTCTTGAAACACCAAAAACTTCGGTTGCCTTGGTTACAGAAGCACCATAAGAGTACCAACAATTTGCCAACGCTAGAGTTCACTTAGCTCCGACATTCAGCCCACTAGCCGTCCGCTGTGGCAGACCGATTGTAGGGGCTTCAGTCCGGAACCGCGCTGCTGATACGGTCGCAGGTTCGAATCCTGCCTCGGGCATTGATGTGTGTGCTGTTCTTAGGTTACTTAGGTTTACGTAGTTCTAAGTCTAGGGGACTGATGACCTCAGATGTTAAGCCCCATAGAGCTCAGAGCCATTTGAACCATTTGAACACAGCATACTATTCCGACTGAGACTGATTCTCGCTACGTGTAGTGGGCAGTGCACGGTTGTCGTTCGTGGTCAAATACGACAGCGCCACCTTCAGGCTTGGCTATCCTCTGCATTTATGTTCAAGAATGCATTTTTCGTATTGTTACAATGCTTTTGTCCAACCCCTGTATGTCGGACACACGCAGCCATGTATTGTAGTCTTAAGATTTCTAACAAGTTATGTTCTGGGATTGGCAATTGTGAAATATAAGCGGAAAATGGACAAATTAATACGACGTTTCCCTCATTTTTGTTAATTTTTTGATTCATGACGTTTCTGGAAAGGATGCTTTATCCGGAAGTGAATTAGGATAGACTGCAGCACTATAAATACGAGTAATTCGTGTCCCGGATCTGATATTTACAGAAATTAGTGTAACTGTTGAAACATCCCACGGTGAATGGATAAAACTGATTCAAACCCAACTGCGTTAACTGACGCCCATAATTTTCTTTAAACAACATCGGAATTTGCGCTCGTGTGACTGCACTCCCCCCGCCTGTAATTGGATGAGAGTCAGCGAAAGAATCTCATCCGTAATTAACAGAGCGCGCGTTTGCACCCAGCTTAATAAGCCGCTCCTAACGAACTTCTCCGGAGCAGACAGCTGCTAGCTGCATTACCTCGGCGCATTGTCCCAGGCGGCCGCCACAGCAATGCACTGTTTTGCCAACTGAAGAATGCGGCGTTACTGTTAGTGACCGTCACATCTATCTAGGTCACTCCCACATCCGAAGCGAGCTTTCCATAAGCTTACTGGGGCGTAGACAGCGCTTTTGTTTCCCTGTTGTAATACGCTGCAGAATGTCGCGATCGATGTGAGAATTAAATGTGAAAACGCAACATTATTGAGTCCGCTACTCACGCTGCAACGCACTACTGTTACATATTGGAGAGCTAATCGAAGGAAATCAAGGAGACATTTTTAAGGGCAATTATGGTTCAGTGAGAAGAAATTAAAATTTCTGATAAAATTCAGTAAAACAGTCTAGAACCCAGTTCTAAGCAAAGAAGGGAAATCAGAAAGGTTGAAGGAGTATACAGAGGTTCGATACAGGGGCGATGTTCTTGAGGACAATATCATGGAAATGGAAGAGGAGGTAGATGAAGATGAAATGGGAGATATGATACTGCGTGAAGAGTTTGACAGAGCACTGAAAGACCTAAGTCGAAACAAGGCCCCGGGAGTACACAACATTCCATTAGAACTACTGACAGCCATGGGAGAGCCAGTCCTGACAAAACTCTACCATCTGGTGAGCAAGATGTATGAGACAGGCGAAATTCCCTTAGACTTCAAGAAGAATATAATTATTCCAATCACAAAGAAAGCAGGTGTTGACAGATGTGAACATTACCAAACTCAGTTTAACAAGGCACAGCTGCAAAATACTAACGCGAATTCTTTACAGACGAATGGAAAAACTAGTAGAAGCCGACCTCGGGGAAGATCAGTTTGGATTCCGTAGAAATGTTGGAACACGTGGGGCAATACTGACCCTGCGACTTATCTTAGAAGAAAGATTAAGGAAAGGCAAGCATACATTTCTAGCATTTGTAGACTTAGAGAAAGCTTTTGACAATGTTGACTGGAATACTCTCTTTCAAACTCTGAAGGTGGCACGGGTAAAATACAGGGAGCGAAAGGCTATTTACAATTTGTACAGAAACCAGATGGCAGTTATAAGAGTCGAGGGACATGAAAGGGAAGCAGTGGTTGGGAAGGGAGTGAGACAGGGTTGTAGCCCCTCTCCGATGCTATTCAATCTGTATATTGAGCAAGCAGTAAAGGAAACAAAAGAAAAGTTCGGAGTAGGTATTAAAATCCATGGAGAAGAAATAAAAACTTTGAGGTTCGCCGATGACATTGTAATTCTGTCAGAGACAGCAAAGGACTCGGAAGAGCAGTTGAACGGAATGGACAGTGTCTTGAAAGGAGGGTCTAAGATGAACATCAACAAAAGCAAAACGATGATAATGGAATGTAGCAGAATTAAGTCGGGTGATGCTGAGGGAATTAGATTAGGAAATGAGACACTTAAAGTAGTAAAGGAGTTTTGCTATTTGGGGAGCAAAATAACTGATGATGGTCGAAGTAGAGAGGATATAAAATGTAGATTGGCAATGGCAAGGAAAGCGTTTCTGAAGAAGAGAAATTTGTTAACATCGAGTATAGATTTAAGTGTCAGGAAGTCGTTTCTGAAAGTATTTGTATGGAGTATAGCCATGTATGGAAGTGAAACATGGACGATAAATAGTTTAGACAAGAAGAGAACTGAAGCTTTCGAAATGTGGTGCTACAGAAGAATGCTGAAGATTAGATGGGTAGATCACATAACTAATGAGGATGTATTGAATAGAATTGGGTAGAAGAGGAGTTTGTGGCACAACTTGACTAGAAGGAGGGATCGGTTGGTAGGACATGTTCTGAGGCATCAAGGGATCACCAATTTGGTACTGGAGGGCAGCATGGAGGGTAAAAACCGTAGAGGGAGACCAAGAGATGAATACACTAAGCAGATTCAGAAGGATGTAGCCTGCAGTAGGTACTGGGAGATGAAGAAGCTTGCACAGGATAGAGTAGCATGGAGAGCTGCATCAAACCAGTCTCAGGACTGAAGACCACAACAACAACAGTAGATCGCAACAGATGTTTATTTTGGTCGGCAACCTGTTTCAGTCTATAATTTAGAGCATCTTCAGGCCGTAAGCACTGCAATGCAATACTAATAGTTATTCAGAGGGATTTCTATACAAAGAGGCGGTAATATGGCTAACAACATCTAGAATAAAAGATACAATTATAGCCAAATAAATTGTTATATCCATGATGGTGGTTCGTGGCAATGGACGGAGAAAGATTCTACATCTACATCTATTGGCTACTCTTCAAATCACACTTAAGTTCCTGGCAGAGGGATCATCAAATCACCTTCACAATACTTCCCTGTTATTCCAATCTCAAACAGCCTGCGGAGAAAACGAACACCTATATCTTTCCATGCGAGCTCTGATTTCCCTTATTTTATTAAGATGATCGTTTTTCCGTATTTAGGTGGGCGTCAACAAATCATTTTCGCATTCGGAGGAGAAAGCTGGTGACTGAAATTTTGTGAGAAGATTCCGCCGCAACGAAAATCTCCGTTGGTTTAACGTTGTCCATCCCAAATCCTGTATCACTGTGACACTCTCTCCACTGTTTCTCGATAATACAAAACGTGCTGCTCTTATTTGAACTTTCTCGATGTATTCCGTTAATTTCATCTGGTAAGGACCCCGCACCGCGCTGCAGTAGCCCAAAAGAGAACGGACAATCGTAGCGTTGGCAGTCTCTTTAGAAGATCTGTTACATTTTTTAAATGTTCTGCCAATAAAACGCAGTCTTTAGTTCGCCTTCCCCACAACGTTTTCTATGTGTTCTTTCCAATTTGATTTGTTCGTAATTATAATTCCTAGGTACTTACTTGAATTTACAGCCTTTAGATTTGACTGATTTATCGTGTAATGGAAGTTTAACGGATTCCTTTTAGCACTCATTTAGGGTCAATTGCCAATTTTCACATCATACACATATCTTTTCTAAATCATTTTGCAATTTGTTTTCATCATGTGATTCGTAACAACACGGACCTCAAGACAATAACAGACATGATTTGATCGATTTCGCTATTTTAAATAGATTATGACAAATTTTTTTGTGAATCGTTGTATATGTAGTTTTTCTATATATTTTGGTATAATTTTTTTATAAGTTTCAAGTATACCATTTAATGCAACATACCTCACGTAATGAGTATATGATTGGTCGTCTATGGTGTAATGCCACGTGCGATGGTAGCGTCTACGGTACGTATTCTCGAGTAATGCTGCCTTATTTAACATTTGACGTCCGTGTCTTACGTACCTTTCTCCATCCACCACCACCAGCCGCCGTCATGGATATGACAGTTTATTAAGTTATTATTGCAGCTTTTATTGTAGACGTTTTTAGCTATGTTACCATCTCTTTTTGTAGAAATCCCTCTGAATATGTATTACTATTGTATTGCAGTGCTTACGCCCTGAAGATGGTCTAAATTACAGACCGGCTGCCAACTATGGTAAACATCTGTTGCAATCGAGACTGATTTACTGAATTTTAATATTTTATACCGATCGCTGTTCACTTTCCATTGAAAGAATGCTTTCTAAAATTTTGAAACTTCCACGTTTGCCTGTGACGCTGTAATTCCGCGAGACGGCCAAAGGTTTGGACGACAAATTCAACAGAGTGGACAGTGTCTTGGAAAGAGGTTACGAGGGCAATATCAACAGGAAATCAAGGATAATGAAATCTAGTTGAATTAAATCAACGTTTCTGAGAGAATTTAGTTAAGAAATGAGACAATAAAAGCTGGAGATGCGATTTGTTATTTGGGCAGCGTAAATGAAGAAAATCGTATAGAGAGGATATAAAATGTAGACTGGCAGTAGGAAGAAAGACGTTTTTGAAAAAATGACAGTTGTTAACATTGAATATAAACTTAATTGTCAGAAAAGTCTCTTCTGAAGGCATTTCTCTGGAGTGTTACCTAATACGTAAGTGAAACATGGGCGAATAACACTTCACAAAAGAAGAGAACTGAAGTGTTTGAAATTTTGTACAACAGGAGAATGCTGATGATTAGATGGGAAGATTGATTAATTAAGGAGGATGTACTGCGTCGGTTTTCGGGAGAAAAGAAGTTATCGGTGGATAGCACACATTCTGAGGCATCAAGAAATCGTCGATTTGATAACGGACGGAAGTGAGGAGGGTAAAATTTATAAAGGCCTGGCTCTGAGCACTATGGGACTCAACATCTATGGTCATCGGTCCCCTAGAACTTAGAACTATTTAAACCTAACTAACCTAAGGACATCACACACATCCATGCCCGAGGCAGGATTCGAACCTGCGACCGTAGCAGTCGCGCGGCTCCGGACTGAGCGCCTAGAACAGCTTGCCCACAGCGGCCGGCATAATTTATAAAGGGAGAAGCACTGAACAGCGTGGAGAGCTGCATCAAATCAGCTCTTCTGACTAAAGACCACAACAAAACTCACGTAAGACTCATAAGATGCATCGTATGTATCATTTAGGTCTAAAGACTATTTTGTCATCGAATATCTAACTCACGCACAGTCTAATGTTGTATTGCACACGTATATGACACAGTTAAAATCTCTTGTAACTTTTTTCCAATGAAATAGTAACTACTGTAGTAAACATTCGAACTAGTACATCTTATAGTTTTCGTAATGCCTCATTCTCACAGCTTCTAGGTCCTTTCTCAGCCTATAGTAAGTACATTAATTATCTGAACAGAGTGAAATAAAGTAACATAAAATAGAAAAACGGGATATGTTTTACTTACAGCTTTTGATGCGACAACTTTTCTACGGGGCCAGTCGTCTGTATCAGTTAAGAGGAGCGGTTTCCCAAAATCAGCCAATCTTTTATTCGCACTGTACTACGTGGAGAGCGCTAAGACTGACACTAAACAGTATTATCAACTTTTTCGTATACTAATAACTCAAAATAATCACTGACCAAATCTTAAGTTTCTAACAATGAAGTACGACCTCAAGACTTGGCCACTGCCTAAGGGTGGTTTACAGATCCAAAACATTCTCTCTGCCACGGACTATACGCTGTAATGAAAGTTCTTTACAAATTACAACTGTCCTATATTTGTCCAGGACTCATACCGTGCAATGTCCTTTCGCGGGGAATATTCCAAGCGTTGAATTACCCGGTCGCACTTCGTAGCCAAACTCCGTATTTCCTGCTAGAGATTATCTTGCATTTTCATAAGCTCCACACGACATAAAATCATCCCACGCAATACACAGACTGCACACAAACTTCACGTCGTTTCGACACTGTTCTCGATCACACCATTACGCCGTCAGAACCACTCTAGTCACATCTGGCGATGCTCTGCGAATTGTTGAGGAATCCCCGTCCTCTTCAGGTAGGCGCGTGGCACTCACTGGTTCGTAAACTGAGTTACGACTCATCGAAGCAGAGCACGAGGCGCAATTTCGTTAGTGGCCTAATGACGTTCCCCACTCCACCTTATCGCCTCTGCCGCTGCGCGGGAGTGAGTTGCACAATCACGTGTGCAACTACTGAGAGACAGTGCATCTTGAATCATTTAGCACTCCGGTTTGCTACACGCTCTTATCCTGGTCCTCGCTTGACAGACGCCGAATACCTCGGAGCCAGATAACGGTGCTGTCGGCGGAACGTGGTGCGTGGCTGTCCTGGTATGAATCACACAAGACGCGTGCGTTGGTGGGGCAACTGTTCCACAGCACGGAGAGGACGCTTCCGCACAAGCAGCGCGTGGGCTATCTTTGTTATCTCAGGCTAAGTTCACATTTGTAAGACCTTTATTTACGATGACCGATTTCGGTAAATAGATGAAACCCGAGAAGCTTATGCACGAATCAGCGCGGTTTTAGAAAGAATCGCTCGTGGAAAATTCAACTTGCCCTTTTCTCACGTGATAACTATGGATGAAGGACAACAGGCAGATTCCGTATTTCTAGATTTCCGAAAAACATTTGACACGGTGTCCCATTGCAGACTGTATGGAAGGTACGAGCGTACGAAATAGGTTCAGAGATAAGTGGGTGGCTATAAGACTCTTTAAGTAATGGAATCCAGTTTGTTGTCCTCGACGGCGAGTGTTCATCAGAGACAAAGGTATCGTCAGGAGTGGCCCAGGGAAGTGTGACAGGACCGCTGCTATTTCTATATACATAAAAGATCTGACGAACTGGGTGGGCTAGCAGTGTTTGGTTATTTGTTGTGCACAGTAAGACGTCGCCTTTGAGAGATTGTAGGATGATACAAGATAGACAAAGTTCAAGGTTGATGTGATGAATGGCAGCTAGCTCTAAATGCAGAAAAATATAAGTTAATTCGGATAAATAGGAAAAAACCATACGTTTGGATACAGCATCAGTAGTGTCCTGGCTGACACAGCCACGTAGTTTAAATATCTGTCCGTAACTTTACAAGGCGATACGAAATGGAAAGAGCACGTGAGAATTTTTCTGGGGCAGGTGAATGGTAGGCGTCGATTTATTGAGATAATTTAAGGAAAATGATCGTCTGTTCAAATGGTTCAAATGGCTCTGAGCACTATGGGACTCAACTGCTGAGGTCATTAGTCCCCTAGAACTTAGAACTAGTTAAACCTAACTAACCTAAGGACATCACAAACATCCATGCCCGAGGCAGGATTCGAACCTGCGACCGTAGCGGTCTCGCGGTTCCAGACTGCAGCGCCTTTAACCGCACGGCCATGATCGTCTGTAAAGGAGGCCGCGTATAGAACAGTAGTGGGACCTATTCTTGAGTACTGCTCTAGATTTTGGGATACGTAGCAGGTCGGATTAAAGAAAGACATCGCAGCAATTCAGAGGAGGGTTGCTGCATTTGTCACCGGTCAAATTCTGAAGGTGGCAGGGGTAAAATACAGGGAGCAAAAGGCTATTTACAATTTGTACAGAAACCAGATGGCAGTTATAAGAGTCGAGGGGCATGAAAGGGAAGCAGTGGTTGGGAAAGGAGTGAGACAGGGTTGTAGCCTCTCCCCGATGTTATTCAATCTGTATATTGAGCAAGCAGTAAAGGAAACAAAAGAAAAATTCGGAGTAGGTATTAAAATTCATGGAGAAGAAGTAAAAACTTTGAGGTTCGCCGATGACATTGTAATTCTGTCGGAGACAGCAAAGGACTTGGAAGAGCAGTTGAACGGAATGGACAGTGTCTTGAAAGGAGGATATAAGATGAACATCAACAAAAGCAAAACGAGGATAATGGAAAGTAGTCAAATTAAATCGGGTGATGCTGAGGGGATTAGATTAGGAAATGAGAGACTTAAAGTAGTAAAGGAGTTTTGCTATTTAGGGAGTAAAATAACTGATGATGGTCGAAGTAGAGAGGATATAAAATGTAGACTGGCAATGGCAAGGAAATCGTTTCTGAAGAAGAGAAATTTGTTAACATCGAGTATAGATTTAAGTGTCAGGAAGTCGTTTCTGAAAGTATTTGTATGGAGTGTAGCCATGTATGGAAGTGAAACATGGATGATAACCAGTTTGGACAAGAAGAGAATAGAAGCTTTCGAAATGTGGTGCTATAGAAGAATGCTGAAGATTAGATGGGTAGATCACGTAACTATTGAGGAGGTATTGAATAGAATTGGGGAGAAGAGGAGCTTGTGGCACAACTTGACTAGAAGAAGGGATCGGTTGGTAGGACATGTTTTGAGGCATCAAGGGATCACAAATTTAGCATTGGAGGGCAGCGTGGAGGGTAAAAATCGTAGAGGGTGACCAAGAGATGAATACACTAAGCAGATTCAGAAGGATGTAGGTTGCAGTAGGTACTGGGAGATGAAGAAGCTTGCACAGGATAGAGTAGCATGGAGAGCTGCATCAAACCAGTCTCAGGACTGAAGACCACAACAACAAGGTAAGAACGACACGCAAGAGTTACGGAGATGCTTCGGGACCTCAACTGATAATCTCTAGAGGGAAGATGGCGTTCGTTTCGAGGAGGGCTATTGAGAAAATTTAGAGAACCGGCGTTCGCGTATGGACCACGAAGGTAAGATATTAGAAATCAGGGCTCATACGAAGACATGTAGACAGTTGGTTTTCCCTAGCTTCGTTTGCGAGTCGTACAGGAAAGGAAATGATCAGTACTGGTACAGTACGGTGGCTTGCGGCGTACATGTGTAGATGTAGATGATTACCGAAAACGGTCATCGTAAACAAAATTTTACGAATGCGACCTTGGCTAAGAAGATGTCTTCCTTCAAGTTGCCCATCTTTGTGTTTGGCGTAATTTAAAATTACCGATCATCTTACACTTAACAAGAGATACAAGTTACATCCTCATGGTACGTTTCGACTCTCACGAATCATTCACACAACGGCTTAAATTTATGAAATTAATGCGAGTCCGCTTTATCGCAATGTTTACGAGTCCAAATTCTCATACGTCCATTTAGTTAAAGATTAGTTGTGGTTTCCACTTGAGGTGGGTGTCTGGACCATGGCGGTATCAGTACTTAAACCTGTTCGCGTCCGAGCTAATGGCTCGTCAGCAATTTATTCACTGAGCAAGATCGCACAGTTGCCAATACCACAGTGGTCTCAGTTTCAGAAGGAAAAGGTCTCAGAGCTCGGTTCGATCTTCCAGTTTTAGCTTTAATTGGTTTCCCGTAAGTTCCTATGCTACGACGAACTCTTTCGAGAGCACATGGCTGATTTCATTCTCCATCCTCGTCCATCAATAATAACCACCTCGCCAAGAGGAAGTTAAACCCTCTCTTCTTTCTGAGGACTTTTTAGATTTTTTTCTCCAATTGAGTATCTGTGTCAAAGACGCAATACCATGAATACATCTTAACGTACAAACAAGCTTCCCGAAAGAAAAAATGTAGGATAATAATAATAACAAGAACAAGAAGAAGAAAGAAAAAAAAGCATTTCAAAATTATAGTTGCAACAAAGAAGAAACACAGAAGAAATTCCTCGAAGTTCGCTAACAAACATCCAAGATTTTAAGATGAAAATATGTCAATGACCAACTGGAGTCAACTGAAGATAATTTCAAAAATTACACGCAGGATTTCTACAAGACCTTTGCGAACCAAATCAAACGGTGCTCACCACAGAACCTCTGCTTTCGAAAAACAAGATGGTATAAAGTAGCCTTGACAAATAAAGAAAATTGCCAAGAACTAGCCGCCATTTTTCATAGCTTTTAAATTCTCCGGAGCCCAAAGAGAGATTCCAGAAAATACATCCAAAAATCACAATAGAAAGTTCGTCATCGCCGCCAATTCAAGAAGTAGCCTATTCACACATCAAGAAATTTAAAAACAGCAAAGTATCACAGGAGGATGAAATTATAGCTCAACTCTTGAAAAATTTAGGCCCAATCTTACTCACAGAAATTACACAAATAATACAAAACATTTGACAAACCGAAAAAATTCTGGATGACTGGATGATTGCTCTAATCCATCTATTACATAAAAATGGCAACCAATCAGATTTAAACAACTATAGAGGGATCTCCCTCTTACTGGTCAGCTGCAAAGCCCTATCATCTTGTCTCTTGAATGGAGCACAAAAGCAATTAGAGCCAAAATTAGTAGAATATCCAGTTGGCTTCAGACCGAATAGGTCATGTCCACAACAAATTTTTAGCCTCAAAACCATACTGAAAATGCGAGCCCTCAGACAAAAACCTCAAGTACGCTCATTTGTAGATTTCAAAAGGAGTACGACTCGATAGACAAACCCTTATTATTCTAAACTTTAGAAGTGACGTGACTAGATCCCAAAAATTGAGAACTCATAAAACAAACACTAACTGGCAAGAAATCTAAAGCAAAATTTCTGGGGAAATCTCTGAACCCTTTGACATTCAAACAGAGGTGAGACAAGGAGATGGGCATTCTTCTTTTCTGTTCAGCGTCATCCTATCCAAGAGTATGGAATAATGGGAGAAAGAACTCGAGAAATGTGAGTTTTGAAGCAAATCCTACTGGGCTTTCCCAGAAACAACCTCTTCATACCATACCTCGCGTTTGCGGACGAACCGCTATACTTACAGGACGAAGAGACTGCCGTGAAACATCTCCACATACTTTAAGAATGTGCAGAAAAAGTAGGGTTACTGATCTCATTCGAGAAAACTGAATTCATACGTCCAAAGATAGAAATCGCGAACCAGAAAACAATGTACGGTACAATCAACAGGGGCCCGGACTTTAAATTCCTTGGATAATTTGTCGAACGGACAGTCCTTCAAAAATATCGCAGCAAAATCGCCTTGAAAAAGTTTAAAAAAAAGCATTAGGGGTAGTCTAAAACTTGTAGAACAAAGAGTCCATGTCAAGACACAAAATTTCAGCACTACGACACTGTCATCAAAGCAACACTCCTCCACGCAAGCGAAGCTGTGACGCTTAACAGAAAACACGAACATCAAGAAATCAAAAAAGAAGAAAGAAAGATCATTAGGAAAATTTTAGGAGTAAGACTACCCAAGACGGATACAGGTTACAATCAATGAAAACAACAGAAAAGTTTTCAAAGGACGAAATTGGCATTAAGAAAAGGCGAGTGATATTCTTTGGTCTTCTCCACAGACTACCAGAAAAACAGTTGGTAAAAAGTATACTAGACTGTGTAACATTACTTAAACAAATTGTTGAACGAAATTCCGAACGACCTCCAAAACGCAAACATAGGAGCAACCGACATTTCAGACAGACACACCTTCAGACAGAAAGTAGACAAATGGGAAGCTGCGTCAGAGCAATCGAAACAAAAACAGTGCAAACGCAAACAAGCCTTCTCGAAAAGAATGAAAGCCTATTGGTACAACACGAAGGAGCTAGAGGAAAGCTAACTCGCTTATTTGCTTAACGTCTTCCCTTTATTGGGAAAATTGGATCGAGAGTGAAAGCTCTGCTACATACGTTGGAATTAGCCTTATTAACTACATATTTATAAACCAAAATGAACGTGTTCGTGAGGGACTCACACAAGTTGCTTACGGAAGAACAACCCAACTGTTTATAGCCATTATTCTTAAATACATATTTAATTTGTCCTGAATAGTAAAAATGTATTAACAGCCCAGTTTCCCACCACTCCAGTCTTTAGATTGGGAGTTTCTTTAAATGTTAGATTAACTCTAAAGTATCTAAGTTATATGAACGAGAACAATAGTTTTATAAATAATCTACGTTTCCCTTGACTAAATAATAATTTTCGAAGGGAAGAAACAAATAGCTAAATAGTAAATGCTTTTATTTTCGTTCATTACAGTACACGAGTTTTCCTCATAATGCGATGCCGATACCAAGTATTAAACATTCAAACAAACTAATATGCCAAATTATTCTCACAAAAGTTTTCTAACTTCAGCGGAAAGCCGATTCCCGCATAACAATTTAAAATGTGGTTCCCGTCCTTGCATGAATAATTTAGATATTCCGCGCTACTGAAATCACAAATAACGATTATTTAATATAATGGCACGTTCTTTCTGTTCCTTCAGCTACGAGCCCGTTTTGATAATAACCGTCAACGGTGCGAGACAAATATATAAAAAAATTCAAAATTAATTTATGCACGCAACATGTAATATCGGATTATGCATTCGATTATGAAAACTGTTGAAAGAATTCGTGGCAATAATAAAAATAACACCGACGGCAACGGAAAAATTTATGTATTGAAATTATTGACAGAATTGCACGATATTAATCAACGGTTTGACGTGCGAATGTAATTAAAACGCACATGTCGTTGGTGTCATTCAGGACAAAGTTAAATTTAATTTAATATTTTTAGCAGACGATATCAGTTGCTGTAAATATTTCGTTTGAGTACTACCACAGTCTAACATAACACTCGCGACACTTCGCCTCTATTTTGTTGCTACAGACCTTATGAAGAAAGACCCAGTTTACCTGTATAATGATATTAGCTTTTGTTCGCTACATTTCGAACAAAACCGGTTCATGAACGCAGACAATAACAAACTCGTTTGGAATGCAGCACCCACACTGTTTAACATTCCAAATAAGCCCCCTTAACTGACGATGAAGAAGAAACTGCCACAAAGATTCGACAGTCAATATAAAGCTGTAAAACGGTCCTATGACACAGAAGCAGCCAATTCGACTCTCCATGTATCACTGCCAGATTCGTGTGAATCATCAACACAGACCTGCTTTGACGATGAAGTGGTTAAATTAAGTGCAGCTGTTCGTGTCTTACAAAAGCGTGTGATGTGTCAGAATGTGCAGAAGCGAAACTATTACGGGACAAGGAAAGTGCCTACAGACAGATTGTTTGAAAATTATTCAAATATTTGGTTTTTCGTGAAATGTAATGTACTCAGCTCATTATAGTGTTTTCAGCATATGTCTCCCACTATTTGGCAGTTGCTTGCCCCACTTAGACTAATATAAAGATGAAGGTCGTACTTGTGACAACAGGCGACAATGACAAACACAGTAAGCCTACAGAACGATAAACGAGCTGTCGATCGCTTTTGCATGTAGAGGCACGTGTCTGTGCTTCTTACATGTGAATCTGTGTGTTTATATTCTTTTGATATCAACGTGGTAAGCTGCAATTCCGTCCAATGTCACAAGTGTTTCTTCACGAATGTGTTGTAGCTTGGCACTCAATTCATGTTTTTTGTCCATACTTGCGCATATTTTAGAATCATTTGTAGAAACTTATATGCCTTCTGATACTACACAAACTCTTGGAGGCAAGAAAATAACTCGAATAAATCGGAAATTACGTAGGAAATGGATGCAAACAAACATTATGCTTACGACGCGTCTGACATTCACCTTACCCGCCGCTTGGAGCGCTAGTGTCGCTCCATCTGTCAAACGGCAACAACTTTTACAGCAGCGAGTGTCGCGACTGTTATGTTAGACTGTGGTACTACTTTCTTGTGAAGCGTCTCAGATGTTCTTCAACACACGGATTATCTTTGGCCGTCTCTGACAGCTTAATGTTTGCGTCTGATCCCCTAACTACTGACTGGATGGTAACAAGCAGGAAGCAGACTACAAAAGCCTACTTTCCGTACCTCCACGAGGACAGCTAAAGAAAAGAAAAACGTCTGGAGTTTCGTCAAGGAACATTCCTATTTCCTCATTTGTGTGGCCATGTTGTCCGTAGCTCCTTTACTATTCCTGAGGATATTTTCGTTCTGTCGTTGCAACTCTAAGAAAATGCGTGTTTTTCTCACCAGGCGCGTTTCGCTTTATTGAGGCAAACCACCATCAGTGGTCTGTAATCAAATACATTTATAATTTGATTTGTTTTTAAGATCGAAATGCAGTTCGTTAACAATATGTTGCTTTTTACTTACGGTGATTTCTGCTTCCTTTCTTTCCTACATCGGGGAATCCGTTTGCTAGCACATCTTTGCAGTTTTTCTTCATTAGACAACGATACTTGTTCTGTTCCTCGGCAGAACAATGCATTTCTCACGTTTTACATAGCAAAACTTTTCGCACACCATTGCTTTCTGTTTATTTTCATTCTTCAAAGTATGTGCTGTTGTTCATGTTTTGTAGTGTTGCCAACATGACATTGCCACTAGTTTGTCTTCGACCTATACTCTTTTTTCTTTATTTTTGTATTTTATTTAATTCCATGTGTGTAGTTCTATTTAATTATGTTGCTCGTATTTATATACTTTGTATAATAGTGATGAAGTAGTAATTTTTTTTTGTTGGTGAGAGAAGCCATGAAGATTAGACGTAAGTTTATAGTGGTGTGATGGAATGTGAGTTGGGGAAGAAGGTGCGGAGCAAGAAGTGATATTAAATTGGGAGGGGGGGGGGGGGGGGGAGAGGATGGTGTTGGGTGGAAGAGGGTGAAGGATGGAAAAGGCTCTTTTCTTTTTGATGTAATTTCTTCAGTTATTTTATGTAGTGTCTGGTTTCTAATATTTATTTAGTCACTGACGAAATATTTACACACCTGGAAATTGAAATAAGAACACCGTGAATTCACTGTCACAGGAAGGGGAAACTTTATTGACACATTCCTGGAGTCAGATACATCACATGATCACACTGACAGAACCACAGGCACATAGACACAGGCAACAGAGCATGCACAATGTCGGCACTAGTACAGTGTATATCCACCTTTCGCAGCAATTCAGGCTGCTATTCTCCCATGGAGACGATCGTAGAGATGCTGGATGTAGTTCTGTGGAACGGCTTGCCATGCCATTTCCACCTGGCGCCTCAGTTGGACCAGCGTTCGTGCTGGACGTGCAGACCGCGTGAGACGACGCTTCATCCAGTCCCAAACATGCTCAATGGGGGACAGATCCGGAGATCTTGCTGGCCAGGGTAGTTGACTTACACCTTCTAGAGCACGTTGGGTGGCACGGGATACATGCGGACGTGCATTGTCCTGTTGGAACAGCAAGTTCCCTTGCCGGTCTAGGAATGGTAGAACGATGGGTTCGATGACGGTTTGGATGTACCGTGCACTATTCAGTGTCCCCTCGACGATCACCAGTGGTGTACGGCCAGTGTAGGAGATCGCTCCCCACACCATGATGCCGGGTGTTGGCCCTGTGTGCCTTGGTCGTATGCAGTCCTGATTGTGGCGCTCACCTGCACGGCGTCAAACACGCATACGACCATCATTGGCACCAAGGCAGAAGCGACTCTCATCGCTGAAGACGACACGTCTCCATTCGTCCCTCCATTCACGCCTGTCGCGACACCACTGGAGGCGGGCTGCACGATGTTGGGGCGTGAGCGGAAGACGGCCTAACGGTGTGCGGGACCGTAGCCCAGCTTCATGGAGACGGTTGCGAATGGTCCTCGCCGATACCCCAGGAGCAACAGTGTCCCTAATTTCCTGGGAAGTGGCGGTGCGGTCCCCTACGGCACTGCGTAGGATCCTACGGTCTTGGCGTGCATCCGTGCGTCGCTGCGGTCCGGTCCCAGGTCGACGGGCACATGCACCTTCCGCCGACCACTGGCGACAACATCGATGTACTGCGGAGACCTCACGCCCCACGTGTTGAGCAATTCGGCGTTACGTCCACCCGGCCTCCCGCATGCCCACTATACGCCCTCGCCCAAAGTCCGTCAACTGCACATACGGTTCACGTCCACGCTGTCGCGTCATGCTACCAGTGTTAAAGACTGCGATGGAGCTCCGTATGCCACGGCAAACTGGCTGACACTGACGGCGGCGGTGCACAAATGCTGCGCAGCTAGCGCCATTCGACGGCCAACACCGCGGTTCCTGGTGTGTCCGCTGTGCCGTGCGTGTGATCATTGCTTGTACAGCCCTCTCGCAGTGTCCGGAGCAAGTATGGTGGGTCTGATACACCGGTGTCAATGTGTTCTTTTTTCCATTTCCAGGAGTGTATTTTGTGTTAAAGCTTTGTGTACTAGAAATTTTCTTGGAAAGGGAAGAGGTGTCCGTCTTTAATGATTCTTGTGATGTTCATAATTTTTTCAGCATTGCTTGATCTGTGGTATTCTCGTTTTAGATGATGTGCAAATGTTGAATGGTTTGTATCGTATTTAATTGCTCTGACATGTTCTTTATATCTTGTGCCAAATGTACTGCTAGTCATTACAGTGTATATTTTTTCACAGGTCTGCAACTGAGCTGATAGATACCAGATTGTTGGTTTGTGTCGGGTTTTGGTTTCAGCGTTGGGATGTGTTTTTGTATTGAGTTGTTTGTTTTGTAAGCAATGTTTATGCCTTGTTTTTTGAATGTGTTACCTATTTTACGTGTGTATTTGTTCTGGTAGGTCGTTGTATGCCACCTTTCTGTAGTAGTCAGGTTGAATGAATTGCTGTGGTTTGCTTCGTTTTTTTTCTCATTATTTGTGTCTTTAGTGGTAATGTTATGTTGGCAACACTACAAAACACAAACCACAATACACGCTTAGAAATATAAAAATAAACAGAAAACAGTATGTGCGAAAAAGTTTTCTGTGTAAAACATGAGAAATGCATAGTCCGGCAGAGGAACTAAAAATTAGACTACAAGTGCCAGTGTCTAACGAAGACAAACTGCAAAGATGTGCTAGCAGACAGCATTTTCCAACGTAGGCGAAAAACGAAGGAAATCACCGTAAGCAAAAAGCAACATATCGTTAACGAACTGTTCTTCGATCTTAAAAAAAAATTCAAATTATAAATATCTTTAGTTACAGACCACTGATGATGCTTTATCTCAAAGCGAAACGCGTCTGACGAGAAAAACACGCATTTTCTTGTAGTTGCAACGACAGAACGAAAATATCCTCAGGCTCCTCCCTGGTCTGAAACAGATTTGACGACTGGCTAAGCTCCAGTCTACATTTTTTTGATCTTCTCTTCAGCTATTGTCAGTTACGGTGAAAGAAATCAGTCATTCAAACTGGTTGCAATTTTTTCTTCGGTGATAGTTATAAAACTGTTTAGGGATCTTAAAAGGGAAACAATATTTGTGAAGAACTAATATTCGAGACAGACTTCAAAGTGATTTTTAATATCTCTGTCATATTTCCCTTGACAGAAACGTAAGAGCTGGGTAAATAATTAGGCCGCTTGCGGGGCGCGCCAACAATAACAAATGGCTCTGAGCACTATGGGACTCAACTGCTGAGGTCATTAGTCCCCTAGAACTTAGAACTAGTTAAACCTAACTAACCTAAGGACATCACAAACAGCCATGCCCGAGGCAGGATTCGAACCTGCGACTGCAGCGCCTTTAACCGCACGGCCACTTCGGCCGGCACCAACAGTAAGATCCTACGTTCCATTCGTGATAGGAACAGGGAGGAAACTGACAAATAACGGTGCAAAGGGCTGTGTCATGAACGGGACAGTGCCCTGTGGAGTGTATACGTGGACGTGATTTTCTCTCTCACAAAGGGAGCACGCGAGCATTTAACAAACTGCACCGTGTCAAAAATACTGCCGACTAACGCACCACAGCCGATAACTCGCGCTTTTTCCAACTGTGACAAATAGCCCGTTCTGCTTCGACAGTAATGAGCGATGTGTGTGTTTGCAGGTGGCTGCGGGGAAAGAAGCAAGCTACCCACTAAGTCGTGGGCTACTGGTTGACAAAATTGCAGTTATTTGTTCTCGAATCGGAATCGCACCAATTTACAAGCGATATACAAATCGATAGAGTAACATCCGAAAACATAACACATGTGATGTGGTTTTGATCCTTTCATCCCAGGCGCTAGGGATGGTTTGCAGCAGATATCCTGTGTGCAGTGTGTTGGTGTCGAATCTCGTGACTTGTAGTTTCTTGTTATGAGTAAGAAAGAGGATTACAGCTTAATGTCCCGCCGACAGCGTAGTCATTAGAGACGGAGCCCAAGACCGGATTGTAAAAGGATTGGGAAGGAAATCGGCTGTGCCCTTTCCAAAGCAACCATCTTGGCATTTGCCTAGAGCGATTTAAGGAAATCACGGATAATCTAAATTGGATGGTCGAACGGTGATCTGAAGTGTCGTCTTCTCGAATGCGAGTCCATTGTGCTAACCGTTGTCCCCTTTGCTCAGTAATTGTTGTTGTCCACAATAACAAGTCACTTGACCTATATGGAACGCCCATGATGCCTTGTTATCTTCGATCTTCCCACTCCTGGTCGTGTCTTGTTTAGCATCTTCTACAGCGTCCAGCATTCACTGGGAACACCACGGCGTGAAGAGCTGTTGGGTTATTATTTATTTATCGGTCAAGTTTTATTCTACGAAGAAAATAAATAAGGCAAGAACTTGGAAACGAACATGTTATCTGCTTAAACGCCCCCTTTTCAGGCTGTGGATTCAGGCAGAAGCACTGGTAGACTCCCAGACTCGTCGTTACGGCTGAACGGGCAGTTCCATCCTTGGAGGTTTACGGCAAAAACAGGGGAGAATTAGGCGATTTGCATTATCAGCGTGAGAAGAGCACTCCTCCAGAGTCTTTTTCCGTATCGCATGCGCTGTAATGCCGAAGATTTTCAGCAAGTCTCTCTGCTCTGCGAAGCCGCCGTCGCTTGTGATGTTTTCTAATCTTGCAGAGCAGCTTTTAAAGCGGAAAATAGCGGCACCCATGCGTACTAAAGAGCCTATTAAAGCCCTTAAGCGCACGTCGCTCTCTTCATTAGCGGCTTCTCTCTTTGCTGTGGGCCCGAGGCGGCGCCATCACTGGGGTCCGGCGCTACCCTCTCCCCCCTTCCACACCGCTCTCTATCTCCCTCACTCTCCCTCCCCCTTCCCTCCACCCTTTTATGAGATTTGAGGCGACCTCCGCTGTGCCCTATACATCACATGCACTCGTGTGAATGAGTGGTGGAAAATGGCCTGGAAAGTAAAGAAACAACGATACACGTGACACTTCTGGGCTGCAGTGGAAAACATCAGAACGAAAAGAAACACAGGCGTAATCTTAATAGGACCATCGCTCAATACATAACTCTCCAAAAAAATTTTCTCGGAACAGCTTTAGTCTTCAGAGTTTGAATTTCATGACGATATCAAACATGTACTATTTCCTCACGTAGTCTCCATAACGTTCTCGTATGCCCTTACGTCAACCTTGTGTAACAGCGTGTATTGCCTGTTGGTAGAATCTCTTATCGTGCGCTCGTAGCCAAGTTTACACTGCATGAATTACACTCCCATCTTCTCACGCAGAGAATCCTTTGTTTATTGATGATAGCCACGGTTTCTTTTTTCGCTACCAAGAATTGAGTTACAGCACATTTCTTGTAACGAGTGTCTTGCGTAGACACCATTTTCACTGTTCACTACGGCTCTGCCATCGGGTGTAGTTGTTAACTTCGCACACGTGGAGAAGAAACTGTACATTTGAAGCGCCACAACAACGTTTTCTTATACACTAGGCGACTTCAAAAAGTAAGTTACACATTATTATGGCAGGCCAAGTAACTTTCATTGAATGCTGCACTACTATTCAAAGTGACAGATTCGTGACTTTTTCAAGACAGTCACCGAGTCGTTGCAAACGACGGACGGAACGCTATAGTAATTTGTTCAATTCCTCGGCGATAGAAATCCCATCTTTGGACACGGAGCCATCCGAGAACCGCTGTGTAAACGTTTCGACCGTTACAGAATCTCTTTTTCCCCAGATATTCTTTCAGCTTGGCGTAAGAGATGGAAATCCCGTGGTGCAAGATAGTTCAAGTGGTTAAGATGGCTCTACGCACCATGGGACTTAACATCTGAGGTCATCAGTCCCCTAGACTTAGAACTACTTAAGCCTAACTAACCTAAGGACATCACACACATCCATGTCCGAGGCAGGAGTCGAACCTGCGACCGTAGCAGCCGCGTGGTTCCGGACTGAAACGCCTAGAACCGCTCGGTCACAGCGGCCGCGGGTGGTACAAGGTCTGAACTTTCCGATTAGGATCATCCACATCTGTGCGGCCTCGGTCAAATTGTTGGCACCATTTCAGTACAACTGCACGTGACATCGTAAATTGTCCATATATCGTCAGAATTTCACGGTGAATCTGTGCGCTGTTTAGATGTTTTTCCCACAACAGTCCATTACTAGATCGCTAACTGTGCAGTGGCGGTCGGCCCGGGGATACGCCAGTTCGAATCCTGGTGGTGGAGAAAATGTTTACTCTCAGTATTTGGCCAGCAAGGGGAGGAGAGGTGATGGAGTAAAATTCCTGTTCACCAGTCTTTGCGCCTGTGTCCTGGTTTAAATATCAAACCTCTTCGGAGTGGCTCATGTGGTGAGGGAATGTGATACTGTTGATGGTGACCCGTGAGTCTCATGGGGACGTTAAGAGCTTAGCGACTCCCTCTCCCCCCCCCCCCCAATGGTGCTCTCCGAGAGGAGTGGTCTATGTGCTGGTACAAGGTATCACCCTCTCCCTTCTCTCATGATCATCATCCTCATCATCATCAAACAGCCAAACATTACACAACAAACCCAGACACACACTCACCTGCTCACGCGAACACACATATAGTATTACAGATATTGTAATGGAGCATGTTGCAAATACATAAAAGATCGAAAATAAAAACAATCGCTTACTCTAACTTCGGAGAACTTGTGCAGATGGGGCGCCATTCCACTCTGACACTGTGATGCTCATGTTATCTGTATCTCAGCAGAAACATATCATCAGGAAATCCGGAACATGTGCTCCCTTCTGACAATGCGACACTCATTGCGCAGTGTGCGTAGCGTGGGAGGACATGCGCAACTTAGTTTCTGATGTCCATATTAACGGCTGCATAAAATATCGACTCGTTATTTATTGAAGCAGCCTCGTATTATACAGGCAGCCCACGCAATAATGATTCATAATCATTCAGCGCTTTGAAGCAAACTTTTGATCAGTTAATAATTCGGAAAGAAGCGAATGTTTTACTCCGACATTGATTTCAGTAACTGAATTAGACAGATAAAGTAGCGATTCCATCTCAGTTGACCTTGCAACTGCTGGGAGTTTATTCTCTCTGAACCAGTTAGGTTCTGGTTCTAATGGAACTCATTAAAAATTGGGGGTTTAGTAACATACGCTTGTCACCATTTGCAGTGAAAATTGTGGCAAAACATTCGGTATCTGTGCTGGATATTACGATCATCGAGAGGTTGTAAGAATGGAAAATTGTACTGAAATGCAGGAGGATCTGCAAAGAATTGACGCATGGTGCAGGGAATGGCAATTGAATCTCAATGTAGACAAGTGTAATGTGCTGCGAATACATAGAATGAAAGATTCCTTTACCATTTAGCTACAATATAGCATGTCAGCAACTGGAAGCAGTTAATTCCATAAATTATCGGGGGGTAGACATTAGGAATGGTGTAAAATGGAATGACCATATAAAATTTATCGTCGGTAAAGCAGATGCCAGACTGAGATTCATTGGAAGAACCCTAAGTAAATGCAGTTCGAAAACAAAGGAAGTAGGTTACAGTACACTTGTTCGCCCACTGCTTGAATACTGCTCACCAGTGTGGGATCCGTACCAGATACGGTTGATAGAAGAGATAGAGAAGATCCAACGGAGAGCAGCGTGCTTCGTTACAGGGTCATGTAGTAATCGCGAAAGCGTTACGGAGATGATAGATAAACTCCAGTGGAAGACTCTGCAGGAGAGACGCTCAGTAGCTCGGTACGGGATTTTGTTGAAGTTTCGAGAACATACCTTCACCGAGGAGTCAAGCAGTATATTGCTCCCTCCTACGTATATCTCGCGAAGAGACCATGAGGATAAAATCAGAGAGATTAGAGTCCACACAGAGGCATATCGGCAATCTTTCTTCCCACGAACAATACGAGACTGGAGTAGAAGGGAGAACCGATAGAGGTACTCAAGGTACCCTCCACCATACACCGTCAGGTGGCTTTAGGAGTTTGGATGTAGATGTAGATGTAGATGCCTTGCAACGTGCTGTTTAGAAAAGACCTCCACCCCCTCGTACTCTTACGGATTTCTGGACAGCCCTGCAGAATTCATCGTGTCAGTTTCCTCCAGCATTACTTCAGACATTAGTCAACTCCATGCCACGTAGTGTTGCGGCAGTTCTGCGTGCTTGCGGGGGCCCCACACGATATTAGGCAGATGTACCAGTTTCTTTGGCTCTTCAGTTTATATACTTCAGGGAAGCAAATTATGTAAAAGTCCGTTTTTTTTTTTTCATCCGTATCGAACTGAACCTTCCGTTAACACTAGTATAGGATCTGATATCTTGCGTTTTTAGGGGGTTAACACGGCAAATAGCTTGCGGAGTAGATGTACTTGTCTGTATGGGGCAAAGATAACCGCTGGAGGGCGCTGTCAGGTATCTAACGAAACTGCAGCAGACCCAAATTGCACTCGCACTTTACGCCCGCGCCGACACGCGCGCTATCGCGAAAAATTCCGCCAGCGTGTTTATGCGCGCAACGCGGGCGTCTTGTAAATAAGGAGGGCGGTGGTGGCGGCGAGATAAGGCAGGAGGCGGGGGCGGCCCAGGCAAACAGCGGGCCAACCCCCGCAGGCACGCGGCGTGTGTGGAGCGCAGCGCGCGGCTGGCGTACGCACGGGTACGCGCTCCACGCACCGCGGATCGATGCCGGCCGCCCGGACAGACACCTGCGCGGGCTCTGCGCCAAAACTCGGCGCCGCAGCTGGCCGTCCGCCGTGGAGGCACACACTGTCTTTCACGGTCGTCTCTGCCGGCCAAGCCTTAGCTGTCTCCTCGTAACCGACGTCGAAAATGTACGCTAGTGTAGTGACGCTCGACGTTTTGGTAGCCAGTTCGATTCCTGGGCTACGAAGCTTTGAGATCTACTTGCTTTAATCATTTTTCGGCCGCCACTATTAACGTAGATTCCCCTAATCCACAACTCCCGTAGATACGTTTATCTCCTAGTCGTTTGTTGTGCAGAGCTGCAGGCCACGGCTTCGTATACCGGGTGTTTCTCTCACGAGTCGTCAGGGACATTTTCTGTGGTGTTTCGGCAGGTTTTTGCCTGGTGTAGGAGGAGTCAGCCCAAACAAAAGTTCTCGTCACGTCTTTCACGCAGCGGCGTCAACAGAAAGCGTCGATTTGTTTCCCATTACAGATAAAGTCCTTTTAAATCGGAATTATACGTGCACATTCTATAGAGCGCTCCCAAATTGGTCTAGTCCGATATTTCTTTTATCAGTATGTTTTAACAGGGACAGTATACAACCAAGAAAAAATTGCAATCCAGCAGCGACTGAGTAGCGCTGCATGCTTGGCGGTAGCAGTCAGCGGGGTCAGGGCACTACAGTCACGGCTGGAGTACTAGTTGTTCTTCGAGTTTTACTGTTAATAGATATTGACAAAACGAATATCGACTAGACTAATATAGGACCACTCTATCGAATGAGCACGTAAAATTCCGCTTTAAAATACTTTTGTCTCTAACGGGAAACGCCGGCCGCTGTGGCCGAGCGGTTCTAGGCGCTTCAGTCCGGAACCGCGCGCCTGCTACGGTCGCAGTTTCGAATCCTGCCTCGGGCTTGGATGTGTGTGATGTCCTTAGGTTAGTTAGGTTTAAGTAGTAAGGACTGATGAACCCAGATGTTAAGTTCCATAGTGCTCAGAGCCATTTGAACCATTTTTCTAACGAGAAACAAATGGACGCTTTCCGTCGGCGATGGGCGCCGCTTGAAAGAAGTGATGGGCAGTACTTGTTTGGTCTGACTCCAGCTACACAATGCTAAAACGAAATTGCGAATATCTCCGGAAAACGAGAGAAAATGCGCCTAGCGACTCTTAGGAGACACACACTGTATATGTTTGAGGTGATCTTTTAGGTTTGTAAGTAACAAACACTTAGAATAATCTTAGTTTATTATTGTTCTAGTCATAAAAATGAGATCGAGGCACTGAACGACTGAAGTATCTTGCTGCCTCAGTAAGTCAGTATTGACACTTTCAATAAAAAAAAGCCAAAATAAAAATTTAAAACAGTGTTATCAAGACGTACATCGAACGATTCCGTTTGATGAGGTTGGTTGGTTGGTTTTGGGGGAAGAGACCAAACAGCGAGGTCATCGGTCTCATTGGATTAGTGAAGGACAGGGAAGGAAGTCGGCCGTGCCCTTTCAGAGGAACCATCCCGGCATTTGCCTGGAGCGATTTAGGGAAATCACGGAAAACCTAAATCAGGATAGACGGACGCGGGATTGAACCGTCGTCCTCCCGAATGCGAGTCCAGTGTGCTAACCACTGCGCCACCTCGCTCGGTGTTTGATGAGGGGATAACAAAACTGTAATTGGTTCAAATGACTCTGAGCACTATGGGACTTAACTTCTAAGGTCATCAGTCCCCTAGAACTTAGAACTACTTAAACCTAACTAACCTAAGGACATCACACACATCCATGCCCGAGGCAGGATTCGAACCTGCGACCGTAGTGGTCGGGCGGTTCCAGACTGTAGCGCCTTTAACCGCTTGGCCACCCCGGCCGGCAACTGTAATTGGATTTCGTCTAGACAAAGTATTATTAATGTTTCAATTAATTGACAGTGTCACCTTGGAGAGAGCAATCTGTAAACTTGAATATTACTGATTTTAAAAAATTAAAACCTTTGTTTGCCAAGATCACGGTGTGGAAAACAAAGGTTACCAGTTTCAGCTGCTTAAACGGTCACCTTCACATGAGGCTACAAATATGCAGTGTATACATCTCCGACTGTCTTCGGAGCTTCTGTGGCACACGATATCCCAATCGCGGCCACTCATTTTATTTTCGCGTTGAATGACGAAACAGGTTTGAGATTCCCGAGAAATGGTTCTTGGTACAATTGCCACTACAGTTAACGATGGAACAACCACTTTCCCGCGATCTTTGGCATTGATAATGATATAAGAGGAATTGCTTCCCTGGATGCACCTGATGATGCTAGAATTTTTTCTTCGACTAAGACCATCTCGGCAGAACTAGAAAGCAAGGCGTGATTGTGCTCTCTTCGGTATCATCAAGGATAGAAGCTACATAGCAATCCAGAGGTAAAACTACGCATTCTGTAGTAGTTATACCTTGTTACTGAATAATTTAGACAGTCCAGTTTATGACAATTCAAGGAAAAGCGTAAAGCCTAGCGTTCTTTGCGATTAATTTGTCATTTCTGTAAGCGAAGTTTGGTGCACCGTAAGGAAACAGAAGCGATCAATAGCGACTCACAGAACATGGGGTATTATAATGATTTATCTGCATTTCTATCAAGCACAAGTCGCTGGTTCAAATGGCTCTGAGCACTATGGGACTTAACTTCTAAGGTCATCAGTCCCCCACAAGTCACTGGTTCCTCAACAGGGATGCGTATGTCTCTGACGCATATCACGCTGGTGTATTTTCATGCGGCTGTGAATTTGAGGTAACCAGAAGGAGCAACAAGTTACCTGTTGCAATTAAAATTTGACGTATGTTCCGGGGAGAAAGAGATAATCTTTTCTTTTTTTTTGAAATTCTGGAAATTTGTGGTTAGGACTGTGGGACCAAACTGCTGAGGTCATCCATCGGTCCCTAGGGTTACACACTACTTAATCTAACTTAAACTAACTTACAACACAAACACCAATGCCCGAGGGAGGACTCGAACCTCCGCCGGGGGGCGGGGGGACGGTGGGGGGGGGGGGGGGGGGAGCCGCCCGAACCGTGACAAGACGCCTGAGACCGCGCATTTACCCCGCGCTGCTCAATTTTTCTGATAATTTATACCGAAGAGCCACTTCATATCAAGGTCTAATTTCTTCTGTCTACTGTCGCTTGCCGTAAATGACCAATGATAAATTCTCTTGGTTCTGTGAAAGAACAATACTAGCACCACGAAACGACAAAGCTGCAGGCTCTACCTTAAATGTGTTGGCGTACATCGACGGGGCACACGCTCGACACATAGAGATCTGTAGCAAAATGGCGTTACCAGTCACCCAATCAAATTTTTAAATTCGTTAACTGTCAATGAGTTTCCGTCCCACAAAATAAATTCCCTAGTCGGCGTGGCAATTAAACAGCTGCGAAATCTGAGTTCATTGAAACTGTGAAATGGCATACAAATAACGTTACGGCTCTACAACGAAACGTAATATATGTGGAAGTACTGACTGGGTACGACACGAGCGATCGATTTTTAATCCAATGAATTCTGTTCGTTAGAAATAGATTTCCGTGCATGTTTAAACGCGTACTGCTCGCGATAAACGCGTGTTCTGCTGCTGTGTTAAATGAAGTTTAGCGACAGACGCTGATGGCGAGCAAAAAGGAAGGAATTTTGTAGTTCAACGTCCCGTCGATAGCGCAGTCATTAGAGACGGAGCACAAGCACGGATTACGAAAGGAGGGGGAAAGAAGTCAACCGTGATCTTTTCAAAGGAACCAGCGCGGCATTTGCCTGGAGCGTTTTAGTGATATCACGGAAAATCTAACTCTAGATGGCCCGAAGGCGAGGCCAGTGTGCGCCTTCGCTCGATCTACGGCGGCCAGCTAAGCACCGAACGCTTCAGACATGACTCTTCCTGCCCCATTAGCGATGTGAACAGCCTGGTAATCCACACTGAACGTCATTTACAAATCCATTTTGCAAACGTACATGGAATAACAGATCCTTACACAGGGTGATATTGCTAAATGGAGAAAAACTTCACGAAACGATTCCTGGGAGGATAAGGAGCAAAAAATGTTCTACATCTAGATACATATTCTGCAAGCCACCGTACGTTGTGTGATGCAAGGGTCCCTGTACCACTACTAGCCATTTCGTTTCCCATTCCACTCGCAGATAGAGCGAAGGAAAAAATGGCTCAAATGGCTCTGAGCACTGTGGGACTTAACATCTGAGGTCATCAGTCCCCTAGAACTTAGAACTACTTGAACCTAACTAACCTAAGGACATCACACACATCCATGCCCGAGGCAGGATTCAAACCTGCGATCATAGCGGTCGCACGGTTCCAGACTGAAGCGCCTAGAACCGCTCGGCCACACCGGCCGGCGCGAAGGGAAAACGTCCATCTACATGCCACCGCACGAACCCTAATCTGTCTACTCTTATTTTTGTAGTTATTGCGCGAAATGTACGTTGGCGGCAAAAGAATCGATCTGCAGTCAGCCTGAAATGTCGTTTCTGTAAATTTTCTCATTAGTGCTCGTCGAAAACAACGTTGCCTCCCCTCCAGTGATTCCCATTTGTGTTCCTGAAGCATCGCCGTAACGATCGCGTTTTGTTCGAACGTACCGGTAAAAAACCAAGCAACTCGCCTATGAACCATTTCGATGTTTTTCTTTAATCCGACCTGGTACGGATCCCAAACACTCGAAAATTACTCAACAATATGCCGCACTAATGCCTTGTATGCGGTCTCCTTTACAAAGGAACCAAACGTTCCTAAAATTCTCCCAATAAACCAAAGTCTACTATTCGCCTTCGCTACAATCCTAACATGCTCTTTCCATTTCATAGCGCTTTGCAACATTATTCCCAGATGTTTTGACGACGTGACTGCGTCAAGCAGGACAATACTTATGTTGTATCCGAACATTACAGGTTTGTTCTCCCTACTAATCTGCACTGACTTAACGTTTTTCTACATTCATCACACCAACCAGAAATTTTGTCTAAGTCATCTTGTATCCTCCAGCTATCACTCATCTCGTATACCATTCGGTACGCCACAGGAACATCAGCAAACAACCGCAGTTTGCTGCCCACCACCTCCGCCAAATTATTTATTTATATAGGGAACATAAGCGGACCTGTCACTTCTCTGAGGCACTCCTGACGATAACCTTGCCGCTGATAAACACTCGCCGTCGAGGACAGAGTACTGGGTTCTATTACTGAGAAAGTCTTCGAGCCACTCACATATCTGTGAATCTAATCTATATGCTCGTAGCTTTGTTAACAGCCTGCAATGGGGCACTGTGTCAAACGCTTTCCGGAAATATAGAAATACAGGTTCTACCTGCTGCCCTTCGTCCACAATTCGTCATGTGAGAATAGGGCAAGCTGAGTTACCCACTAGTGATGCTTTCTAAAACTATCCTGATTGGTGGACATAAGCCTCTCGACCTCAAGAAAATTTATTATATTCAAATTGAGAATATGTTCATGGATTCTGAGCAAACCGAAGTTAGGGATATTGGTCTGTAACATTGCTGGTCCGTTCTTTTACCCTTCTTATACGCAGGAGTTAACTGCGCTTTTTTCTACTCGCTTGGGGCTTGGCTCTGACCCAGAGACTCGGGATAAATGCAAACAAGGTAAGAGGCAGTGCCGTAGACTACTCTTTGTAAAACCGAATTGAGATTCCATTCGGATCACAAGTGAGGTTACCTTTACAGGGAGCGGTATCGTCAACCTTCAAAATACCCACCTGAAGGCTACGGCCAATCCCCATCTGATTGCGGCTGCGAACAATCAGCGTCGGTTCGGTCTCAGGGTGCAGGCAGGGATTACTGGCGAACTTCCACAACGCCTCACAGAGAGATGTAGATGCACTTCGTGCGGGTGACGCTGCGTCCCCTGCTGGAAGACGTGTTTTTAGCGGTACGAAGGGTAATTTGGCCACTACATTATGGTGATCCATGTCATTGCCCTCTTCAGTGTGGAGCTACAAGACTGGTACAGGCATAACACTCCCACTTGCGTCGTGTGTTCTCATGTTTGCTTTCAATCATTAAAACCTACACTGTCAATGATCTTTTATCTCCACTTGGAACGCATTTCCGGTCACCTATCTACAAGACCTTTATCGTCCTCTCAGGAATCGTTCCCTGCGGTCATGAGCACACTACGGACGCCGATGTAGAAGAGCCAGGCCGGCCGTCCCCCAGCCACTTTCCGCCCCCTCGTGTCTCCTCGTCGTGTCGGTATCGGTGTACCTCAGCTCGGCTTTTTAATTTGCCTAACGCCCTCCTCGAGCAGGAAGCCGGCAGCCGTCTCCGGGCGTTATAAGCGCTATCGCTGCCCTACTCTGTCGGTGATGGCGGCCTCGCCTTCTGACGCGATCACAGCCGCCCCTGACGGCTAAAAGGCGCCACCCCGCAATTAACGGAGCATTTGGGCGAGCAGCGCCACGACACGACAGACCAGGCCGGGGCTCGGCCGCGTGGGTGGGTGGGTGGGTGGCGGCGGCCTTTCAAAGGGCGGCGCAGCACAAAGCGTGGATTACGTCACGCACAGACCCGTGTCAGCACAGTGCACCCCTCTAGCCCAGCGTGACGTGCTAAACGCTGCGGCCAGCAATACATGTAGAGGCAAAATCTCCGTCCTAACAGTGATTCCCATAGCCCACCGTCCCAAAATTGAAACCTGGAAGCGAGAGTACTGCTGCTGTTGTTGTCTTCCCAATGCCATCCATTTCATGCAACTGCTCTGCCTAGTCCTCTGACAGAGCTACCTCTTTGGGAAACTTCAAAATTACGTCTTTGGCAAACCGCAAAATATTTAGAATGAAATTTTCACTCTACAGCGGAGTGTGCGCTGATATGAAACTTCCCGGCAGATTAAAGCTGTGTGCCGGACCGAGACTCGAACTCGGGACCTTTGCCTTTCGCGGGCAAGTGCTCTACCGACACACAGTTTTAATCTGCCAGGAAGTTTCATATCAGCGCACACTCCGCTGTAGAGTGAAAATTCCATTCTAGAAACATCCCCCAGGCTGTGGCTAAGCCATGTCTCCGCAATATCCTTTCTTCCAGGAGTGCTATTTCTGCAAGGTTCGCAGGAGAGCTTCTGTGAAATTTGGAAGGTAGGAGACGAGGTACTGGCGGAATTAAAGCTGTGAGGACGGGGCGTGAGTCGTGCTTGGGTAGCTCAGTCGGTAGAGCACTTGCCCGCGAAAGGCAAAGGTCCCGAGTTCGAGTCTCGGTCCAGCACACAGTGTTAATCTGCCAGGAAGTCTCAAAATATTTGTTCAAATGGCTCTGAGCACTATGGGACTTAACATCTGAGGTCATCAGTCCCCTATAACTTAGAACTACTTAAACCTAACGAACCTAAGGACACCACACACATCCATGCCCGAGGCAGGATTCGAACCTGTGACTGTAGCATCAGCGCAGTTCCCGCCTAGAACCGCTATGCCATAGCTGCAGGCAAAATATTTGTTTCTTATCCCTGTATTTTATTTCTCTTTCCAAGCCGAGCGGTCTAGGGCGCTCCAGTCACGGATTGTGCGGCTGGTCCCCGCGGAGTTTCGAGTCCTGCCTCGGGCATGGGTGTGTGTGTTTGTCCTTAGGATAATTTAGGTTAAGTAGTGTGTAAGCTTAGGGACTGATGACCTTAGCAGTTAAGCCCCTTAAGATTTCACACACATCTGAACATTTTCTCTTTCCAAATCTCCCCTTGGTTCTTCACAAGCTCCACGAAGTACTGACAGAATGTCGCGGATCTGCTACGACCATGTTTCGCTTATTTCTCAAGTACTGCTTATTCTTCATAGCCTTCGCCTCTTACACCTGCAATTTGATTTCTGCGGAAGTTGCAGATAACGTTGCCGTCCACGTATTTCATCCCTGCTTAACTTCAGAATTTCATCGAGTGTGGTCCAGTCAAATTTCGCAAAAGTTTTCTTTAAATCTACAAATACAGTAAACGTAGGTTTGCCTTTATTTAACCTACTTCTAAGATAAGGGTCAGGCTTACCTCGCGAGGCCCTACGTAGGGGCTTACGAAAATATGTTTCAAGTGATATCCCACGAAAGACCACTGCGCAACTAGAGAGGCGCATTGTCGAAAGGCAGTACGTGTTCCGGATTCTGCTGCTGTATGGTGAGCAGGTGCAGCACAGTGAGCGATTGAAATGGATCGACAACTGGAAACGTACTCCAAAGTTGAAGTGCGCGGGACAAACGTCTAAACTGCATACAGATTTTTCGTGTAAGTCCGGTGGTATATGGATCTGTCGTAGGGAAATGGTGCCAAGAATTTGACCAAGCTACACAGACGCGGGTGGTGCTAATAAAAAAAAAAAAAAAACTACGCCCGAACAGGCCATGGAGGCCTAACGACACTGACCGACCGTCGTGTCATCCTCAGTCCACAAGCGTCACTGAATGCGGTTATTGAAGGGCATGTGGTCAGCACACCGCTCTCCAGGCCGTTAAGTCAGCTTACGAGACAGGAGTCGCTACTGCTCAATCAAGTAGCTCCTCAGTTTGCCTAGGCCACAGACATCGGCCACAGACGGGATCGACCAGGCATTCGAGGAAATAATTCGCAGCAATCGCAGAGTTACTGTTGCGGACATTGCTAAGTAGATGCACATCTCTATATGCAGTGCTCGTTCCATCGCTCGAGATCGTCTGCAGTACTGCAAACTGTGGTCACGCTAGTTTTTTCAGAGATCTGGAAAAACAAAGCAAAGATATTGTTCTCTTGCGTGACTGTGCAACACCCCATAAGACGCGTACAGCACAAGCTGTGCTTGAAAGTTTTCTGCGGCAAGTTTCGAAGTAACCGCCACTGTGTTCAGGTCTTGCACCATCCGATCTCCATATTTTCGTCGAGCAGCAACAGATCTGGAGCGAGAGACCTTTTTCCAAGGTTGAGGACGTGGACGCATGTCTCCGGGACGAAGGAGCGGATTTCTACCGTTGGGGAATTAAACGACTGGTAGAACATTCTGACCGTTGTTTACCGAGGTATGGCGACTATGTTGAAAACTAGTGTCACGTATCTGTGTCACGAAGGAATGTAGTGCAGCAGTCAATAAAAGTTATTACTGCCATAACAACGTGTTATTTATTTTTTGAAGTCCCCTCGTACATAGGCAGGTAAATTCCCGAATCACTCCATAGTGATGATCTGTCGATAACGTTTTGATGATTTCTTGACAGTTTCATGTTTTACAATGGCACACTGTGCCCAGCCTACTATAGCGGCCACCAAGGAAATAAGCGTCACATCACCGCCCTACGGTAGTGCCACTTACTGATAATTTCAAATGTTAGTAAATATTCTGAAAAAATATTACGTAGCCATATTTTTAGTCTAGAATATGATGGAATTCTTTCCAAAAGATGGTTCTTGCCAGTTGCTACAAAATAATTTATAAATAAATAAAAAATAAAAACTAACATTAAAAGAAATTTAAAAAAAATCAACCTGTATAAAAAAATAAAGTGACTGACAGATTTGGATTGAAAATAGTATGTCAACATTCTCAAAGTGTGTAAATGCATGTGGTACACATTTTATAGTGAGATATGAAAGTATTCTGAGACAAAAGATAAAATATTGCAAAAGGTGTGAAACTGTTCCGTTGTGTAACGAAAAATGTCGCCGCTGGTAAAATTTCGTTCTTTTGGATTTTGTTCAAACTTCCAACGAGTAAGTTGTTAAGGAAACTATGAAATTAATTTTGATAACTTCTGAGACATCGTTACTGTATCGTGTCACGTACGAACGCATTTTATTTATGAGAGACTCTGCGCCCGACAGTGCGCGATCACTTGAATGCCGCCGACAGGATTTTTTACATGCGACGGCTCGCCTAAATACGACCGAGAATGTTTCGTGCCTCAAGAAATTTGTTTATTTGCAGCTCTTATTGACCCTTCGTCACTGCACCAATCAACCAGATCGCCGGTATACCATATACAAAAGTAACTGTACTTACTTTCAGGGCCCTACTTCCCTTGAAGTCGGGCAAAACACATTTTTGCGTGGGGTTTTGCGAAACGCAAATTTTATAGTACTACAAGAGTATTGTTCTCAGCACGCAGGAAGTGCATTTTACACAAAACTTGGTTCTTGCTGTTACACTGTCTCTGCATTACATTAAAAAATTTTGTGCATCGTTATACAATCTGAATGAAAACAAAGTGGCCGGACAATACAAAAAACAGAGGCTTTGCACCAGAATAATTAACTTTTGATGGCAATCTTTGTTGATGTGGTCTTCAGACCTGAGACTGGTTTGATGCAGCTCTCCATGCTACTCTATCCTGTCAAAGCTTCTACATCTCCCAGTACCTACTGGAGCGTACATCCTTCTGAATCTGCTTACTGTATTCATCTCTTGGTCTCCCTCTACGATTTTTACCCTCCACGCTGCCCTCTAATACTAAATTGGTGATCCCTCGATGTCTCAGAACATGTCCTACCAACCGATCCCTTCTTCTAGTAAAGTTGTGCCACAAGCTCCTCTTCTCCCCAATTCTATTCCATACCTCATCATTAGTTATGTGATCTACCCATCTAATCTTCAGCATTTTTCTGTAACACCACATTTCGAAAGCTTTTATTCTCTTCTTGTCTAAACTATTTATCGTCCACGTTTCACTTCCATACATGGCTACACTCCATAGAAACACTTTCACAAACGACTTCCTGACATTTAAAGCTATACTCGGTGTTAACAAATTTTTCTTCTTCAGACGCTTTCCTTGCCATTGCCTACATTTTATATCCTCTCTACTTCGACCATCATCAGTTATTTTGCTCCACAAATAGCAAAACTCCTTTACTACTTTAAGTGTCTCATTTCCTAATCTAATTCCCTCAGCATCAACCGAGTTTTGCTTTTGTTGATGTTCATCTTATACCCTCCTTTCAAGACACTGCCCATTCCGTTCAACTGCTCTTCCAAGTCCTTTGCTGTCTCTGACAGAATTACAATGTCATCGGCGAACCTCAAAGTTTTTATTTCTTCTCCATGGATTTTAATACCTACTCCGAACTTTTCTTTTGTTTCCTTTATTGCTTGCTCAATATACAGATTGAATAAGATCGGGGATAGGTTACAATCCTGTCTCACTCCCTTCCCAACCACTGCTTCCCTTTGATACACCTCGACTCTTATAACTGCCATCTGGTTTCTGTAAAAATTGTAAATAGCCTTTCGCTCCCTGTATTTTACCCCTGCCACCTTCAGAATTTGAAAGAGAGTATTCCAATCAACATTGTCAAAAGCTTTCTCTAAGTCTACAAATGCTAGAAACGTAGGTTCGCCTTTCCTTAATCTTTCTTCTAAGATATGACGGCAGTCACTTTATATTTTTCTAGCCATTGGATATTCTCATCTGTCATAGTATCAAAGTTCAGTTCTACACTCTAACTTTTGTCAAAATCGTGACATTGCGTAGTTTCTGTTTTAATTTCTATCCTTTTATGAAAACACGTCCCTGTTCACTGTTGGCCAGATTAGTAAAATGGCTCAAATGGCTCTGAGCACTATGGGACTTAACATCTATGGTCATCGGTCCCCTATAACTTAGAACTACTTAAACCTAACTAACCTAAGGACATCACACAACGCCCAGTCATCACGAGGCAGAGAAAATCCCTGACCCCGCCGGGAATCGAACCCGGGAACCCGGGCGTGGGAAGCGAGAACGCTACCGCACGACCACGAGCTGCGGACAGATTAGTAAAAAACAAAAGAGAAAAAAGTAGGTTCGATGTGACAATTTTAAGTTGTTTTCGAATATCTTTTCGCGGTTTACGCTAACCGACCGGAGCAGTACTAGAAGTTGGCCCTTGCTCCTGCATTTCGCACAGAGACACAACATTCAGTTACCGCACTGTTGATAATGTACATACGACAGCAAATCTATGT
This sequence comes from Schistocerca americana, assembly GCF_021461395.2. Classification (NCBI taxonomy): domain Eukaryota; kingdom Metazoa; phylum Arthropoda; class Insecta; order Orthoptera; family Acrididae; genus Schistocerca; species Schistocerca americana. Next base: position 279,374,313 of record NC_060122.1, read on the forward strand.
GGCCGACGAATCACAACGCTTAGCGCCGGTGGACTACAGGGAGCGTATGTCAGCTTAAGGTGACTAAGTTCGTGACAGCCATTTTCTTTCTAGCAACAATGTAACGTGTGGTTACTGCATCATCTAAGAGCATTATAAAATACCGAGAAGACATTTGTTCTTGGGTACAGAGTAGGTGCTGTTTGGTTGTATTCTGAACTGGTATGTTGCGGCTCGCTTCCATCTTGGAGTGGCGTAGCGCATTTAACGGCAAAGTCTGATGGCGCCCCCCACAGTGGCCGGAGGACGTCACGGACCGCGGATATTGCACGGATTAACCGAGGGGTAGGGGGGTGGGGAGGGGACCGCCGTGATTTAATCTAAACGCTACACGCGACCAGGGATTGCGGTGCCCAATAAATCACGCCTCCTGTTTACAGCGACGCTATATAAGCGCGACACGGGAGGGGCCTAAACGTGAAAGGGTATCCAGTCGCTCTGTTTGTTTTCCTTTTTTTAAGGGACTAGACAGCTTACCCTGTAACTCAGGCCTGGGTGTGACGCATCTGCAGTGGCTGCTTATTTACCATTTAAACACACTTCTCTTTTATGGCCAGGAGCGTGGAGCATAAATTGTACACGCCTCGCCCTCGTTCATCCCTCCAAACAGCGTCGAGCCTACTTCGTGCGTTATTAACAATAAAACTAACACTTCCTGAAAGGAAAATCCAGGAGCTGGCAGCAGCTCCTCCCTTCCTTGGAGTTGTTGCTGGAAACGAATTCCGGCAAACCGGTGTCACCTATAACGAACGCAGTATATTGTCTGTAATACACTGACGGGGGAAAAAAAATTGCAACTCCAAAAAACAGTTAATAAAGAGTAATGATATTTCGGAAATACATTTGTCTAGGTAACATTTCTAAGTGATTAACGATGCAAAATCACCGGTTAATGTCAGCGCGAGGTAAGTCATTGTAAATGTGAAATGCTGGTACGAGGGTGAGGCAAATGAAAACCTTAAATATTTTTTTAAATATTATTTATTGTGCAGACGTGGTACAAAGCTGTATCACATCTCAACATAATCTCCCCCACGCTCAATGCAAGTCCTGCAGCGCTTACAAAGTGCATAAATTCCTTTAGAAAAAAATTCTTTTGGTAGTCCGCGCAACCACTCATGCACCGCGTGGCGTACCTCTTCATCAGAACAGAACTCCTTTCCTCCCATTGCGTCTTTGAGTGGTCCAAACATATGGGACAAGATCTGGTGAGTATGGTGGATGATGAAGACACTCAAAATGCAGGTCTGTGATTGCTGCAACTGTTGTAGAGGCAGTGTGGGGCCTCGAATTATGTTGCAAAAGGACACCTGCTGACAGAAGTCCACGTCGCTTTGATTTGATTGCAGGCTGCAGATGATTTTTTAGGAGATCTGTGTATGATGCACTGGTGACAGTGGACCCTCTAGGTATGTAATGCTCCAAAATGACGCCTTTTTCGTTCCAAAAGAGAGTCAGCATAACCTTCCCTGCTGATGGTTCTGTTCGAAACTTCTTTGGTTTTGGTGATGAGGAATGGCGCCATTTCTTGCTCGCTCTCTTCGTTTCCGGTTTGTGGAAGTGAACCCAGGTTTCGTCCCCGGTAACGATTCTTGCAAGGAAGCCATCACCTTCTCGTTCAAAGCGCCGAAGAAGTTCTTCACAAGCATCAACACGTCGTTCTATCATTTCAGGAGTCAGCTGCCGTGGCAGCCATCTCGCAGACACTTTGTGAAACTGGAGCACATCATGCATAATGTGGTGTGCTGACCCATGAATAATCTGTAAAAATGCTGCAATGTCATTAAGTGTGGCTTCAACTGCTGCAATGTTCTGTGGAGTCACAACTCGTTGTGCCTAACCTGGACGAGGAGCATCTTCCACTGAAGGCACACCATTTGTTAACTTCCTACTCCATTTGTAGACTTGCTGCTGTGAGGAACGTGTATCACCAAACTGAATCTTCATTCGTCGATGAATTTCTGTAGGTTTCACATCTTCACTACGCAAAAACCGAATAACAGAACACTGTTCTTCCCTGGTGCAAGTCGCAAGTGGGGCGGCCATCTTTATACTGATACTGCGACGGTATGTGTGCACGCTGTTTGTAGCAAGCTTACCAACTTACAGGAGATCAGGACGAAATTTAGATTTGTTATTACAAATTTAAGGTTTTCATTTGACTCACCCTCGTACGTTAATAACAGGTGTAACCGCTAGAATATTGAATGCAAGCATGCAAATATGGATGTGTTGCGTTGTACAGGTGCTGGATGTCAGTTTGTGGGATGGAGTTCCATATCTGTTGCTCTCGGTCAATATGTACATCTCCTTACAATACACCGCATGGTGCGTGGCGGAGGATATGCTCTACTACTATTAGCCGTTTCCTTTCCAGGTCCACTCGCAGACAGCGTGAATGGAAAACGGCTATCTATATGCCTCCGTATGAGCCCTAATTTCTCGTATCTTATCTTCGTGGTCCCCACGCGAAATGTGTATTGGTGGCAATAAAATCATTCTGCAATCAGCTTTGAATGCCGGTCCACTAAAATTTCTCAGTAGGGTTCTTCGAAATGAATGTCTTCTTCCTTCCACGGATTTCCACTTGAGTTCCCGAAGCATATCCGTAACACTTGCAAGCTGATCGAACCTACTGGTAACTAATCTAGCAGCTTGCCTCTGAGCTCAAATGGCTTTAAGCACTATGGGACTTAACGTCTGAGGCCCTAGACTTTTTTTATTTAAATTGATACAATACAAGTGTTATTACTACAGCTTATTCTATGGTTAGTTCTTTTAATCACACTATGGGCACTACTATTGTGTCTAGATTCTGTTACCCTATTTCTACTTACGGTAGTCTATTCTACCTGCAGCGTTACAGGTGCGCCAGCATTGTATAAACCTACGTTGTTGGCCGTGTTCACCGAGCTAATCCCGGTGAACATGCCCCTAGCACCGGCTATACTAGTGTTGCTATCCTAGCTTATCCTACATCTAACCTAATATTTAACCTAATGTCGAATCCGGTGAGTGTCTGAATCGGTAACAAAGGTGCACCCCCCCCCCCCCCCCCCCCACCTTAATCCCAGACGTGGCGGATTCCAGCCGTGAAGCCTCGGCTGAACGGGACAAGTGCACGGAGTCAAGTCAGTAGCAATGTGAGATCTTAATTGTTGTTCCTTAGGAATTCCTTTATGACTTTGTGTGAGATTTCGTTTGCCAATTTTTTCAAGATTGAGAAGTGGCCCTCATGCCTGAGCAGGTGGTACGTGTCATGGATGGGTAACTGTTGACGTAATTGCGCCGCTACGTCGTCGAAGAGGTGGCACTCATACACCACGTGTTCTGGGGTGCCTGGTGTGGCCTCACAGTCACACGCTGGTGTATCCCGTTTCCCGAACCGGCATAGGTATGCCGGGTAGGGTCCATAAACCCGTAAGAAAGTGCAGCAGTCCTCTTGAAGGTTTGAAATGTTTTAATTGCAGTCGCTTCCTCATACTGGGCAGTAATTCGTGTGTTCTGCGACCGGTTTCCTCATTGTCCCACTGTTCTTGCCAAAGATCTTCCCCCCTGCGTCTGATTTCCATTTTGTTCCCCACGTGAATCCCCAGTAGTTCGATTATTTTATACCTGTCTCCCTTTTTGACCCAGTACCATGTCGCTTGTTCTCTGATCTTTATATCGAGCGGACAGAGCCCCATTTGTACTGTTAGCGCTCCCCCCCCCCCCCCCCCCCCCGGAGTTGTTCTGTATGCCCCTACTGATCTCAGGAGCATATTTCGCTGCACTCTTCTTACAGCCATGGCAGGCATGACCCTCGTGAGCCTGTGGGCCCAGACTCCTGACCCGTATCCTACAATTGATGTCAAAATGCTGTTATGGTATAATTTTATTAGTTCTGGTGGCAGATGGAATAGTTTGTGTCCAATCGCTATCAGATTGTTGAGTAAACCTAACTAACATAAGGACATCACACACATCCATGGCCGAGGCAGGATTCGAATCTGCGACCGTAGCAGCAGCGCGGTTCCGGACTGGCCGGCCGAAGTGGCCGTGCGGTTCTAGGCGCTGCAGTCTGGAACCGCGAGACCGCTACGGTCGCAGGTTCGAATCCTGCCTCGGGCATGGATGTGTGATGTCCTTACGTTAGTTAGGTTTAACTAGTTCTAAGTTCTAGGGGACTAATGACCTCAGACGTTGAGTCGCATAGTGCTCAGAGCCATTTGAACCATTTGGTTCCGGACTGAAGCGCCTAGAACCGCTCGGCCACAGCGGCCGGCCCTCTGAGCTGCTTCGATGTCTTCTTTCAGTCCATGTGGTGCGGATCCCACACACTCGAGCAGCACTCAATACAGGGGCGGTTGATGTTGTCTGTGGATGATACTGGAGTTATCTTCCGATGGTGTCCTATATGTGTTCGACTGGAGACAGACCTACAGGTCGAGCAGGTCAAGACAACATGTTGACACTGTAGAGCATGTTGGGATACAACAGCGGTATATGGGCGAGTGTTTTCCTGTTGGAAAACACCCCATGGAAAGTTGTTCATGAATTCCAGCACAACGGGTCGAGTCACGAGACTGACGTACAAATTTTGAGTCACAGTGCGTGGGATAACCACGAGACTGCTCCTACTGTCATACGAAACCGCACTCCACATCATAACACCAGGTGTAGGTCGAGTGTGTCCAGCACGCAGGCATGTTGGTTGCAGGTCCTCAACCGCCTAGCTCATAAGGGACACCATCGGACGCAACTCCGGCGTCATCTACAAACAGCATTAACCGTCACTGTGTTGACAGGCATGGGACTCCATCCCACTAAATGGCTTCCAGCAGCAGCACAAAACAATGCATGCACGTTTTCATGCTTGTAATCAACTCAACTGGCCTTCTTCTAACCAACACACGACCATCACTGGAACCAGCTTTGATCAGAAAACACAACAGACCTCCACCCTGCCCTCCAATGACACCACTGAAGTTGCAAATGGCGGCGGTTTGGGGCCAATGGAATGCAGACTACAGGGCGTCTGGCTCGGAGCTGTCCTTGAAGTAACCAAACAGCAACGGTTTGTTGTGTCATTGTGGCGCCAACTGCTGCTCCAATAGCTGCTGCCCTCTCGGAAGTGTCACGTGGCCGTCCGAAGCGCGGTCTTCTCGCGACTGGTATTCTCTTGGCTGCCGCTGCCATCAGTCCTGTACAGTGGCTACTTTCCTGTCAAGTCTCTCTGCAATATCGCAGAAGGACGTCCAGCTTCTGGTAGGACTATTACACGGCAAACTCAGTGGCATGTTGCAAATGGTGTCTTTGTCGCCATAAAGGCATTCTTAATTAACATCAGCTTACCACCTCCAATCTCAAAGGTACCACGACCATTACAGCATGTGTTTAAAGCAAACCTGACTTGAATCCACATAGTGGCACTACTGGTGCCACTCCTATGTGACTGGCGCGAAATTTGAATAGACGTCATCTTTCAGATGCAGAAACACGCCTACCAACTTTCTTTTATGTCGCACAACAACCTCTTGCTCTTTCGATTTTTTCCCGTCAGAGTAGAATAAGAGAATTCTTTCTGAGCAATATCCCTCACGCTGAGCCAATAAATCAGTCACAAAAGACAGAAGACCACGAAACTTTCGTGTTCGTATATCGGGTGGAAGAAAACCGATACACAGTATTCGGCGATAGACTTTTATTTCACTGAGCTGCTGTCAGTGCAAAATGGCGGATGTGCAGCAGGAAGTAGGCGATGTCGGATATAGCAGCACGCTGATAACCAGCGCACTTTTGGATTCCAAGACACGCGCCACGTGGCTAATGCAAAGTCTGTTCTCACAAGCAAAATTATTGCGACAGTTCCCCAAGAGCGAATAGGGAAATGTCGGGTAGTGTGGGATACATAAGCTTTTTCTGCACTATATTAATTTCTGAAGGTTGTATTGGAACGCTCTTCACACTAAACGCTACTATGATACAATACTTGACAGAATTTTAAAACTCGATAGGATCATAATATATAGTTGGTTTTTTATATATATTTCCACCTTTTGTATATATTTGAAAGTTTAAATTTTTGGAGTGTTATCTCGGACAGCAAGCTGTAAAGCAAAAAAGTAATTTGTCACACAAAAACGTTGTAACTGGACCGTAAATGGTTATGAACTTTAAAGAAAAATAAATATACATCGTATTCATGAATCTGTTTACAGAGTTAACATCGATGAATGAGTACACTAACAGTCACGGTTCTTACAGACTGACCACGTAAACTGGTATAGGCATAGGTATTCAAATACAGAGATACGCAAACAGGCAGAATATGGCACTGCGGTCGGCAACGCCTGTATAAGACAAGTGTCTGGCGCAGTTGTTAGATCGGTTACTGCTCAGTTCCAATGGTAGGTTATCAATATTTAAGTGAGTTTGAACGTGGTGTTATAGTCGGTGCTCGAGCGATGGTACACAGCAAGTCCGAGATAGCGATGAAGTGGGGATTTTCGCGTACTACCATTTCAAGAGTGTACCGTGAAGCCGGCAGGAGTGGCCGAGCGGTTCTAGGCGCAACAGTCTGGACCAACACGACCGGTACGGTCGCAAGTTCGAATCCTGCCTCGGGCATGGATGTGTGTGATGTCCTTAGGTTAGTTAGGTTTAAGTAGTTCTAAGTTCTAGGGGACTGATGACCTCATCAGTTAAGCCCCACAGTGCTCAGAGCCATTTGAACCATTTTTTACCGTGAATATCAGGAATCCGGTAAAACATCAAATCTCCGACATCGCTGCGGCCGGAAAAAGATCCTGCAAGAACGGGATCAACGACGACTGAAGAGAATCGTTCAACGTGACGGAAGTGCAACCCTTCCACAAACTGCTGCAGATTTCAATGCTGAGCCGTCAACAAGGGTCAGCGTGCAAACCATTCAACGAAACATCGATATGGACTTTCGGATCCGAAGGCCCACTCGTGTACCCATGATGACTGCACGACGCAAAGCTTTAAACTTCGCCTGGGCCCGTCAACACCGATATTGTACTGTTGATGACTGGAAACATGTTGTCTGGTCGGACGAGTCTCGTTTCAGACTGTATTGAGCGGATGGACACGTACGGGTATGGAGGCAACCTCATGAATCTATGCGCCCTGCATGTCAGCAGGGGCTGTTCAAGCTGCTGGAGGCTCTGTAATGGTGTGGGGCGTATGCAATCTGATACGTCTAGATACGGGCTTGGCAATTCCTTCAGGACAATGCGGCACCCCACACGTCCAGAATTGCTACAGAGTGGCTCCAGGAACATTCTTCCGAGTTTAAACACTTCCACTGGCCACCAAACTGTGCAGACATATTATTGAGCATATCTGGTATGCCTTGCAATAAGCTGCTCAGAAGAGATCTCTTTCCCCCCCCCCCCCCACCCCCCCCACCCTCACCCCCGCCAATTCGTGCTCTTAAGGGGTTATGGACAGCCCTGAAAGATTCATGGTGTCAGTTCCCTCCAGCACTGCTTCAGCCATTAGTCGAGTCGATGCCACGTCGTGTTGCGGTACTTCTGCGTGCTCGCGTGGGTCCTACACGATATTAGGCAGGTGTACCAGCTTCTTTGGCTCTTCAGTGTAAGTTATATATCTTGAATCTGTTCACAGCGTTAACGCCGAAGAATGTATCACGGTGTTTATAGACTGACGATGTAATTGATATTACTATATGAGAACAGTGTCTAATTCATGGTTTTAGCATTTGACGACAATATTTATTTTAGGCTAATACGAAGCTGTGAATTGTTTACGAACATTATGATGACTAGTCGATCGAAACAGGCTTTGTAGATTTTACCAGCAGCTCAAGGCGGTAATATGGCATTTTTCAGACAGCTAGCAATTTGCGCACATGAATAACGAAACACACGTCATGAAGAATAAAAAAAAGAGTTTCGCCGTCTTAGGGAACTTTGTACCGGATGAAGCAAAGACCCATTAACATTTTGAAAATTCAATACTTCGCAGAATAATGTGGGTAGAGAGGTAAAAATTGACAAACACGCTTGAAATGACACGGGATTTTATCGAAACCAAAAAAGTGTACAAAATAACGAATAGATGGCGCTTCATATGAAGCAAAAGCAAAAAACTAGCATAAAAACTGATTTTTAGCAAAGACGATGTTCTTTGTAACAAATGCTCAGCATGTCGGCCGTCACTGATTAACAATACCTTTAGTCGAGGGACAATGTTGTGAACAGCACTGTACAGATTATCAGTATGTTCAAATGGTTCAAATGGCTCTGAGCACTATGGGACTTAACATCTATTGTCATCAGTCCCCTATAACTTAGAACTACTTAAACCTAACTAACCTAAGGACATTACACAACACCCAGTTATTTATCAGCATGTATGGTGAGAAATTTGCCGTCGGATGTTGTCTTTTAGCATCCCTAATGAGGCTGGAAGATCGCGGCAGACTTGTGACTTCCGGTAACCCCACAGCCAATGATAACACGTACTGAGGTTTAGGGACCTGGGAGGCGAAGTATGACGGACATGGCGGCTCGGTATGCGATCCTCACCAACACTGTGCGCAAGAGATCTTTCTCGTCTGTAGCAGTATGGGGTGGATACCCTCTCTCTATATAGCTTATTTTACAAAGAACTGTCATGCGGCGTCACTGACGGTTGCTGTCCATTGACAACATCTGTTGGCTAGTTTTTGCTCTCGTTTTTGGTTAATTGGTTGATTTTCCAAACAGCAAGTTCATCAGTGCAATCAGATTAGGGAAGGATGGGGAAGGAAATCGGCCGTGTCCTTTCGAAAGAACCATCCCGGCATTTGCCTGAAGTGATTGAGGGAAATCACAGAAAACCTAAATCAGGATGACCGGTCGCGGGTTTCAAACGCCGTCCTCCCGAATACGAGTCATGTCTGCTAACCACTGCGCCACTTCGCTCGGTCTCTTGTTTTTGGTTTCGATAAAATCCTATGTCGTTTCAGACGTGAGTGTCAATTTTTACCTCGCTATCTACATTATTCTGTGAATTAGTTGATTTTCAAATGTTAGCGTACTTTTGAGTCACCCTGTAGAAGAAAATTATGGACGGTCTAGTATGACGCTAGCAATTAGAATTTTCTTTTTCAGATTACGGCCCTTGTAAACATTACGTATTTTTGTGTGCTCCATTGCTATGCTCGTTGTTTTACGTATCGTATTTATGGAATTTTGTGTCGTTTCATATTTACGGAATTTTGTCTCGTTGCCCACTTCTACATTCCTGCAGAAGCACACAAATCGAGTGCCTCTATGTACACGCGTCATTTTTCAAACTGAAACGAAATAATATTTCGCTACTGCTCGGATTACGATATGGCGCTGCAATGCTGTCAGCGTGAGGGCGAGATAGCTATAGGAATGGCTCGGCCATACAAAAAAGTCTCCACCCTTGGTGGACAAATTTGACAGCAACTCGGAAAATAACTGCAACAGACTGCTCCATCATCAATATTACCGGGCCATCGGGCCATACCGCAGCATGGCTGTCTACTGCAGTCACATTACGTCCGTGTTGATATGAACAGTACTGCGGACAAACGTTTCCGCAAGTATGCCCCGTGAAAACGCATCTTCAGATTAGGTGGCTGGTCAGACCATTCTGTACGTGAGAAACGCAGCGTGTCGTGGACTACGAAACACTTCATTCGCAGCAACCCTTCTGGTAATACAAAGTCAAATAAAACACAAATCTGGAGTATCGGACGGGGTATTTGAACTCAGCTCCACACGTTTGTGAGTTCAATGCTGTAACCACTGCGCCCTCGTATTCCGCGAGACGGCAGCGGAAGTTTAGCCACTAGGGGAGTGCCTTGCAGTGTTGTCTTTCTGCGAAACTGGCCCGCTTTGTACTCACAGAAATTGGATGGCTCATCTCAAGAGCACTACGCGTCGCTCTGTGTCAGTGCTGAGAGATCGAGCAGGCACGGCTCGGAACTCGCGGGGCGTCTGCAGAGAAGTTCAAAGCGGACGCTTCCTTCTCCGTGGGTCACTATGTTCTGCCGAGTTTCCTCGGGTGTCCGCAGACGGTAGGAGGAGGCCGGAAGATGTCCTTTCATCAGCGGTGCCGGACGATGGACGGCCCTGTGTGTTGGTAAGACCGCGGCCGGATCCCATTTAATTAAGAGTCGGCGGGAACAGTAAAAGACAAAAGACGGCGCCGTCTTTTACGACGCGCGACGTCTGGACGGCGTCTGAAGGCGGAAGGGTTCGCCGAGGCGCTCCACCGGCCTCGGCAGCGGAGTCGGGGCGGTTGCGGGGGTGGCAGTGGGGGTGGGGAGCATTGATCTTCGTCCAGGGGCCGAGGCGACCGCCGTCCGGACTTCTGCAGGCAGGCGGCGTTCTTGACCCAGAGCAGAGACTTCACGGACGCGGCCGGCAACCGAGGATCTGGTTAGGGGTGTGTTGAACTGAGCCGCCAGCAGGCGGCCATACGGGGGTAGGAAGGTTATGACAGACCCCTAACTTGAAAGCGTTTATACTTCTACTATCAAGGGATGTGTGTGTGAAACCTTATCGGACTTAACTGCTAAGCGTACACACTGCTTAACCTAAATTACCCTAAGGACAAACACACACATCCATGTCCGAGGGAGGACTCGAACCTCCGCCTGGACCAGACGCGCAGTTGAAGGGATCGGTGGAACAAGTGGTGTCTCTTCTTTCAGACATGTCCGAAAGAACACATGGGCGAGACGGCCGTTGGTCCTTTCAGTGCAGATGCACAAACATGCCCAGACTCCTACAGGAATCAGTGATCGCTGCGAAGAGTGAGATTAATGAGCAGTGCACTATGTCAGACTGAGTTGTGTGTGGATAAGTTAGGAATTTGAGTCAGTCAGGAAGCGTGTCCAGATGGCCGAAGCGGCGCCGGCACGGTAGCTCAGCGTGTTCCGTCAGAGGGTCAGCTGCTCTCATCAACGATGAACTTGGACGGATGTCATCCCGAACAAATGCAACTAACAACAACGAACAAAATGAGATAAAAAAACGAAGGCGGTCAAGGCGACCGTTCCCGAGAAACTGAAGAATCAGGGTTCGTGTCCCTGTACGATATATAGTTCGAAACTTCCCTAAAAAAAAATGGCTCTGAGCACTTTGGGACTTAACATCTATCGTCATCAGTCCCCTAGAACTTAGAACTACTTAAACTTAACTAACCTAAGGACGTCACACAACACCCAGTCATCACGAGGCAGAGAACTTTCCCTATTGAATTCCTTCAATGCACACTAGCAGCTAATGTCGTTATTCCTTTGATCAATAATAGATGTTAGTCTGATCACGTAATCTGTTGCATTTTTCAGTAAACACGGAAGTGTTATTTGATAATTGTCAAAATGGTTCAAATGGCTCTGAGCACTATGGGATTTGACATCTGTGGTCATCAGTCCCCTAGAACTTAGAACTACTTAAACCTAACTAACCTAAGGACATCACACACATCCATGCCCGAGGCAGGATTCGAACCTGCGACCGTAGCAGTCGCGCGGTTCCGGACTGAGCGCCTAGAACCGCTAGACCACCGCGGCCGGCTGATAATTGTCACGTTCGGTCCTTATATGTGCTACTGAATAAAACCAATTTTATCGTGCGATTAGAGTTTCGTCTTTATTTTTTGAAAGTGGCAACGTTAGTAGCTGAGGTTCTGTATCAGTTGATTGGCGACTCCATAGTTTCCTGTGCACTACGACCAGATAACGGGTATACTTGAAAGGAGAGACAGCATTGGTCGTATATTTTTGTTTATTATCGCAAAATCGATTTTCGGTCACTTAGTCACTTAGTGACCAACTTCAGTGCTGTAATATATAACTTAAATTAGTAAGCACTGGTGTCAATAAGCTTACGGCGATCACATAGACTTCTGTATCAGTGCCCGCTTTGATGATTTTAAAGCCGTTCTTCTGTTTCCAGTCTTTGGAATTATCACTGGAACAGCACTGAGGAAATGAAAATAAGTTTTCTTCTGGTTTCAAAGCCGTTCTTTTGCTTCTAGTCTTCGGAATTATCGCTAGAACAGCTCTGACGATATGAACTTACATTTTCTTCAGGATGAAAACGAGAGTTCATATTCTCAGCACTGTGCTGCTGATAAATCAGAAGACTGGAAGCAGAAGAACAGCTTTGAAACCAGTAAACTACAGCTAAGAACCGTGCCAAAAGTAAAGGCGAAACGCGATGGCGTGATACAGTTGGTTTATTCAGTTGCACATAGAAGGACCCAACGTGAGAACTATCAACGTAATACGATGTACGTCATTGTTTTTCACACGTAAACTTTATTGTCAAAAACAAATACATCATAGTATCATGAACTATGAACCTTTCACTGTTTTTCGACACAGTCACTACCGATACTGAAACATTTATCGTAGCATGAAATCAGTTTGGACAACCCACTCTGGTAAAACTCGGTGTCCTGCGATGCTAGGAATTGTCTCACCGCCTGCTCCACATCAGCATTGGTTTTGAAATGACTTCCCGAGAGTGTTGGTTTCAATGTGGGAACAGGTGAAAGTCCGACGGGGCAAGATCGGGGCTTTAGGAAGGGTGATCCACTCTCCCCATCCGAAGCGACGAATCTGATCCTGTGTGAACCTCGCTGTATGTGGTATTGCTTTGTCGCCCAAGAGCAGAACACCTTCATTCAGGAGCCCTGGTCTCTTCCGCCAAATGGCAGACCTGGGTTTGGTGAGGGTGTCGCACTGACGGTCCTTTGCTGGAGGAAATTATGGAGAATTCCACCTTCCGCGTCCCGGAACAGTGTGGTCATAACCTTTCCTGCGGAGGGTGACACTTTGAATCTTTTCCCTCTTTGATGAATTGGGATGCTTTCACCCACTGTGGTGACCATGGTTTCTGGGTTAAAGTGGTGTATCCATGTCTCACCGTCTGTGATGATACTGCGCAGGAACCCATTACCCCCGCACGCGTGCCGCATCAAGTGATCGAGGCTGATTCCTATTCTTGCACTCTTGTGATAGGGGGTCAGAGTTCTCGGTACCCATCTTGCAGACACTTTTGAGCAACCCATGGAGTGTGTGATGGGCCTGAGCAATGCCAATACGTAATGTGGACAATTCTGACATCGTTATTCGCCTGTCTGCTAACACCGAGTCCTATACTCCATAAATGTTGTTTTCTAATTTGAGTGCGTGGCGTCTGTTGCTTCGAAAGAACAGACCCCACGCAGATCCCGCAGCTGTGAAACATTATATGTAAATTGAATGCGGGTCACTGGTGTCAGCTGCAGTGGGACATTAAACGGAATCAGAGGCAGCGAGCGACCGGATCGGGATTCGAACCCAAGACCTCCTACTAGGCAGGTGCGGTACCCACTGCGCCATCCGGGACACAGCATTATCGCAACTGCACGGACTATTTTGGTACGCCTCACGGCCGATCGACACTCCCAGAGAGCGCCACGTGTCCTCCAAGATCACCCGATCTGCCCGTCTGTGATTATTTCTTGTGGTCTCTGTTTATGTGCCTCTGTTACCAACAACCATGAATGAACTGTGACATCTCGTAATTACAGCTGTGGAAGCCGTAACTCAAGACGTTCTCGCTTAAGTGTGGGAATAATTTGAATACCGCATTGATACATGTCGTCCATCTCAAGGGGGGCGTATTGGTCACCTATGAAAAGCTATGAAAAAAAAAAAAAAAAAGCTTTGTGAGTTTCCCGTTCATCAAAAATGAAAATTCATTGTATATGTTTATTAGTTTCAGAAACACAGACGTGCCGAATCGGATGATTCTTTTTGATACACACTGTATAAGATCATTGTAAATCAGTCATTCTCCAAGACAGTATACCAGTTTTTGCAATAGAGCCTTATCGTGGTTGGATTTTATAGGGAGTGTTGAGCGTCAGGGAGACTAGAATATTCCCACTCTTTTACAAAGTCTCAGTTTTACTTAATAGAAAATCTAGGAAGTTTTGGTTTTACGTTAAATCGATAAACAGATCGAAGCCATCTGCCCAGACACTCTGCGACCATAACGGCAATGAAACGTAGGACAAACAGAGAAGGCCGAAATACTAAATGTCTCATCCAAAACTGTTTCGCACAGCAAGACAACACTACAGTTCCTCCCTTAAATCGTCGCATATATGAAGATATGACAGACAGCGAGTTAAGCGACCAGGGGACAGGAAAGCAAGTGAAATCGTTTAACAAAGGAAATGCCACTGGACCTGACGAGATACCAATTCGATTCTAAATAGAGAATGCGAAGGAAGTTGCCTCCCTTCTAGCAGCAGCGTACCGTAGGTCTCCTGAGGAGCGGAGCGTTCCTAAATATCGGAAAAAGGGAAGGTAATTCCCTTTTTCAAGTAGGATCGTCGAACAGACTTCAAAAACTATAGGCCTATGTTTGTGACATCGATCTGTTGTAGAATTTTGGGACATGTTTTATGCCTGCATATTATGACATTCCTCGAAAACGGAAATCTCCTCTGTATGAATCAATATAAAACTACAACTAAACTACGTCCGAACAGGCCTTGGAAGGACCAACGGTACCGACCGGCCGCCGTGTCATCCTCGACCCACAGGCGTCACTGGATGCAGATGTGGAGAGGCATGTGGTCAGCACACCGCTCTCCCGGCCGTATGTCAGTTTACGAGACCGGAGCCGCTACTTCTCATTCAAGTAGCTCCTCAGTTTGCCTCACAAGGGCTGAGTGCACCCCGCTTGCCAACAGCGCTCGGCAGACCGGATGGTTGCCCATCCAAGTACTAGCCCAGCCCAACAGCGCTTAACTTCGGTGATCTGACGGGAACAGGTGTCACACTGCGGCAAGGCCGTTGGCCTGTAAGAATCAATATGAGTTCAGAAAACAACGATCGTATGAAACCCAGGTCGCTCTGTTCGCCCACGTGAGTCAAAAAGCAGTAGGTACAAGCGCCCACATAGATGCCGTGTTCCTAGATTCCCGTAAGGTGTTTGATAAAGTTCTGCACTGCCATCTAATAAACAAAATATGAGCGCAGGGAATATCTGACCAAATGTGTGACTGGACTAGAGAATTTCTAGGGAACAGAGCACAGAACAGACGTAGCTTTTGCTCACCTAGTTTAAATTTATCACATCCTAAGTGGGCACATTTTACCTAGTAATGAGCATCTGAGCGAGTGGTAGCTCACGAACCCCGAAGACGTTTACGGATTACCGCATTTTAGCGCGTGCAAGTGCTTGAGTTTGCACGCGTACGACCTGATCGGCGAACTTCAAAGCTAATTAAATCGTAAACAGTGCAACGTATCAAATTTTTTTCTTGATGATTATTACTCATCAGAACCTACCCTTTGATACCAACTTTTCAAACTGTAAATGAACAACCTAGTAGATGACGTCGGAGGTTCCATACAGCTTTAGAGGGATGATGCTGTTGCATACAGAGAAGTCGTCACGCTAGAAAAGTGTAGCGAAAAATAGAAAGATTTGCAGAGGATGGAGGATTGGAGCGGGAAGTGACAATTGACTTTAGACATAAACAATGTAACGTATTGCGAATACATAGACAGAAAGACTCTTAATTGTATGATTACATTATTCCAGAACAATCACTGGAAGGAGTTACTCCCAAAACGTACCTAAGAGTACGTGCACGGGATGATTCGAAGTGGAACGACCACATAAATTTAATCGCGGGAAAGGCAGAAAAAAAATGTTCAAATGTGTGTGAAATCCTATGGGAATTAACTGCTAAAGTCATCAGTCCCTAAGCTTACACACTACTTAACCTAAATTATCAGCCGGCCGTTGAGGCCGAGCGGTTCTAGGAGCTTCAGTCTGCAACCGCGCGACTGCTGCGGTCGCTTGTTCGAATCCTGCCTCGGGCATGGATGTGTGTGATGTTCTTAGGTTAGTTAAGTTTAAGTAGTTCTAAGTTCTAGGGGACTGATTACCTCAGATGTCAAGTCCCATAGTGCTCAGAGCCATTTGAACCACATTGCTCGTCAGTCTGAGATCCGTACCAGACTGGGCTGATAGGGGAGTGCCAAAGAAGAGCGGCACGTTTCGTGACAAGTCCAAGTCACAGTAGTACACAGTGTATCGTCCTCCACACACCGTGAGGTGGCTTGCGTGATATGGAAGTAGATGTAGTCAAATACATGTTTGTGAAGAAAGCTGGATTTGCAGTCTAGAATTTTTGTTTCTATAACCTTTTACAGGAGCGGACACTTCAGGACGCGGCGGTAAAACGTGATATTAACATCTGCAGGGCTTGCAAGGGGATCCGCTCGGAGTGCGCGTGACACGTTCTCGCGGCTGCCAAAGGGCGACCAGGGGCTCACCCTCCCCTGCTTCACGCTCTCCTCTCTCTCTCGTTCTAATTCGTCCCCCGCAGCTGGCGAGCGCCGCTTTTAATGTTTGTACAGCCTTTGTCGCGGCCGGGCCCTTCGCGCGTGGCGCGAGCAATGAATTGAAAATCCCGCTGTTTTACGGCGGTCGGCGGGGAGCTTTAACACTCTCCAGGCGCCGTTACGTCGCCCGCTCCCACGCAGCACGCCCACCACAGATTGCAGAGGCGCCTCCCACACCTGCAACCCCGGCTGCGTCTGCGGCTCTGTCCAAACAATGGCTGTCTGCGTCCCAGCTCCCACCGCTGCAGCAAGCGCAGTCGCGCGCGCTCCTACTCACAAAGGCTCCCGCCGGGACCACGGATTACCACCGCTTCCTTTTACTTTCTTTCATCTTCAATATGTCTCGACTGCAAGTTTATCTACAAGCGGGAGCCACTGTGGTCTGTGTGGGGAAGAGTACCACGGTTTGCATACCCCCTTCCGTCTCATCAATTACCTAACTCTCAGCGAATTATGAGAAATCTGCACTGAAGAGCCAAAGAAGCTAGTACACCTGCCTAATATCGTGTAGGGCCCCCGCGACCACGCAGAACACTAGAGATGCCTTCTAAACAGCACGTTGCAAGGCATCCCAGATATGTCCATTAATGTTCGTGTGTGGGGAGTTCGGTGGATAGCGAAAGTGTTTAAACTCAGAAGAGTGTTCCTGAAGCCACTCTGTACCAATTCTGGACATCTAGGGTGTCGCATTGTCCTGCTGAAATTGCCCAAGAATGCACAATGGACATGAATGGATGCAGCTGATCAGACAGGATGCTTATGTGCCTGTCACCTGCCAGAGTCGTATCTAGACGTATCAGGGGTCCTATATTACTCTAACTGCACACGCCCCCCTCCATTACAGAGCCTCCAACAGCTTGAACAGTCCTCCGCTGGCATTCAGGATCCATGGATTCATGAGGTCGTCTCGATACACGTACACGTTCATCCCCTCGACACAATTTGAAACGAGACTCGTCCGATCAGGCAACATGTTTCCAGTCATCAGCAGTCCAATGTCGGTGTTCACGGGCCCAAGTGAGGTGCAAATTTTAGTGTAGTGCAGTCGTCAAGGGTACAGGAGGGCCTTTGGATCCGAAAGCCCATATTATTGTGTCTCACTATTTAGAGGCACAAAACGCGTGGGTGTTTTCAGCTCGTTACTGAATGCAAATAAGTAGGAGGCCGAGTTGATAAGAGCGGAAGGAGTCCAGGTTGCAATAATATGCGGTGCGGCACACTGTTAGAGAGAAGGATTATTATTCAAGAAACACATAGTACAATCAAATTACTTATCTGCAGTAGTTCGTAGGACTGCAGATGTGGCTATAAACTGACGATCTCGTTACATGGTATACCATGAACTAATACACATATTCTCAGGGACTAAGCCTGATGGGCTCTCCTCAGAAAATCAATGCAAACATTACCGAACTGGCTGAGGGCCGATTATGAAAGTGCGTCCGCCTCGGTTTGGATCCAGCTAAGACGTGAATGAGGCACACTCCAGTTCCGTCGAGCTGCACAGCCCGCTAGAGTGTTCTGTGCTCGGCAGACGGCGGGCTGCCAACCTTGTGGTTCAAATGGCTCTGAGCACTATGGGACTCAACTGTTGTGGTCATAAGTCCCCTAGAACTTAGAACTACTTAAACCTAACTAACCTAAGGACAGCACACAACACCCAGCCATCACGAGGCAGAGAAAATCCCTGACCCCGCCGGGAATCGAACCCGGGAACCCGGGCGTGGGAAGCGAGAACGCTACCGCACGACCACGAGATGCGGGCGCCAACCTTGTGTTGGCGCGGCGTTGTAGAAGTTCAAAATGGTTCAAATGGCTCTGAGCACTATGGGACTTAACACTTGAGGTCATCAGTCCCCTAGAACTTAGAACTACTTAAACTTAACTAACCTAAGGACATCACACACATCCATGCCCGAGGCAAGATTCGAACCTGCGACCGTAGCAGTCGCATGGTTCCGGACTGTAGCGCCTAGAACCGCTCGGCTACCGCGGTCGGCGTTTAGTAGTATCTGTGGCAATGATACTACACATATCGATAATGTTTCGTTGAATGGTTCGCACGCTGACACGTTTTGATGGCCGAGCATTGAAATCTGTAGCAATTTGCGGAACGGTTGCACTTCTGTCGCGTTGGACGATTTTCTTGAGTCGTCGTTGGTTCCGTTCTTGCAGGATCTTTTTCCGGCCTCGGCGTTTCCGGAGGTTTGAGGTTTGCCGGATTCCTGATATTCACGGTAGAGTCGTGAATTGGCCGTACGGGAAAATCAGCACTTCATCACTATCTCGGAGATGCTGTGTCCCACCGCTCTTGCGCCGATTATAATACCACGTTCAAACTCACTTAAATCTCGATAACCTGCCACTGTAGCAACAGTAACCGATCAGACAACTTTGCCAGACACTTGTTGTCTTATATAGGCGTTGCCATCAGCAGTGCCGTATTCTTCTTGTTTACATATCTCAGTATTTGAAAACGCATGTCTGTACCAGTTTCTTTGGCGCTTCGGTGTAGTTTTGATCAGTACTGTGGGCCACTTCTTTTTTTAACACACTGTATGTCTGCAGACCTAACAAGATGTGTCATTCTGTTTAGACATCTTGTTGTGACATCCTTCCCAGCACGTACCAGAGGCGTCCCGCCTGGTACCAGAGCGCGGGTGCAGAGAAGTGGACGGCACGGTCGCGCGGACTGCAGGCAGCTGCTCCTACACGTGCGCCCCGCGGAAGACTTTCTGGCTTCGCCTCGGGCTGCCGTATATCATGGCGGAATTTTAAAAAGCGCCCTGCCGGCTGGCAGCGATCCGCTCTGCCCGCCCGCCGTCAACAAAAAAACTCTTATTGGTATTTATAACCGCACAATCCGGGGTCCGGGCTCCGCCATATATATCGTGGCCGATGAGCGATGCCGGAGCGGCGCGGACGGCGCGGGCCATCCATCAGACGGCAGCTGACGCCTCCATCACCAGCCGCCCCCGCCGTCCGTGCAGGCGGCCAGGTGACACACGGCACGTCATCGTAGTCATTATCATCATCACCGCGGTCATCGCTGGTACCGTTTGTGCAACTACGGCCGCTCAACAGGTTACAGGCACTGTCTACCCTCGTATAGTACCCACTCACAGGCCGGCCGAAGTGGCCGTGCGGTTAAAGGCGCTGCAGTCTGGAACCGCAAGACCGCTACGGTCGCAGGTTCGAATCCTGCCTCGGGCATGGATGTTTGTGATGTCCTTAGGTTAGTTAGGTTTAACTAGTTCTAAGTTCTAGGGGACTAATGACCTCAGCAGTTGAGTCCCATAGTGCTCAGAGCCATTTGAACCATTTTTTTACCCACTCACACTAAGTTCACACGCGACACAACTTCCGGAAGTCGAAAACCGTATTCCGGAAACAGTTTTCCGCTCTCACGTTTACATGTTAAGGAGTGGAACAAGTTTGCCAGATCTCTCAAATATGGGGTCTGGAAATAAAATATTTCTATTTCTGATTTAGTCAGCACAATGACTGGCGCTCTCTTCGATCGATTATTAGAGGTTGACTTCATGCTCAGTCAAATACTTCTGCTTCCCATTCACTGCACAAAAAGTTACTCCGTACGTTTGAGCTGAAAATTTTTGAAAACAAGACGTTACCTGACAACCCAAGAACGTTACAGAAACGATTCAGAAACAATCGACGGTGGAAGTGGTAATCCGTGAACTAGAACCGCATTCCAAGCATCGATATTGGAGCGTTTAGGTGACCAACCAGAAAGGGTATTGGGAAATCGATTTATGAAATCCGGCTTTGGGAGCCACACGCAAATATACTGTATGATGACTAGATGCAGTTTCAGTACTTTCCGCCTTTCGCTGGACACACTTGACATTCAAGCCGAGGTGTTACAGTAAGGTGGTAAGTTTTAATCTGCCAGGAAGTTTCATATCAGCGTACACTCCGCTGTAGAGTGAAAATTTCAATCAAGATAGTCGAAGATATTCAGTTACATCTGCATACACACCCTGCAAGCCAATGTGCACTACGTGACGCAGGGTATTTGAGAGCAATCTTAGCTACTCACTTTTGTATTTTATTAGCGTATTCAGGAAGGGAAAAATGAATGTCTAAATGAGGCTAGGTGTACCCTGATTTCTTTTCTACAAGCACTTGATGGTCTGTGGCGGAGGGTACTTTGCGTGCTAGTGACAGTTCCATCTCCCCTGTGTTCAAGTCGCGAATGGTGCCCAGGAGGAACAAATATTTATAACAGTGGACGTATGAATTGAAAAACTCCTTCACTCACAGCTTTTCGTGTTTTATTGAGTACATGATCCATTTCTGACCCTGTGGGTCCATCATCAAGTGTAGTTTCTCTTAATACATGCTTTATTTTTAGTCTTGAATGAGTTGAAAGAAAAAAAAAATTAGGCATGTATTAAGACGAACTACACCCGATAATGGACCCGCATGGTCCAAAATGCATCGCGTACTGCATAAAACATGAAAATCTGTGACTGAAGGCGTTTCTTAATTCATATTTCCAGTGTATTGAATACAGTCACGTTTGACGCTGCAAAGTTTGGAAAAAATTAAAAATAATATATTTATAAGCTTCAGTGTGAGTTCAGATCTAATTTTACCTTCATGGCCTTTTGGCGAGACACGGGTGGAAGCAATTTATCGGCTGACATTTCTAGGAATGTAGGCTTACGCTATTTTTACCACCACAGCACGATTACAACAGTTTTTGTGACGTCAGCCACTCGCGCACAATAAAAGAGCTTGCTCTGCTGTTCTTTGCATATTCTCTATTTCCTCTATCAATCCTATCTGGTATGGATCCCTTATAAGCCACCTCCTTTATTCACAGACTGTATTTCCTTAGAATTCTTCAACTGGATCTGTCTACTATATTCCGTATGGGTGAATGGATTTCTGTGATAGTTCCATTTCAAAGCGCTCCGTCTGCGAACTGCCAAATATTTAACGTATGTGGCTGCTTCCAGTGATTGTCCGGTAATCGTGTAGTCATAGAATAATTGAAGTTTCTGACTATTTACGAGCAATATGTTACATCTGTTTATGGAGTGGGGCAATTGCCAGTCCCAATCGTTGTTTGCATAATCCATATTGATTGTTACAGAGGAGATTTCCGGTCTCCAGTACGTCACAATGTATGGCATAAATCGTGTTATAGCACTCTACAACAGATTGACGTCATCGGTTTAGGTCCATATATATGTGCGTGTGTTCCACGACGCTTCTTGAAAACGGAAATCACCTGCGTGTTTTTCGAATTTCTAGGAATTAGTGTTGCGCTCTACCCAAATTTTGGTTCGGTGGTTTTGGTACACTATATAAATGACGTACTAGATGGTCCGATTAGCGGTAGTATTGGTAGCATTGGTAGGGAAAGCAATATAAATGAATGTGTAAAAGAAAAACTGGGAACCGACGACTTTCTTGTTTGTTTGTTTTGCACGTAATTAGAATCACACATCATTTAGTATTAGTCCATTGTGTATTTTAAATCCTACCAGAATATACACTACTGGCCATTAAAATTGCTACACCAAGAAGAAATGCAGATGAAAAACGGGTATTCATTGGACAGATATATTGTACTAGAAGTGACACGTGATACATTTTCACGCAATTTGGGAGCATAGATCCTGAGAAATCAGAACCCAGAACAACCACCGTAATAACGACCCTGATACGCCTGGGCATTGAGTCAAACAGAGCTTGGATGGCGTGTACCGATACACCTTCAGATCCAGCTTCAACACGATACCACAGTTCATCAAGATGGTGACTGGCGTATTGTGACGAGCCAGTTGCTCGGTCACCATTGACCAGACGTTTTCAATTAGTGAGAGATATGGAGAATGTGTTGGCCAGGGCAGCAGTCAAACATTTTCTGTATCCAGAAAGGCCCGTACAGGACCTGCAACATGCGGTCGTGCATTATCCTGCTGAAATGTAGGGTTTCGCAGGGATCGAATGAAGGGTAGAGCCACGGGTCGTAACACATCTGAAATGCAACGTCCACTGTTCAAAGTTCCGTCAGTGCGAACAAGAGGTGACCGAGACGTGTAACCAGTGGCACCCCATACCATCACGCCGGGTGATACGCCAGTATGGCGATGACGAATACACGCTTCCAATGTGCGTTCACCGCGATGTCGCCAAACACGGATGCGACCATCGTGATGCTGTAAACAGAACCTGGATTCATCAGAAAAAATGACGTTTTGCCATTCGAGCACCCAGGTTCGTCGTTGAGTACACCATTGCAGGCGCTCCTGTCTGTGATGCAACGTCAAGGGTAACCGCAGCCATCGTCTCCGAGCTGATAGTCCATGGTGCTGCAAGCGTCGTCGAACTGTTCGTGCAGATGGTTGTTGTCTTGCAAACGTCCCCATCTGTTGCCTCAGGGATCGAGATGTGGCTGCACGATCCGTTACAGCCATGCGGATAAGATGCCTGTCATCTCGACGAGGCCGTTGAGATCCAGCACGGCGTTCCGTATTACCCTCCTGAACCCACCGATTCCATATTCTGCTAACAGTCATTGGATCTCGCCCAACGCGAGCAGCAATGTCGCGATACGGTAAACCACAATCGTGATAGGCTACAATCCGACCTTTATCAAAGTCTAAAACGTGATGGTACGCATTTTTCCTCCTTACACGAGGCATCAGATCAACGTTTCACCAGGCAACGCCGGTCAACTGCTGTTTGTGTATGAGATATCGTTTGGAATCTTTACTCATGTCAGCACGTTGTAGGTGTCGCCACCGGCGCCAACCTTGTGTGAATGCTCTGAAAATCTAATCATTTGCATATCACAGCATCTTCTTCCTGTCGGTTAAATTTCGCGTCTGTAGCACGTAATCATAGTGGTGTAGCAATTTTAATGGCCAGTAGTGTAGTGTTAGAGTTTATGCCCTGCAAAGTGTGAAAGCCACCTACCTTGTACTTCAATGAATGTTCTGTGGTAGGCGGTTTGCTTTCTAATACCTTGGATTTTGGGTGCTAGACTCGCTTTCGCGAATACAGTGCCTCTCATTCAGGCCCATAGGTTTGCACTCACTTATTTGTATGTCTGTTTCTTGCATTTAATATCTACACTCTCTATCAGACGATATAATCTACGGCTGATTAAGAGTGCAGCAGTACAGCCAGTGCGGCGGCAGCTGCTGTTTTGCTGCGGGACGTTCTGTCATTTGGCGAGCGCCAACAAGTGTCCCACTTCATTTATAACGTGAGTGAGTGGGCGAGAAGGCGGTGCTCGAGTGCGCGAGTGAGCGTGCGAGGAGGCGGCTTTGTGAGGCGCGGGGCGGCGCTGGCTCAATCACGGCCGCCGGCGGATCAGGGAAGACCTTGCAGTGCCCGCGCCCCCTCTGTGGCAGGGGCTGCCGGCCGCAGTGAGAGGCCCCGGCCAGGCCAGCAAAAAGGGCCGCCTCACGGCTCACGGCTGACGGCTGACGGCTCCTGCTGAGTAATTCGCTGTCAATGCTGGCGGCAAAGGCGCTACGAGCGTCCCACGAGGCTATGCGGGCTCACACCGAACCACTAGAGCCTTACTCCATCAAGTCTCGTGTTGTGCCATCGCGTAATTCAGTTACCGCAGCTTGGTTTCTTTTCACAGGCGCTCTGTTGGGTCAGTATCACAGGGTTCCCTTCACGAAATGAACAAAATTGCCAAGTAAAGCTGTAGTTCAAAAATGGCTCTAAGCACTAAGGGACTTAACATCTGAGGCCATCAGTCTCCTAGACTTAGAACTACTTAAACCTAACTAAACTGAGGACATCACACACATCCATGCCCGTGGCAGGATTCGAACCTGCGACCGTAGCAGCAGCGCGGTTCCGGACTGAAGCGCCTAGAACCGCTCAGCCACAGAGGCCGGCTAAGGCTGTAGTTTTATGTTTATGTAGTATTCTACCTAGTGGCAGGTCCATGTCTTCGTACGGAGAATTTCTGATTCCACTGTTCCCTGTCTTCAGCTTCTTCCTTCAGTCTGTTGTATCTCCTTCCATCTTTATGTCATCCAGATGTTGAATTCTTCTTCTTCCTCGTCCTGCGTTTCCTCTGAGTTTCCCTTCGATGACATCATGTAGCCGGCCACGGTGGCCGGGCGGTTCTAGGCGCTTCAGTCCGGAACCGCGCTACTGCTGCGGTCGCAGGTTCGAATCCTGCCTCGGGCATGGATGTGTGTGATGTCCTTAGGTTAGTTAGGTTTAAGTAGTTCTAAGTCCTAGGGGACTGATGACCTCAGATGTCCCATAGTGCTCAGAGCCATTTGAAACATTTTTTGACATCAGTATGAGTCCCTCGTGTCAAAGTACATGTCCAATCCAGTTGGCCTTTCTCTGAAGAATTGTACGCAGAATACTTTTCTCCTACTATTCGTCGTACTTCCACATTTTTTAGGCGATCTGTCCACTTGATCTGCAACACATGATGAACAATGTGGTGGAAACGGGAAGAAAATACGGCATAGGAATCAACTGGAGAGATCGGAGACTTACAAGGAACTTTTACCTGGGACAAAGGGTAAAGGTACGACTCAACTATGGAGAAACGAACAGTGTGGAAATAGGAAGGGGAGTGAAAATGGTTCAAATGGCTCTGAGCACTATGCGACTTAACTTCTGAGGTCATCAGTCGCCTAGAACTTCGAAATAATTAAACCTAATTAACCTAAGGACATCACACGCATCCATGCCCGAGGCAGGATTCGAACCTGCGACCGTAGCGGTCGCTCGGCTCCAGACTGTAGCGCCTAGAACAGCACGGCCACTCCGGCCAGCGGAAGGAGAGTGAGACAGGGATGTTGTCTGTCGCCAAGTCTCTTTAACCTGTATGGAGAAATGCTGGCGAGAGAAGCGCTTAAAGGATGCGGAAACTTCAAAGTAGGAGAACGTCTCATCCACACCAAGTATGCAGACGACCTGGTAGTGCTCGCCAAAAATCACAGACAGCTGCAATACATGATGAACAATTTGGTGGAAATGGGAAGAAAATACGGCATGGAAATCAACACCGGAAAATCAAAAGTGATCTGCATATCAAAACGTGAGAAACACTTGAAGATAACTGTTGACAATCCGGAACTGTAAAATCTGAAGCAGTTCAAGTACCTGGGAAGTTTTATCACAAAGGATGCCCACAGCACCAACGAAATCCGAGCAAGAATCGCCATGGCCAAAGCTGCTTTCAACCAGAAGATGACTCTGCTGACCAGCAAGTTGAGTTTGGCATTCAGGAAAAAACTGATAAAGTGCTACATTTGGAGCATTGCACTGTATGGAACAGAGGCATGGACCATGAGAAAGAAGGAAATCTGTAGTACCGGGTGGTTATAATTAACGTGCAGCTACTCACAGACATCTAGTGTGGGCCGCAATTATCGTGTAGCAGCGATACTTGTTAGGTATTCTAATGCGTTAATGCGAAATCGATTTACGCCAGAAAAAGATTAGTTCCAATTTGGACCACCAGGTGCAAATATGGCGCTGCGAATGCAAGAAAGACGTGTTACGACCAGGACATGGGCAGAAAAGACCGAACAAGTGAGAAAGGCATAATATTGATTGTATTACTAACCACCGTTTACACAATTTGTTCAGTACGAGCAACAGAGACGTCAACAAGAAGATGGATCCGCAAAATGATGTAGTCAACAGTTGCTCGCACCAGTACCAGTGGAATCTGAGCAACGTGTTCCTGTACACTGGCCTTCAGTTCACGTAGAGACCAAACGTGTCCCTGGTAAACGCATTCTTTTAGTCATCTCCATACCCGAAAGTCACATGGATTCAGATCAGATGATCTTGCAAGCCAGGTATCTGGAAAACCTCTGGAGATAAGACGCTCGTGGAATGTGGTATTCAGCTGATCTTTCACTGGGCGAGCGACAGGAAAAGTGGTTTCCATACGCGTGTTGTGTCCCGATAAGTCGCCATTTTACCTTTTTGCAAAAGATGCAAAGTGTCGACTGTACCACGGCCCAGTGACACGTTTAACCGCAGTATGTGGAGAGTATAGTTCAGACCAGAAGTCATTCCGTCATGATTTGGCGTGTTTTCACACCACGAAATGGGCCACTTATTGATGTTTCTAAGGTATTTGTGTCAACATTCTCGATGACTAAGTATTTCCCTTTTTTCTATGTCTTCATAACGTGTACCATGTTCACACTACCATCTTCCAAGAAGAAAACAGCCACGTTTTGAGGACTCCTTGCATCCGTTCCTAGTCTGACGAATAATCAGGAACCCTATCACACCTCGACTAGGCCAAAAAATCACCTGATCTCAATCCCGTAGAAAAGTCTCGGACGCAATACTGGCGTAAGGATGTGACTAATTTGTTGTACTTGTCAGCTTGCAAAGTAGGAATCACATGTTGTACAAGGAGGCTCGATAATATGCTGACGTCACAGTACGCCTGACAGGCTCTCTGGGTGTATTCTTGCAAAGAAGAGCGGACCGAAAATAAAGGCGCTTGTGAAACTACACCACACAGACACATACGGCAAGTGAAGTGACTTGTCATGCACAACACGCGGTTTAACAGTACCCAAAATTCGGCAGTTCTGTGTATGCACTGCACCCTTTAGTGTGAAATGTACGTAGTCACTCCATAGGATATTTCCCGGCCACATGTCGGCAACTTTGATCCGTGCCAGAAAGCGAAGATCAGATTCAGAACGTTGTTGCGGATCCTAAGCTTTCAGTTGCTGCGCCATCTGGATCTTGTACGGACACCAGTGTAAAACAGACCGCTAAACGTTCCGTGTCGGTGACAATGGGATGGACAATTCTCGTGACTCTGTATCGGGGTACATGCAGCACCGTTAGTTACAGAAGCAGCAACCTCGTGAATAACTTCCACCGGGATAGGATGTCTACCTCTTTCAGGTGCTCACTCGTATTTTCGAATTTCATCCTCGTCTTCTTTGAACCGTTTAATGACATCGGAACTCTTCTGAGACCTTTCAGTCGGTGATACTATCTCAACGCAGCACGTAAAATAGTTTCACTAACAGCGCAGTCTCTCTTCTCCAGAGCCATACTGTTCACTCCCGTTATGGCTTATCTCTCAGTGGGATGTCCAACAACTCTATCAATCAATGGCAAGTCGAATAATGGCTTGTATAAGGGAGCCACAGGTGTATCAACGCGCTATTGACTTGCTCAGTTTGTGAAGCTCTTTCTCTTGAATAAGCGGTCCAATTTTTTCTGAAGTTGGAATCATGTATTTGTCTGTACATGTACATTACATCTACCGTCCCATCGGATAATTCCTTGGTGTTGCGTGTTTTTATTTATTTATTTATTTAGTTTCCGTGCGAATTTCACACTGACCCCTTGCCTAAACGTCGGTGCTCATATACCCGCGTCGGAGTCGCACTGGCTTGCATATGCGCTGCAGCAACGACCTCTATCGGAATTTTTTTGATCGCCCCTTATGTTTTGGCAGTGCTGTATATCTGCTTTCATCTGTTATTTTATACTACTGGCCATTAAAATTGCTACAGCATGACGATGACGTGCTACAGACGCGAAATTTAACCGACAGGAAGAAGATGCTGAGATATGCAAATGATTAGCTTTTCAGAGCATTCACACAAGGCTGGCGCCGGTGGCGACACCTACACCGTGCTGACACGAGGAAAGTTCCCAAATGGCTATGGTACAAATGGCTCTGAGCACTATGCGACTTAACTTCTGAGGTCATCAGTCGCCTAGAACTTAGAACTAATTAAACCTAACTAACCTAAGGACATCACACACATCCATGCCCGAGACAGGATTCGAACCTGCGACCGTAGCAGTCCCGCGGTTTCGGACTGAGCGCCTAGAACCGCTAGACCACCGCGGCCGGCAAAGTTTCCAACCTATTTCTCATACACAAACAGCAGTTGACCGGCGTTGCCTGGTGAAACGTTGTTGTGATGCCTCGTGTAAGAAGGAGAAATACGTACCATCATGTTTCCGACTTTGATAAAGTTCGGATTGCGGACTATCGCGATTGCGGTTTATCGTATCGCGACATTGCTGCTCGCGTTGGTCGAGATCCAATGACTGGGCTCAGGAGAGTAATACGGAACGCCGTGCTGGATCCCATCGCCCTCGCATCACTAGCAGTCGAGATAATAGGCATCTTATCCGCATGGCTGTAACGGATCGTGCAGCCACGTCTCGATCCCTGAGTCAACAGAAGGGGACGTTTGCAAGACATCAACCATCTGCACGAACAGTTCGACGACGTTTGCAGCAGCATGGACTATCAGCTAGGAGACCATGGCTGCCGTTACTCTTGACGCTGCGTCACAGACAGGAACGCCTGCGATAGTGTACTGAACGACGAACCTGGGTGCACGAATGGAAAAACGTCATTTTTTCTGATGAATCCAGGTTTTGTTTACAGCTTCATGATGGTCGCATCCGTCTTTCGTGACATCGCGGTGAACGCACATTGGAAGCTTGTATTCGTCATCGCCATACTGGCATATCACCTGGCGTGATGGTATGGGGTGCCATTGGTTACATGTCTCGGTCACCTCTTGTTCGCATTGACGGCACTTCGAACAATGGACGTTACATTTCAGATGTGTTACGACCCGTGGCTCTACCCTTCATTCGATCCCTGCGAAACCCTACATTTCAGCAGGATGATTCACGACCGCATGTTGCAGGTCCTGTACGGGCCTTTCTGGATACAGAAAATGTTCAACTGCTGCCCTGGCCAGCACATTCTCCAGATCCCTCACCAATTGGAAACGTCTGGTCAATGGTGGCCGAGCAACTGCCTCGTCACAAGTATTACTCTTGATGAACTGTGGTATCATGGTTAAGCTGCATGGGCAGCTGTACCTATACACGTCATCCAAACTCTGATTGACTCAATGCCGAGGTGTATCAAAGCCGTTATTACGGCCAGAGGTGGTTGTTCTGGGTACTGATTTCTCAGGATCTATGCACCCAAATAGCGTGAAATGTAATCACACATCATTTCTAGTATAATATATTTGTCCAATGAATACCCGTTTATCATCTGCATTTCTTCTTGGTGTAGCAATTTTAATGGCCTGCAGTGTATATTTTGTTTGCACTAAAGCCGTTGAGTCCAGCTTATTATGACGACTATAGCTGAGCTGTCATCGCCGACGTATGTTGAGGAACCGACTAAACGAAGCGGAATTTGTGCGAGGAAGCTGCCTAAAGTCAGAGGTGAAGGTAAGTCTGTGCGCTGATGCTAGGTCTCCGGTGAGTGGCTGTCCGGTGCAGGCCCGTACAGAGGGAGGCTCGCTCGCCAGCCGAGGTGGTGCTCGTTGTTCGGCTCATCAGCCTTTGTTCGGCTGAGAGCTGAGCCGCCGGACGCGCCTTGTGCAGGAACGCCACGCCGTATCGACCGACGCACCAAGACTGCAGCAGTCGGACAGGGGGCAACGGCCTCTCCTTACTGTCGCCACACCGCGCGGAAGGCCCAGGTCGTCTCGTTACTGGTGGTGCGGGCAGCGCTGACGGCGGTTGTGGCAGGTACCAAGGGCTCCCACAGACACGAGAGGCTCACTCAATAACCCGTTACGTAAGCGATTTTAAGAGCCCTTTTACGAAGTAAATTATCTGAGTCTTCCATGTTACTGTGTCTGGCACAGAACAGTAACTATCTCAGGTAAAATCCATTCATCCATTCATCAAAAAAAAAAAAAAAAAAAAAAAAAAAACACTGTCAGAAATACACAGCATACCGTAAAAAAAAGGCTCTAAGCACTAACATCTGAGGCCATTAGTCCCCTACACTTAGAACTACTAACCTAAGGGCATCACACACATCCCCGCCCGAGGCAGGATTCGAACCTGCGACCGTAGCAGTCGCGCGGTTCCGGACTCAAGCGCCTAGAACTGCTCGGCCACAGCGACCGGCGTATAGCTTCAGATCTGTATTTCGTTCTACTCTGCAGGGGATACTGTTGCGCTGGCAGCGATAGCCTAGCGGTTCTAGGCGCTGCAGTCCGCAACCGCGCCACTGCTACGGTCGCAGGTTCGAATCCCACCTCGGGCATGGATGTGTGTGATGTCCTTAGGTTAGTTAGGTTTAATTAGTTCTAAGTTCTATGGGACTGATGGCCTCAGATGTTAAGTCTTATAGTGCTCAGCGTCATTTGAACCATTTGGGATACTGTTGTACCTTGAGGATAGTGTAACTAGGAACGCAGGAGTTCCTTGATAGATATTTCAGTCTAGTGGCCGATTTTAGAATCGCATGAAGAACTGCGCAGTAGAGACTGTCATAAACAGTTTCTATCATTTTCTACAGTTGTGGTTGTTGTGAGACGAGGGGTTGCCTTTTGTGCAACATTTATAAATATTTCACGTTCTACTCATTTAAGTGTTGTATATTACATCAAAACTATTTGGGAGATATTGTTGATTAATGAGTTGCAGATTTTCATGGAAAAGGTATATACAGGGTGTTACAAAAAGGTACGGCCAAACTTTCAGGAAACATTCCTCACACACAAATAAAGAAAAGATGTTCTGTGGACATGCGTCCGGAAACGCTTAATTTCCATGTTAGAGCTCATTTTAGTTTCGTCAGTATGTTCTTCCACTCACGCTCAATGGAGCACGTTATCATGATTTCATACGGGATACACTACCTGTGCTGCTAGAACATGTGCCTTTACAAGTACGACACAACATGTGGTTCATGCACGATGGAGCTCCTGCACATTTGAGTCGAAGTGTTCGTACGCTTCTCAACAACAGATTCGATGACCGATAGATTGGTAGAGGCGGACCAATTCCATGGCGTCCACGCTCTCCTGACCTCAACCCTCTTGACTTTCATTTATGGGGGCATTTGAAAGCTCTTGTCTACGCAACCCCGGTACCAAATGTAGAGACCCTTCGTGCTCGTATTGTGGACGGCTGTGATACAATACGCCATTCTGCAGGGCTGCATCAGGGATTCCATGCGACGGAGGGTAGATGCATGTATCCTCGCCAACGGAGGACATTTTGAACATTTCCTGTATATATATATATATATATATATAATTTGTTTCAACACGTAAACCTGTAGATTATTAAGCCATACTTTGTTGGTAGTGCACTATCTTCTATCTTGAAATGGGTGATGGTCTTGTACCATGGAACATATGATATTTGTAAATGAACTGTTGTTCTTTAACGTCTCAAAAATTTTACCAGTAAATTGTAGATGGTGGGGAGATAAAGGAAAGGAAAGGAACTGATGAAATTAGAATTATATATTAATACCTTCAGCTGCTGACGGGCGTTGATATATACATATATATGTATAAGAGGACAGGTGAAAATGTGTGCTCCGACCGGGACTCGAACTCGGGATCTCCTGCTTACATGGCAGACGCTCTATCCATCTGAGCCACCGAGGGCACAGAGGATAGTGCGACTGCAGGGACTATGTCGCGCAGGCCTCTCGTGAGACTCTCATTCTCATCTTATATGTTCACACACTACATTCGTAGTGTCCCTTGCAAACACACTCATTACTCGTGGAAGACATTCTTACCAAGTCCCGTAAGAGTTCTGGTAATCTGGTAATTTGTGTGCATCCGCACAGAAGAAGGTCATGGCCGGTATTGCCAAAATGGCTCTGAGCACTATGGGACTTAACATACGAGGTCATCAGTCCCATAGAACTTAGAACTACTCAAACCTAACTAACCTAAGGACATCACACACATCCATGCCCGAGGCAGGATTCGAACCTGCGGCCGTAGCGGTCGCGCGGTTCCAGACTGAAGCGCCCAGAACAGCTCGGCCACAGCGCGGTATTGGGAGAGCTATATACTTATATGGGTATGGGGTCTGTTCTTTCGGACATGTCCGAAAGAACAGACACCATAACCATATAAGTATATAACGAACTGATGATGTCAGGTGTATTGGACTTTATGCGAAATGAGCGGCGACGAGTGGAAATGTGTGCTAGACCAAGACTCCAACCCGGGATCTCCTGCTTACTAAGCAGTTGCGTTAAGCACTGTGCCATCCAGACACAAGTGTTAATCGCAAACACGCAGACTTTCTCGGCATGCTCCTCGGCTGACCCACACTCCCACCTAGCGCTACCATTTATCTGCAGTCCCCGTTTATATCTTGTGACTCCACTAATTTTAGATTCCCGCTGAAGGTCTAATGTAAATGTGCATCTGCACTGATTGTTTTCGATTCATAGTCCATCGAGGCCTATCAGTTACATGAATGCATGGCGTCCCTTCTTTCGGAAATGTATATAATTTCAGTAGTATTGAAAAAGGAAATTTGTTTTAGTTTCAGATAACTTCTCTTTCAAAAATTACTTACTTTGTTACTGGTTTCTGATAATGCATCTTCTTAATTTGATTTCACATACCGATTGCTGGAGTGCAGTAGAGTATTAATACAATAGATAGGCCATGAAATACAGTGCTGACAAGATTTTCTCGGTTGCAACACTTTTAAACTCAAACACAGGTGCAAGGCCATGTACCTTGAGACGTTTACTCGCATTTGGGAAAACCTTCTTTTTCTGGGGACATTTTCCTAATTTCAAGAAAAGACTGCCGCACCCACCCCAAGAAAACGTTATCGTTCAAAAATGGGATGAGAAAATGTAATAAACTTCTGTTACCGCGTAGGCTAGAGAAGAAAATCTGAAAAGTTCATGGTGTCCCAGAAATGTTGCGACAAACTTGGGGGGGTTGTAAAGGGTGTCATGAGGAAGAAATGGAGGACAGGAACCGGTGTCTGGAAATGTCATCTAACGACGCTACAAGCCATCGAAGTTATAGGCGCGAGCGCCTGCAGCTAGGCCACTCCATGAGCAGTAAATGTGACTTTGTACAGTGGTGGATCTTAGGTGGAACGTCTCGCAATGCTGTTTGTTGTTCAGTGATCGCGACTGATTGCTAAGATCGCCAGTGGAGAAGACGGAGCTAGCGGCTGCGTAGAAAGGCCTTGTCTCCTATGAATACAATGCTCTGTTGCCTCTGTGGATGACGGTTTTGGGCAAGAATTGCCATCCATAGTCTATTTTTCTCCTGGAATCCTCTAAAATTTCCAGTGCTTTTCTGAATACATTGGAAGCTTGTCGCGACATTTTCAGGGTACTTGTATATTTCTGGGAGAAAGTTTTTATTTTTTGTGATATGACAATGGAACTACGAAACGCGTCGTGTTTAGATATTAATTAAAATAAAATGAATATGATATCAAGATAAAAAATTTAGCGATTCCAAAAACAATAGTCACAAACTCCTACATGGGATTTCTAGGCATACCGTGATTTCTATTACATAGTAACTTCTCCAGCAAATAGGAACGCTGGTACCTCTCACCACCACTTTCCGCCAGCGGGAAAATATGCAGAGCGTGTCATATGGTTGCCATACGACGTTTTTTATTATTTTTTACGCACTGGTTCTTTCCAAGCGGAAGGTATGTAAATCGTACGAGCAGGTTCGTTATAATGTGCAGATATCTTGTCATCTTTAGGCAGCTTGAAAACAATAAATGAAGACAGTGTGATATATGGAAGTTTGTGTCGGTCCTGAAACCGCGTTCGGACAGCTTAAGTTGTTAAGGCGACAACAGATGTGAGTGGAACTTCACGTCACTAGGAAATTAATAAAATAGTTGCAACTTCGGCAACACAATATGGGTAATTTGGGAATAATAAAACGAGTTTCAAGTCCAGCGACGGATATAATTCCAATTAAGAGAGGGAGAGAGCACTCTGCCTCCCCCCCTCCCCCTCTACAGAACGGCTACCAACCTCTGGGATTCGCAGGGCGTGGTCCCCAGCGTCAGCAATGAGATAAGCCTGCCACCAGCAATGACTGTTTCCTGTTCCTGCCATTCACGAACCCACGGGAGCTTTCAGTTATCCCATCGCTTCCCGTAGTCGCAAATGTGCCCATTTTGCCAGCTCATGCAAAAGTCATTTCATCCCATTAATCCGCGGTAACTGTCGTGCTCACAATGTAATCTCTTCTAATTATTTGATTCACTCTCCCCAATCCCGTAATCCAGCAATATCCAATATCCATGCACCAAACATCAGCGCATTACAAAACACTTGTTTAAAATCCGCCTCCGGAACGAAACGCCACATTTTACTCAATGTATGGTCGATGCATTGCAGCTTCCTACCCAGGATACAGTGACCCATCTGTGCTCCAGCAAGTAACGAGCGAAAGTTACGGACCGATCCTCTTCGATTTTCTTAGTACTTATGGCATATAGGTACTACCCGCACATTAATTTCCGAAAGCAGTACGACGCACTTCTCGAAAAATGTTATCTCAGAAAACCTAAAAAAAATCGCCTTTTAAGATCAGAAAATTTCGAACATAAACAGAGTCCCAGGTAACTGAGTGCGTGGCACATAAGATTAGTATCGAAACAACTTTTTAGATTTTCGCTGGTAGTAACCTTTGTTTAAATTTTGTATTTATTACGAAATGGAGGAAGTAATTACAAATGTAGAATAACAATTTTTTTAGAAGAGTAACATTTTTATTTTTAATTACTAATCGCAAGAAAATGCAAGTACTCACAATAAATAAAAGTATGGTGCAAAAACGTGAAACATTATGTAGAAAGTAAAACACTTTTTATTTGTAGATAGTGAACAATATATGTGTATAGTTTTTTAATTTAACAGTGGCGTATTTAACTTGTCTGAACAACATTTTACTTTCACGCGATTAGAAATTAAATTTAAAAAGATGGCACTTTTATAAAAGAATTATGATTCCATTTGATAGTAAAGACAGAACTTAAATAAAAGCAAAAAAAAAAAAAAAAAAAGAAGGATTGCTACTAGCGAGAATCGAACCAGTGATTTCGTGATGTCAAAACTTGCACTTCACGCTCTCGCTTACCAGCGACTGTATCAATAAAATAACGCTGTTTTGTCGAAAACTTTGTATACCAGAAAATATTTGGTAATTTTCATAACAAAATGCTTTCTCTGTTTGTTTAATGGTAACCAATGGTCATTCAATGTAAATTGCACATAATGAAAACTTTTTACATCATAAATTTTTTGCAGTCACATCAAAGTACATACATATCGTAACATCTAAATGATAGCCACTCTTTGACACTGTTTCATCTGGGACACTGTCATCTTTGTACACAGTTACCATGTGGCGAAAAACAAAAAAAAACTTTATGTTTGTGTGTGTGTGTGTGTGTGTGTGTGTGTGTGTGTGCGTGTGTGTGGTCGGCCAGTGTGGCCGAGCGGTTCTAGGCGCTTCAGTCCGGAACCGCGCTGCTGCTACGGTCGCAGGTACGAATCCTGCCTCGGGCATGGATGTGTGTGTTGTCCTTAGGTTGGTTAGGTTTTAGTAGTGAAGTGAAGTGGAAGGAAGACAAAGATTTCTGGTCAGATGAGTATCGGGTAATATGAACAGCAGCAGAAAATGATATAACAGGTGTAGGATTCGTTATGGTTCAAATGGTTCCAATGGCTCTGAGCACTATGGGACTCAACATCTTAGGTTATAAGTCCCCTAGAACTTAGAACTACTTAAACCTAACTAACCTAAGGACATCACACACACCCATGCCCGAGGCAGGATTCGAACCTGCGACCGTAGCAGCCTCGCGGTTCCGGACTGCAGCGCCAGAAACGCACGGCCACCGCGGCCGGCGATTCGTTATGAATAGGAAGGTAGGGCAGAGGGTGTGTTACTGTGAACAGTTCAGTGACCGGGTTGTTCTAATCAGAATCGACAGCAGACCAACACCGACAACGATAGTTCAGGTATACATGCCGACGTCGCAAGCTGAAGATGAACAGATAGAGAAAGTGTATGATGATAGTGAAAGGGTAATTCAGTATGTAAAGAGAGACGAAAATCTAATAGTCATGGACGACTGGAGTGCAGTTGTAGGGGAAGGAGTAGAAGAAAAGGTTACAGGAGAATATGGGCTTGGGACAAGGAATGAAAGAGGAGAAAGACTGAGTTCTGTAACAAGTTTCAGCTAGTAATAGCGAATACCCTGTTCAAGAATCACAAGAGGAGGAGGTATACTTGGAAAAGACCGGGAGATACGGGAAGATTTCAATTACATTACATCATGGTCAGACAGAGATTCCGAAATCAGATACTGGACTGTAAGGCGTACCCAGGAGCAGATATAGACTCAGATCACAATATAGTAGTGATGAAGAGTAGGCTGAAGTTCAAGACATAAGTCAGGAAGAATCAATACGCAAAGATGTGGGATACGGGAGTACTAAGGAATGACGAGATACGTTTGAAGTTCTCTAACGCTATAGATACAGCAATAAGGAATAGCGCAGTAGGCAGTACAGTTGAAGAGGAATGGACATCTCTAAAAAGGGCCATCACAGAAGTTGGGAAGGAAGACACAGGTACAAAGAAGGTAACTGCGAAGAAACCATGGGTAACAGAAGAAATACTTCAGTTGATTGATGAAAGGAGGAAGTACAAACATGTTCCGGGAAAATCAGGAATACAGAAATACGTCGCTGAGGAATGAAATAAATAGAAAGTGCAGGGAAGCTAAGACGAAATGGCTGCAGGAAAAATGTGAAGACATCGAAAAAGATATGATTGTCGGAAGGACAGACTCAGCATACAGGAAAGTCAAAACAATCTTTGGTGACATTAAAAGCAACGGTGGTAACATTAAGAGTGCAACGGGAATTCCACTGTTAAATGCAGAGGAGAGAGCAGATAGGTGGAAAGAATACATTGAAAGTCTCTATGAGGGTGAAGATTTGTCTGATGTGATAGAAGTAGAAACAGGAGTCGATTTAGAAGAGATAGGGGATCCAGTATTAGAATCGGAATTTAAAAGAGCTTTGGAGGACTTACGGTCAAATAAGGCAGATGGGATAGATAACATTCCATCAGAATTTCTAAAATCATTGGGGGAAGTGGCAACAAAACGACTATTCACGTTGGTGTGTAGAATATATGAGTCTGGCGACATACCATCTGACTTTCGGAAAAGCATCATTCACACAATTCTGAAGACGGCAAGAGCTGACAAGTGCGAGAATTATCGCACAGTCAGCTTAACAGCTCATGCATCGAAGCTGCTTACAAGAATAATATACAGAAGAATGGAAAAGAAAATTGAGAATGCGCTAGGTGAAGGTTTGGCTTTAGGAAAAGTAAAGGGACGAGGGAGGCAATTCTGACGTTACGGCTAATAATGGAAGCAAGGCTAAAGAAAAATCAAGACACTTTCATAGGATTTGTCGACCTGGAAAGAGTGTTCGACAATATAAAATGGTGCAAGCTGTTCGAGATTCTGAAAAAAGTAGGGGTAAGCTATAGGGAGAGACGGGTCATATACAATATGTACAACAACCAAGAGGGAATAATAAGAGTGGACGATCAAGAACGAAGTGCTCGTATTAAGAAGGGTGTAAGACAAGGCTGTAGCCTTTCGCCCCTACTCTTCAATCTGTACATCGAGGAAGCAATGATGGAAATAAAATAAAGGTTCAGGAGTGGAATTAAAATACAAGGTGAAAGGATATCAATGATACAATTCGCTGATGACATTGCTATCCTGAGTGAAAGTGAAGAAGAATTAAATGATCTGCTGAACGGAAGTAGTAGAAATGAGAACAGCGAGAAACTTAACATCAGGATTGATGGTCACGAAGTCAGTGAAGTTAAGGAATTCTGCTACCCAGGCAGTAAAATAACCAATGACGGACGGAGCAAGGAGGACATCAAAAGCAGACTCGCTATGGCAAAAAAGGCATTTCTGGCCAAGAGAAGTCTACTAATATCAAACGTAGGCCTTAATTTGAGGAAGAAATTTCTGAGGATGTACGTCTGGAGTACAGCATTGTATGGTAGTGAAATATGGACTGTGGGAAAACCGGAACAGAAAAAAATCGAAGCATTTGAGATGTGGTGCTATAGACGAATGTTGAAAATTAGGTGGACTGATAAGGTAAGGAATGAGGAGGTTCTATGCAGAATCGGAGAGGAAAGGAATATGTGGAAAACACTGATAAGGTGGAGGGACTGGATGATAGGACATTTGCTACGACATGAGGGAACGACTTCCATGGTATTAGAGGGAGCTGTAGAGGGCAAAAACTGTAGAGGAAGACAGAGATTGGAATGCGTCAAGCAAATAATTGAGGACGTAGGTTGCAAGTGCTACTCTGAGATGAAGAGGTTAGCACAGGAAAGGAATTCGTGGCGGGCCGCATCAAATCAGTCAGTAGACTGATGACAAAAAAAAAAAAGTCTAGGGAACTGATGACCTCAGATGTAAAGTCCCATAGTGCTGAGAGCCATTTGAATCATCTTCAACCAGGACACATACAGCGTCTTCGCTACCAAGACATTCTTAATCCAGTCACAAAACTAGTCTGGAACCGTTATAATCGTACTTTCGTTAAAAAACATTGGCGTGCAACCACGCTGAGACTTCCGTAAAAATTTAATTACGTACATGGACAGCTTATCTAGCGGTTTCGATGAGTGAGTTTGCAACTATAAAATATGTGACATAAATGGCCGTATCTTTTGATTGCCCTGACTTAGAGACGTAAGTTTTTTTCTCCGCCAACAGATAGTAGACCTTATTATTTGATATAAATTTTAACTAGATACCTCTACCTCTTCCTGAAGAAAAAGGGTCTTAAAAGACAGACTGATAGGCTTGTAGACAGACTACAAAGTGACACTACATGGGTTCCGTTTCTACCGATTGAGGTATAGTTTTTACAATTTCGTGAACATAATCGGTCAACAGTGCAACATAATGATGCAGGAATTTCTACATCAGTAACCTAAAACTAATCCAGTTCTACCTTAGAGATTTGATAGATCGTTTTCATACGTCATGAGATACAGCTTCAGGTTGTAGCAGGCGCCGGGAGATGAACGGGTACACACTATCTGAACAAAAGTATCCGGACACCTGTTAGTGCACATTAATATGGGGTGCATCTATCCTTCGCATTTACCGTCGCTTAAACTCTATTGACGGCACTTTCAATAGTGCGTCTCTGGAGGAACGGCAACCCATTCTGCCTCAAGGATGGAAACCAAGGAGTTAGTGCTATTGGATGCTGCGGTCTGGAGCAAAGTCGACGTTCTACCTCACCTCAAACATGTTCCACTGCGTTCAGGTCGGCACTCTGGGCAGGCCAGTCCATTTCAGGAATGTTACTGTCCACAAACCATTGCTTCACAGTTGCTGCTTCATGGCAGGGTGCCTTGTCATGCTGATAAAAACACGTGCTCTCTCCGAACTGTTCTTCTACTTTACATAGTACACAATGATGTTAAATGTGTTCATATCATTCAACGTTTAGCGTTTTCTCAATCGCAATAAGAGGATCATGCCCTAAACACAAAAATATCCCCATACTGTAAAAGCCGGCCAGTGTGGCCGAGCGGTTCTAGGCGTTGCAGTCCAGAACCACGCGACTGCTACGGTCACTGGTTCGAATCCTGCCTCGGGCATGGATGTTTGTGATGTCCTTATATTAGGTTTAAGTAGTTCTAAGTTCTAGGGGACTGATGACCTTAGATGTTTAGTCCCATAGTGCTCAGAGCCATTTGAACCGTACTATAAAATCATTTCTTCAGCTCCTCATTTCACTGTTGGTAGGTAACGTTCTCCTGGCATTCGCCAAACCCAAACCCTCCCATCGGATTGCCACAGAATATAACATGATTCATCAAATCAGTCGTTTCCAGTCATCCACTGGCCAGTGGCGTAGGCTAAAGACACTGGTACACCTGCCTAATATCGTGTAGAGCTCCGCGAACGCACAGAAGTGCCGCAACACGACGTCGGTTGGAGTTGACTAACGTGTGAAATAGTGCTAGAGGGAACTGACACCATGAACCCTGCAGGGCTGTCCATAAATCCCTAAGAGTACGAGGGGGTGAGATCTCTTTTGAACAGCACGTTGCACGACATCCCAGATATGCTCTGTAATTTTCATGTCTGGCGAGTCTAGTGGCCAGCGGAAGTGTTTAAACTTAGAAGAATGTTCCTGGAGCCACTCTGTAGCAATTCTGGACTTGTGGGGTGACGCATTGTCCTGCTGGTATTGCCAAAGTCCGTCAGAATGCACAATGGACATGAATGGATGCAGGTGATCAGACAGAATGCTTACGTACATGTCACCTGTCAGACTCGTATATAGACATATCAGGGGTCCCGTATCACTCCAACTGCACACGCCCCACACCATTACAGAACCTCTACCAGGTTGAACAGTCCCCTGCTGACATACAGGGCCCATGGAATCATGAGGTTGTCTCCATACCCGTACACGTCCATCCGCTCGATACCATTTGAAACGAGACTCGTCCGACCAGGAAAGACGTTTCCAATCAACTGTCCAA
The DNA here is from genome assembly GCF_021461395.2 of Schistocerca americana. Lineage (NCBI taxonomy): Eukaryota > Metazoa > Arthropoda > Insecta > Orthoptera > Acrididae > Schistocerca > Schistocerca americana. Next base: position 279,415,167 of record NC_060122.1, read on the forward strand.
TGTCGGTGTTGACGGGCCCAGGCGAGGTGCAAAGCTTTGAGTCGTGGAGTCATCAAGGATACACGAGTGGGCCTTCGGCTTCGAAAGCCCGTATCGATGATGTTGAATGGTTCGCAAGCTGACACTTGTTGATGCGGCCAGGATTAAAATCTGCAGCAAGCTGCGGAAAAGTTGGACTTCGGCCACATTGAACGATTCTTTTCAGTCGTCGTTTGTCCCGTTCCCCGGTCGCAGCGATGTCCGAAATTTGATGTTTTACCGTATTCCCGATATTCACTGTACACTCGTGAAATGTTCGTGCGGGAAAAATCCCACTTCATCGCTACCTCGGAGATGCTGTGTCCAATCGCCCGTGCGCCGACTGTAACACCACGTTAAAATCTCACATCTTGGTAACTTGCCATTGTAGAAGCAGTAACCGATCTAACAACTGCGCCAGACACTTGTTGCCTTGTACAGGCGTTGCCGACCGCAGCACCGTACTCTGCCTGTTTACGTATCTCTGTATATGAATTCACATGCTTGTACCAGTTTCTTTGTCGCTTCAGTGCATAAGGAGCTGCTCAACCGTAGTGTCTATTCTAACTCCCTAAGCAGAGTCCCTGTGCTAGTTGGTCTTCTGTTAACACTGCGGAACCACACCGTGATTACTTCCGTTGATTTCCTAAGACTTTTTTTTTTTTTTTTTTTCAACTGCTCTCTACCATGATCGACGGTCTCTGTTCGTCAGTACATGAAATCTGCCTGGTATTGGTTTAGCTGCGGTTGTTACTTTGCGTTTGCGCTTTACGGTGACATCACGAACTGTCCACTTGCGTAGCTTTAGAAGAGCTGACATGACCCCAATGGATTTGTTGCTCTGGTGACAAGCAATGCCTAGTCCACATTCGAAGTCACTGTCCTCTCCTGGTCGACCTGCTTTGCTGTTACTGCTTCCCTGCTGATACCTGTAATACTCCCCGCGTCCTCTTATACAGACTATCCGCCTCTAGTGGCATCTAGTGGTCAATTTCGCATTACACTGAGGAGTCCAGACACTATCAGACAATGTAAACAGCGGCGCGATATCAACACTTCTTCCCATTCGTGTTGGAGTCCAGGCACCGAGTGCGCATAACAGCACAGCTGGCAGCGCCTAATAAAGACGGCTGGAACATTGTTCCGACTATTGTGCATCAAATGGAATCAACAGCTCAGCTGAACATCCGGAACAACTGGGTGTGGATGAAGTTACAGATGTTGCTGTAGAGCGCAATAGTATGCCCTCACAATTCGCTGACATGTTGTGATGAGTTTGGAAGGGCGGTAGATGGCAGAGATCAGCTGAAAGTGCACCCTCCCCTGGGTTTCTCGCGGAGGCTATCCCGCCGTGATTGGCGCGCGCCGCGGTAATCCCGTTTGCCGGCAATTGCGCGCCGTAACGCGATCACGCGGTCACTGCTGCTACTGCTGCAGACAGCTCTCACACGTGCCCCACCTTCAGCCCGAGCTTCCCTCCATATGAGCTGCGCCGTCCACCAGTGCAGGTCGATATTTCATCTGCCACGTTTAACCAAATTATGAGACATCGTCATTATTATCATCGTATTCATCGTTAACACCGAGCGAGGTGCCGCAGTGGTTAGCACACTGGACTCGCATTCGGGAGGATGACGGTTCAAACCTGCGTCCGGCCATTCTGATTTAGGTTTTCCGTGATTTCCCTAAATCGCTTCAGGCAAATGCCGGAATAGTTCCTTTGAAAGGGCAAGGCTGACTTCTTTCCTCAGCCCTCCCTAACCCGCTGGGACCGATGACCTCCGCAGTTTGGGCCCATAGGGACTTACCACTACCACCTAACCCGATAGGACGATGATCTCGCTGTTTGGTCCCTTCTCCCCCAAATCAACCAACCAACCATCGTTAACATCATCATCGTGGTCGCCACCTTCGTGGTCGCCAACACCATGGTCGATACAACATAGTCATCATCACTGAACTTATCATCGTACTTGAAACACCCTGGCAGATTACAAGTGTGTGCCGGTCTCACACCTACGATCTCTTCTTTCCGTGGGTAAGTGCTCAGAATTATCCGAGCACGACTTCCGACTCGTACTGACAGCTTCACATTATGGAAGCATACCTGTAGCCTGTGGCTAAACCATTTTCCCGCAATATCTTCAGCAGTGTTACTTCTACAACGTATACGGGAGAACTTCTGTGAAGTTTAGAAAGCAGAAGAAGATGTGCTGGCGGAATTAAACCTGTTAGGGGTGGTTGTTATTGTTGTAGTTGTTGTGGTCTTCAGTCCTAAGAGTAGCTTGATACAGCTTGTAATCTTCCCCATCGTTCGTTCTTCCATCTATTGTCCACATTATACAATGCCCAGTCCAAGTAATTAATAAGCAAATTCCTTTATGAAGATTTGAGAGGAGCGAAAATTACAATAAACTTTCAAGTTTACATAGCTTACATGTTGAGGTGGCGTCAGTTTTCTTGTCTAGGTGTCTGATACTTGAATCTGAAGTTCTAACATCAGGTTCCTTACGGAGGTTAGAACTGAGTAAATTGTTGTTTGCAGAATTTTTTTTTCGTAAATACAGGGTGTCCCAGCTATCTTGTCCACCCAAAATATCTCTGGAACAATAACAGCTACTGAAAAACGACTTTCACCGGTATCAATGTAGGGCTGGGGCCCATGAATGTACATATTTGGAAACATTCTAAAACGAAAGCATATGTGTTTTTTAACACAAACTTATGTTTTTTTAAATAGACCTCCTATATTTTTTCTTCAGAAATCCGTAGCATGACAAAGCACATACACAATGGCGTTGATTGCATCGCAATATTCCCATTACATCCCGAGATATTAAGACGCGAAGTTGACGCTTGAAACACCCGACATGCGCTGTTAGCGCACGTCCTGAGGCTCAGGCGTGAACCCCATGCTGCCCGTAATCGCGATGTGATTGACATGTGTAATCACACCTCCATACTTATCAAGAGGTCCGAAACGAATAATACGGTCTGCTGCCATCAACTCTCATAAGCACATAATGGTTTCCCTCTTGCACGTTTTACGTATCTACGTACACAATATGAACCAGTACCGATCGGTGTACACCCGTCAAGTTGTCTTATTTATCCTGCACACCCAAAATAAGGTTTATCTAATGCGTTATATGACCCATTGTGCCTGTCGCGCAGGGCCTGGCTCTACCTAGTCAAGCGTCCAACGTAGTTCCCACTATTGCCACAGTTACCACTTCGCCTTGTTTATGATTTGCGACCCATGCAAACTCCTGTACTCCACCACCCTCCGAGCATCCCATTTGTTGTTGCTTTGGCGTGCAGTACACCGCTTGCCAGTGTAGTCGTGCATCAGAGTAATCTAGAGACGGCACGGAGGTAGTACACATTGTGAATAAACGTTGTGTTGTGGAACTTACACTGTACAGTATAATGTACACACATGAAGATATGGTAGAAATGCTGCTGATCTATGGAGAATGTACGTTGACGGCAAATACGTTATGAGATTGCTTGTTTGTTGATAGTACTGTTAGCGAACATTATGATTATTAAGTTAATATGTCTGTTTTCTACCCTACTCTACATACCTGTCCTGTACCCTGTTGTAGGTGGACGAAATGCTGTTCAGGCAGAACGACTGTACAGAAGACGATTCCCTGAAAAGCCATCGCCTTCGCGCCGGATGTTTGGTCGTCTCACATCTCGTCTACATGAAACGGGAAGCTTAAATCCAAGACCTCGACATCGTCCTAGAACAGCACAGATGAACGTGCTGAAGTTGCTGTGCTCGCTACCAGCTGTGAATCCTCAAATCAGCACACGTCAAATTGAACATGAAGTTGGTGTGTCGAAATCAAGTGCACAGCGTATTCTTAAACGTCATAAATTTCATCCTTACCATGTTCATTTACACCAGGATCTTCATGGAAATGACTTCCGCAATAGGGTAACATTTTGTCGGTGGGCTCAGCAAAAACTTCTGACTAATCCAAATTTTTTTTGCAGATATTCTCTTTACCGACGAGGCATCATTCTCCAACAAAGGAATTGTCAATATGAGGAATATGCATTATTGGTCCGCAGACAATCCAAAATGGCTCCGTCAGGTGGAGCATCAACGTCTGTGGAAAGTTAATGTTTGGTGTGGGATTATTGGAGATACCATTATCGGACCTTTCTTTATAAATGGCATCCAAAATGGCAGACAATACTCCAGATTTATGCGACACAATCTTCCTGTTCTCTTGGACACCGTACCTCTGAACCGGAGAATGGTCATGTGGTATCAGCATGACGGATGCCCCGCACATAACGCCTTACGAGCACGACGACTTCTGAACCGTAAGTTCCCTGGTAGATGGATTGGACGAGGTGGCCCAGTTAGGTGGCCTGCCCGATCTCCGGACCTTACACCGCTGGATTATTTTCTTTGGGGAGCAGTGAAGGATACTGTTTACCAACATGAACCAACAACACCAGAGGACATGAAGCAACGCATTATTGATGCTTGTACAGCCATCAAAGAGGAAACAGTAGCACGAAGTAAGGCATCCTTCATCCGCAGAGTGACCCTATGTATGCAAGCCAATGGGCATCACTTTGAGCATGAGATGTGAACGCTATGTTTAGTATGTAGTGCTGGTATCACAGTGGAAGTTTCTGCAAAGGGCCATTTTACCCAGTGATGTTAAGAAACATTTGTTTGCAACAATTTGTCATTTAACGCATTACATAAACATAACATTGATAATTATGTGATAATAAAACTAATTGGTTAAACATGTTTACATTCATCTTCTATGTCCTACCTGAACTTCCCAAATCAAAACATTTTTACCGAAACAACAGTAAAACTTTTAGTCCACTTGCTCGTTTCACTAAAACCATCAACATGAATTTTACTATTACGAGTGAATGATTAACTGTCACTTGTCCCAGATCTACAGTAAATTAAAGTTTTAACGTTGAACGTCATTACCTTTTTAGTAACGGATTAACGATAAGCGAAGTTAACTTTGTGACTAACGTTGCGGTACACAGATATGTTACAGAACCGCATCACCCCTAGCCTATGGGATAAATACCTGCTGGAATGTACGACGTTAATGCAGGATGGCAGCAGACCGTATTATTCGTTTCGGACCTCTTGATAACTATGGAAGTGTGATTACGCATGTCAATCACATCGCGATTACGGGCAGCATGGGGTTTCACGCCTGAGCCTGAGCCCTACATTGATGCCGGTGAAAGTCGTTTTCCAATAGCTGTTATTGTTCCAGAGATATTTTGGGTGGACAAGATAGCTGGGACACCCTGTATATTTTCCACTGATTTTCTCACATTTTACTGTATCATACAGGATCTTGATTTTTCACATTAACAAAGACAAAATTACATTGTTCGCAAATATTATACAAAGAATACGTCCGATCACGTCTGATGCAAGCTTACGACTCTCACACTCTGCGGAAATAACGATATTCCAGGGTTTACAATTTTTCTTAACAAATGAATGTCTACTGGTTTTCGTTACATTATTCAAATGGTTCAAATGGCTCTGAGCACTATGGGACTTAACATCGGAGGTCATCAGTCCCCTAGAACTTAGAACTACTTAAACCTAACTAACTTAAGGACATCACACACATCCATGCCCGAGGTAGGATTCGAACCTGCGATAGTAGCGGTCGCGTGGTTGCAGACTGAAGCGCCTAGAGCCGCTCGGCCACACCGACCGGCTTGTTACATTATTAATTTCGATTATTATGTCATAAATGAATCCAGAAACAAGCATAGTAAACAGTACAGGATTGTGTAATTAATAATAGAAATTTTAAGTGTGCAAATAATTCGTAATTTCAAATGATTCGAAAAAAAAATCTGACTGTGCATTCGGAACTACTACTTATCGATAATAAAATCGAAACTAAAATATTTTATAAAGTAATTCCTTTTCGTAAATTTTAGCTTGAAATATAAAATACTGTGTATAAAATTATATGAAAGTTTTTAGAAAAGCAACTGAGATAATGCTGACCCTTTCAAAATTCGAAAAATAATACTAGTATCGAGAATTACGTTGGGGAAGATTGATGCTAGAGGAGGACTCTCCATTACAAGCTCTCCATGCTACTCAGTTCTGTACAAGCTTCTTCTTCTCTGCATAACTACTGGAAACTATAAGGGGCAATCAATTGAAACCCGAACACCCGCTATGACGCGACCGTGGAATGAAACCATTCAAAAGTAACCACAACACGTGTTAACACACTTATCCTACTGAGAGACGATATGATCAGTGTCTGTTTCGAAGAACGCGGTCGGTCGCAAACGGATCCACAACGCGTCCACGCTTGGACTTCCTCGTCCGACTGAATCCGACTTCCACGCGCGTCTTTCTTCAGGGCGCCAAAGATATGAAACATCCGAGCTGTGTGGAGGCTGTTGCAGTGTTTCTCAACCACATCGCTGAAGCGTAGTCTTCGTCTGATTAGTGGTGTGGGGGTGGGCGCTATCGCACATCAGGATGATTCCGCCCGACAGCATTCCTGTGCGTTTTGACTTTGCGGCGCGTCGCAGTTTCTTCAAAGTGTCTTCATAGCGCTGCGCATTGATTGTGATTCCACGCTCGGGGAACTCGACGAGCAGATGACTCCTGCTGTCGAAGAAGATCATCATGACCTCATCGGAACCTGTGTAAACCGCTTTGGATTTCTTTGGCGGACTGTCAGAATGTTGTCGGACAGAATCATCCTGTTACACGATAATCCCCGCCCGCATATTGTCAATTGCTTGAAGACTACGCTTCAGCTCTTGGTTGGTAAACACTGTGATATCCTCCGTACAACCCCAATCTTTCAGCGTGTGATTTTCTCATCTTTGGCGATGTGAAGAAATTCATGCATGAACGTCGGCTTCTGTCGGACGAGGAGGTGCAGGAGTGGGGTGTGGTTGTGGATCCATCAGCGGCAAACCGCGTTCTGCGATGCAAGAATTGATCGTCTCATTTCCCAGTGGTATAAATGTCTTAAGGCGTGTGGTGATTACTTCTGAATGGAACCATTCCGTGTTCCCACTGTGGCGGGTGTTCGGTTTTCATTTGACTGCCCTTTGTACCTGCATTTGAACTTGCTTACTGTACTCAATTAATAGTTTCCCCAACAATTTTTTTACCCAGTACCCCCCTCCCCCCACTTCATTTCATTATCAAAATGACAATTTCTTGATGTCTCAGGATGTGTCCTATCAACAAATCCTTTCTGTTAGTCTGTTACAAATTTCTTTTTTCCCTTTAATTAGCTTCAGTATCTCTTAATTAATTATTCTATTTATCCTTCTAATTTTCAGTATTCTTCTACAGCACGAAGACGAACTGGAGAGAATTTGAAGCATTCAGTATTTTCATGAAGCGTGCATGCATAGCTCAATCGGAATTTGCAGGGCATTTACATTAATTTCAAGTGTTTACATTCGGTGCATAGTGTTCCCATAAAATATCGTTGCTCAGACTTGTCAGTATAACTACTGAATGTAAGAAGTAAATGCGTTACCGAGTTTCTCTCTCTACATTGTCATCATTGTCTACGCGGAAATGTGTCACGCTGTTCAACTCTGACGGAGTCCCCGACACGCCCATACTTGTATGCAAAATTCATTTCCGGGATCGTAATTCCTTGTTAGTCATACTACCAATGTCTACGCCCTACGGCACTGTCGTGACCAATGTCGTAAGCAGTTTTCCACGAACCAGACCTGTCGTCATCTTCTTCATGTGCTTCGTCCAGGCATCTGACTGTAGTAGATAATTTAAATAATGTTTTGAACATGCCACAAACTCAACTATTAGCTGTTCATTTCCTCACGTTATTTAGCCAACCGGGCCGTTTTCGAACTGCACAGTATCTGTCTTTGCTGTTTCCTAACAAAATAATCTGCAGTGCATCTCATGAGTTCGCAAGCAGTTAACGTGTGGGGCTGAGATAAATGACTCCTGTTGCAGTAGGTGTCTCCCTGTCCTAATTCTCAATACGTCGAAAATTTGTTAAAAATAGGTTTCCTCGTTTGGAAATGTCTTCTCTCAATCCTTATTCTGGCCAAGCAATTTCATAGCGTCCACGTCATGTAGGATACTATGTACTGTATCTATCATTTTGGGATTCTGTGTAGCACAAGATAGAGAGAAACGTAGCGTAATATGCTAGACGCCAAAATACAAATAATTGAAGACAAGGGTGAAAATGACTGTGTACTTCGCTTTGTGTGTAACTCGATGTTGTTGGATAAACTAGTCTTGACATATGTCGAAGTGTCTACTTCTTCGACCATGTGGGACAAACTCTTCAAAATAATTAAACGCAAAGCTGTAGTCGCTAATTTTCTTAATTAAATATTATCTCCGTTTACTGACTGTACCAAAAGAAAGTTTTATTTTTGTCTATCTGAAGCAAATGACTAACATTACGAACTCAATCATTAAATAATACGCGTGTCTACAGTCCACTCTGAAATATTTACGAACTATTTCTTAGATTTGTGTTCATTCATAATCACACAATAAAGCTACGGCCGCAGAAATGTTCAGCTAGAGAATGTCTAAAACTTACGACGTCTGGACATCATGAAGGAATCCCACTTTGTTTTAATCGCAACATCCTGATGAAAGTTGCTTCGCCTGCCTTCTTGCAATCCGTGGAGGTTTGTAATATGAAACCTATAATTAGTCCTTACGCAGTGTGATGTATTTCTGTTGCTTAGAATAGTATGGATTGAAAGTAAAGGGGAGAATGAACTTGGTATCCGCCTACATAACTTCTTTGTCAAAAAGCGCGACGGGGGATACGACAAAGAACATATCGTTAAGGCGCGGAAACGCTGTAAAAGATATGTCTTGGTATTCGATTCCTATTTGGTCTAGGAATTTGGGATAAAATGTTTTGGTTTAGCTCGGACCAGCGGACATTTGTATAGCCATTCGCACATCTGTCTTACTGTAGTTATGTTACAGTACGTTAAGCAACGTTTGGATGACGAACCAGAGCTGGCGCCCAGGCAAATTGCGGGAATCGACTAGTTTCTCATGAAAAAGATTTTAATTGGGCTGAAATTAATGCTCAGCTAATGACATCATTTGTATGCTCACCGTTCGGATTTTACGTGCAAAAACAGTTACTCTTAAATAACTCAGGACTGGAGCGAGACTAATGGTTCAAATTTGCTCCACCGGTGTATCGGACCTTGGTCTAAGATAAGCATTAACCATTTAAAAAATCTTGCCCCATACCAATTTTACGCATAAAAAACACATTTTGTTTAGTTTAAGCGCGCCACTCCTACGAGTATATTTCCGACTTACGCGAATCGGTTCAAATTTTGTAAGAGGGTAGACAAATGTAATTAATAGTTGACCTGTTGTTTTGTGAAAGCTTTGTCTCATGCCACGATACAAGCAATATGGTTCGAAAGGCAATTAAAAAGACCTATACCGGATCAGTCGACATCCGAGTTAACAAAAATTTTTATCGGTTGTCAAGCTATTGGCGGTCTAACGTGAAAATTATGGTAGAGTAAAATATGGGAACCAGAATGAAAAACGCTCCTATTGTAGCACAAAAAATGCGAATATGTGATGGGCAGAGTTAGGGATGTAAAAGAACGGAAATAGCTTTTCGACTCATCTGGCAGCTTCAAAGACTTTTGAATCAAACCACCTTGCTATAATCGCGTTTTTTACGAGTTATCGCTGCTTCTCCAGCGCACTGGGCACTTCCTGTTACATGTATGGGGGGGGGGGGGGAGGGGAGGGGGGGGCATAAGAACAAATAGACACAAAGTTACGAACTGCTACAGAGTGGGATGTGTCTACAATAGAAATTATGCGAGAGTGCGGTTGCATCTACGACAGGAAGAACCCCCGAGTAAGAATGCAATGCATCTTAAACTTTAATGCCATGCATTCGTCATATTGCACACGACATGGCAAATGCATGTTGGATCACATGATAGCAGGAGTCTTGTTGTACGACATGACATCATGTAACGTTACTTTACTTGACACGATGCAGTATGTTGCATGTCATGCGTACTTATACTACAACGTAAAAAGCGCGAATATGTCAATATGTTTTGAAATGTTGGTTCAAATGGTTCAAATGGCTCTGAGCACTATGGGACTTAACATCTATGGTCATCAGTCCCCTAGAACGTAGAACTACTTAAACCTAACTAACCTAAGGACATCACACAACACCCAGTCATCACGAGGCAGAGAAAATCCCTGACCCCGCCGGGAATCGAACCCGGGAACCCGAGCGTGGGAAGCGAGAACGCTACCGCACGACCACGAGCTGCGGACTTTTGAAATGTCTTTGAAGCTGCCAGATAAGCCGAAAAGCTAATTTCGTTCTCTTACATCCCTACCTCTGCCCAGGCCATATATGCCTGTTTTGTGCTACAATAGCAGCATTTTTCATTCTGGTAACTTATGTCTAGGAAAGGATGGCGATTTTGCAATAAAGCAATTAGTACTCAAATGTTCAAATGTGTGTGAAATCTTATGGGACTTAACTGCTGAGGCCATCAGTCCCTAAGCTTACACACTACTTAACCTAAATTATCCTAAGGACAAACACACACACCCATGCCTGAAGGAGGACTCGGACCTCCGCCGGGACCAGCCGCACAGTCCATGACTGAAGCGCCTTAGACCGCTCGGCTAATCCCGGGCGGCCAATTAGTGCTGCTATATTAGATTACATATTACAAGCTTCATAACAAACTAACGCATATTTTACAACGTAGATGGCGCTGATAAACAACATTATTCTCTTAATTGCAGATTGTTTGGTTTTTATTTAAGTCGAAGTCAAATCGTCCATTGTTGATTCCAGGAGTAAGCCGAGATGACTTTCAAGAAACTATCGGGACAGCACACGTTTTTATCGAACCGCTTACTCTGACAGACAGCACCTCCGAACTTTTGCATCAATTTTTCAGCATCTGTGTGATAATGAGTCCTATCAGAAAGATAGACAACATAGGAGGCGGTGTGACGATCGTTTACAAAGTCTGAACAAAATAGCGTGACACGATATTAGTACCAACCCCACTAAAAGTCACAGAAACGTGACTCTCTAGAGTGGAGTAAGCCGAAGAACTGAGTTGCGTATCTTGCATGAAAACGAATACTATGCTTATCACCTGCACACGTGCAGGGTTTATCGGCAGCAGATTTTCCTCCACGAGAAAGTAATCTTGCTGGTTGCAGAAACAGTTCACCAACATTATGGGATTTCTAAAAAATGGTTCAAATGGCTCTGAGCACTATGGGACTCAACTGCTGAGGTCATTAGTCCCCTAGAACTTAGAACTAGTTAAACCTAACTAACCTAAGGACATCACAAACATCCATGCCCGAGGCAGGATTCGAACCTGCGACCGTAGCGGTCTTGCGGTTCCAGACTGCAGCGCCTTTAACAGCACGGCCACTTCGGCCGGCTTTATGGGATTTCTGTCGTCAGTGTTCCTCAACGAGGAAGCGATCACTGGCAAAGATGGCATCAAAAATCTACAATTATCTGTGAGCTACAGAAAATTCTCGGGGAATGGTTGAGTAGACGCATCAACGAAGGCTTAGCACGAATGGTTTGGACCGGAATTACAGGCAACCACAAACGTGGACCTTTTGTTTTGCCACAACGCCGTAATGGGAATATATATTTCTGCGTGTGCTGGACAGTGGCAATTTATCAATACGACAGACAATGCGACTGATACACTTCTGTAGTATCATTCATAAAGACATCAACATCTTCCCCAGCAGTTGGATAAGACGAGGAGGGCCTTGTGCCTTTCCTGATCTTCTACCCCATTTACTGTTTTTTGTGGGGCACCTGACAAGAGTTCCGTATGCTGAACGAGTTGTTAATGTGCAGAGCATTTAACTCCGCGTCGTGTAACCTCTGACGATGCTCGGCTACAGGTTAGGACGTTCGAAAGAGTGAGACAGTCCATGATGCCACGTGCGATGGCGTTTTCAAAAATGGTTCAAATGGCTCTGAGCACTATGGGACTCAACTGCTGAGGTCATTAGTCCCCTAGAACTTAGAACTAGTTAAACCTAACTAACCTAACGACATCACAAACATCCATGCCCGAGGCAGGATTCGAACCTGCGACCGTAGCGGTCTTGCGGTTCCAGACTGTAGCGCCTTTAACCGCACGGCCACTTCGGCCGGCGATGGCGTTTTCATTGCATCTCATAGCAGCCTGTTAGAACATCTTTTGTGAAATAGGAAATAATATCTTGTAATGTATAATGTAAGGTAAAGTTAAAGGCACAAGAGAGACAGTTCTGATGCCGCAGTTAATAACTGAAGTAAGGCTGAAGAAAAATTAAGACACGATCGTAGGACTTGTCAACCTGAATAAAATGGTGGAAGATGTTCGAAGTCATGAGAATGATAGGGATAAGCTGTAGGGAAAGGCGGGTAGTATACAATATGTACAAGAACCAAGAGGGAACAACGAGAATGGAAGACCAAGAACGAAGTGCAAGGTTTTAAAAGGGTATAAAACAGGAATGTAGTCTTTCGTCCCTGCTGTTCAATCCGTATATCGAAAAAGCAACAGCGGAAATAAAAGAAAGGTTCAAGAGTGGGATTAACATTCAATTCAAATGATGTCCATGTTAAGATTCGCTGATGACACGGCCATCCTCAGTGAAAGTGGAGAAGAATTACAGGATATGTTGAATGGAATGAACAATATAGTGAGTACAGAATATGGATTGAGATTAAATCGAACAAAAACGAAAGTAATGAGAAGTAACAGAAACGAGAACCGAAAAACTTAACATCATAATTAGTCATCACGAAGTGGATGAAATTAAGGAATCCTGCTACTTACGCAGCAAAATGATGGACGGAGCAAGGAGGACATAAAAAGGAGACTAGCACTAGTAGAAAGTGCATTCCTGGCCACGAGAAGTCTACTAGTATCAAACAAAACTGGAACAGAAGAGAATCGAAGCATCTGAGATGTCGTGCTACAGAAGATTGCTGGGCATTAGGTGGACTGACAAGGTAAAGAATGAGAAGGTTTTCTGCATAATCAGCGAGGAAAGGAATATACGGGAATCCCAAACAAGAAGAAGGGACAATATGATAGAAGGCTTGTAAAAACATCAGGCAATAACTTTGTAAGTAGGCTGTTTAGGTTTTTATGTTGGTAACGCCACATGGTGCTCTGTATGAAAATCACTGACTGTGCTGTGTGCAGTCTGTGGCTGGTTTGCATTGTTGGAATATTTGCTATTGCAGTGTTGAGCAGTTGGATGTGAACAGCGCGTAGCGTTGCGCAGTTGGAGGTGAGCCGCCAGCAGTGGTGGATATGGGGAGAGAGATGGCAGAATTTTGAGAGCGGACGATCTGGACGTGTGTCGATCAGAAACAGTAGGTTTGTAATAATGTATATCATTAACTGATATATATATATATATATATATATATATATGTATATATATATGATGACTTTTGAATATTATTAAGGTAAATACATTGTTTGTTCTCTGTCAGAATCTTTCATTTGCTAACTATGCCCATCAGTAGTTAGTGCCTTCAGTAGTTAGAATCTTTGATTTAACTGGCAGTATTGGCGCTCGCTGTATTGCAGTAGTTCGAGTAACGAAGATATTTGTGAGGTAAGTGATTCATGAAAGGTATACGTTATTGTTAGTCAGGGCCATTGTTTTGTAGTGATTATTGAAAGTCAGATTGCGTTGCGCTAAAAATATTGTGTGTCAGTTTAGTGTTGATCAGAATAAGTAAAGAGCGAAATGTCTGAGTAGGTTCAGTTCTGCTCAACTGTCTGAAAATCAAATAACGTGAGAGGTTTATCAGCACAGTAATTGATTAATTTTTCTAAGGGCATGTTTCATCTTCTGTGGTACTACAGGGATCTGTAGATGATAAAAACTGCAGAGAAAAACAGAGATTGGGATACATCCAGAAAATAATTGAGAATGTAGGTTACAATTGGTGCTCTGAGATGAAAAGCTTGGCACGGGAGAGAAATTCGTGGCGGGCCGCGATGTAGTGGTGTTACGCCGCTTAAGCTCGTACGTACTGCAAAAAATGTGGAAAAATAAGTATGCGGCAGTCGGCAGGATGTTTCCAACATGCTCGTGTATGGTGAAGAAAGGAGCTGCACAGAGAAAATATAACTCTGCAAACAACTGCCGATTTTTGCTTGGGGGCACCCTTTCTTCCTTACCCTGCGTCGCCGGCAAATGCTCACTTTATTCAGACCCTTTATTCGACACGTTTACCAACACACGCGTCGGTGGCATAGGGAGAGAGATGAAAAAAGAGGAAAGTTCTTTCACATTCATAATACGGGTACATTTGCCTAAGATACTCTTTGACGAGGGAGAAGAATGGAAGGCGAGCAAGTGTAAGGCGAGGGTTGCGAGGCAGCCAGAGGGGGCTTAGCGGGCGCAACAAAGGGCGCGGCGTGCGGGACGTGGCCGTGTCTCGTGGCGGAGGAGAGGGGAGCAGGCCACAACAGAGCGTCTCAAATAAATACCCCAGGGCCCAGGCCAGAAGCCCACCAAAAGCAGCGCCGCGCTCCTAAATAACCAACCGGAACTGCTACCGAGCCGCGAAAATACATCGCGAAATCAACACGCCGCTCTATCAGTAAATGGTTCAAATGGCTCTGAGCATATGGGACTCAACATCTTAGGTCATAAGTCCCCTAGAACTTAGAACTACTTAAACCTAACTAACCTAAGGACAGCACACACACGCATGCCCGAGGCAGGATTCGAACCTGCGACCGTAGCAGTCCCGCGGTTCCGGACTGCAGCGCCAGAACCGCACGGCCACCGCGGCCGGCGCTTTATCAGAATATCCCCATGAATGTCACTACGCGTGAATACGTTTCAAACACAGCGGACGAAATACAAGGCATGTGCAAAAGTGAGTGTACTAGACTTTTATATTTTTTTAGATACAGTGCATTTTGAGAAAAAATACAGGATATTGTTGATACACTTGGCTATTTTTCCACATAATCGCCATCCTCTTCAACGAATGTGGTGAGCCGTGGTACAAGCTTCTTTATGCCCTGCTCGAAGAACTCTCCCGCGAGTTTCTTCCCTCACTTCGGAACCTCTTTCTGCACCTGCTCATCTGTTGAAAATTTTATTCCATTCATGTTTGCCTCCAGGCAGGTGAAAAGATGATAATCTGAAGGCACCAAGTGAGGGAAAAAGGACGGTGGTGCAAAACACTCCAACCAAATGACTCCGATAGCACCTCAGTGGCTAAAGCTGTGTGAGGACGGCCGCCTCTCGCCATCATTCCCCTCCATTCTGCTCCTTTTGAGTGTTTCAGGCTCTCACAATACCGTTATGCATATTGATGGTCTCCCCCTGCGGCAGAAACTGGACCAAAATGATGCATTTTCGGTCCCAAAACAAAGAGGCCATGTTTTTTTTTTTTTTTTTTTTTTGCGCGCGCGAAATTGTGGTCTTCAGTTTTTTGGCAGATGGGGTATTGGTGTGACGCCACTGTGACGATTGTCTGCCTCTGGCGTGTAATGAGCCAGCTGTTTCATCTCCAGTCCTCCAGTCACAATACAGCTCAGAAAATCCTCACCCTCCAATCAAAGCCGCTCAAGAAACTAGCGGGCGCTTCTGACCCGATTTTTCTTGAGCTGCTTTGTCAATTGTTCTGGGACCAATCTTACTCGTAGTTTCCGTTGTACCAGCGTTTCTATGAGTGTCTCTTGTAAAAGAATTCTGTAGAGTTGTGGAAACATCACAGAAATTTCATCCACTGTCAACCGGCGGCCTTCACCAATAGTTTCCTCGATTTTTTGCACAGTCAAAAGGGAAGGTCTTCCACTCCTCTGTTCGCAATGAACATTTGTTCCGCCTGCACAAAACTCTCTACACCGCTTATAGACTTTCGTTTCTGTTCATAACATCCTCGCCGTGAACCGTTTTGATTCGCAAAAAAATTTCGGTAGGTGTTGTTCTTCCCGTGAGTAGGAAGCGGACACAGCACGTGGCGCGGCATTTCTTACCGACGTCTTTCACGCAACTGAACACTACAACGTGAATTTACTTAGCATCGGGTTCGTGCTACGCTCGCTCTGGTCATGGAATCATCTTCTGCGTCTCGATGTTGCCAAGCCTCAAAAAACAAAAACCACAGCCCGTAATGCTCACAGCACACTTTCTTTCTAAGCATGCCTCGTATCATCTGCAGTTCTCTTAAATTTTCAACTCTGAATGTACAGTTAATGTAGTCTTATATATACGGGTGTACAAAACTACGTATACAAAATTTCAGAAAGTTTAGAGCAGGTAAAAAGTGACAAAACTTTCACAGGTGCATAGTTTTGACGTTAGTGACGTTCCGAGATGGTATTCAAACTGACGTATATCAGAGACGTTGCTGACTTACGGATTTCATCTTTTGGAGCGGTGGAGGGGGGGCGGGAGGGGGGGAGGATGATGCGTTTGGTATACGAGACATCGACAGACACTCCAGAATAGCTGGTTTCCGATTCGGCTGAAGCTGTGGTCGTTATTCGTCGAACACCTGATTGTCTTGGGCGTGTTAGACAATCATTAGTATGCAGCTATAATTTTTGCATTACTGGAGACAGACGACATTATCAGCAACATACGTTCAAACAGCAGGAGAGCACCCGTCGTCTAAGGATGGTGGCACGGTAGCTCAGCGTGTACGGTCAGAGGTTAGCTGTTCGCTATAAGAAAGAAGCTGAGTGAAGGGATCAACGGCGAAGTGGGTGGCATGGGACGTGCGCCCGGAACAAATGCAACGAACAACTTGAGATCAACAAAAAAAGGAAAAAAAAGGTAGCGGCTTTGATTACTAATCAAAACGTTCTCGGTTCCGTGTTCGAAACCCACCCCTCTTGAATTCTGAATAATAATCAGCATTGGCAGACGAAGACTTCCGACATAAGAAGTCACCCTCATTCTGCCAATGGCCTTGTCAAAGCGGGTGGAGGCGCACACAGAGATTCAGAGCACTCTCTTGCCGTTGGGGTGGGAAACTGCCCTTAAAGGCGGAAGGATCAGCAATGATCAAAGACATGGGTATGCAGAAGGCACTCGAAACCATTGCATTAAAGACACATTACGTGTATCCACAGGACATGTGGCCTGTAACTGAAGAAGTGTCGTGATGATCTCTCCATTGGCAAAAGATTCCGGAATAGTCCCCCATTCTGATCTCTGGGAGGGAACTGCCAAGGGGGAGGTATTGAAAACCAACAAAAGGATAACGTTCTACGAGTCGGGTCGCGAAATCTCAGAAGCTTGAACCTTGTAGGGAAACTAGAAAATCTGGAAACGGAAATGCAAAGGCTCTATCTAGACACGGCAGGGGTCAGTGAAGTGAAGTGGAAAGAAGACACGGATTTATGGTCAGATGAGTAAAGGGTAATATCAGCAGCAGCATAAAATGGTATAACGGGAGTAGCATTCGTAATGAATAGAAACATAGAGCAGAGAGTGTGTTACTCTGAACAGTTCAGTGATAGGGTTGTTCTTATCAGAATCGACAGCAAACCAACCACTATAACTATAGTTCAGATATACATGCCGACGTTGCAAGCTGAAGATGAAGAGATAGAGGAAGTATATGAGGATATTGAAAGGGTAATACAGTATGCAAAGGGGGATTAAAACCTAATAGTCATGGGGGACTGGAACGCAGTTGTAGGGGAAGGAGAGAAGAAAAGGTTACAAGAGAATATGGGTTCGTGAAAAGGAATGAGAGAGGAGAAAGCCTAATTGAGTTCTGTAATAAATTTCAGCTAGTAATAGCGAATACTCTGTTCATTCGTCACAAGAGGAGGAGGTATACTTGGAAACGCCCGGGTGATACGGGAAGATTTCAGTTAGATTACATCATGGTCAGACAGAGATTCCGAAATCAGATAGTGGATTGTAAGGCATACCCAGGAGCAGATATAGACTCAGATCTCAATACAGTAGCGATGAAGAGTAGGGCTGAAGTTCAAGAGATAAATCAGGATGAATCAATATGCGATGAAGTGGGATACGGAAGTACTAAGGGATGTCGAAACACACTTTAAGTTCTCTAAGGTATTGGTACAGCAATAAGGAATATCTCAGTAGTCAGTACAGTTGAAGAGGAATGGACATCTCTAAAAGGGGAAGTCACAGAAGTTTGAAAGAAAAACATAAGTACAAAGAAGGTAACTGCGAAGAAACCATGGGTAACAGAAGAAATACTTGAGTTGATCGATGAAAGCAGGAAGTGCAAAAATGTTAAGGGAAATTCAGGAATACAAAAATTCAAGTCGCTGACGAATGAAGTAAATAGGAAGTTCAGGGAAGCTAAGACGAAATGGCTGCATGAAAAATGTAAAGAAATCGAAAAAGAAATGATTGTCGGAAGGACTGACTCAGCATTTAGGAAAGTCAAAACAATCTCCGGTGACATGAAAAGGAATGGTCGTAGCGTAAAGAGTGCAACGAGAATTCCACTGTTGAATGCAGAGAAGATGGCAGATAGGTGGAAAGAGTGGGGATCCAGCATTAGAACCAGAAAATAAGAGAGCTTTGGAGGACTTAAGATCAAATAAGGCAAAAGGGGTAGATAACTTTCCATCAGAATTTCTAAAATCATTGAAGGAAGTGTCAACAAAACACCTCTTCACGTTGTTGCGTTGAATGTATGAGTCTGATAACATACCATACGACATTCGGAAAAATGTCATCCACACAATTCCGAAGACTGCATGAGCTGACAAGTGCGAGAATTATCGCACAATCTAGCTTAACAGCTCATGCATCCAAGCTGCTAACAAGGATAATATGCAGAAGGATGGAAAAGAAAATTGAGGATGTGCTCAATAACCATCAGTTCGGCTTTAGAAAAGGTAAAGGCACCAGAGAATCAATTCTGAGATTGCGGTTGATAATGGAAAGAAGACAAAAAAAAATCAAGTCACATTCATTGGATTTGTCGATCTGGCAAAAGCTTTTGACACTGTAAAATGTTGCAAGATGTTCGAAATTCTGAGAAAAATAGGGGTAAGCTGTAGGGAGTGCCGGGTAATATACAATATATACAAGAGCCAATAGGGAACAATAAGAGTGGAGGACCAAGAACGAAGCTCTCGTATTAAAATGGGTGTAAGACATGGATGTAGTCTTTCCCCCATACTGTTCAATCTGTTCATCGAAGAAGCAATGATGGAAATAAAGGAAAGGTTCTGGAGTGGAATGAAAATTCAAGGTGAAAGGATATCAATGATACGATTCGCTGATGACATTACTATCCTGAGTGAAAGTGAAGAAGAATTGCATGATATGCTGGATGGAGTAAACGATCTAATGAACACAGAATATGGATTGAGAGTGAATCGAAGAAAGACGAAAGCAATGAGAAGTAGCAGAAATGAGAGCAGCGAGAAACTTAACACCACGATTGATGGTCCCAAAGTTGAAGTATAGGAATTCTGCTACCTACGCAGCAAAATGATGGACGGAGCAAGGAGGATATAAAAAGGAGACTAGCACTAGCAGAAAGAGCATTCCTGGCCAAGAGAAGTGTGCAAGGATCAAACATAGGCCTTAATTTGAGGAAGAAATTTCTGAAAAAGTACATCTGGAGCACATCATTGTATGGTAATGAAACATGAACTGTGGGAAAACCGGAACAGAAGAGAATCGCAGGATTTGAGATGTGGTACTACTAGGGAATGTTGAAAATTAGGTGGACTTATAAGGTAAGGAATGAGGAGGTTCTGCGCAGAATCGAAGAGGAAAGGAATATGTGGAAGACACTGACAAGGAGAAGGGACAGGTTGATAGGACACCTGTTAAGCCATCAGGGAATGACTACCATGGTGTCAGAGGGAGCTGTAGAGGGCATTAACTGTAGAGGAAGACAGAGTTTGGAATACATCCAGCAAATAACTGAGGACGTAGGTTGCAAGTCCTACTCTTAGATGACAAGGTTGGCCCAGGAGTGGAATTCGTGGCGGGCCGAATCAAGCCAGTCAGAAGACTGATAGACTGATCACACACACACACACACACACACACACACACACACACACACACAACAAAAAAGAAATGTTAAAACAGTATTTATCACATGGCTGTTTGAACACGGTCTGTGAACATCAGTAGCGTTAAAACCTTCATCTACCCCTACACACACACACACACACACACACACACACACACACACACAGGAGACCGAAACAGAATTATCGTCAGCTTAACAGAATGTCGATCCACAAATGTGAAGCAATACAGCAGTGACTCTGGGTGGCATAGATCCGAAAACTAGCTTGGTAGCTTTCGAGGTCTGAGCCACCCGATATCTAAGAGTCCCGTAAATTATGACCGTTTTCGCGGTGCTGGCGCCCGATTAAGTTGCGATAGCGATTGCCGAAGTCGGGAGTTGGGTTGGGTTGTTTACAGGAAGAGACCAAACAGTGAGGTCATCGGCCTCATCGGATTAGGGAAGGACGGGGAAGGAAGTCGGCCGTGCTCTTTCAAAGGAACCATCCCGGCATTTGCCTGGAGAGATTTTAGGGAAATCACGGTAAACCTAAATCAGGCGGGTCGGACGCGGTATTGAACCGTCGTCCTCCCGAATGCGAGTCCAGTGTGCCAACCACTGCGCCATCTCGCTCGTTTATAACTCGCTGTATATGGGTTACCCTCAGTAATGCTAGTTACTAATTTGTAAGGTAATTTCTTTTTGTTGTATCAGAATATTCTTTTCCTTTACGTATTGATTTTCAACATTTTTCCGACTGAGTAATTACTTTTCCCATATTTTCAGAATTAAATTAATTCTCGGAGAACCACTGCGCCACCACGCTCGGTCCCGATTAAGTCCGTTCGGATCAGGAGAATTCGGTGCCCAAGAATAAACGTTAGTTCACTATCAAGATCCTGCACCAGTCCAGTGTAGAACGATTCTGGCCTTGTGACACGGACGGTTACCATACTAGATGATGCCATCGTCGTCGAGGTATATATAGGGTGTTTCATAATTACACCGACAAATTTCGGGGAGGTGCAGAAGGTGTCTTGAGGAACAAAATGAGATAGGAACCCGTGTCGGGGAACGTTATCAACCGACCCTACATGGCGTTGCATTTTCAGGTTCGATGCCTGTATAAACAGGAGGATTCCGTGATAATTTTACAAAGTTTCAGGCTTGATGGAGAGGGATAAATGAATCAATTTGAGGCAAGAGCCCCTGATCCGCAAACGAACTGGTCGGAAGTTACAAGCGAAAATCGTTCTGATAGCTCTGACAGGGGAATACAAGTACCGGCACTGTTGTTGCCAAGATTCTAGGATAGGAAGCTTTGGAAAGTGAGAGTATGGATGAAAACAAGTAAAAAACGCTAAACATACATGGGCTCTAAAATAAATACCTGAGGAGCTACGAGCACTTATTCAACTTCGCTACTCTGAAACACATCTCCTCAGTGTTCGTAGCTCTCAAGGCATGCATTTTAGAGCTCATGTTAACTGAACACTTTCTTAAGTACTCTTACGTACTTAAAATGTTATAACGCTTTTAGTAAATCTAACCCGCAGGAGTGACTACGTTCCTGAACGCTCTGAAGGAAGTCGCAATAGTAATTCACGGCAGTAAAATCCACAAAGCCCATATTATTTGAAGGTCTTTGAAGTTTGGAAGGCTTTTTGAATGAGAACTAAGTAGTAAAAGACGCACTTAGCGGGAAGGTGTCTTAAGTTATGACAGTTCATGGAATGTAAATGACAATACGAATAATTAGTAGTTTCACAGTATACGGTGCATAATAACAATGCACAAATCTGATAACCATGAGTTTTCCTTCTGAGTTCTTCTGCTGTTGGTGTTGCAACAATCTCAGGTGAAAATAGGGAACTGCCAGTGTTAAAGGCACTAAACGGAACTTCTCATCGTAATGGCTGTAACAGAACAATTAATGTTTTGAAATTTGAAAAAACGTGGCTGTGCCACATGAATGTTATCCAATGGTCTGTTACTTTCGTTTTTTAGACACAGATTATTCATCTACCATCAAAATGAAAGTAAAAGATCGTTTCATTTTGAATATTTCAGTAACCATTGTTCTGTGCAAAATGCTTTCATTTTATACCATCTGTATTGCTTTTTACATGTATTTCAAATGACATACATAACATTCCCGCTTAATTTAGATGACTTGAGAACCACTCTTTAATAACAATTGTCACCTCCTCTGTTAGCATTTGCTTACTATTACGTATTTAAAAATTTGTATTATTCAAAAATATATCGTCATTGTCATTTCCTAACATTTTTCATAACCTCGTATTTCAGCCATTTGATGAAAATTAAGATTGGTCTTGTTTTCATACGTTTTGGAAACTGTAAAGAATAATTAGGATTTGTAACACAATATAACTAAAATTGGTTAATTTCATCAGTTTCTTGTACAAAATCTAGTTTATGTGCAACAGCAGTTAAATCAGTAAAACCAATACAAAGCGAACTTTATATTGAGATTAAGTGAATGAAATTATCGAAAAATATTTTTTCCTACACGAACTTGCATTAAGGAAGGCACTCAAACATTAGAGAGTGACACTAAGCTGACACAAAGTTCATTTACGACTCAGTTGGCTCTTTAATTCAGGAAGAGAAAGTATTTATGAATTTCTTGAATTTAGTAACGTTGGTAGCAATGTTACATTATGCCACAATGGACGAAAACTGTATTGAAAACAAAATAGCACTGGGACCAATACATTCACGAACTGCGTAAAAAAGAAAACTCCGAAATTTTTTACTGGAAACAAGTATACTCCAGAACAACAGCAGCAATTGGAGTCATTTGTTTCATTCTGAAAGCTACTGTCGATGAATGGCAAACAAATGCAAATGTCACAGTTGCGTTACGCGAGAGAGCATTTGAAAGCTGTCAAAATCAAAAATTAATAGTCTATGATACAATAAATACGAAATTTATGCAGAGTCTAGAAGTAACACCCCATTTCGACACAGATGGAACAATACGACTGTTGGAGACCGCTTTACGGTCTGCTGAATGTTTTCATGACATTAACTTGAACGGAAATTTCTCTGATGCAACTAACTTCGAATATAATCTGGAAGAATTCGATAGCCAGTACTTTACGATTGTTTTTCGCGAAGAACGTTAGACCTTGCCGTATCACACGGACGGTAGTGTTTGCAATTGTCTAAAGCAGGTCGACAGAGAGCAGAATACTTCGCTGCTATAAAAATTCTTGGCTTTCACCTCAGCTGAATATCTGTGGGCCCATCTTGGTCGTCGTATTCACTGCATGAAACCTGCGCAAGAGCTGCAGACATTATCTCTCCTGATATTACGGAAACAAATGAGGGTCTGAGCCTTTTACAGATGGTTCAGTTACTGTGTTCACTGTAAACGCCACTTAATTCGTACAGTGTGTGGTCAAAATAATGCCACTTGAAGGATTACTTATTCATGGATATAATTTTCAAGAAATACGAACAATACTACTAAAAAGAATTTTGATTTTATTGGATAAACTAATAAATACTTACATTATTTTGCCGCACTGTGTATGTAGCACTTGTTCGGAAGTGATCACAGAAGTTGGTGGAGAGACGATCGTTTCTGGTCTAGAACAGAAAAAAAGTAATTAGCCGCTTGCTTAATGTTACGTAAGAATCTGCATAAAAAGTACCCTTAATTCAGCCATATAAAATTAGCATCTGTTGAAGTACACACATAACGAAGAGATACCTAAGGACTGCACAAAGTAAGTTAGACATGTCGTTCCACTGTGCTACAAGAGTGACGAGTTGTCAGAAGAGAAAGCATGTTCTGGGTTTCCTGTAGGCAGAGTTCTCTGCGGTGTGGATAACAGGCGTGGGAGTGAAATGACGCAGCAACTGGAAATGTTCTCCAAAATTGAAGCACGCAGAACAGTACGATTCTCGTGAGCAAAACGCCTAAATTGCACACAGACTGACGGTGAAATTCTTGCGGTATGTGGACAAACGCAATTAGGAGTCCAGCGGTAGCGAAATAGTGACAACAATATAACCAAGCTCTCACTGTCGTACGTGAGGCTGATCAGGAAAGAAGGAAGATCGTGATCTTGCATCATGCCATTTCCATCTCTTCGGTAAGCCAAAAGAACATCTGGAGGGGGGGGGGGGGGGGGGAAGAGGTTTACCAATGATGGGGATGTTCACACAGTCGTCCTCCTTGAATATCTCCCTGATCAAACAGCAGATTTTCATCGTCAAGGAGTTGATTGGTAGAACGCATCGACCGTCGTTTACAGCGTCTTGATGACTATTTTGAAAAATAGTGTCATGTATCTGTGTCACTTAAAAGTGTAGTGCAATAATCAATAAATGCTACTTGGTATGCTAAAAAAGTATCGTATAACTTACTTTTTGAAGCCCCTCGTATTAATATTTTTTCCGATGTAGGCCACAGCAAACATCGTATTTTGGGTTGTCTGATGTTAGAAATCTGTAACAGATGGCCGTCACACGATGGAGACGTTTGCTGAGAAGATTTAATGATATATTACCATATTTTTGTGTTGTGACGGCGAAGAAATGGCAACCGTTCACCATAGGATGTATTTACTCTTTCGGGTTACCTTGCTTCAGCAGCTGTATGAGTGTCACAGAGGGTATACAGGCGGAGTGCAAACTGTCAATTTCCCGCTACATCAATGTGACTTCGAAACACCGAGCGACACGACAAAAACAACAGAAAACAGTCAAAGAAATAGCTGCATACCTGATTATTATTCTTGGATGTGTATATCCTCCCTTTGGCCATAAGCTGCTACGGTTTTAGGAGAATGCAGAGAATGATTTAGAAAAATGATGTTTTTCTTTCCACTGACGAGCGCTCAATACGCTACGTTCAGCCAAAGATCAAGCTTACGATCAATGAATGCTGACATCCACCTTCTGTCTTTCTGAGTGCGTGCTACGTCTTAAATACGGGCTAAAGCAGAATTCCACCGGTAAAATTTCGGAGGTTGTTCAGGGATATTTTGAGAGTATTTTCATATAAGGAACCTGTGTTCCTTGTGACACCTTACGGAATAGTAACTTAATTGTGGTCAATCAACGCTTCGGGGAATGTGGCTGCATTATTAACGTGTAAAATTCTCCGACGTTTCTGCCATTGTCATAAATGACCTTCCTTAGAGTGTTTTTCTAATAGTTAGAAAAACACCTTGAACAAGGCCATTTGCAACAGTGGCCGAAACATCGGAGAATTTTACGTATTAACAATGGTGTCACAAACACAGATGAATTTTATTGACTATAACAACGGCCGTGGAAGCCCACGCTTACAAACGTTGAAATGTGTGTTGATATTTACTATTGGCTTCTCTTATAACTTGGACACACAGACGACAGTCGGGGTTACTTCGTTTCTCAGACAGTGCGCAATGTCATCTGTGACACAGTGCGTCTATACTAGTATCTCTGCATTGGCCGCTCCTCACGGAGGCTGATCGCAGAGACAATGTAATCGTGAAGTGAGCCACGACCGAGAAAGCAGCATGGCGAGAATGATGAAATTTTATCTTTATCGAGGAAACAGATTTTATAACATCGTTTTTGATATCTTTGCTTTCGATTGATTTGATGAAGACTTCATAATAAGGTAACATGCAATTATCTTTCCTTTAATTGCGCGCAGGCTGCTGCCTGACACCATTATAACAATTTAGTATCTGACACAGAAAGGTCCCCGACTTCTTAGTTATATAACATTAGTGACAATTCAGGAAAGATTAATTCAATTAATGCGACCTTTTGTAACCTACAATGAAAATATACGATTCGTAATAATTCTTTGAGCAGGACACTACCGAACAAAAAACTTAGTATTTTCAGAGTTTGTCATTTCTTTGCAGTTCCTGATTATAATGAAGAGCACTTTTGTTTAAGCGATATTTCTAAATTTGCCAAACACCTTTTAAAGAAATCAATATAAATGTAATAAGCACGTCATCATTCATGTTCCAGTCTGTGTCATTCATTAGGTAAAGTTTCACAATTTCAATTTAAAACGCAGAAATATTACGTGGACTCATTGCACACAGAGTTCGCCTGTAGTTTGCCGCCCAGTAAATGAGACGCCCCTTTTTAGTAGCTTTCAATAGCAGCAGCAGAGGCAGCGGCGGCAGTTTCCAGAGAGCAGTTTCCGGAGTGTTATTCATTATCAAAAGTACGCCAAAAGAGAAAAAGAAAAAAATATTACTTTTTAGATTTAAAGGGGCTATCTTTTACAACCAGGGATCAGTAAATGTTTTGTCATATTTAATGTCACAGAAGTAAAGAAGTATGAAACAGGGTGTTACGATTTTTGAAGAGAACTTCGGTAGAATCTGGTTCTTAGAAATCATGCAGTCAGCTTAACTTCTGTTTCGATTCTTTGTCTGCAGTAGCTGCAGCTTCTCGAACAACCTTTCAGACAATCCAAGCAAAGCAATTGCCAGTGCAAAATCCCAAGCAGAAGCTATCAATAAAACTAATAATAATAATTTTTTTATAAAGAGACATTCAACATAATTAGGATTTTTTCGATTTGTTAGCATAATTACCTCAGTTTACGTGGAAACGCCTTCACAACAGTAAAAAAGTATGCAACTTGCAACTTCCAAAACTTACAACACAGAAGATAGAGTAATGCAACAATCCTCAGATAAACAGTTCAACGTAGAGTCGCTGTGGCGCTCTTCCGTTGCATTCAGTGAACAAGTTGTATTTCCGTCAAGTCTTAATTAGTAAGCCTATCGATACTCTTGAGTATCGCTGTTGTCATATAACTAACACTGCCGGAAAAACGAACCTTAGAGAAACGTAAGCCGAACTTAATGCACACTTGATGTCGAAAGAGTGAAGTAGGCATTGCTTCTGCTAACAGTATGACAGAATACGAGAATTTTGTTTCCAGACGAGACACACAACACGTACCGTCGATCTATGCACTGCTGTGCATATATTTTCAGCTCAATACAGATACGAAGACAAAAGGAGTAAGAAATGAAAAGAATGCAATCGCTCTGTAATAAGGCACTGGAAACAACGGGTCGCTTACATTAAAACTAAAGTCTTATGGCATGGTTGGTAGGGAGACCCCAAGGGACATAACTGCATTTTCGCGAAGATTAGTTGTGTGTTAAGGGTCCATTTTCCCCAGTCAGCAAATGATACAAGCGATTTTTACGATTTTTTCTTGGGAAAACAAATGAAGAAATCTTTTTGCACATTATTTATTGATTCTTGGATAATTGATTCTGAGATAACATTTGTGATTTTTGTTAAGAAATTCAATCATCATTAAGCCCCCCATCCGAGGACTTAAAGTTGTTCTGTCCAAAATGAGGCGTGTCCATGACGGAAGTCCTGCAGTCTGCAAATTTTAAAACTTTTCTTAGTTTGTAAGATACTGAGCACGGAGTGATAGCACAGTTATTCGAAATTTGACAAAGTAATAAAATGACGGACGTTTGAAACAAAGATGATTTGTCGCCTGTTTTTGGTCACGTTATTTGCAATAAATTATGAATACATTGAAATAAAAAACAGCCTACTACTCCTTGCGGACATGCCCAAGGAGTAATTCAGCCAAATTTAAGAAATATAGCTTTATTAGCGCGACCGCAATCCATTCCGTCAGCTTGCGATACTGTTATTTTCTAGTGTACTAATAAAGATATCTTTCTCAAATTTGCCTGAATAACTCCTCGGGTATGTCCCCAAGGAGTAATAGAATTATTTTTATATTAATTTATTCATTATTTATTGCAAATAACGTGACCGAAAACACACAGCAAACACCATTATTTCAAACGTCCATCATTTTATTATTTCGTCAGAATTTTTAAGTACATGTGATGCTACTTTGTACACAATATTCTATAGACTCAGAATTTTTTATTATTTAAGATTAGATTTGTACACTGGATGACTTCTTCTGTCATGCACCCACGTCATTTTGGACAGGGCAACTTTATGTAACTCCTCAGACGGATTGGGGTGACTAAGTTTCTTTAAAAAGATTGCATAATGCGTTCCAATAATCAATTAAAAAGGTGCAAAAAGATTTACCTTCATTGCTTCATTAGTTTGCAAAAACGTAAAATCGCTTATAATATAGGTTGACTGAGGAATGTGGTTCAAAATGGTTCAAATGGCTCTGAGCACTATGGGACTTAACATCTATGGTCATCAGTCCCCTAGAACTTAGAACTACTTAAACCTAACAAACCTAAAGACATCACACACATCCATGCCCGAGGCAGGATTCGAACCTGCGACCGTAGCAGTAGCGTGGCTCCGGACTGAGCACCTAGAACCGCTAGACCACCGCGGCCGGCAGGAATGTGGACCCTTATGTGTATTTGTTTACTGTAGGTAACTTTAATGAGTGTTTGTATATACTGTCTTACTGTACGACGATGAGAGAAGGGAGAGAATGAAAACTCGGAGGCACATGGTATACTTTTCTCGAATAGCAGCGAACACGCTTAACGTCCGATGCACGCACCTCCATCGACAATATCACATGCTTTCACTCCACTAGCGGCTGCGGAGAGATTCGGAGTTAAAATCCAGGACACAGACGCAGAGCCTGGTGACCACCTCCCCTTGTCAGCGAAACATCGGCGGTGAAAATTTCTTCCATAACCAGGATTCTAACCGGCTTACCTCCGAGGCAGGTGCCAACGCACAGGCGAACGTTAAAGATCTCGGCTACGGATCCGGGTCAATATTAAGAAAATGTCCCTGAACAATCTCCGAAATATTGTCGGTGAATTACGAGGATCATCCTGTATACATACTAATACAGCAGCAACGTATTGCCGCGCATTTGGACCACTCAGTGGGTTCTAGATGGCAAAAGAGCTCGTATTGGTGACGAAGTGAAACTGGAGGCGCTGTAGTACTTAAACATTCGACCAGAAGTTTTGCGAGACATATAAACTAAATTATGTTACTGCACAGAAGGTCCACATGAAAGTTTTAATTTATGTAGTATACGCCCCACGAATTAAAAAAAAAGGTTAAGGTTCTTTTCAGAGGTATTTTCAGCGACAGCCCTATGAAAAGATTTTGGTACAATAAGTAGCAGCAGATTTTTTTTCTTTTTTTCTTCCGCGGCTAGCCATGATGTCTACTTTAAGAGTTAATATGAGGCGCGGCGCGGCGCGGAGCCTGTGTCACTGTGATGCTGCCCCCGGAATTGAGGCTTAGGCTATGAAATATTCGCAGCCCCCGCCGCCGTCGGCCCGCGGCTGCGCTGAATCGATAGCTTAACATTCCCGGCGGTGGCGGTTTGCAGCCGCACGCGTGCACCGGCCTCTACCTGGCATGCCGCGCGTGTTGGCAGCACTGGCGCGTCCCTCTATCAGATTGCATACGGTGCCCAGCCTGCCGTCCACCAACACTCTCTCCCTTATTAATTAAGAAAAGAGAAGTTGCATCACACTGTAATTAAATAGTCTTCATTTTATTATATCATGTTCGATGTTGGAGATGCTAGCCTCGTCATCAGATGTATCTACATCTAACGAGTTTGTTTGCGTGGCCATCCTTCGCAGCAAGCACAGAAATATTTGTTCCGTAAACAAAAAACGCCTTCTCTTGCTGCACTGCATTTTATTCTCCCAGACGCGTTTCGCCTTTTTCCACTTTAAGGCATCGTTGGGGGGATCTATAATGGCACAGTTGTGATACACTTTTGTTTTGATATGTATTATTCGTAGATTATAAAACAGTTCACTTCTCAATTTTTATGTAAATAAGTAATTACTGGCAGTTCTTTCCGTTTTTAGTTGGCATCTGCATATCCTCTCATCTGGTCACATGATGCTAGAGGTCGCACTGCCGCTCCATTTACGAAACATAAGCATGTTTTTATGTTTCGAACATTTTTCTTCCCACGTTACAGAAGAATGCTGAAGATTAGATGGGTAGATCACATAACTAATGAGGAAGTATTGAACAGGATTGGGGAGAAGAGAAGTTTGTGGCACAACTTGACTAGAAGAAGGGATCGGTTGGTAGGACACGTTCTAAGGCATCAAGGGATCTCCAATTTAGTAAAAAAATGGCTCTGAGCACTATGGGACTTAACATCTGTGGTCATCAGTCCCCTAGATCTTAGAACTACTTAAACCTAACTAACCTAAGGACATCACACACATCCATGCCCGAGGCAGGATTCGAACCTGCGACCGTAGCAGTCGCGCGGTTCCGGACTGAGCGCCTAGAACCGCGAGACCACCGCGGCCGGCACCAATTTAGTATTGGAGGGCAGCGTGGAGGGTAAAAATCGTAGAGGGAGACCAAGAGATGAATACACTAAGCAGATTCAGAAGGATGTAGGTTGCGGTAGGTACTGGGAGATGAAGAGGCTTGTACAGGATAGAGCAGCATGGAGAGCTGCATCAAACCAGTCTCAGGACTGAAGACAACAACAACAAGAACAAGCATGTTTTTATGTTTCGAACATTTTTCTTCCCACTGCCATTGTTGTTGTGATGCACTATCAGTCTTCCGTCACTTATAAAGACATTTGATAGAAAACTGCGACTTCAAGACGTAACTACTTTGAGTTCACTGTGTATCTCATCCTGTTTGGTTTGTTTACGTACAAGTTACCACCCTAAATAAGTATATGCTGAGACCTAATATATATATATATATATATATATATATATATATATATATATATATATATACAGGGTGAGTCACCTAACATTAAGCCGGCCGAAGTGGCCGCGTGGTTCTGGCGCTGCAGTCTGGAACCGCGAGACCGCTACGGTCGCAGGTTCGAATCCTGCCTCGGGCATGGATGTGTGTGATGTCCTTAGGTTAGTTAGGTTTAACTAGTTCTAAGTTCTAGGGGACTAATGACCTCAGCAGTTGAGTCCCATAGTGCTCAGAGCCATTTGAACCATTTTTGAACCTAACATTACCGCTGGATATATTTCGTAAACAACATCAAATACTGACGAATCGATTCCACAGACCGAACGTGAGGAGAGGGGCTAGTGTAATTGGTTAATACAAACCATAAAAAAATGCACGGAAGTATGTTTTTTAACACAAATCTACGTTTTTTTAAATGGAACCACGTTAGTTTTGTTAGCACATCTGAACATATAAACAAATACGTAATCAGTGCCGTTTGTTGCATTGTAAAATGTTAATTACATCCGGAGATATTGTAACCTAAAGTTGACGCTTGAGTACCACTCCTCCGCTGTTCGATCGTGTGTATCGGAGAGCACCGAATTACGTAGGGATCCAAAGGGAACGGTGATGGACCTTAGGTACAGAAGAGACTGGAACAGCACATTACGTCCACATGCTAACACCTTTTTATTGGTCTTTTTCACTGACGCACATGTACATTACCATGAGGGGTGAGGTACACGTACACACGTGGTTTCCGTTTTCAATTACGGAGTGGAATAGAGTGTGTCCCGACATGTCAGGCTAATAGATGTTCAATGTGGTGGCCATCATTTGCTGCACACAATTGCAATCTCTGGCGTAATGAATGTCGTACACGCCGTAGTACATCTGGTGTAATGTCGCCGCAGGTTGCCACAATACGTTGTTCCATATCCTCTGGGGTTGTAGGCAGATCACGGTACACATTCTCCTTTAACGTACCCCACAGAAAGAAGTCCAGAGGTGTAAGATCAGGAGAACGGGCTGACCAATTTATGCGTCCTCCACGTCCTATGAAACGCCCGTCGAACATCCTGTCAAGGGCCAGCCTAGTGTTAATTGCGGAATGTGCAGGTGCACCATCATGCTGATACCACATACGTCGACGCGTTTCCAGTGGGACATTTTCGAGCAACGTTGGCAGATCATTCTGTAGAAACGCGATGTATGTTGCAGCTGTTTGGACCCCTGCAATGAAGTGAGGACCAATGAGGTGGTCGCCAATGATTCCGCACCATACATTTACAGTCCACGGTCGCTGCCGCTCTACCTGTCTGAGCCAGCGAGGATTGTCCACGGACCAGTAGTGCATGTTCCGTAGATTCACTGCCCCGTGGTTTTGAAACCCGCTTCATCGGTAAACAGGTAGAACTGCAACGCATTCTCTGTTAATGCCCATTGAAAGAATTGCACTCGATGATTAAAGTCATCACCATGTAATTGCTGATGTAGCGACACATGAAACGGGTGAAAGCGGTGACGATGCAGTATGCGCATGACACTACTTTGACTCAGTCCACCGGCTCTCGAGATGTCCCGTGTACTCATGTGTGGGTTCATGGCAACAGCAGCTAACACACCAACTGCACCCGCTTCTCCTGTGACGGGCCTGTTACGGACCCGTTTGCGTGCTACGACCATACCTCTTGCATACAGTTGGCGGTAGATGTTTTGCAATGTGCGGCACGTTGGATGCTCTCTGTCCGGGTACCGTTCTGCATACAACCTGCAGGCTTCAGCTACATTTCGTCGCCACTCGCCGTAGATGAGTATCGTCTCCGCCATTTCAGATTTCGAATACACCATGGTCAGAGTTCCTACAACACTACACTATCACAGACGTCTGGT
This sequence comes from Schistocerca americana, assembly GCF_021461395.2. Taxonomy (NCBI): domain Eukaryota; kingdom Metazoa; phylum Arthropoda; class Insecta; order Orthoptera; family Acrididae; genus Schistocerca; species Schistocerca americana. The sequence continues at coordinate 279,447,845 of NC_060122.1, forward strand.
AACACGGTGTACTACAGTTGGTCTGCATGCAGCAAGCGCTACGTGCGGACACTGCGACAGCTAGAAAAAACCCCAACAGTGCACTACAGCCACACTCGTAACACAGTCGTCATCGTAAACATGTCCCTGCAGATGCTGCTCGCCGACCGTGGCCCGTGTTTGTTACAACACGCAACTGAACGTCGGAGGTTTCAAGCGTCAACTTTAGGTTACAATATCTCCGCCGGATGTAATTAACATTTTACAATGCAACAAACGGCACTGATTACGTATTTGTTTATATGTTCAGATGTGCTGACAAAACTAACGTGGTTCCATTTAAAAAACGTAGGTTTGTGTTAAAAAACATACTTCCGTGCATTTTTGTATGGTTTGTATTAATCAATTACACTAGCCCCTCTCCTCACGTTTGGACTGTGGAATCGGTTCGTCAGCATTTGATGTGGTTTACGAAATATAACCAGCGGTAACGTTAGGTGACTCACCAAGTGTATATATATATATATATATATATATATATATATATATATATATATATATATATATATGTGTGTGTGTGTGTGTATGTGTGTGTGTGTGTGTGAGAGAGAGGGGGAGAGAGAGAGAGAGAGAGAGAGAGAGAGAGAGAAGGTGGGGCGAGATCTACGTATAAAAAAAAAGTGTATCATAACTGTATCATTACAGATCCCACTGATGATGCCTTAACGTGAAAAAAGGCGAAACGCGTCTGGTAGAATAAAATACAGTGCACCAAGAGAAGGTGTTGTTTATGTACAACACCAAGTATCTACATCTACTACTCTACATCTGCATCGATGTGGTGAATTTCTTTCCTGTGCCAACCTTTTCATCGCAGAGTAGCAATTGCAAATGGTTCAAATGGCTCTGAGCACTATGGGACTTCACATCTATGGTCATCAGTCCCTTAGAACTGCTTAAACCTAACTAACCTAAGGACATCACACAACACCCAGTCATCACGAGACAGAGAAAATCCTTGACCCCAGCGGGAATCGAACCCGGGAACCCGGGCGCGGGAAGCGAGAACGCTACCGCACGACCACGAGCTGCGGACAGTAGCAATTGCAGCCTACGTCGTTAATTACTTGTTGGGTGTCATCCTCTACAGTTTTTACCCTCTACAGCTCCCTCTTCTTCCATAACAGTTACTCCATCATATCTTAACAGATGTGCTATAATCCTGTCCATTCCTTTTCTTAGTGTTCTCTACATGTCCCTTTCCTCGCCTATTCTGCGGAAAACCTCCTCATTTCTTACTTTATCAGTCCACCTAATTTTCAACATTCCTCTGGAGCACCACATTTCAGATGTTTCGATTCTCTTCTGTTCCGGTTTCCCAACAGTCCATGTTTCACTACCATACAACACTGTGCCCTAAACGTACATTCTCAGGAATTTGTTCCTCAGATGAAGGCCTGTATTTGATACTAGTTGGCTTCTCCCGGGGAAGAAAGCCCTAACTTTAGCGATTACTGGCATCTACGCCGACGTTTTGCATTTTATTTGTGTCAAAAGAAAAACGAAGGAATACCGACACAGAATGGGGCAACACACAGGTACACAGTTAGAGGGGAGCAAGCGAAAGCAAATTAAAGTAACTAAAAAGGTAATAAGAACAAACAACGAATAAAAAGTTTAAAGGCAAATAAAATAAATGAAAGGAAAAATTAAAGAAAACAAAGAAATGAAATCAATTTCACAAGCTGCAATATGAATCAGCTGTTGATTTTCCAATTTATTGGTGACGTTCCTCACCGTAAAGTACTTTGCGTTACATTACAATACTTGTCAGTCCTCGAACATAAGCCTACTCACTGAGTAGTCAAACCTCTTACAGCAGAATCCAATTACTCAGGCGGTAAATTCTTAAAAGTCAAACGATAGTCAATGCAAAGAGGCATCAAAGATAATTGATTTTGTTATACCATACACTGTAAAATGAACAACAAAGCGTTCGTAAATCCTCTTCTACATCGTGACGTTGGTGATGTAACATCAGATAGCCGGCCGAAAGTGGCCGTGCGGTTAAAGGCGCTGCAGTCTGGAACCGCAAGACCGCTACGGTCGCAGGTTCGAATCCTGCCTCGGGCATGGATGTTTGTGATGTCCTTAGGTTAGTTAGGTTTAACTAGTTCTAAGTTCTAGGGGACTAATGACCTCAGCAATTGAGTCCCATAGTGCTCAGAGCCATTTGTAACATCAGATACCATTGGACTAGGGAGATGATAGAGAACGGCAGTGATCTTGTTGCAGGAACTATCCCTGCATTTACGTGGAGTGATTTAAGGTAACAATCGAAAGTAAAAATTTGGATGGTTGGGTGGGTACAAGAACTCTGTTCGTCGAGAATACACGTCCATTGTGTTAACAACTGTGCCACCTCTAAAGGCGCAGGTCTTCTTGCAGCGAGGAAACAGCGAAAAAGCCATACAGACAAGAACGAGGAAAATAACTGCCAGTTTGATCATAGAATGAAAGCTTTCATGGCAGGTCTTGTCATCACTTCCGGGCTGAGATGCCGTGGTCCATACATAAGACCCTCCCTTGACGTTTCGCCTTCGACAACGGAAGGCATCCTCAGAGGAAAATCGGCGAATTGCAACGAGAGCGCGAATGAGCGCCGTATATATAAGCCATCCAGAGGGCTCCGCTGTCAATCACGTGACGTCTGCTGTGCTATGATCTCTGATATTGCCAACTTTCTCAGTTGAAATTAATCGATTGTCGCGCTGTTGCTGGAATGTTGACATCCATATCTTATCCAGCTAATGTCTTTATCTTTTCTATTAAAATTATTGCAGTGTTTCGCAATCTCAATGGCCTCTCTGTACATTCGCGCTATTACAAATTGTCAGTTTGTAATAGAAACGTCGGAATTCCTTCATTTTCCCAGAGCAAGATTGTATATCATGTTTAAAGTTCGAATTTGTTGAATTAATATACCAGCGATGTCAAAATTTGTTTTCATGCTATTTCTCTGCAATTATAGGGGTTTCTAGCTATGTATAAGCCAAGACCGCGATATTACAGTGCAGGTAATTAATAAATATGTGGTCCGGATGTGTGTGAAACTCGCAACTTCGTTTGACTTCAACATACATACCATTAAAGTGCAAACTAAACGTTCTAAATGTGATTGTCGATGGAAATTTAAAAATAGTTTTGGCAGCAAAACAAATTTTTGTAGTACGAAATTATAAGCAATTGCATTTTCTAATCCCAGATCGACAGACTTTATTTGAAAAAAAAAAAAAGTGTTCACATGTTGTATGCATGTTTATAAATTATTTCTAGATCAAAATAAAGTTCATAAGATTGTGGAATAAAGAATTTATCGTATTTTGATAATATTTATTGTTAATGTACGTACAGCTACGCCATAATGAATTGCAGGATACCTTTACTAGCAGTTAATGTCGGGAGCAATTTATCGATGTAGGGCATAGCAGGCTACTCAGGCAATACAGCTCCGTAATTATATTTCAATGGTGAAAGAACTGAATGCAACAACAGATTGCACAGTCAACGCTAACTCAATTGTCAGCCGTCTCTATATTTCCACGCTTGCTGTGTTTCACTCAAATTAGATTCACATTAAAACAGTATAAACAGCGAACTTATCAGAAGGATTTTCATGAGTGAGATCTAGAGCTATGTACCCGAAAGGAGAAAACGCTAAATTTAAATACACTGTTGGCCATTAAAATTGCTACACCACGAAGATGACGTGCTGCAGACGCGAAATTTAACCGACAGGAAGAAGATGCTGTGATACGCAAGTGATTAGCTATTCAGAGCATTCACACAAGGTTGGCGCCGGTGGTGACACCTACAACGAGCTGACACGAGGAAAGTTTCCAACCTATTTCTCATACACAAACAGCAGTTGACCGGCGTTGCCTGGTGAAACGTTGTTGTGATGCCTCGTGTAAGGAGGAGAAATGCTTACCATTACGTTTCCGACTTTGATAAAGGTCGGATTGTAGCCTATCGCGATTGCGGTTTGTCGTATCCCGACACTGTTGCTCACGTTGGTCGAGATCCAATGACTGTTAGCGCAATATGGAATCGGTGGGTTCAGGAGGGTAATAAGAACGCCGTCCTGGATCCCAACGGCCTCGTATCACAAGCAGTCGAGATGACAGGCATCTTATCCGCATGGCTGTAACGGATCGTGCAGCCACGTCTCGATCCCTGAGTCAACAGAAGGGGACGTTTGCAAGACAACAACCATGTGCACGAACATTTCGACGACGTTTGCAGCAGCATGGAGTATCAGCTCGGAGACCATGGCTGGGGTTACTCTTGACGCTGCATCACAGACAGGAGCGCCTGCGATGGTGTACTCAACGACGAACCTGGGTGCACGAATGGCAAAACGTCATTTTTTCGGATGAATCCAGGTTCTGTTTATAGCCTCATGATGGTCGCATCCGTGTTTGGCGACATCCCGGTGAACGCACATTGGAAGCGCGTATTCGTCATCGCCATACTGGCATGTCACCCGGCTTGATGGTATGAGGTGCCATTGGTTACGCGTCTCGGTCACCTCTTGTTCGCATTGACGGCACTTTGAACAGTGGACGTTACACTTCAGATGTGTTACGACCCCTGGCTCTACCCTTCATTCGATCTCTGCGAAACCCTACATTTCAGCAGGTTAATGCACGGCCGCATGTTGCAGGTCCTGTACGGGCCTTTCTGGATACAAAAAAATGTTCGACTGCTGCCCTGGCCAGCACATTCTCCAGAACTCTCACCAACTGAAAATGTCTGGTCAATGGTGGCCGAGCAACTGGCTCGTCACAATACGCCAGTCACTACTCTTGATGAACTGTGGTATCGTGTTGAAGCTGCATGGGCAGTTGTACCTGTAGACGCCCTCCAAGCTCTGTTTGACTCAACGCCCAGGCGTATCAAGGCCGTTATTACGGCCAGAGGTGGTTGTTCTGGGTAGTGATTTCTCAGGATCTATGCACCCAAACTGCGTGAAAATGTAATGACATGTCAGTTCTAGTATATTTGTCCAATGAATACCCGTTTATCATCTGCATTTCTTCTTCGTGTAGCAAGTTTAATGGCCAGTAGTGTACATATCCTAAAGGAGAAAACGCTAAATTTAAATAGTTACCAGAAGTACGACAGTAAAAAATTATGGGGGAGTGAACCATAGCTTTGTGTATAAGGTATGTTCAGCTTTATTCATCCTTTTTGGTTATGTAATTGAAGAATGAATTTTTGTCTGAAGACGATTACTGACAGCTGTCTTTTTAAATAATAAAGTAATTATACATGCATTTTGACCTTACCTAGGTGGCAGCTGGGGAATCCATGTTTGAACTACTGTACTGCACCACAGTAAATTAAGAGTATACTTGGAGAGTCAGAGTTACAGTAGGAGTTATATACAAGTCTGTACCCCTACTTCCACGTGGAACATAAGGTGTAATATAAGGTATAAGTGCAGATATTTCTATTGGTGAATGAGGACGGTGGACTGGAAAACATTATATCAGTATTTAAGTCATTTGTAGATCAATAATTGTAGCTATTAGGAGTAGTATGTTAGTACCTCCACCGACATTGGCACGGGTAAGCCATTACTGCATTTTTCCTCCTAGGCAGCAGGTCAGGTGCTGCAGTGTGGACGCATGGACGAAAACGGTTAGTCTATGCTGACGGGCATAGTCCACTTAGTGGTGCAGTTATGACCGTGCAGAAAACATCAGGTAGTACAGTTTGTGACGTGTTTGAGAAAAGAGATAAAACAGCCGATATACTGATGTGTGTACATATTAAGGTACCACATATAAAAATATTTGCACTTGCGCAAGTTATATGCTGTATGTACAGGGTGTCTCATCTGTCTTAACCACTGCAAATAACATTTAGTCCAAAAGCAAAATGAAAAAAAAACATATATAAAGCCAAAATTCTTTAGGTACCAGAGAGACATTAACCAGCGCAATTGCCTTTCGTGCATCCTTATTCCTTGCGAAGATACGAACAGCAGTACGGTTTTGTTTATACAGTATAGCACTCTATAATGTTTATTTGGTAATGCAGTTCCTCTTCTCAGGACCTGTACAGAAACGTATCACATTTTCACAACACGCACTTTAATAAGAAACGGAAACAGGGCTCATTAACACCCTTTTGCAGTGACGCGGGTGCAAAGGCAACATTACCATCCAAAGGCTTCCAACGTGAAAATTCGTACATCATCTGGACTAAAACTGCGAGTTAGATGGGAAATATTCAGGAAGGATCACACACATGGATTGCAACGCATATTTTCTGAATTTGACTCCACTTTCAAAAACCCAATGTAGTTATGTCTACGAAAACAATTTGTTGCGGAAATAAATGGTACAATAGTCATATTCTGTTACACTAACACATGCCGATAACGTTGGAGGTGCGGTACTAGCGGTCGGATCTTCTCGTCATCGCTGCATTAATTTCTTTTTAGCGTCAGTTCGCAGTACGGCAGAATCTGGCAAACAATTGTACGAAATGGAGATTTATGTGAAGCATGGCGTACAACAGATTTCTCCATGCGGAAAAATTGCATCCGCTGATACTCATCGAAGCTTGTCAAACACTCACAAATAGGAAACAATGGATGTTAACGCAATGAGGCGACGAAAGAGACTTTCTAACGGGGGTGATACGTAACCGATTGCCGTGCCCCGTATGGGCGGGAGCAAGTGATTTGTCACAAATCGAAGAGCCTGTTGATCACATAGAGAACAACCACTAACAACGACGGTGCGTCCATAGCCGATTAACAGCATTCGATGTGTTCCGAGCGACAGCTATTGGATCAGAGTATTGCGAAAGCTTTTGTTTTGCTTGTATTGTGTAACATATAGAGAGCTAACTACAGTGTGAGGGAGGCTGCACTCGAATCCGTGAACTAGATAAACTGTCATGGTTAGTTTGACACATCGACCATCCTGACTGAGGATTTTCGACAGCCTTTATAGAGAAAGCTTTATTGCTTCGCACTCTTCGCTCCTGAGAATTTATGCGTAAACAATTACAATACGAAAGCAAGAAGAAAAAAATTTACATAGATTTTGTAAGTATCCAAAAATTCAAGTATATTAGATAAACTATTCGAATCAGTGAACTAATATCAGATCGCAAATAATTAAAACTATGTACGAACTCTCCAAGGGTATCTTCAATACAAAAGTAAGCTCCATAAACGCGAACATTATCCACTCTGTGCTGCGGAATGCATTACTTTAATACAGAAAATGTTGGAAAAAGATTGGAAAAAGAGAATAGTAAGTAATTGGAAAAAGAGAATAGGAAGTGGACCAATTAATCTAAAAAATACGGAATTAATATATGTTTCTGAAGAAGACATACGAAACAAACAAAACTTCAGAGCCAAAATTAAGAACGTTATGGGTTTTAAGAGAAGGGAAAAAATGAGAAACCTTCACCAAGGAACAGAGAAATAATGAGAAAAGCATTGCTAAGGAAAAACGATGGAAATAAATCATAAGCAATTGTTACACGTGGCTGGATCGGACAAACATAAAAAGTTTGGAAAGATTCGCAAGCGGACTGTGTGGAATTTCTTTAAGGTGACGGTATGGCGTCAGTAAGAGCATCCGACAACAACAACAAATGCCGGATCCACGGCGAATAAAAATCATCAGTTCCGTATACTGCAATTTAAGCAGTATAAAGCCAAGAATCGCGACAGACGTTTGCGTCTGTTGTATTCGAAGAATACCAGAGTACAGTTTCGAAAAGAGGTTTTCATAACACTATTTTTTTAAAGAAAGAAAAGAAAAAGAACGGATTCAGGGCAGAGCGGCAGTTTCCACATCGTATCAATACAATATGCATATCTGGCAAAAGTGGACTGTCGAATTTATGCCTGGTTACATTTCGCAACACTGACTCTTACAAATGATGAGTTCTGTGACGTAAGAAAATGTGGCTGCTAATGGGTGACGAAATCTGATTCTGGGGGGGCAGTAACTGAATCAGTGACGTTCTTAGTGTCTCGAACGTCTAAAGCCAGAAAATACGGGCTAATCCACAGAGGCACGCCGAGACCCGGAACCAAAACAACGTGATGACCGTCACCAGCACCGCTACATTTATTTGTACTCCAAAGACCACCGTGAATTGCGCGATGGACAGCACAGTTCTGACTTTTGCTCTTGCTGAAGTATTCATGGATGGAGCGCGGGTGTAACAATTGACGGAAAACTTCCGATTAGGAGCATTTTTCTAATCTTGCAGTTATTATGCGAGATGTGAATGAGAAGAAGTAGTTTTGTCTTGATTGGCTTTAGACTAAGGCACAAGATCTGTTCTGTACCGAGCGAGGTGGCGTAGTGGTTAGACACTGGACTCGCATTCGGGAGGACGACGGTTCAATCCCGCGTCCGGCCATCCTGATTTAGGTTTTCCGTGATTTCCCTAAATCACTCCAGGCAAATGCCGGGATGGTTCCTCTGAAAGGGCACGGCCGACGTCCTTCCCATCCTTCCCTAATCCGATGAGACCGATGACCACGCTGTCTGGTCTCCTTCCCCAAAACCACCAACCAACCATCTGTTCTGTAACTGCTCCCACTGGAAAGTTGTCGAGTATTTTTGTGAGTGTCTGATATTAGCAGCTCTTTTTCGACTCTCCTACCACTTTTCGAACTTTTCGATTAATACAACTTGGTAAGGCTCGATCGCGTCCGCGTTGTTACTTTGAGCCAGCATGGGCTCTCAAGAAAGGAAGTGTCCAGGCGTCTCGGAGTGAACCAAAGCGATGTTGTTCGGACATGTAGGAGATACAAAGAGACAGGAACTGTCGATAACATGCCTCGCTCAGGCCGCCCAAGGGCTGCTACTGCAGTAGACGACCGCTACCTGCAGATTATGGCTCGGAGGAACCCTGACAGCAACGCCACCATGTTGAATAATGCTTTTCGTGCAGCCTCAGGAAGTCATGTTACGACTCAAACTGTGCGCAGTAGGCTGCATGATGCGCAACTTCACCCCCGACGTCCATAGCGCTGTCCATCTTCGCAACAACGACACCATGCAGCGCGGTACAAATGGGCCCAACAACATGCCGAAGGGACCGCTGAGGATTGGCATCAAGTTCTCTTCACCACTGAGTATCGCATATGCTTTCAACCAGAAAATCGTCGGAGACGTGTTTGGAGGCACCCCGGTGAGGCTGAACATACTGTCTAGCGAGTGCAGCAAGGTGGAGGTTCTCTGATGTTTTGGGGTGGCATTATGTGCGGTCGACGTAAGCCGCTGGTGGTGATAGAAGGCGCCGTAACGGTTGTACGCCCGCATCTCGTGGTCGTGCGGTAGCGTTCTCGCTTCCCATGCCCGGGTTCCCGGGTTCGATTCCCGGCGGGGTCAGGGATTTTCTCTGCCTCGTGATGGCTCAGAGCCATTTGAACCATTTTTTGAACGGTTGTACGATACGTGAATGCCATCCTCCAACCGATAGTTCATTCATATCGGCAGCATGTAGGCGAGGCATTTGTCTCCATAGACGACAATTCGCGTCCCCATCGTGTACATCTTGTGAATGACTTCCTTCAGGATAACGACATCGCTCAACTAATAGCCAGCATGTTCTCCAGACATGAAACCTATCGAACATGCCTGGGATAGATTGAGAAGGGTTGTTTATGGACGACGTGGCCCACCAACCACTCTGAGGGATCTACGCCGAATCGCCGTTGAGGAGAGGGACAATGTGGCCACCAGTGCCTTGATGAACTTGTGGATAGTATGCCACGTGAAACAGAGACACGCATCAATGCAAAAGGACGTGCTGCTGGGTATTAGAGGTACCGGTGTGTACAGCAGTCTGGACCACCACCTTTGAAGCTCTCCCTGTATGGTGGTACAACATGCAAGGTACGGTTTTTATGAACAATAAAAAGGGCGGAAATGATGATTATGTTGATCTCTATTCCAGTTTTCTGTACAGGTTCCGGAACTCTCGGAACCGGGGTGTTCCAAAACTTTGATGTGTGTGTATATTATATTTCTTTCGCAATTTGCGGTAAATATTTGAAACTGCAGTACAACATAATTTTACTTTCACTGTATGAAGTAGTCTTACTACTTTTTGAGCCTACATGACGTCCAGTCTTCATCTTTGACTGTATGAAGCAAGTATAAGTGGCACAAACGAAGAAGTCCGATATCACTGGGGCGGGGGGGGGGGGGGGGGGGGGGGGGCGGGGGGTGAATGTTATAATAAGATTTCTGATGTGAAGAAATAGCAATGCGTTAAAAACAATTGGTGTGCAATTGATGTGCTATTTCTTCACATCGGAATTCTTCAAATGCAGTTGCTGAAAATGATGAACAAAAATCTAGAGACTTTGCGGTGGGCGGAGACGTGTGCGGGGAAATGCTGACGTAATCGGCGTTCGTCCCTACCAACAGTATCTGCAACGTTTAAGTTCGCCACACAAATTCGATATTACAACTGTTAGCTCGCTGGCGTTGACACAAAAAAAAACAGGGATGTCGAAGTGAGGTGTTCCGGACAAATCCGACATTTGACGAAACCAAACCACGCAAGCATCGGACACCTTTTATTGTGCCACTTGCATGCAGTTACCATCGCTAGAAAATTGGTTATCACCAAGTGTGAACGTGCGTAGTTTTACTTTCAGTTCTTGCTGTAAGGGGATAGGTAGCCTGCTGGCTTGTTGATGAACACAATACCTAATAATAAACCAATACTTACACAGCTTTAAAACTGGCAGCATATTTATACTGCATAGCCAATATTTTTATAGGTGGATACGTCAATGATTTCTCCGTCGATATATCGATTTTTATTTAGATGTGTCAAGGAAGTACTAAGGAATGACGAAATACGTTTGAAGTTCTCTAACGCTAAAGATACAGCAATAAGGAATAGCGCAGTAGGCAGTACAGTTGAAGAGGAATGGACATCTCTAAAAAGGGCCATCACAGAAGTTGGGAAGGAAAACATAGGTACAAAGAAGGTAGCTGCGAAGAAACCATGGTTAACAGAAGTAATACTTCAGTTGATTGATGAAAAGAGGAAGTAGAAACATGTTCCGGGAAAATCAGGAATACAGAAATACAAGTCGCTGAGGAATGAAATAAATAGGAAGTGCAGGGAAGCTAAGACGAAATGGCTACAGGAAAAATGTGAAGACATCGAAAAAGATATGATTGTCGGAAGGACAGACACAGCATACAGGAAAGTCAAAACAACCTTTGGTGACATTAAAAGCAACGGTGGTAACATTAAGAGTGCAACGGGAATTCCACTGTTAAATGCAGAGGAGAGAGCAGATAGCTGGAAAGAATGCATTGAAAGCCTCTATGAGAGTGAAGATTTGTCTGATGTGATAGAAGAAGAAACAGGAGTCGATTTAGAAGAGATAGGGGATCCAGTATTAGAATCGGAATTTAAAAGAGCTTTGGAGGACTTACGGTCAAATAAGGCAGAAGGGATAGATAACATTCCATCAGAATTTCTAAAATCATTGGGGGAAGCGGCAACAAAACGACTATTCACGATGGTGTGTAGAATATATGAGTCTGGCGATATACCATCTGACTTTCGGAAAAGCATCATCCACACAATTCCGAAGACGGCAAGAGCTGACAAGTGCGAGAATTATCGCACAAACAGTTTAACAGCTCATGCATCGAAGCTGCTTACAAGAATAATATACAGAAGAATGGAAAAGAAAATTGAGAATGCGCTAGGTGACGATCAGTTTGGCTTTAGGAAAAGTAAAGGGACGAGGGAGGCAATTCTGACGTTACGGCTAATAATGGAAGCAAGGCTAAAGAAAAATCAAGACACTTTCATAGGATTTGTCGACCTGGAAAAAGCGTTCGACAATATAAAATGGTGCAAGCTGTTCGAGATTCTGAAAAAAGTAGGGGTAAGCTATAGGGAGAGACGGGTCATATACAATATGTACAACAACCAAGAGGGAATAATAAGAGTGGACGATCAAGAACGAAGTGCTCGTATTAAGAAGGGTGTAAGACAAGGCTGTAGCCTTTCGCCCCTACTCTTCAATCTGTACATCGAGGAAGCAATGATGGAAATAAAAGAAAGGTTCAGGAGTGGAATTAAAATACGAGGTGAAAGGATATCAATGATACGATTCGCTGATGACATTCCTATCCTGAGTGAAAGTGAAGAAGAATTAAATGATCTGCTGAACGGAATGAACAGTCTAATGAGTACACAGTATGGTTTGAGAGTAAATCGGAGAAAGACGAAGGTAATGAGAAGTAGTAGAAATGAGAACAGCAAGAAACTTAACATCAGGATTGATGGTCACGAAGTCAATGAAGTTAAGGAATTCTGCTACCTAGGCAGTAAAATAACCAATGACGGACGGAGCAAGGAGGACATCAAAAGCAGACTCGCTATGGCAAAAAGGCATTTCTGGCCAACAGAAGTCTACTAATATCAAACATGGGCCTTAATTTGAGGAAGAAATTTCTGAGGATGTACGTCTGGAGTACAGCATTGTATCGTAGTGAAACATGTACTGTGGGAAAACCGAAACAGAAGAGAATCGAAGCATTTGAGATGTGGTGCTATAGACGAATGTTGAAAATTAGGTGGACTGATAAGGTAAGGAATGAGGAGGTTCTAGGCAGAATCGGAGAGGAAAGGAATATGTGGAAAACACTGATAAGGAGAAATGACAGGATGATAGGACATCTGCTAAGACATGAGGGAATGACTTCCATGGTACTAGAGGGAGCTGTAGAGGGCAAAAACTGTAGAGGAAGACAGAGATTGGAATACGTCAAGCAAATAATTGAGAACGTAGGTTGCAAGTGCTACTCTGAGATGAAGAGGTTAGCACAGGAAAGGAATTCGTGGCGGGCCGCATCAAACCAGTCAGTAGACTGATGACCAAAAAAAAAGTCAAGGGCCAAAAATGATATTTCTTAAATATCGATATATCATATACCAGACGTTTTCAAAAATATCAACAGTGCTACTGCCTAAGACCCTAAGAAAAAAAATTAGATTAAAAAAGTTGTAATAAATTTTAATCTAATTTTTCCTTCTTTAATAGTCAAATAGGAGGTTAATTTATGAATATGACTTTGTGTATTTGAACAACCAGACTGACTATCGCACTCAGCTGAGTAGGGACTTGGTAGGCAGAAGTCGAGGTACGCGTGTTGCAGGCCGCAAAGCGCAGCCTGGAAGACGAGAGGGCACACGCCGCTGGCCATGCCCACTGCCGGGAATGCAGACGGATGGCGGGTTTCCGGGCAGCGCGCGCCCCCGCCTCTTTCGCTGTAATGGCGCAGCTGAGCCGAGCTGCAGCAATTTAGGGACGGCCGGCCAGCCTGGGAGTACTTTTTCAAAAGTCGGCTCGCGTTTCATTTCGGCCCGTGCTGAGAGCGAGTGTGGGGCGACATGGCGGCCTGGTGGCACTGGGCTCTACCTCACAGCCGCTGCACCTGACGCGGCTACTCACGCCGCGCCGCGCGTCTCTGCCGACAATATTAGTTGCCACTCCGTCAGATCGATGCTGGGCCCTCTCGCGACTGCTGCAGCTGACAGCTTCGTTTATTCATCCTTGTCCTCGCTGGACGTCGCAGGACGCTGCCGAAGTGGCGCATAAGCAGTATCTGTACTGGGTCAACCAAAAGTCTAGCGACAGCGTTTCGGACGTTCGAATGGTTTGTATGGTAACTAAAACGGTGGTAAGCCACAGCTTGTTTCCCATGTTGCCACTTGGTGCATCTCTGAATGCCAATGCAATAAAAATTATCGTTCGACTCGGCATGTTGTCACTTTAAACATCTTCTCAAGCTGAATACATTAGCGATACGTAGCCTCTGGTTTCCAGAAGTTGCGTTACTGACAAGGGAACCTCCCCATCGCACCCCTCTCAGATTTAGTTATAATCTGGCACAATGGATAGGTCTTGAAAAACTGAACACAGATCAATCGAGAAAACAGGAAGAAGTTGTGTGGAACTATGAAAAAAATAAGCAAAATATACAAACTGAGTAGTCCATGCGCAAGACAGGCAACATCAAGGAAAGAGTGAGCTCAGGAGCGCCGTGGTCCCGTGGTTAGCGTGAGCAGCTGCGGAACGAGAGGTCCTTGGTTCAAGTCTTCCCTCGAGTGATAAGATTACTTTCTTTATTTTCGCAAAGTTATGATCTGTCCGTTCGTTCATTGACGTCTCTGTTCACTGTAATAAGTTTAGTGTCTGTGTTTTGCGACCGCAGCGCAAAACCGTGCGATTGTTATTGATGTCGCGAGCTATATTTGCTGGATTCATATTGCCCACGGAATACATCTCACGTATTTAATGCACTCTCGTCCAAAGTAGCGAACAGTCAACTGCCAGTTAGGGAGCCTCGTTAGCAGGAATACTCTCTCTTCCGTGCGCTGTAGTCGACTGACGTCGTGTGTTTGGATGTTTGTTTAGGTGTAGCGTCCCCATACTACGGCGCAGTTACCTCGCATCGGACGGACGCGCGGACAGATAATAATTGTCTGAAAATAAAAAAAATAAACTTTTCACTCGAGGGAAGACTTGAACCAAGGACCTGTCGTTCCGCAGCTGCTCACGCTGCCCACGGGACCACGGCGCTCCTGAGCTCGCACTATCCTTGATGTTGCCTATCTTACGCATGGACTACTCAGTTTGTATATTTTGCTTATTTTTTTCATAGTTCTACACAACTTCTTCCTGTTTTCTCGATTGCTTTGTGTTCAGTTTTTTGAGGCCTATCCACTGTGCCAACTTATAACAAAATCTGAGGGGTGTGCGATGGGGAGGTTCCCTTGTGTGTAGAGCTCGGGCAAGCAAATATGTAACAGTCGAGCGGAGTCATAGCATTGCGCGTTAGTAGTTGGTGACTCGTGAAGAGGAGGTTGTCTATCGTGGCGGAATGAGGAACTTGGATAGCGGATGCGCCACACAGAGAATTCTGTTTGAGATGCTTCATGACTGTAACGTGAGGATGAAGATTAATTTTTAAGACGACTGAACAGACAGCACTTCAGAAAAAGGTAACTTACATTGAGCTTGTTACACGCAAGCGCGAGCTCAGAAATTATTGCTGTACAAAGATTTCATTGTGTCCAGTATGCTGGTAATCAGGAAGGATTATCAATCATGTTTTCAGTATTAATTAGCCTTCCCCCATTTAGATTAGTTAAATAGTATTGCTTTACAAATGCAGGAAAACACATTTTGTAAGAGAAATATTCTGTAGAAGCAGACATTATTGTACCTGACACTGCGGAGAAAGACAGTGCTAATTGTTCATATTAGTTTGCGCTTATTATTGTGTCATTAAAATGATTCAGTATAATTTCTAACTTCGCACTTTTGAGTGAACATTAATTTATAATTTTGACAAGAGAATCAAAAACTAATTTACTGAAGAGCAGTCTAAAGGAAACAGTTTCAACGCCTGACGTCTACTGACTGTTCCACGTATCATCACCTTCAGCTGATTGTGCTGTTTGAAGATGGCGTAAGCCTAGGCCGAAACCGACATTTTAATAAAATAACCAGTGCTGTCAAGACTTTTTTGAATTCAATGGAATAAGAATTCAAACAGCCGCGGAATGATTTATTTGAGTTTATCGTTCTGTCCGTGCAACCAGAGCAGATTCAAATTATCCGTTTCAAGATAAGAATCTGTTGTAGGGCCTAAACGAACATTTTAGACAGAATATTACGAACAGTTTTCAGTTAGTGAAATTTCATGTTGATTCAACATTTGCGTTTCTGTAATGGGTACATTTAAATCACATAACAGTTAGCCATTCAGTGTATTCTTGTCAATCATTTACGCAGTCTAATTTACAGACCGTCAGATACATTTCAGATTACCTAAAAATCACATGCCTGATAAGTAACGAGTATAAATAAGATCATGTTCAAAAGTTGGGGAGCTACGCCGATTCTAGATCTGAATCTGTAATCAGAATTTAGAAATCAGACAATTTTAAGACTGCTAGCGAGAAAGTCTGTTACTCACAGTTTAAGCACACAGCTTACAACAAAACTACAACTTTGTAGTTGGTCGGGGATATGCACTGATTATTGTTCTATAAAGAGACACGTGGTTCGCTGTCACTCGTTTCGAAGGAATAATACATATACAAGTTACTCGGATTGTTAACCTAATTACTTTAATCTCTTTCAAAATACTTACCAACAGTGTACAAGCAATTTCCGAAACATTCAACACAAAACATAGCGTAATGCAACAACTCACAGATGTAAAAAATACTCCGATGTGTTTGCTTTCTAGAGGTAACACATCGGCGGAATCCCTACACTCTTCCGTTGCGTTCAGAGAACGCATAAAATGCAAGCCTTTCAGGAATGAACACTTGTGTGGCAGGTCTCTGAACATTACACAACAACACACCCGTGCATTCCGTCATAACCATGATTTTCACAGGCAAAACTTTCTGAATGACCCTCATAAACTGTAACATGCGCCAGGTTTGGTCAGAGCTGTTATTCGTTGCACCTACATATAACTAAAGTCAGGTATTTCTAGCAAACAGGACAGAGCATGCCATTCTCAGCGAAGAGAAATCTTTAGACGTAACAGTAACTTCGGACGTACCGCAAGGTAGTGTTAGAGGACTATTACTTTCCACAGTATATATAAATGACCTAGTAGATAACGTTGACTTTTCATGAGACTTTTTGCGGATGATGCTGTTGCATACAGAGAAGTCGTGACACAATAAAACTGTTGCGAAAAGGAGAGGATCGACGTTTGGTGCAGGCAGTGACAATTCTGACAGTCAGCATAAACAGATGACATACATTGCTTATTCATAGACAGAAAAACCCATTATTGTATCTTTACACGGTTTCAGAACAATCAGTGGCAGCAGTTACTTCCATAAAATATCTAGGAGTATGCATACGAAACTATTTGAAGTGGAACGACCACATAAAATTAATCGCCGTTATGACATATGGCAGAACGAGATTCATCGGAGAAATCCTCACGTAATGTAGTCCATCAACATAGGAGACAGCTTATAAAACACTCGTTCGACCAATGCCCGAATACTGTTCATCAGTGGGATCCATACGAGATAGGATTGGGGAAATACAGAAGATCCAAAGAAGAGCAGCACTTTTCGTTATAGATTCATTCAGCAAGCGCGAAAGCGTCACGGACATGCTCAGCCAATAATAGTAACAGATGCTGCAAGCGAGAGTTTAGTTTAGTTATGTCATGTTCCGTAGATCATTTTCACGATTATTTTATTGATATGCTATGGAACAAGTCATATTACAAGATATAGATACACATATGAAGAGTGCTAATATTAATATTACTGAAATTTTTAGTTCTACACATGCAACTACATTTAGAGGTACAATTTTTTTTACCAGTTCTGAAACAGAAACTCGTCCATGGAATAGAAGGACTTGTCCAAAAGAAATGATTTCAAACTAGATTTAAAACTTGACCTGCTACCTACCAGACAGTTTATGTTGTTGGGCAAATGATTGAAGATTTTTGTTGCTGAATAATGTACTCCCTTTTTGAGCAACTGTAGCTTCAATAACGGATCGGAAAAGTCATTTTTCCCTCTAGTGTTGTACGTATGAACATCACTGTCTTCGCGAACTGAGATGGATTATTTATAACGAATTTCATTAGCGAATATATGTACTCTGATGGTGCAGTTAAAATACCTAACTCCTTGAATAGGTGCCTACATGACGTCCTTAGGTGAACACCACTAATTATTCTCATTGCTCTCCTTTGTGAAATCAATAATTTATGTCTAAGTGGTGAGTTACCCTAGAAAACTATTCCATAAGACATTATTGAGTGGAAATATGCAAAGTACGTCAGGAGGCTGATCTTTTTACTACCAAGACTAGCGATTATACGAAGAGCGAAAGAAGCTGAACTTAATTGTTTGAGGAGCTCAGTAATATTCTTCTTCCAGCTCGAGTTGTCATCGATGTGAACATCCAAAAATTTGGAGAAATCTACCCTGTTAACTGAGTCCTGTTCATATGCTACATCTATTGTCGGTATGACTATTCGGTGTACAGTACTGGATATAGTGAGTTTTTCAAAACTAAGGGAGAGTCCATTTTCTGAGAACCACTTAATAATTCTTTGAAAGACATCCTTAACAATATCTTCAGTTGCTCTTTCTGGAATGGGATTTATTATAGCACTCGTGTCATCTGCGAAAAGTACTAGTTCTGCTTGCTGAACGTTAAGTGAGAGGTCATTCACATGAATAAGGAGCAGCAGAGGACCTAAAATTGAACCCTGTGGGACTCCCTTTGTGATAACTCCCCATTCACTAGAATTTACCAACCTCCCAACATTATTTGTGTTATTCAGCACAACTTTTTGCTTTCTGTACGTTAAATATGATTCAAATCAGCTGTGTGTATAGCCTTCAATTCAATAAAACCTGAGTTTTTCTAAGAGTGTGACATGATCCACACAGTCAAATGCCTTGGAAACATCGACGTTCTGCATCACGATATGGGCTACTGTTAAAGTTCCAAGAGCATACGTTCTAGGAAGAGTTAATATATTGCATCCTCCCACGTATAGCACGTGAAAAGACCATGAAGATAAAATTAGAGAGATTTGAGTTCACATGAAGGATTACCAGTAATCGTTCTTCCCACGAACCATTCGAAACTGGAATAGGCAAAGGGAAATTGAAACTGGCACACGAAGTACCCTCCACCACACATCGTTCGCTGAGCACAGATGTAGAAGTGTAGGTGGAATAGTGAAGAATATCTAAATGAGATCGCACATCTCAGCCATATGAAACTAGGATGCTTACGACATGAAAGACGACGTCGTAACCTCCGCTAGGACTTGGAAAGAGCAAGAATTCCGCAACCTACGTGCGAAACATAACAGTTTCAACGAAATACAAGGCGGATTATCTCACCACTGCATTTTTCTGAAAGAAGCGGATACACAAATATAACGTATACACAAAGGTACGTGAAAATTCACCCCTTAGTTAACAAGCTGCCTAATAAATTCTTGTCCTGTCAATGAGCACCCAACATGAGAAGCTGACACGTGGAGGGAGTTGAAGAAAACCTATAGTGACTTAATAAACGCACCTAGTATAATAGCTGTGGTGGTTTTCTTAACCATACGATCATAACGTGTTGAGACTTTTCTGGCAATGCGAAGCCAGGAAGCGTTGAGCTAGCAACTCGTGGTTCATTGTCGATATTTGATGTAGTGCCGGCAGTCAGCCGCCTGGAAAGACACCGGAACTGCTCTGTCGGAACGACAAACAGTTGTGGAGGAGGCGCGCTGGCGTGATTTACGAGAGCTCACATACAACAAATAACTCTTCCGATAGCCCCGAGAGCTGCGGAAACAAAAGGGGGGCGGCGAGGCCAATCTTTGCTGCCTTTCTTGCGGCTGCGAAGGGCGAGTCTTCGGAATTACTTCTTACGACTTCACAGAAGGAGCGGGAGGCAGAAAAGGTGGGAAAGGCGGGGGTGGGGGGGGTGAAGGAAGGGGCTGAGTCGCTCTGCAGGCGCTGGCAGCCGTAGAAATATCGCAGTAATCGCCCCCGGGAACACCGCTTCCATTATGGATTCAATTACTTTTAGATTTCGCAAGAAATGCGGCTGCGGTATCGCACTCAAGTATCTAAATACAGTTTAAATGAGTTTAATGTCGCGGTTGCCCTTTCATTTTTGATGGTAAAGAAGCGAAACGCTTTTCCCGCCTCGTCTCTTATCTCCGTAATTGCTAGAGGATTATTTATTATGAATTCTGAATTAATGGGGACCATGCGCCGTGAATAGTTGCTTTCTCGTTAGGCACTTAAGTCTTACTTTTAATATCTGAAATGATGCATTTACGGCAGACAATGCTATTTAGAAAGCCACTAAAGGTTTTCCTTAAAGCTGTTCGAGAACAGTTGAGAATATGTAATGCGTCATGTCATCGAACCGATCGATAGGAACACGAATAACGGAAAAGAAGGTATCGTACGAGGTGTGGCTAGAAAAAAACCGGACTAGTACTGGTGAAACAATAAAACGAATGCAATAAGGCTGAAAGTCGCGTGGCCTGTCACGTGACTCTCGCTCCGCCTACTGCTCGAGTTTCATCTGCCTCCTGCACTCAGTCTGCCCGTGGCGTCTGTTTTAAGTAGTTGACGTTTTGTCTGTGCGTCGGAAAATGTTGAGTGTACAGAAGGAACAGCGTGTTAACATCAAATTTTGTTTCAAACTAGGAAAATCTGCAAGTGAAACGTTTGTAATGTTACAACAAGTGTACGGCGATGATTGTTTATCGCGAACACAAGTGTTTGAGTGGTTTAAACGATTTAAAGATGGCCGCGAAGACACCAGTGATGACACTCGCACTGGCAGACCATTGTCAGCAAAAACTGATGCAAACATTGAAAAAATCGGTAAACTTGTTCGACAAGATCGCCGTTTAACAATCAGAGCAGTGTCTGAGTTAACAAGAGTTGACAAGGAAAGTGTTAGGCAGATTCTTCATGAAAGTTTCAACATGAACAAAGTGTGTTCAAAAATGGTTCCAAAGTGTCTCACAATTGAACAGAAGGAACGCCGAAGAATGATTTGTTCTGACATCCTGGAAAACATTGAAAGTGATCCCACCTTCTTACAAAATGTTATTACTTGCGATGAATCGTGGTTTTTTACTTACGATCCCGAAACTAAACGCCAATCGATGCATTGGAAAACTCCAGGTTCTCCACGACAAAAAAAAGCACGAATGTCAAAATCGAAATTCAAGGCAATGATGATTGTTTTTTTTTGACATCAAAGGGATTGTGCACATTGATTGGGTACCAGAGGGACAAACAGTGATTCAGCATTACTACATTAGCGTCCTGGCTACCCTACGTGAGCGAGTACGGAGAAAACGGAACGATTTGTGGAGAAAAAAGTCATGGATCCTTCACCAAGTCAATGCCCCAGCTCACAGTGCGTTGTCAGTGAAGACGTTTTTGGCAAAACACAACATTCCCATCTTAGATCATCCATCATACTCACCTGATTTGGCCCCCTGTGACTTTTTTCTTTTCCCTAAAGTCAAGTCAGCTTTGAAAGGCACTAGATTTGAGACTGTTGAAGCAGTAAAAGAAAAAGCGACAGAAGTAATGTATGGACTTACCGAAAATGATCTGCAGCATTGCTATGAATAGTGGAAAATTCGTATGGAGCGGTGTAGAGACCGAGGAGGAGAGTACATTGAAGGAGATAACATGAAATTGTAAATAAATGTTTTTTCCAGCATCAGTCCGGTTTTTTTCTAGCCGCACCTCGTATGTCGTTAATTGTTGGCAAACAGCGTCTCGTTGTTCAAGCATCTAACTGCCATGGACTTCTTCTATTGCAAACGTTAACTGCAGTGGAGTGTGGCGTGTCATGTACTCTTCAATGGCGTGTGACGTATTATGTACTAAGTTTATTTATTGTAGCCAACTGGCGAATGTTTGTGCCGCGTTTGTGTAGTTGACATAGCCGGGTGAAGCTGAAACCAGATGCCTGCAGTCTTCTGTGCAGTCATACCATCTGTTACTAACGCATAGTGGCATGTGGAGCTACGGCCTGGGCCATCGCGTCATGCACATACTCAGTCAGCGGTACAATCACTTTGATCTGTCTAAAACACGTCTACTGAGTACTTAAATTTGGGAAAGAAGAACTTATAGATCGGATAGGTTGGCGATATGCCATTTTGTTTGAGAGAGCTGCGGCTTATGCTCTGCGTAACGTAATAACTATCTTCTTTTACTACCAGTACGAGCATCTGAGTCGGAACGCTCATTCAAAGATAGAAAGGAGCGCGCGACATTAGCATAAAAATGTGGAGAACCAGCCGCTCGCGGTGGCTGGCGTGCCTGGAATCCACATCGCCACTCGGCCAGATGCTTATTGCTGCAGAATGAATAACACAAGGCGGGAGCGTTGAAACTATTTTCATTTCTGTGCAGGTTGAAAATATTTGAGTTTTAAGTGGGTTCGGTAAATGAATTTTATGTGTTCATAAATAAATATTCACTTTGTTCATACATGTCTGAATTGTTCTTTGTTTCCCTTAATTTCAACAAATGACTGTTTTTACCTTTCAGATTCTTGTAGACAACTCGATAAAGAATTGGGCCTATAACAGGCTCATAATACATTTATTCCTCCACGGAGCTTGTCAGCTATGCCACAGTTTGA
This sequence comes from Schistocerca americana, assembly GCF_021461395.2. Classification (NCBI taxonomy): domain Eukaryota; kingdom Metazoa; phylum Arthropoda; class Insecta; order Orthoptera; family Acrididae; genus Schistocerca; species Schistocerca americana. The sequence continues at coordinate 279,470,127 of NC_060122.1, forward strand.
AAACAAGCCTAATGCTCACAGATACGAGTATAATATTAGGAGAACTAACGTAAACGATCCATCACTTGGTTTGTTTATTATTATTGTAAGTCAGTTCATCGGTCTGAGAAAGCCAAGCGCATACCACCTCCATCAATACCGTGGCTTTATATTTACTGTTGAGACATCAATGCAAGAATGGCATATTTGGCACAGAATAACAAATGTACGAAGTTGTTCGGTTTCAAAAGAATTCAGTTTAATATCAATCTGATTTTTTGCCCTTAATATTAAAATTATCGACGTGATTCTCCAGACTCCGATATTTTCTCTAATAATTCTCATGTATGGAACGAACAAATATCTAACCAACTCACAAACCAACCCTAATGCAAAGCTTGAGTATATCAAACGAAGTCCCAACATTTCTTGACCTGGTTGTTATCGTTCTGCTAAAGTACATTCTGTAGCAGATTAATCTCAGTGTAATACTGCTGCACGACTAATGAACAACTACGGCCTGCGGTGTCGGCGATTGGTTGTTGTTATTTGACCCATAAGGCATTTGTTTTTCTCAGCTTAATAGTAGCACACTTTTTCCAGATTTTGATGTAATCGGTTAGTTACTGTTGTAAGTCACCGAGCAATGACCAGTCCATCGGATCGTCTCATCGTAAGTATTGCGATTATGCATGTCCCATGGAAATTCGCTGCCGCGCGACATTGTTTCTCTGAATACTGGAAATTCGCCATGCGTCTAGCCCATCTGTAGCCCTCAAACTGCCTCGTCCATGCTGCAGCTCCAGAGATTCACAACTCTGGTACTGTCTTGTCCAAACTGCTTGAGTAGCCACGGGTACCCCGCAGATACGTGCCTGAGCAGCTAAGTGCGTGTGAGCAGAAAGTGGCACGAGGTGATCTCCTGGGACTGACGATCACTCAGGTGGCACTAGCTCGCGTTCCCTATGGCCCTAAGAGAACAGGTGGAGTACCGACCGACTGTCGCCAGCTGGCTTCCTGCCCCTGCCGAGATCAGATCGACAAATTGTACAACTGTTCAGTCTCGCACACAGATCGCATTTCAAGACCGCCGCGCTTATGGCTATAAGCGTTTCGAGTATGAACTTTCAGCAGCTTGTAAGTCAAGGTTCCGCATGTTAGAAGCACATTACCCGAACAACGTACGTACAAACAAAAGAAAAGGAAATCTAATGAAAGCGATCACTGCAGCGTGTTGATCGTGAGAGGTATCATGGTGAAGCTTAACGCATGAGGATGGGGATAATGAAAAGTGAAATCGTTCTGAATAAAATGTTCTCGGGTTTCCAACCGCGTCAATTGCTTAAAACTACACGAGCTTTCGGCCAAGCACTCCTTGGTATGACTGCCAGTGGACTGTTGGTGCCGGCTGTGACGTCACTGGTGCCCGTGACATTGCATGTTTTGAGTCGGAGTTCGATGTGCCCTCTTCAACCGCGCGATCACTGGATCCCACGCAGCGCTGAGCTGTAAGCCACGGTCTCTATTCAGAGTGTTTGCGGTAATTTTTATTTCAATAGCTTCCCTTATTTAACTGTCCCAGAAGCCGTTAGTGCGAGCCACGACAGAGGTATCGTCAAATTTTATGTGGTGACCGTTTTCTAACGCATGCTCAGCTAACGCAGATTTCTCTGGATAGCGTAGGCGATAAAACCTCATGTTCTTTCCTGCGTTGTTCCACAGTGCGTACTGTTTGTCCGATGTACTTCTGGCCACACACACGAGGTATTTCGTAGACTCCAGGTGTTCTGAGACCTACTGCGTCTTTAACTGGTCTCAGTAATTGACGGATTTTCGTTGGAAGCCTGAAGGTTGATTTGATCTTGTGTCTTTTCAACAGGCGACGATAACCTGCCCCATGAACTGAGCCACCTACGCAAGGTTTTCAGGAATAACGGCTACAGCGCCCATCAAGTAAAGAAGTGATTTCTGGGAAATATCAGAATACGACCACAGACGAAGATCAGGAAAAGAAACTTGCTTTGCTGCCATTCTGTGGTTCTGTGTCGGTCAACGTTTTGTTCAATGTTATCGCCGCGAGACTCTGCATTCGTGAAATCGTTCTATTCACCAAATGTACTTGATGTCAAACATTAATGTGACGAGAAGAGAATCCCCTACCGCAGAAACTAGTTGCTATTACTGAGGTGATTCACTCGCACGCAGCAACTGCACAACCTCTTTGCAGGGTCAAATAGGTTTAGGCCAACTACGGCAGAAGTTACGGCAACATTGATTAGCAACAATTTATTTACAATAATTTATTAAAAGAAATGAATATGATGCGCGACAGTGATCTTAAATATTCACGTGGACGGATCAATCTTGAATATCAGTCTAATCCTGAATCTATTAACGTTTCGATGAATAATTTTTGCCACTCTGCAGGACGTAGTATTTACAGTCAGCTTCAATGTCTACAAGTTCTGAGGGTAAATACTCTCTACACTCCTCTCTGAAGATCTACTAAAGCAACGATTTTCGCTCCTACCTCGTCTAATGGAAATGGCTTTGAGTTTAATGTCCCGTCGATACCGCGGTCATCAGAGACGGAGCATATACTCGCGTTACGAAAGGACGGGGTAGGAAATCGGCCGCGGCCTTTTCAAAGCAACCATCCCTGCATTTGCCAGGAGCGAAAAAATATCTGCATGACCAGACGGGGTTCTGAGCCGTCGTCCTCCCGAATGCGAGTGTGTCGTCTAGTTGGACTAAAGCCGATCTGCCACTTGCCAAGGTCCAAGGAGTGGGGACCGAAACGTGTGCAGATTGGAGCCTGTCTGCATCAGTATTGGATCCCACGCATTACTGGACACAGCTCTTGCCTCTTACGGGAGACACGCAGTATATTTCACTTAATGAGCTCCAGATCAGTCTTAATTCTACTGTGAGATGAAAAGATTGGCACAGAGGAGATAATCGTGGCGGGTTGCATCAAAAACAGAAGACTGATGATCCACGCCCCATCCCCTCCCTCCCCCTAAGAAAGAGCAGTGGTTACAAGGTTCGTTTTCACGGTTGGAATAGGAGGAAAAATTATTGTGCCATATATCACCGTCCTGTACCGCAAACCGTATCTCGGGTAACAGTAGATACAAAAGTACAAATACGAAATCTCAAACTGTTTAGTACAACGAAGGAATAATCACTAATGGTCTGAAAAAAGTTTTAACAGTACAAGTACGAGGTGTTTTTTGCAGTACCATTTTACGTAACGGTTTCTGTAAAGGATACATGAGGAAAGAGAATGAGGTAGGGCTTCAAACATTCTTACGATTTTCAAAATGTACTGAGCTACAAATGAAAAGTGTGGCAGGCAAGTGGATGTGAAACTGACGATACTTTCTTCTATAGAAACGAGTCATACGACGTTGTTGGCTAGGAGAGAGTGGTAAGTCCAGCCAACTAATCGGAAAGCGTTTTCCTCGAGCACAATGACGCCTTTCATTGCGAAGTGTGGGACTTGAATCGTATGTGTATCTGTTGAGGTAGACGTAATCATAGTTTTGTGTCCATCTTCATGTTGTGTGATGATTAGAGAAGGGAGGGGCTGAAATTCGGTAACAGCACAAAACCTACTCCCACCGATTAGCACCAAAGAGGCTGGCGAGCATAGAACAGCATAATGACAGTAGAAGACTTATTTATGAGAGTCCAGTGGAATTCTTTCCTCCTGCGCGGGTCTTCACCGAACACAGTCATTTGCTTTTGGAAACGGCACCATTTGGGTTGTGCTAGAGATGTCTTAGTAATAAAACGCTTTTTTAATGACCTTACTTTCCGCATAACCCCATTTAATTAAAAAAAGAAATAATCGATTTCTAGTATCACTAACCATCTTCAGAACTACAAACCAGAGATGCAGAGTGAACTAATGGTTAAGGGTGGTTCGGGAAGTAAGGAACGATCGGTCACGAAAAGGAAACCACAGTTAAAATCCGATGTTTTGGCCAGATGTGTTGGGGAGTGCCCATAAACGACGTCACGTTGCTCTTCTCAGTTCTGAGCGCACAGTGAGCACTTAGAGATGCCTACAAAATAGTCTCCCGCCAAGTACGGGTGTCTGCCGAGGCATTTCGCCTGATTTCAACCCCACAAAACGAAACTACGATGCAACGCCTTCTCCGTGACAGTTCTAGGCCTCACACTGCAGGGCCTATGAGTACGCTCCTGTAGTGTTTTCTGTGGGAAGTGTGTGATTACCCACCATACAGCCCGGACTTCGCTCCCTCTGATTTTCATCTCCGCTCAAATGAACCCCTGGCTATGAAGACAACATTTCAGTACAGACAACAAGCTGCAGTAAAACGTAGAAAATTATCGGAAAGCACAGAAGGCTCTCTTCTACGACTAGGGTATTGGATAGTTGGTACAACGCTACGACGGTAGTCTAAGATGGAGCGGCGACCATGTAGAGAAGTAACTGAAAGATGTAGCTAACTGTGGCAAATAGAACAGTTTTGATTTTTACTGTGGCGTCTATTTCGTGACCGATCGTTCCTAACTATCTGAGTAGCTGTCGTAATAACCCAGAAAACATTTCATGCACATAAGACAGACAACCCAAAGTACACCATCTCGTCCGGATACGCAATGGTGTAAGTTGGGTTGTCTGTCTTATGTGCACGAAACGTTTACTGGGCCACTTCCATTTTGTCCAGCCTGTAGTAGGACATCACTGTATTTTAAACATTTCAATCTATAAAGCTAATTTTCATTGTTATCCGTCTTGTCTATAAGAAGATGGCCAGTGACAGCCTAAACCGGATATTTCTTGTTGAAATTGCAAGGGATTTTTTTTTTTTTCAAGACGCCGTCGACAGCGAAACGGAAGCCATAGTGAAAATCTAAAATGTTTTATTTGCGACAGTTAACTACATCTTCCAGCTACTTCTCTACATCTTCGTTGATCCATTATGGACGACGGCTGGCATGAACTTCTTGATGTAATAATTTAACAACAGCCGTATGTATTGTAGAAATTTATTTAATGAATTTCTATGTGCTACCAGTTTCGGCATTACGTTGATGCCATCTTCAGGCCCCACTCGTCATAGTCGTAAAATCGCTATACACGGAAGGAGCCATATAACTGGATCCGTGAATCTAATCGTCCTGCAACAGCTCTTGGTGGCCAGGCGACACAGACTCAATCTGAACAGCACGTTGCAAGGCATCCCAAATATGCTGAATAATGTTCATGTCTGGAGAGTTTGGTGGCCAGCGGAAGTGTTTAAACTCAGAAGAGTGTTCCTGGAGTCATTCTTTAGCAATTCTTGACGTTTGGGGTGTCGCAGTGTCTTGCTGGAATTGCCCAAGTCCGTCGAAATCCATAATGGACATGAATGGATGCAGGTGGTCAGACGGGATGCTTACGTACGTGTTACCTGTCAAAGTCGGATCTAGACATATCAGGGGTCCCACATCACTCCAACTGCACACGCGTCACACCACTACAGAACCTCTACCATCTTGAATAGTCCCCTGCTGATATGCAGGGTCCATGGATACATGAGGCTGTCTCCATATCATAATGTCCATTCGCTCGATACCATTTGAAACGAGACTCTTCCGATCAGGCAACATGTTTTCAGTTATCAACAGTCCAATGTCGGTGTTGACGGGCCCAGGCGAGGCGTAAAGCTTTGCGTCGTGCAGTCATCGAGGGTACACGAGTGGACCTTCGGCTCCCAAGAGCCATATCGATGATGTTTCGTTGAATGGTTCGGATATTGATAAGTATGAATGGCCCTGCACTGAAATGTGCAGCAATTTGCGGAAGGGTTGCACTTCTGTCAGGTTGAACGATTCTCTTCAGTAGTCGTTGCTCCCATTCTTGCAAGATCTTTTTCCGGCCGCAGCGATGTCGGAGAGTTGATGTTTCACTGGATTCTTGATATTCACGGTACACCCGTGAAATGGTCGTACGGGAAAATCCCCACTTCATCGCTTCCTCGGAGATGCTGTGTTCCATCGCTCGTGCGACGACTATAACACCACGTTCAAACTCACTTAAATCTTGCTATCCTGCCGTTGTAGGAGTAGTAACCGATCTAACAACTACGCCAGACACTTGTTGTCTTATATATGCGTTGCAGACCGCAGCAGCGTATTCTGCTTGTTTACGTATCTCTGTATTTGATTACACATGCCTATACCAGTTTCTTTGGCGCTTCAGTGTAGAAACACCGTGTAACACGTATGCGTAAACCAACATAGGATTTTCAATGTGGTTTTACTTTCGTGACTCATCAGACCTTGAGCGAAAAGAAAAGGACAGCCATCGTATATGTAATGCAGAAATAAACCATTACTAAAGAAAGCTTAGTCGTCTTCGTGCGGCGTAATTAGACGCGTTTGCTGCCTAGCCTGCAGAGGAAACACAGGAGGGTCTTCCAGCAATCAAGCGAAGTTAACTTCAAAAATCACTTGATGGTCGTAGCAGGACAACTAGCACGAAAAAGGGGAGGCTAGAGGCCAGTTTATTAGCAAGGCGCGAGGGCTGCGCTGGACACAGCCAGTGCGGTGAAGGGGCAGGGCCAACACGCCAAACAACGGACGCCGTAGACGCAGACGCGGCGCGCCGATGAATAAAACATGGCGGACGGCTTCCGTCAACAAGTTGATTACGCGCGACGGACAGCGGCAAGCACGCCGGCCGCCTAACTCCATTAACGTGGCCGCTGCCGGATTACTGGCCACTTAGCCCCTACCTCATTATGCCTCAATTTGAAAGCCTACAACTAATTTCATCTCCGGTAATCCATGAGCGCGTGGCCACCTGTGTTATGCTCGCCGCCGCAAACAAAATCGCAAACAAAGTTTAAAATAATTTGTTCCCCCCGATTTTACAGTTCAGCGGACCGTTAACTTCAGTAGGTAGCTACGCCTACTTCCCACTACTCCGACGGCGAACTTTAAATTAACGCTCCATCGACTGTATGATCTTTCTTGGAAACATCGGGTACATACCGGAGGAATCGCTTAGGAAATTCCGTTTTCATCGAAATAACACTTGTCCCACCATCTTGACATGCTTTTCTCTTATGTGTATACCTAACGATAAAATCTACAAGATTTAAGCTAAAATTATTGCGAGCGACTGACAATTTTCTGGAATAATGATCCTGCTTCTGCGCTACGCTTGCAGGATCTTCGGATTCGCGCGAACGTTTTTTCTGAGTCCATTGTGTTTCCGCAAAATCTTTCGAAGTTGTGGTATGTACCATATGGCCTGTTTCAGTATCAAGCTACATACAGCATCATCCTAGTGATCGCAAAGAGGCCGAAAAGTTTATCTTACAAAATAACTCTATCAAACATCCTAAAATATATATATGTTCAAATGTGTGTGAAATCTTATGGGACTTAACTGCTAAGGTCACCATTCTCTAAGCTTACACACTACTTAGCCTAAATTATCCTAAGGACGAACACACACACACCCATGCCCGAGGGAGGACTCGAACCTCCGCCGGGACCAGCTGCACAGTCCACGACTGCAGCGCTTTAGACCGCTCGGCTAATCCCATTCAAACATCCTGAAAGATTTATACAAATGCCTTGTTTTATTTACACTGTTCATCTCAATCAGTCCATCAAAGCAACAATCGGCTTCCAAAAATCAAATAAAGACACCGCAACGCTAAGATCAGGCTAATTCTGAACTCTATATATACAAATTTTAAGACTCTGAATCAATAGACAGTTAATTTAGACTTACAGTATTAATTAAACGCTTGTAACAAGTTTGTACCTCGCTTCTTGAGAACATCTTTCTCCATGTGCCTTTTCACAGATGTGTCGAAACACATCGTGAATTTAGTACCTTCTCTAATGGACTTTTCGTCATGGGGCCTAAACCCTAATCTTTCCTCCATCTTTCCTTGAAATTATTTCCGGTAATGTGTGGACGGAGTCAACTCTAACGATATTCCTTGAATGAGGTGTTTCCTGCTGCATTCAGCATAAATGAGAAACTGTTTTGGATTTTTTATACCTTTACCAAGAAGAACGTTAATAATTCTAACTGCAAAGTAGACAGATGCTGACAGGAATAAATATTAGCGAACCATCAGTTTCATAAGTCATACCTGCAAAAGACTGACACGAATCATTTACAGAAGGATGGAAGAAAGGTAGAAGTCGGCCGCGGAGAAGATTAGTTTGGGTCCCGGAGAAATGCAGGAACACATGAGACAATACTGACGCTATGATTTATCTTAGAAGATAGTTTAAAGAAAGGTAGACATACGTTTATAGCATCTGCAGATTTAGGTAAGGCTTTTAGTAATGTTTACTGCACCACACACTGAAATTTAGAAGGTGTCATGGATGAAATACAGGGAGCGAAAGATTGTTTACAATTTGTTCAGAAACCAGACTGAAGCTGTAAGAGTCGATGTCTAGAAAAGGGAGGTAGGAGGAAGTGAAACAGAGTTGCAGCCTATTCCTGATGTTATTTAATCTGTACATTAAGCAAACAGTAAAGAAAACCAAGAAGAAAATCAGGAATAGTATTAAATTTTAGGAAGAAGAAATAAAAACTTTGAGGTTTACACAAAACACTGTAATTTTGCCATAGGTGGACATGTACCATGAAGAACAGTTCAACGGAATGATAGTGTCTTGAAAAGAGATTAGAAAATGAACATCAACAAAAGTAAAACAGGGGTAATGGAATGCAGTCGAACAAAATCAGGCGATGTTGAAGAAATTAAACTAGGGAATGGCACACTAAAAGTAGTCGATGGGTTTTGCTATTTGGATGGGAAAAAACTGATGATGGACGAAGTACAAAAGATATAAAACGTTGATTGACAATAGCAAGGAAAACGTTTCTGAAAAAGATAAATGACAAAAAAGTGACACGGAATCGGTTGATAGAATGCATGTTGATGCACCAAGGAGTAGTCAACTGGAGGGAAGCGTGGGAGGTTAAAATTGTGGAGGGAGCCCAAGCGCTGAATACACTAAACAGATTCGAATGGAAGCAGGATGAAATATTTATTCAGAGAGACAGATTCGCGTGGGCAGCTGCATCAAATCAGTCTTCGAGTGAGGCCAACATCATTTCGTAGCATACAGAACCTTGCACCTTTATCTCAACGTGGAGACTTCGTCACAGTGCAAAAGTAGCGACCTCAAGAAAATATGACTTGGCTGCAACTATGTACCTATTTAAATTACGCAATAGATAGTCCTGATTGGTATGTGGCACTGTTTGAGGACGGCGCTGGCGCTACGGAATCCAGGAAGCCTTCTAGGGATAGTCATCCCCTGGCATGAAAACTTATAGTCGAGTCTCGGTATAAGTAAAAGTAATGTAATATCCGTGAGCAGGTGAAGACCTCCCTCACTATTTGACTCTGTAGGCGATGACACATCACAGTCAGTTATAAAAATGACCTGTATGGACATTGGAACGATATCATAATAGGCCGTCCGCAAAGCAGCTGATAATGGACAAATTTTTAGAAAGAGTAAATAACCACTTTCTAAATCCTTGTATAATTCATTCATGAGTACTATTGTCTGTGAACCTAATGAAATATAACCAGCAGAAGAGATAGGAAGAATGCATAAACTAATCATTACTTAAAAAATTCTCCTTCTATCCAATCTTGAGTACTATTCTACTGTTAGCGATACTCATTCATTACATTTCCGAGTTCGGTCAGCACTTCCAAAAAATAGCAGCTGCGATAGCTTTGTCATTTCCTTCGTAAACATCTTGTACTGTGCACGGGTTGTCCAGGAGGGGGCGTACAAGTAGGTGGCTTGGATCTTCTTCAGCCCCGCAGTCGCAAAAGGTGTCATCGCTCGCTGGAAGGATTCTCCATTTCTTCATGTTGATCTTGCATCGGGGGACGCCCACTCTCAGACGGTTGAGGGACCTCCATACAGGGTATTGTATGTTTGCGAGAGGAGCTAGTTCTTCTTTTGGTGAGACGTCTAGGGGCAGTGAGCGCTTCCATGTTGCAAGACGAATTGCCTCTGGTGCTCCCTCCAGTGGCGCAGTCCTAGCAAGGAAACTCTTGCGGGATTTATGGCGGGATCTTTCTGCCATGCAGAGGATGTCGGCGGTCATTCTCCTGCTTTGTTCTCTCGTGGTCAGCAGCAGTGGCCCTCCGGATGTTGGGTGGGGCTATTCCAACAATCGGATACAATTTCTGCATTGGTGTTGGCTTCAGGTATCCTGAGATGATCCTTGCAGTATCGTCGACAGCAATATCGACTTGCTTAGCATGAGCTGAAGCGTTCCACACAGGAGCAGCATACTCAGGGGCCGATACTAAAGAAATATGAATAATAGGAGAAATGGAAAAAAGTTAATAGAACAACTGCCACATTTGTTAAAGGTAGAGTAGAGTCGGCGATATCCTCAGCATACTGAATCAGAAAACCCTAAAAGGAAGACCTTATGCGATGCAGACTGGTTAACATTACAAGCAATATGCTGTTAAGACAACAGCTAAAACTCTGACAAGTGCGAGAATTATCGCACAATCAGCTTAACAGCTCATGCATCGAAGCTGCTTACAAGAATAATATACAGAAGAATGGAAAAGAAAATTGAGAGTGCGCTAGGTGACGATCAGTTTGGTTTTAGGAAAAGTAAAGGGACGAGAGAGGCAATTCTGACGTTACGGCTTATAATGGAAGCAAGGCTAAAGAAGAATCAAGACACTTTCATAGGATTTGTCGACCTGGAAAAGCGTTCGACAATATAAAATGTTGCAAGCTGTTCGAGATTCTGAAAAAAGTAGGGGTAAGCTATAGGGAGAGGCGGGTCATATACAATATGTACAACAACCAAGAGGGAACAATAAGAGTGGGCGATCATGAACGAAGTGCTCGTATTAAGAAGGGTGTAAGACAAGGCTGTAGCCTTTCGCCCCTACTCTTCAATCTATACATCGAGGAAGCAATGATGGAAATAAAAGAAAGGTTCAGGAGTGGAATTAAAATACAAGGTGAAAGGATATCAATGATACGATTCGCTGATGACATTGCTATCCTGAGTGAAAGTGAAGAAGAATTAAATGATCTGCTGAACGGAATGAACAGTCTAATGAGTACACAGTATGGTTTGAGAGTAAATCGGAGAAAGACGACGGTAATGAGAAGTAGTACAAATGAGGACAGTGAGAAACTTAACATCAGGATTGATGATCACGAAGTTCAGCGCGGTTCAGGACTGAAGCGCCTAGAACCGCTCGGCCACAGAGGCAGGCTATGTATTATCCGTCAAACGCAATATGGCGGCTACCGGTCGTTTGATGTAAATAACTTTTTTTTTTTTTCATTGAACTTATCAGTATATTTACAATGATTAGCGGAAACATGAGGACAGCTGTCCAGTGTGTGATGAATGCCTCTTGGCGGCATGCGACACAGCAAGGAACGTACACAGTATGAGTCAGCTGCCCCTACCAATGGGTTATATGCAACCCGCAACGCCTCCAAAACCACACCTACGATTTTCATATTCTCGCGATGCGCAAACTATTAGTCCTACAGAAAAATTAATGGGACCTTTACAAAAATGGTTCAAATGGCTCTGAGCACTATGGGACTCAACTGCTGTGGTCATAAGTCCCCTAGAACTTAGAACTACTTAAACCTAACTAACCTAAGGACAGCACACAACAACCAGCCATCACGAGGCAGAGAAAATCCCTGTCCCCGCCGGGAATCGAACCCGGGAACCCGGGCGTGGGAAGCGAGAACGCTACCGCACGACCACGAGATGCGGGCAATGGGACCTTTTGTAGGAAATTTAAGTTTGTACTGGGATACATTTTCACAAGAGGCCATAGTTTCTGAGTTATTCAAGAAAAATGTACAAAAGTCCCCTTCAATGCGTTTTTCGTAGATAACCATGGACTCCAGCGAAAACGTATCCTAATACAATTTAATTAAATTAATTTCTACAGGAAGACCCTGTTCATTTTTTTATGACTAACAGTTTGGGTGTAGAGAGTGAGAGAATACGAATAATTTACTTGCAGTTTTTGAAGGCGTTGTGGGTTGCGTAAAACCCATAGGTTGGGGCAGCCGAATCACCCCGTTTAAATGGAGCAGAGGCGAATGGGGCATCGTTCTAGCGATGATACCGACCATAAATGGAGAAATCCACTGGCATAGACGACTTTGGTGAAGGGAAGATTGTTATAGCCCAGCATCTAGGAACGAACATCTCAGAAACGCCGCAGCTGCTCGGCTGTTTGCGTGATAATGTTGTGAGGATCTATGAAAAGTGAGTGAAGGAGGTGAAACCACGAGTAGGCGAGTTGGCTCATCGGTGTATATGCAGACAAGATTTATATGACGCCTCATACCAAAGACTGTAGCGTAGATACGAACAAAATTCTTGTGTAATTATTTCCTTCACATCTCTTACTATCAACACTACAAATACCTCTGGTCCCCTAACGACCACGTATATTTCAGTGCCAAGTGACGGTTTATGATTTCCTATGCTGTCTCCTCCTGAGACGCTGTTATGAAATGTGAATACCTTTCTACCAATTGCAGTTCATGAATTGTCTGTATACTTCGAAACAACCGCACGCTGCTCACGATGAAGTAGGCAGCTTCAACAATTTTCGGATAACTTACGCCACATCTTACTGCTGTCTCTGTGAGTTTACCAAACGTCCGCGAAAGCCAACATTTTGTTACACTAAAAGATTCAAGCAGACGTCTTCTACCAAGGCCTAATGATAGGGCCAGAACGCAGTGTAATCTGGATATTATTTATGATTTCCGCGCGATGTACTCGACAGCCGGCCGGAGGTAGTAATAAGGCAATCATTCTACGGTTTTATGGCGTATCCTAATACATGGAAACAAAATCGATGTGTCTCATCTGCAATTCATGGGAAGCAACAATCGGACAAAAAGTGAGGGGTTTAATCATTCCTCGCGTTGTTCCGAACAGGTGCGTTGAATTATTTATTGCCAGGGGTAGAATAAAAAATAAAAGGGAAGAAGGGAGCTGTGATAGGACTTGAGTGTGCTTTCTGCACGCAAAGACGTTGTCTTGTTACTCGTTCCTCATCATAATAACACTGGTAAGGGCTATTTTACACCTTGTGGTGGTTTAGTTCCTTCCTGCACGATTTGTCTTACTAAACTCGGTCTTTATTATGAATGCCATAAACTACCCTTTACAGTGAAACACATCTCCATCAAACGTTTATAGGTATATTTAGAACTTTCAAGGAACACGTCCCTCCTTCAAAAATTCACATATTATTTTTGTTGTGCTGAAATTCTTAGTTTATTGTATATCTTTATACGACGAATTGTGTGTCTCACACTTTCTGATTTACACTTCAATCGGTGCCGATGTTCACTGAGACAAATTTGGAAAACATATTGGAAATTAATTTTCCATTCTCGTTGTTCTCAACAACTACCCACCTCTATAATTCTTTGTTGGTGATCTAGAATTTTCTTGAAGTGGTCATATGATTCTTGAGAAATGAAAAAAAAAGGAAAAACGATTTTATGGTCGGCTTTTCGAAAGATGCAGTATCCAGTACGTCGAGAAAGGATCTTCCATATCTGAGTGCGTAGCGAAGTACTTGCAACATCACCGTTCCCAAGTAAAGAAGAAAATGGCTGGCTCTGAGCACTATGGGACTCAACTGCTGAGGTCATTAGTCCCCTAGAACTTAGAACTAGTTAAACCTAACTAACCTAAGGACATCACAAACATCCATGCCCGAGGCAGGATTCGAACCTGCGACCGTAGCGGTCTTGCGGTTCCAGTCTGCAGCGCCTTTAACCGCACGGCCACTTCGGCCGGCAAAGAAGAAATAGATGGATAATCCACTTGGCACATACTATCATTCCAAAAGAACTTTCTCTACTTCCAATTCTCTCTTTAATTCCAGTCAATGATCACAAGCAAATCATCGTGAGAGTATCCAGTTCTGTTCAGGATAATCATCTTCAAAATCTTCTGTTGGTCTTGTTGAAACAATACACTCTGCTCCTGTATAATGGAAGTAGCTGTTATTATTTCACTAAGCACTTGGACCAGGAAGAAAACTGGAGTACATTGTTTCAACATAATAAATATCTGAAGGTCGTCATTATGAACCGAAATCGACAGTCTGACGACTGTTTGTTTGTGTTCATTGACTGGAACTAAAGAAAGAACTGGAATTAAAGAAAGAAATTATATTCTTCTTGGATCACAGTTTACATTCGCGACTATGTCACAGCTTGAGAAACGAAATGACTCTTGTCGTGGGAGACTCTTTTTCGATGTTGAATTTCATCCACATGCTGTGACAATTTTCGTCAAAGCCGATTACCTCAGTTACAGCGTACGAAAACAGTACTAAAATGTGTTCTTGCGTCCGTGTACGTAGGGACACTCCGACATTTCTGATATGTTTATAAATCGATGTTTTTGATTCAGTAGCCATGGTATGGGTGTAGACACCAAGTATCGATAATCTAATAGTGCCGTAAAAGTACCATAATATAGCTATCGACTAGTAAAATAATCGATGTGACTGTATATAGATTATTTTTTTCTTATCCTGTGGTATGTATTTGCCTCGTTGGTTATTTTGTATTGGCAGACTGTACCATATCATTCCTCCTTACAAGCAGTTTTCGTGTAATTACAGATCTGAAAACAGGTAACAACCTCAGCCGACACTAGTAATCAATAAAAATAATAAACTGCGATCTTGGCTAATAAAGGATCCTTTCCGAATCCTATTTCTGTAGATAAAATAATAACTTGTCACAGTATGTTGTATGACAACGTCGAAATTTTGGCAACTACATCATCTTTTTGGGACTCGATAGTGAAGGAGGCAATTGATATTCGCTTGACGACGAACTTAATTATTAGAGATAGTGGTTTCAACCTTGATAAAACATGGAATCCGGCACTTGGTGTAATAAACTCACAAAGACGTCGTCACAGTGCAGCTCACAATGATATATCGGCATGCTAACACAGATCGACTGTGGAGTCATAGATGTAACTCGCGCATTGTGCACGTTTCTGCCGCCGACCAACGTCTCTGGCGCATTTGCATCTGTGGCCGCATGCGCAGTTGCGCGGTACACGAGTATAAAGGGACGCAGCGAGCACTGGAGCGGCAATCTTGTGGCTCACTCTGAAGATGGCTGAACGTTATACAGCCGAAATATTACAAGAAGAAGGAGAATTCTTGCGGCTGCACACCCGAAACTTAATGGAACAACTTAATGGCATGTTCGGTAGGGTTCATGTCTGGAGAACATGCTGGCCAGTCTAGTGGAGCGATGTCGTTATCCTGAAGGAAATCATTCACAAGATGTGCACAATGGGGGCGCGAATTGTCGTCCATGAAGACGAATGCCTCGCCAATGTGCTGCCGATACTGTTGCACTATCGGTCGGAGGATGGCATTCACGTATCGTACAGGCATTACGCCGCCTTCCATGACCACCAGCGGCGTACGTCGGCCCCACATATTGCCACCCCAAGACATCAGGGAACCTCCATCTTGCTCCACTCGCTGGACAGTGTGTCTAAGGCGTTCAGCATGACCGGGTTGCTTCCAAACACGTCTCCGATGATTGTGTGGCTGAAGGCATATGCGACACTCATCGGAGAAGAAAACGTGATGCCAATCCTGCGCGGTCCATTCGGCATGTTGTTGGGCCCATCTGTACCGCGCTGCATGGTGTCGTTGTTGCAAAGACGGACTTCACAATGGACGTCGGGAGTGAAGCTGCGCATCACGCAGTCCATTGCGCACAGTTTGAGTCGTAACACGACGTCTTGTGGCTGCACGAAAAGCATTATTCAACATGGTGGCGTTGCTGTCAGGGTTCCTCCGAGCCACAATCCGTAGGTAGCGGTCATCCACTGCAGTAGTAGCCCTTGGGCGGCCTGAGCGAGGTATGTCACCTACAGTTCCTGTCTCTCTGTATCTCGTCCATGTCCGAACAACATCGCTTTGGTTCATTCCGAGACGCCTGAACACTTCCCTTGCTGAGAGCCCTCGTTGGCACAAAGTAACAATGCGGACACAATCGGACCGCTGAATTGACCGTCTAGGCATGGCTGAACTATAGACAACACGAGTCTTGTACCTCCTTCCTGGTGGAATGATTGGAACTGATCGGTTGTCGGACCCCCTACGTCTAATAGGCGCTGCTCAATTACGGTTGTTCACAACTTTGGGCTGGTTTAGTGACATCTCTGAACAGTCAAAGTGCCTGTGTTTGTGGTACAATATCCACAGTCAACGTCTATCTTCAGGAGTTCTGGGAACCGGGGGTGACGCAAAATGTTTTTTGATATGTGTATTTAATACATAGCGATACGTCTATAAGAATTTCAGTGAATGTAAAAGAAAGTTCACTTTTTTACACACTACATAGGTGTTCTACACGACTCTCATAAGGTCGATATCCAGGCAATAATCCACTTCACGGCCCAATTCATAAGCACATATGAAATCAAAGAACACAACATCGTCATAACCAGGATGACCGATGCAACAGTTTGGAAAATCTAGATTTAAAAATATGCAAACGTGCATATTCAATTGTACGGTACTTCGACTTGCTGAAAGGTACAGTCCAAGAAACCCGTGTCACGACAGAACGACGACTATTAAATTCTAACAAGCAGCATGACTTATGTACAGGATAGACCATTTTCACTTACGGGACAGAACTTCGTGCACTCCGCGCATGCGGCGGTTCCCGTTTCCCTGCGCTTATGCAGCGATCGAAACTTTGAACTTTCTTTTACATTCTGTATATTCTTAACTACGTGTTGCTATGCATTAAAGACTTGCAGCCGTTTCTAATAGCTACGTACATTCGTTTTGAATTGCCGTATATAATTTTCCTACCTCGGCTTGTGTCCTAAATAAGTGCTTTTGTGTTAAAGAAATGCTTGGAATATACTTAAAATAGCAAACAAGATTTCTGATACTGTTGTTACATGTATTTTTGATCCAATGTAATCTAAGTGTCGATACAATTTTAGGTATTGGTTCCGATACCAAAAATCGAACTGAATCCGGTGCTGGAACATACGTAGCATACAAGTAAACAGAATCAAATTGCGTTTGTGTACTTACCAAGTATGTTCAGCTAGAGGAGGCGACCTCCAAAGTAAAACCCATTTGAGTATACGGACATCTGCATCTGTTTCTTCCACTCCTTAACACATTTCCTTTCCGTGATTCTGCGTAGGCGCTCCGCCGTTCCTGCTTTCGAGTGGATCGATTTTGGTGAAACGTGTCGCAATGTAAGGACACAATCGCGCACTAGTACGACACGACAAGTAGTTCCTCAGTCTCTTTCCTTTTTCGCCAAACGTTGTATAATTCGTCTCATGTCTGAGGGATAAGAACACCAAGTCATCCGTAAGGTAGAGCTAACATAGACCATAAATGTTGGTTCAGCGATCGGGAGAGAATATGTGTCCCTCTCCTCAAAGTCGGTTGGCTTCAGATCATGTGCCGGATCGGTAAATTTTCCCAAGGAAGTTATCGTAGGGAATTAGACTCTGGCAGTATCTTCCCGCTCGACATAAGTTTGGAGGCATGAAAGACAAATTGGAGGAGCCAAAGTAAAGCGAAGGCAGTGGGGCTAAAGATCAACACCACCAAGACTCAGAGTTAACTCCGACACACAGGATCACCCCAGAAATGTTTCAAACACGGGAGAACATATCTGTATGCCTTGGAAGCGTCGCTCCAAAGGCAGATGGGGCACGCAAATTTTGTGTTTTCCGTCTTTATAGAATACGGCTATGCAGAAACGTCTCCAAAAGGACCAAGACTAGAATATTCGGTAGCAATATGAAATCAGCTGTACGGAAGGTCACACCAAATTTACTGCTGTCAAAGTGGAGTGTTCATAGATAGTTATTTGTGGGAGCCGTTCACTTATTAAACAAATGTAGCACGGGAGAATCAAATTGAGACGGTAGTTAAAACGGTTTTCACCAGGAACAGTCACGCAAACTGAGAAAGGTAGCCAGAAGGACAATGTGAAAGTGGGTTACGCAAAATCTTTCCTGAAAACATACTGTAGCTCGTCATTGACGAGAACGGCGAAATTATATCTGCTGAGACTATTTCTCTTCTACTTGGATTTGTAGTCAATTCTCGCTGGTTCCTGTTCTTTATTCGTTAGTCCACAAAATTGTTTTGTCTCTCTTTTTTTTCAATTTCTGAATTTATTTTCGTTATTAGATGTGTTGGAGATTAGCATGTGGCGCTTCAGAGTAGTCAATTATCGGGTAAGGAATCTCTCACAAATCTTGTAAAGAAAATGCACCATATTATCTAGTTCCGTGTGTTGCTGGTAAGCAAATGGATAAAGAATTATACGAGTAGTTATTAATTATTCGGGAGGCGCAGTTCTGATAATTGTAGAACGTGTTACGGAAAATGATTCAAGTTGAGCCTGTAAACAGGAGTAAAAAAATCCTCCTCATACTTTAATGTGAAAACAGTAGTTGCAAATAAGGCCGTAAAGTAAAATGGTTTAAATGGCTCTAAGCACTATGGGACTAAACATCTGAGGACACCAGTCCCCTAGACTTAGAACTACTTAAACGAACTAACCTAGCCCGAGGCAGGATTCGAACCTGACCGTAGCAGCCGCCTGGTTCTGGTCTGAAGCGCCTAGAACTGCTCGGCCACCGCGGCCGGCGCCGTAAAGTAGGAAGGATTCCAGCCTCTGTAAGGTACTCTAACAATACGACAGAGTCAATCTGACAGGTAGATAGCAAGAACCGACCGAAGTAAGAAGATACGAGAAGTGGCTTTGTGCGAGAGAAGAAATCTTTGCTCTACAAAAGGGGTCCACTGTCGTGTCCTGGCACATGCCCTATCACCAACTTTGGATGAAGGTGTGACCTGTGTGGGGCAATCAGGACGTTGACGACAGTGTGACCTGAGGTCTACTAAGTTATCTTGAGCGGACTGAGAAGGGGAAAGTCTCCTAGGATGCTTAGCTAGGAAAGAAGTTGTAGGCTTTACAGGAAGTGAATGTTGGTGCACACACTTAAGGATACAATTTAAAAACAATTTATTCTCCAATAGTTCATCCCTATTCAGAGAGGTGTCTTACAGTGGCTTTATATCTGAGCAAATCAATGAATACTCCCTACCAGTCTATATGTTAATCATTTTCAGCAACTACCACTTTCTGAGTTCTACCTTTTACTATCAGAGGCGAGAGGCTGTGCTTGCATCTCCTTCTGACAATACAAAGTCAAATATTTTAATTGCAATGGGAGAGAAGTGTGAGTCAGCGGTTACTCCTCTTTATATTCTTACACACACAAAAATGTTACTCACTGCTACTCGTCCAGATAAATTCCACAAAGCTTGTTCTTTACTACCAGCTGGAAAACTGGTCGTTTGTGGATTTTTCGGGGAGTTTTGATCGGGTTTCTCCCGCACAGGTCTTCCTAAAGATTTCTCCAGGACTTTCCAGAAGGCACTGTAATATTCTGGCTGTACGCCGGCTAGTCGCCTTGGTGACCAAGGCTGTTGTATTTGCCTAGCCATTACAGCACCACCGCTTCCTCAGCAGGTTCTCAAAGAGTCTGACATTATATGGGGCACTGGCCCATTTATTGATGTACTCCTGCCACCAAACCTTGTGTGTTTTCTTAAATATTACTGTTAATAAAGTTTCTCTTTGTTTCCTGGCACCCATGCCACTTCTTACATTAATGAAATTCGACAGCCATGACATCAGAACTAGTTACTCATTTACAGGGTGGTCAGAAAAAGTGTGGGAAGCTTGTAAGGGTGATGCAGGGTAGGATGTGCTGAGAAATAATCGTTAAAAAAATTCGATACTTTGCGCCTTTTCCAAGTTAATTGACACTGAAGTTTGCCTATGAGGCCGTTGCGCTCACGAACCTACTACACATGGCAGGTAGTCTTCACCAGGCATCCGCCTAATTCAGACCCCTCCATCGGATTGCCAAACGGCGTGGATTGATTCATCACTCCAAATCAATCATTTCCAGTCATCCACTGTCTTTACACCATCTCAAGTACAGCTTAGCATTCTCTATAGGAATGTAGGGGTCATGAGAAGCTGGTCGATCATTGCACCCCACTCTTTTTAACTACGTACAGACTTTGTGGCCGCGCGGGATTAGCCGAGCGGTCTTAGGCGCTGCAAATGGTTCAAATGGCTCTGAGCACTATCGGACTTAACATCTGTGGTCATCAGTCCCCTAGAACTTAGAACTACTTAAACCTAACTAACCTAAGGACATCACACACATCCATGCCCGAGGCAGGATTTGAACCTGCGACCGTAGCTGTCACACGGTTCCAGACTGAAGCGCCTAGAACCGCACGGCCACACCGGCCGGCTAAGGCGCTGCAGTCATGGACTGTGCGGCTGGTCCCGGCGGAGGTTCGAGTCCTCCCTCGGGCATGGGTGTGTGTGTTTGTCCTTAGGATAATTTAGGTTATGTAGTGTGTACGCTTAGGGACTGATGACCTTAGCAGTTAAGTCCCATAAGGTTTCACACACATTGGAACACACATTGTGCTACTGTAGTTGGACTGCTGGTAGTACTTCGGGACTAACGAGTAGTACCTTCCGCCGGTTTCCTGCGACTTTTTGCAACCACGCTCTACAGTGCCCGATGGTCCCTGTCCGTCACTACAAGGGGCCTGCCTCATCTTGGTTTGGCAGTGTTTCTCTTCACGTTTCGATTTCACAACCGCATGAACTAACAGTGGACTTGGACAGCTTTTGCAAAGTCTGAACTGTCGCTCTTGTATTTGTTACGCAGGTGGCATCCAGTGGTTAGCCCATACCCCTTTCCCTTCTGCTGTTACTGCTTCCCTACTGACAGTACCTCCCACCTTCCTTTATTGTGGCGGGTCGACCTCTCAAACGGTTCAAATGGCTCTGAGCACTATGGGACTCAACATCTGTGGTCATCAGTCCCCTAGAACTTAGAACTACTTAAACCTAACCTAAGGACATCACACACATCCATGCCCGAGGCAGGATTCGAACCTGCGACCGTAGCAGTCGCGCAGTTCCGGACTGAGCGCCTAGAACCGCTAGACCGGTCGACCTCTCATGACATATAGTAAGCAGTCCGGCTCCGGTAGCTGAGGGGTCAGCGTGATGGAATGTCAATCCTAAGGTCCCGGGTTCGATTCCCGGCTGGGTCGGAGATTTTCTCCGCTCAGGGACTGGGTGTTGTGTTGTCCTAATCATCATCATTTCATCCCCATCGACGCGCAGGTCGCCGACGTGGTGTCAACTCGAAAGACCTGCACCAGGCAAACGGTCTACCCGACGGAAGGCCCTAGCCACACGACATTTCATCTAGTAAGCAATTCCGGGATACATAGGAGTGTCCGCATACTTTCGATTAGATAGTGTAGATACAAAATAGCACATTAGACCTTCTTGTCTGATGCCCTGGTCCACGATTTCTTCCTTTTGAGATATCTTGTTGAAGAGCATCCCTTTTGAGTGAGCGATTGAACTTGAGTAGTCATGATTTCTTCTTCTTTCTTCCCAAATTCTGTTATACGTTCACTGTGTTCTCTCTTGCCTTCTTCCGACCATCTTTTTCCCGTTCTGTTCTTCGTATGTTCTTGTTTAAGTGTGCGTTTCTTTATGATGTTTCTAAACTGTTCTCTATTGTTTATGGTGTCTTGTGTGATCCCCAATTCTTTGATGTCTTCTTAGGCTTCAGTGATCCACTTTGTCTTGTTTTTGCTCTTGTTTACTATCTCAAAAATTTGTCTTGTGAGCGTGCTTTTGTTCATCCTTCTGACATGTTCATAAAATTTCATCTTTCTCTTTCTAATGGTGTCGGTTATTGTTTCTATGTCTTTGTAAATCTCTCTAGTTGGCCTCTTCATCCAATTTCCTTCCTGAAACACTGGCCCATATATTTACTCAGAATTTTTCTTTCCTGCTTTTCAGTCTCTCTGATCTTCGTATGACCACGAATCACTGTAGTTTCAGCAGCATAAAGTGCTTCTAGTAGGACTACTGTGTTGTAATGCTTTAGTTTCGCATTGACAGAAATAGATTCCTTATTATAGTGATTCCAAGTGAGCTTATATGTGTTTTTTTAATCTGGAGATTCTGTCTTTATTGGCTATTGAGTTCGGTCCTGATGGCTGGATGATCTCTCCCAGATATCTCAAGTGGGCAACTTGTGCCACTTTCCTGTACTGAGTAGTAATGGGGAGATTATCTACAGGTTTGTTTGCCATATACTCTGTTTTCTCCTAGGAGATTTGTAGCCCAGTTTTCTGTGAGATTTGGTGTGGTTTTTCCAATGCAAGTTTGGCTCTCTCTCTATTCTTCGTTAGAATCGCAAGATCGTCCGCGAAAGCCAGACGCTTCACCCTAATTCTCTGCTCTTTTTTAATCCCAAGTACACTCCTGGAAATGGAAAAAAGAACACATTGACACCGGTGTGTCAGACCCACCATACTTGCTCCGGACACTGCGAGAGGGCTGTACAAGCAATGATCACACGCACGGCACAGCGGACACACCAGGAACCGCGGTGTTGGCCGTCGAATGGCGCTAGCTGCGCAGCATTTGTGCACCGCCGCCGTCAGTATCAGCCAGTTTGCCGTGGCATACGGAGCTCCATCGCAGTCTTTAACACTGGTAGCATGCCGCGACAGCGTGGACGTGAACCGTATGTGCAGTTGACGGACTTTGAGCGAGGGCGTATAGTGGGCATGCGGGAGGCCGGGTGGACGTACCGCCGAATTGCTCAACACGTGGGGCGTGAGGTCTCCACAGTACATCGATGTTGTCGCCAGTGGTCGGCGGAAGGTGCACGTGCCCGTCGACCTGGGACCGGACCGCAGCGACGCACGGATGCACGCCAAGACCGTAGGATCCTACGCAGTGCCGTAGGGGACCGCACCGCCACTTCCCAGCAAATTAGGGACACTGTTGCTCCTGGGGTATCGGCGAGGACCATTCGCAACCGTCTCCACGAAGCTGGGCTACGGTCTCGCACACCGTTAGGCCGTCTTCCGCTCACGCCCCAGCATCGTGCAGCCCGCCTCCAGCGGTGTCGCGGCAGGCGTGAATGGAGGGACGAATGGAGACGTGTCGTCTTCAGCGCTGAGAGTCGCTTCTGCCTTGGTGCCAATGATGGTCGTATGCGTGTTTGGCGCCGTGCAGGTGAGCGCCACAATCAGGACTGCATACGACCGAGGCACACAGGGCCAACACCCGGCATCATGGTGTGGGGAGCGATCTCCTACACTGGCCGTACACCACTGGTGATCGTCGAGGGGACACTGAATAGTGCACGGTACATCCAAACCGTCATCGAACCCATCGTTCTACCATTCCTAGACCGGCAAGGGAACTTGCTGTTCCAACAGGACAATGCACGTCCGCATGTAACCCGTGCCACCCAACGTGCTCTAGAAGGTGTAAGTCAACTACCCTGGCCAGCAAGATCTCCGGATCTGTCCCCCATTGAGCATGTTTGGGACTGGATGAAGCGTCGTCTCACGCGGTCTGCACGTCCAGCACGAACGCTGGTCCAACTGAGGTGCCAGGTGGAAATGGCATGGCAAGCCGTTCCACAGGACTACATCCAGCATCTCTACGATCGTCTCCATGGGAGAATAGCAGCCTGCATTGCTGCGAAAGGTGGAAATACACTGTACTAGTGCCGACATTGTGCATGCTCTGTTGCCTGTGTCTATGTGCCTGTGGTTCTGTCAGTGTGATCATGTGATGTATCTGACCCCAGGAATGTGTCAATAAAGTTTCCCCTTCCTGGGACAATGAATTCATGGTGTTCTTATTTCAATTTCCAGGAGTGTATATATATAATTGGCTCTAACGTTTTATTGAGTGGCTAGGGTAACAATTCTGTTTTCATATTTCGATGTAGAAGATCTCTCGTCATCGAGGACTGTATACGTAGGAGATATTCTACTTAGTTGTTTTGCTATCGTAAACAGTGCAGCAATACTTGTCACAAGACTCACCGGAAGACGCTTCGTGCAAGACGTGTTCTTTCCACTCGCTCTTTCTAGCACGACGGAGTACTCTTTGGGACGAACACGGACAGAGTCGAAGAAAAGGTTCTCGTCGTCGCTAATACAATGTTAACATACGAGTTGCCATGGTTTCGCCCGCCATGGCTGGTCGCCTGAACCGACAGACGAAGCCGTCGCGTGACGCTGTGAATAGAGGAGGGCGGAGGCACGCACCGGTCCTCCGAGACGCCGGCAGCAGCCAGAATTCGCCAGAATTCCGAGAAGCCATTAGGCGGCCCCGGGCTATTATTCCGTGAAAAGGCGCCCTCAGATTACAAGGTGGGGAGATTGTATGCAAAGAGGTGCCGCGACGAGGAGCGAGGCGTCGGCCGAGCAGGTGGGTAGCGGCTGAGCAAAAGGAGCCAGCCAGCTAGGGGTCCCAACGTGGCGCCGCGCCACGGCCCAGAAATGTAATAAATGGCCCGAGGGCGGGGGTGTAAGGCTGGGCGGCGTGAGTCATCGCGGGGGAGGCGGCGGCGCGGGGGAGCCCTAGCGTATCCTCTCTCTCTCTCTCTCTCTCTCTCTCTCTCCCTGCCTCAAGACGTGGGGCGGCGCCCCGTCCAGACACCGCAAGGCGCTCTTGATCGCCCCGAGGCATCCCGTGTCTTCACACAAGGCATACGGCGCGGAGAAATTTTCCGAACAGAAAACGGTGTGGCTCTGCGCTGAAAATTGGTCGCAACCTGTGCCTCTTGCTGTCCTTTTATGAGAGGACTTTAAAAAGCAAGTTACACAGTATAATGGCAGGCGTCTATCTTTTACTGAACACTACACTACATGTTAAAGTGACACAGATACATGAAATCATACACTACTAGCCATTAAAATCGCTGCACCACGATGATGACGTGCTACAGACGGGAAATTTAACCGACAGGAAGAAGATGCTGTGTAAGGAGGAGAAATGCGTACCATCACGTTTCCGCCTTTGATAAAGGTCGAATTGTAGTCTATCGCGATGGCGGTTTATCGTATCCCGACATTGCTTCTCGCGTTGGTCGAGATCCAATGACAGTTAGCTGAATATGGAATCGGTGGGTTCAGGAGGGTAATACGGAACGCCGTGCTGGATCCCAACGGCCTCGTATCATTAGCAGTCGAGATGAGACGCATCTTATCCGCATGGCTGTAACGGATCGTGCAGCCACGTCTCGATCCCTGAGTCAACAGATGGGAACGTTTGCAAGACAACAACCATCTGCACGAACAGTTCGACGACGTTTGCAGCAGCATGGACTATCAGCTCTGAGACCATGGCTGCATTTACCCTTGACGCTGCATCACAGACAGGAGCGCCTGCGATGGTGGACTCAACGACGAACTTGGGTGCACGAATGGCATAACGTCATATTTTCGGATGAATCCAGGTTCTGTTTACAGCATCACGATGGCGGCATCCGTGTTTGGCGACATCGCGGTGAAGGCATATTGGAAGCGTGTATTCGTCATCGCCATACTGGCGTATCACCCGGCGTGATGGTATGGGGTGCCATTGGTTACACGTATCGGTCACCTCTTGTTCGCATTGACGGCACTTTGAACAGTGGACGTTACATTTCAGATGTGTTACGACCCGTAGCTCTACCCTTCAGTCGATCTCTGCGAAACCCTACATTTCAGCAGGATAATGCACGACCGCATGTTGCAGGTCCTGTACGGGCCTTTATGGATACAGAAAATGTTCGACTGCTACCCTGGCCAGCATATTCTCCAGATCTGTCACAATTGAAAACGTCTGGTCAATGGTGGCCGAGCAACTGGCTAGTCACAATACGCTAGTCACTACTCTTGATGAACTGTGGTATCGTGATAAGTTGCATGGGCAGCTGTACCTGTACACGCAATCCAAGCTCAGTTTGACTCAATGCCCAGGCCTATCAAGGCCGTTATTACGGCCAGAAGTGGTTGTTCTGGGTACTGATTTCCCAGGATCTATGCACCCAAATTGCGTGAAAATGTAATCACATGTCAGTTCTAGTATAATATATTTGTCCAATGAACACCCGTTTATCATCTGCATTTCCTCTTGGTGTAGCAATTTTAATGGCCAGTAGTGTATTTCGGGTTTTCTAACTCAATCAGCAGAAACGGAACTCTTATAGGACGGTCTGTCCGACTCTTAAAAACCATTCTTCTCAGGAATGGGTAAATATATGAAGTAGAAATGTAAATGACATATTAAAGTCAAATGTCTCTTAGACTGTGTAAAAAAGCTTCTAAGTCAATGCAGTCCGAAGACACGGCTATTTGTGTTACATATTCTGATACTCACACACTTGTTCATCCAAAACTGTAGGGTAGTTCCCCTTGGTCTATAATCGTGATATTTGGCAAGTAGCAAGGTTTCACAGTGCAACTACGTGAAGAAATCGGAAAGCTGTAAATCTGTAATTAATCACACAAAAAATTGTTTTGTTTGTACTCTGTCTGTCTGTCCCTTCGTTTGTTAAGACACCCTTTTCTTAGAAATTTTTACACTTATCAAGTTGAAATTTATGTCACATACTAAGATCTATAGTCCCTTGGTGGTTTAATAACTATAGGCTTCTAAGTCAGTGCAATTGAAAGATAAGGCCATTTACGTCACATATTCTGGTACTTGCAAACCTACTCACCTCCGTTTGACATAGAAACTTGAAATTTGGCAAGACGCAAGGTTTGACATTACAAGTAAAGGAAAGAATACAAATATTGTTAATTTATAACTATGAAACACAAAAAATATTTCTTTTTTCATTTGTCAGCCTATTTCAAACTTGAAACTGAAACATCCTGGGAAGTGTCGTAATTTCCGGGACCGTTATCTGGCCAATGCCAATATCGTTAACAGACAAAAATCATAGAGATTCTTGATTCCCTGGATGAATGAACTGTCTGTGTACATAATTAAGTTTGTACGCATCCCTCAGAGTGCGAGTCCTACCTCGCACCTCGCCAATTTTAACATAGCGAAGAACTCTGAATTCAACCGCCGGAAAAAAAAGACTCTGAGCACTATGGGACTTAACATCTGAGGCCATCAGTCGCCTAGAACTTAGAACTATTTAAACCTAACTAATCTAAGGAGGCATCATTCGAACCTGCGACTGTAGCAGTCGCGTGGTTCCAGACTGAAGCACCTAGAACCGCTCGGCCACAGCGGCCGGCAACGTATAATCAGTCTTTCTATTCATCGACGACAGAAAACGGCTTGTCGGTGACGGAGCCATTCGAGAACCGCAATATGAATGTCATCGCTGGGAAATCGCTTTCTAAACGCTGTTCAGGTTGTTGAAAAGGTGAAAATCGCACGGTCAAAAATCTGGTTTTCCCGGTCACATGACCCACGTCTGTTAATTCCCATCGTGTGGCCATAATCACTTCGGAAATCTTTCCACATGAATGACTTCAGAAGAACTGCCATCTCCTCCAGCGCACTGCCCTTTCATACTTTGTGTAAGCTACAGTACCGCCATCTGTATATATGCATATTGCTTTCCCATGACTTCTGTCACTTCGGCGTACTCCTTGATCCACCGTCGTATCACCTAACGGATACTGCAGTACTGTTGATCACATCGGTGTTGGTTCAAATGGCCCTGAGCACTATGGGACTTAACATCGGTGGTCATCAGTCCCGTAGAACTTAGAACTACTTAAACCTAACTAACCTAAGAACATCACACACATCCATGCCCGAGGCAGGATTCGAACCTGCGACCGTAGTGGTCGCCCGGTTCCAGACTGAAGCGCCTAGAACCGCTCGGCCACAACGGCCGGCTCGGTGTTGTGAAGTCGAAACAACTGACACGATCTTCCTTCTTTCTTTTTTTTTTTTTAAAAAAAAAAAGATATGGCGCCACTTTTATGCCAAACAGTCGATCCACAAGCCTGTGGTCTGGGAAACAAACAAAAAAAAGGTTCAAATGGCTTTGAGCACTAAGAGAATTAACTTCTGAGGTCTTCAGTCCCCTAGAAGTTAGAACTACTTAAACCTAACTAACGTAAGGACATCACACACATCCATGCCCGAGGTAGGATTCGAACCTGCAACCGTAGCGGTCGGCCGTTCCAGACTGAAGCGCCTAGAATCGGATTGCCACACCGGCCGGCGGTCTGGGAAGCGTTCACGGATACGCATCGGAAGAGAAAACTACGAGGGTTGGAACTTTAATAGTGGCATCTATTAATTTACAGCTCGTACAAAATACATACGTGTTTCAAAGTTTTACTGACCTTCAAAGTAGTCACCAGCATTGTGTATAACCCGTTGCCAGCGATCTGGAAGTCGTAGGATACTCTTAGCACTGCCAGTTGTGTTGACAGTTCGAGCGGCGCGGTCTATAGCCCGCAGTTCTGAAGCGAACGCCGTGAAGTGTTTCCTTCAACTGAGGAAGACAGGACTACAAAAGTTGAAGAAATCAGAAACAGCTTGCACCAACGTGCTTGTGCATTGTCCTGCAAAATGATGGTCAGGTCCTGCAGAAAGTGTCTTATGTCTCCATGCTGTTCATTTTTGGAACACAACCCACGACCATCTTAGACACAGAAGTATGACACTTCCTGCAGGACCTCATCATCACTTTGTAGGACAATGCTCAAGCACGTGCAGTGCAAGCTGTTACCGATTTCTTCAACTTTTGTAGTCCTGTCCTCCTCAGTTGCGTGTAATATTACGGTATGTTGATAATTTTTACTTATGGGCCGTCTGACAGCAACTGAATAAAACACAATTTTAGTGCCATACGCGTTTCGCCTTTACTTTCTGCAAGGCATCATAAGGGCCTGGAATATGTACATATGTTTGCTATTTAATTTACATCTTTGTCACTGCGCCTATAGGTTATAAACAGTTCTGGTGCTTGGTATTTCCTATTAAGTAGTAATGTTTTGAACTGTACTTACAGGTTGCGTGGACAATTTCTTACATATTACGCTGCTGTTGCATTTTTGGTGTTGTTCTTCTTCTTCTTATGAATGCCAATTTGCGGGTTTTCTTCCACATTCCACAGCACTATGAACTCAACGCTTGTTTCAATGCAATGTTTTGGTTTCTGTTGCCGACTGTCAAATGTTTTTGCCAAAGATCGAATGATATTGCCAAACTTTCGAGTGTAATTATTGAAGTATCTGTGATCTGTTCGTGTATGTATTTGTGTTTGCGCGTGTGTGTGTGTGTGTGTGTGTGTGTGTGTGTGTGTGTGTGTGTGTGTTAGTGTTAGTGTTATGTTGTGGTATATATACAATTTATAAGCACAGTGACAAAAATGTAAATTAAATAGCAAACATATGTACATATTCCAGGCCCCTGATGATGCCTTGCAGAAAGTAAAGGCGAAACGCGTATGGCACTAAAATTGTGTTTTATTCAGTTGCTGTCAGACGGCCCATAAGTAAAAATTATCAACATACCGTAATATTACACGCAACTGAGGAGGACAGGACTACAAAAGTTGAAGAAATCGGTAACAGCTTGCACTGCACGTGCTTGAGAATTGTCCTACAAAGTGATGATGAGGTCATGCAGAAAGTGTCATACTTCTGTGTCTAAGATGGTCGTGGGTTGTGTTCGAAAAATGAACAGCATGGAGACATAAGACACTTTCTGCAGGACCTGACCATCATTTTGCAGGACAATGCACAAGCATGTTGGTGTAAGCTGTTTCTGATTTCTTCAACTTTTGTAGTCCTGTCTTCCTCAGTTGAAGGAAACACTTCACGGCGTTCGCTTCAGAACTGCGGGCTATAGACCGCGCCGCTCGAACTGTCAACACAACTGGCAGTGCTAAGGGTATCCTACGACTTCCAGATCGCTGGCAACGGGTTATACACAATGCTGGTGACTACTTTGAAGGTCAGTAAAAGTTTGAAACACGTCTCTATTTTGTACGAGCTGTAAATAAATAGTTGCCACTATTAAAGTTCCAGCCCTCGTATGTTGTACAGCGCGCTGTGGACGCGGCGAAGGAGCGGACGGCGCACGCGGTCGATGGTGTCTGGTGCTCTGCGAACCATCACTCAGGCGGCGCGGCTCTGGGCGGAGTGTTGAAGCAGGAAGCGCCGTCTCCCAGATTAGCGAGCGCAGGGGCCGCGCTGGCGGCATTAATATGCAGTCACGCGATGCGCCCCGCACGGCACCGTACACGGCCCGCAGCTGCGCTCCCACGTACCGGGCTCTGCCGCCCGTGACGGGGTGTGGCGCGGGTGCGCTGCTGCGGCCGACGAACAACAGGCACCGGCTGCCAGCCCCGCGTTTCTCATTGTCGTCACGGAGCGTTAAGACAGCTGGGGGGGAAATGGATAAACACGAGTACACCCCGGTACCACAGACAATAATGGTTTGGCTACAAGCAGATGCCGCCTCACCCTCCCACGGGAGGGAACTCTGCTACAACGAAATATGGATCTGTGAGTTGCGGTGGGGTAAGAAACAGCACTATTGAGACGCCATCAACATACCAGTGAGGTAAACTCGTGTATTACATTGAAGAGCCAACGAAACTGGTCCATCTGCCTAATATCGTGTAGGGCCCCCGCGGGCTATCAGAAGTGCCACAACACGACATGGTATGTACTCGACTAACGTCTGAAGTAGTGCTGGAGGCAACTGACACCATGTATCCTGCAGGGCTGTCCATAAATCCGTAAGAGTACGAGGGCTTGGAGATTTCTTCTGGACAGGACCTTGCGAGGCATCCCAGATATGCTCGATAATGTTCATGTCAGAGGAGTTAGGTGGCCAGCGGAAGTGTTTAAACTCAGCAGAGTGTTTCTGGAGCCACTCTGTAGCAATTCTAGACGTGTGCGATGTCATATTGTCCTTCTGGAATTGCCCACGTCCGTCTGAATGCGCAATAGACATGAATGGATCCAGGTTATCAGACAGGATGCTTCCGTAGGTGTCACTTGTCAGAGTCGTATCTGGGGTTCCATATCACTTCAACTGCACACGCCCCACACCTGCTGTTATGCAGGGTCCATGGATTCATGAGGCTGTTTTCGTATCCGCACACGTCCATCCGCTCGATACAATTTGGAACGAAACTCGTCCGACCAGGCAACATTTTTGCAGCCATCAACAGTCCAATATCGGTGTTGACGGGCCCAGGCAAAGCGTAAAGCTTTGTGTCGTGCAGTCATCAAGGTTACACGAGTGGGCCTTTGGCTCCGAAAGCCCATGTTGTTGATGATTCGTTGAATGGTTCGCATGCAGACACTTGTTGGTGGCTCAGTATTGAAATCTGCGGCCGCGCGGGATTAGTCGAGCGGTCTTAGGCGCTGCAGTCATGGACTGTGCGGCTGGTTCCGGCGGAGTTTCGAGTCCTCCCTCGGGCATGGGTGTGTTTGTCCTTAGGATAATTTAGGTTAAGTAGTGTGTAAGCTTAGGGACTGATGACCTCAGCAGTTAAGCCCCATAAGATTTCACACACATTTGAAATCTGCAGCAATTTGCGGAAGGGTTGCACTTCCGTCACGCCGAACGATTCTCTTCAGTCGTCGTTGGTCCTCTTCTTACAGAATCTTTTTCCGGCTGCGGCGATGTCGGAGATTTGATGTTTTACCGATTCCTGATATTTAGGGTACACTCGTGAAATGTTCGTACGAGACAATCCCCACTTCATCGCTACCTCGGAGATGCTGTGTCCCATCGCTCGGTCGCCGACTATAACACCACCTTCAAACTCATTCAAATCTTGCTAACCTGCCACTGTAGCAGCAGCAAGCGATCTAACAACTGCGGCAGACATTTGTTGTCTTATATAAGCGTTACCAACCGCAGCACCGTATTCTGTATGTTTACATGTCTCTGTATTTGAATACGCATGCCTATACCAGTTTCTTTGGCGCTTCAGTGTATACTATCTGATCAAAAGCTTCTATGAGCACTAGATGTCAGGAGAGGCAGATCCACCAAAGGAGGCGGACAGTATTGCGTTGTCAGTAGAGAAGCAGTAACCGACCAGTGTGACGGTCAGGACAGCAGTGACTTTGAATTTAGACCAGTCATTGTAAGTAACAAAATCCGTCAGGGACATTTCATCCCAACTACAACTGCCTAAGTCGAGGGATGGTCACGTGATTGGGAGACATAAATGCGAAGCTAAACCACGAGCCGGCGGATATTATGTACAGAAGGACAGGGACCGTCGAGCATTGCGGAGGGCGGGTATAAATATTGCAAGTAATCAGCAGAAAGAATCATTCGTGAGTTCCAAAGCCCTTCCAGCATTCCAGCTTGCACAAAGAATATGTGTAGGGAGTTTAAAAGAATGGGGAACAATGGTCTTGCAGGTTCTCAGAAGCCACACACCTCCGGGATGTTTGAAGTGGTATAAAGTGTGACGCCACTGGACAATGGATGACTGGAAACGAGTGATATGGAGTGATAAATCACGCTATACCTTGCGGAAATACGATGGGACACTTTGGGTTTGACGAGTGCCTGGAGGAAAAAAATGATTCAAATGGCTCTGAGCACTATGGGACTTAACATCTGAGATCATCAGTCCCCTATAACGTAGAACTACTTAAACCTAACTAACCTAAAGACATCAAAACACATCCATGCCCGAGGCAGGACTCGAACCTGCGATCGTAGCAGACGCGCGGTTCCGAACTGAAGCGCCTAGAACCGCTCGGCCACCGCGGTCGGCTACTTGGAGGACATACCAGCCTTCATGTATAGTGCTTACAGTGAAGGCGGTGGTGTTGCTTGTGGTTACGGTGTGGTCCCGTTATAGCACATAATGATATGAACACATTTTGCAGCACTACGTACTGCGTACGGGAGAGTGATGGATGATTGTTTATGTCAACATGATATGCACCCTGTCGTAAAGCAGCATCTGTGAGGCAATGGTCTGTGGACAATAATATCCCTGCAATGGACTGGCCTGTCCAGAGTCCCTAACTGAACGCAAGTTAACACGTTAGGGATGAGTTAACGTCCACCTCTCCAGATCCCAGCGTCCAACGTGACTACCGTCTCTGGATTCAGCTCTTGAGGACGATTGGGCCGTCATTGCTCTAAACATTCAGACGCGTTGAAAAAGTCCCGAGGAGAATTACAGACGTCGTAAGGACGGATTGCGGACACAGCCCATAGCATCCGTACACTTCTGATCAACCTATAAACAAAGGTTTCATCAGTACAGCCAGAAAACAAAATTCATAGTGACTGAGTTACAAAGATACATTCTAAATGTGTGAGCGGAAGTAATAATGTTTTAATTATCAACTCTAAAAAATGTTGCGTTATTAATTTTTTGTTTGTTTGCAGATACGTATTCGCAATTCTGTTACGCATTGAAGTCCCGGCGTCACTGTATAGTTGCACGCAGGTTGAGCAGAGGAAACAAACAGTGCAATTCCATCACCACTTTCTCAACAGACTGCGCGATTTTGGTTTGCCTCCTCTGGCAACCTCCTATGGTGCTCTTGGGTGAAGATTTCAGTGTGTACTGGGCAACAGATGTATATCTGCTTTTTTTTTTTTTTTGAGATGATAAGTAAAACTTTATGAAGCCCCTCGTACAATGTAGATACACAGTTACAAATAATTGTTCAAGAAATGAAACATAGATCTAGCTTACACTGAGTCCAGCAAGTGGTGTGAAATGACAATTGTGCAGGACGCGCCTGGAGAACAGATGATAGGTGGAGTGGCTTCCAACAGAATGAACATTCCAAAGAGAAAAAAAAAGAAGGGAAAAACAAAGAAGAAGATGGTGAGACGAAATGAGAACTAATAGGGGAGTGCCATCACTAACGACAGCACGAAATAAGAACAAATGGAGGCAGCTTCGAGTGGCTTTCGCTCAGCAGTGAAAAACTAACGGCTAATCTCAACATCACACAGTTAACTAAAAAAAAAAGACTGGATATGCAGACAGATATCATCGAAAGATATAGAAGCGAAAGGTACTGCTGTGAAATTCCTATCCAAATCGATGTCGATGTAGTCTGAAGAACTAATCTTGCTGTATTTCTTTTGTTGCATTGTCATAACACAATATAGAAATAAATAATAAAAAGGGCTTACACAGATGTGATATTTTACTGCAAAAGTAGATACATTTCCCAATCTAAAGCGGGGAACAAAATGCGCTGTGTAACACACCCGTAAACAAAAATCTACGAAGTATGACATATGTAGCAGGCTGTGTTTTTTAACAGATTGCTAAGGGGACAGCACAATTCCGTATTTATTTTGCTTCAGTCGCAGCTGCGAGTCCAGAAAAGGTTGCATAGAATATGGAAACTGGAGAAAACGTAGGATGGTGAGGAACTTCGTTTCATTATTAAAGAAACTGTGCCAGCTTGAAGTCATTTAGGAAAAATGCAGAAAATCACACTATAAAGGGACAGCAGAGGAACAATATCAAAATGGCCACATGTGTATTTCTAAGAGGGGATTTCAAGAAGCTAGTTACTCATTGTTATCGCAATCCAAGTAATTTTTATTGAGAGTGACTCAAACATGTCATTATATTTTTGAATATAATCACCAAGTCTCTTTAAACAACGGCCCGAACGTTCTATCAATGTTCGATTCCTCGACGATAGAACTCCGCTCCTCGGTCACGGAGCCATACGAGAATCGCTGTATGAATGTCCTTATCGGAGGAAAATCTGCGACTGCTGTGAATCAGCTCCTCGACTGCACATTCATTGTCGTCTGTGGTCGATCTCGATGGGCGTGCTTTCCGAACTACATCAACCACGTATATGCAGCCCTGATCAAATTGTTGGCACCATTTCACTACGGCTGTACATGACATCGTTTTTGGTCCATATACAGCCAGAATTTCACGACGAATTCGTGTTTAATTTAGATGTTTCTCCCAAAAGAATCGGCTGAGCCATTTGAATCATCCCCCTCCCCCCCACCCACTGTAATGCAACTGTTATCCGTACTGCAGCAAACTCAGAAGATGAGCTGTCTTCTCGCAATGCGCTACTCTTGTTCCACAATGGTCTTTGCGGGGAACGTACGTATAACATACTTTATTAAGTCCACACGTAGGACACTTGAAAAAGGCAAAGGAAAATTACGAGTACATGTAAAACAATCCGTAAATCTTACAAAATAAGAGCTGACTTATATTCAGGCCGAAAACCTCGAATCAAAGCCATGTGTTCTATCAATCTGACGGAATAAGTACGAACAGAAAAATGCAATATTTATAAAAGTGACTTCAAGCACTTACGGCAGTAAGACTTTAAACACTGACTTGTTTAAAAGGATCCTTCAACCCTGAAAGGGAAAATGCACGTGGGTTTCTCCCTCTCTTAAAAAATGTCGCTCTGGTAATTTCAGACTTAACATACATGAAATACCTGGTTTTTCGATTTTAATTTTTTTTTTTTTTTTTTTTTTTTTTTTTTTTTTTTGTGAGTACTACAGAACATTAGCTCGAGTATGATACGATTGGGAACAACAACACGAATAAAGTACTATAGCTTTGTGCACGATACTTCCCAACGCACAGCATTCTGCTCCTCTGCATGCTGGCAAATGTAGGCTGAACGCTGGAAATGAATGCCAACATACCGCGCATTCTGGTAGGGCTTCCGGCCGTAACCAACCACCGAAGATCACTTTACAACTGCGTAGCGCTGTCGCACCAAAGAGGTTAGTGCACCAGCGATCTAGTTGGACGGGTAGTCAAAATTTATTCAGCTTCAGTTTGTGCATAACAGGACAAAAGAGAAAGAGAGAGAGCGAGAGAGAGAGAGAGAGAGAGAGAGAGAGAGAGAGAAATCGTTCGCTCCAAGTCATCGAGTAAAACTGAAGTAATATCCGGCGTTCCCAAAGGAAGTGTTATAGGCCCTCTATTGTTCCTGATCTATATTGACGACATAGGAGACAAACTGAGTAGCCGTCTTAGATTGTTTGCAGATGATGCTGTCATTTACCGTCTTATAATGTCATCAGATGACCAAAACGACTTGCAAAATGATTTACATAAGATGTCTGTATGGTGCGAAAAGTGGCAGTTGAGCCTGAATAAGGAAAAGTGTGAAGTTATTCACATGAGTACTAAAAGAAATCAGCTAAATTTCGATTACGCGATAAGTCACACAAATATGAAGGTTGTAAATTCAACTAAATACTTAGGGATTAGAATTACAAATAACCTAAATCGGAACGATGACACAGATAATATCGTGGGTAGAGCAAACCAAAGACTGCAATTCATTGGCAGAAAGAAGATGCAACAGGTCTACTAAAGGGACTGCTTACACCACGCTTGTCTGCCCTATTCTGGAGTATTGCTGTGCGGTGTGGGATCCGCATCAGGTGGGACTGACGGATGGCGTCGAAAAAGAAGGGCAGCTCGTTTTGTATTATCGCGAAATAGGGGAGATAGTGTCACAGACATGATACGTGAATTGGGGTGGCAATCATTAAAACAAAGGCGTTTTTCGTTGCGACGGGATCTTCTCATGAAAAATCAATCACCAGTTTTCTCCTCCGATTGCGAAAACATTCTGTTGGCGCCCACCTACATAGCGAGAAATGATCATCACGACAAAATAAAATAAATCAGGGGTCGCACAGAAAAATTATGTGCTCGTTTTTCCCGTGTGGCTTTCGGGAGTGGAACGGTAGAGAGACGGCTTGAAAGTGGTTCATTGAACCCTCTGCCAGGCACTTTATTGTGAATAGCAGAGTAATCGCGTAGATGTAGATATAGATTTCTTACACATTTATTTCTGTTTATTTCCCTACCAGTGCTACCGATACTTTCGGTAATCCTACCATTTACTAAGTCATTTACGTATTCTAACAGAACTACCAATCATAGTTTTGGTAGAGCGCAACTCCAGTTGTCTAACTCTTCCACGGAAAAGCTCCCGTGAAATTTCAATAGAAAATCTCTCCGTGATGCACAACGCCTCTCTTGTAGCGTCTGCCAAATAAATTTGTTGAACGTCTCGATAACACTCTCGCGCCGACCAAACGAACCGAAGACGAAGCGCACCGCTCTTCATTGGATCTTTTCTATCAATTCTATGATCATTACCCGATAGGTGTCCCAGACTGATAAAAAATACTCAATAATCGGTCGAACAAGCGCCTTGTAAGGCACTTCTTTCGTGGATGAGTTACAGTTCCGTAAGATTCTTCCTATGGATCTCCGTCTGGAACCTGTTTTTCCTACTATTTGTTTTATGTGGTCATTCCACTTAATGTAGCGTGACCAAACGTCCCGTATTTTATAGAATCATCCCTTATTTAGCTTAAGTGTCTCGTTCTCCTGGCAGAATACGAACGGGACGAATCTTGTCCCGTTTTTCACTAACCGTCACGTGTAGCATAATCAAATGTGGAGCAATGTTGTCACACCCAAGGATTTAACCAAACAGAACGAGGTCTATCATTTTCAAATTCCTTACGCTTCAAGATCACTCCTGCAAGAATTATTAGCTCATAACTGTGTTTGTGCTAATTCTACGTTGCAATAACGCTACTGCAGAAAGAGTGTTCTCGATCAAAAATGATAAATGAATTGATTAAAAGATCAGGTTTAGTATCGAAGCCTTTAAGGAAATAGTTATGAGATTCATTTTCAGGATGCTTCATGTACTGATTTTTATAAAATTCCGTTTGAAAATATCAAACGCCTGAATGACATTAATTCTTCTGCAATATATAACAAAAAATGCTTTTGAGAAACTACACACGCTGTAACTTCCAGGCCAACTGAGATTGGAAAATAAGTAACCTACGCAAATAACAATCATTATCTACCCTAGTTAAAGACACCGTTATAGTAAAGTGATTTATTGGTATGTGACAACAATAAACTATTTATCCGATTAGTAATGCAAGGTATTTTGATAGGTTTTGTAGTCCGAATTTTATGAAATTGTACGGTGATCAGTGTAGTTGTAGCATAAACATCTACATCTACATCTACATGGATACTCTGCAAATCACACTTAACTGTCTAGCAGACAGTTCATCGAACCAACTTCACAATAATTTTCTGTTATTCCACATTCTAAAAACGTGCGGAAAAAACTAACACCTACATCTTTCCGTGAGGGCTCTGATGTCCCTCATTTTATTATGATGATCGTTTTTCTTTATGTAGCTCTGCGTCAACAAAATATTTTCGCATTCGGAGGAGAAAGTTGATATGTTGTTTAAAACATCATCGGTCGCAGAAGAACGAATCCGAGTCAACACACACGGAGAATCAAAGTCCACACACTTAAACTGGGCGCCAACATACGGCCCGCGCGCGCGCTGGGCCGCTACTTGCGGACGCGCTTTCCCCGCGTCGCGAATGGGAAGTCCGTGGCCCGTTTGTCCGGCAGGGGGCAGTGGATGTCGCCGTGCTCTATGGTTCTTCTACGATGACGTTATAGCCTCAACCCTAGGCGCCTGCGCTTTTCTAGCGAGTCAGCGTATATATTGGCGAGCCATTGCAGCCACACACCAAGATCCAGGCGATCATTGTAGGCAAAAGCAGCCCTTCCTTCCGTCTCCTCGACTTCTATATCACCCTTTATGGCCATCCTACCCTCACCCCCACCCTCAAGTACCTTGGCGTCACCCTTGACCGTCGCCTCTCCTGGGCCCCCCCATCTCTGGACAATCCAAGCCAAGGCACGCTCCCACCTCCATCTCCTCAAGCTCCTTTCTGGCCGCACATGGGGTCTGGACCCCTCCACCATCCTCCACACCTATAAATCCCTCACCCGCCTTATCCTTTGCTACGCCCACCCTGCATGGATCTCCACCCCTCCAACGTTTTACAAATCCCTTCAAATCCTAGAATGCTTTGTGCTCCGCTTCACCTATCGCATCTGTCTACACTCCCCCACGTGGATCCTGTATGACCTTATTCTGTTCCCACACCTCCTCCTTTTCCTCGAACAGATACGGATCGTCTGCACCTCCCATAAACTTCATTCCCCTCACCCGCTTGTCTCTCCCATCCTTGCCCACCTCCGTCTGCTGCTGCGCCTGTATTCCCACATCCCACCTGCTCTCCATCTCTCCACTCTCCGTACCCTCGCCCAAGATGGCTTCCACCAACTCCTCCTCCCTGATGATGCCCTCATCCCCTCCATCCGCCCCCCCTACCAACTCTGATCCTCCCCTTCCACACCCTGTTTATTTTCCTTAGGGCACTCTCTCTCCCTTCTCTCCCTCCTCCCTTCCTCCTCCCCCTCCTCCCCTGGGCTTCCCCTAAACCCTACCTTCTTTCCTCCCCCTCCCATCTCCTCTGCCACTGGCCTCTACCCCTCCCCTCTCCCTCCTCCCCCACCTTTTCCCCTTTTGGCAGGTCCCTGGGCTTGTACAAGTAAAGTGAACATTCACGTGCTGGAGATCGTCGCCAGTGTTTTTGTGTGTGCCATCGTGTTAGTGATTCAGTGTTTCGTCATTTGTGCTCCTTCGTTCTGTCGTCTCTGTTAGTGCGAGAGTGCTGAATGTTTTTCTTTGGACGCTGCACTTGTGAACGACTTCATGTATTTTTAAATTTGTGTGTCTACTGTTGTCAATCCACCGTGTTCTTTCGTTTTTGGATGTCTCCACTTGTACTAAATGTATTATCTGTGGCCGAAGAGCTGCGTAGTATTGCCGCTGCCGCCCTACCTTTGTATAAGGTGTCAAAATAACAATAAAGAAAAAAAAAAACAGCCACACGACCCTCCCATCTTTTCCCCTCCTCTCCGACCTCCAGTCCCTAGGCAACTCCCTGGCAGTGGTTTTTTATTCTTTGAGAGTGTTTCGTTGTTTCCAGTGGTTTTGTTTTTTAAGTATCTCACTCTGTGTGAATTTTATACTGTGGCCGACTTCTATCTTGTGTTTGACTCTAGTGATTTTAAGTAGGCAACGAACTGCCAGCTGTGTTCTCTTAACTTTATGCCGACTTTTTAATTGTCCCTCAATGTCCCCGTATTAGTGTATATTTTAACTCCCATCATCTCCATTTACTTACTACATTCTTAGGTCCTCGTTTTTACCCCGTTTTCTATGTAAGAGTTCCCCTTGTATTTTTGTTAAAGCCATTTGGCTGAAGGGCGGTGGACTGTGCCACTGCCGGCCCTCCCCTGCCCATATGGGGCAGGGGAATGAAATAAAGGAAAAAAAAAAACAGCCACACGTCAGTAAGCACCTGAAGAGGATGAGCAGCTGTCTCGTCGAAATATGGTGCAGCTTTCACAACATATTTGACATGGCCGTGAACCAATGAAGGAGAAAGTTGTAGATTGAAATTTCGTGAGAAGATTCCACAGCAACGAGAAACGCCTTCGTTTTAATGATGTCCACCCAAAATCCTGTGTCATGTCCTCGACACTCTTTCCCCTATCTCTCGATAATATAAAACTTGGTGCCCCTCTTTGAACTTTCTCTGTGTACTCCGTTAAGCCTGTATGATAAGGATCACAAGCCGCACAGCAATACTCCAAAAGAGGAGGGACATGCGTAGTGTAGGCAGTCTCCTTAGTAGATCTGTTGGATCTTCTAAGTATTCTGCCAACAAAACGCCTTCCCCACAACATTTTCTGTGTGTTGCCTCCAATTTAAGTTGCTCATAATTGCAAGTCCTAGGTATTTAGTTATTATTAGGGCCTTTAAATTCGGCTGATTTATCATGTAGCAGAAGTTTAATGGATTCCGTTTAGCACTCATGAGGATGACCTCACACTTTTCATTATTTAGGGTCAATTGCCGGTTTTCGCACCTAACACATATCTTACTTGTTTTGATCTTCTGATAAGATGGGTGCTCAGGTCGTTTTCTAAATCTTTTATATAGATAAAAAACAGCAGAGGGCTTATAATACGACCTTGGGGAACGCCAGAAATCACTTCTGCTTCATTCGACGTCTATCCATCAATTATTACAACTGTGACCTTTCTGACAGGAAATCACGAATCGAGTCGCAG
Organism: Schistocerca americana; assembly: GCF_021461395.2. Taxonomy (NCBI): domain Eukaryota; kingdom Metazoa; phylum Arthropoda; class Insecta; order Orthoptera; family Acrididae; genus Schistocerca; species Schistocerca americana. Next base: position 279,511,121 of record NC_060122.1, read on the forward strand.
AACTGAGACGATATTCCACAAGCACGCAATTTGATTACAAGCTGCTTGTATGGCACGGTGTCAAAAGCCTTCTGGAAATCTAGAAACAACAAGCAGTTTACAAAAACGACTTTTTTTTTAATAATATGAATATTTATATATGTGTTCGGAGAGAGAGAGAGAGAGAGATTGATTTTTGATAGAGATTTTTACTTTAAGTCGTAACTGGTACCTGAATTTTGGTTGCTGCCTCCTTGAATGATCAGCTTCTGCACCAGTTGTTGACGTATTGCAATTGGGAGGAAGTTATTGTTCTTTAAGGTTTAAAATACGACTCTGTTAATTACTTGGCCGTATTGCGGATAGCTTTGAGCCCAAGTATTCGTAGCTTTTCATACCTAAGGGACCACTGTCGTAAGTAAGTAAGATCAAACAGCAATCTGCTTTTCGTGAGAAAAGGAGATTGCTTAGCACACAAACTCCCTTCAAACTACACGTCCTGCTACGTCAAAAATGGTCGGTGGAGTTCAGCATCATACTATTGTACAAGAACATAATCCAATTACTGTAGGCCGGCCGGTTTGGCCGAGCGGTTCTAGGCGCTACAGTCTGGAACCGCGCGACCGCTATGGTCGCAGGTTCGAATCCTGCCACGGGCATGGATGTGTGTGATGTCCTTAGGTTAGTTAGGTTTAAGTAGTTCTACGTTCTGGGGAACTGATGACCTCCGATGTTAAGTCCCATAGTGCTCAGAGCCATTTGAACCAATTACTCTAATTAAGAAATTATGAGAGGTCGTTACTTATTGAATGCATTTCTTTTCCTGTATTTTAGTGAACTTTGTATACTTACAATTCTGTCGATTGATAGACGGCAGCCGGTCGGTGTGGCGGTGCGGTTCTAGGCGCTTTCGTCTGGAACCGCGTGACCGCTACAGTCGCAGGTTCGAATCGTGCCTCGGGCATGGATGTGTGTGATGTCCTTAGGTTAGTTAGGTTTAAGTAGTTCTAAGTTCTAGGGGACTGACGACCACAGATGTTAAGTCCCATAGTGCTCAGAGCCATTTGATAGACGGCAACGACAGTGAAGAGTTCACCTCCTTTTCCAAAAACAAGATATTTCTATTCTTCACTTCCAGAAAATTTGTATACATAAATGTTTGGCAACTCTTACGCATACTTTACTCGGTTTTATCACTAAAATCTCAATTCTCATTAAATGTAACAATACGTTTTGAGCGACGGCCTAGCAACACGTCCTCTTTCCACAAGATACAGATTAACAGTTCTCTTTTTTTTAATAAACCAATTGTCTTTTTTTCAGAGTCCATACTCAAAGATTCACAACTACTATCGTTACGGGGATTGCGCGCTAAAGAGTCCAGCTGTCCAGCTGCGCTTCACTTCACTTCAAGTACTTTTTTAATCAGATTTACATTTACGGTATTTACACACATTACTGAGCTTCTCAGAATAAAATCAGACACAAATTAGTTAAAAAAGGGGGGGGGGCAACGAGGCTCACATGACATTACAAGTTTAACATAAATCTACTATAAAGATAGAGTAGTAACGAAAGTTTCCTCAAAAAGATGCATTTCAACTTCTAATTTGCGTCCCATATTTTGAGCTGGGAAATCTGGTCACACTAACTTGAGGTCGCTCCGGTTAGTTACTCCTCCACCTCACTAACGAATAAAGAGGACGGGAATACATGTAAAGTTGTGCCGCTGCGCTGGACCGCTTAGAAGCAGTGGTCCGGAGTTCCGTGGCGCGGTGTCTGGCGGTGAAGTGCGGCGCCGCTTCAAAGGCGGCGGCAGCGCGGACAGCTCGCGGGCGCATCCATAATGCACCAGCCAGTCTGCCCGCCTGCGTGCCGGGCTGCCGGCTCTCCAGGCGCTGATCGCGCTACGGTGCGGCGCTCATTGTTCTTTCATAGCCGGCGGCGGCTGCTGCGCTGTTACGCCGCGCCGCTCTCACGCAAAGAGCGCAGAGCGTGCGTGCGGCCTCCACGTGGCTGCCTAGGCAGCGTCTCCACTCAGCCCGATGTGGTAAACTCAATTCGCCAGCACTGAGAGCGGATTGCGCGGAGCCAGAAGGACCGTATCATCTCGAAAGCCGGCTACTTGCTTACCGAGACTGGCTAAAAGGTTTCCAGCGCGCTGAAGAAAATACACGAGACTTGCGGTCTCCCAATTTCAGAGAGATGTTGTTACTTCCGAAACACAGTTTTCGTAAGTGACAGGTGCAGAAATACTTGGATAAATTTTCTGCTTCGTGCAATGAATGGTAACTCTTTATCGGTGTAGATGAATGCACGTGTGGTGTGCGTACTGTAAGACCTTCGGTACACACACCATCAGATTATTTGACTTGTCGCTCTAACGAAGTAGGCGGGTGTCGGCAATATGTCTCGTAGTCTTATCGTGGCGTGTTTTATCTTCTGCCGTTAGGTCAGGCGATAGAAATGCCACTTGCACGCTTAGAGTAGCAGATTTATGGTGACCAACGTTAAACAGAACTTGATTAATTTTTACACACATTTATTAAAATAATAAAAAGCGTAGACATTACGTAACTTGATTCTGGATGCTGTTTACAATTTACAATCTGAAGTTCCTTTGGTATTGGTACGTTAATCTTATTCTCACATATCTCTGATACTTGACAAAGTGTCTATTCATTTATCTTCATGGCTACGTACAGGAATATGGTAATCTTATTAGGCGCAGACTGAAACATGACTATAGACTGGTACAGACAAATGCAGACTAATGCAGACTGACTACTTGGAGGCCTGTACACTCGTTATAATACCTCACGCGTTCAGGTATCACTGCGCGAGTGTGATCCGCGAGGAGAAAAGGTTCTACGGTAGCAGCAATCTCATTGGCTGCGTTACATATTAATACGCGGATCGGCGGAAGCAGAATTTGGTTTGTCTCTAAGGCAGCACCATCTCGTAGTGCGGAGACGGACGAGCGCTGCGCCTGCGCTGTTGTGCTTAGCGGCGGCGCGCTCTAGTGGGAAAGTTGTGTACGCGCTGACTACGCGGAACTATGTGCATAACAGCACGAAAATGCCTTAACAAAGAGAAATTAAGACCGGAGCCATTAAGTTGGTGCATAAATTCCTAGAGTTTCTCCATATCTTTAATAAACACAACAGACACAGATTATAGAGACTTTAGTCATCAATAATATATTCTCCTTCAATATTTACAACAGTCAGTCAATGCTGAGATAACTTTTCGATTCCGCGACTGTAGGAATCACGTGGTTTTGAGGCGAAGAACTCCTCAAGCCATATTCTGAGCGCATTTTCATCCGGAAAAGTTCCTTGAAGGTTGTTCGGCAGAGAGCGGAAAAGGTGAAAATCTGAGGACGCAAGATCAGGTGAGGCCGGCCGCGGTAGACGAGCGGTTCTAGGCGCTTCAGTCCGGAACCGCGCGACTGCTACGGTCGCAGGTTCGAATCCTGCCTCCGGCATGGATGTGTGTGATGTTCTTAGGTTAGTTATGTTTAAGTAGTTCTAAGCTCTAGGGGACTGATGACCTCAGATTTTAAGACCCATGGTGCTCAGAGCCATTTGAACCATTTGAACCATGATAAGGTGAATAAGGTAGGTGCGGAGTCACTTCCCAACTCAACTCCTGTTTAGTGTTTCTTGTCAGTCTAGCAGAAAGCGGTACCCATACACCCAATTTCTGAACCTTCCTCACTGCATCAAATGTTGCACGACCAATGGAACGATCACAGTTCATCACATTTTCCAATTCTCGAATACATCGACGTAGATCACAGCGGGGTAATGAAGTTTAAACGAACTTCACCAAACCCCGAAGGTCTTCCTGAACGTGGTGAGTCATTAAAGTCAGGACGATCCTCCTTAAAAAGTGAAAACCATTTTCTTGTCCAATGGCATTATACCCATAGACGACGCAAATGTTTTAGCTGCCTCCGCTGCTGTCAACCTTCTATTGAAGTCAAACAGAAGAAAACGTCGAAATCTTCCGATTTCTACACTTGGTGCTCCTCTTTCTAACATCCACTCACTATCGCAAAATGACAATATGTAAATTCAAATGGCAACATTAAACTACAAATAAAAAATGATAATCGATAAATAAACCAATATCAACCGGAATACCAACGTGAAAAACGAGAATGCTACCATCTTAGGCATGAAACTAACGAATTCTGTAAACAATTATTGTTGATTTTGCCTGTAATGGTGAGTAAATCCCGTTCGTTTTACAATCGCTCTTTCACTCACTCTGCTACGGATGCTCACATTCCTTGGAACAGATAATATGTTTGTTGACATCTAAAAGAATTGCGAATGAATTAGGAAAGAGTTTCGTAAAGTGTTGTATCTGGAGTGTAGTACTACACTCCTGGAAATTGAAATAAGAACACCGTGAATTCATTGTCCCAGGAAGGGGAAACTTTATTGACACATTCCTGGGGTCAGATACATCACATGATCACACCGACAGAACCACAGGCACATAGACACAGGCAACAGAGCATGCACAATGTCGGCACTAGTACAGTGTATTTCCACCTTTCGCAGCAATGCAGGCTGCTATTCTCCCATGGAGACGATCGTAGAGATGCTGGATGTAGTCCTGTGGAACGGCTTGCCATGCCATTTCCACCTGGCGCCTCAGTTGGACCAGCGTTCGTGCTGGACGTGCAGACCGCGTGAGACGACGCTTCATCCAGTCCCAAACATGCTCAATGGGGGACAGATCCGGAGATCTTGCTGGCCAGGGTAGTTGACTTACACCTTCTAGAGCACGTTGGGTGGCACGGGATACATGCGGACGTGCATTGTCCTGTTGGAACAGCAAGTTCCCTTGCCGGTCTAGGAATGGTAGAACAATGGGTTCGATGACGGTTTGGATGTACCGTGCACTATTCAGTGTCCCCTCGACGATCACCAGTGGTGTACGGCCAGTGTAGGAGATCGCTCCACACACCATGATGCCGGGTGTTGGCCCTGTGTGCCTCGGTCGTATGCAGTCCTGATTGTGGCGCTCACCTGCACGGCGCCAAACACGCATACGACCATCATTGGCACCAAGGCAGAAGCGACTCTCATCGCTGAAGACGACACGTCTCCATTCGTCCCTCCATTCACGCCTGTCGCGACACCACTGGAGGCGGGCTGCACGATGTTGGGGCGTGAGCGGAAGACGGCCTAACGGTGTGCGGGACCGTAGCCCAGCTTCATGGAGACGGTTGCGAATGGTCCTCGCCGATACCCCAGGAGCAACAGTGTCCCTAATTTGCTGGGAAGTGGCGGTGCGGTCCCCTACGGCACTGCGTAGGATCCTACGGTCTTGGCGTGCATCCGTGCGTCGCTGCGGTCCGGTCCCAGGTCGACGGGCACGTGCACCTTCCGCCGACCACTGGCGACAACATCGATGTACTGTGGAGACCTCACGCCCCACGTGTTGAGCAATTCGGCGGTACGTCCACCCGGCCTCCCGCATGCCCACTATACGCCCTCGCTCAAAGTCCGTCAACTGCACATACGGTTCACGTCCACGCTGTCGCGGCATGCTACCAGTGTTAAAGACTGCGATGGAGCTCCGTATGCCACGGCAAACTGGCTGACACTGACGGCAGCGGTGCACAGATGCTGCGCAGCTAGCGCCATTCGACGGCCAACACCGCGGTTCCTGGTGTGTCCGCTGTGCCGTGCATGTGATCATTGCTTGTACAGCCCTCTCGCAGTGTCCGGAGCAAGTATGGTGGGTCTGACACACCGGTGTCAATGTGTTCTTTTTTCCATTTCCAGGAGTGTATATGGCAGTGACTCATGGAGAAAGAAGATCGCTAGCACACCCATGTCGAGTGGCGTACGCTTTGGCAGCGGTCGGTGCGAACACTGTTGGTGTAAGGCGATTTCACCGCCAGTATCTCGCCAGCAAGGAGAGGAGGGGAAATGGCGTATCGTTCCTGACCACAGGACCTTGCGGGAATGTCCTAAATTAAATTACAAACGTCTCCGCAGTTTCTAAGGTACTGAGGGCATGTGACGCTGTTGACGGTAATCTGTCCGCCGGATGTAGAAGTAAGGTGCTCTTAACACCTTGGTGCTCTTCGACTATGTACCAGGTTTCTATCTATCCCTTCCCTTCGTCGATAACAACACAAACACGGCACTACAGTGTACAAGCAGCCATCACAGTCATCCACATGAGAAACATATTACTTTCCCGTGTGCTTATGGTACTTTCCCTAGGCGTTAGTTAATTTTCAAGCGTTTATACCCATTCACATTGGTGTGCCCCTCTTTGTTTATTTCCCCGATTTTTTCAAGGCTTAGTTCATTCAGCAGTCATGCTTTGTACACTCTGACAGGCATCTTTTGGGTATACCCAATTTTTTATGACAATCCACCAATGTGGTTTGACTCTTAACGTAGCTAATTTACCGAAAGTTGGGACTCCGTAATTAAAAAATGGTTCAAATGGTTCTGAGTACTATGGGACTTAACTTCTGAGGTCATCAGTCGCCTAGAACTTAGAACTACTTAACCCGAACCAACCTAAGGACATCACACACATCCATGCCCGAGGCACGATTCGAACCTGAGACCGTAGCGGTCGCGTGGTTCCAGACTGTAGTACCTAGAACCGCTCGGCCACACTGGCCGGCGGACTCCGTAATTGTCCGCCTACATTGGTAAAATATAACCACTGTGAGTATTTGACACTGTTTTTTGTTGAATGCCAACACTATGATCCTGCGTTTCTACTATTTGAAAAAATTTCACACAAGCATTTCTATCCTTGGCAGATAAACCTGCAGATGCGTCTTTACTAACGTGAAACCGGTAGTTCTGTACTGACGTGAAACCGGTAGTTGCGAATGAAGCACCTTCATACAGCTATGCTACTTTTGGAAACATGTCATCATTTTAGCATTTTAATTGTTATAATTTTTATGATAATTGAATTGGTTATTGAGTACTGAGGGTTTTTTGTTGTTATTCACAATGTCTCTGAACTCTGCTTCCCTTCACCGGAAAGTTGCTTGCACACTTACCACTTTACAATTGGTCGGAGGATGGCGAAAGGAAACCACCTACACTGTGAGATTGCGCGTGACGGAAGTGTAGGATCCGTGTTTGCCTGCAACTCTGAAGTCCTGAATATGGGGCTGACTTGTTTAGATCGCTTGGCGTATTCTTATATTTGTAATGACGTTTCGGCTGTTGCGGTCATCATATCAAAAGTTTCAATCCGTAAAACAACGTTCAATGTCAGCTGCAGTCAAACCTAGGCCCTTATTACGCAAGCGTTTTATTGAAACTGACACTGAACAGCTGCCTACAGTCCTTCATCTAGTTTAGAGGACTACGTAAAGAGTAACGGACTTGGATTCTGCACGTCCTTCAGTATAATGGAAGTGACGTTATTCACGCACACCCGTTGCTTTCCTCTCCCGCGTCCTGGTGCGCAGGTACAGGTGATCTGCTCTCTTCCTGAGTAGCAATGCAGTTTCTAACACGTGTCTAGTCTGTCAATCAGTTCGTAGCTTTAGATAAGTGGCCACTTTATTTCATCAATATACATCACTGGGAGTCTGCTAATGTCATACAGCGACCTTAATTAGAGAATGAAATTTCTGATCGTACGTCTGAAGCACAGCAACGCAGGAAGTGTATCATGCAGTGTGCGAAAACCGGAAATAAGAGAATCGAAGCGTTTGAAAAGTAAGCGGACTGGAAAGACAAGAAATTAATTATGTCCACTGCGGATGACGAACTGAAAGTGTGATTTAAATTGGTGATATAATATGCAACCAGTAGCTTTTTTTATATTTTCATAAGATTTATTGTATTAATAGCTGACAAACTTGGCATTGTCCGGGCATTAATTTTGCCAATTTTCAAACGAAAGCAAAAAATGAACTGTGTTTGGAATATCCCGGACACTTTCTGTACGCTAGGCATTGCTGCTTCACGAGTCTACAACGCGATTTTGCAGAAGTCTCCACTGCAACGACTCTGGATGTATAGACGGCGACTGCTTTCGCCTACAGCCGTTTGCGCTTCGCAGTTAAAAGCTGTCAAAAGCGCTGCCAGATCTCAGAGATTTCGTAAAGTTGACACGATTATAGGTGTGATTTAGTAGTAAAGAATAAATATGTTAAAACTTCACGGATGAGTTGGCCTTTTTTCACGTATCTCCGTATTTGTGACGTCATATCTCTTGTATTGTATGTCACACAATGATACATTTTTTAGGGTACAATCAGAGGCAAGTATGGATACTGCCTCCACAATGTGTAGCGAATAGAGTTAGTAGCAAAGACGTAATAAATTTAAACGTCATGCACAATGCGGCAGTTCTTTATGAACGTCGATGTTTATTACATCGTATCTTCTGAACTATGCGCATTCCCATGATATAATCTGTAGGTACATTTGGCGGCGTATATGAGTACTGTATGTGAAATTAATCGTGAATAGAGCGAGTAGTGCAAAACTAGTAAATTTAAACGCCATGCTTGATGCAGCAGTTTTCCACGCATCTCATTGTTTATGTCGTCACATCTCCTGAACTATAATAGGTAGGTGTTTCTTACCCCGACAGCGATCGTTGCCCTATAGTAAGGAATATGATTACCCCCCCCCCCCCCCCCACCCACTCACCCACCCACATACACACACACACACACACACACACACACACACACACACACACACACACACACACAGAGAGAGAGAGAGAGAGAGAGAGAGAGAGAGACACACACACACACACACATACATACGTAGTTTTCGAGCTGCAGCACCATAATCAGGTGAAGCTGTTGCAGTACTGCAGCTAGATGCTAGGGTGGTGGTACTGGCGGACCTGATGCGGAGGGTCCAGTGGCTCTAAAACTACTTAATGGTGCAATAAATCGTATCAAATTGAAAAATTACTGCCGGCCGCGATGGTTTAGCGGTTCTAGGCGCTCAGTCCGGAACCGCGCCACTGCTACGGTCGCAGGTTCGAATCCTGCCTCGGGCATGGATGTGTGTGATGACCTTAGATTAGTTAGGTTTAAGTAGTTCTATGTTCTAGGGGACTGATGACCACAGATGTTAAGTCCCATAGTGCTCAGAGCCATTTGAACCATGTTTTTGAAAAATTACTGTTTGCCTATTATAGCCACATAAAAAAGCTAAGATAAGCATTAAAGAATTTTTATTAGAATCGGCGAGGAAAGGAGTATGTAGTAACACTGACAAGAAGTACAGGATTAAGGAATAACTTCTATGGCACCAGTTGAAACCTTACACGGCAAAAATAGTAGCGGAAAGCAGATATCGTAACATAAAGAATTGAGGACGACGCTCGTAATTGATACTCTTGAGATGAAGAGGTTGGCACAGGAGAAGAAATTGTGTCGGGCAGCATCTAACCGGTGTGAAATTGATTGAAAAAAGCACCAAGTAGGAATTCTGAAAAGTTATTATATCACGGGACCGCAGAATTTCTGAGAAATTTTCACCGGCTAATTCTTATAGCGCCAGAACAGGACCAGGAAACATGCGTTGAAAAATATCGTCTGCTGATAACCGAAGAAAACTGCACCGGAGCAGCATGTTGAGAGAGACGGACAGAACGCGTAACCCTGTTATTTCGATGAGGGAAACCCTACGCTATCTACTGTATAATGATCGCGGTTGTCGAATCCAGTCTGCGTTGAACAGAGTTGCTGTATCTCTCACTGATATATTCGCTATAATTTTGAACAAAATCCATTACGAAGGTTCACCGGATAGCAGTGAAACGCGTTGGGGAGAAATGGCATTGTCAACAATGTAACAGGACGCCCAGGCAGGGAGACGGCGTCTGCGGGAGCGTGACAGAGGGGCAGTCGCTGGGATCAAGCGGCGGCCGAAGGGGCGGAGAGGGGAGTCCCGGGGCTCGCAGGTAGCGAGCGCACAGTCACGCCGAGTTCCCGGGCATTCAGCACCTGCTGCAATATTCCTCTATACAATGTGGCTCCTTCCTCCCGCAAATTCCAATTTCGGAGTTTCTGTAATAAGATCAGGTAGTACGTCGTATGTCGAAGGCGGCATATGCCCCGGGAAGACCCGTTGCACTGAATACTGTTGTTATTGTGATCTTTAGTCCGAAAACTGGTTTGATGCAACTCTCCAGACTTCTCTATCCTGAACATGTCTCCTCACCTACCTGTCTGCAATTGCTTCAGTAGTAATTTGCAGCTCGTAACCTATACAATATAGTTAGGATCCACCACATCAAGCCCTGGAAATATTTTGCAGTTTAAAATCAAGTGTCAAGGTGTCTGTACAACCATTACGTAATCTATCTAAATAGCTTACGGTATCTCCAGGTGTCTTCTGCATGTGCAGCCTTATTTTATCGTTCTTAAATCACGTATTGGGAAAGATTAAATAACGCTCTGTAAAAAATTCTATCAGGTTTATTCCCTTTTCATTCTTTTCACCCAGTCCATATCCTATGTTTCATTTTCGTCAATTTCTAATCAAATTCCAGTCTCTTGACCAAATTAAATTCCTGTATCTGAATAACATCCTTTCATTCCGCACACGATTTCTCAGTCTCTTCCTCATCTACTCGACATTTGAAGTTGTGCTACTGTAGTGGGTGTTGGCTTTGTATCTATCCTGGCTACGATAGTACATTGACTATGCTGTTGGCAGAAACTTACCCTCCTTCATATTTATCATTCATTATTGAACCTACTTTTACATTACCCCAATTCAGTTGTGTTTTTTTAAAAATGGTTCAAATGGCTCTGAGCACTATGCGACTTAACTTCTGAGGTCATCAGTCGCCTAGAACTTAGAACTAATTAAACCTAACTAACCTAAGGACATCACACACATCCATGCCCGAAGCAGGATTCGAACCTGCGACCGTAGCGGTCACGCGGTTCCAGACTGAAGCGCCTTTAACCGCACGGCCACACCGGCCGGCTGTGTTTTTTTTTTTAAATCCGTATTCACATGACCAGTAAGTCTACTCGACATTTGAAGTTGTGCTACTGTAGTGGGTGTTGGCTATGTATCTATCCTGGCTACGATAGTACATTGACTATGCTGTTGGCAGAAACTTACCCTCCTTCATATTTATCATTCATTATTGAACCTACTTTTACATTACCCCAATTCAGTTGTGTTTTTTTAAAAATGGTTCAAATGGCTCTGAGCACTATGCGACTTAACTTCTGAGGTCATCAGTCGCCTAGAACTTAGAACTAATTAAACCTAACTAACCTAAGGACATCACACACATCCATGCCCGAAGCAGGATTCGAACCTGCGACCGTAGCGGTCACGCGGTTCCAGACTGAAGCGCCTTTAACCGCACGGCCACACCGGCCGGCTGTGTTTTTTTTTTTTAAATCCGTATTCACATGACCAGTAAGTCCTGTTCGTCTTACCACAGTTCTCTAATTCCCACTATATCTAACTTGAACATTTCCATTTGTAATTTTAAATTCTCTAACCTATCTACACAATTAAGAGATCTGACAATCCAAGCTCCAACCCTTAGAACGTCAGTTTTGTTTATTCTGATGGCAACATCCTCCTTAGTAGCCTCTGCCCGGAGGTCCGAGTGGTGGACTACGTTACCTCCGCAACATTTTATCCAAGAGGATGCTAGCATAATTAAGTCATACGCTACAGCTGAAAGACTTCGGAAAATGTAACGGTTATATGAAACTTCCTGGAAGATTAAAACTGTGTGCCGGACCGAGTCTCGAAATCGGGACTTTCGCGGACAAGTGCTCCACCGACCATCTTTTTTTTAAGTGCTTCAAATATTTCAAAACCAGTAACATTATAATCCGAAATAAATCACCTCTTGAAAATTAATAAATAAGGTACGACAAAAATTCCATTGTTGTTCGTCTTGCTTGACTGAGCTACCCACGCATGACCCACGACCAATCCCCACAACCTTGCTTCCGACATTACCTCATCTCCTATTTTCCAAACTTCACATAAGCTCTCCTGAGAGTTTGTGACGACGGGTTGTGATTCGTACTTGGGTAGCTCAGTCAGTAGAGCGTTTGGCCGCGAAAGGCAAAGGTCCCGAGTTCGAGTCTCCGTCTGGCACCAGTACTAATCTGTCGGGAGGATTCATATGGGCGCACACGCAGAGTGAAAATCTCATATTCATAACGGCTGTAGTTTCACTTTGCTTTCAGCCGTTCGCCCTGTCAATATAGCTGGGCGTTTTTGGCTAATGTTACAACGCTGGAAGGGATCAGTCGACAATCGATACTATTATACTTACAATTACTGGAAAGATGACTATTGTCTCTCTTCAGGAACCAGGAACGATAATGACTTTAAAAGATTATATAAGATAAACATCAATAAAAGTAAAATTAGAGTAGTTGTGAATGCAGACGAATTGAATCAAGCAATGCAGAGGGAATTAGATTAGGAAATGGCACACTGAAAGTGGGCAGAAAAAAAAACAGGATAACTGATGAGGTCTGAAGTACAGAGGATACAAAATGCAAAATCTAGCAATTCCAAGAAAAGTATTCTTGGAAAAGATAAATACACTCCTGGAAATGGAAAAAAGAACACATTGACACCGGTGTGTCAGACCCACCATACTTGCTCCGGACACTGCGAGAGGGCTGTACAAGCAATGATCACACGCACGGCACAGCGGACACACCAGGAACCGCGGTGTTGGCCGTCGAATGGCGCTAGCTGCGCAGCATTTGTGCACCGCCGCCGTCAGTGTCAGCCAGTTTGCCGTGGCATACGGAGCTCCATCGCAGTCTTTAACACTGGTAGCATGCCGCGACAGCGTGGACGTGAACCGTATGTGCAGTTGACGGACTTTGAGCGAGGGCGTATAGTGGGCATGCGGGAGGCCGGGTGGACATACCGCCGAATTGTTCAACATGTGGGGCGTGAGGTCTCCACAGTACATCGATGTTGTCGCCAGTGGTCGGCGGAAGGTGCACGTGCCCGTCGACCTGGGACCGGACCGCAGCGACGCACGGATGCACGCCAAGACCGTAGGATCCTACGCAGTGCCGTAGGGGACTGCACCGCCACTTCCCGGCAAATTAGGGACACTGTTGCTCCTGGGGTATCGGCGAGGACCATTCGCAACCGTCTCCATGAAGCTGGGCTACGGTCCCGCACACCGTTAGGCCGTCTTCCGCTCACGCCCCACCATCGTGCAGCCCGCCTCCAGTGGTGTCGCGACAGGCGTGAATGGAGGGACGAATGGAGACGTGTCGTCTTCAGCGATGAGAGTCGCTTCTGCCTTGGTGCCAATGATGATCGTATGCGTGTTTGGCGCCGTGCAGGTGAGCGCCACAATCAGGACTGCATACGACCGAGGCACACAGGGCCAACACCCGGCATCATGGTGTGGGGAGCGATCTCCTACACTGGCCGCAAACCACTGGTGATCGTCGAGGGGACACTGAATAGTGCACGGTACATCCAAACCGTCATCGAACCCATCGTTCTACCATTCCTAGACCGGCAAGGGAACTTGCTGTTCCAACAGGACAATGCACGTCCGCATGTATCCCGTGCCACCCAACGTGCTCTAGAAGGTGTAAGTCAACTACCCTGGCCAGCAAGATCTCCGGATCTGTCCCCGATTGAGCATGTTTGAGACTGGATGAAGCGTCGTCTCACGCGGTCTGCACGTCCAGCACGAACGCTGGTCCAACTGAGGCGCCAGGTGGAAATGGCATGGCAAGCCGTTCCACAGGACTACATCCAGCATCTCTACGATCGTCTCCATGGGAGAATAGCAGCCTGCATTGCTGCGAAAGGTGGATATACACTGTACTAGTGCCGACATTGTGCATGCTCTGTTGCCTGTGTCTATGTGCCTGTGGTTCTGTCAGTGTGATCATGTGATGTATCTAACCCCAGGAATGTGTCAATAAAGTTTCCCCTTCCTGGGACAATGAATTCACGGTGTTCTTATTTCAATTTCCAGGAGTGTATTTTAACATCGGAAATAAATCTTTTGTGGAGGATTTTGTATGCAATATGGACTATAAACAGTTCAGACAAGAAGAGAAACTTTTGAAAGAGTGCCGAAGATTGGACAAGCAGATTAAAAGACTAATGAGGAGGTACTGAAGCCGGCCGCTGTGGCCGAGGGGTTCTAGGCGCTTCAGTACGGAACCGCGTTGCTGCTACGGCCTCGGGTTCGAATCCTGCCTCGGGCATGGCTGTGTATGATGTCCGTAGCTTAGGTTTAAGTAGTTTTAAATCGAGGGGACTGATGACCTCAGATGTTGAGTCCCGTAGTGCTTAGAGCCATTTTTCTTAAGGTACTGAATCTCATCGCGGAGAAAAATGTGAGGCACAACTTAACGAAACAAGAGACTGGTTCATTGTACACATTCTGAGGTGTCGAGGAACGGTCTTTTTGTTACTAGAGAAAGCACTACATTGAGAGGCTCCGAATGGATATAGGTTGCGGTAGTTTTGCAGAAGTGACAGACTTGCACAGGATTACACCACGGCAGAGAGCAGCATAAATCCAGTCTTTTTAATGAAGACCATAAGCAATACTGCAGAAAAATTTCTGAATGAGAAACCACAGAGAAGAAGAATTTACATGACAAAATAATCCACGGGTCTACGTCCGGCTGCTGAAGTGCCAAGGGCGTAATATTTCGATTATCGATCTTGTCACCATCATCAGGAGGGCTGACGAACTGACCGTCAGGTGGGTAGGGGAGAGCTAATAACATAAGCGCCCCCTCAGCTACCAGAGCGTCACTCCATCAGCGCACTTGATGACGACCACAGGGGCGATCGCAAAAATCCTGCGTCCTTTGCACACCAACAGTCGCAGTATAGCCGTGGATTATTTTAGCATCAAGTACGCCAAGAAAAAACGATGAATTACAGTGCTTGAATAATATTTTAGATTGGAAGAAGAATAGAAACATAAAGCTCACAGCCGAAAGAAAATTAAGACAAAAGACGAAAGGAGCCGTGCATATATCTATAGGATGTCAGTAGTTATAGGAATCCTGGGTCCGGTGCGAATCTTTCGCACTTCTGTTGTTTTAAATAATCGTCTTGTAAGGGTAGTTGAAACATCTTTAAAAATGAACCAAACGACGTGAGATAATAATCATCAATTCATGATATATCTATTTTTATACATTTCCACGTACATAATTTTGAACAAAATTCTTTACAGAGCATTACAATACCTCGGCGTAAACGATATTTGACGTAAGAATGTAATCTTCGTGTATCTTAGTTTTTCATTTTGTTCAAGGGACATGCGTATGTTAGTTGATTTAGTTACCCTTGAAAAGACTACATACAATTGTCTGTGAGTAAATGCGGTTGGTAAATACAAATGTGCTCTTTTCAGCGTTTGTCCCTGCTACATGTTTATTGTGATCGCGAATGCAATTTTAGTAGGCAACTGTCTTCTTCTCAATTTAAAAAGCATGCTTAGAGCAGCCGATGCTAAGTTTATCCGTGGTATTACAACAGTTTTCCCGGCGTCAATCAGCTGAGCATTAATTGTAAACATGGGAACCGTGCGAAACTTTCGCACTTTTATAATTGCACATAACGGCAGTATTTGGAATAAGTGTAGTAGTTAGGATAATGGTAATTGTGAGTATGAAGAAACAACCATGCACATCGATGCACATACATTTGAACAAAATTCTGATTGCACAACGTATTTTATGTTGTAGCAGCAACACATAAGTGCACTATAGAAGCAGCAATTACAAATATATATTTGTGTTCAAAAACATATTTTGCAAACGGGATGTTTGTCCCGGCATGTACGACGGGCAGAGATCAGTCTTTCAGTAGGGCTACCTATAACTTTAACTAGACAACCATTTTCATTTACGGTAAGCACATTAGGCCGTAGTAGCAATAGGTAAATCACAATTCAAGACTACAACGACGAATACGTTTGTCGTTTCCGAAAATATGTTAGTTTAAAAAACTCAACTCGTACGACGGGTAGAGATAATGGACTACCTCTGGGGTCACGATTATTATTTATGACACTGCCGTACACAAATTATCCAGGTGATAAGTACTTTAAAACAAATAAAATGGTATTTGTAGGAAGATACTGTGAAAAGAGAGTCTCTTATTGATGATTAATAAATTAGCACCGTAAAATATAGTATTACGCTGGGCATCCATGATGCCCTTTTGATTATAATCGTTAATAGTCCCCTTTACGTTATAATTTTCTACAAATAATACGTTCTAGCGCAAAATCGATAAGCAATGTCGGAAACTGGTTAAAAAAACCTTTCTAGAGATATCTCATTCATCCCTGTACGATTAATGTGAGTTGAGAAAAAGGGATGTTGACTTGGAAATAATATATGTAAGCATGAAACTATAGGACGTATGGTGAACCAGTTTGCATAATTCTGCGGTGAACCGTAAAATACATTCAAAATAAGGAGGGCGGTGAAGTCAGAGCAGAAAGACAAAGACAAAGATTAGAACCGATTTATTAGTGCCCTGCCTTTAGTAAGTGGTATACCGCCCTCAAGTAGATAGCGCAAAAAGAGGTTCCTTGGCTACTTTAGAACGGGCTAAGTGAACGTTGTTGGTCGCTATAAGTTCTTACTACAAAAATAAAGGCAGTGAAAACTGGTGCCGTCTCAGATAGCCGATCGAAACATCCCCATCCGATGGATGTATTCACGTAAGAGCGGCTTATGTCTTGACCCCGTGAATTAATTACCTCATACTCCATCTTTCGTATTTGCTCTTTCTTCGATATCAGACAGGTTAGTTGGTTTACAAATTAATACATCCAAAGAGCAGTAATAACTGTTTCTCGTTCAGGCGTCCATTATCTAGTAAAGAAGGTTTTTGAGTTCTACACTTAAATCCAGTAACTAGGTCTGTACAGAAAAGTAAAGCGCATTGTCATTTCTTCCCTGTGTCTTGTAGAGCACAGATGTAGCACAAGCGACGATCCAAATCACAGTACTTCCACGTTTGTGAATGTTTCACTGAACTTGTCCTGGTTCGAGCCACCGTTTTCTTAGAGGCCTAGTTCCTTCACGAACCGAATATGTCGGCTTAACGAGCGACAGGAAATTAATTTCCTGTTGGAAGGTGAAAGGTCTGCGCAGCTCTAGCGCTGCATACTTCCTGTACCGGCTAAACGTCCAGGTAATAGACACGTAGACGGGGGCATCTATTAATGTCATCTCGGCATAATCTAAGTACACGAGATCTTTCTGAAAGAGAACTTAATCATTACCAGAGTAGATAAGAATAAACATAGATTTAACGAGAAAAAGTGTCTGTTGCAGTTGAAAATATTACTGCCGAAACTCCCATTTCAACTGCAAAACGTCCTGTCAGAAATATGAACGGTTTTCCTGAAATACCAACAAAAGGGCAGGGGCAGGCAGATAAATTAGTTACCGTGGTACTTCTCCTGTCACTGTGGTGACTGACGCACCTTCATATTACATGTACTACCTGTTTAGCTCTGATTATAACAATGCGCTTTACCAGACTGACGCCGGGTTCAGGACTGAGAATATAATCCACGGCCTTGCCTTTCGCCGCAGTGCCCTTACCGAAAGACACATCCAGGCAAGATTCACAACCTCACCCCTGGTTCCCTCATAACACGGACTCTGCTGCACAGGTTGCTAGGATGGCATCCGTGGCAGAAACAATATAGTGGAGCGTGGCATAGCTAGAGGGCAGGGGTGGTTTCTAAACTGCAGTACGGGAGAGGTATCGGTGGAGTGAACTTTCAGCAGGACACTGAATGGCACTGGCATATCTGATGATCCGAAATGGTTGGACAACACTTTTCCTATTCTTCCCGCTCTCGGCACTGTGGAGAGTTTACCATACGAC
Organism: Schistocerca americana; assembly: GCF_021461395.2. Taxonomy (NCBI): domain Eukaryota; kingdom Metazoa; phylum Arthropoda; class Insecta; order Orthoptera; family Acrididae; genus Schistocerca; species Schistocerca americana. Next base: position 279,529,003 of record NC_060122.1, read on the forward strand.
CAATGTTAACGGCATTCACTATGAATTTTGGTTTAGTCATTGACAAGCCCTACTATCATTGCTAATTGCTTAATACTGTTACTGCATACCGACTGTTTTACATCCCGGACGGTCTCTCTTAGCCTTACTTTCACTATTCGGTACCAGGATAAGCGACGTTACGTTCTGTCGAATGTGACTACTCCATTATCTGACGGTTTGTGATCGCTTGTGCGGAGTTACATTTCTGTGATGAGCGATTCTTCGGAGACTGTGGCTGCTGCTGGGATAAGCGGCTTGTTGCAGGTAGCGTACAGAAAAATTCATAATATGTTTTCTCTCTAGCAGTGCAGCAAAACGTGCTGTAGTTTACAATATGTATTATTAAAAATTATGAGGACTATTCATTTAATTCAGTGTCTGGCCGATCGCGAAATGGAAATCACAGTTACAATCAGATGAAACTTTGCGCAGATGTGTTGGGTAGTGTCTCTAGTATGTCCGTCGATCGCGCGACGTCGCTATTTTCATTTCTGAGTGCACAGTGAGCACATAAAGATGCCTCAAAAATAGTGTCTCCCACCAAATAAGAGGTCCTGGTGAGAGATTTCTTCTGATGTCATGCAGCCCACATAACATAGCTGTCATTCGTTTCTTTCTTCATGACAATTCTCGGCCGCACTCTGCAGGGGCAATGAAGGTGTTCCCCCAGCGTTTTTGATGGGAAGTGTTCAGTCAGCCACAATAAAGCCCGTATTGGCTCCCCCTGAGTTTCGTCTCTGCTCACATGAACCGTTGGCTATGAACATAACGTTTTGGCACAGACAACGAGACCAGCGTAGAGAACTGCCGCAAAGCATAAGTGGCTGCCTTCAATGACGAGACTTCTGGAAAGTTGGTACAACGCTACGACAGATGTCCAACTCGGAGTGGCGACTATGTAGACAAGTAGCTGGAACGTGTAGTAGTTACTTATTGAAAATAAAATATTATTTTTTACCTTGTCTGTAGTTTCCATTTTGCGACCGACCGGATCTTAATAAACTAATAGCGCTCGTAGTTTTAATACATCTTGAAAGGCTAGAAAAACTGCGACCAGTTTCTGTTCATGATTATTTTCACTTTATCAGTTTCAAGCTTTTTCCCATTTCTAGGCGGAAACTGGGTTATTACATTGTATGAGGAAACTGGGTTAGTTGCATAGTGTAAGTTGGCGAAGACAGCGAATGTGAAAGTAAAACACGTGACTGTGGTGACTAATCTGTAACTTAGCGCGAGGTTTGGATAGCTTGCAATGTGACAGTTTGGTTGTGATTTGACGAAGTAAATGAATGTGAAAGGGAAAAGCCTGGTTGTGGTGACGGACTGATCTGTATTTTAGCCCGATATCTAGCTTAGGTTGCTAGATGACAGTCTGATTGTGAGCTGGCGAAGCCAACGAATGTGAGATCAGAAAATGTCTTGAAGTGCCTTGGGCTACGCAGAAGTGCCAGCACATTCCATATCCACTCAAGTCTCACAAACTCAATTTCGTCAGAATCCGCTGAGATCCACTGTGAATCGCCCTTCCCTAAAAATGTCGATGCCACAAGTGCGCAGATTTTAGGGCCGTCGCCTTTAAACAGGAATGACAACTCGTGACACGCGAGTCTCGCTACATGAGTAATGAGTCAGTGGCGCTGCAGTGAACTCAGTTATCACGAGGAAAGGCTCTCGTGTTAAAGGTGCTCCGTAAATGGCAAAGGCACGGGTTCGAGCATTAGAGCGAACATTTCGCTGCAGAGCGAAACATCCGATGTGAATAAAGCAGCAAGTGCAGGTGGCCAAGGTGAGCAACTGAGTGCGGGCTTTGCACCGGGGACAAGTGGTGTTGGTGGCAGCAGGCGGTCCGCGCGTTAGCGGGCTCTCGGTTCACACCCAGCTGCGCTGAGAACGCCGGCGAAAAGTGAAAGCCCGCCGCCAACTGGAACCTATGTCGATGCTGAACGAGGGCATTTCCTCTGCGACACAAAAGCGCTCACTCACTATTCACTTCAACGTAACTGTTTTCTACAGCTGACACAGGATACCGCCAGCAGGGTGTTCTGCTTCTACATTAAGTACTCTGGAAGCCACTGTACAGTGCGTAGCGGAAGTAACATCGTACGAATATGAAAATGACAAATGACAATACACTGATTCCCACTGACATAAAAAAAACCATAGAGATATTAAGAAGACGTTAAATGTGAGGCAAATTTATGTAAGTGCTGGACACATAATAATATAGCAAGAAAATGGAATTCCACGACGCTTGATATCGGCGAAAAAAGCTTATTAAATGAAATTAATAAAATCAGGGGACAAATAAGTAATGGAGGGTCTAGTTGGTTGGGGGGGGGGGGGGGGGGAATCGAACAGCGAGGTAATCGGTCCCGTTGGATTAGGGAAGGAAGTGGGCCGTGCCCTTTCAAAGGAACCATCCCTGTATTTGCCTGAAGCGATTTAGGGAAATCACGGAAACCTAAATCAGGATGGCCGGACGCGGGTTTGAATGGTCGTTCTCCAGAATGCGAGTCTAGTGTGCTGACCACTGCGCCACCTCTTTCGGTCAGGATACTGAAACTTAGGAAACGGTGGGGCGTTTGACTCAGCATGGCTGACAGTTTAAACGTTTGATTCAGCATGGCTGACAGTTTAAACGCAACATATTTTTTAAATATAAAATTTTCAATCTTAAGCAAGAAAAGAATTACTGATGCACTTATTCCAGAATCATAAATGGATGTGAACTCTGAATGTACAGTCAACGTTCACAGTTTCAAAGCTGTAAAAGAAGGCCGTTTCAAATCTCTGTGATCCTACATGTGTTATGGCGTCGCATCGCCTAAGTAAATTTCTGCCACAGATAGGTTTACATGAGCACACAATGTTCAGGATGATTACAAGTCACATTCACGAAAACGGTATGTACTTAAGCACACAACTCACAGTCGCTCTCCACTCAGTTCTCCACGTGAGCACATGGATTTCAAACAAAAATGATCCCTTAAATGAAGTAAAATATTTTTCCTAATCCCGAGCTGAGGTTTACTTTAGTACAGTCCCATTAATTTACCTCCAGAGATAGAAATCAGAAAACAATAGACAGCTCAGCAATGAACTAATGCAGTTAGATCTTGCCTAAGAGTCAAGTTTGTAACAGCTCACTAGTTTCAAGTCTTAAAGGTGAACGTGAACACCGTTATAAGGGACAACAACTTAAGTAATACAGAAGTCCGAGAAGGATTAGATGAAGTTTATCAAGACAGTACCTTTAGTAATTGTCTTCTCGAATGTTGACGCTAATAGTCCTGTTTAGCTAAATGTAGCCACATCACATTACATCGGTTCCAAGATGTCATGACATTTTGATACATGCCCAAACCACAGTAAAACACGTGAGACAGACTAAAATTAAGCATCTTATGGAGATCCCACTGCATCAGCTTTACTAGTTTGACATTTCCGGGAAACACACCTTTGTAACACCTCAGAACACAACCTTCACAAAAGCTTCTACTTTGCGCTTATTCCATAAGCTGTAAAAATGGTATCACTACGGAGCACCATCGGAGTACTGCCACCTTCTCAGTACATCCATAGAACAATCTTCCGCCCGGAAACCTGTTGATATCGTGGTCGCCTTAGTATACGACAAAGCCACGAGGGGGATCGGGTGCGAATCACACACTGACGTGACTCCGGTCCGTAACTGCCGCTCCTCACATCCTGCTTCTCTCTCTCTAGATAAACACCTCGTTCGCCAGCGATGTACAATGACTCGCACGAGGAAGTAGTGCCAACCTCAACTGGTGTGCCAACCACGGCACAGACCATGCATCTGGAGCACAGCACTGTATAGAAGAGTCATGGACCATGGGAAAACCGAGAACCGAAGCGTTAGAGATGAGATTAGAAGGATGATGGAAGTTAGATGGACTGATAAGAAATGAGTTTTCCGCGGAATGAGCGTGGAAAGAGAAATATGGAAAACGTTGACAAGAAGAAGAAATGGGGCTATAGGACACGTGTTAAAGACGCCATGGAATAAATAGCTCTAGATGGTGAAAACGGTAAGGGATGACAGAGACTGGGCTATATTCAATAGCCGGCCAGTGTGGCCGTGCGGTTAAAGGCGCTTCAGTCTGGAACCGCGTGACCGCTCCGGTCGCAGGTTCGAATCCTGCCTCGGGCATGGATGTGTGTGATGTCCTTAGGTTAGTTAGGTTTAAGTAGTTCTAAGTTCTAGGGGACTGATGACCACAGATGTTAAGTCCCATAGTGCTCAGCGCCATTTGAACCATTTTTACATTCAACAGATAATTGGCGTCGCGTGCAAGTGCTACTTTGAGATCAATAGATTTGACATGGTGAGGGTTACCCGGCGGGACGCATCAGACGACGATATATCCACACCAGTGCAGGCATATACAGACATTCATTCTTCCAGCGCACCATAAAAGGAGAGAAACGATAGCAGCGACCAGCGCTCTCCACCACTCGGCGTATACTAGCTCAGGCTCGATGCACACGAGCGAGAAACAGCCGCGCGCGCTACCAGCGAGATGGTGGCGTCAGAAATCGTTTCAGTGCAGATGCGGCGTCATCGCAGCGAAAATCGCGCTGCAGTACTAGATTGGAATCCAACCAGTATGCACGTAGGCGGGAGAAAGCAGCCAGTATTTGCTTATTTCGTTTATGACTACTTTAAGAAACGCAACAGGAGGTTGACACGTTTCCTTGCCTTAAAGGGGAATCAAAAATATAAATTAGCGTTCCAAATTAATAAGGAAGGACGAAAGTGCCATTAGATGGCGGTCGCGCGCGTATTGTCGCCCGCAATACGGACGGCACAGCGCGATGAAACTGCGGCGCTCCGTGCCGGGTTCGGAGTGGAGCGGCTAGTGTGAATTAAAATATAAAGCCTGGACCACCATCAATAATTTGAACGAAGCGGGACCTGCGTCCGACTGGTGTAGGTCGCACAACGACGTCACTGTTAGTGGACGGCGGGCCAAATCATTCTTTGCGTCACTCTCGTGAAAACTGCGGCAAGATGCAAATGAAATGATCGGCGCACCGATCTCAGGGACGTGGAGCGATATACGCGGTTTGAAATTAATGACTGAACACGAGAAGTGTCCGGCCATACACGTCCACTAACAATGGGTCGTCGGCGCTCTTTTCCAGCCGTGATTGTCTGAAAAACATAAATCATAAAATATTAATAACAAAGTGACATGGAGGGTTGAAATAAAGAAATGAAAATCATAGTAAAGTTAACTTTGACTATATTACAACACTTAAGGTACATTTTAACATAGATTCATGCAGAGCCATGACAATACGTCTGTACCTAATCAGAGCGGGAACAGAACAAAAACCAGCGGACGCTAGACAAAAAAATTATACATAAAAATGACTACCGAAATTAAACAGAGGTTGTACGCCAGCAGATACTGCGCTAAGTACACACAGATGAAACTATAAGACAGGATGTAATATGGAATCAAACGTCGGAAATGATTTTAAAGGCAAAATAATTACTACTAATTAAAACGTAACACTACTAGGTTTTGGACTCAATCAACAGTTAGTTCACGGCTGCTGAAAGGAGCATTCGTCACACTTTCTATGGTTTTCTGTAAGATGAAAGTAAATTCTTTATTTTCGAATGAATGTACAGTCGTTTAATGAATTAACAGTAAAAACGGTAGCTGTAGTGTGAACTGCTTACCTTTTACAGATATCTGAGCAGTGGATACGCTCTAATTCATCCGTATTATTTACGCAGAATCGGACACACAACACCTTGTAAAATAGTACGGAAAGTTTGTAAAGTTGTGTCGGGAGTCCTGCACACAGAGTGCATACCGAAATTCACAGAAGAAAACTGGACGAAAAATGCCACGGACTTGAAAAGTGTGCTATGTTATCTGGAAAATAAAATCTTATCAACCCAAGGAGGAAGTTCGCTTAACAGTAGAAGAAACGTCTTCGTTGATTAATTTATAGACGGCAAAGTACCACAAAGCACCATGGCAAGACAAGTGAATCTATACCTGACCGGTAACTGTCGTAGAGAACACTGAATCTATTTATTGGTTCAAATGCCTCTGAGCACTATTGGACTTACATCTGAGGTCTTCAGTCCCCTAGAACTTAGAACTACTTAAACCTAACTAACCTAAGGACATCACACACATCCATGCCCGAGGCAGGATTCGAACCTGCGACAGTGGCGGTCGCGCGGTTGCAGACTGAAGCGCCTAGAACCGCTCGGCCACTCCGGCCGGCAATCTATTTATTCCCAAACGTGAAACACTACCAAAATGTGTGTAATTATGTATTTTTTGGCCGTATTATGGAAAGCATTGACTATAATGAACCGGCTGAGATAACAGAATAAATTTTAAACTTAACTGAAGATGAATGGTCTATTGCCAAGGAGCAAAGCATTTGCTGCTTAGTGCTATTCAAATTTTAAATGGCAGCAGTCGAGCAAAAACTTCACCTCTAGAAAACAAACACAAAATACTTTAACAGTAATGTTTACCTACATTGATCAGCCAGAACATTATGACCAGCGGCCTACTATCAATGTACACCCGGCCAGGCGATAGCAGCGTCACCTGGCTAGGAATGGCACACGCGCTGCATGTAGTATCAGTGAGCTGGCCGGTCGCTGTGGCCGGGCGGTTCTAGGCGCTTCACTCTGGAACCGCGCTGCTGCTACGGTCGCAGGTTCGAATGCTGCCTCGGGCATGGATGTGTGTGATGTCGTTAGGTTTAAGTAGTTCTAAGTGTAGGGGACTAATGACCTCAGATTTTAAGTCCCATAGTGCTTAGAGCCATTTGATTTTTTTTCAATGAGCTGGTTGTCCTTGTGTAGAATGGTGCAGGCCCGCGAACAATATGAGTTTAAACGAGGGCAGATTGTGATGGCCCGGAGGCTCGGCACGAGCATTTCGGAAATTGCACGACTTATCAGATTTTCGAGTAACGCTGTGGTGAGTGTCTTCAACACGTGGCGAAACCAAGGTGAAACCACGTCCACACCTCGTGGGGTTGGGCGGCCACCCCTCATTACAGATGTCGGACGTGTTAGGCTGGGCAGGGATACTGTGGTGGAACTAACATCAGTCTTTAATGCTGGGTAGAGTAAAAGTACATCTGAACATACAGCCACCGAACGCTCCTAACGACGGACTCCACAGCCGACGACCCACGCAAGTACCAATGTTAACACCAGGACATCAGCAGCTACGACTGAATCGGCACTAGACGTTGGCGCAGAGCGTTGCATGGTCTGATGAATCCCGATACTTTATTCATCATGCCGGTGGGAGGGCGCGAATTTGCCATCTTCCAGGGGAACAGCTCCTTGATACCTGGACTGCGGGACAGAGACAAGCCGGTGGCGGCTCCATTGCGCTCTAGGGAATATTCACGTGGGCATCCACGGGTCCAGTGGGGCTCGTGCAAGGCATCATGACGGCAATGAGTACCGTACTGGTTACACACCACGTACACCCCTTCACGACGATCATGTTTCCCGACGGCAGTGGCACTTTTCAGCAGGATAATGCGCCATGTCACTAGGACAGGAGTGTGATGGAGTGTTTCGAGGAATACAGTGGCTAGTTCCAATTGATGCACTGGCCCCCCTAACTCGTCAGATCTGAATCCGATCGAACACGTCTGGGATGTGGTTGAACATGGCGTCAGAGATGGTCTTCCCTCTCTCTGGAATTTACGGGAATTAGGTGACTTGTGTGAGCAGATGGGGTGCTAACTTCCTCCAGCGACCTACCAAGGCTTTATTGGTTCCAGGTCACGACACGTCGCCGCTGTTATCTGTGCCAAAAGTGGACATATCGGCTGTTAGGTAGGTGGTCATAATGTTCTGGCTGATCAGTGTGTTTCGGTTTCGCAGCAGACCCCCACAAAACTTCACATACACTTGAAAGCACGCGGTTCTGTTGTTAATCGTATCGTGATAGTCCTTGAGGAATGTGCCCCATATTTCAGGGTATTTCTTTTTCACTCCATCAGTTAATAAATATACGTCTAGACCTGCTGCATCCATGGCAGGCAGACGGCAGTTTTTGTTGGGGCGTGTGCACCTCCCCATTCATCTACAACGACTGCCGCTTTGCGACGATGGGCAAGATCGCCGCGATGCAGCATTGGCTAACGAGCATAGTCGCAGCGTCGCGCCTTGTGTGCCTGGCGCCATTGTTTCAGAAGCACTGCTGAAACGCGCGAGAAAATGGCGCTGTGAGCACGCGATAATCACTCGTGTGCATCGAGTCTAATGGGGTATGGATGTGCATAAAACTATAGACAAATGTCCTACGAAATTTGAAGAAAACAGGGTCGTATTACGTATTTATCTCGAGTACTGACTTACGAAACGCTTGAATAATTTGTAATGATGCTGCATTACAGAGGTCGAGCCAGCTTTACGGCTTAATGCGGCACAGTGGCAGGCGTGTCGCGTGTCCGCCTGCTTGACACGAAACGAGCCGCCAAGGCACGACGGTAGAGGACAGCAGGTGGCCAGATAGGGGCCCGGCCGCCTGGTGCCTGCTGAACAGCGGCAGGTTATTTACCTTGCGCCGCGCCGCCGCTATTTGTGGAGCGCTATTCTCGCTCCGCCCGTGGCCCTGCCCCGCGGTTCGCGGTTGATTCATAGAATCGCCGCCGCCTTTTCGAGCCCTCTCAGCCCGCGACACAATCTCGTCATCGCCACATGTCGTGCTGCCTGTAATTTCTCGCTGATAAGTAGCGGCCGCTGTGAAACCTGACGTATGCTTCTTTGTCACGCTCGCGCATTGCCATAGTGACCCACATACGCACTTGCTTCTCTTCGCGTTCGCCGACCGCGGTGGCCACGCGGTTTAGGCGCTGCAGTTCGGAACCGCGCGACTGCTACGGTCGCAGGTTCGAATCCTGCCTCGGGCATGGATGTGTGTGATGTCCTTAGGTTAGTTAGGTTTAAGTAGTTCTAAGTTCTAGGGGACTGATGACCTCAGATGTTAAGTCCTATAGTGCTCAGAGCCATTTGAACCATTTTTTTCTTCGCGTTCACCGACGGCCAGCCTCATTACGAAGAGTCATAAGCACTTGGACAAATCATGGCCGTTGTAATGTTCGAATACGACACCAGATAGAACGAATTGTTTATGAGGGTGGTCCAGTAAGTGATGCAACACATTTTCGGTTGAAAAAATGAGGAATTTGTTGTGGGACATTATGGAATATTCCCGCTTCATGCCCTGCAGTATTATGAAGTTCCAGTAGGTGATGGACCTACACGTCGCCTTTAAAATCGTGTTCCGGGCAGATAACTATCACTGCGTTTCTTTTGGTGGAAAACCAGAGCATCACAGATGTCCACAAGCGCTTGCAGAATGCCTACGGAGATGTAACAGTGAACAGAAAAACGGAGAGTCAATGAGCGAGCCGTCTGTCATCATTGCAACGAGGTCGAGCAAACCTGTCCTATCTCCAACGTGCCGGACGGACGCACAAAGCTGTGACTCCTCTAAAGTTGGAACGTGCGGACACTCTCATTCGAGGTGATCGATGGATCATAATGTAGGACCTCGCTGCACAACTGAACGTCTCTGTTGGTAGTGCTGAGACAGTCGTTCACCAGTTGGAAGTACTCAAAGATGTGTGCCCGCTAGGTTTCTCGCTGCCTAACGGATGACTATAAACAGCGAAGAAGGACCATTCGTTTTGCCCAGTGAAGAATGTACCCATGCGGGAAGAAGTACGTTGATAATTGGGAGGGTATCGATGCAGAAAAACTTTGGCTACGACGTGAACCAGTAGAGTGGTATCATGCGGGCATACAGTAAGGTGGCCTAAGGCCGTTGCATTGAATGGAGCTTATGCTGAATAGAGTTTTGTTGCCAAAACAGAGGGGAATAATATGGTATAATGAAATCATGAATAACCTGCTTTCAGACAAAAATTTAGTGTTCCATTACTTATTGAACGCTCCTCGTAGTACACTGATGATTCCAGAATGAGATTTTCACTCTGCAGCGGAGTGTGCGCTGATATCAAACTTCCTGGCAGATTAAAACTGCGTGCCCGACCGAGACTCGAACTCGGGACCTTTGCCTTTCGCGGGCAAGTGCTCTACCATCTGAGCTACCGAAGCACGACTCACGCCCGGTACTCACAGCTTTACTTCTGCCAGTATCTCGTCTCCTACCTTCCAAACTTTACAGAAGCTCTCCTGCGAACCTACACTGATGATGATTTTCCCTAAGATGTGAGCCGAGCGGCGTGGCGCCGTGGCAACACACTGCACTCGCATTCGGGAAGACTGCGATTCCAATACTCAAATAGGCCAAGATTTTAAACATGGCTGCAGCAGCAACTGTTAAAATTCTTCACAATAAAGGATGGCATCCTTTATTGTGACTCAAATAGGCTTTTAGTCTTCCGTGGTTACCCTAAACCGCTCAAGGCAAATGCTTTGGAAACGACATGGCCTATTTCTTTCCCCATACTTCCCGAATACATCTTCTGTTCCAATGACCTTTTTCTCAGCGGGACTTTAAACCGTAACTTTCCTTCCTAAATGGAAGCCACCTGTTTAATGTATAATCCTTTTTCAGACGCGAGTTCTTATTTTTCTTGTGCCTTTGTCCCGCATAGATGCAGAATCAGCCTGGTTGTTACCGGATTAATTTTTAACATGTGGCCGGATATCCTTCCTGTTGCGACTCAGTTACCACCCTGCACGGGTTACGAGTAAGTTTACCCCACTGTCTGCGAGTACTGTTGTTGGTGTGAAAGTGAGCGGAAGTTTTGTAAATATTTACGAATCGTGTAGCTAAAGCTGGACTTCGTACCAGTCCGCTATTCGCCTAGTGGGATGTGGCAAACCGTCTAAATTCCACACCTAGGCTCGCTGGCACACCGAGGCACCGATCCTCGTCGTTAATCCGCCGGGCGGACTCAATCCTGGGCCGGCGCACCTCCTTGTGCCAGAAGCGGCGCTTCAAAAAATGGCTCTAAGCACTATGGGACTTAACTTCTGAGGTCATCAGTGCCCTAGAACTTAGAACTACTTAAACCTAACGAACCTAAGGACATCACACACATCCATGCCCGAGGCAGGATTCGGACCTGCGACTGTAGCGGTCGCGCGGTTCCAGACTGCAGCGCCTAGAACCGCACGGCCAGCGGCGCTTCAGCACGCTCGCCTATCCGAGAGTAAAAGTTGTCCCTCCTCTACTCTGCCTTGTATTGCGAGTCTTCTTCTACACTGCCTACTTCTTGGAAGAACCATTTGTTTTATTTTCTTCACGCGATGGCAATTTTAAGCACTTCTATGACTTCATCAGTTATTAATGGTTCAGACGTCTTAAGCTTACCGCAAATAGAGAATAATTTACACAAGATGCCTTTCGCTTTTCATTTATGGACCATCTTCCATGCTCATTCTGCAGTATGGATACATATGGTTTCCATACATTTCGGTATTTACAGATTAAAAACAGTATAAAATTATTAAGTCTATCGTGGCTGCTTGTTGGCAAATTGTCTGTTGGCAATGGAGAGTGAAGCTTTGACAATGCCAGCCACCCGTGATGACGAAACGTCGGAAAAATTTTCAAACTAATGTCAGGCGAAGAACCCGAGACAGAAGGTAACAGCTAATGCGTCATTAAAGACAACCTTATTTTTTTCTCATCTTACTTAGGAGTTTCCTTCTATAAAATAATACTGAAACACTTTATGTTTGATGGAAAACCTTTTACTGTTTCTGGCCAGCGACCAAATTAATAAGTTGTTGCTTGCTGTTCCCTTCTTGGAGATTTACGTCATGGAAAGTACAACTGGTCTTTTTCGACAGACTGCTGGCCTACAAAGTGTAAACGAGCGGTATATTATGTTCTACGCTTCATCTCATCTATGTACTGTTGTATTTTCGGCTGTAATACTGTTCAACCTGTCTCAGGTATTTTTTTCTTTCATTTCTCTTTATTAAAAGTGCTAAATAATGACAAATTTCTTTATTTATATCTGCTTAAAAGTATTGATACCAATCTGAATAACACACTATCTCTCTCTAACACACTTCGAGGAAAAAAAAGTATATGACGCACGAGGAAGGAATTATCCGAATAGAACGGAAATCGACAGATGTGATGTACATGCACAGACAAACATGATTACAGTTTTAGAACAACTGGATAATTTACTCAAGAGAAAGAGTTTCACAAAGTGAGCAAGTCAATAACGCATTGGTTAACATCTAGCCTTTATGGAAGCAGTTACTCGGCTGAGGGATATCGAGCCAAATTCTGTCCAACTAGCCCGTTAGATCGTCAAAATACCGAGATGGTTGGAGGGTCCTGCCCATAAAGCTGCAAACGTTCTCAATTGGGGAAAGATCCGGTGAACCTGCTGGCCAAGGTAGGATTTGGAAAGTACGAAAAATAAGCAGTAGAATCTCTCGCAATGTGCTAGCGGGCATTTTCTTGCTGAAATTGAAGCGCAGTGTGGCCTGCCGTGAAGGACAATAATACGGGTCGTAGAATATCCTCCACGTACTGCTTCTCTGTAAGGGTACAGCGTTTGACAACCAAAGGCGTCTTGCTATGAAAAGGAATGGAACCCCAGACCATCATTCGAGGTTGTCAGGCCGTATGGCAGGAGACAGATAGGTTGGTATACCAGACACCCTTTCGCTGGTCATCGGGGCATGGAATCTCACTGACTGAAGTAGAATTGTCTCCAGTGATGAATCCCGCTTCAGACTGTACATTTGCGTCACATCTACCGATTTCAGTCCCATTTGGATAATTCCTTCTAGGGTGCGTCGTATTTTTCGTCTTAGAGTGCATTATTGAATATTGCAAGCGAAAATAACGAATAATTAGGTCCTGAAATACAAAAAATGAACACGCTTTGTTCACGAAATAATAGACAAATGGACGAGGAAATATTTAGGACATTACTCTTCGGCATGAAGTCGGAGATGTGTAACGAGACATCCTTCTCTAGCATTACTTTTCCTCGACAGTAGTTGTCGATAGCAGTATTATCTTTCGAATTTTGGACAGGTCAATATTATCTCAGCTGCTATTCTGAAAACTTCCATATAATTTTATACACACTATGTTATATTTCAAGCCAAAATTTATGAAAATGGATGTTATAATCGATAAATACTAGTTCTGAATGTACAGTTAAAATTATTTTTTAGAAACATGTGAAATTACGAATTATTTGGCACACTTAAAATTTCTATTATTAATTACGCAATATAGTACTGTTTTTTATGTTTATCTCTGGATTCATTTATGAAATAATAATCGAACTTAATAGAAGTTCACTTGTCAAGAAAAGTTGTAAACCCTTTGGAATACTATTATTACTGCAGAGTGAAGGAATAGTAAGCATGTCTCTGATGTGATCGGACGTATTTTTGTACTTTGGGCGAACAATGTAATTTCGGCTTTCTTAATGTGAAAATTCAAAAGACTGTGTGATATACTAAAATTTGACAAAATATATTAATGTAACAACAAAAATTCTGCAACAATAAGCTTCAAATTTATTTAGGTCAATTCAACCATGAGGTCCTAGTGACCAAACGGTTCTAGGCGCTTCAGTCGGGAACCGCGCTGCTGCTACGGTCGCAGGTTCGAATCCTACCTCGGGCATGGATGTGTGCGATGTCCTTAAGTTAGTTAGCTTTAAGTAGTTCTAAGTCTAGGGGACTGATGACCTCAAATGTTAAGTCCTATAGTGCTTAGAGCCATTTTAACCATGAGGTCCTAAAATGTGAGAAATTCAGCTTCAAGAATCAGACTCCTAGACAAGAAGAACTGGAGCTAACTCTACACGAAAATCTAAGTAAACTATGAAGTTTGTTGTAATCTTCTCTCCTCTCAAATTTTTCATAAAAGACTTTGCTTATTGCGGACAATAGCAGCAACTAGGAAGAAGGGGGGAGATTACAGATGGCACCGCTCATCTTTTTTGAGCAGCATTCCATTTCGTCTCTAGATGTGTTTTTTGTGTTTTCTACTACTTTATTTCGAAGTTCAAACGCAGTTACACAGAGGGTGACGTTCGCACAGGTGAGTACAAACCTTGCCTGTTCGCCGGCCTCGGTTAACATCTTTGACGAAATATATTTGGGAAGAAACAAGAATTTAACTTCAAACTATACCGCCTGATACTGCGTGAAACATCATTCAAAATGTGTGGCGAGATGCTTTTAAGCGTTACATGAGCAAGCCAAACTTTTTTCTTTTTGTGGTACAGCCACGGGTGGCACAAATGTTTTACAACACAGTTATTGTTTTCCCTGGGCAGCACGTCCATTACGTATAAAATGAAACAACCATTTGAACCATATACTGGGGATCGCCTGAATCTTTTCTTGCAAATGCTAGACTGAAATTCATTGAGATGGCTCTGAAAGTTGAGGCTTTTCCAATGATACAAATGTCTTGCAATTCCTTCCGTGGTCTTTAATAGGCGTCGTTGACTTGAGAGATATGGACTGGGTTACGAGTTCCTAATATGGACGTGAATGAACCTTGCGAAGAACAAAAAACTACGTCATCGATGGCTTTCGCATAAAATGCTAAACGGGCAACAAATGAAAGACAGCGTACGATATCGACAACATAGTTGTGGCTGGTAATCCGCAACAGCAGAAAACACTGTTTGTCGCATCTTTCTACTTCTACGATTTAAAACTTGTGAAAGATAACAAAGAAGAACGCGGTAGTAGTAGAAAAGTGATTACAGTGTATTCAACGGTTTGTTAAAGCAACATTTTTATTAATGCAGAATGTAAATGTATAATTTCATAACAGTCTTACAGCAGAAAGTTTGAATTTTCCATTGTCGGTATTTTAATACTCATGAAATCTGAAAGAAGCGCGCTTTAGTACAAAAACATGATGTCGCTATGAGAGAGGGATTTTGTTGTTCGATAAATCAGTCTGAAAGAATTTAGTTTCAACTGAATATCGCAGACCAAATGATTCACGGCGTGCGACGGTAAAAATACACGTAGAAAGCCTAAGGGCGATATTCCGTTTGCGTGAGTGACGGCGATGCGTTTTTTACTCGATACTCGCGCACACTCACAGCAGAGCGTCTCGGTTAAATATACAACGACTCCCGAAAATAAACGAGGCGGAAACCGTACACTCGCACATTACCGTGCCTTTCACTCTCTCGGCTGATCGCGTTCGCTGGAAAGATGACACGCCAACAAACAAAGCACCGCAAAATATTTGTCTCCGCCAACTTCGTACTACCAGGCGGGGCAAATGTTTTGACAAAATATTCGTCGGAGGTAAACAATTTTAGTGGGCGGTGCACGTCAAACAGAGGAGAGCAACATAATCAAACTGGGAGCCTCCTATGTACGGCGTCCGCAGTTTCAAGCGTTTGACAAACACCCCTTAATGTCAGTAGTGCTATACGCCACTGTCGTCGATGCTGTAACGACGGTGTATGGATATAAAGCAGGTTGTCGGGTCCAGCCATTGATATACGCAACCTGAGCAAAAGTATCTGTACGCCACTATATAATGAGGAATTCGCTACTAAATGTCACGAGAGGCAGAGTCGTCAGTGAAAAAGGATGCGGGAAATATTGTGTTACCAGCAGAGCAGCCGTAACGGCAGGATGTGTCGGCTAGAACTCAACGACTTCGAACGTGGATTAGCCACTGGGTGTCACCTAGTAACAGACCCATCAGTAACATTTCTTCTAAAGCTGACCATGTCGGCCGATGGTTATACTATGAAGACCCAAAGAAACTGATGCACCTGCCTAAAATCGGATAGGGCCCCCGTGAGGAAGCAGAAATGCCGCAACACGACGTGGCATGGACTCGAGTAATTTCTGAAGTAGTGCTCGAGGGAACTGACACCTGAAGCCCAGGAGTGCGAGGGGGTGGAGATCTGTTCTTAAAAGCACGTTGCAAGGCGTCCCACATATGCGCAATAATGTTCACGTCTGGGGAGTGTATTAACTCAGAAAAGTGTTCCTTAAGCCACTCTGCAGCAATTCTGGACGTCTGGGGGGGTCGCACTGTCCTGCGAGAATTGCCTTAGCCCATCGGAATGCACAATGGACATGAATGGACGCAGGTGATCAGATAGGATGCTTACGTACGTGTCAGCCGTCAAGTCGTATCTAGATGTATCACGGGTCCCATGTCACTCCATCTGCACGCGCCCCACACCATTACAGCCTCCATCAGCTTGAACAGTCCCCTGATGACATGCAGGGTCCATGGATTCATGAGGTTGTCTCCACACCGATTCGAATTCGAAAAGAGACTCGTCCGACCAGACGACGTTTTTCCAGTCATCAACAGGCCAATTTTGACGGGCCAAGGAGAGGATTACAGCTTTGTGTCGTGCAGTCATCAAGCGTACACGGCTCCGAAAGCCCATATCGATGATGTTTCGTTGAATGGTTCACACGCTGACGCTTGTTTGTGACCCAGCATTGAAATCTGCACAAATTTGTGTATGGGTTGCACTTCTGTCGCGTTAAACGATTCTCTTCAATCGTCGTTGGTCCCGTTCTTGCAGGATCTTTCTCCGGCCTCAGTGATGTCGGAGATTTGATGTTTTTCCGTATTCCTGATAGTCACAGTACAGTAGTGAAATGTTCGTACGGGAAAATCCCCACTTCATCACTAGCTCGGAGATACTATATGCCATCGCTCGTGCTTCGACTATAACGCCCCGTTTAAACTCAGTTAAATCTTGTGAACCTGCCATTGTAGCAGCAGTAACCGATCTAACAACTCCGCCAGATACATGTTGTCTTACATAGGCGTTGCCGACCGCAGTGTCGTACTCTGCCTGTTTACATATCTCTGTACCTGAATACGCGTGCCTATACCAATTTCTTTGGCGCTTCAGTGTAATAAATAAATAAATAAATTCTCTCGTTTTAAACAAACTATTCGCGTGCTGAGCTGTTGTGTTGGACATCCAGAGTGGCATTTTTCTGTACGGGTGTGGGAACCACAGGAAAATTTAATGCTACAGACCGTAAGAATCTCGCTGCTTGCACGAAAGTTAGGTCCTGGTGCTATACAGTAGTGGTGTACGTGCGGAAAGGAAGAGCGTGTGAGGTGTGGAAAGTGTGCCGCCTTTGTGGTGTCAGAGTGGAGGCTGGGGTTGGACCGCGCGCTGCAGCTGTCGCTTCCTGCCCTCAGAGGCGGCCGGGCCAGCAAAAACAGCTCCGCCCAATCTGGGCGCCAGGTGCGCAGCGGAGCCTACCTGCAGGCTAGCGCTTTGTTGTTGCGCGCCGAAAGTCGACACCGCCACCACAGCGAGCTGCCACTGCTAGCGCCACCACTCACCTGAAACAAAAAAAAAAAGTTATTATGCAGGCAGCATCCACCACTGTTTTCATTCTTACACTGAAAAACAATGGCAAGAATTGCCAACATTACTCTCAGATTACTCAACCACAATGCGTTTCGAATGCTGCTGTCAGCCTCAGTTGCCTTACGAGGTGTGATAAAGTGTGAATTTCATCTGGCCACGGATCAAGCACGAGTTACTGGTAAACAGCATTGGTATTCAGATGAAGACAAGCAGTAGATCGATGGTGCAATGATTAGCACACTGGACTCGGATTCGAGAGGACAACGTTTCAAACCCGCGTCCGGCCATCCTGATTTAGGTTTTCCGTGATTTTCCTAAATCTAAATGGTTCAAATGGCTGTAAGCACTATGGGATCTAACATCTGAGGTCATTAGTCCCCTAGACTTAGAACTACTTAAACCTAACTAACCTAAGGACATCACTTACATCCATGCCCGAGGCAGGATTCGAAACTGCGACTGTAGACAACAGTTGAAAACAAAATAGTATCAAATCAACTGAATATCAGTAGAAAAGATTAGATACTTCTTGCACAGTGCGGTTGCAGAAAAAAAAAGAAAGTAACAAACGTGTACCTGAAGATGAGCCTGCAAACACTGAACCGCTTCGCGCTGAAATGTGTACAATGACATTACTTTTATGTTCGTTTAGTGGGTGTGTGACGGGAATGAGGGAACGTCTTTCATGATCGGTTAGATCGTAGATATCCGCATAGAAGAGAGGATTTTATTTCTACGAGACATAATGTAGTTGACATTAAAATGTGTGAAATCATCAAATATCGCAATTAACACTAGGTATGGAGCCTTAGCTAACTATCTTAAGGAAGTGTAGACGATTATTTCTTCTGTACTTGTATCCAAAGTCCTGTAATAATTTGAAAATGACATTCCGACTTGCCGGCCGCAGTGGTCGAGCGGTTCTAGGCGCTACAGTCTGGAACCGCGCGACCGCCACGGTCGCAGGTTCGAATCCTGCCTCGGGCATGGATGTGTGTGATGTCCTTAGGTTAGTTTGGTTTAAGTAGTTCTAAGTTCTAGGGGACTGATGACCTCAGATGTTAAGTCCCATAGTGCTCAGAGCCATTTGAACATTCGGACTTGGACTGTTATGTGCAATATCTCATCAAATTTTCCAGACACCTGTCAGTAAACATTAACATTATGTGTGTCCATCCTTCGCCTTTACGATGGGTCAACAACGTGTCTAAATGTCTGTGGATGACTGGTAACTCATTCTTCACGACCCGTCACTCATTTGAAGGATGCCTTGGCTTGGACCGAAGTCGACGTGCTCTCTCGTACCATATTCCATTGAGTTCAAGTGGGGTCTATGGGCAAATCAATTTATTTCAGGCATGTTATTTCGCACAAACTATTTGCTTGACAAATGCTGCTTTATGTCAGGGTGCATTGTCATGTCGATACAATCAATCATTGTATTTGAACTGTTCCTTACTGTACGCAGTACACAACCCTCTAAAATGTGTTCACATCCTTCTGCATTTAACGTCACCGTAAGCTCAATAAGGGGACCACTCCCTAACCATGTAAAACACCTCCATATCGCCACACCACCTTCTCACTGTTGGCACTACAAATGAGGACAGGTAACATTCTCGAGGCATTCACCGAACCCAGATCCTTCCATCAGACTGTCAGAGGGTACAGCTTGATTTATCACTCCAAATCACTCTTTTCCAGTCATACAGTATATCCGCTCTTTACACCACGTCAAGCTTCGCCTAGCGTTGACTTCAGAAATGTGAGATTTATGAAGAGCTGCTCCACCATTACATCCCTTCGCTAATGAGAAAACAACACTATCCGTCTTATTGCATTCTTCCGGGTCGGCTTCCGGTAACATTAGTGGTCATTTCCGCATTACATAGGAGTATTCGGACACTGTTCATCATATTGTAGAGTATGTATTCATAATCGTGATTTAGGCATATTACACCAAGTGAATGCTATAACAGCATAAATTACCTAAAGACCAGTTTCTTTATATATATATATATATATATATATATATATATATATATATATATATATATATATATATATATATATATATATACTAGTGTGATTTTTTTCCACCGTGTAGGAACTCTACGGATTGATCGATGAGAGGATATGGAACACAAACCCTCTAATGAATTTATGCAGGAAATCAGGAAGGACGTACCCGAAATGTTCGGACACCATACTTCGAGGAAAATGTTATGAACACTGTGGAAGGCGACCAACGTGTCAGTACCGGGCAGTTGGCCCGCCAGTACAGGGTAAGCAACACGACCGTGTGGAACATTCTCAATGACAATTGTTTTTGCCCATATCACTTACAGCTTGTGCAGGGCTTACTAGCGACAGACTTTTCAGGTCGGGAGAAGTTTTGTCACTGGTTTCTTCAGCAGGCAACCTCGATTCCGGGATTTGTGCCATACAACTTTACGCGGAGTGGTATCTTCAACTTTCATAAGAGTCATCTGCGGGATGGTATGCGAAACTCAGCGAATCATCAGCATCGGTGCAGCCGGATGTGCGGGCCGAGATAGCTGACAGTATTTTGGGACCAATCCTCCTTCCACGTCGCCTAACAGGCCGGAGGTATCGGCGTTTCTTGCGGGTGACTTTGCCTCACCTGCTGGAAGACGTGCCATTTTTGATTCTAAGGGTTATGTGGCTGCTTCATGATGGTGTTTCGCTGCTAACGTCCCGAGTCATCTCAATCGTGTCTTCCCTGGTCAATGGATCGCTCGAGAGGGTCCAGTTGCATGGCTTGCTCAACCGGTGCGGTTTCTCTGTATGTCCGTCTTTTTAGCGATGGTCGCGGGACTCGGCAGTTCGATAGAGAATGTCAAATTAAACACCTTTCAGCCGTCAATTTTCAACCTTATTTTATTAGGCAACCAGTTTCAGCGTTTTACTACGCCATCTTCAGGCTCCTGCCCGACGTATAGGGATGAGACCTCGCTTGCGAACGAAGCAGGAGCCAGTAATACTGGTATTAGTAGACATTTGCTACAATGACCACTTGAAACATCACCTGCAGACCAATGTTTGAAGTAGTCACTGTAGCAGGTATCTAGTAATACCAGTATTTCTGGGACCTGCAACGGTCACAAGCGAGGTAGATTACTCCTACACGTCGGTCAGGGGCCTGAAGATGGCGCAGTAAAACGCTGATCTGGTTGCCTAATAAAATAAGATTGAAAATTGACTGCTGAAAGGTGTTTAATTTGACACCCTGCGCGATTTCTGGTTATGCGACCCTTTCAAAACCATCATGTATGCATAGCCCAGTCCAGATGTGGAGACACTGGAGCAGCGTATTCATGCTGCCTTTGACACTGTTCGGATGCAGCCTGACCGATGTTAACGTGTGGGACAGAACATGCTACGGGGCACATGGAAATCATTTTAAACACATACTGTAACTATGGTTGGATGGAATAGCGCGTATTAGACCGCACTCCTTGTAACAATGCCGGCCGGGGTGGCCGAGAGGTTCTAGGCGCTACAATCTGGAACAGCGCGACCGCTACGGTCGCAGGTTCGAATCCTGCCTCGGGCATGGATGTGTGTGACGTCCTTAGGTTAGTTAGGTTTACGTAGTTCTAAGTTCTAGCGGACTGATGACCTCAGAAGTTAAGCTCAGAGCCATTTGAACCATTTTGAACCTTGTGACAATTTACGATTGAATAAATGATCTACACCAAGGAAACCATACATTTCCGGACATAAGTTCGTAAGACCTTTTTCGCTCCGTATCTTTTCATCGATCAATGCGTAGAGTTTGTACACGCTGGAAAAAATCACCCTGAGTAAATATTACACGCCTTCGTACTTATTATGAGATGTGTCAGTGCACTGTAGCTCGACTTAAAGAGGTCGCGCCGATATCGTGTCAACCATGCTGTATGCGTAAGGAATACTGCATAGCGTTCACTTGATAGCAATGGCATAATAGGCCGAAATCGCCAATATTCGACGCAGCTGTGTACGTACAAATTTACTCAAAACCGTAGCAGCAGAGAGTGCAAGGAGGAAAATGCAGTGTCGTGTTGTATGGGAATGCTCTGTGCGTCGGCGGAAGGAGACACAAAGCGTTGACAGGCTTTCCCTCTTTCTTCCCGTCCCTCGAGTGGGTGCAGGGCTCTCGGCGGACCGTTGAGCGGGTCACTTCTGTGCGGCAGACAGCAGGGGTCAAAGCCGCCACAAAGGAGGGGCTTTGGGGCCCGGACTGTCTGCGCTACTGAACAGCGGGCGAGAGGCGAGGGAGGAACTCTGCGGACAGGCCGGCCTCACTAGGGAAGCCAGGTAGCGGCAGATGTTCCTCCCAGTCACAGGTAGAGGAGGTCCAGGGAGGCGAAGGGGCGGTTCACACACCACAAAGGGTACCGTGTTGCGACTGTGCTGCCGTGTCGCGTAGCGTGCATCCCCCCATCATATACCGTGTGCGAGCTGCGATCAGTCACCAATGGAGCAAATAGGCGACGGTATTGTTGTGGCTCTCGGGATTTAGTTTTGTTAAGGAGAAATCAAATGCGGGAAAGAAATAAACGTCATTACTGTGTTCACCCGCTATTTAGAGCTGGAGAAGAAGAACTCCACGTGATATTAAATAGTCTCGCTGATGATCCTGTGAAATGGTTATAGTATTTCAGAATGAGTTTTACTAACTGCAAGAATTTATTGTAATCTCTTCTTCCTGAGCTTCAGAAAAACACACGAAATGGGGAAAGTGTATTTCAGCTGAAGACAGACTGGCTGTAACACTAAGAAATTCTAGTTCCACCCATCATTAATTTTGTACTCAACTACGTATTAATTATTTACGCATTTATCGTTGACTGCTTATTATTTTGTTCACTATATCCATCCGATTCAGTTTTCTGTTTTGTAGATATCATGTTAGTGGGAACTCTCAAGTTTCTATGAGCTTCAGCTACAGAATATCCCATCATCATTTCCACCTCTAATCTTATCTGGAAGCTTCTGTAGCCTGTTGAAATGCCGCAGCCCTCTGAAAAATTGGAAATTTGTGGTAAGGCCTCATGGGACCAGACTGCTGAGGTCATCGGTCCCTAAACTTACGCACTTCTTAATCTAACTTAAACTAACTTACGCTAAGACAACACACACACACCCATGCCCGAAGGAGGACTCGAACCTCCGACGGGGAGAGCCGCGTGGATCCGCGAACCGTGGCAAGGCGCCCTCACCCGCGCGGCTACCCCGCGCGGCCGCAGCCAGCTGAGGTAGCGTGGAAGAAATTGTAGGATGTAAGGTGCACTAGTTATGCAAAACACCGTTTTTTCCAAGTTCGCAAACATGTTTCAGCACCACTGTGCCATCATCAGTAGGTTTCCATTTTATTTACTCTGTAATGTGAACATTTTTACTAAATGATTACAAAAATTATGTGGATATTTAGTCCAAACATAATTTTTGTAATCATTTAGTAAAAATGTTCACATTACAGATTAAATAAAACGGAAACCCACTGATGATAACACAGTGGTGCTAAAACATGTTTGTGAACTTGGAAAAAACGGTGTTTTGGGTAACTGGCGGACCTTACATCCTACAGTTTCAAATTCAAAGGCGGTAAACACAAGGAGCTGCAAATCCAAATAATGAATATAGTGTGGAAGAAGATGGTTGCAGATATAACCGAGATGAGGCAATTTCCTAACTGTCTTGATGCTACCGACGGAAAGTCCTTTTGCGCCAAATCGCAGTTCTGGATGGTGCTGAACAAGTATTACGAGATCATCGACCACAATTGCGAAAACCACGCAGCGCCTAGCGTGAGGTCAGACAGGACACGTGCGTTCGAGTGAGATTCGCAGCAGTGCGCGGGCAAACCTGGCAAGTACCGACCACCGAACGACGGTTAAAGCTGTTTTTACTGATTCTGGTTTCAACGAATTCTTTGATAACAGAATCCCAGCAGGTAGATGTATGGGATAGTATTTCTGTTTTATCAAACATCATCGTATGTTTGTTAATGAAGCTGAGTTCGGCAACAGTTATCGAAATCGCGATAGTTAATACGGCGTCGGTACTTTCTGAAATCGTTCGTATTGACGACCACTATAACTGGTACCGAATTCCCAGGCAGTTTTATAAATTCCATCACAGGCATCGATATAAACTCTGGTAGCATATGGTTCTCTGACTACGTGATGTATCCATGACTATTCGGCTGACTAAATAAAATACCACACCACCTACAGAAATTTCCTGACGATTCAAACAAAGGAAGTACTCGAAAGTTACAGATTAATAGGAATCTGACGCGTTAAGCAGACCGTGAAGAAGGCAGCCTCCGCGGAAAACTACTCTGTCGCGTTTTAGATCTAGAAAACAAACGATTACACGTCACTGATGGTGTTTTATATCAACAAAACGAAACGTGTATGGTGATATAAATATGCGTTTTTTTTACTACTTGCAAAGTCGATTTTTAAATACCTTTATTTTTTGTTACTTTTAGGAAGTAGAGCAACCAGCTACTTTTTAATGTGTTTTTGTTTATACCATTACACGTCTAGAGCTTTCGCCCTCTTCAGCTAGCGTAATACAAATTTAAATCTTCAATCAGGACACGCGAAAAACGTGGAATGCAGCTTGTTTGCATCGGAAAATTACAGTCAGTCTACTTACTGGTTCTGGAAGTACTACCGAGGACTTTATTTTCCGATGTAAACATCATGCCAGTGCGCTGTTTTCGTGCAGCGTCAAAGAAAAAATCTTAGCCCCACGCTTATAAATGCGGAAAATAGGAGCGACAACAGGCATAGTAGAACGTAAGTGTATCGAACGAGAAATCTATTGTACATATACAACTCTTAAAGCGTATTAGGAAAAGAAAATTGTTAATTTGCTCGGGCGTACTGCAGCATCCAAACTGCAGTCAATGTTTTAACTATGTGCTACTTGAAGTTTAAAGTATGTATTACGCCAACTGAAGATGGGTGAAAACCCGAAACGCGTACCGGTGTGAATAAAAATACAGAAAAATGGCTGGCTGCACTATTTCTTAAAATAATATGAAACACAGTTTCGGAGCTTGACAACCACTAAATCTGATTAATTAATTAATTAAAACTTCCGGGCTGAATTACCGTGGTCCATATACAAAACTTCTTCTCATTCCTGACGTTTCGTTGCCTACTGCGGGCAACATCTTCCGAGGTGAGTCGGCAACTGGCTGGTAGGCGCTGGAGGTCCCGCTTATATAGAGCGCTTAGATGGCGCCACCACTCGTCACGTGCGTTCGACTTTAAAACTATCTCTGGCTAGTGCCATCTCTCTCGATTACAGGCACCAACGAAGTGACAATCGATTATCTGTAATCGAGAGAGATGGCGCTAGCCAGAGATTGTTTTAAAGTCGAAAGCACGTGATGAGTGTGGTGCCATCTAAGCGCTCTATATAAGCGGGACCTCCAGCGCCTAGCAGCCAGTCGCCGACTCACCTCGGAAGATGTTGCCCGCAGTAGGCAACGAAACGTCAGGAAGGAGAAGAAGTTTTATACATGGACCACGGCAATTCAGCCCGGAAGTTTTAATTAATGAAGACGCCGCCCGTGAAAGCTTACATGTTATTATTAATTAATGTTTAATTTTTGTGTTTAGTTGCAACGACGACAAATGTATTGAGTTATCTTTATCATTTTCAACATCGAAATTCACTAAAATATTCAATAACAAAGACCGCACACCGTTTTCACTATATTTGTCGCAAATTGAGAGCTAGAGCCTTGTTCAGAAGGAAGTATATCCTTCCGTCAAAAAAATAAGTTTTGCCAGTGCCGCCCGCTGGTATCCGAGGGTTGCCGTTGCAACATTGGCGAGCCACCCACTGCGAAACCGGATGCCAGGCTCCTCCGCAGATAAGGCGCGCCGGCAGGTTAATTCGTGCTCTCGGCAGCCTCTGGCAGGCACAGGCAGGCAGGGAGACTGGCCTGTTGAGGAAGCCCTGCAGCCGACACCCGACACCACACAGCACTGCCGCAGCTTTTTGTAGGCCCACGGTCCGCTGCTACTGAGAACGTGCCGCTACAGGTCTGCATCATGCACCCGCGTTTGTTTTCGTTTCCTGCAGTCACCAAACTTCAGCAGGTTACACACTGGATAACTGTTTCCCAATACACTTTCCGCGTCACATTTATTTACGATGGGGGATCAATAAGTAATGCAACACATTTTTCTCTCTCGGCCGATTTTGGTTGATAAAATGCCGAATTTGTTGTGGGACATCATGGGACATTCTTGCATCAGCCCTTATAGTTTCATGAAATTTCGATACGTGGCGGCGCTATAAGAAGCCTTCAAAATGGCGTCTGTAACGGAGATACGTTACAAGCAGAGCGCTGTCATTAAGTTTCTTTTGGCGGAAAACCAGAGCATTGCAGATATTCATAGACGCTTGCAGAATGTCTACGGAGACCAGTGATCAAAAGCGAAGTGACTCGTTGAGCGAGGTGGTTGTCATCGCCGCAACGCCGCGAAAACGTGTCCCGTCTCCCGCGTGACGGCAGCTTGCACGCGGCTGCGACTCCTGCAATGTCGTAACGTGCGCACGTCTTCGGTCTGGAATCTGATTGACTGGAGTAGATTTCTTCTCAGTGATGAGGACTAAGCCCCAAGACGAAGATGTGTCTGGAGACGCCCCGGTCTGCGGGGGATACCAACCTGCCAATCGCCCGCCATAAGGCCCGACAACCAGCAGTGGTTGTCTGGGGTGCCAATTCTTCTCATAGCAGGACCCCTTTGGTGGTCATCCGCTTCATTATTGCAACACGGCGATACGTCGACGATATTCTACGCATCGTTTCAGCCTGCACAAAGTGAGAGCTACTGATGCTTGGTTGATTTGGGGGATGGAACCAAACAGCGATGTCATCGGCCCATCGGATTCGGGAAGGATGGGGAAGGAAGTTGACCGTGCCCATTTAGATGAACCATCCCGGCATTTGCCTGAAGCGATTTAGGAGTGGCCGGCCGCTGTGACCGAGCGGTTGTAGTCGCTTCAGTCCGGAACTGCGCTGCTGCTACAGTCGCAGTTTCGAGTCCTGCCTCGGGCATGGATGTAAGTGATGTCCTTAGGTTAGTTAGGTTTAAGTAGTTCTAAGTCTAGGGGACTAATGACCTCAGATGTTAGATCCCATAGTGCTTAGAGCCATTTGAACCATTTAGATTTAGGAAAATCACGGAAAACCTAAATCAGGATGGCCGGACGCGGGTTTGAAACGTTGTCCTCTCGAACCCGAGTCCAGTGTGCTAATTCCTTTGTGGTCCATGGTGCTACTCCAGACGGGTGTAAAAATGAATTTACACAACATAAAATAACGCTAAAGTTATGGTTTGGCCCTGTCTGACTACCCCCTGAAACAGATCTTAGTATCTCTTAATGCTCTTTTTTACATATAAATTACAATCAGAACATAAATGAATGATGAAGGAACTAATACTACTAAATGATAAATGTTGTTGTTCAATATATTTATTACAGATTAAAATCAGCCTTTCAGTACAATTGTGTATATTTCCTAACTAAAATAATTAATCAATTGCCCAACTCTGCCACTTATTATGACTGCGTGGTCTAATAGCACTAACGCGAAACGACTGACATCATCTACGTACCAAACACTAGAAGACACTGCTTTCAAAGATGATCTACGGTGGTGTGGAACCTCAGTGGAAATAAAGTAACGTGATCACAACCGTTTAGCTTTATAGCCCTAATAAGATGAAGCAACTTGCGATATCGCCGTGTGTACTGCATCCGGTGCGTCGAAGTGGTGGTTCTCACTCTCGTCTGCGACGATGGAAGAACTCCAGCCACAAATAAACGCTTCCAAACACTAGGACGGCAGAAGGCGGTCCTCTGACTAATAAACGCTAATACTGTCTTCTCCTCTCTGTGTTCTACAGACGAGAAACGCGAACCCCAGCCACAAGGACAGAGTTCAGATAACGTCTCAACGTAAGTATAAGCAAAGAAGTGCTCTCAGTTACTGAACGCTGCGTACTCAAAGACGACTTCCAACGCGGAGGTGAAGTCCAGAATCGTATAGGTTCGCAACAATACAGGGCCTAACTGTTCTAACTATAAACCCTCCTGAGAGCATAGACAGCAAGTCCGTCTGTATCAGCAAAAGCTGATATCGAGCGACCATCACACACGAGCGCTCACAACGGAAGACCTCGTCTCTCCACCGCTGGCTTCCCAGCAAGGCTCGGCTCCCCACCCTCGTAATTCCGAAATCGAATCATATTCCCGAAACGACGGAGTATTCTTCCTCTCTGTAGATTCTTCCGAACACCGACCAACCATATTTTAGTCTTCTATCGTCCAGAGCGGAGAGTTTGCCAGGAAAAACCTATACTCGTACAATGGTACGCTTTTGGTAAAAATCCTTGGAAATAACCCAGCCTGCGTGGTTTTCCGAGATGCCGCTTCTTCGTTCCTCTCACCTGCGTCCAAGATTTGGAGAGTTCCCGGTCATCTTTTCGGTCCTGCTACAATAGCGGCCGTCCGTCACCCTATTGTGCTCCAGAGCTCAGGTGCCACGACGTCCGTCCACCTACTTCCTGTTTTTAAGCAGGACCAACACCTGTGCGGGTCTTCCACCCAGAGCTTGAGTTCTGCCTGCTGTTTCATCTCCACTGGCGTTCCAACCTCTACTAGGCAATCATTCATTTTGTCGTTCTGTTAATAAAGGCACTCGGTCACTTTTCATGCACTAAGCGTTAACAATTATTTACAAGGCGTACGCGACAGTGTCAGTCTCCTTTAAATATTCATACAGTACTGGCCATTAAAACTGCTACACCAAAAAGAAATGCAGATGATAAATGGGTATTCATTGGACAAATACAGGATTATTACAAATGATTGAAGCGATTTCACAGTTCTACAATAACTTTATTATTTGAGATATTTTCACAATGCTTTGCACACACATACAAAAACTCAAAAAGTTTTTTTAGGCATTCACAAACGTTCGATATGTGCCCCTTTAGTGATTCGGCAGACATCAAGCCGATAATCAAGTTCCTCCCACACTCGGCGCAGCATGTCCCCATCAATGAGTTCGAAAGCATCGTTGATTCGAGCTCGCAGTTCTGGCACGTTTCTTGGTAGAGGAGGTTTAAACACTGAATCTTTCACATAACCCCACAGAAAGAAATCGCATGGGGTTAAGTCGGGAGAGCGTGGAGACCATGACATGAATTGTTGATCATGATCTCCAACACGACCGATCCATCGGTTTTCCAATCTCCTGTTTAAGAAATGCTTCTGCTTTAGCCTTTTCCGCAAGATTTTCCAAACCGTCGGCTGTGGTACGTTTAGCTCCCTGCTCGCTTTATTCGTCGACTTCCGCGGGCTACGCGTGAAAGTTGCCCGCACGCGTTCAACCGTTTCTTCGCTCACTGCAGGCCGACCCGTTGATTTCCCCTTACAGAGGCATCCAGAAGCTTTAAACCGCGCATACCACCGCCGAATGGAGTTAGCAGTTGGTCGATCTTTGTTGAACTTCGTCCTGAAGTGTCGTTGCACTGTTATGCCTGACTGATGTGAGTGCATTTCAAGCACGACATACGCTTTCTCGGCTCCTGTCGCCATTTTGTCTCACTGCGCTCTCGAGCGCTCTGGCGGCAGAAACCTGAAGTGTGGCTTCAGCCGACCAAAACTTTATGAGTTTTTCTACGTATCTGTAGTGTGTCGTGACCATATGTCAATGAATGGAGCTACAGTGAATTTATGAAATCGCTTCAATCATTTGTAATAGCCCTGTACATTATACTAGAGCTGACATGTGGCTACATTTTCACGCAGTTTGGGTGCATATATCCTGAGAAATCAGTACGCAGAACAATCACCTCTAGCAGTAATAACGGCCTTGATACGTCTGGGCATTGAATCAAACAGAGGTTGGATGGCGTGTACAGGTACAGCTGCCCTTTGCGGCTTCAACACGATACCACAGTTCATCAAGAGTAGTGACTGGCGTATTGTGACGAGCCAGTTGCTCGGCCATCATTGACCAGATGTTTGCAATTGGTGACAGATCTGGAGAATGTGCTGGCCAGGGCAGCAGTCGAACATTTTCTGTATCCAGAAAGGCTCGTACAGGACCTGCAATATGCGGTCGTGCGTTATCCTGCTGATATGCAGGGTTTCGCAAGGATCGAATGAACGGTAGAGCCAGGGGTCGTAACACATCTGAAATGTAACGTTTTGCCATTCGTGCACCCAGGTTCGTCGTTGAGTGCACCATCGCAGGCGCTCCTGTCTGGGATGCAGCGTCAAGGGTAACCGCAGCCATGGTCTCCGAGCGGATAGTCCATGCTGCTGCAAACGTCGTCGAACTGTTCGTGCAGATTGTTGTTGACTTGCAAACGTCCCCATCTGCTGAGTCAGGGATCGAGACGTGGCTGCACGATCCGTTACAGCCATCCGGATAAGATGGCTGTCATCTCGACTGCTAGTGATACGAGGCCGTCGGGATCCAGCACGGCGTTTCGTATTACCCTCCGGAACCCTCCGATTCCATATTGTGCTAAGATCCATTGGATCTCGACCAACGCGAGCAGCAATGTCGCGATACGATAAACCGCAATGGCGATAGGCTACCATCCGAACTTTATCAAAGTCGGAAACGTGATGGTACGCATTTCTTCTCCTTACACGAGGCATCACAACAACGTTTCACCAGGCAACGCCGGTCAACTGCTGTTTGTGTATGAGAAATCGGTTGGAAACTTTCCTCATGCCAGCACGTTGTAGGTGTCGCCACCGGCGCCAACCTTGTGTGAATGTTCTGAAAACCTAATCATTTGCATATCACAGCATCTTCTTCCTGTCGGTTAAAATTCGCGTCTGTAGCACATCATCGTGGTGTAGCAATTTTAATGGCCAGTTGTGTATATACGATGTACAAGCTATCAAATGATACCTAATCGTGGTTTTAGGTCACGACAAAGTATGTGGATGAGTGCTTGCAAGGTGCGAAATTATAGCCACCTTATAGTGGTGCTTCGTTTTTTTCCGCCCTTATGGTGTATTTGCGGAGTGACTGAAAGGGGGGGGGGGATGGGGCGGGTTCAGTAACAAAACTGTGACTCAGCCACATCGGAATCCTAGATATGAGCCACAAACGGAGTCAGTTTCTGGCGTGAGGACACCGTTAAATATTACTGAGAAACAAAGGGCGCTCGCGGATGTTGGGAATTTTGTAAGCGGACGGAGCAGTTGCTTTCCTCGGAGACGAAGGGCTAAGCCCACCTGTCCTGGAGCTCGTAATGAATGAAGCTCCCCGCAACGACGGCGAGTAAACGCCTCCCTGGGGCTGCCTGCTGTACTGAACACAGCTTTGTGGCGCGCGCTGCGCGGCTGCCTACTGTAGCAGTCGGTGGGGAGCGCTGCGCTGCCTCTAATTGACGCCAACAATGAGCGAGTTGACGGCCCTTTGTGCCGCCTCCTTTATGTCTGCGATCGATAATGCGCGCAACCAGACCGCGCCAGAGCACGCACTGCTACGTTCAAGGGCACCCGAGTCACAGCGAGCGAAGCACCGAGGAGAGGCTTAAGCCTGATTGCAAGTTTAAGCTTTGCGTTTACTGGGAGTGCTAAAAACACGGCCAACCTTTTTCCGCAGTGTGTCGGCTGCCCGAGCAATATAACCAGTTGCTTTTGAGAATACAAAACAATCACAGTTACAGGATCACCAATTTAACGTACTAGCATGCGGTTACAAAAAAATGGCTCTGAGCACTATGGGACTTAACATCTACGGTCATCAGTCCCCTAGAACTGAGAACTACTTACACCTAACTAACCTAAGGACAGCACACAACACCCAGCCATCACGAGGCAGAGAAAATCCCTGACCCCGCCGAGAATCGAACCCGGGAACCCGGGCGTGGGAAGCGAGAACGCTACCGCACGACCACGAGATGCGGGCGCATGCGGTTACAGAATGTTCAAGTAAATGGCAGTAAATCACACATGAATAGTGACAGTGAAGTATAATGCCTTATGGGCTATCAGTAGTAATCAAATTACGTGAACGTGTTATGAAGAGTCTCACGTACACTTCACGAGAACATTTCTTTTCTATTAATTTAGACGCGACACTTTCCATTTTGTCAGTGTCCAGCCATCTGATGAAGTGTGACTGTCGAGGGTGATCTCCACAATGAGCCTCAAGCGTTCCATATTATTTCGACTGACATCGGACAGTAAAGTTTGAAGATATGAGGGTAATCCCAAAAGCAACGTTCAAAATGGTTCGAATGGCTCTGAGCACTATGGGACTTAACGTCTGAGGTGATCAGTCCCCTAGAACTAAGAAATACTTAAACCTAACTAACCTAAGAACATCACACACATCCATGCCCAAGGCAGGATTCGAACCTGCGACCGTAGCGGTCACGCGGTTCCAGACTGAAGCGCCTAGAACCGCACGGCCACACCGGCCGGCGAACCTAGGGAACAAGTGATAGCCACTGGGCCCCAAGTCAGAACTATAGGGTGGGTGGGTGATTATGTTTCACTGAAACTGTTGTCTCTGAGGTTGAGACACCTGTTTGGACGCGATTTCTCCGAACGAGAGAAAACTGGTATGCCTACGCTACCACATGGCTGCACATTACATTCAAACGTGATAGCAAGGAGCTATTGAGCAAACTCGTCATTTTGAGCGTTTTCTACATTAGCCAAATGGAGAAAGTGAAAATTACTCTTCCCCGTCCGGTAGATGGTCCTCTCTGTAAGCAGTTGTCGGGGGAAAATTATTCTCATAGAATTAAATCACTTGCATATTGTAGGTTGCAGCGATCAGTCTTGTCCTTTTTAAATTTTATTGTGCAGATCTAGATTTCGGCTAGAAACTAGCCATTCTCAATGCACTATTATTTTCGCTCGATGCACGTAATGCCTGTTGGTCGGGCTTCATCCACGGTTCATTTAATACTACTGTTTACATGCATTGAATGAAAATAATACTGCATTGGGATTGGCTAGCTTCTAGCCGAAATCTAGATCTGCACAATAAAATTTAAAAAAGGACGACTGATCGCTGCAATCTATAATTTACGAGTCAATATAACAGTCGCTGGGTGCAACAGCTTTCTGAATAGAAGGTAGCCTGATTAAATCACTTCTTGATTAGATTCGTCCATTCTCAGAGAATAATTAGTGAGTTTGAAAATTTGTAGGCAACTCCAAAAAATGGTTCAAATGGCTCTGAGCAGTATGGGACTTAACTCCTGAAGTCGTCAGTCCCCTAGAACTTAGAACTACTTAAACCTAACTAACCTAAGAACATAACACACATCCATGCCCAAGGCAGGATTCGAACCTGTGACCGTAGCGGTCGCACGGTTCCAGACTGTAGCGCCTAGAACCGCTCGGCTACCAGGCAACTCGAATCTGTGATTGAATTATCAAATTAGTTTTGTTTGGACCTCTTCTCTTTGACGGGAACTGTCCAACAGAGCCGTTGTGGCCGTCCATGGACGTTGTATGCCTCTGCCTTACATACTTTTCTTACTTGCCGGCAGTCGGCAATATGTGGCAGTCCACCTCGCGCTGGACAGCGTTCATAGTCTTTTGGCCCATGAAAGTATTACCGATATCTTGTAAGAACGGTCTGTGCAGTTGCTGTTCTGGAGATGGGGTGGAGGCCGTACGCGATATTAGCTACTCTGGACGGCGATAAGCCAGCGATGGCACAGACTGCACCGCCAGAGCCGTCCCCGTCGCCAAAGGTTTCGCTGAATTTTTGTTGGGGAGTAGGGTAGTTTGGATTACCCCAGGCGCCTGCAGGGTCCCTAGCGATCGGTGGCAGCCCCGAGCACCAGCCCGCCCGTGCCTCTCGACAGGAGCCTAGCGAGGGGTTGCAGGAGGGTTGGGGGTGCGCCAGCTGGCGGGCTGCGCGGTGTGGTGCGGCGCGCTTTACGGCGCAATCCAATCAGGTCGCTGGCGGCGGCGCCGTGGGAGGCGGGCTGGCGCCGCTCCACCCGCTGTCGCTGTCGCTACACGGATTAACTCACACCAAGGGCTGCGCCTGCCACCTCCAGATTAACTCACGCCCAGGGCACACGGTCGCTTGCCACCTTCTCGCTAAAGACGCCCGCTACCTCCTCTGCATAAATATGCTGATTAGCAA
Source organism: Schistocerca americana (assembly GCF_021461395.2). Taxonomy (NCBI): domain Eukaryota; kingdom Metazoa; phylum Arthropoda; class Insecta; order Orthoptera; family Acrididae; genus Schistocerca; species Schistocerca americana. The sequence goes on from NC_060122.1 coordinate 279,562,619, forward strand.
TAGCGTTGCTAAGAAGCCAGCAAGGTTAAGTAGGGTGAGACGAGAGCATTTCTGCTCCGATTCTTGAAAAAGACCGGGGTAATTGTTTCTCGGAATTCTCGCCGAATGCTTACGCTTTCAACGATCTCCTCTGTCATGATTGCAGCAGATATCTACACTACTGGCCATTAAAATTGCTACAGCAAGAAGAAATTCAGATGATAAACGGGTAATCATCGGACAAATATATTATACTAGAACTGACATGTGATTACATTTTCACGCGGTTAGGGTGCACAGATCCTGAGAAATCAGTACCCAGAACAACCACCTCTGGCCGTAATAACGACCTCGATATGCCTGGGCATTGAGTCAAACAGAGCTTGGATGGCGTGTACGGGTACAGCTGCCCGTGCAGCTTCAACACGATACCACAGTTCATCAAGTGTAGTGACTGGCGTATTGTGACGAGCTAGTTGCTCGGCCACCATTGACCAGACGTTTTCAATTGGTGAGAGATCTGGAGAATGTGCTGGCCAGGGCAGCAGTCTAACATTTTCTGTTTCCAGAAAGGCCCGTACAGGACCTGCAACATGCGGTCGTGCACTATCCTGCTGAAAAGTAGGGTCTCGCAGGGATCGAATGAAGGGTAGAGCCACGGGTCGTAACACAACTGAAATGTAACGTCCACTGTTCAAAGTGCCGTCAATGCGAACAAGAGGTGACAGAGAGGTGTAACCAATGGCACCCCATACCATCACGTCGGGTGATACGCCAGTATGGCGATGACGAATACACGCTTCCAATGTGCGTTCAGCGCGATGTCGCCAAACACGGATGCGACCATCATGATGCTGTAAACAGAACCTGGATTGATCCGAAAAAAATGACGTTTTTCCATTCGTGCACCCAGGTTCGTCGTTGAGTACACCATCGCAGGCGCTCCTGTCTGTGATGCAGCGTCAAGGGTAACCCCAGCCATGGTCTCCGAGCTGATACTCCATGCTGCTGCAAACGTCGTCGAACCGTTCGTGCAGATGGTTGTTGTCCTGCAAACGTCCCCATCTGTTGACTCAGGGATCGAGACGTGGCTGCACGATCCGTTACAGCCATGCGGATAAGATGGCTGTCATCTTGACTGCTAGTGATACAAGGCCGTTGGGATCCAGTACGGCGTTCCGTATTACCCTCCTGAAGCCACTGATTCCATATTCTGCTAACAGTCATTGGATCTCGACCACCGCGAGCAGCAATGTGGCGATATGATAAACCGAAATGGCGATAGGCTACAATCCGACCTTTATCAAAGTCGGAAACGATATTGTACGCATTTCTCCTCCTTACGCGAGGCATCACAACAACGTTTCACCAGGCAACGCCGGTCAACTGCTGTTTGTGTATGAGAAATCGGTTGGAAACTTTCCTCATGTCAGCACGTTGTAGGTGTCGCCACCGGCGCCAACCTTGTGTGAATGCTCTGAAAACCTAATCATTTGCATATCACAGCATCTTCTTCCGGTCGGATAAATTCCGCGTCTGTAGCACGTCATCTTCGTGGCGTAGCAATTTTAATCGCCAGTAGTGTATCATATTCATGGGCGGTGTGGTACTTCCGCGTTTAGTTGTCAGAATTATGTCAAGGAGACACTACAAATTCATGGAACTTCCGATTATGTCCATGTCTTTGAGGGAGGTACATCAGTAGCGATATTTTGCAGAAGAGAAAAATGTGTACAAAATTTGTCCCGCACGCCTTGATTCCTGAGCAAAACCAACGACAGGTGGATAACTGGTGCCGCTTGATTGAAATGCAAAATGCGGACAGTTCTTTTCTTGAGAAAACCATCGCGGGTGCGAACCTAGCACAAAACGGCGAAGTACGGGTGGTTGTGGTTAAATGCAGCTACTCACAGAGGACCAGTGTGGGCTGCAATTATCGTGTAGCATCGAAACTTAGTAGATTTTCTTAGGCGTTAATGCGGAACCGGTTTACGCTGGGAAAGCAATTAGTTCCAACTTTGGTCACCAGGTGCAAATCTGTCGCTGTGCAGCATGTCGTCGACGTCCCCTATGCACATATTGAACAAATTATACAAGGGACGGTTAAAAATGAAATCAACATTATGCCTTTCTAACTTGTTTAACCTTTTCAGCCCACGACCCGTTCTTATTCCATTAAATATGGAAATATTTCTATACATGTTTCTTGTATTCACGGCGCTAGACCTGCACCTGCTGGCTAAAATTGGAACTAATTTCCTTCCATAGTAAATCGGTTTCGCATTAACGCCGTAGAATGTATACCAAGTTTCGCTGCCGTACGATAATTACAGCCCACTCTTGACCTCTGTGAGTGCTGCACTTTAATTATAACCACCTGGTATTTATTTGACCGAATTACATCATGGAGACGTTGCAAAGTCACAAAATTACCATACACTACTAACGAGTATGTCGACATCCACGGCCGAGGAACGTCAGTAGCGACGATAATCCGTTAACTAGTGGATAATTCTGTTTATTTATCCGCAATATTTCAGCGTTAAGTACCTGTTTCCATGCAGCACTAACGGTTATAGCCACTGCCCCGGTTAAAACTGTTGTTGCTCATTCTGATCTAAAAGTCTTCTTTGATGACATAGTCTAGTAGACAGATGCATCTGATTAGTTTTTCCTTTCATCAAACATCATCGTATATTTGCTTTTGTGGCTGTACTCGACAGCAGAAGAGTATTTCGAAAAATCGCTATATATAATGTGGCAACAATGCTCTGTTCCTGCGTCCTGAAATGGTACACGTATGCTGACCAACCGATATAACTGCTACCGCTTTCACAACGAATGTTATAACAGGGACACTTACACGCTGTCGAAAAATTCATTGATCAACTTGTTTGCCTCTAAAGAAGAGAAAGAAAGCCGTAGGCTGTTCATCCCGCGATGTAGTCAAGGTAATCAATCCATTAACCAGCTGCAGACTATAGTATCTCGTGTTTCCGATTCTTTGCGTTGACGTTTTACAATATTTTCTCGAGAATGTAAGCATACCGATACTATAAGGCGATTTTAAGACTTTAACAACGCCATGAGTGTTTACACGTCGCTAGTTACGCTAACGTATTTTAACGTTTTCTATATGCTGGCACAAAAGGCCCCATAAGAGTTGCACTTTTTCCATTTTGCGTATAGACTTCACATCTGGGTACTTGCTCTCGTACCTACTGTAACACAGCGATACGGATGTTCGGTGTACAACAGGATTGTTGCTGTTGCTTGATAATATCCAAGGGGGTCGAAATAAGCTAATCACTACACAATGAAATAAAGTGTACATTATCAAATAAAAGAACGGCCTACACAGGAACACAGTTTCTTCTTCTTCCTCTTTTTCTTGTGCCTTTGCCGCTCTTCGGCGCAGGGTCGCCATGATTATGATCGGATTTTGCATGATTAGCTTAAGGCGTGGCCGGACGCCCTTGCTGTTGCCTTCCCGTAACCCCGCCCTCCGGGACGCGGAACGCGCGCACCGCAACTGTCTGCGTGGGTGTTATTCGTGTGAAAGTGAGCGAAAGGTTTCTAAATGATTTTGAATCGTATAACTGTACGAGACCACGGTACCAGTCCGGTATTCTCCTAGTGAGATGTGGGAAACCGCCCAGAAACCACATTCGGCCTGTCAGGTACACAGACCCCTTGTTGTTTATACGCCGGGCGGATTCGGTCCGAGGAAGGTGCAAGGAAGCGGCGTTTCAAGACGCACGACTACCCGATCGGGTAGTACGCAGAAAAAAAAAGTTCCGTCTGAATTACACTGAAGAGCCAAATAAACTGGTACACCTGCCTACTATCGTGTAGAGCCTCCGCGAGCACGCAGAAGTGCCGCAACATGTCGTGGCATGGACACGACTGTCTGTAGTAGTGCTGGAGGCAGTTGAAACCATGAATCCTGCGGAGTTGTCCATAAATCCGTATGAGTAGGAGGAGGCAGAGTTCTCTTCTGAACAGCTCGTTGCAAGGCATCCCAGGTATGCTCAATAATGTTCATGTCTGGGGAGTTTGGTGGCCAACTGAAGTACGTAAACTCAGAAGTGTTCCTGGAGCCACTCTGTAGTAATTCTGGACGTGTGGGTGTCGCATTGTCCTATTGGAATTACCCAAGTCCCTCGGAATGCACAATGGACATGATTGGATGCAGGTGGTCAGACAGGATGCTTACGTACGTGTCACCTGTCAGTATCGTGTCTAGACGTATTAGGAGTCCCATACCACTCCAGTTGCATACGGCCCACACCATTACGGAGCCTCCACCAGCTTCAACAGTGCCCTGCTGAATGCGGGGTCCATGGATTCATGAAGTTGTCTGCATACCCGTACTCGTCCATCCGCTCGATACCATTTGAAACGAGACTCGTCCGACCAGGCAACAACTTTCCATTCGTAAAGAGTCCAATGTCGGTGCTGACGGGCCCAGGCGAGGCGTAAAGGTTTTTGTCGTACAGTCATCAAGGGTACACGAGTGGACCTTCGGCTCCGAAAGCCCATATCGATGATGTTTTGTTGAGTGGTTCTCAAGCTGACCCTTGTTGATGACCCAGCATTTAAATCTACAACAATTCGGAAAGGTTGCGCTTCAGTCATGTTGAACGATTCTGTTCAATCGTCGTTGGTCCCGTTCTTGCGGGATGTTTTTCCGGCCTCATCGATGTTAGAGATTTGGTGTTTTACCGGATTCCTGATATTAACGGTACCTTCGTGAAAGGGTCGTACGGCAAAATCCCCACTTCATCGCTATCTCGGAGACGCTGTGTCCCATCGCCCATGCGCCGGCTACAACACCACGTTCAAACTCATTTAAATCTTGATAACCTGCCATTGTAGCAGCAGTTACCTATATAAAAGCTACGCCGCTGACGCTGAAAAGACGAGCCTATCCTTGGCTCGAGGTGGTGCAGTTTAGACAAAATTTGTCATTCCTGCGGTTCCTGTAAGAGAGAGAAAGATATATTACCACTCTTGTTGATTGGTCCTAGCTGGTGTAACCTGAAAAAGAGAAAGACACACTCTGGTGAGGGATTAGTAAAACTTAATCCCTCAGCAGGTCAGGCGAACGCGTGGTTGGCCCAGTCCACGGATGAGCCGGTTGCGGGAGCGTCCCGTCTTCTCGTAGAACTTCCTTGCGATGACGCGAAACCTGTCTAGGAGAGGCAGGATCCCGGTGTCCTGGTGGAGTTGGCGCGTCGACAAGCGCCTCGGAAGATGGCAGTCTTCAGGGCGCGGTTCTGTATCCGCTGCAGAGTCACAATGTGAGCATCTGCGGCTTTCCCTCATACCACGGCCGCATACTCTAACAGTGGGCGAACCAATGTTAGGTAAAGCGTGATGCCGTGTTGCGGTGGCAATGACGACTGCGGGTTTACCAGCGGATACAGGGCATGAAGGCATCCTATTGGTCTCCCTTTCACATCACGGATGTGATGCTTCCAGGTGAGCCTGCGGTCTAGGGTAACCCCTAGGTATTTCGCCGTCCTACTCCATGGGATAGGTTCTCCCAGGATTTCGACTGGTAAAAGCTACGCCAGATATTTATTGCCTTATATAGGCGCTGCCGATCGCAGCGCCGTGTTCTGCCTGTTTATGTATCTCTGTACTTCATTACGCATGGCTATGCCAGTTTCTTTGAGGCTTCAGCGTAATTTGATGTTACGATATATTCGATGATGAAAGGCAATGTTCCAAGGAACACACGATTGTAATATGCTGAGCTATGAAATTTTCAATACATCTGTTTTATGTAATGTATCTGTCACTCAATCAGTCGCTTTCGCCTTTTCCTGACCTATAGGTCCCAATGCCTCTACGCACTAATGCGCTGGATATCAAACTACTCTAGCAGGTATCTGGTACACTGCTCACTGTCGGACGCTCTGCTAGCGTAAAAATTTAATAAAAGCTGGAAGGAACTGGTGCGCGGAATGCTAGGTGCTGTGCGGCAGAGGACGCACAGAGAGCATTGTCCGCCGGCGTGTTTACACCCTGCAGGGCAGGCAGGGGCGGGCGGAACTGAGGTCGCTCGCCGCAGATAAGCGCGGCTCCCGCAGATAACCCGCGGCGCCCGGAACCAGAGCTGCTTTTGCTTTGCTTCCCCGGGCCGCCGCCGACTCGCTCCTGCTAGGGGCAGCAGAGGCACTGCCGCCGGCCATCGACCAGCGTATCGGAATCCGGCGCTGATTGGTTCCGCGAAACCGAACGGGAAAGTCTGCGCAGCCGGAATTAAACACAACCCCCTTCGCTAGCAACGGCGAGCGGCGGGGACGGAATGCGCGCAAACAGCAGGCGCACCTTGTTACGCAACACGAAGATGTGAGGGCGGATAACGAAAAACGAAAAACAATATTGAACCTCTTTCCTTTTGTCGAAAGTTCTTCCGGGAACCGGTACATTTCGCTATTGAATGTCCCTTGTTAGACGACGAGCAGTTAGGTTTTAGGATAGGTAAATGCACCAGGCAGGTAATACTGACGTTGGAATTGATAATGGGAAGAAAAATCAAGGCACCTTCAATAGAGCTTCAACCTGCAAAAAGCGTTGGACAATGTAAAATGATGCAAGATGTTCGAAATTCTGAGAAAAATAGGAGTAAGCCTTCGGCAAAGACGGGTAATATGCAACATGTACAAGAGCGAAGAGGGAACAATAAGAGGGAAGACCAAGAACGATATGCACTGATTAAAAAGGGTATAAGGCAGGGATGTAGTCTTTCGCCCTTACTGCTCAGTCTATACATCGAAGAACCAATGACGAAAATAAAAGAAAGGTTCAGAAGTAGTATTAAAATTCAAGGTGAAAGGATATCATGATAAGATTCGCTTATGATATTGCTTTCCTCAGTGAAAGTGAAGAAGAATTACACGATCTCCTGAATGGAATGAACAATATAATGAGTACAGAATATGGACTGAGAGTTTATCTAAGAAAGACGAAACTAATTAGAAGCAGCAGAAATGAGAACAGCGACAAACTTTCCATCAGGTCCGCTGATCATTAAGTAGATGGAGGAATTCTGTCACATGAGCAGCTACATAGCTCATGACTGAAGGAGCAAGGAGGATATAAAAAACAGACTAGCATTCGCAAAGAGGGCAGTCTTGGCCAAGAGAAGTCTGCTAGTATCAAACATTGGTCTTAATTTGAGGGAGAAATTTTGAGAATTTATGTTTGGAACATTGTATGGTAGTGAAATATGGACTGCGGAAAAACCGGAAGAGAAGAGACTTGACGCATTTGAGATATGCTACAGAAGAATGTTGAAAATTAGGTGGACTGATGAGGTAGAGGAATCAGTAGGTTCTCCAGAGAATCGGCGGGGAGGCGAATATATGGAAAACACCGAAAGTGAGAAGGGGCAGGATGACAGTACATATGTTAAGACATCAGGAAATAACTTCCTTGGTACCAGAGGGAACTGTAGAGGGCAAGAAACTGTAGAGGTAGACAGAGGTTCGAATACATCCAGCAAATAATGGAGGACGTAGGCTGCTGGTGCTACTCTGAGAGGAAGAGGAGAGTTAGAAGACTGATGACTCAAAATAATAATAATAATAATAGTTCCCTAAGAACTGCTGACAGACGACGATGGTGGAAATCGTTATATAAAAATGTAACTGATGCCTGGAGCAAACTTCGATTTTGCGACCCCGCCCTTCCCACGTTTCTTGTTTAATCCTCATCTCACTCCCTCATCCATCCACCCTTGCTAGTTTGCTACATCTGAATGCAACAATAAAACAACAATGTACGTGCTGTTCTTAACAGCAATCACTATGCTTCCAGTTAAAATCTCCAAAACAAACAAACCGTCCAATTTTGCAAATTCTCACGACAGTGCAATCAGGAGATTCCTAAGCAATTGAGTAAATGGTGCACATTTCAATAATTATTTTTATATGACAAATTCAAAAACATGGATGGAAACAGCCTGTAGCACTGTTTGTAGCAATAACGCGACTCCGTTTTCGCTGATTAATTGCCAGTCAATACAAAGCCTTATTCAACAAAAGAAGATACGCAGAATATACTCCTTACTGCTGCATTGGTTGCATCTAGTAGCCAGAAACCAGATGTCAGCTTATCGATATCATGGAGAGGAAGGTCTCGTGCAGAGTCCAATCCGTGTCTCCTCATGATTTGTCCTCATGCATCACCTCCCTTACATACTTTAATGCCCTTCCAACCCTTTCCTTTCTTCTTCATCCTTTCCCTCCTCCTTCGACCTCCATTTTGCCTTTTTCTTTTGCCTTTTATCTGTTCTTAGTTGATTAAAAAACTGCGCTCCCACAAAATAAGCGCTCAGGGTATGCAACCCATCTGCTACAACCTAGGTACGCCACAGCATGCGTCGGTATTACTTACGTTCAGGTCGTCGTGGGAAACAGCAATGGTTAAACCTCTTGTGAGCTAATATCACACACAGAATCTTTGCAAATATGTGACTGGCTTGACATTTCGCTCATAGAATCCAATAGAAACCAAAGCTTTTACCCAGCAGTAAATAAAATCCGCCGGCCGGAGTGGCCGAGCGGTTCTACGCGCTACAGTCCGGAACTGCGCGACCACTACGGTCGCAGGTTCGAATCCTGCCTCGGGCATGGATGTGTGTGATGTCCTTAGGTTAGTTAGGTTTAAGTAGTTCTAAGTTCTAGGGGACTGATGACCTCAGCGGCTAAGTCCCACAGTGCTCAGAGCCATTTGAACCATTTAAATAAACTCCTATAACCAGTACTGAGTTAAGAGTAAAGCGCCTCTGAACATTAACTCGCCAGATGTCGCTACTTAAAGTTAACAGGTTCGAGCGAGATATATAATTAAAGCCGGGTTGCTATTGGCAAAGGATATAAATTACTAGTATCGTATTTTTTTTTTTTTTTTTTTTTTTTTTTTTTTTTTTTTTTTTTTTTTTTTTTTTTTTTGAGTCGTAACTCTTCCTACTGTTTTGATGCGGCCCGCCACGAATCTCTCTCTCCTGTGCCAACCTCTTCAGCTCAAAGTAGCACTTGCAACCTACGTCCTCAATTATCTGCTGGATGTATTCCAGTTTCTGTCTTCCTCTATAGTTTAAGCCCTCTACAGCTCCCTTTAGTACCATGGAAGTCAGTGCCTGATGTCTTAACAGATGTTCTGTCGTCCTGATGTTCTATCATCCTGTCACTTCTCAGTGTTTTCCACAAATTCCTTTCCTCTCCAATTCTGCGCAGAACCTCCTCATTCCTTACCTCATCAGTCCACCTAATTTTCAACATTCGTCTGTAGCACCACATCTCAAATGCTTTGATTCTCTTCCGTTCCGGTTTTCCCACAGTCCATGTTTCACTAGCATACAATGCTGTGCTCCAAACGTATATTCTCAGAAATTTCTTCCCCAAATTAAGGCCGATACTTGATGCTAGCAGACTTCTCTTGGCCAGGAATGCCCTTTTTGCCATTGCTAGTCAGCTTTTGATGTCCTCCGTGCTCCGTTCGTCATGGGTTATTTTGCTGCCTAGATAGCAGAATTCCTTAACCTCATTTATTTCGTGACCATCAGTCCTGATGTTAAGTTTCCCGCTTTCTCATTTCTGCTACTTCTCATTACTTTCGTCTTTCTTCGATTTACTCTCTATCCATATTCTGTATTCATTAGACAGTTCATTCCATTCAGCAGATAATGCAGTTCTTCTTCACATTCACTCAGAATAGCAATGTCATCAACGAATCGTATCATTGATATCCTTTCACCTTGAATTTTAATTCCACTCCTGAACCTTTCTTTTATTTCCATCGTTGCTTCTTCGACGAACAGATTGAACAGTAGGGATGAAAGACTACATCCCTGTCTTACACCCTTTCTGATATGAGCATTTTGTTGTTGGTCGTCCATTCTTTTCCCTGTTGGTTCTTGTACATATTGTATATTACTCATCTCTCCCTATAGCTTACTCCTATTTTTCTCAGAATTTCGAACATCTTGCACCATTTTACACTGTCAAACACTTTTCCAGATCGACAAATCCTATGAACGTGATTGAGTTTTCTTAGGCTTGGTTCTATTACCGACCGCAACGTCAGAATTGCCTCTCTGGTGCCTTTGACTTTCCTAAAGCCAAACTGATCGTCATCTAGCACATCCTCAATTTTCTTTTTCTTTCTTGTGTATGTTATTCTTTTCGGTAACTTGGATGCATGAGCTGTTAAACTGATTGTGGGATAGTTCTCGCACTTGTCATAACGATTTTAGAAATTTTGATGGAATGTAATGGATCGCTTCTGCCTTATTTGATCTTAAGTCCTCTAAAACTTGATCCCCTATCTCTTCTAAATCGACTCCTGTTTCTTCTTCCATCACATCAGACAAATCTTCCTCCTCATAGAAGCCTTTAATGCACCCTATCCACCCATTCGCTCTATCCTCTGCATTTAACAATGGAATTCCAGTTGCAGTCTTCATGTTACCTCCCTTGCTTTTAATTTCACCGAAGATTGTTTCGAATTGCCTACATGCTGAGTCTGTCCTTCAGACAATCGTCTTAAATGTAGGACCAATATTACCACAATCTTAATAAATACTGAAGCAGCGTTCAAACTATCATCCACAATCCAAGATATACCAATGATATTATAATTAGCTTGATGATCAAATCAGAGGTTCTTAGAACTTCAGTTGTCCTCATGGAATTATCTTTAGCACAGTTTATATATAATTTAACAGAAGAAAGAATCATTTAAGCATCTTATAAAAAATTCCACTTCTTTTTCTTGGTTTTGTGATATCTAAGAGGAAAAGAAATCTTACTGCTGCAAGAAACAAATCAGTGTCACTAAATAAAGCGCATCTCTTTCCTAAAGGCCACCATAGGTACAAGACGTGGAATTAGCCACAGGCTTTCAGGCCTTAAAATTAAATCACCAAAACAACAGTCTGCACTTTACCTGAAATTGGGCGCCCAAAAAGTTTTAAAATATTTACTCTAGACATGAGCCAATTTCCTCACGGGGGAGAGTTGAAAACTTGCCGCAAACATTGAATGAAAGTGGGGGAGCGGCAGCACAACAAAATATTGAAAATCCAAGCGGAAGTCAGCGCCAAGCTGCAGCAGACATAACCAACAGCAGGCTATGCGGACAAGTGTCTGGAGGAAATACAAATGACGCTCACCATAAACGTAAGGAAGCGGAACTAGGCTTTTTCCTCAACGAAGCAACCCGAAGGAGACGTTGACTCAGTGCTCGGATAAATCCTATGGTGAAGACGATCCGGTCATCCAGTGCACAAGGCGTTACGACCGCTGGACTTCGCCACATCGATCTAAATTCTCCGGGAGGAACCTGGGTAATGCGCAACCAAGTACAGCCATGGCGGGACTGGGCTGGCCCAGCTCGGCACACCAACAACCGCACCGCCCTGCGCGGAGAATGCCGACCGCCAACGTTCACAGCAGAAAAACGGAGGGCCGGCAATGCCGACCAACTGCTCTCCAACAAGCAGCGAAGTTCCACTGGACACACCATCCACCATAACCGCCAGTTCCAACCGCTCCCTTCCTTTTTCGCACAACACGTTCCCTCTCTTCCACCAAAGAAAAATCCAGAGACCTTCTAAGCGGTAAAGGCGGTGCTTAACTCGCCGGGCAAGCTGCCGAACTGCGTACGGCTCAGAACTGATATACTTCTTTGTAAGCTACTTTTCTTATAACGTTATAAAAATACTTTTATAATGGTTTTATAATTTTATTCGTTACTTTGAACGCATCTTGTGTAACTCACTATCCATTGGCTGAAGCTCACATACGCGGTAAAAGTTCGCTTTTTCTATTGTATTTAACTTGTAGCAGGTTAGCCATCAGTAGCAGTAAACGACCGTGACTTCACGCAACTGCTCCGTGGAACGCCGACTGCAGCCATATTGGTAAATGTTAATTTATTATTTGAGGGCAGTTCAATAAGTAATGCAACACTTTTTTTTTCTCGGCCAATTTTGGTTGAAAAAACCGGAAATTTCTTGTGGAATATTTTCAAACATTCCCGCTTCGTCTCGTATAGTTTCATTGACTTCCGACAGGTGGCAGCGCTGTACGGAGCTGTTAAAATGGCGTCTGTAACGGATGTGCGTTGCAAACAACGGGCAGTGATCGAGTTTCTTTTGGCGGAAAACCAGGGCATCTCAGATATTCATAGGCGCTTGCAGAATGTCTACGGTGATCTGGCAGTGGACAAAAGCACGGTGAGTCGTTGGGCAAAGCGTGTGTCATCATCGCCGCAAGGTCAAGCAAGACTGTCTGATCTCCCGCGTGCGGGCCGGCCGTGCACAGCTGTGACTCCTGCAATGGCGGAGCGTGCGAACACACTCGTTCGAGATGATCGACAGATCACCATCAAACAACTCAGTGCTCAACTTGACATCTCTGTTGGTAGTGCTGTCACAATTGTTCACCAGTTGGGATATTCAAAGGTTTGTTCCCGCTGGGTCCCTCGTTGTCTAACCGAACACCATAAAGAGCAAAGGAGAACCATCTGTGCGGAATTGCTTGCTCGTCATGTGGCTGAGGGTGACAATTTCTTGTCAAAGATTGTTACAGGCGATGAAACATGGGTTCATCACTTCGAACCTGAAACAAAACGGCAATCAATGGAGTGGCGCCACACCCACTCCCCTACCAAGAAAAAGTTTAAAGCCATACCCTCAGCCGGTAAAGTCATGGTTACAGTCTTCTGGGACGCTGAAGGGGTTATTCTGTTCGATGTCGTTCCCCATGGTCAAACGATCAACTCTGAAGTGTATTGTGCTACTCTTCAGAAATTGAAGAAACGACTTCAGCGTGTTCGTAGGCACAAAAATCTGAACGAACTTCTCCTTCTTCATGACAACGCAAGACCTCACACAGGTCTTCGCACCCGAGAGGACCTCACAAAACTTCAGTGGACTGTTCTTCCTAATGCACCCTACAGCCCCGATCTCGCACCGTCGGATTTCCATATGTATGGCCCAATGAAGGACGCAATCCGTGGGAGGCACTACGCGGATGATGAAGAAGTTATTGATGCAGTACGACGTTGGCTCCGACATCGACCAGTGGAATGGTACCGTGCAGGCATACAGGCCCTCATTTCAAGGTGGCGTAAGGCCGTAGCATTGAATGGAGATTACGTTGAAAAATAGTGTTGTGTAGCTAACAGATTGGGGAATAACCTGGTGTATTTCAAGGCTGAATAAAACAACCCCTGTTTCAGAAAAAAAATGTGTTGCATTACTTATTGAACTGCCCTCGTAATTATTCTTGGTCTGTCTTTTTTCTCACACCATTGTATTTTCAGCGTTCCCTGTTGAATTTGGTACTGTTTATATCTTTACAGTGCGTTAGATCTGAAGATGGTCAGCATAAAGACCGTAACCAGCCATCACTTTTAAGTAAATTATTATTGCGATCTCGGCTGTTTTGTTAGCTGTTCATTAAATAAGACTCTTTGGAAGGAAAGCGCCGTCTATCTCATTAACCCCTACTGCGTAAATTTAGAAAACTTGTATTTGATGAAGACTGAGTAACAATAATACTGCCACAAACGTGTTGAAACGTCCCGTTTGAAAAATTAATGAATTACTGTGCTGATAAACCTCTACGTTATTTGATTTTCAAACAGCTGAGCAGAACTGAACGTACTCAGACATTTCTCTCTTTACTTATTCTGATCAACACTAAACTGACACACAATATTTTTAGCGCAACGCAATCTGTGTTTCAATAATCCCTACAAAAGAATGGCCCTGACTAACATTAACCTATACCTTTCATGAATCACTTGTTGTTGTTGTTGTTGTTGTCTTCAGTCCTGAGACTGGTTTGATGCAGCTCTCCATGCTACTCTATCCTGTGCAAGCTTCTTCATCTCCCAGTATTTACTGCAACCTACATCCTTCCGAATCTGCTTAGTGTATTCATCTCTTCGTCTCCCTCTACGATGTTTTCCCTCCACGCTGCCCTCCAATGCTAAATTTGTGATCCCTTGATGCCTCAGAACATGTCCTGCCAACCGGTCCCTTCTTCTTGTCAAGTTGTGCCACAAACTCCTCTTCTCCCCAATTCTATTCAATACCTCCTCATTAGTTATGTGATCTACCCATATAATCTTCAGCATTCTTCTGTAGCACCACATTTCGAAAGCTTCTATTCTCTTCTTGTCCAAACTATTTATCGTCCATGTTTCACATCCATATATGGCTACACTCCATACAAATACTTTCAGAAACGACTTCCTGACACTTAAATCTGTACTCGATGTTAACAAATTTCTCTTCTTCAGAAACGCTTTCCTTGCCATTGCCAGTCTACATTTTATATCCTCTCTACTTCGACCATCATCAGTTTCACAAAAATCTTCGTTACTCGAACTACAGCAATACAGCGAGCGCCAATACTGACAGGTAAATAAAAGATTCTAACTACTGAAGGCACTAACTACTGATAGGCATAGTTAGCAAATGAAAGATTTTGATGAGAACAAACAATGTATTTACCTTAATAGTGTTCAAAAGTCATGTCAGTTCATGACATCCAGTCTTACAAATTTACTCTTTCTGGCGCACACACGTCCAAACTATCCGCTCTCAAAACTCCGCCATCTCACTCCCCACATCCACCACTGCTGGCGACTCACCTCCAACTGCACAACGCTACGCGCTGTTCACATCGAACTGCCCAATACTACAATATTCCAACAATGCAAACCAGCCACAGACTGCACACAGCACAGTCAGTGATTTTCATACAGAGCGCTACGTGACGTTACCAACATACAAACCTAAACAGCCTACTTACAGTGTGTCTTGCACAGAGATCGTGTGAATAATATACGAGAATTAGGTTGCTTACAGCAGCGTGAACACACTCTTCCCTCGCTCATTACCTTAGGAATAAGGAAGAAAATTGATAATATTAGTACGATTTCCCTCCACTATGTACCTTATGTCGTACTGATGTAGATGTATATGTGGATGTAGAGCTTTTGATGTGACAGCTCGTCGTTTAGTTAGTTACTTATTAAGGCATTCAGCGTTTTACTTCAGTGATTGTAGACGACTATCAGTCCGGATGTAATGTAGTTGCTTTAATTTGTTCTGAAAGCGGTGCTGATATTCAAGACCATAAAAGTGGGTTAAAAGCTGTGAGCTATCTGAGGAAGTTAGCCTTGCATTACTGCGCAACTGTTTCACCAGGTATCCAGTCTAGCTTACCAAATTCCTAACCAGATGAACATTAATTATAATCTTTTAGTACTCATCTTACGATAACCGGTGATTATATATATATATATATATATATATATATATATATATATATATATATAAAGACAATTTAAATAAAAAGAAATAAATCAGTTTATATTTGGATATTTATTTTAACATTGATCACTGTTCCGTTAAAATTTTAGCATATCAAACTTGATTCATAACTATACTGGTGCCTTATTTAGGATTGTGTAAATGTGAGTTTGTAATCTTACAGAACACATCAAATATGGAGCCAAGCTTGGGAGACTACATACAACACAGCATTCATAAAATAACACACGAAGAACGTTGAAACATATGCAAGAGGAAATTAATCACAACCAACCGATTCAATTTTCACCCAAAGAAGTTACGTTCGTAGCGCAATCCTGTCCGTCACGAAATTACCACACACTGGTATACTAAATTCATACTAACTCTCTGTGAAATCTTCCCGAAAAGAATAGCTGAGGGCTACTTTGATGCTTACACCACATGCTTCACGTGATCAACTTGGTTTACACAAAGAGTGTAACTCCACAATAATTTTGATAATCAAAATAAATTACATCGAAACGCAATTTACAAAAGAAAAACCTCGAACTGGTTACTATCGTCTTACTATTAACCTGATGGGTCAAACAAATGTATAAGCACATGGTACTGGTCTCACAAAGTACACCCCACGTGGGTTGAACATAAGGAAAAGTTGCTATATTGAAAAATTGTCAAGACGAGACGTTATAATCTCATGCACATTCGCATTTAAGATTGATGATCTTAGAGTTACTGATCAACACGTGGTTCCACTTTACTCACAAAGTAGTGACAAAGCAACTACCGGGAGACATTCTGAACTTCACACTCGAATTACACTGTGTTGCAATTTAAGATAACATTAGATATTTTAGAACTAAACCTGAAATAAAGGTGATTAAATTTTCAGTTAGGCTGAACTTAAGAAATCCATTGTCCTACGGACTTAGCAGACACGCATTTAGCCGGAGATCTTACCACTTCAGACGCTCGCCGCAGACAGACTGACCTGGGCCCCTACTGAGCGTGCTTAACAGATACAAACGGAAGTGTCCAGAGGGGCAGCTTCCTATACCAACATGACAAGGGATGGACAGGACCATACTAAGAATAGAAACCTCTCTGCTTTTAGAAAGCGTAGCTACCTGTTCTGACATTGGTTCTACTGTTCTCTAGCAGACAGGCTTGTCTGCTACCATCAAGCATGCAACTAGAAATACATTTGCTCATTCATCCTCTCACACAGAAGGGAAGGGGGATGACAGTATCTTATCATATACAGCATATAAAAGAAAGCGGATGTAGGTTCCGTATGAGACTGTGTGACATGAATTACATATAAACTGTGTTTTAAAGTGTAGTAGTGTGACAGATCGTTCTTGTTTATGTGTAAAAGTAACACGTTTCACTGCTCAGTCTCCTCCCAGATAGTCAGAAACACCACAGTAAATTTAGAAGAGGAATTTATGCCGTAAATGACATCAGATTTAAGAAATTAACATGAAAGGAATCCAACAGAGACCTTTCACGGATCATCGTACTTCGGTCTGTTTGCCCAACAGCAGACGGCGGAAGACTTGTGGACGCGGACTGTCGGTCAGCTGCCGTCGAGCGACCCGCCAACCGAGTGGCTTCCGACAAGGGCGTCGGCGCTCCAGCGGAGTGACAAGTTAAGCCGGATGAGCCCCTGAAGACGCGCCGGAGGGTCCGGGACGTTATTACGGAATTTTACGGTTCCTCGAGCGACCCCGCGTGCCCATAAATACGCAAATGGCCTTATTGAAATGCCTGCCGGGGGATCGGTCAGAGAGAGAATCTGCGCCGGGTGTGGAACGACTGTTATTGGATAAGTTCCACAGGGAAGCAGGCGCACGAGGGGTGGAAATTGTCTTCCAGAGCGACGGGTGCCAACTGCCGCGCTCGAGACGCGGGCTGCGAGCGCTCGGCCGTGTTTTAATTCATTGTGGGCCACTTACAAATATTGCCTCTGCTGCGCCCGGAACTACTAAACTTGCTGCCGTTGCTTTTCGATGCCATCCGCTTACTGCCACGAAAATTAGCATCGCTGCTTTTTCTTCTATTACATCTAGCATCATACTCCACAGGCCACTATATTGCGCATGGTGATGGGTACCCTGCACCACAACTAGTAATTATCTTTCCTGATCCACTTTTAAATGGATCGAGGGAAGACTGTTTATACGCCTCCAAGCGAGCACTAATTTCTCTTCCGTTCGCGGCCCTTACGTGCTAATCATTTGCATATCACAACATATTCTTCCTGTCGGTTACATTTTGCGTCTGTAGCACGTCATCTTCGTGGTGTAGAATTGTTTTGCAGTCAGCTGCAAATGGTGTTCTTCTATGTTTTCTCAACAGTGTTTCACGAAAAGAACCTCGTCTTACCTACAGGAATTCCCATTTGAGTTCACAAAGCGTCTTGGTAACACTCGCGTGCCGGCCGGAGTGGCCGCGCGGTTCTAGGCGCTACAGTCTCGAACCGCGCGACCGCTACGGTCGCAGGTTCGAATCCTGCCTCGGGCATGGATGTGTGTGATGTCCTTAGGTTAGTTAGGTTTAAGTAGTTCCAAGTTCTAGGGAGCTGATGACTTCAGAAGTTAAGTCCCATAGTGCTCAGAGCCATTTGAACCGTTTTTTTAACACTCGCATGTTGATCGAACCTACGGGTGACAAATCTAGCAGCACGCCTCTGAAATGCTTCGATGTCTTCCATTAATTCGATCTGGTGGATAACCTAAACACATGAATAGTTGCCATGAATGAGTCGCACTGGAATTCTAAACGTGGCTTCCTTTATAGTTGAGTTTTTTTTTTCTTCCAACTGGTTTGATGGGGCACCACCACGAATTCCTCTCCTGTGTCGACCTGTTCAACTCAGAATAGCACTTGCAACCTATGTCCTCAATTACTTGTTGGGTGTATTCCAGTCGCTGTGGTTCTCTACTATTTTTGTCCCCTACAGCACTCCTCCAGTACCATGGAAGTTATTTCGTGACGTCTTAACAGATGTCCTACCATCCTGTCCCTTCTTTTTGACAGTGTTTTCCATATATATCTTTCCTCGCCGATTCTTCGGAGAACCTCCTTATTCCTTACCTTATTAGTCCACTTAATTTTCAACATTATTCTGGAGCATTACAAGTCAAATGCTTTGATTCTCTTCTGTTATGACTTTCCCACAGTCCGTGTTTTACTACCGTACAATGCTGTGCTCCAAACGTATATTCTTAGAAATTTCTTCCTCAAATTAAGGCCTGTGTTTGATACTGGTAGATTTCTCTTGGCCAGGAATGCCCTTTTTACTAGTGCTAGTCTGATTTTTAACGTCCTCCTTGCTCCTTTCCTCACGCATTATTTTGTTGCCTAGGTAGCAGAATGCTTCTCTTTACTTTCGTGTTTCTTCGATAATGATGATGATGTTTGGTTTGTGGGGCACTCAGCTGGCGGTCATCAGCGCCGTGTTTCTTCGATTTACTCTTAAGCCATATTATGTTAGACTGTTCACTCCATTCAACACAACCTATAATTCTCATTCTTCACTTTCACTGAGGCTAATAATGTCATCAGCGAATCGTATCATTGACATCCTTTCACCTTGAATTTTAATTCCACTCGTGAACCTTTTTTTTACTTCCATTATTGCTTCTTCGTTGTGTAGAGTGAAGAGTAGGGGAGATAGACTAATCCATGTCTTATACCCTTTTTAACCCGAGCACTTCCTTCGTAGCCTTCCTCTCTTTTCGTCCTCTCTTGGTTCTTGTACATGTTGTATAGTACCCTTTATTCCCTATAGCTTACCCCTAATAGTCTCCACGTGACCACGTAACACTGTCGAACGCTTTCTACAGGTCGATAAATCCTATGAGCGTGTCCTGATTTTTCTTTAGTCTTGCTTCCATTATCAATGGCAACTTCAGAACTGCCTCTACCTTTCCTAAAGCCAAACCGATCGTTATCCAACAGATGCTCAATTTTCTTTTCCATTCTAGGCAACTTTCATGCGTGACCTCTTCATCCGATTATGCAATAATTCTTGCAGTTGTTGGCTTTTGGCCAGCTCCACTTTTCTAAAATTATCCCAATAAGACTTGCCGCTGTGGCCGAGCGGTTCTAGGAGCTTCAGTCCGGAACCGCGCTGCTGCTACGGTCGCAGGTTCGAATCCTGCCCCAGGCATGGATGTGTGTAATGACCTTAGGTTAGTTAGGTCAAAGTAGTTCTAAGTCTAGGGGACTGATGACCTCAGATGTTAAGTCGCTTTGTGCATAGAGCCATTTGAATCTCCCAATAATCCGAACACGAGCATTCGCCTTCCCCCTTACTGTCCTTGCGTTCTTGTTCCATTTCATATAACTTTGCAACGTTATACCTAGATATTTACAAGACGTGACTGTGTCAAGCGGCACGCCACTAACTCTGAAGTGCAATATTACAGGATTGTTGTTCCTACCGACCTGCATTATCTTACGTTCTTTTACATTTAGAGCAAGCTGCCATGCGTCGCAGGAAATATAAATTCTGTGTTAGTCACCCTGTATTCTCGCACAGTCAGTCAACGACAATCATTTCCGGACGATACAGCGTCATCAGCGAATAGTCACATATTGCTGCTCTCCCTATCCATCGGGTGGCTTATGTACATAGAGAACAAACGCAGTCCTGTCACACTTCCCTGACATATTCTCTAATGAACATTCGACGCCGAGGACGATGTAGTGGATTCTATTACTTTAGGAATCTTCGAGCATGTCTCGTATTCGGAAACCCATTCCGCAAGCTCCGACCTTCGCTAAGTCTGCAGTGGAGCACCGTGTCAGAAGCAAAACTGAATCAAATTGATTGCAAAGAGCTCCTGCTCCATTTACAAATAGTACACTACTTACTTGCCTTGTGGAGTGTGCAATTTCAGCAAAATATGCGATCAGTGAAAATATGAGTTGCTGATGGAGATAGTGTACCTGTGAAACTGATTCTTAACGTGTGACACAATAGTTAATTCTTAATTAAGCAAAACTACTTACAACTGTGTATTACTAGTGTCAAAATGGCTCTGAGCACTATGGGACTTAACATCTGTGGGCATCAGTCCCCTAGAACTTAGAACTACTTAAACCTAACTAACCTATGGACGACACACACATCCATGTCCGAGGCAGGATTCGAACCTGCGACCGGAGCGATCACGCGGTTCCACACTGAAGCGCCTAGAACCGCACGGCCACACCGGCTGGCATTATTAGTGTCAACATCATGTTGGTATCACTGCAGAAACCTGTTACTGATCATTCAGGCAAATGTACTGTGGGGCCAGGAGACCTCGGAAGCCAATGGTGCAACGCTGGTGCTATCGTCAAACGCCTTGAGCTGTAGGAGGTGCAGCGCCATTTCTCGAGATAAACGAGCTACACACCAAATCTGAATTGCACCTGTTGTAACGGAGGCGGTGAAAGGCCTTTTACTGCTGAATTACCGCCATCTCGATTAGAAGCACGTTGTACAATGAAGGAACTAGTAACTGAGCGCGGTAGATGTGGCAAGGAGAGTTCTACCCTAACCACACGAATCAACAGCTTATAACTGACGCCAAAACAAACTTTTAGTTTCGATGCTTAAGTTAAAATACACACCAAGTTTACGTGTTCGCTTAAGTGGTATTGGAAGCGTCTCTCGCTGTACAGAACGGATCATACGCCCGCCTTCTTACTTTCAGCACCACTCCAGTGCTAGAGTACTAGCCTGTAGTACGTTTTTACATTGAAGTCTGACGATTTGCTGTGTATCGATGTCTTTTTAAGGTCATTTCTGAATATTTCGTAAGCCGAAATCTCAAATCACAAGCCGAAACTCGTTAAGTTGCGTAGTTTACGAAAATTAAAAGCGATCGTGGCGGAGAGTGATGTTAACTATACTGTGTTACTTTTTTAATTTTTAAAGTTTGTAGTTCAGATAATAATGGCAGCAGCAGTGTTAATACAAATCAAGGCAATTTCATAGGTTTAGACAATATGGAAAGAAAAAAACGCTCAACAGTGCAAAGCAGTGCAATTTGAAAATTCTCAGGGAAATAGGTATTATCTACAGGGCAAGACGGGTAAGATAGATTACGTTGAAGAACCAAAAGCGGACAATTAGCACGGAAGACGAAGAAGGAAGCCCTCGGATTACAAATCGTTAAAGACAGAAAGAGAGTCTCTCTCCACTATTGTCCAGTGTGTACATCGAAGAAACAATGATTGAAATTTAATAAAATAAATATTCAGAAAGGTATTAAAATTCAGGTTAAAAAGATATCACTGATAAACTTGTTAATGATATTGTCATCATCAGTGAAAGTGAATAATAACCGTACCACATGTCGAATGGAATGAACCGTCTAACGAACACACTATGTGGTTTTAGGATAAACCTAAGAAAGACGAAGTAGCGGAAACGAGATTAGCTATAAACTTAACACAAAAATTGGCGTCCACAGAGTGGATGGCGTGAAGAAAGTCTGCTACCTTAGAAGCAAAATACGAGGGGCGTTCGATAAGTAATGAAACACTTTTTTTCTCGCTTCATGCCCTATAGTTTCATGAAGTCCCGAGAGGTAGTGGCACTATACGTAGCTTCCAAAATGCAGTCTGTGACGGAGGTACGTTCGAAGGAAAGAGTTGTTACTGAGTTTCTTTTGGCGGAAAGCCAGACCATCATAGATATTCATATGCGCTTGCAGAATGTCTATGGACACCTGGCAGATAGGAGCGTTCTCTCATTCTTGAAGCGCTCTTCTTACTCGTTTCGGAGGGATCCCGCCTTCCACCAGACTTTTCCCACAAAATGGCTACTATTACATGCTAATGGGCACTGGTAGGGTCACTAATAGGCTTTATTATGCCAACTACAAATCGGTTTAACTTCCGATCCACAATCACTTCATACAGCTAACTAATAACGACACCAGGCTCTACTCACGGTTCTGAGTGAAATTCGGTTCTGTTTGATACGTAAATTCAACTAAATGCCTAGGTATGTCAACTACGAACAACTTAAATTGGAAGGAACTCATAGAAAATGTTGTGGGGAAGGCTAACCAAAGATTACATTTTATTGGCAGGACACTTAGGAAATGTAACAGATCTACTAAGGAGACTGCCTACAGTACGGTTGTCCGTCCTCGTTTAGAATACTGTTGCGGAGTGTGGGATCCCTACGAGATAGAACTGACGGAGTACATCGAAAAAGTTCAAACAAAGGCAGCACGTTTTGTATTATCGCGAAATATGGGAGAGAGTGTCACAGAAATGATACAGGCTTCGGGCTGGACATCATTAAAAGAAAGGCGTTTCGTCGCGACGGAATCTGCTGATGAAATTCAAATCACCAACTTCCTCCTCCGAATGCGAAAATACTTTGTTGACACCGACCTACATAGAGAAAACAATCACCACGATAAAGTAAGGGAAAACGGAGCTCGTACGGAAAGATATAGGTGTTCGTTCTTTCCGCGCGCTTACGAGATTGGAATAATAGAGAATTGTGAGGGTGGTTCGATGAACCCTCTGCCAGGCACTTAAATGTGATTTGCAGAGTATCCATGTAAATGTAGATGTAGATCTCCTTAATTACTGAATCCCACGATCAGGGAACTTCACCATGAACGGAGATCCATAGCACGCCGCATTGCTCTGCAAATTCAGGACCCCTGCCTCTTGTGACTTCACAAGCAGCCCACTCCAACGTAAATGACGACATCAGTCCGTAGAGAATCTAATTTTCTTTTACCTGTAACTATTATTACTTGAACCTATCATTCCGTGGCTCAAATTTCAGTATTATATATATTTCTGTGAGCATCAACGCAGACGGTCTCGCAATCCCAGTTCAGCAGTAAGGGTGCATATCACCAACTCCCACTGATCACCATGGGAATTTGCATCCCAATACAGTGAATAAGAACATGGTGAGTTGTTGGGCGTCTGTCATCATCGCAACAACACTGGACTTTTGTTCCTCATTCACCTTACAGCCCGGATCTCACACCTTTTTACTGCCATGTGTTTGGCCCAATGGAGGATGGACTCTGGGCGACGCAGTACGTGGACGACGCCAAGGTCATTGCCGCAGCAAGACGTTGGCTTCGACGTCGAACAGTAGAGTGGTACCACGCCCTCATAGGTGGCGTAGGGCCGCCGCGTTGAACAGAGATTATGTTGGAAAAAAGGGTTTTTGAAAAAATAATGGGGAATAATATGATGTACTGGAATCTTGAATAAAACCTACCTGCTTTCAGCAAAAATAGGTGGCATTACTTATTGAACGGCCCTCGCAACGCATGGCGAATGAGACAAGGAAGTTATAAAAATCAGACTAACATTGGCAAAGGAGGGCATTCAAGGCCAAAAGAAATCTGCTAGAATAAATAATCGACCTTAATCTGAGGAAGAAATTTGTGAGAATGCACGTTCGATACCAGCATTGTATGGAAGTGAATGGTGTGCTGTGGAAAAACGGGAAAAAAAGAGAACCCAAGCGTTTGAGATGTGGTGTTACAGAAGGATGCTGGAAAGTGTGTGGGCTGGTAAGTTAAGGAGTGAGGACGCTCTCTGCAGATTCAGTGAAGAGGGCTACTTATGGAGAACACTAACAATAAGATAGATCACAGCTTACGGTTTGTAAATGACTCTAGTAAAACATTGATCACATACGCAAACAAAGGAGTCGAAATGAGGTAACTCCCGATGTGTATGTAACACATCTAATGTACAGGTAACGCGGTTACGGTCTTAACTGACCAAGGCTATCAGGAAAAGCACCATATACGAAATACACTACTGGCCATTAAAATTGCTTCACCACAAAGATGACGTGCTACAGACGCGGAATTTAACCGACAGGAAGAAGATGCTGTGATATGCAAATGATTAGTTTTTCAGAGCATTCACACAAGGCTGGCGCCGGTGGCGACACTTACAACGTGCTGACATGAGGAAACTTTCCAACCGATTTCGCATACACAAACAGCACTTGACCGGCGTTGCCTGGTGAAACGTTGTTGTGATGCCTCGTGTAAGAAGGAGAAATGCGTAAAATCACGTTTCCGACTTTGATAAAGGTCGGATTGTAGCCTATCGCGTTTGCGGTTTACCGTATCGCGACATTGCTGCTCGCGTTGGTCGAGATCCAATGACTGTTAGCAGAATATGGAATCGGTGGGTTCACGAGGGTAATATGGAACACCGTGTTGGATTCCAACGGCCTCGTATCACTAGCAGTCGAGATGACAGGCGTCTTATCCGCATGGCTATAACGGATCGTGCAGCCACGTCCCGATCCCTGAGTCAACAGATGGGGACGTTTGCAAGACAACAACCATCTGCACGAACAGTTCGACGACGTTTGCAGCAACATGGACTATCAGCTCGGAGACCATGGCTGCGGTTACCCTTGACGCTGCATCACAGACAGGAGCGCCTGCGATGATGTACTCATGGACGAACCTTGGTGCACGAATGGCAAAACGTCATTTTTTCGGATGAATCCAGGTTCTGTTAACAGCATCAAGATGGTCGCATCCGTGTTTGGCGACATCGTGGTGAACGCACATTGGAAGCGTGTATTCGTCATCGTCATACTGGCTTAGCACCCGGCGTGATGGTATGGGGTGCCATTGGTTACGCGTCCCGGTCACCTCTTGTTGGCATTGACTGCACTTTGAACAGTGGACGTTTCATTTCAGATGTCTGAAGACCCATGGCTGTACCCTTCATTGGTCCCTGCGAAACTCTACATTTCAGCAGGATAATGGACGGCCGCATGTTGCAGGTCCTGTACGGGCCTTTCTGGATACAGAAAATGTTCGACTGCTGCCCTGGCCAGCACATTCTCCAGATCTCTCACCAGCTGCAAACGTCAATGGTGGCCGAGCAACTGACTCGTCACAATACACCAGTCACTACTCTTGATGAACTGTGGTATCGTTGTAAGTAGGCTGTTTATGTTTTCTCTATGTAAGTAGGCTGTTTAGGTTTTTTATTGGTAACGCCACCTCTGTATGACAATCACTGGCTGTGCTGTGGGCAGTCTGTGTCTGCTTTGCATTGTTGTAATACTCGCCATTGTAGTGTTAGGCAGCTGGCTGTGAACAGCGCGTAGCGTTGCGCAGTTGGAGGTGAGCCGCCAGCACTGGTGGATGTGGGGAGAGAGATGGCGGAGGTTTGCAGTTTGTCATGAACTGATATATATATATTATGATTTGTGATGATATTAAGGTAAATACATTGTTTGCTCTCTATTAATATCTTTCATTTGCTAACTACCCCTATCAGTAGTTAGTGCCTTCAGTAGTTTGAATCTTTTATTTAGCTGGCAGTAGTGGCGCTCGCTGTATTGCAGTAGCTTGAGCAGCGAAGATTTTTGTGAGGTAAGTGATTTGTGAAAGGTATAGTTTAATGTTTGTCAGGGCCATTCTTTAGTAGGGAGTTTTGAAAGTCAGATTGCGTTGCGCTAAAAATATTGTGTGTCAGGTTAAGCACAGTCATGTATAAACTGTTCATAGGGGACGTTTCATAAGTGTGAAGTTACCCAACTGTGTATTGCGTAAACATGTGTCACTGATGTAGTAAAAAAATGTTTATCTCTCAGTTAAATGATCAGATAGCTGTGTAATTTGTGTGTTAGAGAAATATGGTACCGATGTGTAAAGTTGTATAAGCAAATACCATATTAGCTAGGGTTCCTTGTGGTTGCCAAACACATGGTACACAAAGTAAGCGTGTACCCCCCTGAGGATTAATGTAATTATACCCTCAGGTGTTACAGATTACAGCAATGGAATGAAATGTATCACGCAAAACTTTCTTTGTAATTCAAAAATCTTTAAAAATAAATGTTTTAAGTATAAAATTGATCACTCAAATACGTGTACTGTAGCGCTAAACTGTGCGTCTTGTAACATAATCTCTGTGGAAGTGTCGTAGTTATCGTCCTCCGAAAGCTAAGTTCTGCAGAAGTCAATGTACTTACCTCATGATAAACAAAAGTGAAATGCTTTGCGTATAGATATCATAGTTATTATGGTTATTGGCGTGATGAAGAAAGTACTGTACAGTAACGTATTGTTGTGCCACAAAAAAGGCTGTCTCATTGTTGCTATACCACAAAAGTTACTACTAAAACCTGTTTTACTTTCCAGAAGAATTCAGAAAAACTGTGCAGATATAAAACAGATACACCGCAAAAGCAACATTGTAAATTGTCACTCATTAGTAGCGTCGTGATAAAACCGTGTAGTTGTCACTTAAACTAACCACTGTGCCGTCTGGTATCTCACAGAAAGTACATTAAACCCAGAATGTATTTTCAAGTAAACCAAAATGTTGCATTAAAATCTCATTAGCAGTACTGGTATAGGTTCTTAGTATGTGAGCCTTATAGTCGTTACGTAATCGTGCAACAAACAAGCAAGAATGTACACACACAATAACACTGTGACGTCTGTTTACTATAACAATGCAATCGTAATTCCTGTTTAAAAATGTTCCCTAGGTTCTAGACTGGATATTTAACTTCAAACATTGTTGCATGTTAACAGTTTCTTAAGTCTGACAAAGCATACTAGTAATGTGAAGTGAAAAGTTTTATGGCAAAGACAAAGTTAAAAGCAGATTATCTTTCAATAAACGGTTTTACATGTGAAATGTGGTGTAAACCTTTACTCTTCCTAGTACTGAGAGTTTGAACTTGAATGCAATTGTCATGCGGTAAACGTCGGCAAAGAATACTGGAATTTTTCTCAAGGTTAGCGTCTATGTTATTTTTCCCTGAGCCAGCGGCCGCACGCAGCTGCCTGCTGTGCGAGTCATTGTCTGTCTCTTTGTTGGCGCGCGTCGTTACTGGGATTAGGAGGCCTAACTTCCACAAATTCGCCTTGCCGAGAGGGCCCAGCTCTGTTAGAATCCCGCCAGTTCTGATGAAATTCACGTCTGTCGTTTTGTCGGTAGTTTACATAGTTTCTTGTTTGTCGGTCATGTGGTGGAGAATTTCTCCCTGAATCGTAACTCTGCGCCGAACTGTTGCGTCTGAAGTTATTCTGCCTCCCTTGATAATACTTGTTTTGGTTCCCATATTGTCTGTTTCTCTGATTGTCTCTGTGATATTCATTACTACGGAAATGTGATCTTTCTTTGTAACTATTATTACTCTGCAAACGGTTGTCATACGGGTGGTGTCTGTTTTGGTCACGATTTGCGTTGTAAGAATAGCCTTGTCGTGTCCAGTTATTGTTTCTGTCGTCACGGAATTGTGACGTATGTGACCTGTAGTGATTGTTTTCCTGTTTTCGCATCCGGCGACTGTCAGTGTCAATTTCTAATTCTTGTAAGAGTCCCTGAAATGCTTCAATGTCGTCTTTGCAACGTCCTGCCAAAATAATATGTCGTAAATGTTCAGGCAGTTTGATTAAGCAAATGCGGATGAGTTCTGAGGGGCTGTATGGGTTTGAAAGATACTGATTCTTGTGCAACATGTCTTCAAAATATTCGACAAGACTGGAAAATTCAGATTGTTCAAAGTGTTTCATCATCATGATGCTATGTTTTACACGATCTTGTGTGGCTTGAGACCAATATGCTGAGAGGAAGGCATGGTAAAACTCTCCTTCACTGTGGCAATCGTGAATTACCGATCGCATTCTTACAGCTGGTTCATTCTCCAAGTAGCCACACATAAATTCTAATCTGTGTTCCAACGACCAGTTGGGAGGAAAACAATGAGAGAATTGATGGAGCCATGCTTGTGGATGAATGTCGTTGCCAGAATTCTTAAATGTTTTGAATTTACGGGTCGTAATGAACAGCTTATAGTCAAAATCATCATGTCGGCGAGTCGCATATCGGTCATTGTTAGGTCGTGTCGGCCGTTCCATCTCAAAATTCGGTGCACATTGCCAGTTTCTTTCATAACTTCCGAAATGCCCTGTGTTATTATTTTGTGGTTGTTCCGTATTTCTAAGTCCCTCTTTCCGTATTGGGGCGCGAGTATCCTCTGAAATACGTAATTCTTGTATTACCTGTGTCAGCTGATCTTGTACTTCCCGGATTTCTCTTTGGTGTTGTGTATTAATCTGATTCTGATTTTGTTTGAATTTTCTTATTTGTTCATACTCTTCTGTGTCAGTGAAGGCTACGGGTCTTGTGTCATTCAGATCATCATCTACCTTTGTAGATAAGTTAGTGACCTGATCCGAAAGTTCGGCTACTTTCTCCGATAGTGTACTTATTTCTTCAGTGTGTTTTTCTGAACCAAGTTTCAGAGTATCTACTGTGTCCTTAAAGTTTTCCTGAGTTTTTGCAAGTTGCGTAACCGAATCGGTAGATGCAACTGAGTCAAATTTAGCTTGCAAGGTCTCATGATTTTCATGAACAATAATTTGCAGTTCTTTTATGGCTGCTTCGTGATTCTGTAATGCATTTTCATGCCGCGAAAAAATAGGTTGAAAATGCTCACAAATTTGTGTTTTTACGTCATTACAGACTTTTTGACATTTCGATTCGATTTTATGTAACTCAGTAGTTAAATCTTCACGTGTTTGTTCAAGTGTTTGTTCCAATGAGTCTAACTTTTTAAGATTTTGTTCCACTGTGTCTAACTTTTTGAGATTTTGTTCCACTGTGTCTAACTTTTTGAGATTTTGTTCCACTGTGTCTAACTGTTGCTGTGTTTGTCCCTGGTGTTGTTCCATTGTGTCTAACTTTTCAAGCTTTTGCTGTGTTTGTCTCTGATTTTGTTCCATTTGTTGCATTAATTGCAACAATAATGTATTAGTGTCTGGAATCTGTTTCTCTACGCTTTTCGGCAGTGCATTTGCACCGACAACATTCACATTTTGACAAGCAGAAAATGTGTCTTGACTTATTTGAGAAAACGGTGATGACCCAAAACCTGAATCTACAGTATTTGCGAAATTGTGTCCTGTCATTTCGGATTCCTGAGGCGAGCTGTTGCCGACCGATCGATCGATAATGCGTCCCTCTTCACTAATTGTTTCACTGTCCACGCCATTGTTTGCCGCCCGCTCCATTTCCCTATTCACAATTACCAAATTACTACTTTGAACATCAGTTAATTCATTACTCGGTGGCGCTAACACACTGCTTTCATTTTCACTGTCATTTCTCAGTTTACTTTGGAGCCTAGTATTACGTTTTTCACACGCCATAATTGTCACAATATTTCACACGACAACGCAGAAAAGCACAATTTGAAGATCAAAAATAAGAGAACACATTAACATAGCACTGAAAATAATATCTAGTTAATTGCAGCTGCGAAATACTTGTTGCAAATCTACATGCATGCCACAACTGTTTTACTGTACAACAATGAAAAACTACAACTACAAAGGAAATTCTCTCTACAATTACGCGCTAGCAATAAACAAAAGCTACACTAAATACACAAACTACAAGAAAAATCAGAAGATTCCAGTGAGGTATCCTAGGCTAAGGGTCGACATATGAAACGTCCCCTATGAACAGTTTATACATGACTGTGCTTAACCTGACACACAATATTTTTAGCGCAACGCAATCTGACTTTCAAAACTCCCTACTAAAGAATGGCCCTGACAAACATTAAACTATACCTTTCACAAATCACTTACCTCACAAAAATCTTCGCTGCTCAAGCTACTGCAATACAGCGAGCGCCACTACTGCCAGCTAAATAAAAGATTCAAACTACTGAAGGCACTAACTACTGATAGGGGTAGTTAGCAAATGAAAGATATTAATAGAGAGCAAACAATGTATTTACCTTAATATCATCACAAATCATAATATATATATATCAGTTCATGACAAACTGCAAACCTCCGCCATCTCTCTCCCCACATCCACCAGTGCTGGCGGCTCACCTCCAACTGCGCAACGCTACGCGCTGTTCACAGCCAGCTGCCTAACACTACAATGGCGAGTATTACAACAATGCAAAGCAGACACAGACTGCCCACAGCACAGCCAGTGATTGTCATACAGAGGTGGCGTTACCAATAAAAAACCTAAACAGCCTACTTACATAGAGAAAACATAAACAGCCTACTTACATCGTGTTGAAGCTGCATGGGCAGCTGTACCTGTACACGCCATCGAAGTTCTGTTTGACTCAATGCCCAGCCGTATCAAGGCCGTTATTACGAATTCTCAGGATCTATGCACCCAAAGTGCGTGAAAATGTAATCACATGTCAGTTCCAGTATAATATATTTGTCCAATGAATACCCGTTTATCATGTGCATTTCTTCTTTGCAGCAATTTTAATGGCCAGTAGTGTAAAAAGAGACAGTCTGTTCAAACAGACAATGCACAGTTATAAGGGGAAGCTGCGACACATGCGTGCTGCCAATGTGGTCGCATCCGTTGACGAGGCAGCCGGCAGCCGCGGACGTTTTTAAGCTGGCGCCGCGCCCGCTGGACGGCCCAGCGCAGGCTTATGAGTCTGTCTGCATGCCGGCGCCGCCTGCGTTAATCACAGCCTGCCGCTGCCCCGCCATTACGCGCCATCGTGGAATTACTCCGGCCGGTGTACCGGTAAATTATTTCTCACACAGCCCGCGGCAGATAGTTTTACCCGGAACTGGCTAAACGGCGCTTTGTCTGCAACCGTAGACACCGCGTCTCGAGCGAACGCTAGGCACGTCGGCTGTTTGTTAGTCTCGCAACTGCATAATAAAATCGTAATTTTAGTACCTTTCTGTCCTAAGCCCGCTTTGCGCACTGCACGATGACGTCGATACTCATTATCGAGCTCTGATCTCTTTCTTCGGAGTGTTGCTTATTTGAACCTGTCGACTTAGACGTTATCTACGACAACGAATGATACCATGCCACCTGTCAGCGACTCTTGTGAACTCTATTCTGTGTGTTTTCGTATATTAAATTTTTATTTGAATGCATGGTGTCTGTTCCTTCGAAAGAACATGGTGTGTAAATTGAATGGGGATCACTCTGTCAGCTGCAGCGAGACATTAAGCGGAATCAGCGTGACGAGCGAAAATGTGTATCGGACCGGGATTCGAAATCGGGATCTCCTGCTTACTAGGCAGGTGCGCTAACAACTACGCCATCCGGGACACAGCGTTATCACAACTGCACGGACTATCTCGGTACGCCTCACGGCCGATCCACACTCCATCAAGCGCCGCCTATCGGCAATCCCTGTCCAAATAGTTCAGATGGCTCTGAGCACTATGGGACTTAACTTCTGAGATCATCAGTCCCCTAGAACTTAGAACTACTTAAACCTAACTAACCTAAGGACATCACACACATCCATGCCTGAGGCAGGATTCGAACCTGCGACCGTAGTGGTCTCGCGCTTCCAGACTGATGCGCCAAGAACCGCTCGGTCACACGGGCAGGTTAATCCCTGTCCTTTATACTCCTGTTAGCACTTAGAGATTCCCACAGGATGTCGGTCGTATTTGTGCATTCGCACTGAAGAAATTGGATCCAGTGCCCAGCCAGGCTTATCAATTATTTGAATGCATGGTGTCTGAGTCCCGGATGGCGCAGTGTTTACCGCACCTACGTACTAAGCAGGAGATCCTGGATTCGAATCCCGGTCCGGTACACATTTTCGCTCATCGCCGCTGATTCCGCTTAATGTCCCGCTGTAGCTGATAGCAGTGATCCCCTTTCAATTTTCACATAATATTAAAATTTCGTTTGCCGATGTGGCCGATCGGTTCTAGGCGCTTCAGTCCGGAACCGCGCTGCTGCTGCGGTCGCAGATTCGAATCCTGCCTCGGGCATGGATGTGTGTGATGTCCTTAGGTTGGTTAGGTGTAAGTAGTTCTAAGTCTATGGGACTTATGACCTCAGATGTTAAGCCGTATAGTCCTTAGAGCCGTTTTTTTTCGTTTGCTGAATTAGTAACTGCGCCAAGTAGTTACCCAAAAAGGATATCAGAAAGCGTCCAAGACCACACTTATACCGGTCGTTGTACAACTGTCGTTAATGTACGAGTGGATATCTTTGTCGAATGGCTTGCTTCGCCGTCTCACAACATAACACCGTATGTTGTTGTTGTGGTCTTCAGTCCTGAGACTGGTTTGATGCAGCTCTCCATGCTACTCTATCCTGCGCAAGCTTCTTCATCTCCCAGTACCTACTGCAACCTACATCCTTCTGAATCTGCTTAGTCACCTCTTGGTCTCCCTCTACGATTTTTACCCTCCACGCTGCCCTCCAATGCTAAATTTGTGATCCCTTGATGCCTCAAAACATGTCCTACCAACCGATCCCTTCTTCTAGTCAAGTTGTGCCACAAACTTCTCTTCTCCCCAATCCTATTCAATACCTCCTCATTAGTTACGTGATCTACCCACCTTATCTTCATCATTCTTCTGTAGCACCACATTTCGAAAGCTTCTATTCTCTTCTTGTCCAAACTAGTTATCGTCCATGTTTCACTTCCATACATGGCTACACTCCATACAAATATTTTCAGAAACGACTTCCTGACACTTAAATCTATACTCGATGTTAACAAATTTCTCTTCTTCAGAAACGATTTCCTTGCCATTGCCAGTCTACATTTTATATCCTCTCTACTTCGACCATCATCAGTTATTTTACTCCCTAAAAAGCAAAATTCCTTTACTACTTTAAGTGTCTCATTTCCTAATTTAATTCCCTCAGCATCACCCGATTTAATTTGACTACATTCCATTATCCTTGTTTTGCTTTCGTTGATGTTCATCTTATATCCTCCTTTCAAGACAATGTCCATTCCATTCAACTGCTCTTCCAAGTCCTTTGCTGTCTCTAACAGAATTACAATGTCATCGGCGAACCTCAAAGTTTTTACTTCTTCTCCATGAATTTTAATACCTACTCCGAATTTTTCTTTTGTTTCCTTTACTGCTTGCTCAATATACAGATCGAATAACATCGGGGAGAGGCTACAACCCTGTCTCAATCCTTTCCCAACCACTGCTTCCCTTTCATGCCCCTCGACTCTTATAACTGCCATCTGGTTTCTGTACAAATTGTAAGTAGCCTTTCGCTCCCTGTATTTTACCCCTGCCACCTTCAGAATTTGAAAGAGAGTATTCCAGTTAACATTGTCAAAAGCTTTCTCTAAGTCTACAAATGCCAGAAACGTAGATTTGCCTTTTCTTAATCTTTCTTCTAAGATAAGTCGTAAGGTTAGTATTGCCTCACGTGTTCCAACATTTCTACGGAATCCAAACTGATCTTCCCCGAGGTCCGCTTCTACCAGTTTTCTCATTCGTCTGTAAAGAATTCGCGTTAGTATTTTGCAGCTGTGACTTATTAAACTGATAGTTCGGTAATTTTCACATCTGTCAACACCTGCTTTCTTTGGGATTGGAATTATTATATTCTTCTTGAAGTCTGAGGGTATTTCGCCTGTCTCATACATCTTGCTCACCAGATGGTAGAGTTTTGTCATGACTGGCTCTCCCAAGGCCATCAGTAGTTCTAATGGAATGTTGTCTATTCCCGGGGCCTTGTTTCGACTCAGGTCTTTCAGTGGTCTGTCAAATTCTTCACGCAGTATCTTATCTCCCATAACACCGTATACACAAAAAGTTTATGTGTGTACATCATTGTGGTCTGCATGTGAGGTATTGGTAAGGTTCTATGGGACCAAACTGCTGAGTTCATCGGTCCCTAGGTTTACGCACTACTTAATCTAACTTACGCTAAGGACAACACACAGATCCATGCCCGAGGGAGGACTCAAACCTCCGACCGAGGGGGGTGGGGGGGGGGGGGGGGGTGGAGCCGCGCGAACCGTGACAAGGCACAAGGCGCCTCAGACCGCACGACGGTTACACAGCGCGCGGCTGCATGTGCCAGTTGTGTGTTGTTGATGTGGTCTGATATTTTTCACTTTTCCTTTATTGTATGCATGTGTGTGGTTTCTATTACACATACAAATGAAAATGTATATGTATTTCTTGCCACTGACGGTGCTTTAAAAAACTGAAGTGTTGTGCAGGACGAAAATACACTTTTAGGTAAAACGGTGGGTTCTTTGATTTGCTCTGAGAGGAAACGGAGTGGATACTATAACACTGTAGTTCTCCTTATAATAACATAGATAAGAAGAATTACTTAACTCTGCACAATCCCTTTCTACAGGCATATCATGAATATTTACAGATATCTCTGACATTAACGTATCAGATCTGAATATTACCGTATCACTTGATACAGACAAAATACAAGTCTCCAACTCAGAGTACATTAAACAATAATTTTCTTGTAGAGTTATGCCTAATATATTGATCACGCAGGTGGCCTGCTAGAAGACGATGCTGTCGTCTTAGTCGATGATTGCGGATTGGGTTGCGTAGTCCTGCGCTCGACCGTAAGAGCAATTGCGGCGGTGTAGCGAAATGTTTGTGGGCGTGGCTACGCCGGTGCTCATTCGTCGATGCGGTTTGCAGCGGCTGCGTTTTCTTGTGGTTGCGTTGCATGGTACCAACCTTGCTTTCACACCTCGCTCTTCGGACGACACCAAATGAAGCAAAACGCTTGTGGCAAAAAGCTTTTATTCAGTTGCATACAGACAACCCCAGCCCAAAAACCGAGCGAGGTGGCGCAGTGGTTAGCACACTGGACTCGCATTCGGGAGGACGACGGTTCAATCTCATCTCCGGCCATCCTGATTTAGGTTTTCCGTGATTTCCCTAAAACCGTTTCAGGCAAATGCCGGGATGGTTCCTTTGAAAGGGCACGGCCGATTTCCTTCCCAATCCTTCCCTAACCCGAGCTTGCGCTCCGTCTCTAATGACCTCGGTGTCGACGGGACGATAAACACTAACCACCACCACCACCACCACCACCACCAGCCTAAAAATCATTAATACAGTACATGAGACTCACGTTGGTCTTGTGGTGGTGGAACATAATGAGCTTCTAGATTTTCAGCGGGTTGTGTTACGTTTGTACTCGAGTCACGTGCGTGACAGGTGAGTGCACGTGAAGTACCACACTGTTGTGAAAGAGTGTACTGTGACATAAGGAAGAGTGTGAAACTCTAGTGCCGGCAGGTAGCCTTTCTCTGGGTTGCCGAGTGAGGTGGCGCAGTGGTTGACACAATCGGAGACGGCGACGATTCAAATCCGCGTCCGACCTCCCAGGTTCAAATTTTCCGTCATTGCCCTATACTCCGGGAAAACTCCGGTAGAGTTCTTTTGAAAGGGTACAGCTGATTTCCTTCTCCGCGCTTGAAACAATCCAAACTTACGCTCCGTCTCTAATGACCTCGATTTCGATGGGAAAGTCTTATCATCACCCCTTCCTTTCTTCCTCTCGCTGGGCTGGATATGGAGGATGTGTGCCCTTGCGTTTCTAGGATATTGCACAGGCAGCTACAAGGTGCTTTTTGGTTCCAGAGTTTTCATAAATTTAATACAATTTCTATACTGGCCAATGTGTTTCCATCCCCTTGTATAGATGAACAGTACATTCGGGGCCGGATTTAGAAATGTGGATGCCCGTAATAATTTTTAAATAGGTTAAATATTTTTTTTCGAGTGTTTCAATAATTTGTTGCGAGGAAAAATAATAAAATGACATAATAAAATTAAATAGAAGAAACAAACAAAATTAAGACACGCAGTTAACGAATGTAACCTTGTGAGCTTTTTTTCGACGAAAAATCATTGATGAGTTCGCTGAAATCGAGCTCTCGGAGTAAATCAGTCTCACTGCTGAGAAGGATAACTTTGACAGGTGGTTTTGCCTCATCTCAATCTATTTTTTATAATTTTCATTTTTGAAAATGAGCTCTCTTCAGAGCAGTTCGGGACCATCAAAACAAATTACATTCTCCGTGTACTTTGAATGTTTGGGAATATAGCTCTGAAATTTTAATTGTCAAGAATTTGAAAGTAGAACCGCTCTTTAGATTAGCCTTTTTAATACTCCTTTCTGTATAAATGCATCAACGATTAACCAACTCATTACCAAGACTAGGTTGTAAATCGCCTCTGTAAACTTTTACTAATTCTTGTGCAGCAGCATACAAATTTGCAGCGTTCATATCTTCGTATGAATGCAACCTTTCAGTAAGAGAAACACGTATCTAATCGATCACTGTGATAAAACCTGACACCTTAAGCATCTCTTTTGGTTAAAGGATAGCGATAACTTATTGCGTTTTCATATTATCGAGTGGATTCTGGTGCGTGATTGTGCGCACTAGTCAGTATTTGATAATCCATTAGCTGCATCTTCGTGTCTATCAGACTTGTCATTTTTGAATTCAACAAATGATTTCAGTGATTCCAACATACGCATGACAGCTTTAAGAATCATCGGGTCCTGGAATACCTTATTTGTATCACTGAATCGTTCCAAAATGTCGTTAAAAAAAAAAAAGCAAATAGAGCAGTTTCGAAACCATTCCTCTTTTCCAAAGAATGCGTTGTTTCATTTACGTTGATGTCTTTTTGCTCCGTATCGGATAATATGCTGGTTAGAGCTTTGATTTGGGAACAACTGTTGACAATGGTCTCCGTAACTTCAGCTCGACAAAACTAGTGAGTATTGCGAAGATTTTTCAACATGTAAAACTGTTTTTTTTTTTTTTTTTTTTTTTTTTTTTTTTTTTTTTTTTTTTTTTCTGTGACAATTTTTCAGTTAGAATTCGGTATCGGTTTGTGCTTTCTGTGAAAAATGCATATAAATTCTGAACGAAATGGAAGAATTGAACAGTTGATGGGCATGAGTTAGTAGCAGCCTTTCCAACTAAATTTCATTGTCGCTTAAGGATTTTAGTAAAGAGTTTGCTGTGGCTGTACATGTACTGTACATGGCACAACCGGGCTAAAGGAACGGATCGGTTGATAGAACACATCCTGCTGTGTCGAGGAAATGCTATTTTGGTAATGTATGGAAGTGTGTGGGACACAAATTGCAGAGACAGACCAAGACTTCGCCAGATGTAGCTTTGCTGTAGTGATGCAGGTATGAAGAGCTTTGCATATTGTGGACTATAGTGGAGATCTGCTTCAAAACAGTCTCCAGACTAAAGACCACAACTATAAAAATGTATGAAGCAATTCGTATGCAGCGAATATGGTCTCATTCGAAGGTGTGTTCTGTGCCACTGAGGAGTGAAAAGCTTCCGCAGCAGTCTGCAGATCCGTGTTCTGGCGGGCGCTTTGTAGCGGAGCGTGAGGCCACGCCACCAGAAATATCGGCAAAGGTATTTCCTCTGCACGTGGCGAACGCAGCCTCTCTGACTCACGGCGTCCTCTCTATGTCTTCTTTCTACACCTGCGTATGCACTCCCATACCCCAGTTTTTCTTGCAGAAATTGTACCTAATATATAATCATTCATTGGGTTTTGTACACCTGCTCGTGCAACATTTCTGCGTAGAGCCTTAGTCGATGAGATGAACCAAACCTAGACTGATTACGGACACCAGATTATCGGTTGTGGAAGGGAAGGGGGGGGGGGGGGGAATTCATGCTAGTTTCGTAGCAAGCAGCGAAATAATTTTGAGATTTCACAACGAATGTCTCTGTGCACACCTGCTGTTAGTATATATCCATCGCATCTTCTACTTTTCACTGCACTGATACCAAATACAAATATCTGTCTGGTTGGGCATTCGGCGACTAATTTGCCTCTACGTGCCACACCTATGATCAGCAAAGACTCATCATATGCACATGCAATAACTGTGAAATTAGGCAACTGTGCAAAACAGTAGTAAAAAACAAAAAGATATCCTTAACCAGACACACATTTAGTTAGGTAATATTGAGCGACGTGTTTCGAGACATCAGATCTTCCGGATGTCCAGATAGACCTAATATGCGTGAAGATGTTGTATAAAATCAGTAACCTGGTCTTTGACTAACTAATGAAAAATAAGAAACAATCCTCCATTCTATAGAGGAATGCACAGTGCTGTGTAGCTTCTTAATAGACTGAAGCTGCTTGTTAGATAAGGACTCGAACCCAGACCATTGCCTCGTACAAAATATAGTACTACTTTCAGAGCTATTCAGACTCGTCTCACGACCTACCTAACCGCTTCAGACTGCAGCTAGCTCTTTCGTACTTTCCAAACATCATAAACTCACCCCTGCACCTCTTGTTAAACTTACTAAAATAGGGCCTTAATGAATTACTACACAGTAAAAATCCAAAAAATCCAAACTTTTGTTTTTTGTGGAACTCGTCATCTTTCTCTGGATTTTTAGGTGCGGGTCTACAGAAAAATAACAAGTGTACCCGCTTCCGTCTTGCATTGTGATAACTAAATAACACATCACGTTCGATATGAGACACTTGCATGTCCTCTAAGTCGCTAAACTTGATATTCATGACGATATCCGGTAAATGACTGGAAATGTAAACAAAGAGAAGAAGAACATTTCTCGAGCAACTAATGGAATTATTCCATAGCTAATTTATCGACATATATAGAGGTTGAGATTTTATGAAGACATACTTGTTAGCGTTTTCTATACAAGAAACAATGGATCGACAAAAGGTTTTGTAATTTTCTTTCTTGCGAATTAGGCTATGGAATAGGAAGTATGAAGTACGGCGTAGTAAATTCCAATACGAACTTAATGTTCAAGGGTTATGTCCCGGATGGCTTGTTGAAAGACCTTGGATTGGAAAAAAAGGTTAATCAAATCAAATTTATATTTTAGAAATGAGTTTTGAACACCCCTTTAATACAGAATGGCAGCGGAATTTCAAAATGGTGCATCTTCATATTTCATTTATTAACCAGACTCAGGCTACTATAGAAACAATGCAGCATTAATAGTAAGCACGAAGATAACATAATTATCAATCTGAAGATTGTTTGGAACCCCACAGGATTAGAGTGGTTCTGTTAGTGGTAGCCTACCATTGCCTTCCTCCGACACTGTCAAAGCCGGCCGGGGTGGCCGAGCGGTTCTACGCGCTACAGTCTGGAACCGCGCGACCGCTACGGTCGCAGGTTCGAATCCTGCCTCGGGCATGGATGTGTGTGATGTCCTTAGGTTAGTTAGGTTTAACTAGTTCTAAGTTCTAGGGGACTAATGACCTCAGCAGTTGAGTCCCATAGTGCTCAGAGCCATTTGAACCATTTTGAGCCTTAGGTTAGTTACGTTTAAGTAGTTCTAAGTTCTAGGGGACTGATGACCTCAGCAGTTGAGTCCCATAGTGCTCAGAGGCATTTGAACCATTTGAACAAACTTTAAGAGGACATACAGTTTACAGGGCATCCACACGATGACTGAATCTATTATTTCTTCACTTTCACAAAGCGTTGCCAGAGGTGAACGGCGCAATATATTTTAGAAAAATTTCTGATATCCAGAGAAGATCGAATACCGAACCCATAAAATTATAGCCTAAGAAGGCCAGAGGCAATGAGTATCATGCCTTCATGCATAGTGTTTAAGTAGACCTAAAATACACATCACTTGTCATCAACACTCATAAACCAAACGCATAGTCTACATTGCATTACTATGTGAAATGTTTTCGTTACGGCTCCGTTACACAAAATAATATAATGGAAACAGAGAGTAAATAATTTATTTAATACTCGTATGTTTACTAGAATCTATCGACGGCGAAAAGATTATCTGTCTATAACGTACAGATGCCATTAACGAAGCAAATGAACCTTATTATGAACTTCCTTCCCACCCATTCACACATACACAATACATTCGAATGAGGAGACATCTGTGATTCACATGTTCATATATTGAGACAGTGAGAGTAATAATTAGGGATAGCCGCGGACTTACATAGAAAGTAACAAATTTGTTCCGTGTGTATTGAGTAAGTCAGAATAAATTTCTGTTCACTTCAGCAGAAGGGTGCTTTGCTGTTGAGTACCGATGCGGCACACATTGTATGGTATGTATAACGCAAGACCTTAAAATGTATGACGAACTTAACTTTAGGAACGGCCGCGTACTTAAAGTTTGCGGTGATACAATCGATACAGAGTTTAAACAGTAGATGACTCGGTCGTTTGTTTGAGAGCTTTGCTGTTTAGTGTGCTCGTCATACGAAGTATACACTTTTCGTTTACGTAAGGCGCTAGGAGAAGATTTATAGGTTGCTGTTGAACTGCTTATCCCTATAGTATAAACGCTGATCCTTTTCGATCTCATTTACATTTCTTTTAATGCCTTTCTTGCGACGAAAAGTCTGAGGCGATTGAAAACGCATCTTTGGGGCACTCCCAGAGTAACTTCGCCGCATTTATATTGCGTTTGGACCGGGATTAGGATCGCTAGCCGTGTTGCTGGCCCATAAGACGACGGTTGAACAATCCTGCAATTTCCTTGATTACCACTAAAATTTCTCTCATTCACAGTATCAAGATTTTATTTGCCAATAAAGTCCATTGGTTAGTATAGATTGTAAACCGCACGGCGTAATCACAATTGAACATTAAAGGGACCCTTCTGCACTTACTTGAGATAATTAATTAAGGGCGATGTTTCATTTGGCCCAGGCCAACCAGTGGCGGGATGTATACACTCCTGGAAATGGAAAAAAGAACACATTGACACCGGTGTGTCAGACCCACCATACTTGCTCCGGACACTGCGAGAGGGCTGTACAAGCAATGATCACACGCACGGCACAGCGGACACACCAGGAACCGCGGTGTTGGCCGTCGAATGGCGCTAGCTGCGCAGCATTTGTGCACCGCCGCCGTCAGTGTCAGCCAGTTTCCCGTGGCATACGGAGCTCCATCGCAGTCTTTAACACTGGTAGCATGCCGCGACAGCGTGGACGTGAACCGTATGTGCAGTTGACGGACTTTGAGCGAGGGCGTATAGTGGGCATGCGGGAGGCCGGGTGGACGTACCGCCGAATTGCTCAACACGTGGGGCGTGAGGTCTCCACAGTACATCGATGTTGTCGCCAGTGGTCGGCGGAAGGTGCACGTGCCCGTCGACCTGGGACCGGACCGCAGCGACGCACGGATGCACGCCAAGACCGTAGGATCCTACGCAGTGCCGTAGGGGACCGCACCGCCACTTCCCAGCAAATTAGGGACACTGTTGCTCCTGGGGTACCGGCGAGGACCATTCGCAACCGTCTCCATGAAGCTGGGCTACGGTCCCGCACACCGTTAGGCCGTCTTCCGCTCACGCCCCAACATCGTGCAGCCCGCCTCCAGTGGTGTCGCGACAGGCGTAAATGGAGGGACGAATGGAGACGTGTCGTCTTCAGCGATGAGAGTCGCTTCTGCCTTGGTGCCAATGATGGTCGTATGCGTGTTTGGCGCCGTGCAGGTGAGCGCCACAATCAGGACTGCATACGACCGAGGCACACAGGGCCAACACCCGGCATCATGGTGTGGGGAGCGATCTCCTACACTGGCCGTACACCACTGGTGATCGTCGAGGGGACACTGAATAGTGCACGGTACATCCAAACCGTCATCGAACCCATCGTTCTACCATTCCTAGACGGGCAAGGGAACTTGCTGTTCCAACAGGACAATGCACGTCCGCATGTATCCCGTGCCACCCAACGTGGTCTAGAAGGTGTAAGTCAACTACCCTG
This sequence comes from Schistocerca americana, assembly GCF_021461395.2. Lineage (NCBI taxonomy): Eukaryota > Metazoa > Arthropoda > Insecta > Orthoptera > Acrididae > Schistocerca > Schistocerca americana. The sequence goes on from NC_060122.1 coordinate 279,604,520, forward strand.
GCCAGCAAGATCTCCGGATCTGTCCCCCATTGAGCATGTTTGGGACTGGATGAAGCGTCGTCTCACGCGGTCTGCACGTCCAGCACGAACGCTGGTCCAACTGAGGCGCCAGGTGGAAATGGCATGGCAAGCCGTTCCACAGGACTACATCCAGCATCTCTACGATCGTCTCCATGGGAGAATAGCAGCCTGCATTGCTGCGAAAGGTGGATGTACACTGTACTAGTGCCGACATTGTGCATGCTCTGTTGCCTGTGTCTATGTGCCTGTGGTTCTGTCAGTGTGATCATGTGATGTATCTGACCCCAGGAATGTGTCAATAAAGTTTCCACTTCCTGGGACAATGAATTCACGGTGTTCTTATTTCAATTTCCAGGAGTGTATGATGAAATAAGTGGCTCTGAGCACTATGCGAGTTAACTTCTGAGGTCATCAGTCGCCTAGAACTTAGAACTAATTAAACCTAACTAACCTAAGGACATCACACACATCCATGCCCGAGGCAGGATTCGAACCTACGACCGTAGCGGTCGCTCTGCTCCAGACTGTAGCGCCTAGAACCGCACGGCCGGAAGGTGTGGCCGTGCGGTTCTAGGCGCTTCAGTCTGGAACCGCGTGCCCGCTACGGTCGCAGGTTCGAATCCCGCCTTGGGCATGGATGTGTGTGATGTCCTTAGGTTAGTTAGGTTTAAGTAGTTCTAAGTTCTAGGGGACTGATGACCACAGATGTTAAGTCCCATAGTGCTCAGAGCCATTTGAATCATTTTTTAGAACCGCACGGCCGATGAAATAAGTGTACTGTATATGCAGTAAATGGTACTGTTGAGTCTTTTCTTCAGCTGATAGACTAGCTGGTGTCTAACGTCCAATCTCTCACACTTGCGTATGACACATGATGCTAGTACTAACTCACAAACTGAAAAAAAGTTATTATCGTGATGAAGTTCTTTGCAACGCACTATTTCATTGCAGAAATCTTCTGACCTGAAATTCATGATTTAAAATATGTGTAAATCTCATGATTTTCCATCTTCCTTAATACACCGCCAATCTCCATAGATTTTCTCGGATCTCCCAACGACTCCGCAGACGCCAAAATTATCCTTCATCATCATAACTTAATCTGATGTGTACCTCGAGTTCACTTCGAGGATGGAATATTTGTTCTATACTTCTAAAAATGCAGCACGCAACGCCTGGTCTAACGGTTAGCGTCTCTGTGTATAGATCGCAAGATCACAGGTTCGCTTCCCTTCTAGGCAGAGATTTTCTTTGCGTGGGGACAGGACGTCTTTATTCTCCTAACCATCGCACCTCATCACCATCGAATTGGAAGCTGCCAAACTGTCGTCAAATAGAAAGACTTGCACCAGGGCCTTCACCACTTTTACAGCCTCGAAAGAGTGCCACGGCACACCAAAAATTATGTTTCTAGTGCCTATTATGTCGATGAGATGTTAAGCTCGGGCCTGATGGAGTTTTCCACATGAGATATTTTCAAGCTTCCCGAGGCGCGTCCGAAGTCCAAAACACTAAATGGAAATCTTATTGGAGGTTATTACTGACGTATCTGTATTACTAAACAGCTATCGCGGTTCATCATGGTGCCGAGTCCCAATTCATGTTGCCTACCTAACGGCTTTCAGAGGCTACGAAACTTTGAGTTTTCGTATTTCAAATGCATACTGACCGAATTTAAAACTTTAAAATGCCATAACAATCTAGTGATTAAGAGGTATAATGTTTTGTTAAAAATTTAACAGAATAAACACGTATTACAGTTAGAAACTGTGTACATGTCTCGAGGGAGGGGAAGTCACGGAGCACAACTTACCCAGACTGTATTCACCTACATCAACATCTACATACATACTCCGCAAGCCACCGTATGGTGAGTGGCGGAGGGTACACTATACCACAACTAGTCGTTTCGTTCCGTGTTCCACTCGCAAACAGAGCGAGGGAGAAACGAATGTCTACGTGCCTCAGTATGATGGCTCTGAGCACTATGGGACTCAACTGCTGAGGTCATAAGTCCCCTAGAACTCAGAACTAGTTAAACCTAACTAACCTAAGGACATCACAAACATCCATGCCCGAGGCAGGATTCCAACCTGCGACCGTAGCGGTCTTGCGGTTCCAGACTGCAGCGCCTTTAACCGCACGGCCACTTCGGCCGGCGCCTCAGTATGAGCCCCAACTTCTCGTATCTTATCTTCGTGGTCCCTATGCGAAATGTATGTTGGCGGCAGTAGGACCGTTCTGCAGTGAGCTTCAAATGCCGGTTCTCTGAACTTTCTCGTTAGTGTTCTTCGAAATCTTCCCTGCAGGGATTCCCAATCCCGAAGCATATTCAAACACTTTCATGCTGATCGAACCTAGCGGTAACAAATCTAGCAGCTCGCCTCTGAATTGCTTCGATGTCTTTGTTTAATCCGACCAGGTGTGTATCTTAAATACTCGAGCAGTATTCAAGAACAGGTCGACAGGTCGTACTGGCGTCCTATATGCAGTCTCCTTTACAGGTGAACCACACTGTCCTAGCATTCTCCCAATTAACCGAAGTCGACCATTCGCCTTACCATAATCCTCACATACTCGCTCCATTTCATACCGCTTCGCAACGTTACGCCCAGATTCCCAGATATATACCGTGTCGAATGCTTTTCGAAATATGTATATATGGAATCTGCCTGTTGCCCTTCATCCATAGCTCCCAGTATTTGAGAATAACGGAACTTATTGATTTCCAACAAATTTTACACATATTTCAAATCTTTACGAAACTTTTTGTCGGTGACATGATGAAATCAGAGAAGTTTATAGCTTACTATGTTTTCGCTGTTCATGGAGTAAAGCTTTCACTATCAGACATAACGTTTTAATTTATTATTTCTTTACTTCTAACTATATTCGCAACACATTTTACAGACAGTATCGACATATACCACATTATGTCCTTGTAATATGATATCATTCCACGACACAGAGCTCATGAGATATGTCGTCCTAAACCTTGAGACTGGTGAAAGTAACTTCCACTTAAAGTGAAGCGTAAAATACCCGGTTTATAGTCATCCAGTGTTTAGAGACTTTTAGGGAACTTTAAACAGAATTTCAAACTTTTTCCAACATTTTTCTCGCTTTTAATGCTTTGAAATATGTAACATATCAAATCATTTGTAAACAGATGTAGGAGCTGTTTTATACGTGAGAGTTCGGTTCTTTAAAGAATCGGGGTTTGGGGGTCCACTGATAAGTTTCGTATTCTGAAATTTCCTTGCGTACAAAAAATTTGATCACGACATTCGGTACGGACTGTGTATCTGGACCGAGTATCAACAAGGACCATATAGCATGTACGGTGGCAGTACAAGTAAAGAACATAATTTGTAATATTAGAAGGCAAGATCGCTTGATGTTAAAGAATTTATTTCGTGATCAGTTTCGACAGTAACGAGCTGTCATACTCAGGCCCCAGACCTCTCAGAAATATAATTGCACGTCAGTGTCGTCGACATATTGAGAACATACTCCATGTATAACAATACGGCTTCACACTGATTTGAAACACGTGTAAAACTTGCTAAATAAATCTTATAATTAAATTTTCACTCAGACATTCAAGTCTCACCTTTATCTACTATAATGGTGGAAGCTGAAGAAATGAATTAAAATTTGTGCCAAGGCCGGGACTCGAATCCGTAAGGGGAAAATAAGCTGGAGATGTGAATTAGAGTTTTTGTTGGGGAGAGCAATCGACTTCGGTAGTTCGTGCAGCTATATTGACCATAGTGCTGCGGTGGTGTCATGGTCAGCATATCTGCCTCGTAAGCAAAACGACGCTTCGAGTCCGAGCCGTAGCACAAACTTTCTCCAGCTTCCAACATTATTGGTTCAAATGGGTCTGAGCAGTATGGGACTTAACATCTGAGGTCATCAGTCGCCTAGAACTTAGAACTACTTAAACCTAACTAACCTGATGACATCACACACATCCATGCCCGAGGCACGATTCGAAACTACGACCATAGCGCTTGCGCGGTTCCAGACTGAAGCGACTAGAACCGCTCAGACACACCGGATGCCGGCCGCGGTGGTCTAGCGGTTCTAGGCGCTCAGTCCGGAACCGCGGGACTGCTACGGTCGCAGGTTCGAATCCTGCCTCGGGCATGGATGTGTGTGCTGTCCTTAGGTTAGTTAGGTTTAATTAGTTCTAAGTTCTAGGCGACTGATGCTCTCAGAAGTTAAGTCGCATAGTGCTCAGAGCCATTTGAACCATTTGAACACACCGGATGGCTCCAACATTATTGTTAAATGAAATATGCGTAGCACCAATAAGGAGCACAGGAGCAAAAATACGTACATCAGTACTCTTACACTCCTTATTGATGCTATGGGTATTTTTTTAGCTTGTTCTGTCGTTAAAAATACAATAAAATGCGTGTTTTTCTCCCCAAAGGCGTTTCACATCATCAGCGGTCTGTAACTAAAGGTGTGGATGGAGAAACAATTCATTAACAAATAGTTTGTTTTCACTTATGATAATTTCTGCTTAATTTTTTGCCTACTTCAGAAAATACCATCTAATGGCATGTATTTGGTTTCTTTCTTCGTTAGAGACTGATACTTGTGGTCTAAATTTAGGCTGCTTTGCAGAACTATGCATTTTTTTACACAGCACAATTCTTCATACATCAGTTTTCGTTGTTTGTATATTTCTAAGTGTGTATTATGTTTTGTAGTGTTGCCGACATTGCCACTTGTTTCCCTTTGATATATGTGTTTTTTTCTCTTTCTCAGTAGTTCATTAAGCAAAAATACCCTCAGCAATTGTAAAGCAACTACGGACGATATGGCCACACAAATGAAGAATTCGAGTTTTTTATATTTGACAAACCAGCGTGGAGCTGAATTGTAGTAACTGGATCATGTTCTCAGAATGTCGACGTGACTGACGTGTAATTGTATATCTGGCAGATCTAAGAACCTGAGGATGAAATGAACTATTTCAACAAAAGATATTTTGGCTTTTAATATTATAAATTACAACATTAGATTGCCCTAACAACATGTGTAAATTATAAGAAAGTTTAGGGGAAAAGTTGGCATAATCTCATCTCATAGAGGGCGCCACATTGAGCACTACGGAATATCTTACCCTCTGAAGAGTCAGCCACAGTATTATTTTCTTCGAGGAATATCAGGCGTGTTCCAGATGTAGCAAGTTGCGATGAGACTGGTATAACAAAAGGAAGAAAAGAAAATGAACGAAAAAAAAATTCTAAAATATGCTGCGCTGAAAGGGGAGGTTATTTACATGGTGGGGCCCCGTAGCAATTCGGTTGGCAACGCGGCCATTGTGGCACGGGGAGCCGAGCAGCTGGCGAGTGAAAGTTTGCAGCGCTCCCGCCCTGAGGAAATTTGCATCATTTGCCGGCGCTGGCGCAGAGCCGTCCTCAGAGGCTTACTCGCTCCGGCAGGCCGCGCCTTCACGCTCAGCCGGCCGGCGATTCCTTCCGGCGCAGTTGGCGGCCACCGCCGCTTTCTCCGCCTCCCCCTTTGTGCTGATCTGTCAGCTCTGCTCTGCCAGGTGTTTTTCTGCGGGCCACTGCTCCCGCTCGCTGCTTGCTTTCCCTTTTTCTGAGTCTGAGTGGTCCAGATATCTCCGCGTGCGGTGCCAGGGCTTGCCGCGCCATTATTAACCCGTGCTCCTCAACCCTCTCCCTCATCTCCTCCCCCCTCCCCCACCCCCTCTCTCTCCTTCTCTCTCTCTCTCTCTCTCTCTCTCTCTCTCTCAAGGCGTAAATCGAAAGCAGGCACGAATCCAAGGCGGGAGAAATCATGAACCCCTTCCCCACCTCCAAAAAATAAGAGCACTGTACTAGTCACTGATTTAAACTAGTTACGATTGTACAGGGTGGTGCAAGAAAAGCCGGCGCCGCATATAAAATTCTCACCAATTACGCTCCAAGTATTAGCCAGCACGACAAACATTTAACAATTAGACGGTAAAGAAATAACAAATAAGCGAGGTACTGGCAGAAGTGAGGCTGTGAGGAGTGGGCGTGAGTCGTGCTTGGGTAGCTCAGATGGTAGAGCACTTGCCTGCGAAAGGCGTAGGTCCCGAGTTAGAGTCTCGGTCCGGCACACATTTTTAGTCTGCTAGGAAGTTTCAACAAATAAGCTCATACAAAGTTATGTATTTACTGAATTGATCTTGTCTTTTACTTAAAAATTACATTAGGTGAAAATGACACCACGCATTCATATAATTTATACGCCTCAGTGGGCTACGAATCCACAACCATCAGCGCAGATGCACGTTTACGTCCGACCTTCAGTGTGAATCTAAAATTAGCGGGCACAGAGGACATGGACCTCACAAAAGAATACGAAGTAAATACTCCAGAATTCGAATCGAGAATAGCTGCCAACATGAGCAACGTAGAAGTAAATATCCTCGGAGTAGTGAAGTAACTTAAATCACTTAATAAAAGCAAGTCTTCTGGTCCAGACTGTATACCGATTAGGTTCCTTTCGGAGTATGCTGATGCATTAGCTCCATACTTAACAATCATATACAACCGTTCGCTCGACGAAAGATCCATACCCAAAGACTGGAAAGTTGCACAGGTCACACCAATATTCAAGAAATGTAGTAGGAGTAATCTACTAAATTACAGGCCCATATCGTTAACGTCGATATGTAGCAGGATTTTAGAACATATATTGTGTTCGGACGTAATGAATTACCTCGAAGAAAACGGTCTATTGACACACAGTCAACGTGGGTTTAGAAAACATCGTTCCTGTGAAACACAACTAACTCTTTATTCACATGAAGTGTTGAGTGCTATTGACAAGGGATTTCAGATCGATTCCGTATTTCTGGATTTCCGGAAGGCTTTTGACACTATACCACACAAGCGGCTCGTAGTGAAATTGCATACTTATGGAATATCGTCTCAGTTATGTGACTGGATTTGTGATTTCCTGTCAGAGAGGTCACAGTTCATAGTAATTGACGGAAAGTCATCGAGTAAAACAGAACTGATTTCTGGCATTCCCCAAGGTAGTGTTATAGGCCCTTTGCTGTTCCTTACGATATTAACGATTTTGAAGGCAATCTGAGCAGCCGTCTTCGGTTATATGCAGATGACGCTGTCCTTTATCGACTAATAAAGGCATCAGAAGACCAAAACAAACTGCAAAACGATTTAGAAAAGATATCTGAATGGTGCGAAAAGTGGCAGTTGACCCTAAATAACGAAAAGTGTGAGGTCATCCACATGACTGCTAAAAGGAACTCGTTAAACTTCGGTTACACGATAAATCAGTCAAATCTAATAGCCGTAATTTCAACTAAATACCTAGGTATTACAATTACGAACAACTTACATTGGAAGGAACACATAGAAAATATTGTGGGGAATGCCCACCAAAGACTGCGTTTTATTGGCAGGACACTTAGAAAATGTAACACATCTACTAAGGAGACTGCCTACACTACGCTTGTCCGTCCTCTTTTAGAATACTGCTGCGGGGTGTGGGATCCTTACCAGATAGGATTGACGGAGTACATCGAAAACGTTCAAAGAAAGGCAGCACGCTTTGTATTATCGTGAAATATGTGAGAGAGTGTCACAGAAATGATACAGGATTTGGGCTGAACATCATTAAAAGAAAGGTGTTTTTCGTTGCGACGGAATATTCTCACGATATTCCAATCACCAACTTTCTCCTCCGAATGGGAAAATATTTTGTTGACACCGACCTACATAGGGAGGAACTATCACCACCATAAAATAAGGGAAATCAGAGCTCGTACGGAAAGATGTACGTGCTCATTCTTTCCGCACGCTATACGAGATTGAAATAATAGAGAATTCTGAAGGTAGTTCGATGAACCCTCTGCCAAGCACTTAAATGTGATTCGCAGAGTATCCATGTAGATGTAGATGTACATGGACTGCAGATAAGTGGAGGCGATAGGTGGGCGTGTGAGTCCGCCAAGGAGCGTGCCGACATAGCCTGCGCTGTTGCGATTAACACTGCGTCTGGTTCGCGCTGTGGTTAACGAAACTGCACAAGACACAGGAGATCCCGGGTTCGAGTCCCTGTCCAGCACACATTTTAACTCGTTGCCGCTGATTCCGCATTAAGTCCTGATGCAGCTCATATTACTAGTTTCTTCCCTTCCCTTTCTCCGTCCTCCACCTTCTATTTACATAATATGTGTATAGTATCGGGGGCCATGTAGTGTCTGTTCTTTCGGACATGTGCGTAAGAACAGACATCGTGGACTAATAAAAATGACACCCCTCGGTGGGCTGTGGATCAAAACATCACTGCAGATGCACATTGACAATCGACCTCCGGTGAGAATTTAAAATTAGCGAGCACTGAGGACATGAATGGGGACTGTGGACAAGTGGTGGCACTAGGTGGGAGTGTCAGTCAACGCACATGGTTAAAGCAACTACCCCGCGTTCGAGTCCCCATCGAGCACATATTTTCACTCTTTGCCGCTGATTCCGCAACTGTTGCCATCAGTTACTTCACTTTCCTTTCCTTTCTCCCTCTTCCAGCTTCCACACACATCAAAAAAAAATTGCATCACCCTAGTTCCCAGAACTCCTGGAAACAGACGTTCAGAGATGTCGCTAAACCCGCCCAAAGATGTAAACAGCCATGCATGAGCAGCGCCTATTAGACGAAGGGGGTCCGACAGCCGATCAGTTCCAGTCATTCCACGAGGAAGGGGGTACACGGCTCGTGTTGTCTGTAGTTCAACCATGCCTAGACGGTCAATACCGCGCTTCGGTCTCGTCTGCATTGTTTGTGCCAGGAAGGGTCCTCAACGAGGGAAGTGTCCAGGTGTCTGGGAGTGAACCAAAGCGATGTTGTTCGGACAGAGAGACAGGAACTGTCGATGACATGCCTCGCTCAGGCCGCCCAAGGGATGCTACTGCAGTGGATGACCGCTACCTACGGATTATGGCTCGGAGGAACCCTGACAGCAACACCACCGTGTTGAATAATGCTTTTTGTGCAGCCACAGGACGTCCTGTTACGACTCAAACTGTGCGCAATAGGCTGCAGGATGCGCAAATTCACTCCCGACGTCCATGGTGAGGTCCATCTTTGCAACCACGATATCATGCAGCGCGGTGCAGATGGGCCCAACAACATGCCGAATGAACTACTCAGGACTGGCATCACGTTCTCTTCACCGGTGAGTGTCGCATATGCCTTCAACCAAACAATCGTTGGAGACGTGTTTGGAGGCAACCCGGTCAGGCTGAACGCCTTAGACACACTGCACAGCGAGTGCAGCAAGATGGAGGTTCCCTGATGTTTTCGGATGGCATGGCCGACGTACGCCGCTGGTGGTCATGGAAGGCGCCGTAACGGCTGTTCGATACGTAAATGCCATCCTCCGACCGACAGTGCAATAGTATCGGTAGCATATTGGCGAGGCATTCGTCTTCATGGACGACAATTCGCGCCCCCATCGTGCACATCTTGTTAATGACTTCCTTCAGGATAACGACATCACTCGACTAGAGTGGCCAGCATGTTCTCCAGACATGAACCCTATCGAACATGCCTGGGATAGATTGAAAAGGGCTGTTTATGGACGACGTGACCCACCAACCTCACTGAGGGATCTACGCCGAATCGCCGTTGAGGAGCGGGACAATCTGGACCAACAGTGTCTTGTTGAGCTTGTGGATAGTGTACATGCACCAACGAAAGAGGACATGCTACTGAATATTAGAGGTACTGGTGTGTACAGAAATCTGGACCACCATCTCTGAAGGTCTTGCTGCATGGTGGTGCAACATGAATGTGTGGTTTACACGATGAATAAAAAGGGCGGAAATGATGTTTATGTTGATCTCTATTCCAAATTTCTGTACAGGTTCCGGAAATCTGGAACCGAGGTGATGCAAAACTTTTTTTGAAGTGTGTATTTACGTAAAACTGTCCTTCAAATCTTCTATGGTTTTGGGTTATTTGCGTACACGTTTCCCTTTAGATTGCCGCACAGATAAAAAATCACAAGTGGTTAAGTCTGGCAAATTCGATGCCTACAGTCCTTCACTGGCAGTCCTTTCTCAACATACACTCTCTTGACTCGCGTTAAGTGTGACAGGTCACCTCATCCTGTTCAAAGACAGCATGCGTACGTTCATTGGGATGAATTATGCGTAAAAGTCCTCAAAGATTCGAATATACACAGCAGTGTTTACTGTTGTTTAAAAAATTATGGTACCTTACAATCGGAATCGGACGTTCAAAGGCGCTATGATACCCTTTGAGATGCGCACGAAAAGTTGGGTTTTAAGATGAAATCAATTCGACCACAGCATAATAACCCGGAGCATTTTTATTAATTGTGACATTTTACATACATTGTTTTGACCGCCATTTTGTTTCTCCTGCGCAGTATGGGTGACTGTGATCGTCGCATATATTTAAATTGTAATGTGAACTAGGCCACAGTTCTGGCAGTGACAGTATGACTGTGCCAGAACTGTGACCTACTTTACATCACATTTTAAACATAAGTGACGATGCTACGCTGATTTTGTGTATATTTTCTGACGAAGCCACTATGGCTTTATGAGTTTAGGACAAATTGCAAAACGGCTATGCCTCGTCATATTTGAAGTGCATGTTTTCATATCCACAAAAGTAATAATTTTTTATCGTGGCATGTAATTGGATCACTAGTTGTATTCCATTTCCCATTCTTTGCTGCTGATTCGAAGATGGTCATTGCTGACTGAAACCGGTAATCTAAAGACCAAAAGTTTTGGTCAGCGGCGGAAGTAAAAGAAATTCATTCTTCACTTCCTGGATCACTATTTTAATCTGCGACCACGTCGCAATTTGTGATTGTGATGTCGTATTTTAAGTGTTATTTCCAAGTTTATGAGCAGTGATTAATAAGTTTCGAGGAGCCGTGTCAATGGAGATCACTGAACACACCAAAAGAAGAGAGCCATTTCCTCCTGAAAAATGAGTGATTATTTCATAATTTTTGTGTGAACAGCAGACCAACAATCGAAAATATTGCCTCATATTCGGTTAACCTTCCCTTTCTCCGCAGCATACGGCAAGACTGAAAAAACGATTATATACTTTTGCTAAATGTTACTGTCACTGTGGTCTGAAAATGAAACGTATTGCTTCACTACAAAAGTGAAGAGAGTGAACAAATTTTGTGCCTGATAGCGGTCTCCGAAAAACCTTTCTGAATTACTAGTTGTGGTTAACACAGGGTATTTTTCAATCGTTGCATGAGTGGCTGCCCACGTGGATGGGCTCGGTCCCTGGCCGCTAACATTATTCCAGTCAGGTAGAGGTGGCACAGATTCACAGTACAGGCTGACCGTACCTGCTGCCAACAACAAATCCGAGACCGTTCGTAAGTCCACAGAAAGTGAAGTAAGTCAACACAGAAAGGGAAAGACTCTGCACTAATAAAAAGATAACAGGTTGTGTTCCCGAACATGGGTGGAAGCGATTGAAAGAAACAGCAACCCGTTCATTTACATGATCCTCAATGTAAATATTTTTCATTTGTTCTGTCCAAACCGTCATTCCCAGTGCGATTTTAGGTGCATCCCATTCCCAGAGCGATTTTATCTGCAGACATAATAGGAGCATTATTTCATCAGCTATTTATTCACGCAAATTTACAACGATCTTCGTTAAATTCATTGTTCGATTTTCACTTTAATTTTCGTTATTCATAATCAAGCTCAGTCGCTGTGGTGATACTTGGTGAATTTCAGGTATACAAAATCCATTTTCTCCTTAGGGAACTGGAAAATCGACAGAGAAAAAGAAATTCTAAATCTCTTCCAACGCTTGCCAGGACCATTAGTGCCGCTACGTCGTGACGAAGGTGACCATCTTTCCATTCGCCTCTTGCCCCGCACTCAGCGAGCGCGTGCTCGTATAAAACCGTGAGAGGAAGCTGCCGACTGCATGCTTCCGCACCGCTTGCAAAATAGAGTGATGAGGAACGAACCCCGCTTACGCGCGTTCACTCTCAGCTTCAGTGCTCTAGCGCGCAAACAAAAGTTTAAAAAAAAATGGCTCTGAGCACTATGCGGCTTAACTTCCGAGGTCATCAGTCGTCTAGAAATTAGAACTAATTAAACCTAACTAACCTAAGGACATCACACACATCCATGCCCGAGGCATGATTCGAACCTGCGACCGTAACGGTCGCTCGGTTCCAGACTGCAGCGCCTAGAACCGCACGGCCACTCCGGCCGGCAAAAGTTAAAAAAGAAATGAAAGCTATGGTTCTGACAATTTGTACACCCAAAGCAGATGTTGATATTGGAATACAGCCTTTTTAGCTCAGCTTGACACATGTGCTTATCGAGTACTAGCAAATTTTTCTTTCCGTCCTGAGAGATCGCGTTGCACTGCTTCGGGGGAGGGAGGGGGGGGGGGGGGGCAGCTATCCTCCTCGTGACGCTGCATCGGTCCCAGTGTTGTGCTCTGCGTGAACACAGCTGCTCACTGGAGGGGAAAAAGGACTGAGTTTTCTTTCGACGGTCAGATTCTTGCTATTAGCTTTAGCCCGGCTGCCTGTTGACACCGGACCGGCCGCGGGTTGCCTTTTTCCGTACAGCACACGCGCACAGAGAGACAATCGTAAAAAAAACATGAAGGTAATGTGTCTGGCCATTGGTACACCGAATACAGACGATGGCATGGATACAACCTTTCTGCTCGGTTTCATACATGTACATATAGGATGCGTGCCGAATTATTTTCCTCCGTCCTCAGAGACCGTGCTACACCGCTTCGGTGGGCTGCTGTTCTCGTGACGCTGTAACAACACACGTCTGTGTGGGGACAAGCCGCCGGCACCACTCGCTCTTCTCTTTTTAATCGCGATTTGTGTAGCGCGCAGTTGATTGCTTTGCTGGCGTGTTTTCCGGAGGCGTGCGCTGCGGGGCAGCCTAACCGGCAGGCGGCGGCGCCAGGCCGTCTGCTCGCCTCCCAGCCGGCGGTCGATACGGCCGCGGCGGGCGGGGGTGGCGGGGGTGGAGGCGTGTGGAGGCCGCGGGTAGGGGGTGAGTGAGTGGACCCCGGCCGGAGTGGAGCGGAGCGAGTGGACGAGTATAATTGTGGCGGCGCGCAGCTGGTGGCTGCTCTATCACCCCGGCACAATTACGCGCCCCCACCGGGGTAGGTGGCGCTGCCAGTAATGGCCCACGCCCCGTCAGGGGTTCTGCCGGAGGGTCGCCTCGCCCAGACGTATAAACTCTCGGCGTACTTCTTCTTTTTCTTCCTCCTTTTTGTCTTTGGACAACATTAGCGCTGAAATCGTCGCGTCAGCAGCAGTTAATTGGAGATTTAACACGGAAGTGTCAGCTCGCAGAGAGATGGACCGAGGCGCTAACCTGATGTAATCGTTCGCAGCTGACCGCAACTAGTCCTCCTCATCTTTCTCCTTTCGCAGTGTCATCTGTGGAATATCCCCCACCCTCCTCGCACTACACAGTGCGCTAACTCCCCCCCCCCCTCCCCCTCGCCCCTAGTGGCGCGTATTTAAAATCATAAACTTTTTCTCGTCATTCTGGTTTTACAGCTTACAATCGGAATCCACGCTCGATTGGTTACTTTCCTAAGCGAAGGTGTCACGCTCTTACAGAATTTCCGAAATCACAACTTTTCTGCCGTCTTCTACAATTAGGGTTCCGTTCCTCAAACGGTAAAAACGGAACCCTTATAGGATCAGTTTGTTATCTGCCAGTCTGTCTGTCCGACAGTTAAAAAACCTTTTTTTAAGGATTAATCAGGCTACCGAGTTGAAATTTATGTCACATATGAAGATCTACGGCTCCTTGAGAGTGTAAAAAGTTTAAGCTTCAGTGCGATCAAAAGATACAGCCACTTATGTCACATACTTTGACAGTCACTCGTCAACACCTATAGGCTACTTCCACCTAGCTCGGGGTTCTGACGAGTTAACACGCCAGTTGGACAGAATTCGGCACGATATCCCTCAGAGGATATCTAGCAACTCTCTAAACTAATTCCAAGTCGGATAACTGCTTGCATAAGGGCCAGAGATGAACCAAAACGTTATTGACTTGTTCAGTTCGTGAAGCTCTTTCTCTTCAACAAATCAACCAATTTTTCGGAGTGTAATTATTTGTCTGTCTATACATTTACGAGTACATCACATCTAGCGATTTACGCCCCATTCGGAAAACTATTTCATGGTTTGGTGGTTCTCGTGTCGTGGAGTGTAGAGGGCAGCAACAGACCAGTCCCGCGGCAAAGAGATCATTCGCATATTGCAGTTCGGGAGGATGACGGTTCAAACCCCATTCGGCCATCCTGATTTAGATTTTCCGTGCGATTCCTAAATCGCTTCAGTAGAATGTTGGAATGGTTCCTTTGAAAGGGCACGGCCGATTTCCTTCCCCATCCTTCCATAACCCAGTGGGATCTACGATCTCGCTGCTTGGTCCCTTCCCCCCAAACCAACAAACCGCAGATTGCACACCATGCATACAGGAAATGTACTACTCCGTGCGATGTTTTCTTCTCTCCTGTCTTTGTGTACCGTGATATCACAGCACATACAAATTTCCTCCCCGCTCAGTAGGTGGCGCTAAGGTGGCAACAGTTTACTGCTATTGCCGGGAAGGCGATGATATCAAGAGTGGAGTCCTCACCAGCGCCATATGAAATCAACAAGCTGGAGACCGGAGTGACAAAACGTGAGTCTGTCGGGAAGCAGCACTGCAGTCTTCTCAGCTGGGTGTCAGCTAGTGGCTGTCGACGCAGAGAGAGCGGCGCCTAACACAGGGAGAGTTCGAGTCCCGGTCTGGCACATGTTACCATTGAATTCATTTCAGTGCCCAGTTACGGCCGATGTCAGAATTTATTTCATTTCAACAGAAAGAACCAGTCGGTGGTGCTTTGCTCGTTCCCAGAAAGGTAGAGCTTCAAGTGCACGGACGTGGCTTAATTAGTTCAAAATGGCTCAAATGGCTCTGAGCACTATGGGACTTAACATCTGAGGTCATCAGTCCCCTAGACTTAGAACTACTTAAACCTAACGAACCTAAGGACATCACACACTTCCATGCCCGATGCAGGATTCGAACCTGCGATCGTAGCAGCAGCGCGGTTCCGGATTGAAGCGCCTAGAACCGCTCGGCCACAACGGCAGGCGCTTAATTAGTGCTGTGTGCCCTGTATTAGGTATTGTTCAAGGACCGTTACTAGCATTACGTAGTGCAGTTGGCAATCGTTTATACTTTTTATGGATTTCATGGCTCACCATGATGGATTAGTTTAGTTGTGTGCTTTTTGTATTTCGTAGCTGTGTGCCTGATTGCTCAGTGTCTACTACGGGCGACTGCAGACGCAATATCGTTAGCACGGTGATTTTGTCTACCTTGTTCAGTGTCATTGTTACTTTTTGTGGGAAGGACTTAGACAGAAGATTCGCGTTAGCACTGATAAAACATTGTTCCTGTAATCTGAAGTTTGGAGTTTGATGTTTCGATACTTTTCAGTATAGATGGAAGGAGGGTATTCCGTTAGCGTAATATTTTGACTTACACTGCGATGTATCTGATCATATCGTATTTATTATGTGTAATTATGTTTTAACTGTGCCTCTTAGATTAGAGTTTGTGTTGAGTTGTTTAGTATCCTCACACTGAGCGTTTTGAGAATTATTGAGTTAGAACGTCTTATGAGTGTGAGACTTGCAACATTCGTGCAGAAGGATTTAGTTCCACTGATAGTGAACTGCCGGCCGAAGTGGCCGTGCGGTTAAAGGCGCTGCAGTCTGGAACCGCAAGACCGCTACGGTCGCAGGTTCGAATCCTGCCTCGGGCATGGATGTTTGTGATGTCCTTAGGTTAGTTAGGTTTAACTAGTTCTAAGTTCTAGGGGACTAATGACCTCAGCAGTTGAGTCCCATAGTGCTCAGAGCCATTTGAACCATTTTGATAGTGAACTCTTGCTAATGCTGTTTCTTTCGCACAAATAAAATTTTTTTGTATGATTGTTTTGTGAATTGTTGTTACTGATTATGGACCAGTAAAATTTGGCTTATATTATAATGTTATTTTAAAATTATCGTTTAGGAGAATTTTACTTAACAGTTTAGTGGCTGTGTTCAATAGTAGTGTTGTTAATAAATGAATCAGTGCTGAATTATCATTACGCCTTCACAACCACTCAGCCTGTTTCACTCCATAGCCTACTTTGCTTCTAATTCAAATTCCTCCGCACGAGTTATCATCCATTCTTGACTCGGTAGTTTATTGTTGACAATGAACGGCATTTAGTGTTAAACTAGTAAACCTCCGATTCTTTAAAGACTCAAGCTACCATGTATGAAACAGCTTCGAACGTCTCATTACTTCACAAATGAGTTAATACATTGAATATGTGACGTTAATGTGTAAAGGGGAAAAATTTTAGACATATTTCTGAAATTATCTCTCATTCTCAAATCCCGAATGATAAAAAGTTCGCCGCGCGGGGTTAGCCGAGCGCTATGGGGCGCTGCAGTCACGGACTGTGCGGCTGATCCCGGCGGAGGAGGTTCGAGTCCTCCCTCGGGCGTGGGTGTGTGTGTGTTTGTCCTTAGGATAATTTAAGTAGTGTGTAAGCTTAGGGACTGATGACCTCAGCAGTTAAAGTCCCGTAAGATTTCACACACATTTGAACATTTTTGAAAAAAGTTCAGGTATTTGCGCGCCACTAGTTACACTACCTCAAGACAAATACACGGTTTTTCGCTATTATACATGTCTTATTGTGTTAAACTTTTAAAATAAGATTATGCTTCTTTAGGAGTAGATTATGATAGAATTTTAAATATCTAGCTCTATAATCATACGAAATACTGAAAACCAAACTTTTGTTGCCCATGCAAGGCGATAGATAAGTGACCTGTAACTGGTATCGGTTTCTGGGTTAATCCCATAGTAGCGTAAGCAATGAGTTTCATTTGCATTTGGTTACATTGGGAAACTTTGCACCCTTAACGTTTCAGCGTAGGCCAATTGTTGCTCGCCAGTTGGCAAGTGATTGTACTGTGTGGAGTAATGGTAGCGACCCTGAGCCGCGGTGGCAAAGCTCCCTCAAGCGGGGCGCTGTAGTGTAGCGGGACGGAGGCTCGGGGCGACAGCCGGCAGCAGGGGTGCCAACTTGGGGAATTAGCGCGCCGTGTCTCGCAGCCGCAGCCGCAGCAGCCGCGGAGCACACAGGCAAAGTTTGGGCCCGCCGCCGCAGACAACCACAAAGGCGCCAGCCAGCCTGCTACAGCAGCGCTCTGCCGCCCAAACACTGCCTGCGGCGCCGAGCCTCCGCTGCGCGTCACACCTCTGACACTCTATACACGCTTACACCTCTCCCTTATTGCCCCATCAGCAACTGAGTTGTTCCGTTGTCTACAGTGCACTGAAAGGCAGGGTGAACACCTAAACTTGCAATGCAAATATTGCGTAAATGGAAAGTGCTATAGATGTGCGGTTTTCACAGAATGGATTGGTACTCGGAGGCTCGTATTGTTAACCGAACGACAGATCGTAATACTACTTAAAAAGTGTATTTTTGTGCGAAGATACACTTTTTAAATGGCACAACGCCTATTGACATTATTAAAGTAAAAGTAGGGTAAATAACTATGTCAGTGGTGTTTATTGCAAGATTCTAGTGCGAGTCGTTTACGAGATATCATATTTTGAAAAGTTCCCACGCCGACACTTGAACAATACCTGTGGTAGCACACACTAAAAAACAACACTAGTACACTAGTTTTGTTGATTCTGCCAGTAACGAGACAATTGACGATCACAGATTGTATTCAAACTGACCAGCGACAGCGGCAATTCACGCTTCCAGTCTGTTATGGAACGACTGCTGCACACTTGCTAGCATTTTAGCGGAGACGTTCGAGCAGACTGCAGTAATACATCGTTGCACATCATTGGGTGTAGTCGGTATGTCCCTGTAGACGGCATCGCTCAGGTTTCCCCATAGAAAAAAGTCCACAGGCGTCAAATCCGGGGAATGAGATGACAGAGGAAACAATGCGGGAAGACACGCTGTAGTTCTTCTTGCATTATGGGCTGGACAGCCGTCATGTTGGTACCATGTTTGCAGAGCACGTCTTCTAGCATCCGTGGAAGATGGTCTGCTAGGAGGATGCAGTACTTCCGCGCATTCAATGTTGCGTCTATGAAACACGGACCTATGAGCTGATGATTAACTATACCACACCACATAATCTGCTTATCGGCTAATCAAATGGTTCAAATGGCTCTGAGCACTATGGGACTCAACTTCTGAGGTCATTAGTCGCCTAGAACCTAACTAACCTAAGGACATCACAAACACCCATGCCCGAGGCAGGATTCGAACCTGCGACCGTAGCGGTCCTGCGGTTCCAGACTGCAGCACCTTTAACCGCACGGCCACTTCGGATCGGCTAATCATACGAGCCTCTGACTACCAATTCATCCTGTGAAAACCGCACATCAGTAGCACTTTCCATTTCCGCAATACTTGCAGTGCAACTGTTAGATGATTCACACTGTATAAAAGATGACACAGGGACACGAGGTGGCACAGCGTGAATGAAATGCAGGAACAGTCTTGTAATGATGCAGGTTGTGATGCTTTCCATTAAAATGCGCAACCGTTTCTTCCTGCACGAGTGACGAACAATTAACTGCTCGAAAATGTTTTCATCAACTGCAAAAAAAAAAGGAAAAAAAGGGGTTCAAATGGCTCTGAGCACTATGGGACTTAACATCTGAGGTCATCAGTCCCCTAGAACTTAGAACTACTCAAACCTAACTAACCTAAGGACATCACACACATTCTTGCCCGAGGCAGGATTCGAACCTGCGACCGTAGCAGTCACGCGGCTCCGGACTGAAGCGCCTAGAACCGCTCGGCCACAGTGGCCGTCCGTCCGTGTGCGAATAGGTCCGTAGCTCCCAGCAATGCGGGCATTTGCAAGGCGCTTTTCTCAGCCTGCCGCAAACTCAGCTGATCAATTGACAGCACATTCTTCATGTCGACTCGATTCTATGCCAATATCACTGAAACCTCCCAGCCAACTGACTTATCCGTCATCGAAAGACATCATTGCATCCGCGACGTCAGCTTTTAGAATTTGAGGCCCACAAATGCTGTTCGAAGCAAGCGTTCCCATATACAGTTACTAAAACTTTGGTTGCGATTTTGAGTTCTCCCTTGCATCTAGCAGGAAAGTTTAACTAGCTAACTCTCGATGGCTAGATTTTATATCTGCTATTGTCATTGTTAAGTGATAGTTACGTCTATATTCAACAGCATTTACACTATGACTTGCGACCCTCTGCGGACACAGTTATCAATAGAAGAGTTATTACACTCGCGGTTCTGGTATACCTGTTACCTTTACTCCTAATGTTAAACTTCCTCATACTGCACATATTTATTTTCTACACGGTTAAAATATAACTATAAAAACAATAAAATTACTTACTGAAACCAAGTGAAAAAGCCATATATATTGCGACCGAAATGAAAAATCCCCCGGAACCGCGCGACTGCTACGGTCGCAGGTTCGAATCCTGACTCGGTCATGGATGTGTGTGATGTCCTTAGGTTATTTAGGTTTAAGTAGTTCTAAGTTTTAGGGGACTGATGACCTTAGAAGTTAAGTGCCACAGTACTCAGAGACATTTTGAAAAATCCTCTCACCACAACACAAGAAAGGGAGAGTATCTACTTGGCAGATAGCGGTGTAAAGGAAGGGAACTAGCTTTTCGGCTTATATGGCAGTTTAAAAGACATCTAAATGAAAACATATTGACATATTCACTCTTTTATCCCACCAGAAAAACTTTTCTACCTATTATATGTATGCTCTTCAGCCTTATGATGATATATTGCTTACTGTAGCAGGCGAATTTTCGGATTTTTGAGCACAGGTCTGTAAATTGAAAGATGAGGTATGACAATAACTTCCAACTACGACAGCTCACTCCACTGGGGAAACAGGATTAACTCATAAAAAAGCGCGAACATGTCAAGATATTTTAATTTAAATGTTTTTGAAACTGCCAAAAAATCGAAAAACTAGTTCCCTTCTTTTACATCCTTAACGCACCTTTTTTGTGCTATGAAAGGGACATTTTTTCATATTGATTCCCAATTTTTACCCAACCATAATTCTGACATCATTCCGTCATTGCCTGGAAACCGATGCAGACTTTTTGTTGACTTGGGCGGCGAGTGATCTGGTACACGTTTCCTTATTTTCTATCGAACCATGTCGCCCATATCGTGACAATGGATAAAGCTTTCACAAAAAGCAACAGGATGGCCATTAGTTACATGCGTTTGTCTACTTACAAAATTTGAACTGATACACACAAGTCGTGTGCGTGAAAAATACAAGATAGTGCTTTTTGTGCGTAAATTACGAATGAAGCTAGATTTTTTAAAGAGAGTTTTGAATTTTATCGTAACAATGCATTTTTTATTTATTTGTTCCGCTTTAAAGCGTTTCCGTTCACTCTGTTCACATAAGAACTGTGCTGTGTACATTTGGATCAATTTAAACCATCGTATCTCGACAATGCATAGAGATTATCGAGTAAAAAATTTCATTTTGCCTTTATCCATGTATCTCCCTTCGTGCAAATTTTCAATCGATTTGTACAAGTTTCACGTATAGAAGCCGTGCGCCTCATAAACTTGCGAGAGAAATGTGTTTTTTTTTTTTTTTTTGCACGTAAAATCAAAACTAAGCAAGTTTTTTTTTAACGGTTAACAGTTGTCTTAGATCAGTGTCAGATACACCGGTGGACCAAATTTGAACCATGAGACGCGTTCCAGACCGGAGTTATTTAAGGCTGACTGTTCTTCCACATAAAATCCGAACGAAGGTGACTGTTTTTGCACTTAAAATCCGAGTGGTACACATACAAATGGTACCACTAGCTTAGCTTAATTTCAACCCAGTTAAGACCTTTTGCAAAAAGAATTAATCGATTCGCATGATGCGTCTGGGCACTAACTGTGTATCGTAGTTCAAACCTTGCTTAATACACTGTAACACAGCTACAACAAGACAGATGTTATAATGACTATACAAATGACCGCTGGTCTGGGCTACATCAGTAACATTTTACGTCATAAAGTGAAACACTTGCAGCTGTTATTTTGATGTTATTTATTATATTGCAGTCAGTATCGGTGACTCAATAACCATATTTAAGCGCTGAGGGTGTGATCTCCAATCGTGTACATGATCCCTACAGTGGGCAACATCTATGAATTGCTTCTGTAGAATACTGCACCAGCGATGTTGTGACTGCAACAACTACCGGTTTAAGTTGTAGGCCTTTTTGTTACAAGTCTATTGTCTGCCAGATATGGTAGATGACACATGTGAAAAATAACTACAATTCTTGTAAGAGTTTTGTCCAACAAGTTTTGGATGAGTCCCTGCTTTATGCATTTGCATCTTGAACTTAATCTGTGCTGCATATTTCGAGCTAAAGCTACAGGCAGAACTCAATCATGTCATTGTTAATTAAATCATAAGCACTGGTTCTTGTCCAGTCACTTGATCCGTAACTCGAGAGGTGACTTTTCTGTAACGTATACCACGGGGTGGCGCCCTGGACCCCTATGTTGAAACCGAGATTTAAGGCAAAAATCATATGAAACTTTTAATTTATGCTATACAACATTTATTTCTACAACTATTTAATTGTTGTTTGAATCTTCTAGTTGATTTTATAGCAATAGACAAAGCCTGCTGCATTTTATTATTTATCACACAAAAACACGTAATTTTGTGTAGTTCTATAAAAAAGTACACATAAATGGACAGTCAGAGTACTAAATTTTACAGTCTGAAAAATTATATCGCGGTAGCAAATAAATTTCCTGATAAATTTATATATCGGGGTTTAAATTTACGCATTAAAATTGCACCCAACTGGCACAAAAAGAAAGACTGTCAAACACATCCATTGCTGGGAACTACTCAGAAGACATTCAATTTTAACAGGCACTTTAAGTGTATTATTGAAGAAATAGACAGATCCCCATCACAACTTTTCTGAAGTTCTTCCTCTGAATGATGCTCTTGTTCGATAGCAGGACCGGCAACATGCGGTCGCGCATTATCCTGCTGAAATGTAGTGTTTCGCAGGGATCGAATGAAGGGTAGAGCCATGGGCCGTAACACATCTGAAATGTAACATCCACTGTTCAAAGTGCTGTCAAGAGGTGACCGAGACGTGTAACCAATGGCACCCCATACCATCACGCCGGGTGATACGCCAGTATGGCGACGACGAATACACGCTTCCAATGTGCGTTCACCGCGATGTCGCCAAACACGGATGCGACCATCATAATGCTGTAAACAGAACCTGGATTCATCCGAAAAAATGACGTTTTTCCATTCGTGCAGCCAGGTTCGTCGTTGAGTACACCATCGCAGGCGCTCCTGTCTGTGATGCAACGTCAAAGGTAACCGCAGCCATAGTCTCCGAGCTGATAGTCCATGCTGCTGCAAACATCGTCGAACTGTTCGTGCAGAAGGTTGTTGTCTTGCAAACGTCCCCATCTGTTGACTCAGGGATCGAGACGTGGCTGCACGATCCGTTACAGCCATGCGGATAAGATGCCTGTCATCTCGACTGATAGTGATACGGCGCCAACCTTATGTGAATGCTCTGGAAAGCATATCACAGCATCTTCTTCCTGTCGGTTAAATTTCGTGTCTGTAGCCCGTCATCTTGGTGGTGTGGCAATTTTAATGGCCGGTAGTGTGATACGTAACCGGCTAAGGTTCCCACGATTAATTGTTGTTTTATGATTATGGTTTTGATGGTTCAAACGGCTCTGAGCACTATGGGACTCAACTGCTGAGGTCATTAGTCCCCTAGAACTTAGAACTAGTTAAACCTAACTAACCTAAGGACATCACAAACATCCATGCCCGAGGCAGGATTCGAACCTGCGACCGTAGCGGTCTTGCGGTTCCAGACTGCAGCGCCTTTAACCGCACGGCCACTTCGGCCGGCTATGGTTTTGATGATTTGCTCATTTAGTTACATACAAATGTAAAGTTACAATTTTGGTAATTGTGAAAGGGAAGTCGTATAATATTGCAGCCCCACGCCACTCCCCCCCCCCCTCCCCCTACCCCTTCCGAAACTTCCATTCTCAAGGCTATTGCTGCTGCTAAACTCTCGTTCCAAATGTTGTCACTATTTGCAGCACATACGTATCAACTTATTAAAATTCAGTTGCAAAAGACGAGTAATTGTTATTTCTGTCAACAAGATAAGCGCCATTGAAGTAGCAACTGGAGAGGAATGGCTACAAACTCTTGCACTTAGCCAGTAGTGACAGCGGTGGCTACGAGGAGTGCAGCTCGAGGTGGGGGAAATGCAGAGCACAGAGGCCGGGTGTGTGGGGTGCCCGAGCAAAGGCGTCGCGGCGTATGTAAAGCGGCGCTAAAGAGACTGCGCTGCCGTGGCGCGCCGGGCGATTAGCTGGAGAGCTGGAGGGCTCTCGCCACGAGTGTCGCCGGCTACGGGGACAGCAGCAGCAGCGGAGGCAGCAGCAGTGGCGAGGCGCTAGTCGTGGGTCGCCTGCCGCGCGGCGCCGTCTTTGCCGGCTGCTGCCACTACCAGCTGAAAGCGCTCCGCCGTCAATGGCGGCCGTGTTTTTTGTCGTGACGGCCGGCGCCTCCGCGCGTCTCTTCCGGCGCCGCGCCGCGCCGCGCCGCGCCGCACTCTTCCGGCAACAAAGCCGCTCTCGGCACGGCGGGCCGGCGGCTGCCGACGCCGAGAGGTTATTGTGTGCCGAAACAACGGCCCGGTGTCAGCGCGTAGCCGCGACAAAGCCAAAGGCGACAATCCGACCGGCGGAAGAGAGCGTTCAATCCTTTCCACCCCTGTCACCAGTTGAGCACTCCCAGAGCACAAAACATTTTCGCGCTTCTTTAGCACCTGTTGTGTTTAATCAAAAATGTTTTACAGCTCTTTATTGATTCGCTGTTTTCATTTAACTTCTGAGAGGCGCAGGTGCTCGTTTCGTCGTCTACCTCGCTGTTTAGGGTTATAAAAGAGAGTAATTGAACCGTGAATTTACTTTCAAAACCCTACCTTAAGAATTTACTAGCGATTCATCAAGAACATTATCACATTTAATGACACTGTGTGAGCGTGGAGTAGTTGCCAATAGGTAACTGATTAACAAATTAATTTTTTTTTCAATAAATGGAAATTTTATTCCTAAAAGCCCTTTTTTTCAACAGATTTAAAATTATAATCAGAAAACACCCTGTAAATATCAAGTTACAATTATTCAGAGGCATCAATAACATTTTTTTTTATTATGAAAGTAGGAGTCTTCTGGCTGAGAAGCTTGCCGCTCCCTTTTAACACGGCCGTAGTCACGACCGCTCACAACAACCTCTGAAAGACTACACTGGTGCAAATTTGCAACACACCAGATTACTTTAAACTAAAAATTTTAATAACTCACACAAACACATAAACTATGCACCCCGCAAGAGGGATGGAAAAGGTACAAAACACTCACTCTGAAAATTATTGCCGCGGGAAGTGCAACTTGTTTTTTTAAAACTCTTACAGTGGAAGGGTGGCAACTTTATATACTAAAATCACCATTTAAATAAAATCCATGAAATGCAGTCTTACATAAAATGTACAAACATGCTCTATATTACACATATACCGCCTCTCAAGATGATAGGCCAGATAAAAACATATTTCAGGAATTCGGCCTTTACACCTTAAGCAATAAATTTGTAAACACCGAATCCGACAAACATGACAGAGGCAGCTATTAATGTACGGCAGACCGACAGACAAACAGACACTCACTGCCTAACAAATGGGGACGAGATACAGACGAGCAAGCTGGGGACGAGAGACTGACCAAGAAAACAAGTAAAATTTAACAAGTAAATGAAATAACATATCACCAATCACTTAACTTCTAATAAACTGCGATGTCTGGCGAAGACCTGGCGCAGCACCCCCAAGTCGCTCTCCCAAACCGTCCGCTGCCAGCCTCTTCAAGGGACGCAGGAAGGCGCGCCGATCCCTCGTCTCACGGCGTCGCAGCTCGCACCGGCCAGACCGATGTCGTGGTTTGACTCCAGTCGCTCTCGTGTCGACCGCTAAGCCACTACCCCTCGCTATACGGCGCGGCCACTGGACTCACGTGGCGGCCTCACATGCGCCGACGCTCAAGGCGGACAAGTCATCTTGTGTTTCAGTGCGCGACAGACCAACCTATCGATCCAACCGCCAATGCCCATTGCCTGAGCCAACTCGAGCAGACTGGCGGCCTAACACATACTAGCACTCCGGACAACAGACAGACACTAACCGCCTCACCAATGCGGACGAGAGGCAGACCAGCAACTGGCGACGAATGACTGACCCAGACTCACTCCAACTGACCCCCCTGCCGAGCTCATAGCGCCCCTTAAATGCACGTGAACAGGCAACTTTTCCCCTTTCCCACCAGAGGGAGACACCAAAGTAGCGATTGCCACAGCGGCGCCACCGCCAGAAACGGAAAGCGATTGCTTTACACTACGCGCTGCGACGCGCTCTTCAAAACAGCAAATTTTACCACGGCTCAGTAACGTTGGAGAAAATTCGATACCACCTACAAGAGAACGTTGTTTATTTGAAACAAAACCGGTTTCTGCAATAAGCCGCTCATCAGGTACTAATTTATTAATTAATATATCGCCACAGACAATACAAAAGTAATAATAATAATAATAATAATAATATCTCACTACGACATCGCAACATGGGTAAAAAACGTACGAAAAATCCGTGGTAACGGTTGGCAACACTACACTGGGTGAGTCACCTAAAATTATGTCCGCTTCCGTAGCGTAGCAGTAGCTCTACCGCCTACCACGCAAGGTGTCCGGGTTCGATTCCCGGCAGGGGACTGGGTGTTGTGTGTCCATCATCATTATCATCATCATTGAGTCACAAGTCGCCGATGTGGCGTCAACTAAAGAGGACTTGCAATACGGCGGCCGAACTCCCCCGCATGGGACCTCCCGGCCAACAATGCCATACGATCATCTCATCTCATCTCATGCACCGCAAATGTTGTGGAAAACGAAAGAGCTATTGATGTGCTGTTTTCACAGAATAGACTCGTAGCCAGAGGCTCTTATCAACAGATTGTAAAAATACTTAGAAAATATACTTTTTTTTTTTTTTTTTTGGAGATGTAAACTGCCTTTAAATGGAAAAATGCCTACTGACATTAACAAACTAAGGTAAATGGAAATGTCAGTAGCGTTTTTTTTTTTTTTTTTTTTTTTGCAGGATTCTAGTGCGAATTGTTTACAAGGTATCGTATGGCTCAAGTGGTTCTGAACACTATGGGATTTAATTGCTAAGGTCATCAGTCTCCTAGACATAGAACTGCTTAAACCTAACTAACCTAAGGACATCACAGACATCCATGCCCGAGGCAGGATTCGAACCCGCGACCGTAGCAGCAGCTCAGTTCCGGACTGAGGCGCCTGGAAAGGCTCGGCCACAGCGGCTGGCTAATTTTTACAACTATAGCGTAGAAAGTCGCCCTGACATGGTCGCCATTATATTACGTAATTGGCAGAATGGGAAAAGCTGCTCTGTAATAGTTGATTACAAGTGAAATAAAGTGATTGTATGGTATTTTTGGCTGGTAGCCGTCGTCTGAGTGTGTTCGGCGGCCTGGTGCAGGGCTTTCTATTTGACGACCCTTCTGTGACTTCAAATGGTTCAAATGGCTCTGAGCACTATGGGACTCAACTGCTGAGGTCATTAGTCCCCTAGAACTTAGAACTAGTTAAACCTAACTAACCTAAGGACTTCACAAACATCCATGCCCGAGGCAGGATTCGAACCTGCGACCGTAGCGGTCTTGCGGTTCCAGACTGCAGCGCCTTTAACCGCACGGCCACTTCGGCCGGCCTTCTGTGACTTGCGCAGTGAACATGAGATGAAATGATTAGAACAACACAAGTCCTTGAGCGAAAACAATCTCTGGCCCGACCGAGAAACAGTGCACGAACAGCCGACATTACGAGGAAAAAGTGTTTGTTTTGCTTTGATGAGCTATCATGATGGTGTTATCTCAAAACATCATCTAACACACAAATGCTACCGTTTGCGTATATTTTTAACGATTCAAATTTACGTAACATCAGAAGCATTTAATCTCAGGAGTGCATTTGGTTAAAGTTAAATAGTATGACTTGAACAGTGGATGTTAAACTCTTTTTGAATAATTAACAGGAGTTATTTCAACCACATGTTCCGATTAATATTTAAAAAGATATTTCTTTTTCTTCCTTCTAGTATCATCAATACTCAGCAGCGATGGTACGCTGCATATTCATTTAGATATGCTGATAGAACTTCCTGGCCCAATAATTTCGATCTATACCTATGAGTCAATGACGGTCCCGCCAATGTTCGCTGAGACATGAACGGTTTTTAAAAACTCAAGTATTTACATTATTTTGTCCATTTTGATTGGAGAACACCTGAGCTGTTTGCATAAATTACATCTGTAGGAAATTCTGCAACCGGCCACAAATTTTCTTTAAATGGTTTTATTATACCGTTACTAGTTTCGGGTCTGAACCCACCGTCACATGGTAGCGTTGACTTCTTGCAAGTTTTACATATGTGTCTTCCTGAAAAGCCCTCCTGTTACCTCTGTCTTATAATACGTAAAGGAGGGATTTTCACGAAGGCACAAATATAAAGCTTGCAAGAAGTCAACGCTACCATTTCACAACGGGTTCAGGTCCGAAACTAGTAATGGTATAATAAAATCATTTGAAGAAAACTTGCGGCCGGTCGCAGTATTTCCTACAGTGTAATGCAAGTGTTTACGCTACACGTACGCATATCCAGTCGCCCGGAGGCATGAGAACCGAAGGGAAAAGCTTGATCAGAGGCAGGCTGTAGCCCAGAGAGCGTGTAAAGTCAGCAGCAGCGGCGCTGGTGCGTGAGGACGCAGATAAGCAGCGATGCCCCGAACCAGTCGACCCGAAGACTCGTCGTTTGACGTCACCACCAGGAAGAAGTCCAGGTCTCCCGCACTGGCGGTGGGGATGATACGTAAGAGACCTCAGGAGGGTATTACAGGGAGAGTAGTTTCTGCCTCAACCTGCTAATAAACGGCGGCACATGTACTTAGGGAAGTGCACACGGCTTATCATGGGTGTTTTCTATCGAAGTTCTCGCCTCACAACTGCCACACGGTAGGCATTGGAGAGGAAAGCACGTTCATAATACAGGAACAAATTTAAAGAATAAATATGTTAAGTATTTTATTCACCTTCAGAGACTGTTGTTTTATACATAGAAATAATCAGCAAGCAGTTGCATCAAAGGAAATTTAATTTCTTAACCCGTTTCAGACGCTTTGTGCACTACTTCACAAAATTAGAGCTATAGAATTATTTGCGGGTGTCAACAATACGTTGCATACAGCATATTTCTGTGGTCATGTGGTTCATTGTGCCTATACGAAAATAATATAAAGAAACCAAACAACAAGTACAGAGATCATGCCAGAACTGGAGCTAATCAGCTAATGATATGCATATCTTGAAGTTGGTTATCATTTCATCGTACTTTCATCCCCACCCTGAGATCAACTTAAAGATTCAATTTATCCTGGACAACTCCTTATGTTCTGTAGATGAATTTCTACTTAAAAACTGGTAGTCAATAAAATATTGGTGTATTTGCGTGAGTGTGATGAAAAAAATAATGTTATTAATGTTAACACTAATCTTGCATACAAGTCTTGACTCGTTTCCTATCGTTACGATAAAAGACCCGTTCAGCTAACTACCGTAAGAGACGATTGTGGCGACAAGAAAGGCATCTAACATTTTTAAATTTTTTTATTTATTTTTTATCACTCTTATGACTGGCACGATGCGGCCCGGCACGATTTCCTCGTCAATCCCTTCATCTCAGAGTAGCACTTGCATTTATTTCTTCAATTATGTACTGGTTATATTCCAGTGTCTCTCTGCCCCTACAGTTTTCTCACTTTGAAACTCCCTCAGTACCGTTAAAGTTAGTCCTTGACGTCTGAATACCTGTCCTATCAACCTGTCGCTTCTTTTTGTCCATTTTCTCGCCGGTTCTGCGGAGAACCATCTCATTCCTTATCAATCCACCTAATTTCCAACAGTCTTCTGTAGCACGCTTTGATTCTCTACGTAGCCCGTGATTCACTACCGTACAATACTGTGCTCCAAACGCACATTCACCGAAATTTCTTCCTCTAAGGCCGGTTGATACTAGCAGACCGCTCTTCGCCAGGAATGGCCTCTTAGACTGTACTAATCTGCTTTTTATGTCCCCCTTGGTTCGTCCGTCATCCGTTATTTTGCTCCCGAGGTAGCAGAATTCCTTCGTCCAGTTTCTTGCTAATCACATTTCTGTCATTGCTCACTACATTTGTCTTTCTTCGGTTTACTCCTAGTACATATCGTGTTCTCATTGTACTGTTCACTCCATTCAAGACGTTCAGTTATTCTTTTTCACGTTTACTGAGGGTAACAACGTCATCAGGGCATCTTATGGTTGAAATGGCTCTGAGCACTATGGGATTTAACTACTTTGGTCATCAGTCCCCTAGAACTTAGAACTACTTAAACCTAAATAACCTAAGGACATCACACACATCCATGCCCAAGGCTGGATTCGAACCTGCGACCGTAGCAGTCGCGCGATTCCGGACTGAAGCACCTAGAACCTCTCGGCCACCGCGGCCGGCATATAGATGTTCCAAATCCTGAAACAACGGCCTCCAAATGACGTGATAAACTCTGCGAAGGAGTAAATGAAACTCCGTCTTGGGCTCAGGAGCGTGAGACAGCGGCTGGTCGATGAAATGTAATAATACTGTACCAACAGTCGTTACTTTGATATTGCCTTGTTAGGCAACCAGTTTCGACGCTCCTGTCACGTCGTCTTCAAGCGTATTGCATGAATGATACCAAGTACCACTAGTGCTTGTGTAAGGCAAAGCACCAATATTTGAATCTACGGAACCAGATTCGTATATTGGTGCCTTGAACGCGAGTGGTACTTGGCGTCATCTGTGCGACAGGCTTGAAGAGGACGTGATAGGAACGTCGTTGCCTAATACAGCAATGTCAAAATAACTGCTTTTGGTACAGTATTTTTACATTTATTGGAAGGAGGAACACCCACTGCACTCTGCCAGCCACGACTCGTTGCGAAGCTCGGACTGCCTGAAGTCGTAGCGATGGCAGAGAGCCTTTCGTTGCCACTCTGCTTCTCTTTGTCAGCAGGAAACCGGGCAGTTGATTTTCAGAGACGCAGCGCTGCTTTTAGGCCGGTTTGGGGGAGTCCATACCGCCCTGCTCTCGGTGCGAGATGAGCGCCGCATTTCCGTCTGGGGGCGTCGGCGTCGCGGCAGCAGCGACAGTTATTATTTTAGGGGCAATTACGCCGTAACGAGGTTGCGCCTTATTTCCGGCAATTTTCCGCGTCTGCTGCAGCCCAACCCCCGGCCTGCGCTGCTCCGCGCCTGACCTAATTCTGGGTGCCATCGCAGATCACTTGGCGCCCTGCCCCGTTCCCAGCGCACAGTATCCAGTCACGTTCATCGTATTTCACCTCGTGCACAAGGGTGCTAACAGGTATCCAGTGTCCTGAAGAACTCAAGCTCGGCTAAATGCAAAACGCTGATACGCGATGTTTTAGAATCTAACTTCAGAATTTCGTATTTTAGGAAGCGCAAAGACCAGACCCCACTTCCCATTCGTATTAAATGCCTGACTGAGTCGTGCTGCCTGAAGCTGAAGGATGGAACAACATTTTAAATTCCCCAGAAATCACCAAAAGTAAGAATTTATATTTATACTAAGATGGTATCTGTTCTTTCGGTCATGTCCGAAAGAACAGATACCATCTTCGTATATATATAGTTAAGGCTCACCGGCCACTTGACCATCTTCTTCTTCTGTGCGAATGCACAAACAGTGCCGGAACTCTTACGGGAATCGGCAACGCGCCGCGAGTAAGGAGTATATGGGCGGGGGCACTACGAATGTAGTGCGGGACAATACGTTGAGAATGTGGATTTCGTGGGAGGCGTGCCAAAGATAAATCCCTGCAGTCGCGCTATCCTCAGTGTCCTCCGTCGCTCAGATAGATAGAGCGTCTGCCATGTAAGCAGGAGATCCCGGGTTCGAGCCCCGGTCGGGGCACACGTTTTCATTTGTCCCCGTTGACGTATGTCAACGCCTGTAAGCAGCTAAGGGTGTTCATTTCATTAGAATTTATATTGTATTTCTCGAGCATCAGGTCGTCAAACGGTTCAGATGATCTGTTTGAAAAGGAAGAAAAAAGTGAATTAGCAAAATACCGTAAACTGTTGTAACCTTAATCTCTAGTCACGTCTCAAGCTATTTTGTCGATGTGCTTATCTACCTTTTGTTTTAAGACTGTTTCTTTACTTGGCAATTCTCCGTTTCAAGAGCGTGTGTAACAAGGTTTTTTACAGAATGAATTTTCAGTCAGCAGCGGAGATGCGGTGATTTGAAACTTCCTGCTAGATTAAAATCTTGTGCCAGACTGGGACTCGAATGTCGGACCTCTGCTTTCCACGGGAAGTGCTCTATTGACGATAATTCTATCTTTAAACTCTTCCACTGGTCCGTGTTTGCATACAAAAACAACAATATGGGCTGGTGGGTTCGCCTTGACGCAAAACACTTTTATTATTTATTTATTTCCAAACTAGTTTCAACGACAAATATCGGCATCAGCAGTAGGTTCTTTGATTCTAAAATATGCAGAAATAGCATACTTACAAATGATAGTAAAATATTACTATTTTGTACTGTTTGGTTGCAAGTATTGTTTTCTGTGAATATTTACATAATACCTTATTTGCAACATGGTTTTACGATTGATTGCAACAACATACTCCTTACCGCTATAAGACAACTGACACAGGACACAGAACAGGAAATACACACACACACACACACACACACACACACACACAGAGAGAGAGAGAGAGAGAGAGAGAGAGAGAGAGAGAGAAATAAGGAACAGAAGGCGTCAGGACTCCCGCAACAATTTTCGTAACCTTCTCGTAATACGCGATACTGTGTCTAAAAGTAGCTGCAAGCCGTCCAACGAACGCGAGAACTTGACGTACTACGCAACAACCTAGCACACACCAAAACTGTACCCAGAACACTGCCGCAGTCCTAAGTGTATAACGCTCACATACACTCCTGGAAATGGAAAAAAGAACACATTGACACCGGTGTGTCAGACCCACCATACTTGCTCCGGACACTGCGAGAGGGCTGTACAAGCAATTATCACACGCACGGCACAGCGGACACACCAGGAACCGCGGTGTTGGCCGTCGAATGGCGCTAGCTGCGCAGCATTTGTGCAACGCCGCCGTCAATGTCAGCCAGTTTGCCGTGGCATACGGAGCTCCATCGCAGTCTTTAACACTGGTAGCATGCCGCGACAGCGTGGACGTGAACCGTATGTGCAGTTGACGGACTTTGAGCGAGGGCGTATAGTGGGCATGCGGGAGGCCGGGTGGACGTACCGCCGAATTGCTCAACACGTGGGGCGTGAGGTCTCCACAGTACATCGATGTTGTCGCCAGTGGTCGGCGGAAGGTGCACGTGCCCGTCGACCTGGGACCGGACCGCAGCGACGCACGGATGCACGCCAAGACCGTAGGATCCTACGCAGTGCCGTAGGGGACCGCACCGCCACTTCCCAGCAAATTAGGGACACTGTTGCTCCTGGGGTATCGGCGAGGACCATTCGCAACCGTCTCCATGAAGCTGGGCTACGGTCCCGCACACCGTTAGGCCGTCTTCCGCTCACGCCCCAACATCGTGCAGCCCGCCTCCAGTGGTGTCGCGACAGGCGTGAATGGAGGGACGAATGGAGACGTGTCGTCTTCAGCGATGAGAGTCGCTTCTGCCTTGGTGCCAATGATGGTCGTATGCGTGTTTGGCGCCGTGCAGGTGAGCGCCACAATCAGGACTGCATACGACCGAGGCACACATGGCCAACACCCGGCATCATGGTGTGGGGAGCGATCTCCTACACTGGCCGTACACCACTGGTGATCGTCGAGGGCCCACTGAATAGTGCACGGTACATCCAAACCGTCATCGAACCCATCGTTCTACCATTCCTAGAACGGCAAGGGAACTTGCTGTTCCAACAGGACAATGCACGTCCGCATGTATCCCGTGCCACCCAACGTGCTCTAGAAGGTGTAAGTCAACTACCCTGGCCAGCAAGATCTCCGGATCTGTCCCCCATTGAGCATGTTTGGGACTGGATGAAGCGTCGTCTCACGCGGTCTGCACGTCCAGCACGAACGCTGGTCCAACTGAGGCGCCAGGTGGAAATGGCATGGTAAGCCGTTCCACAGGGGTACATCCAGCATCTCTACGATCGTCTCCATGGGAGAATAGCAGCCTGCATTGCTGCGAAAGGTGGATATACACTGTACTAGTGCCGACATTGTGCATGCTCTGTTGCCTGTGTCTATGTGCCTGTGGTTCTGTCAGTGTGATCATGTGATGTATCTGACCCCAGGAATGTGTCAATAAAGTTTCCCCTTCCTGGGACAATGAATTTACGGTGTTCTTATTTCAATTTCCAGGAGTGTACTTAAGTTTACGTTTTTGTATTTAACACCCACTCATACAGTTGCAGATGACATGATGTATGGCGACGAAACAACAGCACACATATAATACTGTTTTACAACGTTTTATAAGTATGCTATTTCTGCATGTTTTAGAATTAAAGAAACCTCGTGATTGCGTTATTTGTCGCTGAAGCTATTTTGACAATAAAGAAATAACGAAAGTGTTTTGCATCAAGGCAGACCCACAGTCCCACATTGTTGTTCTCTACCTATTGAGGTAGCCAAGTACGATTAACAACTAGCTTTCATAGCTTTACTTCCATCAGTAGCTCTTCTATCTTCCAAACTTCAGAGATTGTGTAACTGCATCTTGTATAGATACCACTGCACCTGGTCGACGACTTGCAGAAAGCGGATTTCATACAGCCGTAAATTTATGGAATAATTTTATTACGCTACGCTGCCTCATTGGCACCATTTTCAAGCTCCTATGCACGAAACGAGATAAGCCATCCGGTCGTTTGTGCTTGCGAAAGGAACCACTGTATGAAACTGGTTTCCGTAGATACCAGCATAATAGACGTGTGTGAGTTCCTATGGGACCAAACTGCTAAGGTCATCGGTGCCTAGACTTACACACTACTTAAACTAACTTCTGCTAAGAACAACACACACACCCTTGCCCGAGGGAGGACTCGAACCTCCTGTGGGAGGAGCCGCGTAGTCAGTGACTTGGCGCCTCTTACAGCGCGGCCACTCCTCACGTCGTTAGACGTGCGAAGTGGTATCTACGAAAACCAGTTTAATATAGTGGTCCCTTTAGTAAGCAAAAACGACTGCATGGTTCTTCTCGTTTCGTGTGTAGCACCGAAACTGGTAGCGCAACAAAATTATCCCATAAATTTACAGCTGTTGGAATCGGTTTTTTGCAAAACTTTACAGAAGTTCTCCTGCATGCTTTGCGGGACTTGCATTTCTAGAAATAGTCTCCTACTTTGGGGCTAAACCGTTTCTCTGACAAATCCTTTCTTTCAGGAATTACGTTACACAAATGTTGATGTACAGCTTAACCTTCAAATTATCTACATTGAACGATAAATTAGTACTAAAAAAACTTGAAAAAATGTTAAACACGTCTGCGTATCTGATGTTATGGCGTCTTGTAGACTAACTGCCGATATGTCATTAATTGACAATTAATTATAGCAAATCGCTTCGAGAAGACGCGTTTTTGTTCAATCATCAATATGCCGTTGCCTTGAAACGGCATAATTTCACTACACGCCACTTATAATACGAAAAAAACACTAAAATCCTTTAACCAGCGGTAAGGTCTTTCCAGTCATTTTATTAGAACAAATCGTACACGTTTTCGAGACATCTTCAGTGTGCTGGTGGTTAGAAACACCTTCTATTAATAGCACGCGAGTTATAGTATAAAACTGACCAAATACTGACTTCAATGCAAACGACACAATCTAATATGGCGACTCTTAAGCTCTGCTTATAGCATAGAACGCGGTCTTGCTTCTCGTTGTCCACGTCCCTCCGGACGAAGCAAAAATCTGACGTGTGTGTTGCTGTTTTTCACGCTGCAGAATGCTATAGAATGTGCAATTCCACGTTGTGACGTCTCAAAATCAAGCCAGCTACATGTCCACGGACGCTTTAAGTCTCGTGTGAGAACGGCTATTTTAAACAGAGATTACGCCAAGTGTAAAGGGGCCTACAAGAAGAGAAAGTGAGAAATTTCTAAGAAATTGGCGTGGAAATACGTAACTGTAAACAACTTACGAAACAGCGAGTAAGGCTGACAATGGCGAGATACAAACTGTCGTAAAATAAAAGAGGGAAACAACCAACGCCCTTTTCCGTGCTGTGCGGGCGCCGGGCGGAACGGCTAATAAAGATAATGCGGCGGATTACAGGCCGACAGGAGAGCAGGCGCTTTCCTCAAATGACTCACGATCTACACAAGATTTCACGATTGGCTGAGTAATTTTCGTGATTCCTGTTTCAGGTGTTTACCTTTAATCACTTATTATTTGGTGCTGTTGCCTTTTTTTCCTAACCAGAAACACAGCAGGTTTGTCTTGTAGAACTTTTTGAAGGACAACATTTTTACCTTTGCATGCCAGCTTAATTAGATTTCCATCGAAAATGGCCCTTTGATTGGGAATGTAATTAAAACGATTGATGACTAGTTACACACAATAATTTCTCAGTCACAGTTGCGATGGTAAGCAGTTGATTATCGATTTCGGCCGTTTAGGGCCTTATTCAGATGCACAGAACTGAAACAAAGAATGACCAAAATTGCAGAAGGCACCATGATATACCACTCTTTGAATAAATAAGCACAAAAACATAAATTTTCACCTTGGTTACAGTGTCAAATTGATCGCAGTGTATTAAGGTAGCAGTGTGGCCGAGCGGTTCTAGGCGCTTTAGTCTGGAACTGCGCGACCACTACGGTCGCAGGTTCGAATCCTGCCTCGGGCATGGATGTGTGTGATGTCCTTAGGTTAGTTAGGTTTAAGTAGTTCTAAGTTCTAGGGGACTGATGACCTCAGATGTTAAGTCTCATAGTGCTCAGAGCCATTTGAACCATTTATTATGGTGGGGGGGGGGGGAGGGGGCGGAAGGAAGGAAGGTATTCAGGAAAGCATCTACCTAGGCATCACGCTTAGGTGGAGGACGAGTGGGAGTCAGAGAGAGTAGGGTAGAAAGTGGTAGAAACTTCAAAAACAGGTGATCATGTGCAACCTTGTTTGCTCAGATTGTGTACCTCGGTTTTGTATTTTCTTAAATTTGGACACACGATAACATTAAATGCAGTTAGAGAGCGCATTGTTGCTTTTGACGTATTCCTTTCTTCAGTGGACTTTATTTCTGCGGTGAAAAGGAGATGCAAGGAATTTATTTTTCTATACACATGATAGACATGGAACTTTGTAAATATGAATTATTTAGAAATTTAATAAAAAAGTATTTCGTTTTATATCAGTGCGAAGTCGCTAATTTTCAGCTACTTCCATGCACACCGCAGATTTATCTGCTTAAACAATGAAACCTTAACGAAATTGGTCGAATGTCGTACGGATGATTCTTCTGGTGCAAAAATGCTTCAAAAAATTTTATACTTTTTACATTTCATAGTTTATCCAATAAAGTCGGAGACGAAACAATATCAAGCAGGCTACTGTTATTGCTTAAAACGTCAGCGAATGTAACGGTCCTGAGGTCCATGAAGAGATTTTCAGTGTCTGGCGAGTCTGATTAGTATATAACAGTATCACATATGAGGAATTGCAACAGATATGAAAGCCATAGCGTATATTTATTACTATTTTTCTTTGTTTGATGAGTTGGGCTTATCTTCGTAATGTCACGCACAGTGTTAGTTCACGAACAAGAAGGTGAACCAGAGCAGAATCGAACCTGTCTTATGGACTACTCACCGTTTGGCTGATACTTGACTCCTTTAACTGATTCCAGTGGCTAACTATACATTGACCTAAATAATTTTGAGGCTTCAGTGGATCGAGGAGCAGGATCCTGTTGGCAATCAACCACATATGTAACTCGGACTCTATACGCTCGCTGTGTTATCTGTTTTGCAGCCGTTTTGAGAGAGTATGGATAAGAAACACGGCCAGAATTTTTGTTACTTCCGTTTACAGAGTCATAAGATTAAAGATGGGAAATGTTTCTGCCAGATGGGTTCCACATGATGTGAGTGAAGAGCAGAAAGCAAATCGCAGAAGAATTGCTTCAAAGTTATTGAACAGAAGGAAAAGTGTTTCTAAAAGGGATTGTTGCACTTGACGAAACATGGATACGAGTGTTTGAATCAGAACTGGAGTCTCAGTCATCACAATGGAAAACTTCCGCCTCTCCACGGTCGAAAACATTTCGCCGCCAACAATCAAAGGTGAAACAGATGATGATCTTCGCGTGTGGCATGAAGAGAGTCTTGTCATATGAAAAAAAGAGTTCCCTCGGACGTTTATAGAAAGCGCGTACTACATGCTGCTGTTTCTATCAAGTATTCTGCATCCGAAAATCCGTCAAAGATGACCTGACATGCTTGCAGCTGGTGTCATTTTGAACGATAATGCAAAGCCGCTTATTGTCCTACCAGTGAGACATGCGCTCAACAAATATGGAAGTGAAATACTTCGCACCCCCTTCCCCCGCCATACAGTCCTGATACGAACCAAACAGACTTTGTTTCCCAAACTGGAGGAACAACTCCATGGGAAACGTTCTGACACAATTGATGATGCTTCCAGTTAGGTGACCCGAGTAATCAAACAGTTCAACAATGCAGGTGCCCTGTCCGAAATAAAGAAGTTTCCAAGCTGTCATAAGCAAGAACAGAGATTATATTGAAGGCCTGTAGAGGTATTTTGTAAAATAAATTCTATTCTTTAATTCTGTCTTGCAGTATGCAGAACTTCTCAGTTATTATAAAAGGTGTCAACGATTCCATATACGAATAACAGCTATAATGTAATTACTAATAATACACTGAAGAGCCAAAGAAACTGGTACACCTGCTTAACGATCGCAGGCTCGAATCCTGCCTCGGGCATGCATTTGTGTGATGTCCTTATGTTCGTTAGGTTTTAGTTCTAAGTTCTAGGGGAGTGGTGACGTCAGATGTTAAGTCCCATAGTGCTCAGAGCCATTTGAACACCTGCTTAAAATCGTATAGGGCCCCCGCGAGCAGGCAGAAGTGGTTCAAAGCGACGTAGCATGGACTCGACTAACGTCTGAAGTAGTACTGGAGGGTACTGACACCATGAATCCTGCAGGGCTGTCCATAAATCCG
The DNA here is from genome assembly GCF_021461395.2 of Schistocerca americana. Classification (NCBI taxonomy): domain Eukaryota; kingdom Metazoa; phylum Arthropoda; class Insecta; order Orthoptera; family Acrididae; genus Schistocerca; species Schistocerca americana. The sequence goes on from NC_060122.1 coordinate 279,643,161, forward strand.
TGAGAGTACAAGAGGGTGGAGATGTCTTCCGAACAGCATCTTGAAAGGCATCCCAGATATGCTCAATAATGTTCATGTCTGGAGAGTCTGGTGGCCAGCGGAAGTATTTAAACTCAGAAGAGTGTTTCCGGGATCCACTCTGTAGCAATTCTGGACGTGTGGGGTGTCGCATTGTCCTGCTGGACAATTCTCCAAGTCCGTCGGAATGCACGATGGACATAAACGGAGGCAGGTGATCAGGAAGGAGGCTTATGTACGTATCTGCTATCACAATCGTATCTAGATGTATCAAGGGTCCTATACCACTCCGACTGTACACGCCCCATACCATTACATAGCCTCCACAAGCTTGAACAGTCCCCTGCTGACATACAGGTCCATGGATACATGAGGTTGTCTCCATACCCGTACACGTCCATCCTCTCGATACAATTTGAAACGAGACTCGTCTGACCAGGCAACATGTTTTCAGTCATCAGCAGTCTAGTATCAGTCTTTGCAGCCGTCAAGGGTACACGAGTGGGCATTCTGCTCCGAAAGCCCATGTCGATGGCGTTTCGTTGAATGGTTCCTACGCTGACACTCGTTAACGGCCCAACATTGAAATCTACAGCGAATTGCAGAAGGGATGCACTTCTGTCACGCTGAACAATTCTCTTCAGTCGTCTTTGGTCCCGATCTTGCAGGATCTTTTCCAGCCGCAGCGATGTCGGAGATTTGATGTTTTGCTGGATCCTGATATTCACGGCACACTCGTGAAATGGTTGTACAGGAAAATCCCTACTTCATCGCTACCTCGGAGATGCTGTGTCCCATCGCTCGTGCACCGACTATAATGCCACATTCAAACTCACTTAAATCTTGATAACATGCCTTTGTAGCAGCAGTAACCGAACTAACAACTGCGCCAGACACTTGTTGTCTTATATAGGAGTTGCCGACCGCAGCGCCGTATTCTTTGGCGCTTCAGTGTAAAATGTGCGTGATACATGGTTCGAATGGCTCTGAGCACTATGGGACTTAATATCTGTGGTCATCAGTCCCCTAGAACTTAGAACTACTTAAACCTAACTAACCTAAGGACATCACACACATCCATGCCCGAGGCAGGATTCGAACCTGCGACCGTAGTGCGTGATACATGCTTTAACCACCTAAGTCTGCTGCGTTGAAACGTCTCTGTGATAATTACAGATTTTCCATGCCGGACAAATTAATAAGTATTGTTTCTGCGAGGAGACATTGTCAGCAGGCGACGCAAGAATGAGAGCATGATGCGGGAGCAAACCTACTGGCGAGAATTGGCCCACGGTTCCCCTACATTACACGTACAAACTGCCGGATGTAAAAATAAACCGACTCTCCAATGTTGGGATAAAATAACAAAAGCGACATATCTGATACTCGCTGGGAAAGTGATTTGGCCGGCGGGTCGCAGCAGCTCTTAGCTCCAGGTAATCCCGGGGCCGTGTGCTGTCATTAGGCTTATGTCTAATAATAGAACGGCATCAGCCCCGGCCAAGGATTAATGGGCAGCTGTAATGCCTGTACGGCCCTGCGAGCGGCTTAATTACAGGTAGCCCTCTGGATTCCTGAGTCCCCGGCAGCGCTAATGAAACTGATACTGCGCACGCAAGCTGCCAGGCGGCAGTATTTAAGCGCACAGCCAAATTAACGCCCAACTCAACATCCGGTGTCAAACAGCACGCTGACGAAAAATTGGTGCATTGCAAAGACGCAATTCATTTCCAGGTAACTCGAACAAATATCGAAACTTTCGCCGAAAACAGTCGTTTTTCCTGTAGTAACAACGACAAAAGCACCATGTTCTATACGCAGTAATCAGAAAGGTATTACTGTAGTCTACATTCGTACCTGAAACATAGCGACATTATTGCTCAAAACGCCGATCAGTGTTCAGACACTGCTATTAAGAGCGTGTAAATCGTAGCGAAGGTAAAGTGATGTGCTTTAAAATTTTGTTCTGATGTAGCGAACGAAAACCATTCAAAGTGTCAGTAGAAAGTAAGTCGAACTTTTCACTTATCCTTTTTTATGGCTCAGAAAATGGTCCAAATGGCTCTGAGCACTATGGGACTTAACATCAGTCCCCTAGAACTTAGAACTACTTAAACCTAACTAACCTAAGGACATCACACATATCCATGCCCGAGGCAGGATTCGAACCTGCGACCGTAGCAGTCGCGCGGTTCCGGACTGCGCGTCTAGAACCGCTAGACCACCGCGGCCGGCTCTGGCTCAGATTACAAACGTTTTTTCGAGAGATAATTTCGCCTGGAAAACAAGGATTACACGTCTTCGGACTGTGTTCTAATTAATTTAGAGGATATTATTTACTTGCACGCAACTTGCGTACGTAATTTCATTTTATTATTAATGCATGTTGGGCACACGGAGTTATGGCACATTTAACTATTCCAGAAATGGGAGAGGAATCAGTTATACGAAACAGCGATACAGTAACGAGACGACAACTGCGAAAGGGAAAAGGCCGTATCTTAAATACCAGTCCCGACACCTTGACACAATGATTGTAGTGAACCGGTCTGGCACGGATCTGGTCGGGGGCGGGGCTCGCTCACAGTTACTCACTTCCTGTTTTCCCCCCACCTTTCCCCGAACATGCTTCGACACACCATTTTTAACGTACCACATCTGCCTAAGATTTAGTAATAAATATAAAACAATAAAATGTTTGAATATAACAATAATAATTCGTTTACATTAATGGTTGTAGCGTCCTGGCTTGGGTGGAGGGGATAAAACGCTGGAATCGATTGATCGCATCCAGGTTGACGTTTGCATACTTATTCGTTTATTAATAACTGGAGTCAAGATCAAAATAAATGTGCAAATGGTTCAAATGGCTCTGAGCACTATGCGACTTAACTTCTGAGGTCATCAGTCGCCTAGAACTTAGAACTAATTAAACCTAACTAACCTAAGGACATCACACACATCCATGCCCGAGGCAGGATTCGAACCTGCGACCGTAGCGGTCGCTCGGCTCCAGACTGTAGCGCCTAGAACCGCACGGCCACTCTGGACAATAAACCTGTCCTATTAACTGAAATGAAACTGACGACAGAAAAATATTTTAAACACCCTGATTCAATGAAATTCTACAGCATTCAGTATGACAAGAAATTAAGCATAAGAATAACAACCAATGGAACAATTACTTCCAACATTTACTCAGTTTTTAAAAAATGAAATATTTACAAAAACACTCCCTAATCGACTTTTTTACGAAGACAAATACTAATTTACTTAAAATCCAATAAAATTACAACATACACTCCTGGAAATTGAAATAAGAACACCGTGAATTCATTGTCCCAGGAAGTGGAAACTTTATTGACACATTCCTGGGGTCAGATACATCACATGATCACACTGACAGAACCACAGGCACATAGACACAGGCAACAGAGCATGCACAATGTCGGCACTAGTACAGTGTATATCCACCTTTCGCAGCAATGCAGGCTGCTATTCTCCCATGGAGACGATCGTAGAGATGCTGGATGTAGTCCTGTGGAACGGCTTGCCATGCCATTTCCACCTGGCGCCTCAGTTGGACCAGCGTTCGTGCTGGACGTGCAGACCGCGTGAGACGACGCTTCATCCAGTCCCAAACATGCTCAATGGGGGACAGATCCGGAGATCTTGCTGGCCAGGGTAGTTGACTTACACCTTCTAGAGCACGTTGGGTGGCACGGGATACATGCGGACGTGCATTGTCCTGTTGGAACAGCAAGTTCCCTTGCCGGTCTAGGAATGGTAGAACGATGGGTTCGATGACGGTTTGGATGTACCGTGCACTATTCAGTGTCCCCTCGACGATCACCAGTGGTGTACGGCCAGTGTAGGAGATCGCTCCCCACACCATGATGCCGGGTGTTGGCCCTGTGTGCCTCGGTCGTATGCAGTCCTGATTGTGGCGCTCACCTGCACGGCGCCAAACACGCATACGACCATCATTGGCACCTAGGCAGAAGCGACTCTCATCGCTGAAGACGACACGTCTCCATTCGTCCCTCCATTCACGCCTGTCGCGACACCACTGGAGGCGGGCTGCACGATGTTGGGGCGTGAGCGGAAGACGGCCTAACGGTGTGCGGGACCGTAGCCCAGCTTCATGGAGACGGTTGCGAATGGTCCTCGCCGATACCCCAGGAGCAACACTGTCCCTAATTTGCTGGGAAGTGGCGGTGCGGTCCCCTACGGCACTGCGTAGGATCCTACGGTCTTGGCGTGCATCCGTGCGTCGCTGCGGTCCGGTCCCAGGTCGACGGGCACGTGCACCTTCCGCCGACCACTGGCGACAACATCGATGTACTGTGGAGACCTCACGCCCCACGTGTTGAGCAATTCGGCGGTACGTCCACCCGGCCTCCCGCATGCCCACTATACGTCCTCGCTCAAAGTCCGTCAACTGCACATACGGTTCACGTCCACGCTGTCGCGGCATGCTACCAGTGTTAAAGACTGCGATGGAGCTCCGTATGCCACGGCAAACTGGCTGACATTGACGGCGGCGGTGCACAAATGCTGCGCAGCTAGCGCCATTCGACGGCCAACACCGCGGTTCCTGGTGTGTCCGCTGTGCCGTGCGTGTGATCATTGCTTGTACAGCCCTCTCGCAGTGTCCGGAGCAAGTATGGTGGGTCTGACACACCGGTGTCAATGTGTTCTTTTTTCCATTTCCAGGAGTGTAATTATATTTTAGAAAAACACTTGGTCATTTTAACAATTTACAAACAGACCGGTCCCAAATCTGAATTTATATAGAATCGTTGATGACAATGGTAACTTCCATGGCATAGTCCATTGGATCCCAAGCGCTCATTGTCATAACATGTACTTTAGTGTATGAATGTCAATCCGCTACAGCTCATAAAAATATAAGGAAATGTCAGAGACTACCCTGAAACAACTCAGAAACAAGAAAACATGTTGGAGATTAGTGTTTAACGTCGCGTCGACAACGACGTCATTAGAGCTGGAGCACAAGCTCATATTAGGGAGGGATATCTGCCGTCACCTCTCAAAGGGATCGTACTGGCCTTTGTCTGAGGCGATTTAAAGGAATTACGGAAAACTTAAATCGGGATGGCTAGACGTAGGTTTGAACCGTCCTCCTCCTAAATGCGAGCCCAGTGTGCTAACCACTGCGCCATCTTGTTCGGAGCGTACGTACATAATATCGTAGCATTACCTACAAGTGTAAAATGCATCCACAACACGCACTCATACGAAGTCCGTCCCAATATAGAACCTCAGGAACACAATGTATGGCCAAATCGGTGAACATAGCTTAAATACAATCTATCGGCGGACAGTTTGTGAAAGATAACTGGAAAATGGCGACATGACCACACTTTGCACAGTACCTATTCCAATCAGAAGCATGCAATGATGGTGGCTAGAATTCACTCAATGCGTCAAACCTGGGTAGACACTCTACAGTCACTGCCGTAAGTTCAGGCTGCGTCGCCTCCGGAATACGGAGTCCAGCAAGCTTGCGGCCGGTCCTACAAACAAACCACAACCTAGCATAAGGCTCCTCCAGAGCGAACGAGTAACCGATTTGCCTCGTGGCTCCGTGCAATGACTGCCCACTTCCGTGTCCCCACAGAAGCCAGATGAACGCTTCGGTAACGAGAGAGAGCTGACCACAAAGCACCATGAAGTATGGCCAACCCCTGACTTGGACCTGAAAGTGCCAATCTAGGTAATAGCATGTAAACTGAAGCTGGAGGAGGGAGAAAGGAAAGGAAAGGAAAGGAACTATTGATGTCAGCTGCGACAGGACTTTATGAAGAATCAGTGGCGACGAGTGAAAGTGTGTGCCGCACCGGGACTCGATGCCGGGATCTTCTGATTACTAGCGCCACGGATACAGTGTTTGTGGCAATTGCGCGGACCATCTGCACGCTTCCGACAGATCCACACTACCACTTAGCACCTTCTACCCACAGTCCCTCTGGAGATCGAATGTAAATGTTCATCCGCAATGAAAGTTGTGGATTAATTGCCCAACGAGGCGAATCAGTTATAAGAACGCGTGGTGTCTGTTCTTTCGGACATGTCGGAAATAAAAAAGAAAAGTATGAGAATATCAAAGTAACGAGCATGGGGACTGTGGATAACTGGCACTAGGTGGCATTGGGGATAAGCTGAGAGGCGTGTCGAGATACTCGGCAAAGTTGCGACGAACACTGTGGCCGTGTGCCACAGTGGTTAATGCAGCTGCCTAGTAAACAGAAGATAGCGGGTTCGGGTCCCGGTCTGGCGCACAATTTCACTCGTCGCCACTGGTTCCGCATAAAGTCCCAGTGCAGCTGACGACAATAGTCCCTTCTCTTTCCTTTCCTTGCTCCCCCATCCACCTTCAATTTAAATAATATCTACCATAGCTGCGGATTCTGTGCGATGTCTGGTGTTTTGGACAAGTCCGAAAGCTTAGACACCATGCACTCATATACTAGGTAATAGCCGACCGTTGTGGCTGAGCGGTTCTAGGCACTTCAGTCTGGAACCGCGCGACCGCTACGGTCGCAGGTTCGAATCCTGCCTCGAGTGTGGATGTGTGTGATGTCCTTAGGTTAGTTAGGATTAAGTAGTTCTAAGTTCTAGGGGACTGTTGACCTCAGATGTTAAGTCCCATAGTCCTCATAGCCATTTGAACCATTTTTTTAATAGTGCCGCATGCGGCACATGGTTAGTGTATCACTTTACCATAGCTTACAACGATAATAATTTACGCATTATAAAATCGGAGTGTGTACTCATCAGATGTAATATTTCACTTAGCAGAATGACTGTGAACGCGGCTCTTGAGACAAAGCCTATGCGACCGTGCAACTGAGAGAAATGCTATTACTTTCAGTCGTTTTCACCTACGGCCAAGAAAGTCAGTCTTTTTGTTGTTTTTCTTTGCTTACCGGAGGGCCTTGCCCATTCCGTCTTGCCTCACTCTAACTTGTTGCGGTTTCGCGGTTCTACCTCTGGATTTAAGAGCTGTGTCAGATTTGTTGTCGGAAGCGCGTACCGCCAGCGTCTGAATGGGCACCTTTCTCTGTCTAAAATATTCTCTGTAGCCGGTCAGTCCGCGGGCTAGCCCTCAAACGAGAAACTGAAAAGCGTCGGGTGTTAAATGTAGTCTGCAATTTTAGAGAATTCCTTGTCATTTTTTAGTTATCATACGGTCAAGTGTAAGAATGGATGACCAAGAATGAAGTGCTCGTATTACAGCGTGTAAGACAAGGATGCAGTCTTTTGCCTCTCCTGTTAAATCTATACATTGAAGGAACAATGACGGAAATAAACGTGAGGTTCAAGAGTGGGTTTACAATTCAGGGTCAAGGGATATCAATGGTAAGATTAATTGATGACATTGCTATCCTCTGTGAAAGTGAAGGAGGATTACAGGACGTGTTGAACAGAATGAACAGTTTAATTAGTACTGAATATGGATTGAGAGTAAAGCGAAGGAAGTCTAAAGTAATGAGGAATAGCAGAAATTATGACTAGCGATAAACTTAACTCAAAAATTGGGGCCACGAAATAGATTGAGTTAAAGGGATTCTGGTACCCTGGAAGAAACATAAAGCATGACTGAAGGAATAAGACAGGAAAAACACCAAAATTGGGGCCACGAAGTAGGCTGAGTTAAAGGGATTCTGGTACCTTGGAAGAAAAATAACCCATGACTGAAGGAAGAAGACAGGAAAAACACCAAAATTAGGGCCACGAAGTAGACTGAGATAAAGGGTTCTGCCGGCCGGGGTGGCAGAGCGGTTCTAGGCGCTACAGTCTGGAACCGCGCGACCGCTACGGTCGCAGGTTCGAATCCTGCATAGGGCGTGGATGTGTGTGATGTCCTTAGGTTAGTTAGGTTTAATTAGTTCTAAGTTCTAGGGGCCTGATGACCACAGAAGTTGAGTCCCATAATGCTCAGAGCCATTAAAGGGTTTTGGTACATTGGAAGAAAAATAACGCATCACTGAAGGAAGAAGACAGAAAAAACAGGCTAGCACGGGCAGAGCGCGCTTTCCTGGCCAAGCGCAGTGTGCTGGGATCAAGAATTGGGCTTCATCTGAGGAAGAAATTTCTGAGAATGTGCGTTTGTAATCGAGACGAGTAATTTGATACAAGACAAATGGTCTCTCTAGCCGGGAAATAAACTCAAATTGGCCTTCAAAAGCCACAGCGCATGCACTCCGTGCAAGATCTTTGAATATCTTCTCGCCTTCTTATGACATCCGCTTATCTCGTCTTTACCGATGGAAGCTAGTTTATTTTTCTCTCTAAATTCGTCCTTGAATTGTAAGCACATTTCCTATTGCACCTACAAACCGTAAAACTGACGTTTATAAAAATTATACCTCAAAATTCTGTGAAGTTTAACAATCAGTTAATAATTAAATCGTTTTACTTCTCTAGGCTTCTTAATGTGAAACTACGCTCTTATTGCGCTTAAGTTCAGATCGAATTGCAAAAGTAATTAATTTTTGTATACCGCTTACAAAAGCACTTTTTTCTTTATTTACTCTCTCGGGAAAGTTTAAATCACTAATGTTGCCGAAATAAGATATTTCAGAAATCTGACCGACAAAGCCGCTGGCGTAAGAGAGCGACAGGATATTAAAAATCGCGCGCGGTACGTATGCGCTTCAGCTTAGGTGGTGTTTGTAGTGCAATTTGAGGCTCCATAGACCTTACAAGCGTTCGTCTCGACTTCCCTTACACCACTGCTGTACACTATAAATAGTTACCGATTTCAGTGCGTACGTCGTGCCTCCAGCATCGTGTCTGATGCGTACGCCGTTCACGAGCCTAGACTAGAGGTGAGGTTTCATGGCGAAATGCCACGCTCATTTGGTTCAGTTGACGATTCATCCATTCCCCGAATCGACAGTAGTACGTCTATAATACGGCAGCCATCTATACTTGAGTGGGCGATTAGTGTAATTTAGCCTTCAGGATAGATGGCAGGTAGTAGTTCAGCGCTTGGCGGGGTCCGGCCAACCTTCAGCCCTGAGACTGTGGACTTGTTGCGGCGTCCAGTGCCATCGACGCCGGCGGCAACAGGCGGCCAGGCGCTGCCAGAACGAAGAGGCCCGAGCAGCCATCAGCGCTTCCGTCTAGTGCGATCCTGTGTCACAGCCCGAAACTGCCTCAACACTGATATGTGCTCCGCTCCACCATACCACATACTATTACAGCTTTATTTTATTCGACTGGAAATATTGCACATTATTATCCAAAAGAACAGACGGATGAATGTCCTGACCGACTGACTGATTCATCAGCGCCCAGCCCAAATCGCTTAGAAACTTGAAATTTGGAGAAGCTGTGGCTCTTCGCCGGAGGGATTTGTTGAAATTCCAATCCTAAGGGGGTGATATAAGGATGAAGATTTTTTTCTTTTTGAAAATGTCGCTATAAGGCTGTTTTGAAGCTAGACCTACGACAACTGGTATTTGGTTTCTCAGTCAGAAATAAAGAAATACGTATGTTTCAGCATTTTTGGAAATTTAACCCTAAGGGGGCGAAATATGGGTGAAAGCTTTTTTGAAAATATATCATTATTAAAAAAACTACTGAAGTATTTTTAAAGCTACATCTATGAACACTGTTATATGACTTCTCGGTTACAAATACAGAAATAAATGTTTCAGCGTTTTTGGAAGCTGAACCCACAAGGGGATGAAACAGGGGATGAGACTTTTTATGAAAATATTTTATTATAAAAGCCTTTTCAAAGCTAAATTTATGAAATTTACATTTGGCTTCTCGGTTAAAAATTAAAAAAAAATACATGTTTCACTGTTCTTGGACATTCAACCTCTATGAGAGTGAGATGGGGATGAAAGATTTTATGGAAATATTTTATTGTGCAAGCATTTTTGAAGCTAAATCTATGAAAATTTGTACTTGGCTTCTCTGTTAGAAATAAAACAAACACATACATGTCACTGTCTCTGGAAATTCAACCCCTAAGAGGCTGAAACGTTTTATGAAAATTTTTCATTGCGAAAGGATTTGAAAACTAAATCTTAGCATATTGGTGTTTGACTTCTCGGTTAGAAATGAAAAAGTACGTGCTTAATTGTTTTTGGAAATTCAACCCCTAACACGGTGAAACAGGGTCAGACTAATTCACTGACTCATCCCCATTGCCCAGCCTAAACCGCTAACGATAGAAACTTAAAGTTTGGAGAGGGTGTGGGTCTTATACTGCAGGCATCATTTAAGAAAGGGTTCTCCGAAATTCCACTCCTAAGGGGGAGAAAAAGTTTGGAGAGGGTGTGAGTCTTATACTGCAGGCATCATTTAGGAAAGGGTTCTCCGAAATTCGACTCCTAAGGGGGAGAAAAACGGACGAAGGCTTTTTGAAAGCGACTTTTGAAGCTAGAACTACGAAAACTGGTATTTGGCTTCTGTCAGAAAATAAGAAACACATGTTCCAACCTCTTTGGAAATTCAGCCACTAAGGGGGTAAAATGGAGACTGAAAGACACTTTGTAAATACATAATTCCTAAAGTGCTACTAAAGGATTTTTAAGGCTACACCTATGATAACTGGTATTTGACTTCTCGGTTAGAAACAAAAAAAAAAAAAATTGCTGTTTCAGTATTCCTGGAAATTTAACTCATAAGGGAGTGCAATAAAGACCAAAATTTTTAAGAAAATATTTCTTTACATTAAAAAATTTTTAGAGTTAAATTTGCGAAAATTGATATTTCATTTGTTAAAGGATGAAAGTTGCTGTGTAGTTATCTCTACAAGAACGCAAAGGGCATAATTAATAGAAACTTTGGACTCCAGCTACCAGAATCGCTTTTTGGTAAGAAGTACAATAGGAAAAGACCATTCTTATATGGCCTCAATTAACGTGAGAAGCTTAGAAGGTGTTGCAACCTGAACAACATTAAAATTCGATTGTTGTTGTTGTGGTCTTCAGTCCTGAGACTGGTTTGATGCAGCTCTCCATGCTACTCTATCCTGTGGAAGCTTTTTCATCTCCCAGTACCTACTGCAACCTACATCCTTCTGAATCTGCTTAGTGTATTCATCTCTTGGTCTCCCTCTACGATTTTTACCCTCCACGCTGCCCTCCAATACTAAATTGGTGATCCCTTGATGCCTCAGAACATGTCCTACCAACCGATCCCTTCTTCTGGTCAAGTTGTGCCACAAACTTCTCTTCTCCTCAATCCTATTCAATACTTCCTCATTAGTTATGTGATCTACCCATCTAATCTTCAGCATTCTTCTGTAGCACCACATTTCGAAAGCTTCTATTCTCTTCTTGTCCAAACTATTTATCGTCCATGTTTCACTTCCATACATGGCTACATTCCATACGAATACTTTCAGAAATGACTTCCTGACACATAAATCAATACTGGATGTTAACAAATTTCTCTTCTTCAGAAACGCTTTCCTTGCCATTGCCAGCCTATATTTTATATCCTCTCTACTTCGACCATCATCAGTTATTTTGCTCCCCAAATAGCAAAACTCCTTTACTACTTTAAGTGCCTCATTTCCTAATCTAATTCCCTCAGCATCACCCGACTTAATTAGACTACATTCCATTATCCTTGTTTTGCTTTTGTTGATGTTCATCTTATATCCTCCTTTCAAGACACTGTCCATTCCATTCAACTGCTCTTCCAAGTCCTTTGCTGTCTCTGACAGAATTACAATGTCATCGGCGAACCTCAAAGTTTTTATTTCTTCTCCATGTATTTTAATACCTACTCCGAATTTTTCTTTTGTTTCCTTTACTGCTTGCTCAATATATAGATTGAACAACATCGGGGAGAGGCTGCTACCCTGTCTTACGCCCTTCCCAACCACTGCTTCCCTTTCATGTCTCTCGACTCTTATAACTGCCATCTGTTTTCTGTACAAATTGTAAATAGCCTTTCGCTCCCTGTACTTTACCCCTGCCACCTTTAGAATTTGAAAGAGAGTACTCCAGTCAACATTGTCAAAAGCTTTCTCTAAGTCTACAAATGCTAGAAACGTAGGTTTGCCTTTCCTTAATCTTTCTTCTAAGATAAGTCGTAAGGTCAGTATTGCCTCACGTGTTCCAGTGTTTCTACGGAATCCAAACTGATCTTCCCCGAGGTTGGCTTCTACTAGTTTTTCCATTCGTCTGTAAAGAATTCGTGTTATTATTTTGCAGCTGTGACTTATTAAACTGATAGTTCGGTAATTTTCACATCTGTCAACACCTGCTTTCTTTGGGATTGGAATTATTATATTCTTCTTGAAGTCTGAGGGTATTTCGCCTGTTTCATACATCTTGCTCACCAGATGGTAGAGTTTTGTCAGGACTGGCTCTCCCAAGGCCGTCAGTAGTTCCAATGGAATATTGTCTACTCCGGGGGCCTTGTTTCGACTCAGGTCTTTCAGTGCTCTGTCAAACTCTTCACGCAGTATCATATTTCCCATTTCATCTTCATCTACATCCTCTTCCATTTCCATAATGTTGTCCTCAAGTACATCGCCCTTGTATAGACCCTCTATATACTCCTTCCACCTTTCTGCTTTCCCTTCTTTGCTTACAACTGGGTTTCCATCTGAGCTCTTGATATTCATACAAGTCGTTCTCTTATCTCCATAGGTCTCTTTAATTTTCCTGTAGGCAGTATCTATCTTACCCCTAGTGAGATAGGCCTCTACATCCTTACATTTGTCCTCTAGCCATCCCTGCTTAGCCATTTTGCACTTCCTGTCGATCTCATTTTTGAGACGTTTGTATTCCTTTTTGCCTGCTTCACTTACTGCATTTTTATATTTTCTCCTTTCATCAATTAAATTCAATATTTCTTCTGTTACCCAAGGATTTCTACTAGCCCTCGTCTTTTTACCTACCTGATCCTCTGCTGCCTTCACTACTTCATCCCTCAAAGCTACCCATTCTTCTTCTACTGTATTTATTTCCCCCATTCCTGTCAATTGCTCCCTTATGCTCTCCCTGAATCTCTGTACAACCTCTGGTTCTTTTAGTTTATCCAGGTCTTTAATCTACAGGTCATAACCAATAGATTGTGGTCAGAGTCCACACCTACCCCTGGAAATGTCTTACAATTTAAAACCTGGTTCCTAAATGTCTTACCATTATATTATCTATCTGATACCTTTTAGTATCTCCAGGGTTCTTCCATGTATGAAAATCTCTGCAGATAATATAGTCTATGTGAGCGGAGCGGTGCAGCGGGCGCTAAGCTAGTAGTAAATAAACACAATGAAGCGGATCAGCCAGAGAGACGAGTACTGAATCCCTGTCCGGGAAGCCAAACTTAAATTTTACATGTAGCAGGCAATTTACTAAATTTGATGTGCCTGACTATGACGTGTACTTTGCACTCTGTGCTTTCCGTGCACCAATTGCTTTCGTTTCTGCAAGCTTCCTGTAGGTTCCAGCATCTGTCTAAAGAAAGCTGTTTATCGCAGTTTAGCATGGCTTCGAGAAATTATCAGATCATACTTTATCCTAACAGTAATTATTACGCGAAAAGTTTCATTTCTTTAATTTTTTCTCGGAAAATAGTGGCGGATGTACATACGAAGGCCAAAAACAAGATTCAAAAGTTGTTTCTCTGTTATTTTTATTTCACGAAGTCTCCAACGTAAAATGTTGCTGCCAGACGAAATAGGAGCGCAGTGTGTAGAGAGCAGTTGCTATATTACTCAACAGAGGGCCGTGTTAGCCCAAGACACCGAATACACATGTCTTATAAGAAATTGCACGGAGAAACGACGAGCGGACCCTTCGAAGTAACCGCACAGAGAAGAAGGAGTTCTATGAACTTCTAGAAGTGGTAATGCTGTATGTTTACATCGCAGAGCAAGAGATATTAGTGACTAACGTAATAACATTTCGCCGCGCGGGGTTCAAAAATGGTTCAAATGGCTCTGAGCGCTATGGGACTTAACTTCTGAGGTCATCAGTCCCCTAGAACTTAGAACTACTTAAACCTAACTAACCTAAGGACGTCACACACATCCATGCCCGAGGCAGGATTCGAACCTGCGACCGCAGCGGTCGCGCGGTTCCTGACTGTAGCCGCGCGGGGTAGCCACGCGGTCTAAGTGGCTTGCCACGGTTCGTGCGGCTTCCCCCGTTGGAGGTTCGAGTCCTCCCTTGGGTGTGGGTATGGGTAAATGTGTGTGTTGTCCTCTGAGTAAGTTAGTTTAAGTCAGGTTAATTAGTGCGTAGCCTAGGGCCCGATGACTTCAGCAGTTTGGTCCCATAGCAACTTACCACAAATTTCCAGAATTGTTAAGAACATTTCTGTAAAGAAAAGGAGACGAACATCATATTGATATGTGAAGAGAATATAAATGGTAAAGACTACAATGTAAAATAATGTAATTAACTAAATTAAGTTCCAAAGGATAGGTATTTTCCGATTAGTTACAAGAGTAATATTTCATATTTTGTGGTTTAATGGGAATAATGTTGTTGTCTTCAATAACCATAAATGGGTAAGCAAACTGAAATCTCTTATTCATTCGTTGATTATCTGTACTTGAGTACGGCACTGGTTTGGACAAAAAGGATTATAATTCGGCGAAGTATGACTTGACAAAATATTGATATCAAGTAGTACAAGGTACAGTAATCAGACACATGGATGTTTATTGCACATCTTAATTTCGGCCACTGTGTTACAATCTTCAGTGTAGTAAATGTAAATTAAAACATTAAAAGCACTTGCAGATGGACATAGTCCCAGATGGACTATTCATGTCAGAGGTTGAGGCACTGCGACTGAATGCTGTACCCTTTACTACTTGAAATCAATACGGTCGCTGGACACGATCAAACCTGATAAAAATATTGGTAACTTCTGCTTTTTTTCAGCAATTTTGAACTAGAATGTGTTTAGAATATGTAATAATATGTTAATACCATCTACGCCATCGAATACGACATAGTTTATTTCCTTACTTTAATGTGTTGATCTATTTTACCCACGAAGGCACAGCGCATACATTGGGCAACGACCTATTCTTTCATATTCACACGAGAGATTACAAGAGGAAGAAGAGACTGAATAAGATGAGCCGGAATGTGATTACGAAGATGATGCATTTTCAGTGAGGAGACGCCCCAGAACACCAAAGCCTACGATATTACCAACAACAATATGTTCAATGCCATGCGTCCACCTGAGACATGAACAGCCCACAAAAGTTGTTTCAGACGTTGGTTGCCCGGATGCAAGTGTTTCATTTTCGTGCAGTGCAAAAATACAAAAAATATCTTTGGTTCACAGAAATAAGGACCATATACATAGGGAGTTCAACAAGTAAGTTGCGCATCTTGTCCCACGCAAAGACCACTGCACAGCATTACCAGAAGAGATTCGCTGTGTTCTGAGTTTCCTGCAGACACAGTTCCGCCGCGATGCGGATAACTGGTGCATCAAACTCTGGGAATGGAATGGTACGTCTACCTGAAGCACATTCCAAAGATGAAATACGCAGGAGAGTACAATTCTTGGGCGCAAAACGTG
Organism: Schistocerca americana; assembly: GCF_021461395.2. Taxonomy (NCBI): domain Eukaryota; kingdom Metazoa; phylum Arthropoda; class Insecta; order Orthoptera; family Acrididae; genus Schistocerca; species Schistocerca americana. The sequence continues at coordinate 279,658,734 of NC_060122.1, forward strand.
AAAATTGAACACAGATTCACAGTGAAATTCTGGCGCTGTGTGAACCAAATGCAATGTCGCGTCCAGTCGTAATAAAATGGTGCCAAAAATTTGACCAAGGCAGCACAGGCGTGAGTGGTCCTTACCGAGAAGGAAGGCCATCAGTGTCGACCACGGACAGCAATGTCCAGCCAATCCAGGAACTATTTTCCGTCAATGAGGATGTTCACCAGCGGTTCTCGAATGGCTTCGTGATCACAAACGCGAGCATTTTTATCATTTAGGAACTGAACTGCTGATAGGACAGTCTGACCGTTGTGTGCAAACACTTCGCGACTACGTTGAAATATTGTGTCATTTATCTGTGCCTCTTTGAAGTGTAGTGGATAAATGTTACTTGGCCTACCTTAACAACGCGTAACTTACTTCTAGAAGTGCCCACGTATGAAAAATTTTCTGATATTACTTCCAAACAGAATAATAAAATAACATTTTGTAGTACGTAAACATAGTTGCTTTTTTCAGATGTCAGTTTATATATAAAATCTACCAAAGAAATCCCTGAAACCATATCTTACTAGGATAAAGAAACATATTCGAGTCCTGATGCCGCATGCCTAATATTTTGCTCAATCACAACCGTATCTTAAACCTTAAACGTAGTATCTTAGTCTTAATTTGTCCCAGAACAATGTATCAGCCACCAATATAAGTTTTTCATTCACGAAAATCTAATCTCACGTCTGAAGAGGTTAAATGGTTCAAATGGCTCTGAGCACTATGGGACTCAACTGCTGAGGTCATTAGTCCCCTAGAACTCAGAACTAGTTAAACCTAACTAACCTAAGGATATCACAAACATCCATGCCCGAGGCAGGATTCGAACCTGCGACCGTAGCGGTCTTGCGGTTCCAGACTGCAGCGCCTTTAACCGCACGGCCACTTCGGCCGGCGAAGAGGTTAAATGCATGTAGATGAACTTCTGCATGATTCCCACACACTGCAACCTATTTTTGTCCCTGTCTCGTCCAAATGATTTTCTGCTCTTTATTTAACGATTTGGATGTAGACCAGATATAAAAAACTTATCAATAATTTTATGTTTTTACCATCCCCCTTGATGGACCAATTGGTGAAGGGACCTGAACTCCGAAGGAATAGCAGGATTCGCATGGTAAGAGGTCGAGACTTGCTGGCATACATTTAATGAGCAGGAGACTGTGCGCCAAAGCCTGAATCAAATCCTAAACCACTAATCGACCTTTAGTGGAGCACAGACTCATGATGGTATACAAAGGAGGACAGCGCGAGTGCTCACCAGTTTATTTGATTCACGGAAGAACGTCACGGAGGTGAAGAAGAACTGAACTGGCAGACTCTGAAAGATAGACATCATCTACCACCCCGTCCCCCCTTCCGCATAACTCCATAACTCCACCCCCCGCCCGAAACCTTCTTCAAAATTGTGATACTATTTACACTACGTATTTGAGGTAAAGATTGTAAAACCAGTCGTTGTAGTTATTTAGCATACAAAGCTACACGTTTAGAATGTGAGACTCTCATCTGCGTTGGAGACGATGGTTTATTTTATAGCACTTTTTATTTATTTTTAAGTGCATTGTGTTATGAATTAAACGCAGACAATGAAATGATGGGAGCTTTAGTCTCGAAAGGTGTCGCGTTCCAGTTAAATACAAGATAGGTAACATATTGTTTCGTGATGATCAGCTATATGCGAAACCCACTGGACAAGAAAGTTTTCAACACAGTTGAGAGGTTACTCTTCAAATAAGACGACCTGAAATTCTTGGGAGCTGTAGGGTATCGTGATTCTGAAATGGTAGCGTTAGCTGATTTCAGTATAAACTGAATTATTAAATATTTTTCAGAAGAAAACAATGCTGACTAAAACTGTTTGAAAAGGGATTCAGAAACGAAAGGATTCTTGGTGTATGACAGACCACACAAGAGATAGTTGCGGCTGTACAGTAGTGTCATGCATAGACTGTGAGCGTTTCCTTATACAGCACTGAGATCGGAGACTCGGACAGCACAGCTATTACTACCAAACATGTTGACCGGCTGTTGTGTGGTCGCCCCGACACTCGGGTTTCCGTGATGTTAATGGGACACCACCGTTAGCGGGCTAACGACTCCAGGTCGGCTAATTTTAGAAACGGATCAATATTACTGTTCTAACTAGCACCGTGTCTGCGTCAAATATTTATTCCACGGCAGAGCTAGACTTCGTGTTAAACTTTATTCTCTCACGTCTACAATCTCTAGCCTTACAGATTTTGATTTAGGGGGAGGGGGGGGGGGCTATGTGACTAACTATACTCGTACGGTAGAATGTTTAAACCGAATCACATTTTTAGGTGATGGGAGAACACGGGCGAACGTAGTAGCATCTAAAGTCGCCCCAATTTCTCGCCCTAAAAGAGTAAGTTTTACGAGCCGCGGCGAACGCGTTTATGACGAACTCTAATAAGGAACGGCGGGCCCAGCTCCCCGTATGGTCCGGCGCGGCGTCTGCTCGTTACTGTGCAAATGAGACCCAGCAGAGCAGGGCACAAGACGGCACGCCGCTAATTTTAAAACTCGCTCGCCGAGCGCCACCGCTGCTCTTTCTAAAGGGCTCCCTGGGAAGGTGTTGCATCAAACATTGACTTCTTACTCTACTGGGCATTAAAATTGCTACACCACGAAGATGACGTGTTACAGACGCGAAATATAACCGACAGGAAGAAGATGCTGTGATATGCAAATGATTAGCTTTTCAGAGCATTCACACAAGGTTAGCGCCGGTGGCGGCACCTACAACGTGCTGACATGAGGAAAGTTTCCAACCGATTTCTCATACACAAACAGCACTTGACCGGCGTTGCCTGGTGAAACGTTGTTGTGATGCATCGTGTAAGGAGGAGAAATGCGTACCATCACGTTTCCGACTTTGATAAAGGTCGGATTGTAGCCTATCGCGATTGCGGTTTATCGTATCGCGACATTGCTACTCGCGTTGGTCGAGATCAAAATGGTTCAAATGGCTCTGAGCACTATGGGACTCAACTGCTGAGGTCATTAGTCCCCTAGAACTTAGAACTAGTTAAACCTAACTAACCTAAGGATATCACAAACATCCATGCCCGAGGCAGGATTCGAACCTGCGACCGTAGCGGTTCCAGACTGCAGCGCCTTTAACCGCACGGCCACTTCGGCCGGCTGGTCGAGATCCAATGACTGTTAGCACAATATGGAATCGGTGGGTTCAGGAGGGTAATACGGAACACCGTGCTGGATCCCAACGGCCTCGTATCACTAGCAGTCGAGATGACAGGCATCCTATCCTCATGGCTGTAACGGATCGTGCAGCCACGTCTCGATCCCTGAGTCAACAGTTGGGGACGTTTGCAAGACAACAACCATCTGCACGAACAGTTCGACGACGTGTGCAGCAGCATGGACTATCAGCTCGGAGACCGTGGCTGTGGTTACCCTTGACGCTGCATCACAGACAGGAGCGCCTGCGACGGTGTGCTCAACGACGAACCTGGGCGCACGAATGGCAGAACGTCATTTTTTCGGATGAATCCAGGTTCTGTTTACAGCATCATGATGGTCGTATCCGTGTTTGGTGACATCGTGATGAACGCACATTGGAAGCGTGTATTCGTCATCGCCATACTGGCATATCACCCGGCGTGACGGTATGGGGTGCCATTGGTTACATGTCTCGGTCATCTCTTGTTCGCATTGACGGCACTTTGAATAGTGGACATTATATTTCAGATGTGTTATGACCCGTGGCTTTACCCTTCATTCGATCCGAGCGAAACCCTACAATTCAGCAGGATAATGCACGATCGCATGTTGCAGGTCCTGTACAGGCCTTCCTGGATACAGAAAATGTTCGACTGCTGCCCTGGCCAGCACATTCTCCAGGTCTCGCACCAATTGAAAACGTCTGGTCAATGGTGGCCGAGCAACTGACTCGTCACAAAACGCCAGTCACTACTCTTGATGAACTGTGGTATCGTGTTGAAGTTGCATGGGCAGCTATACCTGTACACGCCACCCAAGCTCTGTTTGACTCAATGCCCAGGCGTATCGAGGCCGTTATTACGGCCAGAGGTGGTTGTTCTGGTACTGATTTCTCAGGATATATGCACCCAAACTGCGTGAAAATATAATCACATATCAGTTCTAGAATAATATATTTGTTCCATGAATAACCCATTTATCATCAGCATTTCTTCTTGGTGTAGCAATTTTAATGGCCAGTAGTGTATCTTCTTCTGTACAAACCCACCATATTCATAAAAACTGATTAAGCAGGTATATATTTTGTGCCTTTTAGCATACGACGGAATTCAACCGTATGGAGAAAGTAAATGCCATACAGTAGTTTCGAATTAACCGAACGTTTGACTGCGTTGTGCAGAATTCCAATTCTAACCTGCAGGAAGTTACAGGTCTGTCAGTAATCTCATTTCATCTATATACGGACTTGCCGCTACAGCTTTCTTCTGGCAGTTGCGAGTGACAAATTAAATTTTGTACTGACATGCTTTCCATGTAAAGCTACGCAGCGAAATGACATTCAGAGAAAAAACTGTCAGCAGTGGTCAAGTAGGAAACCTGATGCGTAGTGTGTAATTTAGATTTTATACGAATTCTCTAATCAGTTCATCCTAAATTGAGTGTTTCCTTTATTATGACAATTTAAGTCCACATTTTAAGCAAATAACTGTTATTTTCAGCGTGCAAACGTGTTTCGCTACATTTTCTTGATTTCTGTAAAATGAAAATAATGGTTTAGGCGATAATTATGGGGACAAATGGTTCAAATGGCTCTGAGCACTATGGGACTTAATATCTGTGGTCATCAGTCCTATAGAACTTAGAACTACTTAAACCTAAATAACCTAAGGATATCACACACATCCATGCCCGAGGCAGGATTCGAAACTGCGACCGTAGCGGTCACGCGGTTTCAGACTGAAGCGCCTAGAATCGCACGACCACTCAGGCCGGCCAATTATGGGGAAGCATAAAAACAATTTTATCTATTGTGATCATTGTGTTATTGTGTAGAATGTCAAGTTCCGTAGGACCTACTCTACATTATTATACACAGTGAATCAGATACCCTACCTATAGGTTTTACGCAACTTGCAACACATTCAAAAACCATGAGATTTCCATATTCTCTCATTCGCTACACACAAACCTTTAGTCCTGCAGAAAGAATGAACAGAATCCTTTTGTAAGAAATTTAATGTAGTTAAATTTTGTACTGGAATATATTTTCGCTGGAGGACACGTTTTTCAAGTCATTCCACAGAAATGCGTTTGAAGATCAATTTTGAGCGTTTTTCTCGAATAATGCGCAATCTACGATCTCTAGCGAAAACGTATCCCAATGTCAAATTTAATTACATACAATTTCCTACAAAAAGATTGCATTCATTTTTTCTGTAGGACTGCTAGTTTGCACGTAACGAGAGAGAGATCATGAAAATCTTGCTCGTGATATCTGCAGGTGTAGCAGGTTGCATAAAGCCCTTAGTTATACCATTAAATAACTAAAGACTTTTAGAGTTTATTTTTTTATATGTGGATATCGTAGTACACTATTCTCAAATGTCAGCCGACTGTAAATTTTGACTGTAAATTTCATTCATTTATTTCATTGCCAGAGTAACCCACCGCCTGGTAAGGTAAGGTGGACCGGATGCTTCTAAATCCAACAGCAAACACTGCTCATTATTACAGTGTTATTGGTATACAGTTGTTAATGCTGTTTTTCAGTAATGTAAAGAACAGAATATATAAAAATTTCCCTAAGGTTACAGCGAATTGAGTGCTTAACTGTTGTTAAAATAGTTCTATATAACTTGTTTCTGAATAGTTGATGAGAATATAATTTATACAATGCTAATGTCAAACAAAAAGAAAAGTGTAATACAATGAGTGTGGCGAAAATAATTTGTAATCTGTCGAGGGAAGTGATATACTGTATCTGGATGTGTAATATAGCCTATGTAGCATGTTGGTTGGTAATGGCCTATTTCTACCTATTTCAGGTGAGAAGGTCTCGGTAGTACCTCGAGCTGTTCTCATCCGAAATGGTTTGTGCTTATATATGTTTACTGGGTTTGTGTGTATTGGCATATTACTAGGAGTGTTGCAACAGCTGTTTGTTTGTCCTTTTGTTGGTAGTTGCGGTATATTCTATGTGATACCTTCGATACATACGCCTGTTATTATATAGATTAAATACTGATTGAGCATTTGATACAGGGAATACATGAATTTTAGCGTTACATGAGAAATAAACTTATATTTATAAATTTGTTAGTAGAAATAGAATTTAGTTCATTTCAACTTGAGCGCATTATTCCTTAAGCAACTTAATACATTACATTTTCAGTTTTACAGATACTTCATACAGAAAATACATTTGATGCATAAAATTAATTGATTGTAGCTTTAAATAGAGAAGAGAATATACTTCTATCTACACATAATAAGACGAACAATACATTATTGCTTGTGTACAGTATACTTTAAACAGTATGCAGTATGTCGTTGGGGAGTAGGAGTCTCGAAATGAAAGTTATTCGAGCCTTCTCCTTCCAAGTGACGTTGCATTATTACTGGAGTCTTAGTAGGTGGTGTCGGTGTTTGTTTGTTTTATGGTTGTTACTGCCTGTTGTGTTGTGGCATGCAGTGTCACGCGTTGTTGGTTTGGGTCCCGTACGTGTTGATCCTTTCTGAGTCATGTTCACTTAGTGTGTTGGTTCCTTTCTCGGTTTCGGAGTCTGTGGCTGTGCTTGTGTCCTCTCAAGTGGTTTGTTGTGTTATTTGTGCTTCTCTGCGCCTCCTTCCATATGGGTTTCGGTGCTTGTATTCTTCATGCAGCATGTTCGATACAATATGGGCTACGACATTTATTGTGTTCCAGTCTTCGGGATTATGTGTTATTCTGATGATGTCATTGTCATTCTGTATAGGTCTCACTTGTGCAAGCGTGTTGCATAGCAGTGTGACATGTTCTGGTGTCTTATTTTCTCCGCAAATTGCCGGCCGGGGTGGCCGAGCGGTTCTAGGCGCTACAGTCCGGAACCGCACGACCACTACGGTCGCAGGTTCGAATCCTGCCTCGGGCATGGATGTGTGTGGTGTCCTTATGTTAGTTAGGTTTAAGTAGTTCTAAGTTCTAGGGGACTGATGACCTTAGAAGTTAAGTCCCATAGTGCTCAGAGCCATTTGAACTATTTCTCCGCAAACGCATATTTCATCGTTAGTTAGTCTCATGCGGTTTAAATGTACCGGTTACGGCCGGTAGCCTGTCAGGAAATGGACCATCCCCCGGCTTGGGTCGACATGTTTCAGTTGTAATCTTTCGCGTACGTCAGGAAAGAAAGAATGTACACGGCGACCCTTGTCGGCTGCGTCCCACTCTCTCTGCCATGTTTGAATCCGCCATTGTTTCATTTGTGTTTTGCTCATAATGTTGGTTTCTATAGTTTCGGTGACTTTATTGAGCCTGTATCTCTTAAAACTATGAAATGCAGCCCTATCCGTATTGTTATGTCTATAGGGAAGGTCCCCATGACAACGCAAAGTGGCTCTAGTGATGTGGTGTTGAAGGTTCCGCTCATTCTCAGGAGTACACTACGCTGACCTCGTCTTCCAGTTGTCTTGTTAGTCTGTATGATCAGTCTGTGAGCCCATGCACTTGCGGCGGAGCATGCAATGGACTCAAATATCGCAATGTGGTAAGTCCTTATCGTCTTAAAAGGTAATTTGCACTGAGTTGTGTTGAGTCTTGCTGGTTTGTGCATAATTTTGGAGGCTTTGTCAATTGTCAATTTGATATGATAGTTAAAAGTCAGTTTTTCGTAAAGATGCAGTCCTACATAACGTCATCCAACTAGAGAAAGCAAAGTAAAACAAAGAAAAATCGACCACAGAAGGTCGTGATGATTATCAACAGCGTCACAATTGGCTGTTTGAAAGTTCGGAAGTTAATAGTATTGACTCACAAACGACACAAGATCACCATCTCTTATTTTGCCGGCAAATATTATTAGTTTATTCTGACAAAAGAATTCGAACCACCTCCCTCAGTGAGATGATCTCTTGCGCCCGGGTTCCCGGGTTCGATTCCCGGCGGGGTCAGGGATTTTCTCTGCCTCGTGATGGCTGGGTGTTGTGTGCTGTCCTTAGGTTAGTTAGGTTTAATTAGTTCTAAGTTCTAGGCGACTGATGACCTCAGCAGTTGAGTCGCATAGTGCTCAGAGCCATTTGAACCATTTGAGATGATCTGTCAACCTTAATAACGTCGACCAGTGAAGAAGCATAGTGTTGGACGTCCCTTCCACAGTGCATCATTAGAGACGGAACTCGGCCAGAGGGGATTTATCCCGATACAACAGGCTCTAGATACCGGCTCCCAGGTTGATCCCATATTTCTCGACTTTGGAAAGGCGTTCGACTCAGTTCCGCACTGTCGCTTGCTCCAAAAAGTGCGCGCTTACGGTCTATCCGTTGACATATGCGATTGGATAGAAAGTTTTCTAACAGACAGAGAGCAGTATGTCATCCTAAATGGGGTGACTTCAACAGAAACAATCGTAACTTCAGGTGTGCACCAAGTCAGCGTAATAGGTCCACTGCTTTTTACGATTTACGTAAACGGTCTGGTTGATGGTACTGACAGCGGCAGTAGACTGTTTGCCGATGATGCTGTAGTCTACACGAAAGTAGTATCAACACGAAAGTTGTGAACGAATCAGTGAGGATTTGCAGAAAATAAATGCTTGTTGTAATGACTGGCAGTTGTCTCTCAATATTAGTAAGTGTAACCTACTGCGTATAACAAGACGAAAATCCCCATTAATGTACGAGTACAAAATAAATGCCCAGTCTTTGGAGGCGGTAACACCCGTCAAGTATGTGTGTGTGATTATTCGAAATGATCTCAAATGGAAGGATCAGATTACACAAGTAACGGGCAAGGCGAACTGTAGACTGCGGTTTATTGGTAGAATCCTGAAGCGATGCAGTCCTTCAACAAAGGAAATTGCTTACATTACATTAGTTCGTCAAGTATTAGAGTACTGTTCGTCTGTATGGGACCATTACCAGTTGGGTCTGGTTCAAGAGTTTGAGAAAGTCCAAAGAAGAGCGGCAAGATTCGTGACTGGTACTTTTAGCAATCGCGAGACCGTTACAAATCTCATAGAAAGTTTGAAGTGGGACACACTTGCAGATAGACGACGCGCTAGCCGGCCGGAGTGGCCGTGCGGTTCTAGGCGCTACAGTCTGGAGCCGAGCGACCGCTACGGTCGCAGGTTAGAATCCTGCCTCGGGCATGGGTGTGTGTGATGTCCTTAGTTAGGTTTAAGTAGTTCTAAGTTCTAGGGGACTGATGACCTCAGAAGTTAAGTCCCATAGTGCTCAGAGTCATTTTTTTTTTTTTAGACGGCGCGCTAAACCGAAGGGGCAGGTAACTAATTCCGAAATCCGATCTTCGCCGAGGATGTAGAGCATATATTATTACCACCAAGTTTGAAATCGCACAATGATCATCATTCAAAGATAAGGGAAATTGGAGGTCGTACTGAGGCGTTCAGGCAATCGTTTCTCCCTCGCGCGATCCGCGAGTGCAACAGAGGGGGGAGGATATCACTTTGGCGCAAATTGTGCCCTCCGTCACACGCTGGTTAGTGGCTAGCAGAGTATATATGTAGATATAGATATGCTGACAAATCATACATTTTCTTAGGGGAAAAATTATATCTTGTTTATATGACATCACTATTAGGCTAGTAAATATAGGATTTCCGTTTCAGAAACAGCGATGTAATACGAAGTAAGAATGCTGCTGCATGGCTCAGTGAGTGGGCAATACGCAAGCTACTTCCACGTCCGCGTCTGCGCAATATGTTGGATGGAGCTGACGAGGCGACATGTGGCGCGCATACTCCTCGCCTCGGGCCAAATATTTTGGTCGTTGTCAGCACGGCTGTTAAGTCTCGTCGCGTCTGCAGCGAGCAGGCCACTGCCGACAGTTAAACCAGGGCGTAAATAGTTTACGCGATTCGAATCGGTCTGCTAAGCAAAATCTTTGCAATTCGTTACTGATGCTACAAATAAACAACTTTAACAAGTGTTGGGTGGATTGCTACACTTCCAAAGAGCGTGTCGTGTTGCACAAGCTTCACCATTGTCCTTTTAGCATTCCGTGCCTCAGTCTCTTAAACGGATCCCTTATAGGATCACTTTTTTGTTCCTCTGTCTGTCTGTGTGGCTGTGCGACTATTAGAAACCCTTTTTCTCAGGAACGCGTTGACGTATCAAACTCAAATTTATGTCACATATTCAGATCTATTTTCTCTTGGAGGTTTAAAGATTTTAAGCTTCTAAGTCACTTCAGTTAAAAGATACGGCCATTTATGTCACATATTTGATACTCGAAAACTCACTCATCAAAACCTACAGAGTGCTTACCATTGATCTAGAATAATGAATTTCGGCAAGAAACAAGGTCCCACAGTACAACTAAGGTAAAAAAATCTGAAACTTGTAAAATTGAAATTAACTTATTAAATTGTATTCATATCAAGTAAAAAATATTTTTTGCTATTTGAACATACATTTCATTCATCATCTCTCAAAAGCGTAATTGACGAACATTATTGCATGCGGACGTAAAACTTAAGCTGTAGTCAGGTTTTAGTAAGTAAATAAAAATGTTTTATTAAATCTTCTATTTCTACGTGTATAATCTTAAGTCCCTTCTCACTATATATATATATATATATATATATATATATATATATATATATATATATATATATATATATATATATGGCCACTCCCGACGGAGGTTCGAGTCTTCCCTCGGACATGGGTGTGTGTGTGTGTTGTCTTTAGCGTAGGTTAGCTTAAGTAGTGTGTAAGGTGGTGGTGATTAGTGTTTAACGTCCCGTCGACAACGAGGTCATTAGAGACGGAGCGCAAGCTCGGGTTGGGGAAGGATTGGGAAGGAAATCGGCCGTGCCCTTTCAAAGGAACCATCCCGGCATTTGCCTGAAACGATTTAGGGAAATCACGGAAAACCTAAATCAGGATGGCCGGAGACGGGATTGAACCGTCGTCCTCCCGAATGCGAGTCCAGTAAGTAGTGTGTAAGTCTAGGGTCCGATGACCTCAGCAGTTTGGTCCCATAAGAATTCACACACATTTGAAAATGGCTCTGAGCACTATGGGACTTATCTTCTGAGGTCATCAGTCCCCTAGAACTTAGAACTACTTAAACCTAACTAACTAACCGAAGGACATCACACACATCCATGCCCGAGGCAGGATTCGAACCTGCGACTGGAGCAGTCGCGCGGTTCCAGACTGTAGCGCCTAGAACCGCTAGGCCACACACATTTGAACATTTTTCTGTGTAGGTAGCTATGGACGCTGCGGTCGACATTACATTAGACAGTAGACGTTCTAACTGCAGAGCCTGCAACTACAAAACTCAGAAAAAAATATAGCCAATTGCCAGTCGTTGGACTCTATTCAGCTGCAGCCGAAATAAAATCCTGTACTATCATTCGCGCTTTAAATTTTCCACAGTTATCTTAAGTCATTCAAAACGAAAGCTGGCTACTACTCGCAACGGCGATCGAGCGAGATGCGGAGGTATAGGGCCTAAGACTCGACTAGTATTTGAGGGGAGCTGGTGTTAAATCACTGATCGGCAATACTGATTTACGTTTCAGTTGCTTTTTAATCGCCTTAGGTAGGCACTGGGATGTTTCTTGAAACAGACTGCTTTTTGCACCTGATTCTTGTTTGCAACCTAGTTTCTGATTACCTCGACGTGGACAGGCCTTTTCCGAAAAAGAAAAGAACTGGTCGGGAATATAGTAAATATCTTTAACATTTGCGCATTGACAACTTTTGTTGTTACTTCTGTCCTATGCTAGGTAATTTCTTTGATGATTATGAATATGTGTCAGATGTCTGACCAATAGTTATTTTGCAGAACGTTAAAAACCTGCAGTTGTAGGATATGTGCAGTTTAAGAAACTGGCCTCTCTACAGTGTTATTGGGCATATCAAAACTAGAACATAAAGAAGAAAAAGAAGTATCTAAAGCCAGGACCTAACGCTCCAACTCGAATACTCTTAAGACAAAAAAGTATCCACTGCACTACCTGGGAAACACACCTACAGCGTATTAAATGACAGTACTCATTGTACCTATGACTACAGAGTTGCCATATTTCCTTCCTTTGATGCTCATTTTCTACTGAAAATTGCGGGGGACGAAATTTTTTGGGAGATTTTTTGTACTGCTAGTATGAAAGGAATCGCACTATAGCCTCCCAGTACGCGAATTTTGATGCAGCCTATATAAGGAATATTTCCATTTATTTATTTATTTCCACTTATTTATTCATTCCACATGCTTCTATATCAGAAAATTCGAGCAGAACAAACATTACGTGCCTAGTCGTGGTTAGAGCTCAATTCAATGAAATTATTCGGGTGCGCGAACGCGTCGCGCTTGATGAGTTTATCCACGTGTATGCTGCTACTGCAAGCAGCCTTCATCAGGAACCTGGAACGGTAATTTTATCACATTCGACACCGTCCATACGCAGAAGGATTTTTGTCGAAAAGATCAGATACTGTTAAGCGAAACTGAATCTTCCAGGTGCATAGAAGAGATGCGAGGTTGGTATAAAGAGCAGCATTAATGCTGGTACGCCACAAATGCAATCAATCATATTTATCGTTCGCACAAGTATACAGTGTACGCCCACCTACTTTCGAAGTTTCTGGCCAAGCAATACAGTGAGTGCAGTTGCAGAATAAATGTGCCTGGAACAGAGGACAGCTAACCGCCAGCAATATTTTGTCATGCGGGACAGGCATATGCGCAAGCATTCCAGGAGTGTTATTGATGTGTGCGATGTCATTAATATGGACTGCCATCAGCAGTTCTCCTATTGTCCGACGCAGGACGTTACCGGACTGACAGATGTTCTCCCGTCTCCCGTGGCAATGTATTGGAACGTTTGCCACCGACCCGCCTTCGAGCTAGAGGTTGCCAAATTTCTGTGACGTTGTATCTTAAAGTCGCTGGTTCGATTCTCAGTAACAAATAAAGCTCCCGTTGTCGGGAGAGGGGAGAGCGTGCCACTGTGTCGCTTCTATTTACTGAAACTTCCATGAACTTCATCACAGTGGTTGACGGAAAGAGCGGAAGCAGTTACATTATAGCTGATATTGACCACGACCCTTTTAAGAGGAACAGATGGCATCGGCGTTGGTTTGCATTCACTTCACTTCACTCATTATTATCACAGCTCAGAGTTAATAACACAAACACGTCGTTACGTCGCACTCAGCTCATGCATCAGCTTTACTATGTAGTTCTGAACCTGATAAGCTACACACTTGAAGAAACGCAATGGCAAATGACTTGCAATATACAAGGAAAACGAAGATTAAGTTTAAGAGGTCTTTAGAGACGGACCATAAGACTCGGATTAGGGGAAGAATCGGCTGTGTCCTTTTCAAAGAAACCATACCAGCATTTCCTTTAAACGATGCAGGGAAACTACAATGAACCTAAATCTGAATGACCGGACGGAATCTGAACCGTCGTCCTCCCGAATGCGAGTTCAGTGTACTTCCAGTAGGAATGAAACTGCACCTAATCGTAACCACCGCTTCCGTCCAAATTTTTAGTGTATGCAGGTCTTGGCCAGAAATGAAAATGACAGGAGTCGAAGCTCCAGAAGAGCCGGCCGCGGTGGCCGAGCGGTTCTAGGCGCTTCAGTCCGGAACCGCGCGACTGCTGCGGTCGCAGGTACGAATCCTGCCTCGGGCATGGATGTGTATGATGTCCTTAGGTTAGTTAGGTTTAAATAGTTCTAAGTTTTAGGGGACTGATGACCTCAAATGTTGAGTCCCATACTGCTCAGAGCCATTTGAACCTTTTTCTTTTTCTTTTTTTTTTTTTTTTTTAAAAAAAAAAAGAGCTCCAGAGGACCAAGCGATTACATTGCAGTTCAAGAGTCAAGGGGTCGAGTCTCTTTGCGAAGCATGTGGAAACGTTTTCTTTTATTCCTCTCGATCGTCGACTTCATCGGACCAAATAAACTCATCGTCGCGTATAAACGTACACACCGATAAAAGTTCCACTACTTCCTCGTGTATTTTACTTCTAATTTGTACGTGTTCTTCAGTTATTACTGTGGAACTTTATGATGTGATCAGATCGTTTTCGGCCAAAAGATGGAAAGTATAATCACGCGCCATTTTCGACCGGTGATTCGACACTCCGCTGTGGATGCTGTCACATAATTATTTTCACCTGTACTATCAGGCATTTTCGGTCGACTCGATATTTTCACAGTATTCGCATAGTGTTCTCACTGTATTCTAAAAAAAATTTCACGTTACTCCAAGCTATTGAGCTCCTTAGCTACAGCTAGCGTTGTCCCCAACGGCCGAGTGGCCGACTTTTTCGGCTATTCTTCGCTTGCGACTGTCGAGGCTGTTTGAATGTCAAAATGAAACTAACGGAATACGGTGTCCTCTACGATTTAGTTATAATCCCTTCTTGAAAAGTCATTTACAACAACAATTTTTTTCTTCTCCTTTCCATTTCGAGAGTTTTAGGAAAATATTAATAAATATATATTATTGAGCATTGTTTTAGTTTATTTGCAGTGCAAATAACGTAAAAGTTGACAGTAAAAAAGAGTTTTCGCATGCGCACGCAAGCGCACGACCGTCGGATTAACGTTCTGGGCTCCTACCGCTGCGCCGGCAGCTACCTGCAAACTACTTAAACATAAATGCCTCATGCCTCGCCCAACCCACGCCAGAACTACTATCTTTTTCTAAACGTTTGGCCATCTGGATCTCCCATATCAACCACATTCATTTCTCGCCAAGCCCTACATATACCGTAAAGTTCTACGTAACTGGTCATGTGTAAATCTCATATGTAGATCCGGTCCCCTTGTAAGTGTTCGGCGAGGACTATCGTAGGGCAGAATTATCTGACAATGGCACGATACGGGCACAGTTGTTCACATAGAATTACGATGGTTCTTAGACTTTAGTTTAGTACGCATTTCGTTTCTGTATCAACTTGCTTTTTGGTTTGGTTTTTCTTTCCTTCCCGGCTATTGTAATATTGCATAGTATTGAAGTCCCTAAGAAAATCCTTATTTTTCTTCAACCTAATCGACAATTTAACGTCCCATCCTCAAGAAATAAGTAAGAACAGAGTGAACGAAGGCGTTAGTCTGCTACAATGAGCGCAGCTTAGAGGTCCACATCCAAAATATCATTTTCAAAATACCTGGATATTCTAATGCAGCTTGAGCATAATGAAATATCCGACTCCCTAGAAAAAAATATCACTACGGTTAATGAATTCTTATCGGCGATAACTGGGAAGAATTTAAACTATCCTTATTCCTCGGAGCAATGCGCACGTTCTCGAATATCGTCTTGTGCTTCATCAATTGCTTCTCTACCTTCCGAATTCTGCTCTCAATAAAAAGGAAAAAATGAACATTCAGCATTCGATGCACTCGCCATTGGGAGCATGGTCCAGAGTGTTATGGGAGGCTGGGTGAATGTAATATCTCCTGGACGTGACCAGCATTCGAACGTCAGCGCCGGAAAGCAGAGATCGTTGGCGCGGCGGGAAACTGGCGCCAGGAAATCGCGTTCGCGAGCGGACACGGAAGCTGCTCGCTGATTACCAGACGCCCTCCTTCCTCCGTCATCGATACTGGCGCCATTTCGCCAGATAGCAACGGCTATTTCTGGCGCCGCACCGCCTGTTCTCCTAGAGACCTTCGAGTTTGTAACTGTCTGGCGTGACGGGGTGGCACCCACAGTCAACTGCTGTCGATTTAGTGAAAGAAACAAGACTTGTTAGATGTGGTAATTAGATGATCAAAACGGCGACATAACTAGGACCTTTGCAGAAAAGTTACTTGACCTAACTAACTGAATCTCGCCGATTGTAAGTGTCTTTATTTCTTCTTATGTCTTAATAGTCAAGTGAATGTACACTTTAAGAGGTTACCGATTCTTGCATTATCTGGTTTTAGAATCTATTTGTACAACTAAAAAATGGCTGAACGCACACAAACCAAACACCACTCAGTTTAAAAAAAGACATTCTGCAGACTTATCTCAGGACCCCACTTCTGTGTTTTGAGGCTACCACCACAATGAACTATTCTAGTTTTGCGTTCTAATTAGTCTATAAAAATTGTATTTTGTTATAATACATTTCTTCAGCTGTATCCTAGAAAAGAAGACGTGATTTAGAGATGACCATTCATACTTATAGGAACCTGAATGTCAACTAATTGTAGGAAAAGTAAACGTCGGATTACAGCTGACAACATTTTGGATGCGGAGGCAATATGTGAAAATATTTTGTAGCTATGTTTTTTAAGCAGTCCTTTTATATGCACTTTTCGAATATATAGAATTCGTACTAACTCGGAATACCGGCAAATATTGAAAGAACATGTGGTTCTACCTTCGTAACTGGCAAATTCTGTCAAACATGAGGAAAACATAGCTGTTTAAATCTTGTTTTTTTATATGAGTAGCGTTGGAGAATAGAACAAACTATTTTACTGGCGTAAATCTGATTCTGAAATTAAATATCTGCACAAGGTCAAGAGAATTAACGACAAATATTGTATAGCTATACATTTACAACTAATATGGATTACTTCGGACAACTGGCGACTTGTTAACACTGTCTCATTGAGTGGAAAATGTGCGTTATATGCTGAGCCACTGTCACAAACAAATTTATCCTCATACAATAACGTCGGAGAAAGGGCAAAGCTGATCAGATTCACTCAGGCAACGGAAAAACACGGAATGTGGGATGTCAGCATTCGTGCAGAGTACTCACTGTCGCTATACAATTATGAATTATCATGACAGTACTTCACAACACAAACGTCTATGTTGCCTGGCAATGGTACGAATCTCAATGTTAACCAACTAGAAAGGATTTTTTTCTTTATTTGGGATTGAAAAAGCCTCACAGACCAACCACGGAAAGAGGAGAAATTCGTAAGCTTGCTGTAATAAGTATGAGGAAATGGCTGTATTTCTCTTTGTGTGATTCAGTAATGAATTTCAAATCCAGTGTTGTGTCGTGCTGAAATAGAATACACTGCATGATAAATCATACCAACTCTTAAAGAGACTTTCGAAGAGAAGTTCGAAATAGTACAGATGTCTGTGAATGATGCCCTGATTCAGCAACAGGAAAACACAGCCGAAAATAAAATGATAACGAAAGATGGAGACGGAAGAACCAAGTTTCAGATAGTGGAAAGGAACCCATATGAGACTATGAGAGATACTAACTTCCATATTTCGGCTCCTGGCTGTTTCTTCTCACAGCGATAGCTAAGTTGGTCCTAAGCTCAAAGACGGAATGCTATAGAGTATGGACTCTTCAGATTTCGTACGTAGTAGATTTCATCGATATGAATTAAAGTGTATAGGTTCGGATCCCTGTATTTATATTTATGAGTGAGCATTTTGCGGTTAAATAGCGTAATCCTTAAGGCAGCAACCGGCGACGCGGAACACCGCATTAAGAATAAATGTCCATGACCAGTATGGAGGCAAGCATAAAGACTCCATCCTCTGCGATGTGAAATCTTCGTGTAAACACAAGACAAAAAATTAGCCAAAGTTTTATTGGCTAGCCAGAATATAGCAAATATGAACATGCTAATATCGCATCCCAGGCGTTCACAGTGGTTCAGATGACTACACTTGAACAATTAGAGAAGGAAAAAATATCAGTATCACAAAAGTAAATGTTGTGGAGGTAATTGAAAAAGTTATTCTTCACTCTGCAGAGACATTCGATGCCCTTCTAGAATGGCGGCATAACTTTCTGTCCTGTGAACGGACATATGATTGAATATATATTCTACTTTGGTGGTACGCTCATATCCTAAAACTTCAATGGCGAGAAATTCGGTACGTCGGGTTCTGCAGTTGCAAAACTTGGTTACCTGCAGCAAATCGGCATGCTATACCACCTTGAGCTAAACACATCCCCCATCCAGAAAAATATAGTGATTTGACTTAAAATTATCATGTGATGCATAAACACGTAGAATAAATATGTAGATGATTTATTGCACGGGTTTCGTGGCAGTGATTTTTGGTACACACTTAGTCCCAAGCACTTTGACGTCGGTCTTTTCAACATCTGGAGATGCGCAACCTAACTGTAATTCAGCACTGACGTCTCCCAGAGGTGTTTAGAACCTCTCATCAAACAGCTGCCAATTACCTGTCTCGCAAGAAAATGAGAGGTGCAATGGGGAGAGGTAGCTGCTTAATTTTCTACATCTATATCTACATCCATACTCCGCAAGCCACCTGACGGTGTGCGGCGGAGGGTACCTTGAGTACCTCTATCGGTTCTCCCTTCTATTCCAGTCTCGTATTGTTCGTGGAAAGAAGGATTGTCGGTATGCTTCTGTGTGGGCTCTAATCTCTCTGATTTTATACTCATGGTCTCTTCGCGAGATATACGTAGGAGGGAGCAATATACTGCTTGACTCCTCGGTGAAGGTATGTTCTCGAAACAGTTACTGAGCGTCTCTCCTGCAGGGTCTTCCACTGGAGTTTACCTATCATCTCCGTAACGCTTTCGCAATTACTAAATGATCCTGTAACGAAGCGCTCTGCTCTCCGTTGGATCTTCTCTATCTCTTCTATCAGCCCTATCTGGTACGGATCCCACACTGCTGAGCAGTATTCACGCAGTGGGCGAACAAGCGTACTGTAACCTACTTCCTTTGTTTTCGGATTGCATTTCCTCAGGATTCTTCCAATGAATCTCAGTCTGCCATCTGCTTTACCGACGATCAACTTTATATGATCATTCCATTTTAAATCACTCCTAATGCGTACTCCCAGATAATTTATGGAATTAACTGCTTCCAGTTGCTGACCTGCTATTTTGTAGGTAAATGATAAGGGATCTATCTTTCTATGTATTCGCAGCACATTACACTTGTCTACATTGAGATTCAATTGCCATTCCCTGCACCATGCGTCAATTCGCTGCAGATCCTCCTGCATCTCAGTACAATTTTCCATTGTTACAACCTCTCGATACACCACTACATCATCTGCAAAAAGCCTCAGTGAACTTCCGATGTCATCCACAAGGTCATTTATGTACATTGTGAATAGCAATGGTCCTATGACACTCCCCTGCGGCACACCTGAAATCTCTCTTACTTCGGAAGACTTCTCTCCATTGAGAATGACATGCTGCGTTCTGTTATCTAGGAACTCTTCAATCCAATCACACAATTGGTCTGATAGTCCATATGCTCTTACTTTGTTCATTAAACGACTGTGGGGAACTGTATCGATCGCCTTGCGGAAGTCAAGAAACACGGTCTACTGTGATTTTCAATGGAATGACGGAAGCGGAACAATTTCAGCACGTTATATGACATTACTCCTCACATAAAAATACATTTCTCTTCCAATTGAAGAGATGTAAATATAATAATGAATATTTCCGCTTAACGTCCCGTCGCTGCCAAGGTCATCAGAGACGGAATACATGTTCAGGGTGGGAGAGGATAGGGGAGGTAATAGGCCGTGCCATTTCAAAGGAATCATTCCGGTATTTGGTTCAAGGATTCACTGAAATCAGGCAAAACATAATTCTGTATGGTTGGACGGGGATCTAAACCGCCATCCTCCAGAATACGCGACCAGTGTGTCTCGAACGCGCCACCGCGCTCCGTTGGTGATCCAGCATGCAAAGCTGAACTGGTGATTGGCGATGGCGATGTCCTAGAGCCAAAGTGAAATGTATACTTAGTCATACGCATTTATTGGTGAATGTTGTCCGGAATATTTTCAAGACTTGGGTTGCTGTCAGTTTCTTCAGTACAGTTTTACAGCTCATGTAGACAATTTATAAGACCAAAATAACGGAAGAAAAGATCTCTTCTAGTGCATTCTTCCAAGGAGTAAGGTAGGAGAAATGAAAGTACAGCTTATTCATATTCAGCACTATGTGTACCATGCATAGAAGGCCACATCTTTACGGCATTCACTGTATGTAGAAGGGTAATCTTTATTCTGTTCCATAACGAACAACTTATTCCAAAGGGCAGCCAGGTTCTTCTTCGTTCACTGTTCAACGGTGGAACTCTGAACATATAGGGCGGGAGCCTCCTGAGTACAGCCTGTAAATTAGATGCCAAAATGCTGAAATGCAAGAGCAAAAAATATCATGGAAAATCTAATGCCTGAAGTACAATCAAGCTTTGGAAACCGACTATCAAATAATGAGAATATTTTTAGAGAACAGAGACGAGAATTGAGTAGCGAAATACATCTTGGGTTTATCGATATTGAAAATGCATTTGATAATGTGAACAGAGAAATGCTATGAAACATAATACCTAAACAAAGTTATCCATCTCATTAAAATGTTGTTAATACTCTATACACAACCACTGAAATTGTTTAGGTATGGGAGACATAAGGCCAATGAAGATAAATTTCAGGGCGTATAACTAGTAAGATCAAAAATAGTTTTAAATAATAAAAACTTGGATCAAGGAAACATTTTAAATATCAAGGATACGACATCACATACGTGTACAATCATGTCAAGAACCAAAAAATAAATGTATTTACTTTGCTATATATAACGATTGTAAAAAGTTTGCAGAATAAAACCAGGAAAGAAGCCCGGATGGGGTTTTAGAAAACCATAGCAGTACCAACCATTACTGACGGAAGTGAAGCGTGAGTAACAAGATACCAAGAAATAAGAATACAGGCTCAAGAAATGAGGTTTCTTGAAGTTTATTGAAGAGTGGAGGGATGTAAAAGAAACATCCGTAAAACAAATGAAGATGTAAGGAAAGATTTGGAGATGTATAATGTAAACGAAAAAATAAAAGAACGGAAAATGGAATGAACATGTAGACTGTATGGGTGGAAAAAGGCACCGGTAAAAGTTCTCAACTATAAAAGCATTGGAAAAAGAAATATAGGAAAGTCATACAAGAGATGGAGTACCGTAAGAGGTAATTTTCCTAATATACGAGGTGAAGAAGCAGTCTGAATGCAGTAGTGAAAGGTATTTACATAAATAATACCCGTCTTAAACAAAGAGCGACAAAAGACACCATTAACACGGTACAGCTCTGCTGGTACATCTTCGCACACAGTGGAGACTTGCACTCACCTTCACTGCATTTGGAGTGGTAAATGCAATCTACAACAGCCAGCCCCAGAGGCTCTGGCGTTCGTTGTTGAAACCAAGTGAAAGTGAAACCGACCAGCAGCTTGCGGTATTTCGCAGTAACAGCGTCGTTCTTCGTTGTTTATGTGAAGGAAAACAAAGAGCGGTTATAGCAGCGTGAGACAGTTAGTAGTGGCAGTGTTGTTGCATCAGCCACTACTTAGTATCCTTGCTCCTAGCTTCTTCCAGGAAAAGGGCGGTCTCTGCGTCTTAACATTATTTCCTCCTTCCTGCACAGCAACTGGTCACTGCTACCCGAGGTATTCTTAGCCGCTGTTTACTCCAGGGCGGAGGAGAAAGAAATATTGCAGAAACACAGCAATCTTGCACTGCTCAGTGACAGGCGTACCATGCTGTAATGATTGTAGAAGAAATTCCGATAAGAATTCCGAAATTTGTTAAAGATAAATATACTCGACACGATATATGGACAAGCTTCAAGTGGAGATTCTACAAATAGTGACGTACATGAAACAGCTACTCTTAAAATTCCAGGAAGCTCTCTTTAATCACAGACGATTCTAGGAACATACTACGACGTCGTGTAAGCATACACTCCATACTCTGCCGCATACTACACGCACAAAAGCTGCGGACGGCACACATAACCCTGTAAAAAGTAATAGGAGAGATATTACTTAGAGCAGTAGCTGGAAGTATTACCAGACTTTTGCCGGCCGAAGTGGCCGTGCGGTTAAAGGCGCTGCAGTCGGGAACCGCAAGACCGCTACGGTCGCAGGTTCGAATCCTGCCTCGGGCATGGATGTTTGTGATGTCCTTAGGTTAGTTAGGTTTAACAAGTTCTAAGTTCTAGGGGACTAATGACCTCAGAAGTTGAGTCCCATAGTGCTCAGAGCCACCCAACCAGACTTTTCTTATGACTTTCATTTCAGTATTGTGTGGCCAGTAGTAAACCGTCATTCGGTTTAGTTGATGGTAGAATATAGGTCAACTTAATTGTAACAAATAATATTGGTACACGTACTGAGAGTTAAGTGCCGAATATAATCGACTCGGGCACCCGTTATATAGCAGCGAAATGTGGATAGTGCATAGATGACTAAAGAGTAGTGAAAATCTCTGGGCCGGTAGCAGGTACTTACGTTGTTGCCTGAGAGTTCTGAGCGATTAATACGAAGTTTAATTAGTCAGAGAGCTATATTTCAAAGAGACAACAGGCAGTAGTTTTCTGACAGCTTGCAAGTTGCACTTTGCGCGATATACACTACAGATAAGCTCTTGGATGTTGTATTATATCGAAAATTAGCCTGATAGGACATCACATGGGCGATCTACCGTCCCTTTCTTGTGTGTTTCTACAATTAAGGATTCTACTATCTCCACAATTCCCAATAATTTCGATGGGAGATGTGAGGAGAATTTTCCCGTTACTGAGATTCAGTAGTGATCTAGGTTATAGGTGCAACACAATAGATGTTAGGTTTCATCATAATATTGGCAGTCATGATAATAAATGAATATCTAACCTGACAGAGACAGCGAATCATGTAGACTGCAGACGAATAGGTTGCTTCGTCACACAACCTAATACGCTCAGCGTCCAAGTAGCGCAAATGATGCACCTGCTGTTGCAAGACAACCGCAATGCGCACTTGTACGAAACTGTTACATGGGCAGCAACGTTCAATACGTTTTCCTGCTACCTGCACGGTCGTTTGCTGTAACAAGGACGTGCACCGTCTGCATATAGTGTTCCAAGCTACGGCAAGCAGGTTTGGTCTCGTTAATGAGGCTATTCTGCAACACAGGAAGAGCGTAGGCAGCAGGATACGTGCAAAGCGCGACCAATCAGCGACCTCTTAGGCAACCAACCGGAGGAGAGACGTAAGTTTTACGCCAGAAAGAATCTTCCGCCGACCGTTGTAGCACTCTCCAACGGGAGAAATTTGAAAGGCATCGAAATGAAGCTGCCAAATAAATTGGATTCCTGAAGTGTCTTCTGAAAGCAAGAAGTAAACGCTTCTTAGCATATTCGTGGTCCACTAGTCACCAACGGGTGTACTTAGTGTGTGCAGTGATGAAGAGCAAAACGACGTTTTATGTTATACGTTATGT
The DNA here is from genome assembly GCF_021461395.2 of Schistocerca americana. Taxonomy (NCBI): domain Eukaryota; kingdom Metazoa; phylum Arthropoda; class Insecta; order Orthoptera; family Acrididae; genus Schistocerca; species Schistocerca americana. The sequence goes on from NC_060122.1 coordinate 279,682,186, forward strand.
GAAGCAAATGTTATAGTATAAATCGAACAACATTTTACAAAATGGACCAATTGCAGCTGTTAAGAGATGCAGCTGTTAAGACCGTGCATTCTGGGCGCTACAGTCTGGAACCGAGCGACCGCTACGGTCGCAGGTTCGAATCCTGCCTCGGGCATGGACGTGTGTGATGTCCTTAGGTTAGTTGGGTTTAATTAGTTCTAAGTTCTAGGCGACTGATGACCTCAGAAGTTAAGTCGCATAGTGCTCAGAGCCATTTGAACCAAGACCGCGCAACACATAGGCAGTTGTATTACTTTTTCACGACACGAATAGTTTTGTTGCTACTCGGAGGCGGTTTCGACAACAGTTTAGCACACACCGGGCCCCTTGACGAGAATCATTCACAGGCCGTGTGATAAGTTTATACGGGAAGGATCACTGTCGTAAGCGAAGCGAGTTCGGCCGAGCCTGCTTGTTCGCCAGAGAATACTAAAGCGGTGCGAGTTGCTCGAGAGAGAACCCCTGCAAATTGTGCAGAAAGGCAACAGTGCAACTGGGCATATCTCTAGACACTTCGTTCAGTGGATTCTTAGGAGTGGCCTCGGGTTGTAGCCGTACACGATGTCCTCTGCTCAGAAGCTCACTGTCCAACACATGCGGCAGAGAGGATTGTTGGGCGGAGGATAGGGAACGAACTGTCAACAACGTTTGCTTTTCAGACGTGGTGCATTTTCATTTGGACGGTGTGGCTAATAAACAAAATGTATGCTTTTCGGCTACTGAAACTTCGCAAGTGCTTCATGTTCCGACAACGTCATGTTCCGACGATTACGGTGTGAGCCGCAGTTTCCCCTCACGGACTTGCTGGACCTTTTTTTCTTTGAAGAAACGGTGAAGAGTGCACGTTATCTGAGCATGGCCCACAATAACTTCATTTGACAGTTTCTTAGTACTGCGTTGCCGTTCATCACGCAGTGGTTCATGCAAGATGGTGCAAGGTCACTGTGCTGGATTTCGTGCACGACCGTTTCGACATGCGAGTCATTACATTCAGATTTCCAGGTCGTTTCAATGACGGACAATTTTGCCCCCCAATAGTCCACATGACATCATGTGGCATCCTGTATTTGAGATGATGGAGAGTTTCTGTGGCCGGCCATCCTGATTTAGGTTTGCCGCGGTTTTCCTAAGCCATTTCAGGCAAATGCCTGAATCAATCCTTTATCAAGGCCACGGCCGACTACTTATCGTGACCTCATAAAGCATGCTTATATACGAGGGCAGTTCAATAAGTAATGCAACACATTTTCTTTATGAAACAGGGGTTGTTTTATTCAGCATTGAAATACACCAGGTTATTCCCCAATCTTTTAGCTACACAACACTATTTTTCAACGTAATCTGCATTCAATGCTACGGCCTTACGCCACCTTGAAATGAGGGCCTGTATGCCTGCACGGTACCATTCCACTGGTCGATGTCGGAGCCAACGTCGTACTGCATCAATAACTTCTTCATCATCCGCGTAGTGCCTCCCACGGATTGCGTCCTTCATTGGGCCAAACATATGGAAATCCGACTGTGCGAGATCGGGGCTGTAGGGTGCATGAGGAAGAACAGTCCACTGAAGTTTTGTGAGCTCCTCTCGGGTGCGAAGACTTGTGTGAGGTCTTGCATTGTCATGAAGAAGGAGAAGTTCGTTCAGATTTTTGTGCCTACGAACACGCTGAAGTCGTTTCTTCAATTTCTGAAGAGTAGCACAATACACTTCAGAGTTGATCGTTTGACCATGGGGAAGGACATCGAACAGAATAACCCCTTCAGCGTCCCAGAAGACTGTAACCATGACTTTACCGGCTGAGGGTATGGGTTTAAACTTTTTCTTGATAGGGGAGTGGGTGTGGCGTCACTCCATTGATTGCCGTTTTGTTTCAGGTTCGAAGTGATGAACCCATGTTTCATCGCCTGTAACAATCTTTGACAAGAAATTGTCACCCTCAGCCACATGACGAGCAAGTAATTCCGCACAGATGGTTCTCCTTTGCTCTTTATAGTGTTCGGTTAGACAACGAGGGACCCAGCGGGAACAAACCTTTGAATATCCCAACTGGTGAACAATTGTGACAGCACTACCAACAGAGATGTCAAGTTGAGCACTGAGTTGTTTGATGGTGATCCGTCGATCATCTCGAACGAGTGTGTTCGCACGCTCCGCCATTGCAGGAGTCACAGCTGTGCACGGCCGGCCCGCACGCGGGAGATCAGACAGTCTTGCTTGACCTTGCGGCGATGATGACACACGCTTTGCCCAACGACTCACCGTACTTTTGTCCACTGCCAGATCACCGTAGACATTCTGCAAGCGCCTATGAATATCTGAGATGCCCTGTTTTTCCGCCAAAAGAAACTCGATCACTGCCCGTTGTTTGCAACGCACATCCGTTACAGACGCCATTTTAACAGCTCCGTACAGCGCTGCCACCTGTCGGAAGTCAATGAAACTATACGAGACGAAGCGGGAATGTTTGAAAATATTCCACAAGAAATTTCCGGTTTTTTCAACCAAAATTGGCCGAGAAAAAAAATGTGTTGCATTACTTATTGAACTGCCCTCGTATACTGTGTGTGTGTATATAATTTGAGCTACTGGGTTGCATGATATTACCATGACAGTTCATATGCCATTGTGAGATGATCCTTTGATGAACAAATATACAAATAAAAAATTATCATAACTACCACATGTGTGCTTGTTGTACGATAAAATCAGGTCTTGAATGAACTCTGGGCGTTCTTTGAGAGGGAATAGGATGAAGTTTTGGAATATCGGGTAGGGAAGACCATTTACGTTCTATTTCTTAAGATGACTACAGATATGACTAGGCATAATGCTTGATATAGCTGCTCATTTGCAAATTCGGCCCGTTTAGGTGACAATCGTATGCTGCCTCGCTTTGTGTCACAAATAAACAGTTGTACCAGTGTGATAGTATATGACATTCTGTGCGTGAAATAACCGTGTATAAAATGGCCGTAATATTGATGACGGTACACTGTATTGGACGAGCACGACTCTTGTTTCAGAATCAGCATAGGAACAGCCTGGAACGGCAAGTACGATGCTCTCAGCTTCATGTCTGTCTTCCTCAACATACTGAGCGTACCTCATTCAGACAATGAATTACGGTACTGGTGAGTCCAGCTGCAGCAGAGGGCAGCTGCATACTTCGCGACTGTGCCGAGACCATAGTGTCTAGTCACGTCTCTGCATTATTTTGCTGTTCTGTTTGTACCAGAGGTACCTACGGCTCTCACTTCACTTGGTACTTCCCTTTGCAAGTGCTTTACTTGCAAGGTATTTTTTTTAACGCACTGTGTAATGAGCGGACTTACACACACAACGTGATTGTGCAATGATCTTGTATTCGGGAATACTGAGGCTAAAGTTTCTTTCAGATTTGGATTTCTCATGATTTTCCTTTATCTCGTCGGACGAATGCCACAATGCAACGATTGGCTCTTTTCAACCTTTACTCCGAAAATGAGCTTCTACTCCGTTGGTAATGAGACAGTCAAATTTAACCTACTTAACTTCCAATACACTTCTTCCTGCTGTGAATATTCAGTACTGACTTTCATACATCGACAGTCCTCGTTCTGAGTGTCTTGCGTCCGCCATATTCATAAAAAGTGTGTGGTATGAAAGGGCGTGTTGTCAGCACACCGTTCTCCCGGCCGTTTTGCAGTTTCCAGACCGTGAAGCCGCACTGCTCCGTCAAGTAGCTCCTCAATTGGCATCGCGAGGCTGAGTGCATCCGTAACAGTTCTTTCACCAAGGAAAAATCCTTGGCAGTACCGGCTATCGAACCTGGGTCTTCCGCACAGCAGCGATCTACGCTGACCACTCAGCTACAGGGGCAGACATTTATGTTGATTAGGGGCTCCATATTGTTGACAACTTCGTAAATAAACATTCTCGGGCATGTGACTGAACTTCCCTGCTGTTATTCCACCTTTCATTCGACTCCATAGACAGAGAGCATTGGCTCAGTTAGTCAAAACTGGCAAACGGATGACCCAAACCTTTCTGAAAGAAAAGACGTCAGCATCCATTGCAGTAATTTGGGAAGGTCGTGAGAAACCTAAATGTTGATTGCTGGTTGTAGGTTAGCAAATCTAAAGATATTTAATGTGCCATCGACGCTGAGATCTAACATGACAAGAATGAATCATAGTGCGTTTTGTCTTAAGTTAACGAAGGTGACCACGGATAACAGGAAATTAGTGTGGCCTCGCAGGGATTCGACCCTCTCAAATTTGAGCGTACTGATTTCGCCAGGACTGTGCCAACAGAAGCCACATAGCACAGCAAGTCGGGAAAACTCCTTATCCTGGTTGTAACATAAAAAGTTATTAGTCACCCCTTAAGAGACTACACTGATCAGTCTGCGGCATTCTCGATGGCGTAGGGCTGGTACCAGGCCATTGTGTGATCCTGCACCACTGATGTAAATCGAGGCAGCGAAGTGGCGTTGTATGTGCCAGTCATAGTATGGAATCAACACAATAAGATGGCTCTAGGTGAAGACATGGCACAATGGCTGAAAGAAGCTATCGTATTTTAGCATGACAGTACGACAGTGTCGTCCCCCCCCCCCCCCCCACGTCCCTTCCCCCCTGAATGAAGTTGCTGATCTGTTGATGTACCAACACGGGCTGTTCAACATACCTACAAGGACTGGTGTAACCCTTTGCTACTGCGCTCTAGACATCAGGTGCCGACGACACCACTCAGAACTTATTTGCTGTTCAGGTTGTAGTGAGCTCAGCCCCTACAGTGCAGGCGATATTGAACTTCACAACCCTGGGATTCAGTGGCTAGACCAGTAGACAGTATCAACAGCACTCTGGCCAGGCCACCAGGTGGCGTACATGGCAACAATAGGGGTCGATGGCAAATTACACCTCTTCATGCATCCACCATGTCACATCCAAAATAGGCCTGCAAGTGATGTTGCGGCTATTTAGGCCAGAAAACGAGCTGCAGACAGCAGTTCAGTCGCAGCCAGTAACTTGAAGATCTCCACTACAGTGCACCAAGGATTAGGCTGTCGACTTCTGGACAGCTTGCCAGCTCCTCAGCTGGGACTCCAAGTGGCAGTGAGTGAGCTGATAGTTGTGACTTGGTATAACCGTACTGCTGCTCTTCTAGCCACGAGGTATTGTCAGTCTGGAAGTTTTCAATCCTTGTCAGACTTAGATATTTCGTTACTGTTGGCTTCCAATACTTTTTCAGAGAAGTACACCGTAAGTGTTGCTATGTATTTATTCTTCTTGGCTGAAGCTTGATTTTGGACTTCGGTTTTAAACCTGAAATGAGAAACTTATTTTTCCATTTTAATCTGAATTTTATTGAGACTTCAAGATTCTGCTCATTAAAGAGAATGTGACTACACAAACGTAGTTCACCGTCTTAAATCTTCAAGATTGTGTTCACTGAAGCGTGTGCAACTCTTTTTCGAGTACCACGAAACATATTTATTTACATTGTGAGTCTGGAAGTCTAGGTGTCTCTGTTATTTGCAAATCATCTTTTACTTTATTTCATTTACTCAAGGAATAACATCCTTTTTCTTTCACTTACTGAAGTACCATCCATGTTTTTTCTGTGGAGAATAATTTCGTGAAATTGTGTTCAATAACAGTTTCTTTGTTCCCCGTACCTGGACTGTTTTCTTGTGCCCACCAAGGGTGGACACATCACCTCTCGTAGCTACGTACTATGGAATAAGAACAGTGGACACGTAAAAATATTGAGAGGGAACGTAGACAAGTGTAACGTTTTCAAGGTCGACACTGTCGCTCTCATTGGATCCTGGTCCATTTGTCAGTTTTCGAGCGAAATTCTGTACAGGGCCACATGTAACAGACATTTGGAGCCATATAAGGGCTATTGTTAACAATGGCACATAAAGCTTCACGTCTTCAGAGATCCAAAAACACGCTGTCTAGGCATCAGCTGACTGTATGTGTACAGTGTGCTGTCACGAGTCGCGATTTTGCCTCTTTTCAATCGATACAGGATATCGAGTGCATCGATACCCCAATGAGACGTTTACCACATTACGTGTAGAGGGTGTAATTCAGATCGAAGGTGATTCTGTGATGTTCCTAGACAATTCTTGGGTACACTCATTCATGTTACCATGAACATGACGCAGAACTTCAACGTTGTTAGTAAGCAAGTGTTTTCCAGTATGACGAAGCCATGTTCACAGAGCTGTACACATACATGCCTGCTAAATCATCCAATGTGAATCCCAAAGAAAATGTCTAGGACTGTTCAGAACAGTTGGTGAACCGTTGCTATCTTGCAATATGGTAGCTATAGGGGATCTTATCATCAATAAGTGGTTTCAGTTGGATAACATTACTGAAAAAACTGGTAGACCCTCTTCCTCGCCAAACTGAGGCCATTAGGACTAACCTTTTGCACAGCGTGCATACACTATCTGATCAAAAGTATCCGGATATGTATTACAGGACTGTAATATGGAGTTTGTCCAGTCTTCGCCTCATGACAACTTGAATTTTGCTGGGGACAATTTCAATAATGTGTCTGAATGCTGTGGAAGAATGGCTGGCCATTCTGCCTCAAGAACCGGAACCACAAAAGGTAGTGAAGTTGGATGCCGGTGTCTGGAGTGAATCCGACGTTCTGATTCATCCCAAAGTTGTTCCACTGGGTTCAGGTCGAGACTCTGGACAGCCCAGTCCATTTCAGAAACATTATAGTCTCACAGAGTCTGGTTTATGATAGGGTGCATCGTCATGGTGCTAGGATCATCCTCTCCAAACTGTTCCTCAACCGTGACATGTACACAATTCTGTAAAATGCGTCATAATGTTCCGCTCGTAGCTTTTTCTTAAGTGCAACAAGGGGCCCACGCCCTAATCACCAAAAAGAGCCCCAAACCGTAACACCGCCTCCTCTATATTTCTGTGCGGGCACTACACATAATAGTAGGTAATGTTATGCAGGCATTCGCCATACGTAAACCCATCCGTCGGATTGCCTCAGGGTGCAGCGTCATAAATCAATCGAAATCATTTGCTTCCCTTCACACACTGTCCAATGGTATCGTTCTATACACCATCTCAAGCTTTGCTTAGCACTGACAGTGGCCATGTGTGGCTTATAAAGAGCTGCTCGACCATTTTATACCATTCTGTTTACTTCCTACTTACAGTGACTCTGGTAGCTGAACTGCTGACAGCACTTTGGAACCCGTGAGTGATTCCAGTGATGATTCCACCTGATTTTTTACAACGAATCTCCGCAGTACTCCGTGGTCAATGTCTGTCAGTACATAAGGTCTGCCTGGTTCACCTTTTAGCTGTGGTTGCTCCTCCAACTTCCCACTTGAGGTAACATCACGAACATTCGAGGTGGGCAGATTTAGAAGGATTGCGATGTACCTGACCGACTGGTCATTCAGGCGACATACAATGACTTGATTCTGAGGCGCCTTGTCACGGTCCGCGCGGCATCCCACGTCGGAGGTTCGACTCCTTCCTCGGGCATAGGTGTGTGTGTTGTCCCTAGCGTAAGTTAGTTTAAGCTAAGCCCGCCCGGTTAGCCGTGCAGTCTAACGCACGGCTTTCCGGACTGGGAAGGAGTGTCTGGGTCCCCGGCACGAATCTGCCAGGCGGGCTTGTGTCGACGTCCAGTGAGGCGGCCAGTCTGTGGATGGTTTTTAGGCGGTTTTCCATCTGCTTCGGCGAATGCGGTCTGGTTCCCCTTATTCCGCCTCAGCTACACTATGTCGGCGATTGCTGCGCAAACAAGTTCTCCACGTGGGTGTAAATCACCATTACTCTACCACGCAAACATACGGGTTAAACTCGTGTGGTGTGAGACGCTCCCTGTGGGGGGGGGGGGGGGGGGGGTCCACCGGGGGCCGAACCGCACAATAACCCTGAACGAGTGGTTCGGTATCGGGCGGCGGAGGGGTGAAGTGGACTGCGGTAGTCGTCGTGGGGTTGTGGACCACTGCGGTTGTGGCCGGGACCGAACCGCACAATAACCCTGAATGAGTGGTTCGGTATCTGGCGGCGGAGGGGTGAAGTGGACTGCGGTAGTCGTCGTGGGGTTGTGGACCACTGCGGTTGTGCCCGGGACAGAACTTCTCCGTCGTTTCTAGGCGCCCGGTTAACATACAATACAACACAATAGTTTAAGATCAAGTAGTGTGCAAGCTTAGGGACCGATGATCTCAGCAGTTTGGTCCCATGAGACCTTACCACAAATTTCCATTTACAATGACTTGTCCCCGTTCAAAGTACTGAACCCTCCTGAGTGACAAATTGTGCTGTTACTGTTTCTGCACTGACAACACAATACTCTCCGCCTCCTTTCACCTCTCGTGGATACTATTGGTTAGACAGTGTATATGCACTCGATGTTACCATAGCGTAACATCAGAGTAGTAGCGTGCCGGCCGGCCGAGGTGACCGAGCGGTTCTAGGCGCTACAGTCTGGAACCGCTCGACCGCTACGGCCTCAGGTTCGAATCCTGCTTCGGGCATGGATGTGTGTGATGTCCTTAGGTTAGTTAGGTTTAAGTAGTTCTAAGTTCTAGGGGACTGATGACCACAGCAGTTGAGTCCCATAGTGCTCAGAGCCATGTGAACCATTTTTGAGTAGTGTGCCAAATCTAATGCAAAATAGCTCTCGGTGGTGGTTCAAAGTTAAAATTATATTAACGAAAGCAGGGGGAACGGAAGACATCGGAGGAGCCGGGGGTGCTATGCATCGGAAGCGGGCGGCGCCCGTCACTGCGAGACATGTGACGTTGGCGGGCAGCAAGTGGGACGGGCCGATCGATCTGCGGCGACCGGGTTCAGGGACCGCAGCCATTACCGAATCCGCCACCAGGCGCTTAATGAGCTGCGGCCGCCGGCGCTGCTGCCAGCAGCCCCCCCCCCTCCCCGCCCCCTCCAGGCCTCTTACCAGAATGAGCAATTACTGCGGCCCGTGGCAGGGGGCGGCAGCGGCAGAGGCGACCCGACACGAGACACGGCCTGCCTCTCTCTGGCCGCCGCTGTTTGGGTTGCGGCGGTGCGTGTGAGCGGCGCTGGCGGGCGCTCGACCGTTCCTTACCGCCGCCGCCGCGTAATTAATCACATTGGCGGAACGAGAGGGGCTCTCGCTCGCTAATCTAACTGAGCGCCGTAATAAATGTTTCGCCGGCGAACTTCTTCCTTTCTCAATGTCGTGCCCGCGCACTTCAGCGCCTTTCCCGTCTGCTGGATCTGCATTTCTGGTCGGCGAGGGGTCGAGAGTGGAGAGTGATTCAGCTGCCCCTACGTATCAGTTTTACGCAACCCGTAACGCCTTCAAAAAATAGAGGCCGTAGTTTCCGAATTATTCATGAAAAACTTACGAAAGTGACTTTCAAACGCGTTTTTCTCGAGTAACTCGAAAACCGTGGCCTCCAGCGAAAACGTGGCCCAGTAAACAATTCAACTACATTAAATTTTCTGCAGAAAGGCGCTGTTAATTTTTCTGAAGGACTAATAGTTTGTGTGTAGCAAGTGAGATGGTGCGAAAATCTTGCACGTGGTTTTTCAAGGTGTTGCGGATTGCTTGAAGCCCATAGATAGAGTTTCCTTAAACACACTGTATTTACAGCGTTCACCCTGTATATACAGGGTGATCCCAAACTCTGTTTATATTTCGTATAACCTTAACAGAATAACAGATTGACTGATAGCTTGTTGTTTAAAGGCCTGCTACATGTAAGAGCTTCTTACATCAAAGCAAGTTACCTTGACAGTAAAATACAGTAAATAAAAAACACGGCATTACAGCAATAGTAAGAGACTTTATATGAAAAAGAAAAAAAGTGGGAAATAAAACAGAAAAGAAATATTTGCATATTAACTGAAATGCAGTATGGGAAAACATAAATTTCAAAAGTCTCAGTTCCTACATAATATCCGTGGTACGGACTCCGCCGAAAAACATATCTTCTGTAATTATGTCTGTTGTCAAGGTTATATTTTACTTAAAGGTTCTGAAAGTACTGCTTGTATTTAAGGTTCTGTATACCTGAAGCTTAAAAATGAACTGAAACTTTTTTGTGACTTGTGACAGCCAGAGCGAGAGCACCAGCAGCAGCGAGTACTGTTTGTATAAAGCGTTTATTTTGCATTTTGTTTACGACCTTCCACTAAGGAAGGGATTCTATTTGTGTTTATCTGCTCTGCATAGTAACTAACAGTTCTTGATAGAACTTTACGTAGTTTTCGTGTTAGATTTCTTAGTGTTTTCTTGATCGTTTAGAACAGAAAGCGCCCTAAAACCGTCTTTTGTTTGTTTCGCGGCCGTTAGCCACTAGTCACTTGAATCAGCAGTTGTCTTGTGACAGCCAGAGCGAGAGCACCAGCAGCAGCGAGTACTGTTTGTATAAAGCGTTTTTGTACTTATTTGCTGCGCTTAGCTTTTAAATAGTTTTTCTGGGAAAACCTAGCGTAGTTTTCGCGTCTCGTATTTCAGTGAGTGTTTCTTGATTATCAGAGTAGCTCATCAGAAGATTATCTTGGGAATTTGTCACCGTATAGAGTAGGGTAAACATAGTCATGTGTGGGGACTGTGGTTGTTGTGGGCGGACGCAAGGAGAATTGGCCACTCTTCGGGGACAGGTGGAGGCTTTGTCTGTTAGGCTCATCGAGCTCGAGGCGCAGGCGTCGGCTCGTAGTGGCGTTGGGGCAACTGTGGTGAGACCTATGCCTACTTCGGTGGCCTTGGAATCACATGGAGCCCCTGATGTCGCTGCGTCTTCCGGCAGTGAGCATCTTACCGGTCAGCCATCACTCCAGGGTGAATGGCGGACAGTGGTGGGCTCGCGCGTGCCTGGCCGAAAGGCGAAGGTGGGATCTGGCCGCGTGGCAGCTGCCTTACCCCTTTCCAACAGGTACGGGGTGCTTCCTAGTGGTGATGACATCGTTTCCGAGCCACCACAGGATGCCTCGCCTGTTGGGCCAGTGGCCGATTCTCCGGCAAGGTCCCGACAGTCACAGAGGGCGGGCCTATTAGTTATAGGGAGCTCCAACGTTAGGCGGGTTATGGAGCCCCTTAGGAAAATAGCGGGTAGGTCGGGGAAGAATGCCAGTGTGCACTCGGTGTGCTTGCCGGGGGGTCTCGTCCGTAATGTGGAGGAGGCCCTTCCGGCAGCTATTGAACGCACTGGGTGTGACCGGCTGCAGATAGTAGCACATGTCGGAACGAATGACGCCTGCCGCTTGGGTTCTGAGGCCATCCTTGGTTCCTTCCGGCGGCTGGCTGATTTGGTGAAGACAACCAGCATCGCACGCGGAGTGCAAGCTGAGCTTAATATCTGCAGCATAGTGCCCAGAGTCGATCGCGGTCCTCTGGTTTGGAGCCGTGTGGAGGGTCTAAACCAGAGGCTCAGACGACTCTGCGACTATAATGGTTGCAAATTCATCGACCTCCGTTATTGGGTGGAGAACTGTAGGGCCCCCCTAGACAGGTCAGGCGTGCACTACACACCGGAAGCAGCTACTAGGGTAGCAGAGTACGTGTGGCGTGCACACGGGGGTTTTTTAGGTTAGAGGGACCCCCCCCCCCCCCCTTGGGCGAAACGATAAAATACCTGACGGCTTACCAGAGAGGACATTATCATCGTTGATAAAGAACGTCCGTCCTCAGAGACCAAAAACAGGAAAAGTTAACGTAATATTGGTAAACTGCAGGAGTATCCAGGGCAAGGTTCCTGAATTAGTATCTCTTATTGAAGGAAATAGTGCGCATATAGTATTAGGAACGGAAAGTTGGTTAAAGCCGGAAGTGAACAGTAACGAAATCCTAGACACAGAATGGAATATATACCGCAAGGATAGGATAAACGCCAATGGTGGAGGAGTATTTATAGCAGTAAAGAATTCAATAATATCCAGTGAAGTTATTAGCGAATGCGAATGTGAAATAATCTGGGTTAAGTATCAGAGGTGGGTCAGATATGATAGTCGGATGCTTCTATAGACCACCTGCATCAGCAACCGTAGTAGTTGAGCGCCTCAGAGAGAACCTGCAGAACGTCGTGAAGAAGTTACGTGATCATACTATTGTAATAGGGAGAGACTTCAATCTACCAGGTATAGAATGGGATAGTCACACAATCAGAACTGGAGCCAGGGACAGAGACTCTTGTGACATTATCCTGACTGCCTTGTCCGAGAATTACTTCGAGCAGATAGTTAGAGAACCAACTCGTGAAGCTAACGTTTTAGACCTCATAGCAACAAATAGACCGGAACTTTTCGACTCCGTGAATGTAGAAGAGGGTATCAGTGATCATAAGTCAGTGGTTGCATCAATGACTACAAGTGTAATAAGAAATGCCAAGAAAGGAAGGAAAATATATTTGCTTAACAAGAGTGATAGGGCACAAATCGCAGAATATCTGAGTGACCACCATCAAACGTTCATTTCTGAGGAAGAGGATGTGGAACAAAAATGGAAAAAATTCAGGAACATCGTCCAGTACGCCTTAGATAAGTTCGTACCGACTAAGGTCCAAAGCGAGGGGAAAGATCCACCGTGGTATAACAATGATGTACGAAAGGTACTACGGAAACAAAGAAAGCTTCATCATAGGTTTAAGAGTAGTCGAATCATAGCTGATAAGGAAAAGCTGAACGAAGCGAAAAAGAGCGTAAAGAGAGCAATGAGAGAAGCATTCAACGAATTCGAACATAAAACGGCAAACAATCTAAACAAGAACCCTAAAAAGTTTTGGTCATATGTAAAATCGGTAAGCGGATCTAAATCCCCTATTCAGTCACTCGTTGACCACGATGGCACCGAAACAGAGGACGACCGAAGAAAGGCAGAAATACTGAATTCAGTGTTCCGAAACTGTTTCACTGCGGAAAATCGTAACACGGTCCCTGACTTCAGCCGTCGCACGGACGCCAAAATGGAAAATATTGAAATAAACGATATCGGAATTGAAAAACAACTGCTATCACTTAGTAGCGGAAAAGCATCCGGACCAGACGAGATACCCTTAAGATTCTACAGTGATTATGCTAAAGAACTTGCCCCCTTTCTATCAGCAATTTATCGTAGATCGCTGGAAGAACCTAAAGTACCTAGCGACTGGAAGAAAGCGCAGGTCGTTCCCATTTTCAAGAAGGGTCATAAATCAGATGCGAATAATTATAGGCCTATTTCGCTTACGTCAATCTGTTGTAGAATAATGGAACATGTTTTGTGTTCTCGTATTATGACGTTCTTAGATAATACAAATCTCCTTCATCATAACCAACATGGATTCCGCAAACAGAGATCATGTGAAACTCAGCTCGCCCTATTTGCCCAAGAAATTCACAGTGCCGTAGACACTGGCGAGCAGATTGATGCCGTATTCCTGGACTTCAGGAAGGCATTTGCTACGGTTCCGCACTTACGTTTAGTGAAAAAAATACGAGCTTACGGAATATCGGACCAGGTTTGTGATTGGATTCAGGATTTCCTAGAAGAAAGAACACAACATGTCATTCTTAACGGTTCAAAATCTGCAGATGTAGAGGTAATTTCGGGAGTACCGCAGGGAAGCGTGATAGGACCTTTATTGTTTACAATATACATAAATGACTTAGTTGACAACATCGGTAGCTCCGTGAGGCTATTTGCAGATGACACGGTTGTCTACAAGAAAGTAGCAACATCAGAAGACTCGTACGTACTCCAGGAGGACCTGCAGAGGATTAATGCATGGTGCGACAGCTGGCAGCTTTCCCTAAACGTAGATAAATGTAATATAATGCGCATACATAGGGGCAGAAATCCATTCCAGTACGATTATGCCATAGGTGGTAAATCATTGGAAGCGGTAACGACCGTAAAATACTTAGGAGTTACTATCCGGAGCGATCTGAAGTGGAATGATCACATAAAACAAATAGTGGGAAAAGCAGGCGCCAGGTTGAGATTCATAGGAAGAATTCTAAGAAAATGTGACTCATCGACGAAAGAAGTAGCTTACAAAACGCTTGTTCGTCCGATTCTTGAGTATTGCTCATCAGTATGGGACCCTTACCAGGTTGGATTAATAGAAGAGATAGACATGATCCAGCGAAAAGCAGCGCGATTCGTCATGGGGACATTTAGTCAGCGCGAGAGCGTTACGGAGATGCTGAACGAGCTCCAGTGGCGGACACTTCAAGAAAGGCGTTACGCAATACGGAGAGGTTTATTATCGAAATTACGAGAGAGCACATTCCGGGAAGAGATGGGCAACATATTACTACCGCCCACATATATCTCGCGTAATGATCACAACGAAAAGATCCGAGAAATTAGAGCAAATACGGAGACTTACAAGCAGTCGTTCTTCCCACGCACAATTCGTGAATGGAACAGGGAAGGGGGGATCAGATAGTGGTACAATAAGTACCCTCCGCCACACACCGTAAGGTGGCTCGCGGAGTATAGATGTAGATGTAGATGTAAAATGAATGTATTCACGCCAAGCAACTAGAACTTTTTTTTGTCATACAGGAGCTTAAACTTGAAACTGTGCTTTCATAACTTCGAAGTTAAATATAACTTTGACGACAGATATAATTTCCGATGTAAACAAAGATGACAAATGGACATTGTGCGGTTTTAACGCAAGATATATGTGAACAAGTACCCGTCAGGGTAGCCGAGAGCGTTAACGCGTTGCTCCCTGGACTCGGGTAGGCGCGCCGGCCCCGGATCGAATCCGCCCGGCGGATTAACGACGAGGGCCGGTATGCCAGCCAGCCTGGATATGGTTATTAGGCGGTTTTCCACATCCCGCTAGGTGAATACTGGGCTGGTCCCCAAGTTCCGCCTCAGTCAACCGACTCGCAGACATTTGAAAAACGTTCGCACTATTTCATGACTTACACTCGACACAGACAGCTGGGGTACACTTCTTCCGTCCCAGGGGGTTGGGGGTGGCGGCAGGAAGGGCATCCGGTTACCCTCTGCTATTAACACTGCCAAATCCGTCATAACAAAGCCGACCCCGCGTTGGAGCGGGACAAAGGCCTCGAGAAAGGAAGAAAGATATGTGAACGAGTGTTTGTGCCACATTTATAGAGTAAGAGCAGAAAGTAAGTACATCTAACAATTAATATACCATAAATATATAACTCGCGAAGTACAATGAGGTGACTAAAGTCATGGACTAGCGATAGGTACATATAATAGGCACGTATAAATGGCGGTAGCATCGCATAGCCGGCCGCGGTGGCCGAGCGGTTCTAGGCGCTTCATGCCGGAACCGCGCGACGGCTACGGTCGCAGGTTCGAATCCTGCCTCGGGCATGGATGTGTGTGATGTCCTTAGGTTGGGACCTCAGTGTATATCAGTTCTAGGGGACTGATGACCTCATATGTTAAGTCCTATAGTGCTCAGAGCCATTTGAACCATTTTTTTAGCATCGCATACACAAGGTATGAAAGTTAGGCCCATTGACGGAGTTGTTATCTGTACTCGGATGATTCATGTAAAAAGCTTTCCGAGGTGATTACGGCCGAACGACGGGAACTAACAGACTCTGAACGCGGAATGGTAGTTGGAGCTAGACGTTTGGACATTCCATTTCGGAAACAGTCTTCCAATATCCACTGCATCAAGAGAGTGCCGAAAATACCAAATTTCAGGCATTACGCCTCAGCATGGACAAGGCAGTGGCCGATGGCCTTCACTTAACTACTGAGAGCAGCGACGTTTGCGTGTAATTGTCAGTCCTAACAAACAAGGAACACTACGTGAAATAACTGCAGAAATGAATGTGGGACGTACGACGATTGTATGTGTTAGGACAGTGCGGCGAAATTTGGCGTTAATGACGTATGGCAGCAGACAACCGAGGCGAGTGCCTTTTGCTAACAGCAGGACATCTGCAGCGCGTCTCCTGGGCGCTGACCATACCGGTTGGACGCTAGACAACTGGGAAACCGTGGCCTGGTGAGCTGAATCCCTATTTCAGTTGGTAAAAGCTGATGTTAGAGGTCGAGTGTGGCGCAGACCCCACGAAGCCATGGACCCAGGTTTTCGAGGCACTCTGCAAGCTGGTCCTTAATTGTGTGGGCTGTGTTTGCTTGGAATGGACTGGGTCCTCTGGTGCAAATGAACCGATCATTGACTGGAAATGGATATGTTCGGCTTCGTGGACACCATTTGCATCCATTCATGGACTTCATGTTTCCAAACAATGGAATATGAAATGACACGGCGCTGTGTCACTGGGTCTCAATTGCTCGCAATAGATTTGAAGAACGTTCAGGACAATTCGAGAGA
This sequence comes from Schistocerca americana, assembly GCF_021461395.2. NCBI lineage: Eukaryota > Metazoa > Arthropoda > Insecta > Orthoptera > Acrididae > Schistocerca > Schistocerca americana. Next base: position 279,698,532 of record NC_060122.1, read on the forward strand.
ATGATTTGGTCACCCAGATTTCCCGGTATGAAACTAATCGAACATTTATGGGACACAATAGAGAGGTCACTTCGTGCACAAAGTGCTGCACCGGCAACACTTCATCAATTACGGACGGCTATAGAGGCAGCATGACTCAGTATTTCTGGAAGGGGCTTCCAGCGACTTGTTGAGTCCATGCCACGTCGAGTTGTTGCATTACGCTGGACAGAATGAAGTTCTACACGATCTTAGGAGTACTTTTGCGACCTCAGTGTATATCGTAAATGTACAACTCACGAAATGCAGTAGCTAAAGAAAATTGTTAATTCGGACAGGCCAGCTTCAGGATCCAAATTGCTGTCGAAGTTTTAACGATATACTTACTGACGATTGAAATGTACATTACATTACTGAAGATGGGTTAAAGCCCTAAACGCGTATTGGCAAAAATAAAGTTACATAAAAAAGTGGCTATTTTCTGTATTTCTTGTAATGTAACCCACATCCACGGAGCTCAACAAGCAGTAAAATGGATAAATTATTTCGTTGTGGTTGGTAATCTCAAGGATGTTAATAATGATGATGAAACGTCTTGTACTCCAGGAGCCTTGTTTTTACACTACTGGCCATTAAAATTGCTACACCAAGAAGAAATGCAGATGATAAACGGCTGTTCATTGGACAAATATACTAGAACTGACATGTGATTACATTTTCACGCGATTTGGGTGCATAGATCCTGAGAAATCAGTACCCAGAACAACCACCTCTGGCCGTAATAACGGCATTGATACGCATGCGCATTGAGTCAAACAGAGCTTGGATGGCGTGTACAGGTACAGCTGCCCATGCAGCTTCAACACGATACCACAGATCGTCAAGAGTAGTGACTGGCGTATTGTGAGGAGCCAGTTGCTCGGCCACCATTGACCTGACGTTTTCAATTGGTGAGAGATCTGGAGAATGTGCTGGCCAGGGCAGAAATCGAACATTTTCTGTATACAGAAAGGCCCGTACGGGGCCTGCAACATGTGGTCGTGCATTATCCTGCTGAAACGTTGGGGTTTCGCAGGGATCGAATGAAGGGTAGAGCCACGGGTCGTAACACATCTGAAACGTTCAAAGTGCCTTCAATGCGAACAAGAGGTGACCGACACGTGAAACCAATGGCGCCCCATACCATCACGCCGGGTGATACGCCAGTATGGCGATGACGAATACACGCTTCCAATGTGCGTTCACCGGGATGTCGCCAAACACTGATGCGACCATCATAATGCTGTAAACAGAACCTGGATTCATCCGAAAAAATGACGTTTTGCCATTCGTGCACCCAGGTTCGTCGTTGAGTACACCATCGCAGGCGCTCCTGTCTGTGATGCAGCGTCAAGGGTAACCGCAGCAATGGTCTCCGAGCTGATAGTCCATGCTGCTGCAAACGTCGTCCAACTGTTGTCTTGCAAACGTCCCCATCTGTTGGCTCAGGGATCGAGACGTGGCTACACGATCCGTTACAGACATGCGGATGCCTGTCATCTCGACTGATAGTGATACGAGGCCGTTGGAATCCAGCACGGTGTTCCGTATTACCCTCCTGAACCCACCGATTTCGTATTCTGCTAACAGTCATTGGATCTCGACCAACGCGGGCAGCAACGTCGCGATACGACAAACCGCAATCGCGATGGGCTACAATCCGACCTTTATCAAAGTCGGAAACGTGATGGTACACATTTCTCCTCCTTACACGAGGCATCACAACAACGTTTCACCAGGCAACGCCGGTCAACTGCTGTTTGTGTATGAGAAATCGGTTGGAAACGTTGCTCATGTCAGCACGTTGTAGGTGTCGCCACCGGCGCCAACCTTGTGTGAATGCTCTGAAAAGCTAATCATTAGCATATCACAGCATCTTCTTCCTGTCGGTTAAATTTCTCGTCTATAGCACGTCATCTTCTTAGTGCAGCATTTTTAATGGCCAGTAATGTATTTAGGTCTTTCAGAGTTCTCTCAAAGGGAATAATTACACTGCGTTAAAGGGGTAGTGAGAATTTCGTGTGGAGATAGTGGTGGAAGAAGTGTAGAGCTCATTATGGGCGCCGACCGCTGGCGGTGAATGGGCAGAGGAGAGGCGGCGGTCCGTAACGTGGCCGGCCGCACTGATTTGCTGGGTTGGCGCCCCGCCAGCCTGGGCCGGCCGGGCCGGCCGCTGCTGGCGTCGGCTTCGTTTTTCTGGGCGCGCCTACCCGCGGCCGCTGCTCGTTTTGCTGACCGCTCTCATATGCAGACACCCCCACTGCGGCACGTCCAGTACTCGGCGCTGCAAAGAACTGACGACGCCGGCATTAGCAATGCGTGTACGCCCCGAAAGTGAAGTACAGTCCTGCTTAACACAAAATATATGGAAATAAAATGGGCTTTACGTCCTTTCATTCGTTGCCACTGAACACGAAACTGACCTTAAAATTAGCATATGAGCCCTCATTTTCAAATGGCAAATCACGATTTTTTCACTGAATGTTAGACTCCACGTCCCACCAATTGGCAGCATTACCTGGGCATGTCGTAATTCCAACAGAAGGCTGTTATCAAATGATTAGATACATGAGCACGTGTTCACCGCGTAATCATTGGCGTTGTGCCCGGTTCAGGGTCTTAAGTTGCTACAGATTGTTACGAAGTGGTAGTATTTTGAGGCATTCCGAAGTGCTTTCTTCAGAATTGTGAACTAAAGAACTATATGAAACTCTGAAAAACATCCTGATTAACTAGGCGAGAAACTACAAAATGTCTCCAGAATGAGATTTTCACTCTGCGGCGGAGTGTGCGCTGGTATGAAACTTCCTGCCAGATCAAAACAGTGTGCCGGACCAAGACTCGAACTCGGGACCTTTGCCTTTCGTGGCCAAGTGCTCTACCATCTGAGCTATCCAAGCACGACTCAAGCCCCGTCCTCACAGCCTTACTTCTGCCAGTACCTCGTCTCCTACCTTCCAAACTTTACAGAAGCTCTCCTGCGAACCTTGCAGAACTAGCACTCCTGAAAGAACAGATATTGCGGAGACATGGCTTAGCCACAGCCTGGGGGATGTTTCTAGAATGAGATTTTCACTCTGCAGCGGAGTGTGCGCTGATATTAAACTTCCTGGCAGATCAAAACTGTGTGCCGGACGAGATGGTACAGCACTTGCCCGCGAAAGGCAAAGGTCCCGAGTTCGAGTCTTGGTCCGGCACACTGTTTTGATCTGCCAGGAAGTTACAAAATGTCTGTCTGGTGGACAGGTAAGTAGGTGCCTCTAATGAACTTCTGTCTCTCAATATCTCTAAGACACAGAACCACACCTTCAGTGCTGTTAGGTTGAAGAAATGTCATGGGATAGCGATAGGCACGTATACAGACAGCGAAAGTAACGAATACACGAGGTACATAAACGCAGTGCGTTGGCAGAGCTGTCACTTGTAATGGTTCAAATGGCTCTGAGCACTATGGGACTTAACAGTGGTCATCAGTCCCCTAAAACTTAGAACTACTTAAACCTAATTAACCTAAGGACATCACACACATCCATGCCCGAGGCAGGATTCGAACCTGCGACCGTAGCGGTCGCGCGGTTCCAGACTGAAGCGCCTAGAACCTCACGGCCACACCGGCCGGCTCACTTGTAATCAGGTGATTCATGTGAAAAGGTGTCCAACGTGATTATGACCATACGGTGTGAATTGACACACTTAGAACGCGGATGGTAGTTGGAGCTAGATGCGAGGGACATTCCATTTCGGAAATTCAGTATTTTGAGATCCAAAGTGTCAAGAATGTGCCGCGGATATCGAATTTCAGGCATTACCTCTTACCAAGGACAACACAGTGGCCGACCGGCTTCACTTAACGAATATCTTTTCAAAAGATATTTTGAGAGTTTATAATTAACAGTTGTAATGTGAATGCCTTCAAATGTGATAATAATTGGGTAACCTAGTTTTGAAATGAAACCAATGCATGAAAAATAATTAAGTTTTTTGAAAAATAATGAAATTAATATTATTCCTGTACACATATTCTATTTATAAGGGCACAAAACCATTTTATTTATGTCGTTGAAACTATATGAAATGCAAGATTCCAATTTGAACTTTTATGTCTCGTATAGTAAATTTATGGAGTGCGTCAAGTAATTCGGTACGTAACGAAAGATGAGTCATTGACTAGTTCCATTACAGGGTCACAACGCTCATATCAATGACGCACGTCTATTCCATATGCGATTAACGTTTAATCGTTTAATATCAGTTATGTGATGAGCACCTCCAGAAAGGATAAACTTAGATATATTCGGACATGCTCTATCGAGTAAGACTTTTCCATCAGGGTACGGCAGCTCTGCATTATTAAATGGGTCCGCGCCTTGGAGGCAGACACTGCGCTGCAGTGTAGCAACGGCAACGGCGTCGCGTGGCCTGATGGACAGCCTGCAGTTTTCCCCAGCAATTGCGCGCTCCCTGACCCTCCTCACAGCCCACCCTCTGCTTCCAGTCCCCTGTGAGGTACGACCGTTTCGAGAAAAAGCTATTTCCAACTAGGGGACACGTCCCTCGCAATGGGGGCGGATCTCCGCCATTTAATGTCTCCTAAGAGAACACGTGGAAGAATTACTAATGTAAGACTCTGCTCCGTGCTGCGTCTCGTGCGAGATTTTGCAGAGCAGCATCGTAACCTCAGCATCGTAACCTCTGCAGTTTACCTCTCGTACCTCAAGCAGTGACCACTGCTTAGTTCACGTTCACTGCCGGAAAAAATATTAGTACACACTTTGAGAGCTTTCCAATTTACACTACTAGCCATTAAAATTGCTACACCACGAAGATGACGTGCTACAGACGCGAAATTTAACCGACAGGAAGGAGATGCTACGATATGCAAATGATTAGCTTTTCAGAGCATTCACACAAGGTTGGCGGCGGTGGCGGCAACTACAACGTGCTGACACGAGCAAAGTTTCCAACCGATATACACAAACAGCAGTTGACCGGCATTGCCTGGTGAAACGTTGATATGATGGCTCGTGTAAGGAGGAGAAATGCGTACCATCACGTTTCCGACTTTGATAAAGGTCGGATTGTAGTCTATCGCCATTGCGGTTTATCGTATCGCGACATTGCTGCTCGCGTTGGCGTTATCCAATGACTGTTAGCAGAATATGCAATCGGTGGGTTGAGGAGGGTAGGTCTAATACGGAACGCCGTGCTGGATCCCAACGGACTCGTATCACTAGCAGTCGAGATGACAGGCATCTCATCCACATGGCTGTAACGGATCGTGCAGCCACGTCTCGATCCCTGAGTCAACAGATGTGGACGTTTGCAAGACAACAACCAACTTCACAAACAGTACGACGACGTTAGCAGCAGCATGGACTATCAGCTCGGAGACCATGGCTGCGGTTACCCTTGACGCTGCATCACAGACAGGAGGGCCTGCGATGGTGTACTCAACAACGAACCTGGGTGCACGAATGGCAAAACGTCATTTTTTCGGATGAATCCAGGTTCTGTTTACAGCATTATGATGGTCGCATCAGTGTTTGGCGACATCGCGGTGAACGCACATTGGAAGCGTGTATTCGTCATCGCCATACTGGCGTATCACCCGGCGTGATGGTATGGGGCGCCATTGGTTTCACGTGTCGGTCACCTCTTGTTCGCATTGAAGGCACTTTGAACGTTTTAGATGTGTTACGACCCGTGGCTCTACCCTTCATTCGATCCCTGCGAAACCCCAACGTTTCAGCAGGATAATGCACGACCACATGTTGCAGGCCCCGTACGGGCCTTTCTGTATACAGAAAATGTTCGATTTCTGCCCTGCCCAGCACATTCTCCAGATCTCTCACCAATTGAATACGTCTGGTCAATGGTGGCCGAGCAACTGCCTCGTCACAATACGCCAGTCACTACTCTTGATGAACTGTGGTATCGTGTTGAAGCTGCATGGGCAGCTGTACCTGTACATGCCATCCAAGCTCTGACTCAATGCCGAGGCGTATGAAGGCCGTTATTACGGCCAGAGGTGGTTGTTCTGAGTACTGATTTCTCACGATCTATGCTCCAAAATTGCGTGAAAATGTATTCACGTGTCAGTTCTAGTATAATATATTTGTCCAATGAATACCCGTTTATCATCTGCATTTCTCCTTGGTGTAGCAATTTTAATGGCCAGCAGTGTACTAAGATTTTTTGTTGCTACAGTGCATGTGAAGTACGTGAAACGATTACATTTACCGATCAACAGCACAACTGGTATGAAGGTAACAGGTATCAACGCGTAGTGAGGAAACAATGTAAACATTGAGCAACATTGAGTCACAGTCCGAAACAAAGAGGAAAAGGTAGGGCGAACAAAACACGATCACCGGATCAAGACATACAAGTAGCGAACAAAGCAGATTTGGTTTAATCTTGCTCTGGGTAACAAATTCCTCTGCTCACGTCTTCAGACTCCTGCAGCTGCTGCGCTACTAATGACCTCTCGCTGGCTGGGCCACAATCACAGAGCTGCGGTCCCACAGAAATCACGGCGGGCGGTTGTTACTACCCCCCACCCTTCACCCCCCGTTTTCCTTTACAACTGGAACACCGCAGGCGCGGAGTTAATTAAATGTGGACCGTAATTTGTGGCTAATGGAACGCTGGGAACATTTCACGACCACAGGTGTTGCAGCGCATTACGCTTCATTAAATTCGCAAAAAGAAGAGAGGGGGAGTGGGAGAAGAGGCAAAAAAAAAGAGGGGATGTGTAGAGAGAGAGGAGGGGGGGGGCAGAGGGGTGAGGGATGTCCCTCCCTGTTGTATTCAATTAAACTACCGCTGAGTCGTGAATCGCTGACCAATCGTAAATGCTGCGCTTTGTATGAAGTCGATAGCCTGCGAATAATTGTCGTGGGGAGATGGTGAGATAGTCAGTGACTGGGGAGGGAGGGAGGGGATGTGGCTTGGAGTGACACTTGACAGCAGAGGTGTGACGTGTAATGCTTTGGGCATGAACGTACGACCGGCCTGAAAAGTTGCAGACTACAATGGAAGTGTGATTCACCACGCTATTACAATGCGCTGTAATGAAATCGTGCGGTATGTACAATGAATCGACAGCTTACAGACTCTTTATTTTTGCTTTGGTATCTCCTTGCTGCCCTATTCACTAGACGTCATTACAGAACAATACGTGCAGTCTATTTCGCAAAACAGACGCGTTCTCATTATTCTCTCCGCATCCCATGAGCAACTTTCACGGGCACATCTAGGAATAGTGTCCTCGATGAACTTTATGAGATTCACAACATTTCACAGACGAGGGCCAGGGAATTGTGGCTCCAACCATTTCTCATTGTAACCAGTCGCATTAAAATCTTTTATGTTGTACATACTACACGAACGAGGAGCTTCCTACACCGAATTTCCCTCCGTCCCTACTTTTATCGAGACAAAAGAACTGCGGGTGTGGCATTGCGCCCGCATTTTCGTCTTCCGGCGATAATCTGCAGGTGTGCGCCGAATCGACTCACTCAGTGCCACCTGAGCCATGGCTCTCGCTTTCCAGGATCCTTTCCTTTGTGCTGTCTTTGTAGTCTGGCAGTTTCAGAAGGGACACTTCTGGTTCTACTCCACATTCATTTGCAGTTTCGCTTCATTCAAATGAAATAATCCGAACGCCTTGCCACAATCACACGATCTCCAGAGCTTGATTCCTGACTTTAGCACTACCGTTGTCATCTGCTCTTCACTTTCACTATAACTTTACGGTAATGCTCTAAGTTTCCATCGTTACGGTGTTGTGCTGATATATCGTCATGAAAGACCTCACACCTTTGCAGCGAGGGCAATTGACGACAACCTTTCAGGTAATACTGAAGTGATAACAGTCGCAAATCTTTTAGGGGTGAGAGACCGACGAACTTATAATGTGTTTGGAAAGCTTTGCAAAAAAATTAATAGCATGGGCAACGCTCCTTTTGTTACGGAATGACACTGCAAACTTAATGAAATAAGTGACTTGTTAACTAAAGCCACCTTCAGCAGATAATAGTTTCTACATTTCTGCTTACACTTGGACTCTTCGGTGGACTGTTTCATATATTTTCATTCTTGTAATTTTTGCTCGAATGTTTGAGCGGAACGAAAATAAGACTCTCTATAAACTACTCAATGGTTTTTTGTCCGAATTTTCATAGCCAAACGAAGAATGGGGGAAAAAACAAATGGCGTATGAAGCTCAGAAGCCTGAGGTCTAGTTTTGCAAGAAAATATTTAACTACTCTAACGTAATACGGGTAATTAACAAAAATTTCATTAGTAATCTGAGAGAAAACTGAATTACTTTACGAACAGTTGCCGCTAGCTGTGGAAGTGAAATGTCAAAAAGTATCAAATAACAGCATCAATTGAAAATTCTCTGATTTCTCTTTATTTATATTCTCTTAATAACAATAGAGCACCGGTCGATATTTAAACATGTTCGATGCTTTCTGATCAAAACTTAAAAATAAGACAAGAAATAAGTGAAGAATAGATCAAGTATTTTGAGAAATGATCTGTCTAAGAGCGAAAAATAAACTACATTAGAGAAACATAATTATGACGCGTCTTTGAACGACGCTCGGGATATTGCACAGCACATTGCCGATGTGCCGATTGGACGTTTAACGTTCAATGTTTGACTTAGAAGCTTAGAATTTTGAGGAGAAGTGAGTGGTAGATATTTGTCTGGTGAAACTTCGCTCAGTGGTCACTAACATATGAGCATCTCGGGTGCTGTACAGGATTTCGAGCGTCATTCAAAGGTGCATCGAATGTATCTCTAATCTGTTTTATTTCTTTCTTTTAGACAAATCAATTCACAAAACATTTGGCAGTTTTTTCAATTTCTTTTTGGTTCAAATGTTTCTGAGCACTATGGGACTTAACTTCTGAGGTCATCAGTCCCCTAGAACTTAGAACTACTTAAACCTAACTAACCTAAGGACATCACACACATCCATGCCCGAGGCAGGATTCTAACCTGCGACCGTAGCAGTCGCGCGGTTCCAGACTGTAGCGCCTAGAACCGCTCGGCCACTCTGGCCGGCATTTCTTTTTGTATTTTATGTCATATGGTCATAAAAGTATTTTGATATTTACGTATGTAAAATTAACTACTTCGCGGTTCAAATTTATTTAAAGGTAGGGTGAAGCTCTCATCTATCAATGGTTAGTAAGAACGCAACGGTGCTTTACTAGGTAGGCACGTTCCATGTTGGAGGTGGTATGCCGTTGTCTTCCTCCGACCTATGAAGTGACAGTTTTGGTGCAACAATGGCCCGTTTCTCTCCTCGCAACAGCTCCTCAAAATGTTGCTCAAGAACGTTAGCGTCCAGCGCGCACGAACGTGCCGGGTTTGCTTCTCTGATGTGTTTCGAAACTAGATGTCTATAATCGTGGCAACTTATTTCACACCAGTGAGCCCAGGGAAATTTTATGCGGAAAAGATGTAAAATTTCAGCCTTGGAACCAGGAAAGAGAAGCTGCTCTTATGTGGCTAGTCGTGGATTAATCGTCTTTACACTTCCCAGGGCAAGGGAAGTCAGGCAGAGTACCACCGGGATGGATTCACACATAGGCATGGACAGCCATTTCAAGCGAAACGTCAGAAATGATCCACGAAAAACAGGGCTACCTTGATAAACATAATAACCAAGGAAGAACTGCCTAATATGGGAGTAGTAAGAACATGCTTCAGTTTCAACGTCTGTACTTTCGATTGCACAACCACTATGAAATGTTAGGACCATGATTCCGCCAGGACTGTACGGTTTTTTGAAAAATGACGATTTATCAGTATGTCATAACTGACATGTTTCGACCATGTCAAGCGCTACCAATAAATTGCCAAACATATCACATGCAGGCAGTGGTCACGCACAACTGTATTTTGATTTTTTCAGCCGCTTCGAGACCATGGTTTTCATCTTTAACATATTTGAACATGTATTCTGTGATTTGGCTTATCATAATCCGTGGAATGTTTACTTCTGCTTAATGTGTGCATTTTGACAGAGTGCCTCGCCACGAAGATATTTATAGTATCACTGTAGATGTCGTTTGCGGTGAATGAAGAGAATAGACATCATTCTTAAATCGTTGCGCTTTGATTCACGATTGAGACTATAGCAGACCGAGAGCTTTTTACACAAGACTGCCGCTGTGGAAACTCCATGCTGCAGAACGATTCATAAGAGCTATATTTTGAGCAGATACAATTCTGTACTTTGTGCCTTTAACTGATATTCCCAAACAACATTTCTTTCGCGCATCTTCACAGTAATCAGTAAACTTCCCGAAATTGATCAAGTTGACGCACCAGGCAATATTTTTCGAGTACTATAATTTCCGCTGATAGAGTATATTGACCTAGTATCCATCGATGGAAAGTATACGAAAGCAACGTAACACACTGGAAGCCGCGCGGGGTAGCCGTGTGGTCTCAGGCGTAATGTCACGGTTCGCGCGGCTCCTCCGTCGGAGGTTCGAGTCCTCCCTCGGGCGTGGGTCTGTGTGTTGTCCTTAGCGTAAGTAAGTTTAAGTTAGATTAAGTAGTGCGTAAGTCTAGGGACCGATGACCTCAGTAGTTTGGTCCCATAGTCCTTATCACAAATTTCCAACACGCTAGAAAACATTGACGTATCACACTGGAAAACATTGTATAATCAGCAGGTGAATTAGTATCGGCAATATTGCCAGATTAATGACTAAGTAACCAATCACCTCGGCCAGATGTAATATCTCAGAACACAGCTTGAGTTCGGAATATACACTGAAGCGCCAAAGAAGCTGGTATAGGTTCAAATGGCTCTGAGCACTATGCGACTTAACTTCTGAGGTCATCAGTCGCCTAGAACTTAGAACTAATTAAACCTAACTAACCTAAGGACATCACACACATCCATGCCCGAGGCAGGATTCGAACCTACGACCGTAGCGGTCGCTCGGTTCCAGACTGTAGCGCCCAAATAAAATTTGCGGACGAGTCTAATGTAAGGTTTTAAAATGTTTTCTGTCATTGTGAATATTTGACCTTTGCTGTACTGGGACAAAGATGTAAGATGTATGAGCGCGTTGCACGAGTAATGGATAAGAGTGTTGACTGTGCTTAATGTAATCTGCGGTATGCTTGGTCGCCAGTCAGCGGTGTAGCGCTTGGGCATTCTTATTAGAGGTTTAGATAGTTAGCAGCAGTTTTTTTTTTTTTTTTTTAGGAGAAGGAGATCTGATATTTGTTAATCTGGGAAAAATTATCTGGAATACTTCATTATGGAGATGAAAATCTTGATATTTCGTTGACTGTATGGATGGAGAAGACTTTCGTTGCTATATTTCAAGGTAACCAACGCATGCGCAAAAATAAATGTTTGTTCGTCAGAACTGTTAATTGAAGGAAATCTTTGTCCCTTAGATAACTAAAAATATTCGTGAATTAGTATTAATTTGATCTCTTTGTTTTCATTGTATCACAAATAATGCAACTTATTTAAATGTCTATAATTTTTGTAATAAGAAAATTTCTTAATTGTTAGTCTTATGTTGTACACACTTATATGGCAATATCAGAATTTAGTTTTTCAAGAACTCTTTTCTTGAAAGTAAAACCCTTCTCATTCATCCTTGTAGAGTTTTAAATATTTTGACGTGTATGCATTGCACCTTACGCCACACGCAGCCACAGTTTGTTTCCGACAAGCGATGAAAAATTTAGTAGAGAGTAAATTATTTCGCTTTAATTGCTGCATTTGCTGATTCCAATTTGCTTTCGAAACGTCAGTACACCAGACACTGAAATTTTGCTTCTTGCCAAATTTCATGATTCTACGTCAACAAGAATATCCTATAGGTTTTAATGAGAGAGTTTTCGGGTATAAAAATGTGTGAGGTAAATGCCTGTTTTTTGATTGGATTGACTTAGAAACTTACGTTTATTATAGTGCTTAGGGACCATAGAATTTCAACTTCATATGTCAACCCATTTCTGAGAAAAATGTGATCTTAACAGACGGACGGGCAGACAGACTGTCTGACAACAAAGAACAAAAATATCTTTTTTCGTGCGATATAATTACAAATTAACAATTTTTGGAAATTTTCCTCTGACTGTATTGTGAAACCTTTTGTTCTTTCCAGATTACTTGATTCTTGGTCTACGGGAAGTAAGCTGTAGGTTTTCGTGTGAGTTTTCGAGTATCAAAACATATGGCATAAAGGGTGTATCTTTTGACTTCATTGACTAGGAAGCTTAGAATTTTTACATCGCCAAGGGACTGTAAGACCTTATAATGTGATACAGATTTCAACTTAATACGTCTACCCGTACCTGAGGAAAATGGTTTTTACAAATCGGACAGATAGACAGACGGACGGATTGACAACAGAGTGAATCCCATAAGGGTTCCGTTTCTACCGACTGAGGTACAGAACCCCATAAGAGATTTAGAAATGGGTTTATTGCGTTTTGATTCGTCTTCTAAGGCTACCTAATCGTCTTAGTAAGATTTTGTAGAATAAGTAAAATCAAAGAATTGTAATTTGCAGTTTGGTTTATGAAGGAGAACGTACCGTAGAAAATTTATTGCTTCGTCACGTATAAATTTCATGCAAGCCCGGAGGTTTTAGTTTGGATTAAAATGTTAGAAACCAGATGTGTTATCTGCGCGCGGTGCACGGCAGCTACCGAAAGGCTGCGATACGCATCGAGAGAAGAGTAATGGGAAGTCGGCACGGTAGGGCACGCCTCATCCGAAACATTAGCCGAGGGGAGCAGACAGTCTGCATTCGCTGCTCCCCCATCACTCAGGCGCGCCTGAAGAACGCGCCGCGGCGAGCTCTCAATTCGGCTTCATTTGTCGGCCGGCGACAGGGCCAGCCAGGGCTGCCAACATCGCCGCTAGCCAAACAGCTGAGTCGCGCGCCGGCACGCGCCGGGGTTTAGCCGGCACCGGCAGGAGGGCGTCGTTACGGCCCTCGAAAAACTCGTCGAGCGCCGCCGCCGCGGTCGACGGGCTAACGAGCAGCGCCGGCCAAAGAGCTCGGCTCGAGACAGTAAAACTCGTTACGGGCCGGCAGAGGGGCGCGAAACTCGCTCGCGGCCGAGAGCGCTCGAGAAAACAAATTGCCCGCGGCGGGCACAATGCGGCAATCACGCTGCTGCTGCCGCTACTGCTGCCGGCGCGCCGATGGATGGCTCGCGCGGCTGAAGGAAGTTACGCGCCGATACCGGAAACACCGCGTCGCTCGATACGAGCGGCAGAAGGGGGAGAGGGAAAAGATGAACGGGGCCGCGACGAACCCTTATTTCGGGAGCTCCGCTGTTAACCGACTTCATTATACATGCAAATACTGCTCTCGCCCGAAAAAAAAAGAAAAATTGGAAACGAGAGCGGTAGATGCCAGCGCACACGAATTTGTATAAAGGGGGGCTTAGCGCCGAAGAAAAACGAGTCAACGGAGGGGTCCCTCCTGATCGCTTGTAGGACGACCCTTGACCACCTACGAAGCACAGAACAGAATACATTTGTCTTTGGATCGGCACATCCAAACATTGAGTGACTCAATTTAGACACTGCAATAAGGCAACTCCAAAATATTATATTACTGTTGTGTTCTTCATTCTGAGAACTGGTGTGGCGCCGCTATCGCAACCTACATCTATGTGAACCCACTTACTGTGGTGAAATCTTAACCTGCCTCTGCAATTCCCCTTCCCCCTAGGCCGTGCCGCGCACAATGAAACATTTCTTTCCATTATCATATTAATGCTCACGTCATCCCAGCTTTTACTCTCACAAATTCGAAGCAGTAGCTCCATATACCCAGCCAGGCCAGTTTCAAGACTGCATTAACTCTTTAACTCGTCATGCTCTGCCGCTCCCTAGGTCATGAGAACATGTTTAAACGCGGTCCCTCGGTTCTCCTGAAGCGCTATTGATGTGTACCGCCGACCTCTCGTTGTTGCGGACGCGTTACTTCCATATGCAACATATGTGCTCTTTCCATTCTAACATTCGTAAGAGACCTCGTTTCTACATCTTCAACCGTCTGGGAAACATGAAGATTTTTATGACCACGTAATTCCCGATTCGCAAGGATGGAACCGGGCACGTCGCGTGTGCCGTCCGTAAACTCTAAAAATCGAAATGGAAATGAGATACCTTTCTGCTCTCAATTTTAAATAAAATTTCGATATCTTATCTACAAAAATGTCTCTGAGTACTATGGGACTTAACATCTATGGTCATCAGTCTCTTATCTACATTTCAGACACTGCAATACATGAGCTAAAATTAACCACACACAAAGTTAACGCAATGTGTTTTTACATCTACAAATGTTCAAATGTGTGTGAAATCTTATGGGACTTAACTGTTAAGGTCATCAGTCCCTAAGCTTACACACTACTTAACCTAAGTTATCCTAAGGACAAACACACACACCCGTGCCCGAGGGAGTACTCGAATCTCCGCCGGAACCAGCCGCACAGTCCATGACTGCAGTGTCCTAGACCGCTCGGCTAAGCCCGCGCGGCTTTACATCTACAAACTCTTTGAAATTGGTTGGTTGGTTGATTTGGAGGAGGGGACCAAACAGCGAGGTCATTAGTCCCATTGGACGAGGGAAGGATGTGGAAGGGAGTCGGCCATGCCCTTTCAAAGGAACCATCCTGGCATTTGCCTGAAGCGATTTAGGGAAATCACGGAAAATCTAAACCAGGAAGGCCGGACGTGGATTTGAACCGTCGTCCTCTCGAATGCGAGTCCGCTGTCCTAATCACTGGGCCAACTCGTTCGAACTCTTTGAAGTAGCATGCAATGTTTCATTTAATTTGATGCTGCAAACTGACTATGAGCAATAATGAAAAGAAGTTCGGTCCTTTATCGAGTGAAGACATCAAATTGTAAGAATCCCAAAAATAATTTTATTTCAGTGAATCGTTCCCTTAGTATTTCATGACAGCTTTAAGGCCATCTCTCACCACAATTATCAGCATTTGGCGAGAAGTACAGCCACAAAACAGCCGCAGAATGCAGAAAGAATGTCTGTAGCAGTGTAAGTGTTAGTAGAAGTTTTAGTGCTTCAGGTATTCTACATAGTCTCTCCCCACTTGTGTACAACGCGCAGCATAATGCTGAACTGTCTGATTGTCGGTTATGTCGTCAAAGCGTTGATCCTTCATATGAATGATTATTTTTGGGGATTAAAAAATCGTCCCTCGGTGCAAAATCGGATGAACATGGAGGGTGGTTGAAAACTGGCACTTGTTTTTTCGCTAGTAGCTGCACTACAACGGCAGCCATGTGAGCGGGAACTTCGGCACCAAAAAGAAATCCCTCTCCTTCAATTGTTGCGGACTGAAGCTTCCTGCGCAACTTATCCACGACACCCAAATAATACTAGCAATTCGCCGTGGTGGTGGTCGGAACAAATTGGCTGCGGATAATTCCGTTAGCATCAGAAAAATGACGAGTATTGTATTCATTTTTGATTTTGTCATTCGCACCTTCTACGGCCTTGGCCAACCATAAGAGACCCATTCCGTTCTTTGTCGTTTTGTGGTAATTTCGTATTGATAACAACAAGCCTCGTCACTGTTGATGATTTTTTTTTCAGAAAAGAACTGTTCGCATTTTTCATTTCAATCAAGTCGCGCAGCGTGCATGCGTCGTTGTCTCTGTTTGGGAGTCAATGGGCGAAGGACAAAATTTACACACACTTTCCGTTTCATCGAGTCATTCTGGAGAATTTCGCGAACACTCGATTTAGAGATGTTCAGTTTTCCAGCGATAGCTCTGCATGAGAGATGACGGTCGGTTTTAATAAGCTTACCAATATACACTCCTGGAAATGGAAAAAAGAACACATTGACACCGGTGTGTCAGACCCACCATACTTGCTCCGGACACTGCGAGAGGGCTGTACAAGCAATGTTCACACGCACGGCACAGCGGACACACCAGGAACCGCGGTGTTGGCCGTCGAATGGCGCTAGCTGCGCAGCATTTGTGCACCGCCGCCGTCAGTGTCAGCCAGTTTGCCGTGGCATACGGAGCTCCATCGCAGTCTTTAACACTGGTAGCATGCCGCGACAGCGTGGACGTGAACCGTATGTGCAGTTGACGGACTTTGAGCGAGGGCGTATAGTGGGCATGCGGGAGGCCGGGTGGACGTACCGCCGAATTGCTCAACACATGGGGCGTGAGGTCTCCACAGTACATCGATGTTGTCGCCAGTGGTCGGCGGAAGGTGCACGTGCCCGTCGACCTGGGACCGGATCGCAGCGACGCACGGATGCACGCCACCGCACCGCCACCGCACCGCCACTTCCCAGCAAATTAGGGACACTGTTGCTCCTGGGGTATCGGCGAGGACCATTCGCAACCGTCTCCATGAAGCTGGGCTACGGTCCCGCACACCGTTAGGACGTTTTCCGCTCACGCCCCAACATCGTGCAGCCCGCCTCCAGTGGTGTCGCGACAGGCGTGAATGGAGGGACGAATGGAGACGTGTTGTCTTCAGCGATGAGAGTCGCTTCTGCCTTGGTGCCAATGATGGTCGTATGCGTGTTTGGCGCCGTGCAGGTGAGCGCCACAATCAGGACTGCATACGACCGAGGCACACAGGGCCAACACCCGGCATCATGCTGTGGGGAGCGATCTCCTACACTGGCCGTACACCACTGGTGATCGTCGAGGGGACACTGAATAGTGCACGGTACATCCAAACCGTCATCGAACCCATCGTTCTACCATTCCTAGACCGGCAAGGGAACTTGCTGTTCCAACAGGACAATGCACGTCCGCATGTATCCCGTGCCACCCAACGTGCTCTAGAAGGTGTAAGTCAACTACCCTGGCCAGCAAGATCTCCGGATCTGTCCCCCATTGAGCATGTTTGGGACTGGATGAAGCGTCGTCTCACGCGGTCTGCACGTACAGCACGAACGCTGGTCCAACTGAGGCGCCAGGTGGAAATGGCATGGCAAGCCATTCCACAGGACTACATCCAGCATCTCTACGATCGTCTCCATGGGAGAATAGCAGCCTGCATTGCTGCGAAAGGTGGATATACACTGTACTAGTGCCGACATTGTGCATGCTCTGTTGCCTGTGTCTATGTGCCTGTGATTCTGTCAGTGTGATCATGTGATGTATTTGACCCCAGGAATGTGTCAATAAAGTTTCCCCTTCCTGGGACAATGAATTCACGGTGTTCTTATTTCAATTTCCAGGAGTGTATTCAATGATTCCGTCGGTCCTGGCCTCTCATTGGCCTCCAGAGACATACATCCCTTGAAACCTTTAAACAAAACTCGTGCACAAGTTGAAATATAAGCGCCGTAAGGCTTTTTCATGGACTCAGATGTCTCTGTAGCCGTTTTACCGAATAAAGCTCGAAACGGAGGCACAAAAACGCTGACATATTACGGTCACATGTCCACTACTTAACGCTGTCTGCTCACATCTGATTGGTCCAATGCATATATGTTGTGTACAGTTCTTAGTTCAAGCGGCACAGTAATTACTGCACTGGCGCCACTTGTACGCCGAACGAATAAAATCTGTCACGGGAGCTTTTGGCAGATAAAGATTGTACCTTTCGCTCCTATAATACTGAGCTGCAGACGCACATCTCACGGTTGATTGCTCCTCTTCTGCCATCATCTGAGTTCTACTTTTCACGATTTACAGAAGCTCTCCAGCGTACACTACTGGACGAGCAGCCCTTGGAAAAAGAAAGAATGCCTATCCAAAGCCTGGAGTTGTTTCCAGAGTGAATCCTCCAGTGCGCAGCGAAGTGCTCGCTCTTATGAATCTATCTGAGGGATTAAACTATGTAGCCGACCGAGACTCGAACCCAAACCACGTATGTAGCGCAGTCTGGTCCACAGTTTTAATCTGATACCAATTTTCATAACAGCGTGCATGTAGCTGTGAAGTGAAGGGCTAATTCTCCTTGTAAGTAATATACCCAGTCATAAACTGGAAACAAAGGTCAGTGAGTGAGAATTTGATTTGAGCACAGAAGTGTTTTAGTCATTTTTAAGATACATAACAAACGACGACGAGGTCTTTAGTGCTGGATTACTATCTCACTTCACCAGGAATGAGGAATATTACTTAATTTTATAAACAGATACCATCTTAGCGCCGGCTGCTTCGTTCACGTGGACTGAGCGGCCTGCAAGATGTTTTGTTTTGCTTTTATATCGAATTTTTATGCTGTTCGCAATTTGCAACACCTTCTAAGCTTTTCACGCTAATTAAGGCCATGTGAGCATGGTATTTTTCGAATGTACTTCTAACCAAAAAGCTATTCCGGTAGTTGGAGTCCTAAGTTTTTGTTAATCATGCCTTTTCAGTTTTTGTGGAGACATTTCCATGGCATCTTTCATCCCCTAACAAATATTTCGTTATATGCAAGCGAGAAGTGAAAGACCAATTTCAATTTTTTTTAATGTAACGAAATATTTTCTTAAAAATTTTCATTCCCTATTGCACTCCCTTAGGGATTGAATTTAAAGAAACACTGAAATAAGTATTTTTTTATTTCTGACAGAAAGGCGAATTTCTAGTCTTAAAAATCCTTTAGTGGCTCTTCAGTAATTATTTACTTCCAAAAAAAACTTTTACTGACTATTTTACCCCCTTTGTGGCTGAATTTGCAAAAATCCTGAAACATTTCTTCTTGCTGAAAAATTTCTGAGAAAACAAATATCAGTTTTCGTAGTTCAAAATTCCTTTAGTAGCGACATACTTTGAAAAGGCATTTCATCTGATATCTCGTGGCCTTAGGAGTGAAATTGCGGACAATACCAACTCAAACGAAGCCTACAGTATAAGATCTACACCGTCTCCGAACTTCAAATTCCTCTCCTCTGCGGTTTGGGCTGGACAATGATGACTCAGTGGATCAGTCTCACTCTATTTCACCATGTTAGGAGTTGAATTTCCAAAAACAGTGAAACGCCTACTTTTTCATCTCGAACCGAGAAGCCACACACCAATTTTCAAAGATTTAGCTTTAAAAATGCTTCGCAATGAAGTATTTTCATAAAAAGGATCACCGCCTATTTCATCCCCTTAGGGGTTGAATTTCCAAAAACAGTGACATGCGTGTTTTATTTCTAAGAGAGAGGCCAAATTTAAAATTCTAGCTTCAAAAATTCTAACACAATGAAATATTTCCATCAAAACTTTCATGGCCCACTTCACCCACATAGGAACAAAATTTCCAAAAACAGTGAAACACATATTTTTTTATTTCTAAATGTAAAGCCAAATTTAAATCTTCATAGATATAGCTTTAAAAATGCTTTCACAATAAATTTTTTTCATAAAAATATCTCATACCCTATTTCCCCCTCTTAGGGATGCAGTTTCCAAAAACAGTTAAAAACACAGTTTTTTATTTGCAACCGAGAAATCAAATACCAGTGTTCACATTTGTAGATTTAAAAATGCTTTAAAAATACTTTAGCAGTTTTTTAATAATGATACATTTTCAAAAAAGCTTTCGCCCACTATATCACACTCATAGGGTTAATATGCCAAAAGTGGTGGAACACGTGCTTTTTATTTCTGACCGAAAAAAATACCAATTTTCCTATTAGCTTCAAATTGCCTTAATAACGAAATTTTTCAAAAAGGTATTTATCTCCTATTTCACTCCCTTAGGGTTGGAATTACGTCAAGTCCCTTCTTAAATGACGCCTACAATATAAGATCCACACCTTCTCCAAATTTCAAGTTTCTGTCCTTAGCGCTATGGGCTAGACGATAATGAGTCATTCAGTCAGGACATTGCCGTTTATATGTAGAGATTACGGAACACCCGAATCTGGAAGAACTGACAGGGACCTGAATCCGGCTCTCCCTGAAAATATGCCTTGATTACTAGAACGCCACCTAAAGTAGTCGCGAATTAACGATGTTACTGATCAGCGGTTCTTGTCGTTTCGTGGGCGCTATGCGTCCTCATTGTTGCAATAATCATTTCAGACTGGGAACACTACGAAAACTCCTGCGTCATAAAGATGATCACATCTTATTGTAAATAAATTACAGAAAACCTGAACTTCCTGGCAGACCGGACCAGGCAAGTGCTCTACCAATTAAATTCACAACTGACTACCCGCCCTCACATTTTCGCCAATACCTCCTACCTTGTAAAACTGAGAGATGTTTTCCCGCACACCTTGCGTGAGTGCGCAGGCAGGCTGGGGCTCGAGACGGGACCCCGTTCGGCCGTTGCACCTGCAGCACCCACCAACCGGTCCAGTCTGGACCTGTGCTGATATCTCGCACCGCCTCGTGGCGTGCACGCCACACTGCTTGCTGCCTTCCATACCGCCACGAGCAATGATTCCACTGGACTCTGACAGTTTCACAGCGCATTCCGTCACGTAGGCGGTAGCACAAGCTGCAGCGCTTCTATTAATCTAACTTCAGTTGTAGATCACTAGGCACAAAAGAATATCACAGTGAAAGAAACGCAGTGGCGAGAAGTTTCAGCTTACAGTTTTTCTCGCGGAAGGACGATGGGATTTTACTGTTCGGGAAACATCTTCTAAATCGCTCTATCTCATTCAGATAGTTCAGCTAAAGAGGCAAAACTTCAGCCTTGAGGATGCCCCTTATCATTTCGACCTCTGTCTTAGCTCATTCATTGATTCATCCAGCTTACTCCATACATACCATGAAGGAGACTTCAGCTATGTGGAACGGGTCATGGTATACATTGATTGACGAGAAGCAACTATCCCGTAGTGCTCAGAGCCATTTGCTCAGAAGCAACTTCTAGAAACTTAAAGGTTTATACTGCATTAACAGTAAACTATTGCTTTACTGCCTTATACTATTTGTGCCCACGTCATCTAAATCTAAGACAGACAGAAAGAACAATTTAAAATACAGGCGGCTGCTTCTTCAGTCATATAAATTAGTATCTAGACGTGTATCACACATGAAACTTAGCGTTTTACCCATCTTCAGCAACCAGCTCCATAAAAGAAATTTAGTTTCTTAAACGGTTTCAGGTACTTAGTGCCCTTCTTCGGAAGGTTATAACTATCGCATTACTTGCGAGTGTCAACAGTAAGATGCCTACAGCATATTGCTGTGGTCATGTGGTTCGTAGCGCCTGTACAAAAATGGTATAAAGAAGCCAAAAACATGTACACACATCATGCCATGCCGTACTATTGGCGTCCAGTGTGAACTGGTCTGAAATCGTCTAGCTTGTTTCGGTTCTATCTACACCTACATTTGTACTCTGCAAACGACTTTAACTGCATGGGAGACGGCAATTCCCATAGCAACGTGCATTAGGATCACTTTTCGATCGATTCGTGTATGAAGTGCGGGAAAAGTGCGCGGTGTGATTAGTCTCATCTTGTCTTCGCGCTCGCTACGGGAGAGACACCTAAGGGCCTGTAGTATATTAATTTAATATTGGTTCTTGAAACTTTGTAAGAAGACGGTAGCCGTGTAGCGGGACAGCTGGCGCCTCGCATCTAGCGTCTGCCGGTTCAGGGTTTCCAGAATTTCCAAGCCGTTCTTCCCTGGGTCAAGCAAGCCTCTCACCGTTCGTACTATCCTTGTTTTATACGTTAGTCTTTCCAACCACTTGCGCAAAACTCAAGAACACAGGTGGCCAAGACTACAGAACGGGTCCCACGAATGTTTTGTTAGCAATTTCCTTTGCAAAATACCTTTAGCCAGTATCCCACCAGCGAACTGCTCTGCCACGTGCTTTACCTACCACTGTCCCTATGTGACAATATCATTTCATATCCCTATAGACTGTTATATCCCCGTTCGAGTTGAGTGATTCCAGTTGCTTTAATCTGTGGAGAAGTCTTGCAGCGAAACCAGATTGCTTCTTGACAGACAATGCTTCTCACTATTCTTCGTGGAAAACAGCACCATACATGTGAGACCTGAGTTTCTCCTGGCGTATACAACTTTCAAATAACTTCCGGGAATTCAGCCAGGTAACACTTTCAGCGACCGCCGATATTTCGGCGGGAGAACACCCCGCCATTTTTAAGGCAAACTGCAACGCCGCCTGTCCGTTGCAGTTTGCCTTGAAAATGGCGGGGTGTTCTCCTGCCGAAATATCGGCGGTCGCTGAAAGTGTTACCTGGCTGAACTCCCGGAAGTTATTTGATCACCATACATCTTATCGTAATTTCCGTATACAGACAAATTTCAAATGCTGCTTAAGGTATAAGTGAACCTGGTTGTACACTGTTCAGTCACAGTAATATGACCAGCTGTCAAAAGCTTGGACAACAATCTTCTGCAGCACAGACTTCTGCGAGATGTGCAAGAAGAGTGTACTGGCGTAAGCTGCCAGTAAGCGAGCCTATAAGGAGAGAGGCCAATGACAAACTCGCAAGAAACGTGCCGCCAACTCCCTCTCGACCGCCAGTATCTAGATCGCCGCCGCGGACCGGTGGGCCCAGTCAGTCACTTGCAGTCAGTCAGCGCAGTCGCAAAGAGAGTCAGTCAGTACCTGGCGATCAGAGCAGTGCACACAGCGGGACTTGTACTTCACCAGCAGTGAGGCCAATGTGGACTGTTACAGAAGAGCTTGTACCAGGACACGTGGATTAGCTTAAAGATAAGTAGCTTTCTATTCTTATGATTAAAGAATCCTGTTAATACCTGTGTGCAGTTTGTGTTGTAGAAGAGGATCTTTCTTTCTTCTTCTTTTGCTACTGCCTTGATCCCGCATTGTGCGCGGGGTCGGCAGAGATAAGTACGGATATGGCATGGTTAATTTTAAGGGGTGGTCAGATGCCCTTCCTGCCGCCACCCCATACCCCCCAGGACGGAAGTAGCGTACCCCCGCTGTCTGCGTCTAGTGTAAATCGTGAAATAGTGTGAATGTGTTGCAGATGTCTGCCAGTCGTGTAACTGAGGGGGGACGTGGGGAGCAGCCCGGTATTCACCTAGTAGGATGTGGAAAACCGCTTAAAAATCGCACCTAGGCTGGCTGGCACACCGGCCGTCATAGTTAATCCGCTGGGCGGATTCGATCCGGGGCTGGCGCGCCTACCCGAGTCCAGGAAGCAGCGCGTTAGCGCTCTCGGCTATCCTGGCGGGTCTGTCGTAGAAGAGGATACCGGCCACCAAACAATATCCTCTCCTTGCATCCCATGGCAAAAGCATACAGTGACAACGAGATGACACAAAAAAGAGAGTCAATGTGCTTCCAGGCCAGTGCAGTGGTCATCTGCACTATGTTTCTGGGTTGAGGATCCATGACGGAAACAGGCCAAATGAGGTGATTCCATAGATTCTCGATTGGATTTAAATTCGCTGAGTTTGGGGTTCAGGGGAGTCTGGTAAACTCATCCTGGTGCTCTTCGAACCACGCATGTACACTGCGATCCGTGTGACATGTTGCATTGTCCTGCTGGCAGATGCTATCGTGCCGAGGAAAAACAAACTGTATATAGGGATAGACATGGTCCCCAAGAATAGATGCATACTTGTGTTGATACACTGTGCCTTCTAGAACGGCGAGATCACCCAGGGAATGCCATGGAAAGATTCACCAAACCTGGCGCATACAGGGTGTTTGCCAGACTTTTCACACCGTATATGCTAACGGCCATCTGTCGGATGGAGCATAAAATGTGATTCATCTGAAAATGCCGCCTGTCGCCGCTCGTTGAACGTCCAATTGCGATATTCACGTGCAAAATCCAGCCTTCGTCGCCAGTGAAATGCAGACAGCATAGGTGCATGGACCAGGCACCTGCTGCGGAGTACCTATGCAACGATGTTCGCTGAACTGTCATTGCGGGGACTCTGTTGGTAGCCCTTTGGTCCACCTGGGCGGTAACTTGCTAAATAGCTGCACATCTATTAGCCAGCACGCATCTCGGCAGCCGTCGTTCAACCCTGTCATCTATGGGCC
Source organism: Schistocerca americana (assembly GCF_021461395.2). Taxonomy (NCBI): domain Eukaryota; kingdom Metazoa; phylum Arthropoda; class Insecta; order Orthoptera; family Acrididae; genus Schistocerca; species Schistocerca americana. The sequence continues at coordinate 279,722,514 of NC_060122.1, forward strand.
GTAGTGCATCAGAGTTTCCTCGGTGCCGGTTATGCAGAGCGCCAGTTTACCATGCACTGTACAGTTTAACACGGTCTCCTTTCGGAAATGATTTCACTTTTGGCCCGAAAGCCACTGATTATGCCTTTTTGGAAGGCAGATAAATCGTTCCGTTTTCGCAATACGACATCGACTGCGTTGTTTTCTGCGTCCTCCCGACATGCTTTATATACCCTCCACTGCCAGTACTGCCACCTGCCGTTTGTGAGTGGTTATAGGACCTTGACGGCAAAGTGGTGGTCACACTTACGCGACTGCGCCTTGTATATTTCGAATCTGTGGTAGTAATCGGCACACAAACTGGACGGAGTAATTTTCAGTACTTCAATCAATTACGCAGAGTTTAGATCACGACAGTAAGTACACTACTGACCATCAAAATTGCTACACAAAGAAGAAATGCAGATGATAAACGGGTATTAATTGGACAAATGTATTAAACTAGAACTGACATGTGATTACATTTTCACGCAATTTGGGTGCATAGGTCCTCAGAAATCAGTACCCAGAACAACCACCTCTGTCCGTAATAACGGCCTTGATACGCCTGGGCATTGAGTCAAACAGAGCTTGGATGCCGTGTACAGGTACAGCTGCCCATGCAGCTTCAACACCTTACCACAGTTCATCAAGAGTAGTGACTGGCGTATTGTGACGAGCCATTTGCTCGGCCACTATTGACCAGACGTTTTCATTTGGTGAGAGATCTGGAGAATGTGCTGGCCAGGGCAGCAGTCGAACATTTTCTGTATCCAGAAATGGCCGTACAGGACCTGCAACATGCGGTCGTGCATTATTCTGCTGAAATGTAGGGTTTCGCATTGATCGAATGAAGGATAGAGCCACGGGTCGTAACACATCTGAAACGTAACGTCCACTGTTCAAAGTGCCGTCAATGCGAACAAGAGGTGACCGAGACGTGTAACCAATACCATCACGCCGGGTGATACGCCAGTATGGGCATGACGAATACACGCTTCCAATGTGCGTTGACCGCAATGTCGCCAAACACGGATGCGACCGTCATGATGTTGTAAACAGAACCTGGATTCATCCGAAAAAATGACGTTTGCCATTCTTGCACCCAGGTTCGTCGTTGAGTACACCATCGCAGGCGCTCCTGTCGGTGATGCAGCATCAAGGGTAACCGCAGCCATGGTCTCCGAGCTGATAGTCCATACTGCTGCAAACGTCGTCGAACTGTTCGTCCAGATGGTTGTTGTCTTGCAAACGTCCCCATCGGCTGACTCAGGGATCGAGACGTGGCTGCACCATCCGTTACAGACATGCGGATAAGATGCCTGTCATCTCGACTGCTAGTGATACGAGGCCGTCGGGATCCAGGACGGCGTTCCGTATTACCCTCCGGAACCCACCGAGTCCATATTCTGCTAACAGTCATTCGATCTCGACCAACGCGAGCAGCAATGTCGCGATACGATAAACCGCAATCACGATAGGCTACAATCCGACCTTTATCAAAGTCGGAAACTTGATGGTACACATTTCTCCTCCTTACACGAGGCATCACAAGAACGTTTCACCAGGCAACGCAGGTCAACTGCTGTTTGTGTATGAGAAATCGGTTGAAAACTTTCCTCATATCAGCACGTTGTAGGTGTCGCCACCGGCGCGAACCTTGTGTGAATGCGCTGAAAAGCTAATCATTTGCATATCATAGCATCTTCTTCCTGTCGGTTAAATTTCACGTCTGTAGCACGTCATCTTCGTGGTGTAGCAATTTTAATGGCCAGTAGTGTATATGTTGCATTTAGCCTCTAGATTAGAATTCGGACAACATCTGTGACACAATCATGAAAGTAGGCTCTGTACTTGGAACAGACCAGCAGATGCGGGAAATAAAACTTTTATCCGTTGTGTGTGTGGTGGTACAGTGCGACTTTGGTAAATAAAGGTGTCCAGAAACAACTGCAACCAATCACCTGTACCGATTTTTCAGTTTTATTCACTGCGATCGGTTGCATTAACTGTGTACCATCTGATGACGAATCACGAGGTGATTTGAAACCGGTCACGTAAATAAGAATTGACGAATCACAAAAGGCAACTGGTTGGAGGTATTTCTGGAAACGTTTAGCTGCGGGGAGGTATCAGATTGTGTGATGTAACGAGCAGCAGGCTCGATTGCCGCAGGGCAGTTTGAATCTGACAGGTCGGCTGTGGGCGGCCAGCTGTCAGTCGGACTGCGACAGGTGAGATGAGCTCAGGTATAGAGGCTGTTACGCGTCACGAGGCCCAGCGGTACCGGGTCGGAAAGAGGCGTGTGTTCCGACGCCATGGTCGAAGGCTGAGCTGAAGGGACATCCATTATTTACATGACGGGTTTTCTTAAAAACATGGATCGCTTACCCCATAGTGACATTTGACGAGACGTGGTGAGAGCCCCACTACCCCTCACGTGTGATTTACCCCGTAGCAGGGTAAAAATACATAAAAATGAAAAAATACTTCTTTATACATTGATTAAAACACTATAACGATAGTTATAAAACTATAACAAAAAACCATTGGTAGTAGGCAACATTCTGTTAGAGCTACTGATAGCTTTGGGAGAGCCAGCCATGACAAAACTCTTCCATCTGGTGAGCAAGATGTTTGAGACAGGCTAAATATCCTCAGACTTCAAGAAGAATACAATAATTCCAATTCCGAGAAAGCACGTACTGACAGATGTGAAAGTTACCAAACTATCAGTTTAATAAGCCACGATTTCAAAATACTAACACGAATCCCTTACAGAAGAACGGAAAAACTGGTAGAAGCTGGCCTCGGGGAGGGTCAGTTTGGATTCAGGAAAAGCGTAGGAATTCGCGAGGCAATATTGACCCTATGCCTTCTCATAGAAGACAGGTTAAGGAAAGGGAAACTTACATTTATGGCATTTGTAGACTTACAGAAAGTTTTTGACAAAGTTGATCGGAATGCTCCCTTTCAAATTCTGAAGGTGGCAGGGGTAAAATACAGGGAGCGAAAGGCTATTTACAATTTGTACAGAAACAAGATGGCAGTTATAAGAGTCGAGGGGCATGAAAGGCAAGCAGTGGTTGGGAAGGAAGTGAGACAAGGTCGAGCCTCTCCCCGATGTTATTCAATCTGTATATTGAGCAAGCAGTAAAGGAAACAAAAGAAAATTTGGAGTAGGAATTAAAGTCCAGGGAGCAGAAATAAAGACTTTGAGGTTTGCTGATGACATTTTAATTCTGCCAGAGACAGCAAAGGACTTGGTAGAGCAGTTGAACGGTATGGACAGCGTCTTGAAAAGAGGATATAAAATGAACATCAACAAACGCAAAACGAGGATAATGGAATGTAGTCGAATTAAACCTTGCGATGTTGAGGGAATTAGATTAGGAAACGAGACACTTAAAGTAGTAGATGAGTTTTGCTATTAGGGAAGCAAAATAACTGATGATGGTCGAAGTAGGAAGGATATAAAATGTATACTGGCAATGGCAGCAAAAGCCGTTCTGTTGCATGGAGTGTAGTGATGTATGGAAGTGAAACATGGACAATAAACAGCTTAGACATGAAGAGAACAGAAGCCTTGGACATGTGGTGCTACAGAAGAATGCTGAAGATTAGATGGGTAGATCACGTAACTAGTGAGGAGGTACTGAATAGAATTGAGGAGAAGAGGAATTTGTGGCACAAGTTGACTAGAAGTGGGGATCGGTTGACAGGACACATTCTGAGGCATCAAGGAGTCATCAGTTTAGTACTGGAGGGTAGGGTGGAGGGTAAAAATCGTAGAGGGAGACAAAGGGATGAATACGATAAGCAGATTCAGAAGGATGTAGGTTGCAGTAGTTTCTCGGAGATGAAGAGACTTGCACAGGATAGAGTAGCGTGGAGAGCTGCGTCAAACTAGTCTTTGGACTGAAGAACACAACAACAACACAACAAAGGCGTGTTTTATTTAGAAAGTGTATTAAACAGTGTTTTAACACGTGATTAAAATGCTACTTGAAACATGCCTAGAACCGCTCGGTCACAGCGGCAGGCCATGCACCTACATTGGTGTGTCTGCGTCACAGGCAAAAGAAATTCTGTGTGGCGAACACATAGAGGCCGGCCGCGGTGGCCGTGCGGTTCTAGGCGCTGCAGTCCGGAACCACGGGAGTGCTACGGTTGCAGGTTCGAATCCTGCCTCGGGCATGGACGTGTGTGATGTCCTTAGGTTAGTTAGGTTTAAGTAGTTCTAAGTTCTAGGGGACTGATGACCTCAGATGTTAAGTCCCATAGTGCTCAGAGCCAGTTTGGTCCCATAGGAGCTGTAATGGTTCTTTATTTGCGAAACCATTACCACCCGCCAACCCAATTTTTCGATGCCGTAGATTAATGAAAATTTTTCTACGTAATGTCTCATATTTTTCACTCAATTCAAAATTGGTTTCGTTTTTATATGTAGGTTCGTCGATATTTTGAGATGTTGAAATCGATATAATATCTAGTGCGAATATCTTTGTACTTATTGCTATCTTTGAGGCTGGCTTGTGCCTTTTGGCGCGGAAGCGTACAGAGTAGTCAAGTTTTGTGTTGAATATGGTCTTGACTTTGTGTTGGAAATGAAAAGAGTCTGAGTTGTGGACAACGAAAAATGTTGTGAGTTTTATTAACGGAGTAACGGCTGCGAAACTGTATGATCATTTAATAATGTTTTGAACATGTGAAAGTATAAAAAGTTTAATAAATGTGAATTTTTGTGAAAACTGAGTGTCAAGAATTATTTTCAAGTGAGCATTGTTTAAAAAAGTATGAAGCACATTGCAATGAAAAACATAAATCATCAAATTAATCCTGAAAGATTGTCTTGGTAAGTTCTTCAAGTCGGCGTAATTAATATCCGAGTGCCTTTCGCACCAACAGCGATAGTCATGCTACCTAGACAACATTTTTAATTACGAGCTAAAGCCAGAGCGAGATAGTCGTTGGATTGCAAATACAAGATAAGTGATATTATTGTTAATTTTCTTCAGTAACTCTAATCAATTGATGTAGCAATACCTGCCACATTATAGAGCTTTTAGTTCCGCAATACAGAGATCATACTTTGAGTGCACGACGTGATAATTTTTGAACTAATTAACTGTTAGTGGAGATATTGTTATATAACTTACCACAAATTTCCAAATTTTCAACGTGCAAAACAAAAATGCTACGAACTTCTGAACGAACCTAATATAAGCTGTTCAAATCTACTTTCTCACGCAAGTTCGACCGACGAACGAATAGATGTTTTCACGTCAAAGAAGGAAACATCCGATACACCACATGCTACAACGGGCCGGAGCGCCACGTGGTGATTGCAGCCTTCCTACGGGGCTATCGGTTCCGCACAGCACTGCAAAGCGCGGTTACGTCGCGAAGGAGCCTGTACTAGCAGCCGGTAACAAGTGGTACACAGTGAACGCACAGCTGGTGCGTGCGCGACTGTGTCAGCAGAGGGGCGCGGGCTTGGCAGGTGCCGCCGTGCGTGCTGGCTGCGGTCCAGCGGCCGCTACGAATGCGGTGTCCTCAGCACGCGCCACGCGCCGGGCTCAGCTCAGACTGCGCGGCGGGGCATGCGCTGCACTGTAGGCCCTCGCGTCACACACACACACATACACTACTGACCATTAACATTGATACACCACGAAGATGACGTGCTACAGACGAGAAAGTTAACCGACAGAAAGAAGACGCTGTGATATACAAATGATTAGCTTTTCAGAACATTCACACAAGGTTGGCGCCCGTGGCGACACCTACAACGTGCTGAAGTTTCCAACCGATTTCTCATACACAAACAGCAGTTGACCTGCGTTGCCTGGTGAAACGTTCTAGTGATGCCTCGTGTAAGGAGGAGAAATGCGTACCATTACGTTTCCGACTTTGATAAAGGTCGGATTGTAGCCTACCGCGATTGCGGTTTATCGTATCGCGACACTGCTGCTCGCGTTGGTCGAGATCCAATGACTGTTAGCACAATATGGAATCGGTGGGTTCCGGAGTGTAATACGAACCGCCGTGCTGGATCCCAACGGACTCGTATCACTAGCAGTCGAGATGACAGGCATCTTATCCGCATGGTTGTAACGGATGGTGCAGCCACGTCTCGATCCCTGAGTCAACAGATAGTGATGTTTCCAAGACAACAACCATCTGCACGAACAGTTCGACGACGTTTGCCGTAGCATGGACTATCAACTCGGAGACCATGGCTGCGGGTACCCTTGATGCTGCATCACAGACAGCAGTGCCTGCGATGGTGTACTCAACGACGAACCTGTGTACACGAATGGCAAAACGTCATTTTTTCGGATGAACCTAGGTTCTGTTTACAGCATCATGACGGTCGCATCCGTGTTTGGCGACATCGCGGTGAACGCACATTGGAAGCGTGTATTCGTCATCGCCATACTGGCGTATCACTCGGCGTGATGGTATGGAGTGCCATTGGTTACACGTCTCGGTCACCTCTTGTTGGCACTGACGGCCCTTTGAACAGTGGACGTTACATTTCAGATGTGTTACGACCCGTGGCTCTACCCTTGATTCGATCCCTGCGAAACCCTACATTTCAGCACGATAATGCACGACCGCATGTTGCAGGTCCTGTACGGGCCTTTCTGTATACAGAAAATTTCGACTGCTGCCCTGGCCAGCACATTCTCCAGATCTCTCACCAACTGAAAATGTCTGGTCAATGGTGGCCGAGCAACTGGCTCGTCACAATACGCCAGTCACTACTCTTGATGAACTGTGGTATCGTGTTGAAGCTGCATGGGCAGGTGTAGCTGTACACGCCATCAGAGCTCTGTTTGACTCAATGCCCAGGCGTATCAAGGCAGTTATTACGGCCAGAGGTGGTTGTTCTGGGTACTGATTTCTCAGGATCTATGGACCCAAATTGCGTGAAAATGTAAGCACATGTCAGTTCTAGTATAATATATTTGTCCAATGAATACCAGTTTATCATGTGCATTTCTTCTTGGTGTAGCAAATGTAATGGCCAGTAGTGTATAAACGATCTGCCGTATATGGTGAGCAGTAGTCTGCGACTAAACGTGGGCTGCTTGCTCCACACGTTGTGGACCACCGTTGAGCCTGTCGAACGAAGACATGGCTCGCTACTTAATAGACAGTTCTTTATCGGCGTCATTAGGGTAGTAACGCAAACGGCAAGGAAATGGAGAACCGATATCTCAGTATGGACGTCCCAAACGGAAACTCCTCTTGGGCACTAGAAGAAATGAGTAATCCCCAGAATTTACAACTCAATCTGCAGCGGAGTGGGCGGTGTTTTGAACTTCCTTTCAGAAAAAACTGTGCGCCGAGTAGGGACTTACCTTTCACGGGCAATGCTCATACCAACAGAACTACCCATAGCCTACACGACTCGTTCTCCGGCCTCACACCTTATTTTCGTCTTTGTCGCCTGATGGGCGAGTCCGTTCATGCTTCATGTTGTTAGTTATGTCCACGTGCTCTGAAATTTGCACCTGTCTGAAATAGACCCAGATATACGTTTCTAATTTTCTGTACTACTCACCCTTTTCTGACCAACAGGTCGTTATAGATTTGCGGTAGATTGTAGTGCACTGTTGCTTCTTAATTCGCACTCTACTTCACATCCCCAGAATTACAACCAGCGAGGCGACTTTATATCCAGAACTTCGTATGATTGTAAAAAATAAAATTATAAGCATCTGTTTTGCACACATAAACGTGGTTAAAACGTCAATCAAGCTGTTACACAAATAATTTGGAAACAGGATGTCCTTGGAATATTAGGTGCAACGTATATCATACGCTGTGCTTGATTAGCGAGAGGACACTACGATACTTTTGCCCGTCAATGTCACATGGGATTACTGCTTCCAGATACCACGAGGAAATGACCATTTTTGAAATTCAGTGCTGTGGTACCTCAAAAGAATCCAGTTAGTGCTGAAGATAAAGTTAACGCCTATTCCAGAAGGAAGTCTTATTTCAGCGCCATTGAATCCTGAGTATTGTAAAGCGTCACACGGTGAGAGTCTGGATTAGTCAACGATGCGGAATATTCCAGTTCGCCTCATCCGGAGGGAATTCAAAATGTTGTACTGTTATCGAAATATGTGGTGTTTTATGATGACAGAGTGGAGTAGCTAGATATGAAAAGCTCTCCTCCTGTCTCCCAAAACAAAACAAAAAAGTCAATAGCACATACAGATGACAAAGTGATACAGTGGCGCACGTTAATAAACTAATAAACTCACTCGCTGTCTGTCTCTCACTCTCTCTCTCTCTCTCTCTCTCTCTCTAACACACACACACACACACACACACACACACACACACACACACACACACACACACAAGATCTCATACTCATATCCACACCTACATACAGCCAAGCGCATCCCCGTCCAATAATTATTACATCTACTCCGCAAGCCACATTACGCTGTGTGGCGGTGGGTACTCTGGTAACACTGTCTTTTTCTCAGCTTCATGTTCCATTCACGAAAGACGCGTGCGAAGGACGGTTGCAGGTAAAGCTACGTACGCCAGAATTTTCCTTATTTACTCGTTGTGGTGATTTCGTGAGACTCATGCCGGAGACCGCCTGACTGTTCCTGGAACGTACTCTCTCGAGAACTCAACAACAAACCTCTCCGCGATACATAATGCCTGTCTTTTAACGTCTGCCACAGGAGTTCGTTCAGCATCTCCGTAACTCTCTCGTGCCGACTAACCAATCCCGTGGCGAAACGTGCAGCTCTCAGTTGAATCTTATCTAGCCTTTCTGTTAATCCGACCTGGCAAGGATTGCTCATTGATGAGCAAAACTCAAGAATCGGCCGTACACCTTTTGTCTTCCTTAGTCGTTTTTCATTCTGCCTGATTGTTCAATCTTTATATAACACTCACATTATATCCATAAATATGTGTCTACAATAACATTTCACAGGGTAGCTTCTCTGTCTCCCGGCACGCGATCGGATGTAGTAAGCGACGATGTAACGTTGCGCTCGTGATAAAACAAATTGTCCGCACGAGACCTGTACGCTAAACCAGTATTACTTTAGAGATTAGTTCTTATTCATGCTCATCTGTTGTCCTCCGTACAGAAACCGGGACATATACTGAATACATTTCAAAATTTTGTACATGGCTGCACGTTCAGAGACCGTGAATAGTTGCAATTGAAAGAAAACAGCCCTCGGTCACTATTTCTAACCAGATTAACCGGGTTTCAACACTGCTGGGAGTGTCTTCCTCAGAATTTAAATCAAAGAATGGTCTATAACATGGTCACAGAATTATGACTAAAAACGTGTGATACAGAGTATAAGTACGGAATCATGGTGAAAGACTGGCAGTACTTATATGCCCTTTTGGCATATTTCTTATTTCATAAATAACATATAAGTACTGGCAGTCTTTCACGATGATTCCGTACTTTTACTGTGTATCACACGTTTTTTGTCATAATTCTGTGACCATGTTATAGACCATTCTTTGATTTAAATTCTGAGGAAGACACTCCTAGCAGTGTTGAAAACCGGTTAATTCGTTTAAAAATAGTGACCGAGGGCTGCTTTCCTTCAACTGTGAATGCATTTCACCATCTCCTCTCTAAATAGTGCATGAAGTTTCTTTTACATTTCTTTCATGTCCGCAGTTTCTTTGATTGGACCTTTGCGCCACGAACGTTCCATCAGGATGCGTTTCAAGCGAGAACTCGAGAGGACGCGGTCTGGACTCGCAAGAGACGAGCTACTCTTTCAGTTCCCCTGGAATTTTCTCCGTGAGCTGCTCTCGACAGAAGTAATTAACTATACCCGCCGACAGGGAGGATCGCGTTTCTTTGAGGCTCCGTCCAATTATCCTGCGGAATCGATTTGTCGCCTTCCCTGGGGGACTCGGGTCAATCCGTCCCCGCGAGCGAGGCTGCTGCGGGAATTAGTCCAATCAGGAGGCGCGGCGCGGATTAACAGTGCCACCGAAAGGCGAGCAGGCAGCCACGGCCGCACAGAAAGCCTCCAGCCTCCGCCCGTCTCCGCTGAATCAGCGTCTTTATGCCAAGGTGAAGGAGGTGTGGCTGCCTTCAGAAAATCTGCAAAATACCTCACTGAATGAACTGAAAAAGAAAGAGGTTCGTCTCTTGTACAAGTAGCATATTGTGTATGGACGTAGATGTTAGCGGGATGATACCAAACACAAAACCGTATTGGGTTTCAGGGTCGGGAACTTAAATATTGTATTCATCTTCGTTGCCTCATGTCTTCATAGAGGTGTCATTGATAAAGAGACATCTAAGTATTAGGTCGTGTTGATATCCTGTCATGTTATGCAACAGGATCAACAATGAGGATGTAGCTTGTTCAGAAGTCAAATCTTGATTCGAGGCAGCATCGCTTTGGTTGTGGCGTGCAGGATTTTGCCTCTGGACAGTCCAGACACTGGTAAAACGGGGAAACAAGGAAGCCATCTAGATCATAGTATCCAAGTTTTACTAGTCATATCTGAGTAGACCGATTTTTTTTCGTTTCATACATCAGCAGATAATGATTATGACAAACAGGGAAACTAGTCTTTCATGAAATATTTTAAAAAAAATATTTCAAATCTGCACTAATTTCGTTGGTAAAAGTGGCGAAATGATCGCTGCCTCTTACGTAGATTCTGTCTCCTTTTGTTAAGTATCCGAGTAACAGAAACACACTTATCCCTGTTTCCATTAGAAACCGTCGAACTTTGAAATCTAACTTTTAAGTATCAGCCTCTCACCTAAGTGCAGCTAAAAAAGCGATTGCAGAAATGGGATCGCAATGAGTCAGACAACAAAATGCAATTCATCAACTTAATACCAGTCACTGTGTATATATGGCTATGCTCGAGGTTTACGTAGCCGTATCCTGTGTACGCACTTGATTTTTCACAAGTAAATACCCTTCTTGCTAGTCACTGAACTGCACGCATAAAACTGCTGTCATAGCACACGTTACTTCATCGAAAGACGCAATACAGCGGACTGTGAACAGCCATATTTATTGTTCATAATGTTTAACACATCACCACTTCTAAAACACTAGATTATACCGTCATTTGTAAAAGTACATCTTTTTTTATTTTTATGCTAACCGGACAATATTCACTGAATTGCCGCTATAACTGCAGACTTCGGTTGTCAACTACAGCTCCCCCGAGATAAATTTATGAGAGCGCATGCGCCTCTGTGGTATACTACTCGCGCTGCAACAATGATCTGAGAACTGCTGTAGATCACAGCTGAAATAAAACCAGTGATTATGGTGAAGTTAATAAAAGAATAGAAAAAGATAATTTTTTAATCACATAGTTCCCCGACAGAACAATTATTCAGCATTTTACAAAATCAAGGTATATTTTCCTACGGGAGGCAGAGGTAAATTTTCGTTCTAATTGTCTCGTTTTTGGGTAAAAGTAGTGACTGTCTAGCATTTCTTGCAGTTAATGTACAATGATCGCCCTACATAATGAATATCAAAATGCTCGTCCGAGAGTTGTCAATTATCTAACAAACGTTTTTTCTACTTATTTTCCTGTTTCTCTTCTTATAATGATAACTACGTAAAATGGGAAAGTGAGTTAAATATGACACTAACGCCGCCAACTGGCTACACTACAGATCAGTCTGTCACCACTACCAAGATTTCAGGGGTCGCCAGTAATGGGTGAGGGTGGGGGAGGCACTTCAAGTGTTTTCATTTAAGGTACAGATAACTCGCCACAGGTCGCACGTTATTTGGTTTATGACCACTGAAACTCTTCAGACACGAGCACCTTCAGATATTGTCACTTGATGACAACACCATTAAGCTTCAAAGCCTCGCTAGACACGTCGTTAAGAGAAAAGTGGACTGGCATGTTTAAATTTAAACTGCACAGCTCGTCATATTTTTAGTGCCCGCACTAATCTGATGGTGAGGAATCGTGTTGGCCGCTGTCACGTGGATGTCATGTCAGACTTGTGCCTGAGCGGCTCGGCGCGTCACTTACCGCGGCCTGGGCTGCAGCCGGCACACGTGTTGCAGCAGCGGGGCAGAGCGGACAGCAGCGGCAGCAGGCGGCTGGCACTCGCACGACACCACACGGTACGGTAAGGTAAGCTACGCTACGCTACGACACGGACGCGGCGGCTCGCGACGGCGCCTATCGATCGGGCGGGCAGCCGGAGGGTCGAGAGGCGACCATGGCGCGCCCCGCTCACACTCGCACTGGCCGCCAGCAGCCCGCCGCGTCCCCGCCTGCCGCGGCCGCCGCCAGGGGCGCTGCCGTCGCGGCCGCAGCATCCCGCACCCGAACCACCTGCCCGCTCCGCCTCCCAGCTGCCTGCCTGCTACTTGTTTGTTTCTCGCCGCCGGCCGATTCGGGGCCGATGACTGCGCTGGGGAGCTGGCCGCTTCTCGTTCTTACGCGTACCTTCTGCTGAGCTGACAGGAGTCACAGCTTGTTAGAGTCTCTGGTCCCCATGCTTCTGCTGTTGGTGATGACGGGATAAATACGCGCCAAGATAAATGAACAGTAAGACAAACTGAAAAAAAAAACGAGACTCCACAAAGGAATTATTCAAACGGGACCTAATTTAGAAAATTTGGGTGATTTATTCAAGGGTGAGTGTTCATCGGAGGTGAGGGTATCATCTGGAGTGCCCCAGGGAAGTGTAGTAGGTCCGCTGTTGTTTTCTATCTACATAAATGATCTTTTGGATAGGGTGGATAGCAATGTGCGGCTGTTTGCTGATGATGCTGTGGTGTACGGGAAGGTGTCGTCGTTGAGTGACTGTAGGAGGATACAAGATGACTTGGACAGGATTTGTGATTGGTGTAAAGAACGGCAGCTAACTCTAAATATAGATAAATGTAAATTAATGCAGATGAATAGGAAAAAGAATCCCGTAATGTTTGAATACTCCATTACTAGTGTAGCGCTTGACACAGTCACGTCGATTAAATATTTGGGCGTAACATTGTAGAGCGATATGAAGTGGGACAAGCATGTAATGGCAGTTGTGGGGAAGGCGGATAGTCGTCTTTGGTTCATTGGTAGTATTTTGGGAAGATGTGGTTCACCTGTAAAGGAGACCGCTTATAAAACACTAATACGACCTATTCTTGAGTACTGCTCGAGCGTTTGGGATCCCTACCATGTCGGATTGAGGGATGACATAGAAGTTATGAGGCGGGCTGCTAGATTTGTTACTGGTAGGTTTGATCATCACGCGAGTGTTACGGAAATGCTTCAGGAACTCGGGTGGGAGTCTCTCGAGGAAAGGAGGCGTTCTTTTCGTGAATCGCTACTGAGGAAATTTAGAGAACCAGCATTTGAGTCTGACTGCAGTACTATTTTACTGCCGCCAACTTACATATCGCGGAAATACCACAAAGATAAAATAAGAGAGATTAGGGCTCGTACAGAGGCATATTGGCAGTAATTTTTCCCTCGTTCTGTTTAGGGGTGGAACAGGGAGAGAAGATGCTAGTTGTGGTACGAGGTACCCTCCGCCACGCACTGTATGGTGGATTGCGGAGTATGTATGTAGATGTACATGTAGAAGGGAAGAGCTTCACACATTGTACAAGTCAATAATGCGTTGGTCCACCTCTGGTCATTATGCAAGCACTTGACACAGACTGAGAGATTTGTTGGATATCCTTCTGAGGAATGTCGTGTCAAATTGTCTCCAATTGACACGGAAGATCGTCAGTTAGGGAGAGACCCGGCGATCTTGCTGGCAAAGGTAGGGTTTGTCAAGCATGAATACAACACGAAGCCAAACAATAGAAAGTCTCCCTTTTGCGGGTGGACGTTGTCTTGCTGAAATGTACGCCCAGGATGGTTTGCCATGAGGGGCAACAAAACGGAGCGCAGAATATCATCAACGTACCATTTTGCTGTAAGGGTGGCGCAGATGACAGCCAAACTGGTCCTACTGTGGAAATAAATGGCACCCCAGACCATCTCTCCTGCTTGCTGAACCCTATGGCGGGCAGCAGTTAGGTTGGTATCCCGCCGATGTCTGGAGACGCCGCAGACACGTCTTCGCTGGTGAACGGAGTTCAGTTCGAGGCGGGACTCATCACAGAAGGCAGTTCGAGACAACGAAATTCAGGCAGATGACGTGTCTAGAGACGCCAAGGGCAGCAGTGGGAGACCAATCAGTCGCCCGTCATACGAGCCGACAACGAGGTGCCAATTCTTTTCATAGCAGGACCGCTTCGACTCTAATCCACGGCACCCTCACAGCACAGTGATATGTCGACGATATTCTACGCCCCGTTTTGTTGCTCTTCATGACAAGCCATCCTGGGCTTACATTGTAGTATGACCGTCCGCCCCCGGTAGCTGAATGGTCAGCGTGACGGATTGCCAATCCTCTGGGCCCGGGTTCGATTCCCGGCTGGGTCGGGGAATTTTCTCCGCCCAGGGACTTGGTGTTTTCCTGTCCTCATCATCTTCATCCTACCATTCCCATCGACTGCAGGTAGCCGAAGTGGCGTCAAATTGAAAGACCGGCACCCGACGAACGGTCTGCCCGACGGAGGGCCCTAGCCATACGATCAGATCAATAAACTTTCAGCAGGATAATTCTCGCCCCACAGAGCTACATTTTCTACGTTTTGCCTTCGTGCTTGTCAAACCCTACCTTGGGCAACAAGGTCGCCGGATCTCTCTCAAACTGAGAACATCTGGAGCATTATGGTCAGGGTCTTCCAACCACCTCGGGATTTCGACTATCTAACGGGCCAGCTGGACAGTATTTGGCTCGATATCCGTTAGGATGACATCCAACAACTCTGTCAATCAATGTCATGCCGAATAACTGCTTGCATTAGAGCCAGAGGCGGAGCATTGCGTTATTGGCTTACTCAATTTGTGAAACTGTTTCTGTTGAAAAAAATAATCCAATTTTTCTGAAATTGTAATTATTTGTTTGTTTGTACATATACAGACACAACCACCGAGTTCCGTCCCATTCGAATCCTCCGTGGTGTGTCGCTCTTTTTTTCTTGGGATGTAGATCCCCGACTGTCTGTGGGGTTCAAACTTGAAAATTGTCTCCAAACTCTCTGTTGTTTGTTTGCTGTCAAAAAATGGTCCAAATGGCTGTAAGCACTAAGGGACTTGACATCTGAGGTCATCAGTCCCCTAGACTTAGAACTACTTAAACCTAACTAACCTAGGGACATCACACACATCCATCCTGAGGCAGGATTCGAACCTGCGACCGTAGCAGCAACGCGGTTCCGGACTGAAGGGCCTAGAACCGCTCGGCCACAGCGCCCGGCGTTTTCTGTCATTTCGTTTGGTTGTCCTTCAGTTTCTGCAATATATATGGTGAATCCTTGCTTGTTAGGAACATCTTAGTTGCACAGCAGGTTCACGACCACCTGATGGAGCTATGCAGCTAGTTATTTACGTGTTCCATAGATCGTTTTGACGATTCTTTTATGAAAAAAAATGAAATGATCGTATGGCATTGTTGGCCGGGGGACCCCATTCGGGGGAATATTTTTAGGTCAGATTTATTTAAAACTTGCTTTGCTACGTGGCACACGTTTTATGTTATTGGGCAAACGATCACCAATGCTGCATACTGAATTTTCTGCCGCACATATACCTTTAATAACGGTAATAAATGTCTTTCTTTTTCCTTTAGTCTCGTAGGTTTGGACAACACTAAGATGAAACATTTATGGCGAATTTCATTAGCGAATATTTATATTATGTTGCTGGAGGTAAATTACCTGACTCCTTGAAGAAACAACTACATGACGATTGCGGGTTAACACCAACTATTATTGTCACTGCTCGCCTTTGTGCAATCAATACTTTCTTTCTAAGTGTTACTTTGTCCCAGAAAATTATTCCATAAGATATTCTTATGCGCAAATAAGCAAAATATGCCAGGAGGCTGATTCTTCCGTTTCCAAAACCAGCAGTTATATGAAGAGCAAAAGTAGGTGAACTTAACTGTTTGAACACCTTAGTGGTTTAGTAATATGCTTCTCCCAGTTCGTGTTTTCATCTATGTGGGCTCCCAAAAATTTGGAGCATTCTAAAGAGTTCTCTTTGTAATTTCTCCGCAGCTACTAAAATTTTCTCTCCTTCCAACATTGTTTGAATTATTCAGCACAACTGTTCGCATTTTGTTTCTTAGTTATGATTCAAACTAGTTGTGTTTAAAACCATCAACATTTCTCGTCAGTACGTAAATGTCGCTGTCTGTGGTTCTGTACTGATAGCGAGTAAAACAGCGGCGACGCCTGGCGAAACGCTTCACTGATGGGAGGCACTTGTGTGACCTTGGGCAGGTTGGCGGACGGAAAGTCTCGCGCAGTGCATCACTAGACGGAAGGTTCTGTGATGGAGGCGCTGCAGGCGTCCAGCGTATGTCTGCGATGCGCTGCTCCATAACACTGTGGCGTATTCTACTAATTCGCTCAACGGTGTGAGGTATAATGTTACCTCAAAATGTTGTGGCAGCGTTGTCCGTAGGCTGAGGAAGAAATGAAGCAGTCGATCTCTTTCTCTTGCTTTTCTGACGATGTCGTCCCCATGCTGTTTCCATGTTAGTCGATTGTCAGTTACTCCCAGGTACTGGGGTATGCTGGCTCAAGGTGCAGCCGTTCCCCAACGGTTGGATCGGCTCAATGCTATTTGCACTGGTCATCCAGCGATGTTGGTCTGTGTTTTGGTTCCGTTAAAACACAGACGCTATTTCATCGCCCGTCTTTGTAGACGGAAAAGAGTGCCGTGTCAACAACATAGAGGACCAATGGTACGCGACCTGTCCTTGACATGTCCGCGAAGTACGGAATATACAGGAGTGGTTCATGTACAGAGATCTGATGTACTTCTGCCCCGATGCAACTGTTCGTCAAGGTTACCTATATTCTGACCTAGAACCTGATTGCATTCAAATATGTTTTGACGAGGTGCTCGTTTGACAAATGCACTTCCATAACCATGAGCTTATACCGGAGTCCCTCATGCGGTACATAGTCTAACATTCTTGAAAGTCTTGGAATACTGTCCAAAGCAGTCTTCCCGCTCGATACAATCGAGCGACTCTTCCAAGAGATGTAGAAACTGATGTATCATCCCATTTCCTTTCCAGATTCCGACTGTTGCCCGGGGAGCAACTGCTCTTTGTAGCGAAACAGTTCATGGCTTGGATCGATAATACTCACAGTTCGTTGCTCTTTCGTAGATTTTTGGCCTAGAACAATACTGTAATGAAGTCCCGGCCTCCGTATATGCCGGTCATAGCTCTATGCGACTTTTTTGTGTTATTAAATAAAGAACAGGGAAAGAAATACATTAGAAGAAGAATGGGTAACTTTGAGATATGAAATAGAGCAGAGGATCAAGTAGGTAAGAAGACGAGGGCTAGTAAAAACTCTTGGGTAACAGAAGAGATATTGAATTTAATTGATTAAGGGAGAAAATGCAATAAACGAAGCAGGCGAAAAGGAATACAAACCTCTCAAAAATTATATCGATAGACTTCAAGAAGAACGTAACAATTCCAATCCCAAAGAAAGGCCGGCCAGGGTGGCCGAGCGGTTCTAGGCGCTACAGTCTGGAACCGCGCGACCGCTATGGTCGCAAGTTCGAATCCTGCCTCGGGAACGGATGTATGTGATGTCCTTAGGTTAGTTAGGTTTATGTAGTTCTAAGTTCTATGGGACTGATGACCACAGAAGTTAAGTCCCATAGTGCTCAGAGCCCAAACCCAAAGAAAGCAGGTGTTGACAGATGTGAAAATTACTGAACTATCATTTAGTAAGTCACTGCTGTAAAATACCAACACGAATCCTTTACAGACGAATGGAAGAACTGGTAGAAGCTGACCTCGGGGAAGATCAGTTTGGATTCCGCAGAAATATTGGAACACGCGAGGCAATACTGACCCTACTGCTTTTCTTACAACATAGGTTAAGGAAAAGCAAACGTATGTTTATGGCACTTGTAGACGTAGAGAAAGCTTTTGACAATGTTGACTAGAATACTTTCTTCCAATTTCTAAAGGTGGCGGGGGTAAAATACAGAGAGTGAAAGGCTATCTACAATTTGTACAGAAGCCAGATGGCAGTTATAAGAGTCGAGGGGCACGAAAGGTTGGTTGGTTTTTGGGAAAGAGACCAAACAGCGAGGTCATCGGTCTCATCGGATTAGGGAAGGACAGGGAAGGAAGTCGGCCGCGCCCTTTCAGAGGAACCATCCCGGCATTTGCCTGGAGCGATTTAGGGAAATCACGGCACGAAAGGGAAGCAGTGATTGAGAAGGGAGTGACACAGGGTTGTAGCCCATCCCCGACGTTATTCAATCTGTATATTGAACAAGCAGTAAGACAAACAAAAGAAAAAAATTGTAGTAGGAATTAAAATCCCTGGTGAAGAAATAAAAACTTTGAGGTTTGCCGACGACATTGTCACTCTGTCAGAGACAGCAAGGACCTGGAAGAGCAGTTGAATGGAATTGACAGTGTCTTGAAAGAAGGATATAAGATGAACATCAACAAACGCAAAACGAGGAAATGGAATGTAGTCGAATGAAATCAGGTGATGCTGAGGGAATCAGATTAGCAAATGACACTTACAGTAGTAGATAAGTTTTCCTATTTGGGACGTAAACTGATGATGGTCGAAGTAGAGAGAATATAAAACGTTGACTGGCTATGATAAGGAAAGCATTTCTGAAGAAGAGAAATTTGTTAATATCAAGTATAGATTTAAGTGTCAGGAAGTCGTTTCTGAAAGTATTTGTATGGAGTGTATCCATGTGTGGAAGTGAACGTGAACGATAAATAGTTTAGACAAGATGAGAATAGAAGCTTTCGAAATGTGATACTGAAGAATGCTGAAGAATAGATGGGTAGATCACGTAACTAATGAGGAGCTACTGAACAAACGGAACTGGGGAGAAGAGGAATTTGTGGCACAACTTGACTAGAAGAAGGGATCGGTTGGTAGGACACGTTCTGAGGCCTCAAGTGATCACCGATTTAGTACTGGAAGGAAGGATGGAGGGTAAAAATCGAATACCAGGAGATGAATACACTAAGCAGATTCAGAAAGATGTAGGTTGCAGTAGTTACACAGAGATGAAAAGGTTTGCACAGGATAGAGTAGCATGGAGCGCTACATCAAACCAGTTTCTGGACTGAAGACCACAACAACAACAAAAATAAAGGAAACTTGCGAGGGAAGTTTTTTCACAAGATTAGACGAGAGTAATAACGCATTTATGAGAGAGCGAGAAGCTATCGCAACCGTTGAGTTCCAGAAGTATTTTGGGAACTGGAAAAAGCGCTGACATAAGTGTATAAAATCTAATGGGGACTATTTTGAAGGGTTTTGAAAAAAGCGTATTTGTGCTATCAGCTGTACAAGTCTGTATTAATTCTCTACCGGTTTGAGTTATTACAACCATCTGCACAGGAGAAAGTATATATCATTTTGGTCAAATACGACCCAACCAAATGCAGAACACACCTAACTGTCATAATAATATGTCTGAACGTAGTCCATTTAAACGTTGCTATATCTTGGCACATTTATACATTACACACTACCGTAATTGTGCCAAGGCGCAGCAACATGTATATGGACTACGTTCAGACAGACTATTATGGCAGTTAGGTATCTTCTACGTTTGATTGGGTCATATTTGACCAAAGTGTATTTTTATTCTACTGATGTACACCATCTTTCTCCTGTGAGGATGGTTGTGAGAACTGAAACCGGTAGAGAATAAACATACAATTGCACAGCTGATGGCACAAATATACTTTTTTCAACATATTTAACGGCAGTAGACAGTCATCTACGAAACGTTTTATTATTGTGAAGGGGATAACAATAATGTAAACGAAAAAATAAAATCTTTGCAGAATACACAAATTTCCGTAATTTTTCAAACACACTTCGTAAACTTATATTAATGATGTTTATGATGTTAGTTTTCGGGTTCCCGGCAACCTGGTCATTAGCTCCTTTGCTAGATATCGTTGTGTACATGTCATAGTTTCAACAATGTCTGTCTCAAAAGCGAAACTGCTGCCATAATTTTCCAGAAACACATACAAGCAGTTTTTTTTTAGGGTGTAGGATTACCAGACTATAAATACGTAGTCCGTCACTGATAAAATCAATTAGTGGGTTACATTTTCATGTACTCAAATATACCAGTCGTTCTGAAAAAAGTCCTTATGACATAACATACTATGCCACTTAAAATATTCTGGTTTTTGTTTCCACGCTGGGTGGCTAATTAGTCGTGAGTTTACTGTATCTGCAGGCAAAACTATGTCAGTATGACCTGTAAAATATTTTTGAAAAACCGAGTAAAATGCTTAAAAGGCAGATTATCTTTGAATAAAAATGAATTATACTTGAAAAAATTCGCGTCTGTTTGTGCTTTCTTTGACTGGTGTCATCGTAGTCGAGTAAAACTACTTTATCCTGACACGAGATCCTTCTTAGTAAACGAGACTCAGCTGAATAAAAATGCTAAAACTGCTATTATATGAGGATGACTATCCAGTTAATAAAAAACAAGCGTCTAGCCATCCACGCAGAGCTCATTTACATCTCCCCAACACTTTAGGTAGGAGTCCCGACATTTCACAAACTTCATTGTTGTGGACATCGTCAGTTACCATGGACACGTCTCCAGCCAAGCAAAGGGTTGCCCTTACGTCAGCATGAGAAACACATGTCTTTAAATATGTGTTGCCCCATAAGTGAAGTTCCACAAGCTTCACAAACTGGTGAATCATCCTACCAGGGGAGGGAATTATCAGTGGACAGCGTCCTATTCTTAAGCGGCTAAACGTCACTTGCTTCGCTAGAGTGGCTGATTTCATTGACCATAATTTGGCGTTTATCGCCTCCAACCACTCGTTTTACCAGTGACATATGTTAAGTTTCTTGTTCACCTAACGAGAATTGTTTCAAAGTTACTAAGGTGTCACCCAGAGAGATGCTTACTTGCACTTAATGTTTCCCAAAGAATGACAAAACAGAATACACGCACCCGCCGGAGCTATCACAGAATACCTGTCGAAATCTTCGTGTATAAGAAGTGAGTCATTCTTTGCGTGTCCTTAAGGTCGATTACACACAAACCTGATTTTTCCACCGCGCTTGATTGACCGTCACCATCGTTCCAACAGTAGTCCACTGAAGTAAATTAGAGCTTGTGCATTAAGCAGAAAAAAACGAGCGGTAAATCTGCCTTGGCCGGTAGCTGTGCGACCGCCGGCTGCCACTGGCGCCAATGGTAGCTTAAACGTCGCCGCCCAAATAGTGGCGAACGTTACCAAATGCGCGTTTACGCACGTAGCGGATTTTCTGCCGTCGGTGTGAGTTGAGCTTTCGTGAAAGTACACAGTTGCTAACTGGATTTTTCTGTTGCAAACATGATAACCAGTAACCAAGATACAGATAACGAAATTTTAATTTCATCAATTCAAGAAAGGCCTGTTTTGTAGGATAAAACCTCCAACACATTCAAGGGCCAAGACGCTACCAGAAATATCTGCGTAAGAGTTCGTAGCGACTTTGATGTGCTGGAGGAAATAGCGATAAATGATAAGTACATACTTTTTCACATAAATGTACTACAAGAAATTCGACTAAGAGATTCTAGAAGTGGTAATGCTCACACTCTGACTCTGTAGTGGCACAGGATCTTGCAATTGCAGGATTTTTCTGTTTTAATTATTCATTTTTTTACTATCTAGACAAAAACGGTGGGCTATTATTGGCAAATGTTTTAGTTGTGGAAATATAAAAACTGCTGGAAAATCAGTAACAATATAACTGTTTTGAAGACGATTTTATAATGCTTGCGACCTGCTTCTGGTGTTACATTAATAGAAGATAAAAAAAATCTGCGTTGAAATACTTGTGTTCAACAAGAAAGCAGCTAATTTGATCATTATCTGTGCCGACGTCATGCCGTTCAAAATGCCCTTATATCTTGAACATCCACTGTTAAACTACATATGAAATAAATCACGTAGAATGTTACTGACATCGTTTTCTTTGAGGCATTTTGTTGCACTATTCTCTCCTTCAGTACTTTCCAGCCCTGTAATTGACGATGTATCGACAAACATGTATCGATCTGTATCTCTCAGATAATCATGAAGAATAACGCAGGCTTGGACAATATCATTAGCAAACTGTGGATGGTCGATGAAATGTTCTCAATTTATTTTCCATCTACTACCCCTGAGCAATGGCAGAAGTTTGCTACAGGTTCAAATTCATTTGCTACTGATTGCCACATTTCTTCTGTCAGGGAAGGTATGCTCTTGCTTTGCATAATCTATCACAGTGCTTCACAAATATCTGTATCACGTTTGCGTTTGAGATTCCTGCTCTGAAGAAATGATGGTCTGTGAAAGCAGGTCCTCTAGCTAGATATCTGAAAAAAGGAACAAAATTATTTGGTTTCCAAAGAAGAAATTAATTATTGTTTTCTATGTTAACTTTGATAATGTACACGGTACATCATTATTTCTTTTTTGGATAAGGAAGTAATAAAACGATGGAAACATCTACGTGTAGAAAGCTCCAGCCTACCCTCTTCTCCCATTAATTGGCTGAACCCAAATTAGTCGCTACGTTTTTCTCCTTTTGGCTCGTCGACATAATAACAATAAACCTGTAATTTGCTCTCTGTTGATTTCAAACAATATTGTGTGCTGAAAACAATAATTAACTGATTTGATAATGAAAGTATACCGCCAATAATCTGGAGACGCGTGCAACAGTGACAGAGATTTTACCACCGTGTGTAAACGCTAGATTTATATGACCGGCGACGGTCAATTGACTGCGGCTGAAAAAATCCGCCGCGCCTGCATCTGGCCTAACGAATACACACCACGGCAGTGTCAGCAGTTAGAGCGCCTGATATGGATGCAACCCGCTTTGACTATCTGCGGTTCAGGACCAGCAGCTGCGGTTACGGAAACAAGGGGCAAGGCAAATTGTGAAAATCTACGATGTGAGTATCAAAGATGATTTGTATGATAGGTCTTAATGATGTTGAACGAGTCTGTGCAAGTTATTTAACATACTATTTTTAACCTGCATAGAACGCCGCTGAATTACAGACAGTTCACGAGTCAGTAATTTCATAGAAATATAGTGATGAGCCAAAACATCACTGTTCACCACAAGATTGTGTGCTGCGTGATGACATTGCTTACATGACACATGGTAAGGACAGAATACAAGCAGAGTAGAGACAGAGGCTGGGGTGAGGTGGGGGGGAGGGCGAATTATTCTAGCAACGGCAAGAAATTTGAACGGGCGCTAATAACCGGAGTTGAGCGCCCCACGAAACCAAACGTCATCGTCATCATCATCGTTGTCAAGTGGGGAAATCCACTGACATAAGCGACTTTTCTATGTAAAGTGGTTCGAAAACGTAAACTAAATAGTAAAACTATGTACATATTCCAGGCCACTGAAGATCCCTTGCAAAGAATAAAGGCGAAACGCGTATGGTACGGAAATTCTGTTTCATTCAGTTGCAGTTAGACGGTCCAAAAGTAAAAATTATCAACATACCGTAATATTACACGCTACTGAACGTGTCTAGTAAAAGGCCTCTTTTGCGTCTATATTTAGCCGGCCGCTGTGGCCGAACGGTTCTAGGCGCATCAGTCCGGAACCGCGCTGCTGCTACGGTCGTAGGTTCGAATCCTGCCTCGGGCATGGATGTGTGTGATGTCCTTAAGTTAGTTAGGTTTAAGTAGTTCTAAGTCTAGGGGACTGATGATCTCAGATGTTAAGTCCCATAGTGCTCAGAGCCATCTGAACCATCTCTACCGGTTTCAGTTATCACAACCATCCTCCCATAGTGCTTAGAATCATTTGAACCGTTTTGTGTCTATATTTAACTACTGAGTGTGAAATTTAGTCTCTATTTCCTTGAAACAGCATATAAATTTGCGAACTTCATGTATGGTATTTATAAACCATCCAGACAGTTACTACTGGGCAGCAATATGGGCGTGTCCACCATTAGCCTTTATGATGGCTTGAACTCTGCTGGGGACAATTTCAATGAGGTTTCTGAATGTCTATGTAGTAATAGCAGCCGATTCTTCCTCAAAAGTCGAAACCAGACAAGACAATGATGTTGGACGTTGGCATCTCGAGCGATGTGACGTACTTACTCATTCCTTAGCTGTTCCATTCGGTCCATGTCGGAATTTTGGACAGGCCAGACCATACCAAGAACGTTGCTCTCCACAGACCGTTGCTCCACAGATGTTGCTTTATGACAGAGGGGATTGTCATCCCCTTTGAACTGTTCCTCTACTGTACGCAGTACACAATAGTCTAAGATGTCTTCATATCCTTCCGCATTTAGCATTTTCTTATGTCCAAAAAGGAGACCACACTCTAACCACGAAAAAGACTTTCATACAGTTACACTACCATCTCCGTACTTCACTGATGACACTATCCACTAGCGTCGCTCTCTACACCACATTTAGCGCCGCTTAGCATTGATTACAGACACGTGTGGCCTATGAAAAGCTTCTCCACTATTGTGCTCCGTAGGCAGTCATTGTACTAGTTGGACTGCTGGAAGAACTTTGGAACTCACAAGTGATTCCTTTCGTTGATTTCATGAGATTTTTTACAGCCATGCTTTGCACTGCTCGACGATTCCTGTCGGTCAGTTCACGTGGCCTGCTTAGTCTTGTTTTAGCTGTGGTTGTTCCTTCGCATTTTCACTTCAGTTTACAAACATTCAAATGTCCCTGATGGATCTGTTACTCAGACATCCCGTGACTGAGCTCTCCTGACCGACCCAGTCTGCTGCTACTGCTTTTTACTGACAATACAATACTCCCCGCCTCCTTTTACACTGTGGGGTCTATTGTTGTGACATCTAGAAGTCACTTACGCAGTATGGAGGACTGTTCCGGATGGTTTTCATTGAATAGTATGTATAATTAAAACATTAGAGGTCCTATTGCGTTTTCTGGGGACCCATAGGATGATACTTCCGTTTCTGTGGAACATTCAACGTGTAGTATAACGTACTCGTTTCTATTAGTCAAACATTCCTCGAGTCAGTCACATATTTGTGAAGATATTCCGTACAATAATCTTTTCCTTCCATTCCAAAGAGTGAGCGTTTACCCGTTCCTAAACCAAAAGAATTTAGCAAAAGTGTGGTGTCCATCTCTTCGCTGATCGTCCTACACCCCATCTTCTAGTCTGGATAAAATGTAATGCTTACTGTGGCATGCGCTCAAGTGATGTGGCCAAGTAACTGTTTTTGCTAGTTCCTTATCCGTTTTGTTTTTGCATCGAATTGCTGTCGCATGTCTTCACTTCATACTCTCTCTCTCTTAATGTCAATCCAAAAAGTACAGAAACCTAATCTCAGCTGCTTCATTTCTTTCTTACTGTCATTTTCGTAGAAACCAGTTGACATCTTGTCTTTGCGGTACTGTCGTCCCATTTCTTATTCGACTTACTGGCGCCACTAAGTTCCTGGCTTGCCTTCCTGTGAGTGGTAGCAGCAGCGCTTATCGATAAGAACACTGTTGTACTATCTTTGGAGCGACCGCTAGTATTTCTGGGTCGTCGTGTGTTGGGAGTTCAGTCGGGATGGAGCAGCAGTGAGGTCCGGACAGCCATGACTCGCGCGACCATTGCCGACACACATGAATTGAGTGGGGACGACCTTGGTTGGTCGTTCGGTCGGTCGTCCCATCGGACGCTTCTGGGTTCTCTGTGTATGTCGACTTTTGATTCGTCCTTGTTGTTCCACAGTGACTGTTATAGTATTGTTCAAGTTGTTTGTGGAAGTGTTTTCGGGCAACCACGTGTAGCTTGTGTGGTTTTGCCTGAGCAGTTATTTTAATGCTGTCTGCGTGCTGGATTGAGTTGTTCTGTTGGAACAGAGCAGCGAGGAAGTCTCCCCGGCGCGGGGTCAGGCCGGGACGGCTGGTGGCGTGCACGTCCGGTTGGATTGTGGGGTGCGAGCTGCGAGAGCTACAAAGTTCGTTGCGCACCGAACCTGGACACTGAAGTTGAGTGATCAGTTAACCTGCGATGAAACCTCAACAGCTGTGACATCTCTTCGTTCATTGTCGGTTGTTGCTTCTTGGGCCGTTCCAGCTAGCAGCAACGTATGGTGTGTCGGAGTTGGCGAAATTTTGCAGCCGTCTTCCTGTGTGGTTGTTACTTATCAGTTCAGTGCACCAGCGGTATTTTCTCCCTTGTGGCGGTTAATGCCCCAGTTACCTGCCCTGGTCGTTAGCATAGTTTTCCGGCAATGTGTTTTTCCTCGCCATGTTGATGCTGTCCAGCACGGTGTGTAGTTCGATAACCTTTTAGTTGTTTGTTCATATTTTTTTCTTAAGAGTGGTTATTGTGCCTTGGTTGTTTTTAGACGCCAATTTAGAAGACGTAGTGCAGCTGGTATCTTCGTCCTCAGCTGATATTTTCCATTGTCGTACTATTGGTCGGGTGGAAGGGAACTGATTAGGTTGTTGGTCAGTCCTTCAGCCATCCCTGGGTCGGGTTGCCATCCGATTATTTAACCTTACTCTTGGCTGCCTGCCTCACCTCACCTTATGTTAGAGCTACCTCCTCAGGCCGACCCTTGGAACACATCTGAGCACCATTGTTGTGTTGGTTTTAGATTGTGATTTTCATTTTTGTCTGAAGTACTACGTGAGGCCTTCAGCCGTCTATTAATTTAGTTTGTTTCAATTTTAAAATAAGGCCTTCTGTTGACTTAAATTAACATTTGAAGATTGTTTTGTTTAAAAAGTAAATTTTGAAAGTTTGTTCTATCTGAAATGTTTGTTATCCAGGCCTCAAGCCCTGAGTTGTTCAATGTCCATTGTGTGGCCTTCAGCCGAGCTTTTACGTGAAATATTTTTAAGATAAGGCCTTCAGACATTTTAAATAAAAATTTGAAGATTCATTTGTTTAAAATGATTTTTTTAAAATTTGCTCTATCTGAAATTCTTGTTATCCAGGCCCTAAGCCCTGAGCTGTTCAATGTCTCGTGTGTGGACTTCAGCCGAGTATTTACGTGAAATATTTTTTTAAGCACGGCCTTCAGCCACGTGTATTCTTTAAAGCGAATTTTTATAACTTCTGTTCAGGCCTTCAGTCGTTCTTGTTTTCGGTGTGGTTTTGGGCGTACAGCCCAGGAGGTATCTCAAGTTTTGTTAACTAGGCCTTCAGCCATATTGTTTTATTTTGATCCTGTTAAGGCATTGTTTAATTAAGTCGTTCTTAGGAAAATAAAAGTTTGTGTGTTTTGTGCAACTGACAGTAACTGATTACAGCCCCCCTCCACAATCGTAACCTGACCCGCTCTATCCTGCGAAACCAGATTTCATCCACTAAGACACCTCCATATACAACCATTTATAGAGTTATATTTCTGTGTGTTTTGAACTACATCTGAATTAGCTTTGTACAATGACACCCCTGCCCTGAGATATTTAAACGAATTTACCTATTCTATCATCTTATGTTTATCACTGTTTTTGCTCATTATGTTTCCTTGCTATTGCTATTACTTTAGTTTTATTTACAGATCTAACCATTCGACAAATTTATGAAACATTATTAAATTTAAAGACATTTTCCTGTAAAGCGCTTCCGTTCTCTGTTAGGAGAGCTTGGCCGTCCGCAAATAAAATAGTATTAATAAATTTGTTCCTTCCATGGTCCAGCTTCTTGGGGTTTATAGAATTCCCTTCTTCTAATTCTTTGTTGGTAGACGTATATACAGTGAGGTGACGTAAGTGACTAGATAGCGGCATGCACATATAAAGATGATGATAGTATCGCGTACAGAAGATATAAAAGAGCAGTGCTTTGGCAGAGCTGTCATTTGTAATCAGGCGATTCATGTGAAAAGCTTTCCGACATGATTATGGCCACGCGATGGGAATTAACGGAGTCTGGACGCACAATGATAGTTGAAGCTAGACACATCGGACATTTCATTTCGGAAATCGTTAGGGAATTCAGTATTCCGAGATCCAAAGTGTCAAGTGTGTGTCGAGAATGCCAAATTCCAAGCATTACGTCTCACCACTGACAACGCAGTGGCCGGCTACCTTCACTTAAAGTTCACATGGTTCAAATGGCTCTGAGCACTATGGGACTCAATATATAAGGTCATCAGTCCCCTAGATCTTAGAACTACTTAAACCTGACTAACCTAAGGACATCACACACATCCACGCCCGAGGCAGGATTGGAATCTGCGACCGTAGTGGTCGAACGGTTCCAGACTGTAGGACCTAGAACCGCTCGGCCACAGCGCAGATATCAATGTGGAACGTATGACGAACATATTTATTGGGAGAGTGCGGTGAAATTTGGCGTTAATGGGCTATGGCAGCAGACGACCGATGCTAGTGCCTTTGCTAACTGCACGACGTCGCCTGCAGCGTCTCCTGTGGGTTCTTGGCCCTATCTGTTGGCCTGGTCAGGTGAGTCCCATTTCAGTTGGTAAGAGCCGATGGTAAGGTTCGAGTCTGGCTCAGACCCCACGAAGCCATGGACCCAAGTTGTCGAGAAGGCACTGTGCAAGCTGGTGGCGGTTCTATAATTTTGTGGGCTGTGTTTACTTGGAATAGACTGGGTTCTCTGACCGAGTTGAATCGATCATTGACTGGAAATGGTTTTGTGCGGCTACTTGGAGACCATTTGCAGCCATTCGTGGACTTCACGTTCTGAGAAAAGGGTGGAATTTTTATGGGTGACAATGCGTCACGTCACCAGGCCACAACTATTCGCGACTGGTTTGAAAGACGTTCTGGACTGCTCGAGTGAATGATCTGGCCACTCAGATCGCCCGAAATGAATCCCATCGAAAAATTATGCGACATAATCGAGACGTCAGTTCGTGCTCAAACTGCTGCGCTGGCAACACTTTCGCAATTACTGACGGCTGTAGAGGTAGTGGTTCAGTATTTCTGAATCGGTCTCCCAAGGACATGTTGAGGCCATTCTCGATATTAGCAGGTATCCCATGCCTTCTGTCACCTCAGAGTATCCTTATGAACTCAATGTCCACGAGAGTCTTACACAGTAGTTTGTGCTTTTCCATTCCCTTGTCACGATAACTGCTTTGACGAAAATCATTGCTGCCTCTCCGAAACGAACAATTTGACAATGGGACGTCTTCCGCCAGCGTCGCGTGTGAAGGAACAGGCCGGGTGCAACGCACTGCACGGCGACGCGACCACGGGCACGCACTTCCCCCGTGGGTTGGGAAGGTGGCCCGCTTATCGCTGTTTGGCCAGACGTCTCGTGACCTCCCAGGCGCCGCCGGACTGGCCTCACTTAATTTGTCACGCATCCGATGCAGGCTGGCAGCGAGGCCAGGGGGCAACGGCCCGCCGTCGTCAAGGCTGTCAGAGGAAGGAAGAGGTGGTGGTGGTGGGGGGGGGAGAAAGAATTCGGCTTGGACAGGAACATTTCCCACGGCCCTTTCTGAAGTAACCAGTCCGCCATGCGTCTGAAGCGTTACACAGAAACCACGCGAAACCTAAATCAACATGGTGAGCGGCGGATCTGGATATAGCTATTCACGAGTCATCAGCCCCCTCTGTCGGTGTGAACACATCCGATGCTTTTGGAAACTTTATCCACTCTCTGTACAATCTCACCAATATCCAGATACACTATCACGCTAAATTCTGGTACTCTATACACGAGGGACGGTCACAAACGTCTAAATCTACACTGGTGTCCAAAATTAAAGTAATAGACGGAAATGTTTCAAGGCTGCGTTTATTTTGCCACAAAACAGGTGATAATAAAGTAGAAACAATATAAAGAACACAGAACTTAATCAACTGCTTATGCTTATCCATTACGGATATTTTAGAACCGTGACTGTATATTGAATGTAAATAAGTTGTACAAAACTGCAACCAGTCACTTTTTTGAATAATTATGTTTTATTCCATGAACCGGTTTTCGAACCTTTTCAGGTTCATCTTCAGATGGTTTCAGGAAGTTACATCATTACTGGTAGTAGCACAATGCTGGGTGCTGGCTTGCGACAGTATAGGCGGCTTTTTTCTGTTAGTGTCCATCTGTCTGCCTCCATTTTGATGTCCACTAGTTATATAAGGACACACACTTCCACACACACTATATTAATTTACACTTGGCAGCGAGACTTCTCCAGCATCCAGCACCAGCATGCGCTCTACAACTGGTGCTTGTAAAAAAATAAAGTTGTAAAGCGCATGCTGGTGCTGGATGCTGGAAAAGTCTCGCTGCCAAGTGTAAATTAATATAGTTTGTGTGGAAGTGTGTGTCCTTATATAACTAGTGGACATCAAAATGGAGGCAGACAGATGGACACTAACCGAAAAAAGCCGCCTATACTGTCGCAAGCCAGCAACCAGCATTGTGCTACTACCAGTAATGATGTAACTTCCTGAAACCATCTGAAGATGAACCTGAAAAGGTTCGAAAACCGGTTCATGGAATAAAACATAATTATTCAAAAAAGTGACTGGTTGCAGTTTTGTACAACTTATTTACATTAATCAACTGCAACATGCATAACTCTTGACAAAAATGTTCTTTGTTTTTTCCAACTTAATGGATTTGCACACGCATTCTGACAACTGGTTAATGTGCTCAATATGGGGTTTGACCACCTCTGGCCCATACAGACCTGACAACGACGGGACATGCTGTGAATGGTGTCATCAATCTCATGTTGAGCCAATAACACCCATTCTTCCTGCAGAGCTGTTTACAAGTTTTGGAGAGTGGGTGGTGGACTTTGACGTGATGCAACCCATCCCCCTAGTGCATCCCACACACGCCATATGGGATTCAAATCGGGAGAGCAAGGAGGCTCCGGTATGCGTGCAATATTCCGTTTGTAAAAGAATATCAACCACCCGTGCTCTATGAGGTCGACCATTATCGTCTATCAGTACAAAGTCTGGCCCCACAGCACCTCACACAACCCCGCATGAGATCTCCTCACGTTACCAGACAGCAGTTACGTCTTGCTGGTTCACCTGTACAATCGCATGAAGAGACGTTTGAGTGGTCAACATAATCCCTGCTCATACCATTAGGGATCCATTGCACAATGTTTGGGTCCCTACAGATGCGGGTCCGTTGAGAATCACTCTCCAGACCAAATCGGGACTCATCTATGAAAAGAACACTGATCCACCGTTCGACTGTCCAGGTGGCATGTTGACGGCTCCACTCTAAACGTTCCCTTCTGTGAAGACACGCCAGCGGTAAATAGGCAGAAAGTTTCCAACAATAAAGGCCGCTCTACACCGTTTGCCTCGATACAACACGTTCAGCGGATGCTGCGAAGTCCGATGCTAATTGCAGTGCAGTATTAAGGCGGTACCGTTGTGCCCTTACAGCCAAATAACGGTCCAACGGTCCAACCTTTCCGATGTTACACGTGGTCGGCCCTGTCCTGGTCTTCGGGATACAGTTTCGGTCTCTATAAACTGTCGCCTCATCCGAGAAACAACAAAACGATTCACATTAAGGGCCGGCCGGTGTGGCCGTGCGGTTCTAGGCGCTTCAGTCTGGAATCGCGTGACCGCTACGGTCGCAGGTTCGAATCCTGCCTCGGGCATGGATGTGTGTGATGTCCTTAGATTAGTTAGGTTTAAGTAGTTCTAAGTTCTAGGGGACTGATGACCACAGATGTTAAGTCCCATAGTGCTCAGATCCATTTGAACCATTTTTCACATTAAGACATCGGGCCACATCAGTTTTCAACTCTCCTGCGTCCATTATTCCTAAGGCCCTCCACAGCAGAGAGTCTGTAGACGTCTTCTCTGTGCCATACTGCACCGTCTGTGACTGTGTACACAGCGATTGTGGATGTGGTATTGCCCTGCAAACACTACCCCGCTTGATAAGTGTTCTGACGTCATTGCAGGTGTGGTTCTCCGTTGACCGCAACGCCATCTTCCGTGCAGAACACGATCATAACGACATCTGCTGAGAGTTTGTATGATTATATCGTGAATTAGTCACAGGACGGGAAAATGGCAGTTTGTTGCTTTAATTTTTGACACTAGTGTACTTGGGCATGGATACTCTGCAAATCACACTTACATGCTTTCAGAGTTTTTATCGAACCACCTTCACAATAATTATTCCACTATCGAACAGCGCGCGCAATACACGAGCACCGACAACTTTCCGTGCGAGATCTTATTTATCTTATCTTATTATGATGTTCGTTTCTCCCTATCTAGGTTGGTCAACAAAATATTTTCGCATTCGGAGGAGAAAGTTGGTGATTGAAATTTCTTGGGAAGATCCCACTGCAACGAGAAACGCCTTTGTTTTAATGAT
This sequence comes from Schistocerca americana, assembly GCF_021461395.2. Classification (NCBI taxonomy): domain Eukaryota; kingdom Metazoa; phylum Arthropoda; class Insecta; order Orthoptera; family Acrididae; genus Schistocerca; species Schistocerca americana. The sequence goes on from NC_060122.1 coordinate 279,754,982, forward strand.
GTCCACCACAAATCCTGCATCATGTCAGTGTGCTTTACTTCTCGACAGTACAAAACGTGCTGCCTTCTTTGAACTTTCTCGATGTACTTCGTTAACCCTATCTGGTAAGGATTCCACACCGCGCAGCAGTACTCCAGAAGAGAACGGACAAGCGTGGTGTAGGCAGTCCCTTTACAACATCTGTTAAATCTTCTAAGTGTTCTCTCAATAACACGCAGTCTTTTCTTCGCCTTCTCCACAATATTTTCTACGTGTTCTTTCCAATTTAAGTTGTTCGTAATTGTAATTCTTAGGTATTTAGTTGAATTTACGGCTTTAGATTTGATTGATTTATCGTGTAACCGAGAACTCATGTGGATGATCTCACACTTTTCATTACTTAGGGTCAATTTCCAATTTTCGCACCATACAGATAGCTTTCCTAAATCGTTTTGCAGTTTGATCTTCTGATGACTTTACTAGAAGATAAAGGCAGCAGCATCTGAAAGCAACCTAAGACGTCTTCTCAGATTGTCTCCTGAATCATTTGTTTAGATAAGGAACAGCAGAGAACCTATAACAATACCTTGGGGAACGCCAGAAATCACTTCTGTTTTACTCGATGACTTTCAGTCAGTTATTACGAACTGTGACCTCTCTGATAGGGAATTACGAATCGAGTCGCATAACTGAGACGATATTCCATAAGCGAGAAATTTGATCACAAGCCGCTTGAGAGGTTGGTGTCAAAAGCCTTCGGGAAACCTAGAAATATAGAATCAATCTGAAATCCCTTGTCGATAGCACCCAGCACTTCGTGTGCGTAAAGAGCTAGTTGTGTTTCAGAAAAACAATGTTTTCTAAATCCATGTTGACTGTGTTCCAATTGACTGCTTTCTTCAAGGTGGTTCATAACGTTCGAACGCAATATATGTTCAAAAATCCTGCTGCATATCGACGTTAATAATGTGGACCTGTAATTTAGTGCATTACTCCCATTGCCTTTCTTGAATATTGGTGTGACCTGTGCAACTTTCCAATCTTTGGGTCGGACCTTTCGTCAAGCGCATGTTTCTACAGTGTGTATCGTAATTAATGGCGTAAACGCGTACAGTTGAAAGTGCACGATACTGGAAGCAAAAAAGTCTCAATAAACATACGGTCGAAAATCCATACCTTAAAACCTACGAGCAATTTTTCATCTTCCATACTGTGAAACAAATCTCTTCCACTGCAAGTTCTTTGCTTTCCATATTTTGGGAAGAGGTAGTATGAACCAAAAATAAAAAAAAAATGTGCAGCAAGCTTTAAAAGTTACGAGCACTTGATCGTTAGAAGAGTTGTGTATCAAAGTAGCAAAGATGAACAAGTGCTCATAGCTCTTAAGGAATGCATTTCAGAGCTCATGTTTACTGTACTTTTTTTTCTTTTTTTGGTCCATACTAACAGTTCCCAAAATATGGAAACCAAAGAACTTGCAGTAGAAGAGATTTGTTTTACAGTGTCGAAGACGAAAAATTGCTCGTAGCTCTTAAGGTATGCATTTTCGACCCTATGTTCACTGAGACTTTATTGCTTCTTGTATCGTGTACTTTCAACTGTATGCGTTTACGCCTTTAATTATGACTCACGCTGTATATGATTGCTAAGTATGGAGCTATTACATCGGCATACTCTGAAAGGAGCCTTGTTATTGATTGTGTTTTGCCTCTAACATACTTCACATGCTATGAGAACCTTCTTGGATTTTCTGTCGGGTTTCAAGATGAAGTTTTGCTGTGGGAACTATTATAAGCATCTCGCAGTGAAGTCCGCGCTAAATTACGAGCTTCTGTAAAAGATCGCCTATCTTGGAGCTTTTGCGTTCGTTTAAATTTGGCATGATTTTTTCGTTGTTTCTGCAATAGTGTTCTGACCCGTTTTGTGTTTTGTTAATTTAGCTGATATAAGACTCTTAATTGCTGTAGATACTATTTCTTTGAATTGAAGCCACATCTGGTCTACACTTACTGGTACATTGTTAATTTGGAAGGTGTGGAGATTGTATCTCAGGAAGGCGTCAAGTGAATTATTATGTTTTTTTGAATAGGTATATTTTTTGGAGGATTTGTGAGTTACAATATTCAGTCTCGCTACCACAACCCTTTGTCCACTAATCCGTTTTGATGCTCGTTATCAGCTCAGGATTATTTGTTGCTAAGAGGTCCAGTGTGTTTTCACGACCGTTTGCTATTCGAGTGGGCTCGTGCACTCAACCCCCGTTGCCCTTCTAGTCACCTCCTGCGTATAATAGACTCTTGACCTATTTATTACCTGGAAGAATGAAGTTGCGACCAAGAAACTTGGTGGTAGAATTGTTGTTGTGGTCTCTGTTCCGAAGATTGGTTTGATGCAGCTCTACATGCTGGCTGTTCATCTCTGCATGACTGCCGCAGCCTACTTCTGTTTCAGCTTGCTCACTATACAGAGTGTTCGGAAATCCCAGTTGCACACTTCTAGGGCTTGTAGAGGGGAGTGAGTAAATAATATTTTTGACAAGAAGCAATGTTCGGAAACATGCCGTTTCCGCTCTACGACGGCTTCAATTCGATGTTTAACTCGTGCCCGTCTGCTCGAGGAAATGAATCAGGCATGATACTGTACAGGTATTTGGTAACAGTTCGGAAGAAAACATGCGGAAATATTCATTTAACTTTTAAGCACAGTCGTTTGTATTAACACTTAAACATTACTTGTTTATACTGTTTCAAAACAAAAAAAAACAAAAAGAACGTAGCATACTGTAAGTACAGAACACTACTGATCCATTACAACAGCAGCTCGATGTAAATCGATTCATCGCAGTCTTGTATTACCACTACCGCGAGCACTAACGTATCACATCGGATATCGCAATAACGAAAACAGAGTGCCCTAGCGGAGCGATGTTTAGCACTATCCTCTACAGACGAAAATAGGATCGACAAACCCAACCGCTGCACGTACAGCGAGGTATGTCATCTGGTGACGTCACATATTCAACATTTGTCATCCATTCTTAGGATATTTTCCGGCATTTGCGGCCCCATGTATCTTGTATTAAATTATTCGTCTCAACGCCTTCTACATAGCTTCGAGAGTTTTTAAACGTCAATATGTTAGCTATATGTTAGCTACCTCAGTTATAAGAAAAGTCCCTTGAGGATGTCCGCCAGTGACAATTTAATTTCAGTAAATGAACCACATAGCTTGCGAATTTCGTGTATGGAACAGGCGCTCAAACTCAGGCACTTTACTTTCTCGGGAAATATTTCCTGAAAATGGGTTCTGCAGATACGCGAAATGTTAGGCCCTGCTTTGCGTTCCGCGCAAGTGGAGTGATTCTATCTTTCAGACAGTTCATTTACATTGCAGAGTGAAATATACATTTTTGCACGTAACTTTCCTTTACCTACGTTTGTATGACGCTACTTCTACACATTGTTTTTCAACATTTTTATTGTTCAGTTTGAAGGTAAAGTGAAATTACTGACAATCTTTAAAAAACCAAACATATAATTTTAACTGGTCCATCCAGAGTTCTTGGTGAAGTATTTCCTTTAATTAATATGAAAAATATAATTAAAGGGAACTATACGGAACAGGGCAAAACTATACGATCGATAAATGTGGCGGAAGAAGTTACTTGAACGGTTAGTGACGTTGTTTTACGAACTTTATTAACAACTCTTTATTTTGTTTTGCTTCAAACCTACACTTGGCAAACATGTTGCAAGTCTGTATATCAGTCATCTGATTTGCTAAGTAAATCAGGGCACATAATATAATCTCTAGAAATACAGTGCAATGTTTTATTTAAAATATTTTTGTTGTTCCACATGTGTTAGCATTCAGTAAGTGTACTCCAACACAACAGGATATTAATGCCGTTTTTAATATGTCAGAAGTCTCTTAAATTCCGAACGAGCTCTAGAACGTTTAATATCACAGAAATTGAGCTAATCGACGAAAGTAATGTCTTGTAACAGTATCAACATTGCAACTGTTGTTTTTATAAGAATGAAAATATGCTATCGTGAAATGAAATTTCAGCAGTTCGTGCAAATTATGTATCGCTCTCTCAAACCTTGTCATGATAATTGGTAACTTGCGGTATATTTCGATATGAGTGTTCCGTAAAGCACATGAATAGTTCAACTGTACTCACTTAGAGGGTAGTTCGGCTGGTGGTGGTGAACACGAGAAGGGTTTCCTTATGTTGGACCAAATGAAGTACCTGTTTCCTCTCCTATCCCACAGGCAGACGAAGTTACCCCTGGTAAACTACATTTTCGCCAAAAAAATGCGCCACGCTATCTTACTCGAAATTCCTTCCCTCGTTTGACGAAGACCACGAAATTCTTCCCATAAAACCCAAGCTAGTCGATGTCGAGTGGTCTTAGTATGGCTCTTCAACGCTGCCTCTGCGTTGTAAAATTATCAAAGAAAATCACCATATCGGAAGAACACACAGAATGCTTTTTAGATAACCCCTTGAAAGAGTACACTGGTCACTGTAGATCCTGCAACACTGACGTAAGACATAGCAACGAGGTGGTTTGCAGGAGCCGGTCTGTCATAAGAAATCAGCGCAGTATGAGATATCGACACGGGGAGGAGAACTGCATACATCGGTCATTTGGAGCCTTCACACGTCTCCACGGTTCAAGCGACACTGAAACTGATTGGACAGTAGCGGACTAGTGTGTAGAGGGGTCCGACAAGTCCCAGTTTTGACTCTTTGCAAATGATATAAGGCCTCGAGTGTGCTGACGGCACAATGAAGCGTTAGACATACTACATGATGCAGTGCAGGATTCGGGTGGAGTGGGATTTGGGCTGGCAGTTGTGCAAGTATGGCATTATTTTACAATAGCGTTTATTTAACTGCATATACACTAGCAGAGAAATATAAGGACACCGACAGAAGTGATTGGCAGTGAATAAGAAATCAACAGTGTTTTGACCCAGAACAGCTCTTCAGTAAAAATTGGCATCGCACAATAGCAATTACAAAATAGGAAACTTTTCCTAAGCAACTGAAATATGTACAACACGTATCTGGTTCAGATCCTGTGGCACATAAACGTGCATCAACAAAGAACAACAGAATAGAAATCATAATCTCTACAAATTCAGTTAGTTGTACATTTCAACTGAGTAAACATAACAACACAGTATAATAAATGAATAAAATCACAGGAGGAGCTACCTTTACTACCAATAACTGTGACTAGTTTATTTGGTTTATGTTATTATATTGTACGTCTGCTAGAACTGATCGTTGACGTTCTATACGACGTTAGTGAAATCTGTTTGTATTTTTTACAGTAATTTTTTTTCTTTTCTGTGTTAACGTAGCTTATCTTGTATTGTAATCATTTTGTATGTACAGATACAATGTAATGTATTATGTAGAATCAATATTATTATTTATTGTGTAATACTGTTATTATGCATTATGTAATTTCGTTCTAATTGGAGGAACTTCGGCCTGTTAGAAAAATTAATATCTATGGAGACTACTACACGAACAGTTGAGGAGCGATGGTGGATGCTATTTTGTTGCAATTGCGAGTAAAGCTAAACACTACGAGTGAGACAGACTGTCACTTCAGACGGTGAACTGTGTATCATAAGGCTCTGTATGCTCAAAACTGTAACTGAAATTTGTGTGATGGCAAAGTTCCAAAAAAATTCAGTACTGGCGTTGTGAAAAATAAAAGGGTGGACTGCACTTCAGGGTGGACTGCACTTCAGGGTGCATAATCGGCTAGCCGTGGATTGTTGTTTTCTGGAAATTATCTCGTATTCTTAATATTAAATTTACTGAAACAAGGAAAGTTATTATGGAGTATTTCGGCGGGTGAGCGAACAACGAGACAACGGAGCGTGGACCCCAGAGATCCTACAGCAGTCGTCTCAGGTAGGAAGCTGCAGCACGCACATCTCTGCAATCACACTGCCTATTGTCGACCGACATTACATTGCTGCGAGTTATCAGTAAGAATCCCATCCTCCATAAACATTGTTAAAACGCGTCAGTAAATGCAAGTCAGTTTTCAATTTACCATTCAACAGGTCTTCTCCAGTAACACCTCAGATTAAATTTGCGTTTTGTGCTGTAAAAGGCCATTTCAGGAGCAAGAACTTTACTCAGTTGTCTCATAATAGTGTGTGATGATATAACAGTTTATGCTGAGGCCTTTATAATCATTTAACTACGACCTGAAATAAAACTCTAAATACATTATCTAAAGCCAAGTCATCACTTATTCTTTAGTGGTGACAGTTTATTCCATAGAGCGAAAAACCAGTCCAAGTTGCCAATATTTTATTTTTCTTTCGATGACTAGTTTCGGGCCGAGACCCATCTGTATGCACTCTAAACGTACATTAAACATTTTTTGAGATCTTCGGAAATGCCAGTTTCGCTTTTGTTATGTTGATTTGAAAATGGGTCTCGGTCCGAGACTAGTAGTCGGACGAAAAAATAATATATTTGCAACTTGGACTGATTTGTCGTTCTATTGTTTAACAGAGGTTGCTGACCCAAGTTACTCCAGCATGCTGGAAGTTCGTGATTTAATTCCAATCAGGGATCATTTATTTCTTTGTTGATTGCTCTGCTTAGTAATTAAAGTTTCCTACCAAGTTTCCCACCAAGGACATCGTGAGTTATAATAGTTCTAAATAGCTACCATTAATAAACCAATACGCATCAGATTAATTAGTTCGGTGAAAGGACTTTTTCGTATAACAAACTTGCACTGCCTACCCACGTTTCTAGAGTTGTTTACTGCTACATCAGCTCTTACTAAATGATATTTTAGCTGTTTATGTGTATCACATATATGTATGTATTTTGCATGCGATTGAAGTGCGCTTGAATTCCATATCTGCGCTCTCAGTCACAGTTGGGCAGAGAAGCAGTCTGCTTATGAATTTGGATGAAATGGACAGGTGAGTGACATTTTAATCACAACAGTTGTCGAGGTGTTTTGGTGAAGACCATGCTACAGAACCTTTACATGTTAAGTGCAGTAAGCTAATTGACATGGTGGGGGAAGGTATCGGCTGAGTATTTACTTGTAGGACACTCTGGATATCATTATAGAACACGTAACAGAGTGACAGTGCTTGCAGATTTTCATTAGCAATACTAAGAAGTTAGGTCCGTTGTAGAGCCTCCACCAGCCTCTCACTACTGCTACATATAGTAGGGCATCACGAAGCTACCTAGTCGAGAGATAAAACCACTAATATAAAATTTAGAAAGCTTGCAGCTATGTACAGTAGTTAAACACGTCTCAGCGTTATTACATACGCAATATACAGGGTAAGTCACTAACTATAGCCACCAAGAACAACTCCGAAAGTATGACAGGAGCTGAAGCATTTGAGGGACAAAAGTTGCATGGGACAACGGGGGCCATTATATGGCGTTGGTATTTTGTTGCTAGGTGGGGTCGCTTCAGAGATATGAAGGTCAACTTTGTTTTTTTAGGTGGGATGCTATAGTTTGGTACTTATTTTCTGATAGTGGCTATCGAGACGAATCCAATGATGTGTAACAGTACGGTCAGTGAAGGTCAAAATGGTGGCACGTACGTCCATTTACAGAGGGTGTTCGAAGTGATCAATGCAGTGCTGCAATCTTCTTATCATGGAATGAGTGGTATTCCTTATCACATCGGCACTTATCGATGCACATGCTCTGACAATTCTATCTCGCATTTAACGTCTTTATAAACAATGTCTTTTACGAAGCCCCACAAGAAAAAATCCAGGGGTGTCAAGTCTGGCGAATGAGCCGGCCACGACACATCTCCTCTGCGTAAAATCCAACGATTTGGGAATTGTCTCTGCAACTCGGCGAATATTTACTGTTTGCACGATATACGAGAGAGAATTGTCAGAGCATGTGCTTCGATAAGTGCTGAAGTGATAAGGTTCAAATGGCTCTGAGCACTATGGGACTTAACATCTGAGGTCATCAGTCCCCTAGAACTTAGAACTACTTAAACCTAACTAACCTAAGGACATCACACACATCCATGCCCGAGGCAGGATTCGAACCTGCAACCGTAGCGGTCGCGCGGTTCCAGACTGAAGTGCCTAGAAGTGATAAGGAATACCACTCAATACATGATAAGAACATTGCAGCACTGCATTGATACCAATGGTCATCACTTCAAACACCTTCTGTAAACGGACGTTCATGCCACCTTTTTGACCTTCGCTGACCATGAAAGACCTCACTGTTACACATAGCTGGATTCGTCTCGATAGCCGCTATCAGAAAATAAGTACCAAACTACAGCATCCCATTTAAAAAGCAGAGTTGACCTTCATATCTCTGACGCGACCCCACCTAGCAACAACAAACCAACGTAATATTGTGGCCCCCGTAGTCCCATGCAACATTTGTCCCACAAATTTTTCAGCTACTATCATACTTTCGGAGTTATTCTATGTGGCAATAGTTAGTGACTCACCCTGAAGAATTAACGGAACACACACTCTTGCTTCCTCACAACCACATCGTACATTACCAAAATTACAACAAACAAACACCAATTGCTGGCTGCCTTCACTGTGCTCAGTGCCGCCACACAGTACCATCAATCTCACGTTGGACACTGTAGACCGGCAGTACACCCGTGGATATTTTGATTATCAATCTCACAGTTTGTCAATTGTCCACCAATGACTGTGGACGACTAAAGTACGCTCCTAGTGTTCTGTTCACTATATCAATAGCAAACCCCCACTGTTCCCCACCACTAGCTATGGTTGCTGCCTTTTCTGGTCACTGGGAAAAGACATAATCCGCTCTCCAGGCAGGCAATGTCCGTAACAGGTTGGCCACACCCCTTGTCGACCATAGTGACTATACAGGCAGCCCGGCTCAGTGGCACACCGCTTTGCGGTCTGGAACTTCCGTCTAAGTTTCTGGACACCAACTAATTCTCTGGTCTGCTCCAACTCTGGTCTGCGACGACAACTTGTGCTCCCCCGTCATACCAGAACAAGTCTTGACAGCGTCCCGTAGCGAAACGTTGCCGCCTCACGATTCGTCCGCCGCTAGCCATTGTGGCTTGCAGCGGTGGCTGAAGTTACAGTCGCAGCATCTTTCTGTCCAGCTGACCGACACATCCAAGGCCAGGCCGCCGATACGGACAACCTCGGCAACTGCGTCGCCTCTTGGCCCCCACGAGGCACTGCAGGCTTGTCCGCCGCTTCCACCTCGGTGGAGGCGCTGTCCTATAGACGATGTTGTGCTTACCATTCACAAGAGGACCGTGCGAAAATTCCCTAACAGAGGTGATTCATATTGACAGGGTGTGAGGGCAAGACTGGGACTTCAACATATGTAAAATGGAAGACGCAACTCGCAACAGTTTTTGAGAAATTCAACTTTGTAAATTTAGGCTTGGTTACAGAATCTGTATACCCACAACTGCTTAAAAAGTCCGTAACTGAGCATGTAAGCGCTTAGGTTCAGAAGAGCGAGGTCCATTGATCGATCGAATCTCCTTGCTGTTCCTTTTTCTGTTTTTTTTTTGTTTTTTTGTTCAGTACGTATGCAAATACAGAAACGCTGTGATAACATCTTCGAAGTTGGCAAACTCACAATAGCATTACACAAGAATTTTCTAAACGGCGTCTTGAGGCCGTACGTGAGAGTAGAACAGTTTCTTTTGCTGCTCGGTTCAAGGGGAGGGTAAACGAACCCGCGTTTGCCCAATGAAATTCTTCAAGATGGAGAGGCGTTGCCAACGTGCAGTATTACAGCATTTCCTCTTCCAAAGTGCACTCCACTGGTGCAAACTTGCGACGTTTATAATCATAGGCGGATGAAAATCATTATAAAATGATTACAATATTGCGCATACGTAATCGAACAAAATAGAAATCTTCTAGAGAAGACTGTATGAAAATTCTATCTTTCGTTGCGGCACAGTACTCGGTAATATGCTTCGATATCGTGGTACGCCGCAGAATTTTGGGGTGATACAATTCGGCTGTGAATATAAATCAGATTTGTACTGCAATAAAAATACACTGTATGTCGCAATAATTCTTTTTTCCCTTTTTTTAGCATCAGTGTCAGCTAAATCCTGCAGTGCTCCATATATTACACACCTTTTTTTTTGACTAATCAGTGTTCTGACTGGGTTGATGCCGCCTCTCACGAATTCATCTCATGTGCTAACCTCTTCGTCTCAGAGCATCACTTGCAACCTACGTCTTCAATTATGTGCTGAATGTATTCCAATCTCTGTCTTCCTCTACAGTTTTTACCCTCTGCAGCCCCCTCTAGTATCGTGGAAGTCATTCCCTCATGTCTTAACACATGTTCTATCATCCTGCCCCTTCTTGTTGTCAGTGTTTTCCAAACATTCCTTTCCTCTGCGATTCTGGGCAGAACCTCCTCATTCCTTACCTTATCAATCAACCTAATGTTCAACATTCATACTAGTAGACTTCTCTTGGCCAGGAACGCCCTTTCTTTCTAGTGCTAGTCTGCTTTTGATATCCTCCTAGCTCCGTCCGTCACTGGTTATTTTGTTGCCTAGGTAGTAGAACTCCTTAACTTCATCTACTTCGTCAGCATCAATCCTGATAAGTTTCTCGCTGTTTTCATTTCTGTTGCTTCTCATTTCTTTAGTCCTTAGACAAAGACTCATTAGACTGTTCATTCCATTCAGCAGATCATGTAATCCATCTTCACTTCCACTATGGATTGCAATGTCATCAGTGAATCGTGATACTGATATCCTTTCACCTTGAATTTTAATTCCACTCCTGAACCTTCCTTTTATTTCCATCATTGCTTCTTCGATGTACAGATTGGACAGTAGGCTAAATCCCTGTGTTACAACCTTTTTAATCCGAGCATTTCATTCTTGGTCGTCCAATCTTATTATTGACTCTTGGCTACAGTACACATTGCATATTATCCGTCTCTCCCTGTAGTTTACCCCTCGTTTTCTCAGAATTTCGAACATTTTGCACCATTTTAATTTGTCGAACGCTTTTTCTAGGTCGACAAATCCTATGAAGGTGTCTTGGTTTTTCTTTAATATTGCTTCCATTATCAACCGCAACGTCAGAATTGCTTCTCTGGTGCCTTTAACTTACCTAAAGCCAAAATGATCGACATCTAACACATTCTCAATTTTCTTTCCAATTCTCCTGTACATTATTCTTGCCAGCAACTTGGATGCATGAGCTACTAAGCTCTCTCGCACTTGCCAGCTTTTGCAGTCTTCGGAATTGTGCGGATGATACTTTTCCGCAAGTCAGATGGTATGTCGCCAGACTCATACATTCTACACACCAATGTAAATAGTCGTTTTGTTGCCATTTCCGTCAATGGTTTTAGAAATTCTGCCTTATTTGATCTTCAGTCCTCCAGAGCTATCTTGAATTCTGATTCTAATATTGGATACACTGTCTCTTCTAAATCGGCTCCTGTTTCTTCTTCTATCACATCACACAAATTTTCCCCTTATAGAGGCCTTCAATGTACTCCTTCCACATATCCGCCCTCTCCTGTGCATTTCACAGTGGAATTCCCGTTGCGCTCTTAGTATTACCATCCTTGCTTCTAATTTCCCCGAATACTGTTTTGACTTTCCTATATGTTGAGTCAGTCCTTCATTTCCTTTTCGATTTCTTCACATTTTTCATGCAGCCATTTCGTCTTAACTTCTCTGCACTTCCTGTTTATTTCATTCCTCAGAGACTTGTATTTTTGTATTCCTGAATTGCCCTGAACATTTTTGTACATCCTTCTTTCATCAATCAACAGAAGTACTTCTTCTGTTACTCATGGTTTACTCGCAGTTACCTCCTTTGTACCCATGTTTTTCTTTCCAACTTCTGTGATTGCCCTTGTTAGCAATGCTCATTCCTCTTCAACTGCACTGCCTACTGAGATGTTCGTTATTGCTGTATCTATAGCCATAGAGAACTTCAAGCGTATCTCGTCATTCCTGAGTGCTGCTGTATCCCACTTCTTTGCGTACTGCTTCTTCGTGACTAGTCCCTTAAAGTTCAGCCTAGTCTTCATCACTGTCATAGTGATCTGAGTCCACCCCCGGTATCTGAGTGGTCAGCGCGACAGACGGTCAATCCTAAAATCCCGGGTTCGATTCCTGGCTGGGTCGGAGATTTTCTCAGCTCAGAGGCTGTGCGTTGTGTTGTTCTAATCATCATCATTTCATCATCGACGCGCAAATCGCCCAAGTGGCGTCAAATCGAAAAGACTTGCACCCGGCGAACGGTCTACCCGATGGGAGGCCCTAGTCATACGACGTTTATTTATTGTGATCCGAGCCGATATTTGCTCCTGGGTGCGTCTTAGAATCCAGTATCTGATTTCGGAATCTCTGTCTGACCATGATGTAATCTAACTGAATTCTTCCCGTATCATCTGGCGTCTTCCATGTTTACGACCTCCTCTTCTGATTCTTGAACAGAGTATTCGCTATTACTAGCTGAAATTTATTACAGAACTCGATCAGTCTTCCTCCTCTCTCATTCCTTGTCCCAAGTCCACATTCTCCTGTAACCTTTTCTTGTACTCTTTCCCTTGCAACTGCATTCCAGACCCCCATGACCATTAGATTTTCATCTCACTTTACGCACTGTATTACCCTTTCAGTATCGTCGTATACTTATCTTCATATACTTATACTTGTCACAAATGTAGATACTAACAAAACAAACACCGTCCGAATAGGCCTTAAAGGCCCAGCGGTACCGACCGGCCGCCGTGTCGTCCTCAGCCCTTAGGCGTCACTGGATGCGGATATGGAGGGGCATTTGGTCAGCACACCGCTCTCCCGGTCGTCGTCGTCAGTTTTCATGACCGGTGCCGCTACTTCGCAGTCAAGTAGCTCCTCAATTGACCTCACAAAGGTTGAGTGCATCCCACTTGCCAAAAGCACTCGGTAGACCTGGTTGGTGACCCATTCAGGTGCTAGCCCAGCCTGACAGCGCATAACGTCGGCGACATGACGAAACTCGTGTACTGATTTGATTCAAAGATATCGCTTATCCAGTGTTTGTTTCCAATCTCTCTACGAATTATTTTTCTTTATTTTCAAGATATAGATGATAAAAATAATACAATAGTTAAACATTCATACATAATAAACTTGTTGTTAGAATTAAGTGGGAATGAAGGAAAAGTAACGGCAGCGAGATTCGATCCAGAAACCTCACTCTTATTGGAACTAAGCGCTTACTCGCTCGGCTGCGGACTCGACCATGCAAACCACATAACCATACCTAAAATTTTCGAACTTGATTTTCTCGAAAACGGTTGTGAGTTTCCTCTTACAGTTTACATGTGTTAAAGTTCTAGCCATTCCCTACATAGCCTGTCAACATGAATGAAATCGGTGAAGGGAAGTTCGTACGCTCTCCTTGTCAGTGCAGCTGACTAACTAACTTCTTCAGTGCCGCGCCACCCCAGTTAGCCTCCGGAGCAGCGTTGCTGTGAGTCAAATGCCGCCAACCTTCCTTTCTGGTCAAACTATGAGCGATCGAGGAGCACTGCCAGTTAGGTGGGTAGGAAATCAACCGTGCCACGAAATACAATTTCACAGTACAGTGTGTACTTCAGACTGTAGGTGGTTCTGTGACGTATTCAGAGTGCGTTCGTACCATGACCTGGGCCAGTTCATTCGTGACCTTGAAATTGATGGCTTATTTCAACGTAATTGACCAGATGTTCCTCTTTCTTCTACATCTTCATGATGAGTATGCTGCAGACGCTCCTGCAATAGCCATGTTCACAGGACTGCACGTGTACATTTCTGGCTTGACAAACATTCGGCCACTCAACCACACCTCGACTGGCTCTCTAAATCACCCGTCCTTACTCCCATAGAAAACGTCTGGGACTTTTTGCCTCAGTTAGTGAAACTCATCCATCAGCCTCCTCACAGTATGTTAGCTCTACGGGTTGTAACATCAATGGGTAAAGTCAGTTGAATATGACATATCTGAAGAATCATGTGGACTCCGTTGCTGTCGAACCGCAGCTGTTATGATGGCTGGACGCAGTGTTAGACAAAAATACACACAGCGTGTCCTTGAGGCTACTAAAGTGTGGTGTGCATATGGCCGGCGTCGACATGTGGGAGAAATGAGGTAATAAGCTACAGTAAGAAAATGTGCGACTCCTTTGGTGATCAGTCCATATGTATTACTTTGTAGATGAGACCTAAAAATTTTATGTTCAATAAAGGCTGTTTGCTGAAGCTGCTTCTGTAGTTTTGATGTGTTCTGATCGACATTGTTTCGCGATATCATTCAGCAACGAGTACAAGAAGTTGCCTTTAGTAACGCCCTTTTCCGCTGACACTGCGTTGCTTGATTTTGATGAAGCTTGTCTTATCATAAGCACACGATTCAAGGCTGAAAAAGAGTCGCACTCCATAATGCGATCAGATTCTTTTTTTCTTGTAGTGTACTTCATACGTCTCTTTCCTATGGCGTAGTCCATAATTACACAGTAGCATTTATGGAAAAAATTGGATATTGTGTTGTCCAATACACTCAAAACAAACTGTATTATTTTGAACGTAACCATCGCAGAACATGATATATTCAACGCGTTGACCACAGAGATCGTTGAGTGTATCTTGGAGCTGAAGTAACAATTCTTCCTAGGGACCATTCTTACTCTTCAGATGCCTGAAACAGTAACGAAGCTTGAAAAGTTTGCATAGCAACGTTGGAGATCACATCTCCCTTTCCCTAATAATGCACTAGTATAACTCGTCATTAAACTGCTTGTTGTGAAATCACAAGTCTCTGCTTAGATTTTATTTTCGTGTGTTGTACATCACATAGCACGCACTAATGCCCTTTTTAATGTGCTTTATGGAAGGTGCGACTCTGTGCCATCGAGAGTTTGTGCGATAATTGGTGCAGACGCCTTTTATGTTCCCACTGCGGCCAAAGCGTGCCACGTTTGCACAAAGGAAAACCAATTATACGCTTCAAATGCAAAGTTATCCGAGTAATTACGGGACACGCAGGTGCTGTTGAACAGGAAAGTGAGGCATAGAAGCCACTACTTACGAAATCACTCACGAAAATAAACAGTACAACATGAAAACACGACAACGACCTGAATAATCTGTGCAAAGATTACACAAACACACACTCTCTCTATCTCTCTCTCTCTCTCTCATACACACGTAAACACACACACACACACACACACACACACACACACACACACACACACACACATACACACACAAAATCGCTTTTAAAGTATTTGCAATGACAAAATACAAATGAATACTTATTATAAGCAACTCAAAAAGACTTTTGCACTATCCATGTACCTATGAACGTGAATAAGCTTAGATTCGAAAGGGGCGCGGAATTAATCGATAAAAATTATGAAACTAAAAGAAAGTTGCTTTACCGTGAAAAAACAAAACAATTACTGAAACAAGAGCAGGGGCTACAGTTGATAGACCAGCTTAAGAGGTTCATCAAACCAGTTTCCAGACTGAATATCACAACAACAACAAAAATAAAGTCATTTGTCAGAAAATGTCATTAGAAAAACAGTGAATAACCAACGAAGCAGTAGTATTCTGCTAGTTGGAGTTTGGAATGTAGGAAGTCTGGGTATGGTAGGACAGCTACAGAATATGAAAAAGGAAACTCAAAGGCTCAGTCAAGATACAGAAGGCCTCAGTTAAGGGAAACGGAATGAAGATAAGGAGCTGGCCGCGGTTGTCTCGCGGTTAAGGCGCTCAGTCCGGAACCGCGCGACTGCTACGGTCGCAGGTTCGAATCCTGCCTCGGGCATGGATGTGTGTGATGTCCTTAGGTTAGTTAGGTTGAAGTAGTTCTAAGTTCTAGGGGACTGATGACCACAGATGTTAAGTCCCATAGTGCTCAGAGCCATTTGAACCATTTTTGAAGATAAGGATTTCTGGTCAAATGGATATAAAGTAATATAAAGGCTCGTGTTAGACAGTGCCATGACAAAAATACTGAATGCTCAACGAAAGGGTAGCATTTTATGAGTCAGAGCGCGGAATGTCAGAAATCGAAATGGGGTACGAAAGCTAGAAACTCAATCATTGGAAAATGCCATACAAAGCCGAAACCTGGGCCGTAATTATATAAAAAACAATACGGTCAAATAGCGGCGTATTCATTTAAAAATTATTGTATGACTATTGCTCAGCAATATCAAAAACTGTTTCTCAAATGAGAAATGAAATGGCTCAGTCTGGTTATAGGTAGTCAGTAAGGTTAGATGGAAAGAAAAATGGTTCAAATGGCTCTGAGCACTATGGGACTTAAGAGCTGAGGTCATCAGTCCCCTAGAACTTAGAACTACTTAAACCTAACTAACCAAAGGACATCACACACATCCATGCCCAAGGCAGGATTCGAACCTGCGACCGTAGCGGTCGCGCGGTTCTAGACTGTAGCGCCTAGAACCGCTCGGCCACCCCGGCCGGCGATGGAAAGAAGATACGGATTTCTGGTCAGATTGATATAGCACAATATCAAATACAGTGGAAAACTGCGAGATGAGAGTGGGACACAGGGCAGAAAGAGCAATTGTGAACAGTTGAGTTGTAAGATTATTTTCATTAGAATCTACAGCAAACCAACAACAAAAAAGATTAGGTGACCATGCGTGCTTCACAGTCAGAAACTGAATAGATAAAGTATGTAAAGGTGGATGAAAATCTATCCCTGGGGATTGGAACACTGTAGCAGGAAGGAAATAGAAGACAAACTTACAGAAGAATATGAGCTCTATAGCTGGAGTCAGTGAGGAGAAAGTTCTGCAATTAATTTCAGCTAGTAACGGCGAATATACGGCTCAAAAATCACAAGAGGAAGAAATATACTTGGAAACATGGGAAGATTGTAGCTGAATTACATCTTGGTAAGTCAAAGATTTCGAAATCAAATGGCGCCTTGTAGTGCACCCAGGATCAGACAGAGACCCAGTATTGATGTAGAGTAAAATTAAGAGTAGGAGCATCGTCCGTAAGACCAATTGTGGGTAAAAGTGGCATGATGTGCATTTGTTCTCTAAAGCTGATACTGCGATAGCGAATGCCACAGGAAGAATTTTAGTTGAAGAGGAATGGACGTCTCTAAAAAGGGCACTCAGAAACTGAAAAGAGAAATGTAGATAATAGGGAGATAGTTGCGAAGTAACGTTGGTAACAGAAGAAATGTTTCAACTTATAGAGGAACGAAAGAACTACAAATTTGTTTATGAAACGACAGAAATATTGCGGTATAAATCACTTAGGAACAAAATAAAAAGAAAATTAAAGGAAAGTGAATCGAAATGGGTACATGAAAAATGTGAAGAAATCTAAAAAGAAATGGTCGTTGGTAGGACAGACTCAGCATCTAGAAAACTCAAAGCGACCTTTGGTGAAACTAAAAGAAAAGGTGTCAACATCAAGACTACAAAAGGAACTTCCCTGTTAAAAGCCGAGGATAGACCTGATCTTTGGAAAGGGGACATGAAGCTATGAGGAGGCGGACTTGTCTGATGAAGTGGTAGGAGAAGAAATGGGAGTCGATATGGAATGTATAAGAGATCTAGTATTAAAGTCAAACAGAACTTTCGAAAACTTGAAATCAAATAAGGTGGAAAGCACAGAATACATTCCTCTGCCGGAGAGGCAGTTCTGTCGTTGCGCTTGACAGTGAAAGGACTTAAGAAAATCAAGACAAGTTCATAGGATTTTTGTGTTAGAAACAGCGTTCGACAACGTAAAGTGAAGCAAGAAATTCGAAATTCTCAGAAAAATAAGAGTAAGCTGTAGGGAAAGACGGGAGACAGACAATATGTACAAGAACCAAAAAGGGACAACAAGAAAGGAAGACCAAGAACGAATTACTCGGATTAAAAAGAGTGGAAAACAGGCATGTAGTCTTTCACCCTTACTATTCAGTCTATACATCGAAGAAGGAATGACGAAAATACAGAAAGGTTCAAGAGGAGGGTTAAAATTCATGGTGAATCGATATCAATGATAAGATTCGCTTATGACATTGCTGTCCTTCGTGAAAGTGAAGAAGCATTACAGGACATTTTGAATAGAATGAACAGTTTAATGAGTACAGAATAGCGGTTGAGAGTAAACCAAAGAAAGACGAAAGTAATGAGAAGTAACAAGAAAGTTAATAGCAATAAAATGAACATCATGATTGGAAATCACGAAGTAGGTGAGGTGAAGGAATTCTGCTGCCTTAGAGGCCAAGTAACACATGACGGACAAAGGAAGGAGAACATATAAAGCAGGCTAACACGGGCGAAGAGGGAATTTCTGCCCAAGTCTGCTAGGATCAAACACCGGCGTTCACCTGAGGAAGAAACTGCGGAGAATATACGTTTGGAGAATAACATTGTGCAGTAGTGGATCTTGGACGGTGAGGAACCCGGAAAAGAAGAAAATCGTTGTGTTGACGTGTGGCGATGCAGAAAGATGTTGAAAATTAGGTGCACTGACAATATGAAAAGGTTGTTCGCAGAATCGGTGAAGAAAGGAATATGTGGATTTCACTGACAAGAAGAACGGCCACGATGATAGGACATGTGTTACGACATCAGACAATAACTTCCACGGTACTGCGTTGTAGAGGTTAAAAACTGTAGGGGAGACTGGAATATATCCAACAAATGATAAAGCGTGTAGGGTGCAAGTGCTATTCTGACAGGAAGAGTTTTGAAAAGGAGAGAAATTTTTGGCTGTCTGCACCAAAAAAGTCAAAGACTGACACCCGAAAAAAAACTATGTTTCCCTCACACAGTAAGATTCATGACAGTGTGCCTTCCTATTAATGATAGCCTCTTGCAGATTCTCGTCCACAGTTTTATAAAGGCCTCGTCGCTACTGCAGTGGAGGCCGAGTTACCACTGTTGTTACGGTAGGCCGAGTTCGTGAGTCCGTGAAACGGCTTCTGGTGCAGTACACCGCTAAGACAATTTCTGCCGTCACTATTGCACAGCTATGCCCCAGCATCAGGATAGGAGAACGAAGGTTGTACAACACTCCAACAAATTAGTAACAAAGTCACACAAATGAGTTAAAAAGGTTTACTTATCTTTGTGACTAGTTGAGTAAAGAAGTCTGCAACACTGCTTGTTATATAACACAAGAAAGGCCCTCAATGGTTAAGAGCAAATAATTGTAGGTAAACTTCACAGTACATAGCAAATACAATGTACAACAACCGACTGTTCACTTCTAAGAGTTCACTAAAAGACGTTCTCTGTCTAAGTCGGTCCTGGACGAGGATCTATAACCAAGCGGCCGAGAGCCGCTCTTCTATCTTCCGAGTAGGGTTCTGCCCGTTGTCGCCCGGTCATTGGCGGATTGTGCTCGGCTTGCAATTGGCCGAGGCGAAGTCGATATCTTCATCCTCAGCACCGCCCGTGGCGCTGGTGGAACTGGCGCAAGTGGCGAGTCTGCGGCACTGGCACCAGCTCGCCTCTTTGCTCCTGCGGTGCTTTTGCCCTGGCTGTGACTTGTTCGGATGACACGGCACTCATCCCCTCTCCCCTCCCCCCCACCCCAAACCACCGCACCGTCGTCACGTACGGCCGAGCACCATACCGACAATGAGGCAGAGGCATGGCTGTTGGAACTAGTGTTGGAACGGCGACCGTTGCTGCAACCAAAGCCGAGTCGCTACTCGGATCTCGACATCTGTCTTGAGTCTGCGAGGGAGCACTGGCCGAAAAACGACGCAGAGGGTGCGTCGCACCACCCATCCGCAGATCATCTTGTTGATGGCCTGAATCCATAGCGGCACCTCCTTGACTGGAGGCCCCTTGGTAGGCCCCTGCGCGGGGCTGACCCAGCGTTGGTGGCGTGGCAGGCGCCGCCGAGCGTTCGCTAGTGGACGGATGCGGCGTCGGATCGATGTCCATCGGTTCGAGGTCCAGAAAAACCGTCGCGTGACCCTACGCTGACGGATGGCACTCAGGTTGAGTCGACCACGAAGGCCAGGAATCTGAACATACGAGAAGCGGCAGAACTTTGCAAGCGACAAGGGCGAATTTGATCTATGTGCCGCTTCTGCAATCCATCGGGGCCTCGAATCTGAAACACACGCCAACCAATTGAATTAGTAATGACGCCGCGCTCCCGTGGCTTCTTTCTGCCATATATTCTCTAAAACACAGGTTGGCTGATCTGCTATGTTGCTGGCTGAAGTCTGTAGGCGCCGATCGATGCTGGGCAAGGAGCAAATGCAAGAGCGTGTGGTGATTTCGCCCATGCAGCAATTCGGCGGGCGAAGGGCCGTTGCGGGGCTGGGAGCGATAAATGGGCAAGAAGCAAAGCAAGGCTTGTTCGCGTGGATGACGCAAGTAAAGTTTGTCCATTTGCTGTTTGAACGTACGAACAAAACGTTCAGCCTCACCATTTGACTGTGGGTGGAATGTTGCTGATATGAGATGGCGTATGCCGTTCGCCGTACAGAAATCTTCAAATTCTGCAGAGACAAATTGAGGTCCGTTGTCCGTGACGAGAAATTCAGGCAGACCTTCGATGCAGAATATGGTCTCAAGTACTTGCAAAGCGGAGTGAGATGTTGTCAATGACACGGGAACAATAAACAGGAATTTACTATATGCGTTGACATTTAATAACCAGAGTGTGTTCCAGTAAGGGCCAGCAAAGTCTATACGCACACGCTGCCAAGGCGACTCTGGCTTGGCGGCCTGATGTTCTGGTGTTCCGCACACGATTGACACCGTTCAGACATCCTTTCTATTTGCGCGCCCAAGCCAAGCCACGTGCAATGTCTGAACTCTAATTGTTTTGTACGGACAACACTCCAATGACTTTGATGCAATAAGCTGCGTACATGTCTTCGAAGAACTTTTGGTGTCACCACACGCGAATGTCCTGACTCCTAGTGAAGCAAATTGACACCATGAACAACAAGAGAACATGTATATGCACAAAATATGGGGATTGATAGAAGATGACCATGCGGTACTAATGTATCAGAGCAAAATTTGCAAATCGGGATCGGAAGAAGTGGCTTGCGCTACTTTGATTATCAAGCGGAAACTGCTCGAAAATGTCAGATTCTTGAGCATCAATTTGAAAACATGCTGCTTCGAAAGTGTCGAAGTCAGCATGAGGTTCCATAGGTACACGGGAGAGAGCGTCTGCATTCGCATACTTAGAAGCGGGCCGATAAATGATCCCGTACTGGTAGTTGGAGAGAAGAAGAGCCCAACGTTGTAATTTCTGAGCAGTACGAAGAGGAGTATGTTTGGCCGGGTTGAAGAGTAACTGCAAAGGCTTGTGGTAATTGACCAAATGGAATTTTCGACGATATAAGTACTGGTGAAGTTTAGTCACTCATAAAATTATGGCGAGAGCTTCCCTTTCTATTTGGGAATAGTTCTGCTGAGCTTTGTTTAGAAGCATGGAAGTGAAGGCAATAGGTCTGTCTGCCGAACCAATCCGGTGAGACGGAACAGCAACAATTCCATAGGGCGATGCGTCTGTGGCCAAAATGAGAGGATTGTTTCGATCGAATTGAACCAAGCATCAATCACTGAGCAATGCCGCTTTCAATTTCTGAACGGCCCTGTCGCAATCGTGGGACCAAACATAAGGAACATTTTTACGGCGAAGGCGATGCAAGAGATCCGCTTTATGAGCTGCGTTAGGGACGAAGCGAATATAATAATACAGCTTCCCTAGGACAGATTGTAGTTCTGTGACATTCTTAGGCGGTTTGAGATCACATACTGCTTGCAAATGTGCCTGTGTCGGAGGAACTCCTCGAGAATTGATAACATGGCCTAAATATTCTTTATTACACTTGAGTCCGGCCTCAGACAAAACTTGAAATAAAGTGCGCAAGTTGGCAAGATATTCTTCTGCTGTGAGGCCAGCAACTACAATATCGTCCAGGTAATTCGTGCATGAAGGTACAGAAGTAGTCAGTAGGTAGCGTTGGAAAATGACAGGTGCTGATGCGCTAACGACAGGCAAACAAAGGAACTTGAAAAATCCTAAATGTCGACTGATGACAAACACATTTTGCGAAGATTCATCAAGAGGAATCTGCAGATAGGCATCGCGAAGGCATGAAAAATAACGACCAGCGCTTAAGCGATCCATGTTCGTCAGGGCAAGGCAAGAATAAGTATCCACAACTGTCTGAGGATTGACAGTGGTCTTGAAATCGGCATAAATCCTAATTTTTCCTGATGTCTTGCGAACATAAACTACTGAGGAAGACTACAGACTCGCAGAGATTGCTGCGATTACGCCATTTTCTTGCCAGTCAGCCAGTTCTTTTGCAACCTCTTCACGAAGCGCAATAGGCATCGCACGTTCTTCGAAAAAGCGCGGCTGCTCGTTGTCTTTAAGCATAACGTGCGCTACAACGTTATTGGCTTTAACCTTCGCCAGGAGCAAAGAGTTCTTGAAATTCGTCACAGAACTTACTTTAATTGAAATGGGACACAGCTAGTACACTGGCCACAATGTTTATTCCAAACAAATAGAACAAGTCGACACCAAAAATATTGACTGATTGTCTAATTCTTATTACTTGAAAGGAAACTGCACTCTGCAGATTCTGATACGTGGCCGCAATGTTAAGTGTTCCTATCACTGGAATGTTCTGGACATTGTATGCTGTTGGTGTATTTGTAGATCGACACGGTTTTGGTTTGTTCAAAATGGTTCAAATGGCTCTGAGCACTATGGGACTTAACATCTGAGGTCATCAGTCCCCTAGAACTCAGAACTAATTAAACCTAACTAAGGACATCACACACATCCATGCCCGAGGCAGGATTCGAACCTGCGACCGTAGCGGTCGCGCGGTTCCAGTCTGTAGCGCCTAGAACCGCTCGTCCACCTCGGCAGGCTGGTGCAGTACACCGCTAACACAATCTCTTCCTGCCACTATTATACAGCTATGCCCTATGGTCTTCCACAGCACTCCAACAAATTAGTAACAAAGTCACACAAATGAGTTAAAAAGGTTTACTTATCTTTGCGACTAATTGAATAAAGAAGTCTGCAACACTGTTTGTAATATAACACAAAAAAGGATGTCAATCGATAGGTGCAAATACTCGTAGGTAAACTTCACAGTACATAGCAAATGCAGTTTACAACAACTATCTGTTCACTTCTAAGAGTTCACTAAACGACGTTCCCTGTCTAAGTCAGCCCTGGACGATGATGTATAACCAAGTGGGCGAGATCTGCTCTTCCATTTTCCGAGTAGGCTTGTGTCCGTTATCGTCCGGTCATTGGCGTATTGTACTCGGCCAGAGGCGAAGTCAATATGTTCATCCTCAGCGCCGCCCGTGGCGCTGGTGGAACTGGCGCAAGTGGCGAGTCTGTATGGCACTGGCACCAGCACGCAGCTCTGCGCCTGTGGTGCTTTTGCTCTGGCTGTGTCTTGTTCGGACGACACAGCGAGTCTCATAGTCTCAAATTTGCTTTTCTGAAAGTACCGATTTTGAGAGAAATATAAAATTGACAAGGGAACTGTTATCTGGTAGTCAGGGACAGGCAGAATAAGGCAACGATTGTGGATGACGCTGTAATCAGCTACCGTTGGCTACAATAAAAACATGCACTTTATTTGAAGAAATAATTTAAAACAATCATTTTAAAAGATTTTGGTACACTAACGGCTGAAGGCCTTATTAAAAAATAATTGAAAATTATTTGTCGGCTGAAGGCCACAAGCAATGTTACAAACAATTAACGGCTGAAGGCCTGATTAAGAAAAAATCGGCTGAAGGCCACAACAAATTTCGGATTACCCAACGGCTGAAGGCCTGAATTGCAAATAAAGCGGACAATTACACGTTAAAAATACTAAAACCTTTTTAAAACGATCTTAACAAACTGTAACAGGCTATGGTGACGGCTGAAGGCATTATTACGACATAATTGAAAACTATTTGTCGGCTGAAAGCCACAAGCAGTGTTACAAACAATCAACGGCTAAAGGCCTGAATTACACGTGAGGAAAGGATCGACCTGAGGAAGGTGACTATAGCTGTGTAAGCGGTGAGACAGGCAGCCAAGTGCAATGTTCGTCCAAGGAGGGCAACACAAACTAGAGATGGTTTAAACGCCGACAAACCTTCTTAGCAAATCCACCTAACGCCAGATAACCAGTACAACGATGGAATAATTCAGTTGAGAGCGAAGTGACAGACAGCACTGCGTCTCCAGAATCTGGTGTTTAAAACACCAAAAGGCAGAAGGAACCACCATAACCCAGGTGGGCAAGGAAAACAGTTATCCATATCCCAATCAAGGAAGCTGTCAAATTACACGCCATGTCGGACAGCATCGGCAAGACGAGGAAAAAGTACACTGCCGCAAAATATGCTAACCTCCAGGGGAAGGTAACTGGGGCGTTAGCGGCCACTAGGCAGTAAGATACCGCTGGTTGCACTTCAGTAATAATAACACTACATCCAAACTAACATCAAGCAATAGAAGGCGGCTAATAGCTTCCGCCAACCTGACAGGCTCGACTTGTTGCTGTTGGTCTCACCGACCCTGCGAGCAGCAACACGCAAACAACAGTAAGATCTCAAACGGTGGAGGTTTCACTACTGGATAAGGTTCACTCAGCTTGAGGCATCCTGGGTTCGGTCGTCGGCGACAGCCCCTCGGTCCGACAGTGCCTGCGCGCCGCCAGCGGTCGCGGCCTGCCCTCGCGCTGCGGACTTCCTCGCTGCTCTGTCCAAATCCGAACTGCCTGAGACACGATGGCCTGTAAATACTAGCCGTGGCATCAAATATAGTACCACAGTACTGGCTATCGATAACCGCTGCTGCTGCCACTCGTTGACAAGCAATAACGAAGCCCCACTACGCTATTACAAGGCACCAAGTTATGAAGGGTAAGAGCAGGGGGGCCCAGAAAATTTTACTGTGTAATTTTAATGTTTATCATTACCTGGTCGTGCATTAGTGGTTTGTTGCTTTAAGTCTGTTCTTCAGACGGAAGCGTCTGCGAGTGGTGGATGTCGCTTGCATGTGGCCGTAGCTAGATCACACTGGATCCGTGGCTTACCATCAGTGACTACAATTGTCTTTGGGACCTCCCGGCAGTAGTTCAAGTGACTGTCACCAGGCACAACAGAACTGTACACATGAGTACATAGAACACTCCTGTCTTCCATAGCGTTCTGCAATATTCCATCCTGAGTGTGTGTCTACTTTCGAATGGACTGCTCAGATTCTTCATTCCACAAGTCACTTTGTATGCAACTGTTGTTGCTTTTGAGCAACGCCTTATTTTTTTGTGCTACAGATGTTGCTCTTGCCAAAACGTTTTTCTCCATTCCAGATATACTTAGATTGCAATATCTCTACTAGAACTGCAAACTTTCAGGTACTAATGTCCTATCAATTAGGGTTCTGGCACAATTCATTGTGCACAGTCGTCCGTCGATTGCAGACCAAAAGTCGAAAGATTTCCATGGCTACTTTAATGGTCCTTCGAAGTTCCCCTCCCCCTGTCCTTGAGGCTGCATTTGTGAGAAGTTTTGTTTTCATGCTTCCTCAACTATAAATCAGTGATCCGTAGCTGATTTTTATCATTATGGTAATTACTTACACTCTTGCGTGTTGTCCTAGCATTCAGACGATTCATTTGATCACAGTCTTCTACCTAACAAGGGTAAAACATAGATTTACTCATGACATATATTTAATACAGTTCTTGACTTCAATGTTCTGGTCGCCATTAACCTTTCTCTAGTATCACATACTGGTACCACCCCACAGCGTATCAGGGTTGGTAACAGAATGGCAAGTTTCTGTCTCAAGCCGAAAGCGGTCAAGCGGAATATGACGGAGCCAATGGCGCACGCCCACTGAGCCGCATATTCAGTGGCTCTGTTCTACGAGCGCCCTCTGCCGACACGACGTAAGACGGCTGGCGGAAGCCACTCAACCTATTCGCGCTCGGAGCCACTTTGCTACTACACCATTGTCTTTGCTTACTTTATGGAGCCCAATCCTTGTTGACATTGTAATACTATGACTGTATTATCTGTAATGAGTCTTTTAAGAAAATCTTCTGCTTGTTGTGTTAACTTGTTCACTAATCATTTCAGCTCCGGTCCAGATTTCCTACGACGATAGTTGTTGCACCATTCTCTAGCCCACCTCTCCTTATCGTTGTGTACGAAGTTATACACAACACTTTGTGTATATTGCTATCCTTACTGCTACATGATTGCTTTAATTAAACCAACTTTACTCAGTGCCCAAAGTGATTCGTAACATTTCACTATACTGAATACTCAACGTCCAGATAATTGACCTTGTGTCACCAATAGTGATAGATACACGACCTCATCCCCCCTCCCCTCATGCTGAATTACCCTTCAAGACCCCTCATTGTCGAGACGCGCTACACACAACCCACACGAGAAAAATTAACGCTACGACGTCGTTGCGGTCGTCCGTGAATTTCAAGGGCAACTTATGCAATATCAGTCCCATAGATGTACTCGACAAATTGTATGTGAATGTCCCAAGGAGGCTACAGAAGTCGCTTTAGGGAGCCAGCTGCAGATGCCGTCATAAACATTGGTAAATGTTATGGTACTTATGATCACATAAAGAGAAAGACGTTAGTGGGAGATGATAAAGGGACGTGACCGAGCAGTTGGGATTTGCTGAAATGAAAAATAATCAGTAGTAAAGTGAAATTTACCCACAAAATGGATGAGGAACAGTGGTATATTTTCCGACAATTTGAGGCTCACTACACTGACTGCGGACGTTGACTTCTTTCAAATCGGCAAACCGGTCCCGCACTAGCCCACAGGGGCTTAACCAAGTCGTCGCTCTGCTCGTCAGATATCTCAGTAGATGATGTCATCGTGTGGCACTTTGCTATCGACACAGGACAGTCCACCGTTTCAAGTGATGTTGCACTAACTGGGAAAAAAGTTTCCACGCCATCGACAATAACATACCAGATTCAGTTGAAAAGATTTGACTCACTGACTCCACAATCGTATTACAAATGTCAACAACATTATGTTCATATAAAGTCGGTAAAAGATACTTCAATATCTCTCTTCGAGACTGTTGTGGAATCAAAAATTTGTGTTCAAAATTCGTGAAAATACAGTCTTATAAGATCGTCCAAATAATTCTATTCAGTTTCTGTATCTGCACTTGATGGGACTCCATTTTTATGCTGGGTAGTTTGACATATTTGTAAATATTTCGCTAAGCAGAAGTCACAATATCAACAGCTGTCTGATTGACTTAATCTCGTTAGAGACTGGCATCAAGAAAAATTCTACAAAAAAAATCTGAAGGCCTCATTCTTGG
Source organism: Schistocerca americana (assembly GCF_021461395.2). Taxonomy (NCBI): domain Eukaryota; kingdom Metazoa; phylum Arthropoda; class Insecta; order Orthoptera; family Acrididae; genus Schistocerca; species Schistocerca americana. Next base: position 279,782,389 of record NC_060122.1, read on the forward strand.
TTTTCCATTTTTCTGTTACCTCTTGATTCTTGCAAATATTGTGTTGTTCGCGTTTTTCCCTATATATTACCCTCGGCCACGGCGACACAGCAGTTATTCTTACCACTTAACACCGAGCGAGCTGGCGCAGTGGCTATAACACTGGACTCGCATTCGGGAGGACGACGGTTCAATCCCGCGTCCGGCCATCCTGGTTTAGGTTTTCCGTGATTTCCCTAAATCGCTCCGGGCAAATGCCGGGATGGTTCCTTTGAAAGGGCACGACCGACTTCCTTCCCCGTCCTTAATCTGATGAGACCGATGACCTCGCTGTCTGGTCTCCTCCCCCAAACAATCCAACCACTTGACAATTGAGGAGAACTCGGTCGAAAGCTCGTGGGATTCTAACCTCCTGACGCGGCCGAGAAAATGTTATTATATTACCCCTGTTTTTCTCAGAAATTTAGAACGTCTAGCACGATTTTACATTGTCGAACGCTTATTGTAGGTCGGCAAATTCTATGAGAGTGTCTTGATTTTTCTTGCTTCCATTTTTAAGCGCAACGTCAAAACTATCTCTGGGTGCCTTTATCTTCTCGAAAGCCAAACCGGTCGTCATCTAAGCCATCCTCTGCTTTTTCTACTCTTCAGTATATTATTCTTGTCAGCAGATTGGATGCTTGAGCTATAATGCTGATTCTACGATAGCTGTCGCTGTTATGTGCCCTTGCTGTCTTTGGGATTGTGTGGATGATATTTTTCCAAACTTTGGATGCTATGTCTCCAGATCATAGATTCTACACATTGACTGGAATAGTCGTTTGGCTACCGCTTCCTCCACTGAATCAGAAATTTCGAAGGAATGTCGTTTACCTCATCCGCCTCATTTGATCGCAAGCTTTTTAAACTCTGACTCTGGTAGCAGATCCTCTATATCTGCCTTATCGGCTCCTATTTCGCCTACTGTCACGTCATCTGACAGGTCCTTCCCCTCGCAGAGGCCTTCAGTGTATTCTTTCCATCTTTCCGCTCTCTCCTCTGCACCTTACACTGGAATTCTCTTTGCACTCATAATGTTGCCACTCTTGCTTTAACTTCACCGGAGTTTGCTTTCGTTTTTTATGCTCTGAATATGTCCTTCCGAGGACCATTTGTTTTTCGATTTCTTGTAGCCATTTCGCCTTGGCTTCCCTGCACTTTCCATTGTTTCGTTCCTAAGTGACTTATATTTCTGTATTTCTCTTTCACTGCATTTCGTCGACCAATTGAAACAGTTCTTCTATTACCCATGTTTCCTTCGCATTTACCTTCTTAAAACCTATACTACCCTTTTTAGTAATATACCTTTCTCTTCAACTAAGCTGTCTACTCTTATATTCACTACCGTAGCATCCACAACCTTAGGGGACATCAAACTTATCTCTTCATTCCTCAGTGCTTCACTGTCCCACTTCTTTCCCCGCTTATTGCTTCGAGCGGTTTTCTTAAATTGCACTCTAATCTTCATTATTATTGGATTGTGATCTGAGTCTATACCTGCTCCTAGGCATGCTTTACAGTCCAGTATTTGGTTTCGGAATATTTCTCTGGCCATGATGTAATCCAGTTAGAAACTTCTTGTGTGTTCAGGCCGTTTCCAAGTATACCTCCTCCCACCGTGATTTTTAAACAGTGTATTCGCTATTACTACCTGAAATTTGTTGCAAAACTCAATTAGTCTCTCTCCCTCCCTCTCTCCCTTTTACTACTGAGGCCATATTGTCTCAGTTCCTTCCCCTGCTATCGTGTTTAAATTCCTCATGTTAGTTGCTTTGGCTCAAACATATCAACGTAAATTATCAGTTTCACTGTGAACTATAAAGAGAAATTTTGTGGCAGTAAAAAAAATCATATTTTGTGCTTTCATTACAATCATCCAGCAGGCGCAATTAATACTTTTTATCTATATATATTATGAAAACATATGTAAGCCTATACGTATGTTCCACATCTCCTGTTAAATCACTGGAGCACTTTCGGCCAAACTAGGCACATATATCACTTACTCTCTAGAAAGAATCGCCGTGGTTGTGAGAACCATTTACCTGTGACAGGGGTGGGAATAAAAAGAAGTGATTTTAAACTTTTAGCAAACTTTTTCTCACTGCCAGCCTCCACAAAATGAGTAAACGAAAAAAGTTCATGGCTTACGACGTTTTCGTTGTGCGTCAGATATGAAGCTACTTCTTTGCCATTAACTATTCGCAACACATTTCGCAGACAGTAACCAGGTGTCTCGCTGAATGTACCGACAAAATTATATGATTGTGCTACACACAGTTAAGGAGATGTGTGGTCATAAACACTGAGATGCATGAAACCGAAACTACAGGGCGAAATTCTCTAGGTGAACAATGTGTAGAAATATGTGTGAAATATGTCGAATACATGTGAAACATATGCCACTCAATGTATATACAAAATTATATTATCGCATGATACGTAGTTCAGGAAATACGACCTAATAAACACTGAGATGCGTGAAAAATTGTTGCATCATACGTGACGTTTAAATTTATTACTTCGTTACCACTAACTCTATTCGTAATACTTTCCGCTGACAGTATCCACATATGCCGCTGAATGTACCTACAAAATTACACTCCTGGAAATTGAAATAAGAACACCGTGAATTCATTGTCCCAGGAAGGGGAAACTTTATTGACACATTCCTGGGGTCAGATACATCACATGATCACACTGACAGAACCACAGGCACATAGACACAGGCAACAGAGCATGCACAATGTCGGCACTAGTACAGTGTATATCCACCTTTCGCAGCAATGCAGGCTGCTATTCTCCCATGGAGACGATCGTAGAGATGCTGGATGTAGTCCTGTGGAACGGCTTGCCATGCCATTTCCACCTGGCGCCTCAGTTGGACCAGCGTTCGTGCTGGACGTGCAGACCGCGTGAGACGGCGCTTCATCCAGTCCCAAACATGCTCAATGGGGGACAGATCCGGAGATCTTGCTGGCCAGGGTAGTTGACTTACACCTTCTAGAGCACGTTGGGTGGCACGGGATACATGCGGACGTGCATTGTCCTGTTGGAACAGCAAGTTCCCTTGCCGGTCTAGGAATGGTAGAACGATGGATTCGATGACGGTTTGCATGTACCGTGCACTATTCAGTGTCCCCTCGACGATCACCAGTGGTGTACTGCCAGTGTAGGAGATCGCTCCCCACACCATGATGCCGGGTGTTGGCCCTGTGTGCCTCGGTCGTATGCAGTCCTGATTGTGGCGCTCACCTGCACGGCGCCAAACACGCATACGACCATCATTGGCACCAAGGCAGAAGCGACTCTCATCGCTGAAGACGACACGTCTCCATTCGTCCCTCCATTCACGCCTGTCGCGACACCACTGGAGGCGGGCTGCACGATGTTGGGGCGTGAGCGGAAGACGGCCTAACGGTGTGCGGGACCGTAGCCCAGCTTCATGGAGACGGTTGCGAATGGTCCTCGCCGATACCCCAGGAGCAACAGTGTCCCTAATTTGCTGGGAAGTGGCGGTGCGGTCCCCTACGGCACTGCGTAGGATCCTACGGTCTTGGCGTGCATCCGTGCGTCGCTGCGGTCCGGTCCCAGGTCGACGGGCACGTGCACCTTCCGCCGACCACTGGCGACAACATCGATGTACTGTGGAGACCTCACGCCCCACGTGTTGAGCAATTCGGCGGTACGTCCACCCGGCCTCCCGCATGCCCACTATACGCCCTCGCTCAAAGTCCGTCAACTGCACATACGGTTCACGTCCACGCTGTCGCGGCATGCTACCAGTGTTAAAGACTGCGATGGAGCTCCGTATGCCACGGCAAACTGGCTGACACTGACGGCGGCGGTGCACAAATGCTGCGCAGCTAGCGCCATTCGACGGCCAACACCGCGGTTCCTGGTGTGTCCGCTGTGCCGTGCGTGTGATCATTGCTTGTACAGCCCTCTCGCAGTGTCCGGAGCAAGTATGGTGGGTCTGACACACCGGTGTCAATGTGTTCTTTTTTCCATTTCCAGGAGTGTATATCACTGTGCTACACAGAGTTCATGATATGTGACGTCATGATATGTGACGTCATGAACATTGAGCTACGTGTAACCGAAACTACAGGGTGAAATTCGCTAGGTGAACAATGTGTAGAAAAATGTTTGAAATAGGTTAAATATATGTGACACGTGCGTGCGTGGGAAAAGCTACGGGCAATCCCTAGATCGATCTCAGCCAGGTTAGGTACACTACTTACTGTCAGGAAAGACAGTGTGGGGGTAAGAGCCAACGTTCTTCTATTAGGAAGTGAGTAATAAAGTAGACAGAGAGTGAGAGAGAGGGGGGGGGCGGGGGTAAGGAAGGGATGAACAAAATGGGAGGAGGAGATAGAGGGGTTGTGAAGCTAATAGGGGAGGGGGGGGGGAGGAAGAGGAATTTGTATAGAGGGATAGGTTGGTTAGGTGGTTCATTTGGGGGAGGGGACCAAACAGCGCAGCCACCAGTCCATCGGGTTAGGGAAGGATGGGGAAGGAAACCGACCATACCATTTCAATGGAACCATCATAGCATCTGCATGAAGTGATTTAGGGAAATCAGAATGGCCGGTCGCGGGTTTGAACCGTCGTCCTTTCGAATGCGAGTCCAATGTGCTAACCACTGCACCAATCGCTCGATGGTATAGAGGAAGGAGGGGAAAGGAGCAGACTGTCAGAGGCGGGAGAGCAGAAGTGCAGAGAGAGGAGAGAGGAGGAGATGGATAGAAAGGTGTGTGGGAGGAGATGGACAGAGGCAGGTGGCTGTAGGAGATGGACTATCAGAGGACTGGAATAAAAAATATACGCTTGAGTGCAGATTGCCACACTCAGGTGCAACGTCTACACCCACCGAAGAGTCATGTGTGTTAAAGTTCGTCGCTCAGGGTGGCCGAGCGGTTATAGGCGCTACAGTCTGGAACCGCGCGTACGCTACGGTCGCAGGTTCGAATCCTGCCTCGGGCATGGATGTGTGTGACGTCCTTAGGTTACTTAGGTTTAAGTAGTTCTAAGTTCTAGGGGACTGATGACCTCAGCAGTTAAGTCCCATAGTGCTGAGAGCCATTTGAACCATTTAGTTAAAGTTCCGCTTCCGGATCGGGGAAGTGCGCAATCCCTGGATATGATCCGCCCGGCGGATTAACGACTACGGTCTATGTGCTGGACAGCGTGGATGTGCATTTTAGGCGGTTTTCCGCATTCCACTAAGTGAATACCAGTCGGGTACCCTAGTCCCTTCTCATTTACACGATTCGCGAACATTAGAAAACGTCGCTAATTTTCACATGAATATCACTACAAGCAGAGAATAACGGCTCCCCCTTAAACTAACCATGCCAAATCCATTCATAACCATGCGGATCCTGCCTCGATACGGGACAAAGGCACAAGAAAAAGAGGTAGTGCAATGTCCGCCATTAACAAATGAATAAACCTATGGTCAGTTCTCGTCGAATTCTTTATAACCTGGTCTCCGTTTGAAAATTACCAGTTGCATGCAAGATGGTGGCTTTTAAAGGAACCGCCGCTGGTTTTACCCCCGTCCCATCTTATAATGCTTTTAATTCCTGCTTATCCACCTCTTTTTGTAGTGGAAGGGTGGTTTCTCGCCTATGGACTACGCTGTGTGCACATTAGTATATAAAATCAAATGTTAACTTCAAAATTACCTTTTATTACTGTAGATAATGTCCTGAAGTTACGCCCAATGTTGGTCAAAACAGAGCGTAAAGACTATATCACTTGTGGTATTAGGGATATAAGTGCAGATGTTTTTATTAGAGACTGAGGACAGTTTACCGAACAATATTAAATTAGTATTAACTTCATTTTCTGACTAATAATTGTAGCTACTGCGACTAGTACATTTCTAGGTTGATTAATACCTCCAAGTACATGTGTCAAGAGCAAGCCATTAACGCTTTTTTTTCTCCTGGACAGTAGGTTAGGTGCTGAAGTGTGGACACCTGGACGCTAAATGATTAGTCTATACTGACAGGCGTAGTCGACTTAGTGGTGCAGTTACGACCTTGCAGAAAACATCAGGTAGCAAATTATGTGAATTGTTTGCGATAAGACTGTTGGACAGAGAAAAAGCGACTTCTGCAGTTGCACCCCTCACACAATGTTCGATAAGCGAGCCAGAGTGCGCAGGTATTGTTTTTAGGATAATGATCTCCCGTGGTGCTTTAAATGACAGAATATGAGAGGAGTTGTTCTCTGTTCGAACTAGTGCACAGAGGGAGCGACAACCGGTGATTTTCGTCGGGTGACAACAAAGGCGGCCAATTAGCCAGGGACGGCCGTGTGCGTTACGTCTGCGCGGCTGCGCTTCATTTCGCCCGAGTGGACCTGCCCACGTCTGCAAAGTTTCCCCCCGCTGAGAGCGGGATGCTCGGAAGTCGACCGGCTCCAGCTTGTCATAGTAGACCGACGACGGCTGGTTGTGCGACTGGTAGCCGCATTGTGTGGATGGGGAACGGCGAAAAACTCAGCACAAGCTTTTCTGCCCACTGCGCTTCTTAAGGGGACCACACCCTGCCTATCCAACCCATGTTAATTTAGGCAAGTGTTTGACCCATTTCTGAAAAAAACTATTTGATGCATGACCTTAATATTTTTACTGTATGTTACATGATGCTAATAGTCAACTGTACTAAAATCTACTTTTTTCCATTTTATGGTTTTTAAGAAATACGTTTTAAATTTATTAACAAAAAATATTAAGTTTTTTCTGCATAAATTTCTTTGTGAAATTCCTGATGGGGGAATATTAATGAATGAAGTATCAGAGGTGGCTTTTTATGTTATTTCATTCATTTATCTATGATAGTTCCTGATATAATGGGGTATATGTACTGAAATTTTTAGTTTGCGGGAAATTGACTTTAAAGAAAAAACTTTTGAAATTTGTTACAGTTAATTAAAATTGTCCTGCTGCATATGATGGCCCTTCTTTGGTCTCTAGCAGGTCTTCCAGCTTCTTTTTCGCCTTCCTGGATGTTTGTCTTGCTTTCTTGGCCATAATACACTCCTGGAAATTGAAATAAGAACACCGTGAATTCATTGTCCCAGGAAGGGGAAACTTTATTGACACATTCCTGGGGTCAGATACATCACATGATCACACGACAGAACCACAGGCACATAGACACAGGCAACAGAGCATGCACAATGTCGGCACTAGTACAGTGTATATCCACCTTTCGCAGCAATGCGGGCTGCTATTCTCCCATGGAGACGATCGTAGAGATGCTGGATGTAGTCCTGTGGAACTGCTTGCCATGCCATTTCCACCTGGCGCCTCAGTTGGACCAGCGTTCGTGCTGGACGTGCAGACCGCGTGAGACGACGCTTCACCCAGTCCCAAACATGCTCAATGGGGGACAGATCCGGAGATCTTGCTGGCCAGGGTAGTTGACTTACACCTTCTAGAGCACGTTGGGTGGCACGGGATACATGCGGACGTGCATTGTCCTGTTGGAACAGCAAGTTCCCTTGCCGGTCTAGGAATGGTAGAACGATGGGTTCGATGACGGTTTGGATGTACCGTGCACTATTCAGTGGGCCCTCGACGATCACCAGTGGTGTACGGCCAGTGTAGGAGATCGCTCCCCACACCATGATGCCGGGTGTTGGCCCTGTGTGCCTCGGTCGTATGCAGTCCTGATTGTGGCGCTCACCTGCACGGCGCCAAACACGCATACGACCATCATTGGCACCAAGGCAGAAGCGACTCTCATCGCTGAAGACGACACGTCTCCATTCTTCCCTCCATTCACGCCTGTCGCGACACCACTGGAGGCGGGCTGCACGATGTTGGGGAGTGATCGGAAGACGGCCTAACGGTGTGCGGGACCGTAGCCCAGCTTCATGGAGACGGTTGCGAATGGTCCTCGCCGATACCCCAGGAGCAACAGTGTCCCTAATTTGCTGGGAAGTGGCGGTGCGGTCCCCTACGGCACTGCGTAGGATCCTACGGTCTTGGCGTGCATCCGTGCGTCGCTGCGGTCCGGTCCCAGGTCGACGGGCACGTGCATCTTCCGCCGACCACTGGCGACAACATCGATGTACTGTGGAGACCTCACGCCCCACGTGTTGAGCAATTCGGCGGTACGTCCACCCGGCCTCCCGCATGCCCACTATACGCCCTCGCTCAAAGTCCGTCAACTGCACATACGGTTCACGTCCACGCTGTCGCGGCATGCTACCAGTGTTAAAGACTGCGATGGAGCTCCGTATGCCACGGCAAACTGGCTGACACTGACGGCGGCGGTGCACAAATGCTGCGCAGCTAGCGCCATTCGACGGCCAACACCGCGGTTCCTGGTGTGTCCGCTGTGCTGTGCGTGTGATCATTGCTTGTACAGCCCTCTCGCAGTGTCCGGAGCAAGTATGGTGGGTCTGACACACCGGTGTCAATGTGTTCTTTTTTCCATTTCCAGGAGTGTAGATGCAGACCTGTCTGCATCGGCTACCCTCATTTTATCGCAATGTTGCAGCCCAGTGATAATATTTTCACCAGGATTACTTCCCAGCTTTTTCAGTGCCCAACACTTTCCAATATTACCACAATTGAATGTAATAAAAGCATCATGAACTCTTAGTTTAATACAGTTTTAGGAAGGCGGTTCCAAATTGTGCTGTTGAAACATTCATTTGGGTTGTGTGTCTGCCCATGCACACATTTCCTTAGAAGGTCAGGATGAGTCAAGTCTCTGAAAATAGGTTTAATTGCTGTAATAACAGCAACAGGAAGAAAATGCTGGTGAGAATAAGATTTTCCAGTTGCCTCAGCCCTATTGTATTTGCACCATGAATTTTCTCCTGATGGACACAATCCACGACATGGACTTGTTGCCTCTAAATTATCGTTTCTTGAAAATGCCTTTACGTTTCGTCGTCTTCAATACACACAACAAAACACACGTAAACAAGCACTGCAAACGTAAGTATAACAACTACTCGCAATCACACTTGAAGAAAACTAACCGTGTGTTTGAAAGCGTGTTGTTTACAAACAGAAGAAACAAAAGAATAGCGACCGTTGCATTCCAAGGATAGTCAACACACTCGGGAGTAATAAAAAAATCCCTAACGTGTAATGTAGGGGATATAAAGACCTAAAATATATGCAGAAAAGTGGGTGACAGAAAAGTGGGCGTGTCACATAAACACTCATGGTAGGAAAATGCTCAATAAATGCTCGAAACAAATTTTTTTCAGCAAAATCATTTTCAGAGTACTTCAATAAAACCTTAATCTATCGACATATGATGAAAACTGAAAATCGATTTTTTTCGACCTGAACCACGGTGTGGTCCCCTTAAACGACGCACGAGTACCGGAAAACGTACCATATCTGAAAATCAATCACTTTTTCGCATCGCGGATTGCTTCTTATGGACGACCAGTCTATGTTATAAACAACTGTCTGAGACTGATATTGAGGTAGCGTGGGTGTAGAATCCAACCCGAGCTCCATATTTGTCTGAAGTGTGACATGATAATGATGAGGCGAAATACTTCGACTACCTGCTGAACAGAGTCCTGATCGGCATTTAGAACAAAACGCAGCAGTGGTTCTACGTGACATGGGTTGAACAAGCCCTCGATAGGTTTACAGAGATTATGTTGGAGGGGCTTTGTAGGTAAATGGATGGCCAGGCTGGTTTTAAATTGATATATAACGTAATTTATTCATTAAGTATTGAAGAACGTAACTGCATAAAATCATACTACCAAAGTCTTCAGATGTGCTTGGAATAAGCACCATTAAAAGTTTGAAATGCTGTTATAATGTACACATTAAGACGTATAATGTAATGTAAATTTTAACACAATGAAAGATGTGCTATAGTTAGGAACTATGTAATGTCTTGTGGCAATATAGCTCACGACGTACAAATTAGCCAGACTATATTCATCTAGTGTACTAGAATGAGGCAACTTAACTACTATCAACAATCTTTATACATGATTTCAAACCCCTACGAAGTTTTTCCCTTTGCGACACACATGAAAGGAAAAGAAAGTTTATCGTGTCTCTTACTACATTATGGCTATCCATGAAGTAAAACTGTAGTGTAAGTTGTGACGCTCTCTCTATTGACAACACATTTTGCAGACAGTATCCACATACACCACTGAAAGTACCTGCAAAAATATATCGTATTACGACACATAGTTTAATAGACAGGAAGTCATAAACAATGAGATGTGTGAACAAATAGCTTCTGATTAGAACGGATCGCAAACTACCAACACAGTATTATCCAGTGCTTCATAATGAGAGCACTTAGCGACGTCCAACAAAGTGTAATTTCAAACCTTTTCTAAACTTATTCTCACTTACATGTTTAACGTAAAATATTTAAAGAATGAATTCATTTGCAAAATAATACTACGCCCAAAGCTGTTTTATACATGGGAGTTTCACTCTTTAAAAATTGAGGGTTGGTGGTTGACTTCTACAGTTGTATTGCAAATGACGAGCCATCTGGTGATTTCGTGAACTGTCCAAAATTTTGGGTGATAAAGCTAGGAACCTCATGTATCTCACAAAATAAATGTATAAGCATCTTGTTAGGTGTCACGACAAATCTTAATAACAAAAGCACCTGAGGCTTTGTCAGCTCACAGTTCAATTTCTGAGATAATGGTCGCTAGTCTGTTGGAGCATAAATGCATGCCAGAGAGGTTTCTGTATCTTAAATTTAAATGTTTGTGATGTTTAAAGACAGAATCCGGAGCTACAGGAATTTCTGTATTTGTTCGTCAATGATGACGCTCGTTTTTAACGTATGCTATCGCAGCATAGAACTGTGTTCTGGCCGGCCACTGTGACCGAGCGGTTCTAGGCGCTTCAGTCTAGGGGACGGCCATCCTGGCAATGCAGTAGGATGATGCTACTTTGTAAATGTTTACAAATTTGCTCAGTGTTCCGAAATTTTTTGCCGTGCTCCCGGGCATCACTACTATTTATTCCAGAATTTCGGTTCAGACCCTTCCAATCATTGCCATGGCTAGTTGGTGAACGACTTGCGAGTGTAAAAGCGCACCTTTACATTCCTTGAGAGGACAAAATAAACGATCAAAATATATAAAGAAGGGCGACGCGAATGGTCACATGTTTGTTAGACTCACGGTGGAGCGTCACAGAAACGCTGCAAAACGTGAATTCGCAGACGGACACCAATTATCCCGGATAGCTAGTGTTAAGAGCAGAATCTAGAGGTATTCTTTAGCTCTGTACGTGTTGAGACGTTGGGGAGTCGCTGGCGCCATCGATTCTGTTATCTAGCAGGGGTAGTAATCCCGTTCGTTCTCGCATGCTCGTTTTCTCTTTGGTTTTCCTCTTCTGGTCGTTATTTAAGCGCGGGGCTTCCGGCTATGTCTCTCAGTTTTCCGCTCCGGGGCTATAGTGACCGTGCTTGCCCGATGCTTGGGCATATGCTGTGTTGGCGGGTCTTGGAGTGACCGTTACGGAGGGGCGTTGGTTGCTCTCTGAGCGGTATTATGATTTGAGGAGTGCGACGGCGGCGGGTTGGTGGTGCTGGCCTCCAATGCACTACCGAGTGTGTATGTTGTACTAACTGATGCTGGATGCCTGTGTATGCTATGTGGATTCACGTCGTTTGCTGCTACTAACGGGGGCCATCTGCTATTTCTTTGAAGTTGTGCTTTGTGATCAATCTGATAGTAATTTATGTTCACAGCCGGAAACAGTGATTTGTATGTAATTATCCCCGCCGTGGCGGGAATAAGGAATTCACTCTAGGTTCCGGTATAAATTGAGTAGTGGCGTTAAGAGCGTAAAACACTGCTCAGTGGCAGGAGTACTAAGCGTGAGTAGTGTGAAGGCTGCACTAGTCACTCTAGGATAATGCGCAGGCCATGTTTAGTGTTAAGACAGTGTGCTTGTAATGTTACTTGAGTATCTTACTATTTTTTCTGTGGTCTTCAACTGAAGGATAGTGACTTTGGTGTCTTGTATTATGGGTTTTTATGCACTTGGTTCGACAGACTTTGTGCTTGTTATTGGGGTCTGCCTGTAAGAGTAAACAATTACGAGCTTTAAGAAGTAAATATTTTCCATGCTATTTGTCAGAGGTCTTGCATGTGTTAAGGGTATTAAATTTAAGTGGGGGGGGGGGGGGAGGGGGGACGGCATAACTCTGAAATAAGGGGGTTTGTTTTGTATCCTTTGGTTTGGTTGACGGTCCTTTCTTTTTTTTTAATGGTACAATGTACTACAAGCGGTTCCGGATTGACCCACACAGCGGACGGCGCGTTGACTGAAATATGTTCGGACGGCGTTACCTAGGCCAGCTACGTCTTGGTGACGCTCGGCGATACTTGGCTGTATCCTGTCACAGTCGCTGCTCGTCCCAGTAGTTGACAAAAGTTGAGTATTCTCTCTCGTAATTATTTGGAGATTCCTCTCGTTAACGTGTTCGGGCTGTGCCAAGGTGCGTCCTCTGTTCCTACTAGTTTGGTCCTTCTTGTATTAGGGTGCATCATCCTTTGGTGTGTGCCCGCTGTTGCGTGGAACTTAAACGTCTTTTCTGCCTAAATATTGTTGATATACTTGAAAGGGATTTCACGAGTGAGTTCAGTGGAATAAGTCACTACATAATTGTTGGTATTCCGTTGTTCTATGATCTGTTTATTGGTCTAAGGTTCCAGTTGGGGAATTTGCTTTTTTACATAAAATTGTTAATTAATATTCTGTACTGTCGCTTGTTTTACCAATGAGGATTTAGTCCCGGTAAATTCCTGTTAAATTTGTGGGCAATTATGCTTGTCATCTATATTTATCTGGGGCTCTTTGTTATTTAGTTAAAAGGAAGGATCTACATATAACTTGTTTCACTCCATATGCTCTTGTAAAGACTTTATAACGTTTTTAATTACATTTGTTATTGCTGGCTATTGGAACGCCGGTGTTGTAAACGATTTAGTAATTCTGTTTTTGGGGCTATGTGTAATAAATCTTTGAGATCTACAAACTTGTGTTTGCGTTTTCTTGTGATTGCCCTTTGTGTCTGGTTTGAGGATTGTAAATTTCCAGTCCCACGTGTCTATGCGGCAGGGACCACGAAGAGAAGATTAGATTAATTTCAGCGCGCAATGAGGCCTCTGAGCAGTGACTTTTGCTATGCAACACACGTAGTTGGAACGGGAAGAAACCCGGACTTGCGGTACAACGCAAAGAACCCTCTGGCATACGAAGAGGGTTACAAAGTATAGAGTTAACAAAGTATATATAAAGAGGCAGATGTAAATAGGCTGTGAAATTCAATGCTCTTGCGTCACAGATAATACGTTAGCTGCATTTCACAGTAAGTCTCTGAGTCACCTATTCTCCGCAGTGTCGTAAGTCAAAGAAGGTTTTGAGCCGAAATAATATCGCAAGAAGAAAAAAAATGTTCTGGATGCACGATGTAAATGATGAAATATTGTAGCTGCAGGGAAACCTCCTTAATTAGAATCGAATGCTTTTTTGGAATTGAAATTGGAGATTGGACAAGGTACGGAGTTTGTGAGCAATGTTATCAAAGTCTCTTTTCTAAATATAGGTTTTCTACCAAGCCATGTCATTAGATATAAATTTGCAAAAGCGGTAGCCTACGTATCATAATGAGTGCTGCTGCCAGTAAGATTGGACGCAGAGTGAGTGTGGCTCTGGTTTGAGAGAGGATTATGTCTATTCGTCAATAGTTGAGTTCGGACTCGAAAGTATGCTTCCCACTTGTTCATATTCGCTACTGTGAAAAACATTTCTTCTACTGGACAGGTGCCCATAGCTCTTAAGGTATCCACTTTAGAGTCAATGTTTATTAGACATGTTTTTGTGGGATCTTGTCCACTCGTCGCTTACAAGGTGCCTATAGGATGCTACGTTGTCGGAATGCTATACAACAATTCAAACAAATAACATAAGTAGTGAGCCATGGCTGGCTCATATTATGTGTTGGATTAAACCTTGCTTGCTATTGTGTGTTTAGTCTGCCGCGGTTATCGCGATTATGCTGTTATTGTCTCTCTCCGCGAGTGGCAGCAGCGGTGTGTATCCATATTCGCACCTTGTACTATCTTTGGCCTAGCGCTTATAGTTTCCGGCTGTGCTGTGTGCGACCAGTTGGTCGGTTGGCGTGGAGCAGCGAGGAAATCTTCGCGGCGCGTAGTTTGGCCGAGGCCGCTGGTGGCGTCCACGCGCGGTCGGAGAGTGTGGTGCTGTTCCCATTGCTACGAGGTCCGTGGTTCACCGATCCTAGACACGCAAGTTGAGTTTTGACTTAATCTACCAGCAAGTCACGACTGTTCCCGTTGTGTCGTTTGGATATCGTTGTCGGCTGTTGGGACATTCCCGCGAGCAACAACGTGTGTTTTCATGTTGGCAAATTTTAGCCACCCTCCGGTGGAGTTTAACTGTACTTGGTTATTTTGAATTTAAGTGCACAAGCGGAATCTTCTGCCTAGGGGCCGTTAATGTTCCGGTTACCGGCCCTGGCCGTTGACGTAAATTCAGGCAGTGTTTTTGCTCATCGTGTTGTCGCTGTCCAGCATGGTGTGTAGTTTGACAGCTCAATGTATAATTGGTTGTGGGCGCCAATGCCTTCTACGTTGTTCCATTGAACTCCCTGTTGTGTGCTGGGCGGGTGGAATGGAAGTTATCTTGCTGGTGGGGCCGTTGACTGTCTGTCGGTTGGTTCTCGTCGGATCGAGAATGGTTGGGCCGACTGCCTGTCTCACCTAAGCGAGCGTTAGTGTTTGAATTCGAGGCAGACCCTCGGAAACTTCTGAGCGCCGTTGGGTGTACTGCCTTTTCTTGTTTGTTCTTGTTGTTTGTTTTTGTATGGCTTCTAGCCGATTTTTAAATTAAGGTTGTTTTGCCCTTAAGGTGTAAGATTGTTTGAACCTTCAGCCTAATTTAAAGAACTGTTTTAAGTAAGGCCTTTGGCCTTTTTTTTAATTAAGTTTGTTGAGTCTTAAGCGATGGGCCTTCAGCCGATTTTTAAATTAAACTTGTTTGCTCTTAAGGTGTCAGATTGTTTGGGTCTTCAGCATAATTAAAGAGCTGTTTTAAGATAAGGCCTTTGCCTTTTAAATTATTTAATTTTGGTTGAGTCTTAAGAGATGGGTGTTCAGCCAATTTTTTTTATAAAATAAAATTTGTTTTGCTCTTAAGGAGTGAGATTGTTTGGACCTTCAGTCTAATTAAAAGAACTGATTTAAGATAAGGCCTTCTGCCTTTTAAATTTCTGATTTTGGTTTGAGTCTTAAGTTATTGGCTTTCAGCCGATTTTAAATTAAAGTGGTCTTACCCTTGAGGCATGAGATTGTATGGCGTATTCAGCCGGTTATTGAGTTCCAAAAATTAATGCCTTTTTTTTTCAAAAAAATTCTTGGCTCTTGTATTGTTTGGTCAAATAAATAAAGTTGTATGTTCGAGTGTAGCTGACAGCCACTTATATTGGCCCCTTTCCACAATTTAAACTACCTGTCCTGTCCTGCGAATTTAACATGGTGTCTCTAGCAGTTTTATTTCAAATAAGCATGTTGACGATACTTAACTTTGAGATTCACAAGTAGTAGTCGCAAACGAGGGGTGACATGCAATATAATTTAGAGTCCTTCGCTATGTGTAACGTTCCTGGAAGCTGACACACATCACTAATACTGCCCGGCGAATCCTGTCCACTATTGTCCGTATACGGAGCAGATCTGAGCGGCCGAGGCTCTTATATTCACTTATTGCGGGTCGCTCCTGGCACGGCTCGGTCCATGTCAGGAGGCTATTCGCTGACGTTTCCTCACCGCCTTCTCTGGACTTCGGTTCGTCGTCATCGTTCCGGCGCTTGTGGTTACGCCAGAACAGTTTTTCCTTTTTTGTCTGTACTACCATTTCTGAAAGTTGCAAGTACCGATACGCGTATTCCGATGCCAGGGGCTTAAGAATAACTTTCACTTACAACTTTCGACTCCTCTCTTATCTCGAATTGCACAGGTCACACCAATATTCAAGAAAGGTAGTAGGAGTAATCCACTAAATTACAGGCCCATATCGTTAACGTAGATATGCAGCAGTATTTTAGAACATATATTGTGTTTTAATATTGTGAATTACCTCGAAGGAAACGGTTTATTGACACACAGTCAACATGGGCTTAGAAAACATAGTTCCTGTGAAACACAACAAGCTCTTTATTCACGTGAAGTGCTGAGTGTTATTGACAAGAGATTTCAGATCGATTCCGTATTCCTGGATTTCCGGAAGGCTTTTGACACTGTACCACACAAGCGGCTCGAAGTGAAATTGTGTGCTTATCGAACATCGTTTCAATTATGTGACTGGATTTGCGGTATCCTGTCAGTGAGGTCACACTTCGTAGTAACTGACGGGAAGTCATCGAGTAAAAGAGAAGTGATTTCAGGCGTTCCCCAAGGTAGTGTTATAGGCCCTTTGCTGTTCCTTATCTATATAAACGATTTGGGAGACAATCTGAGCAGCCGACTCTGCTTGTTTGCAGAGGACGCTGTCGTTTATCGACTAACAAAGTCATCAGAAGATCAAAACAATCTGCAAAACGATTTAGAAAAAAATCTCTGAATGGTGTGAAAAGTGGCGGTTGATCCTAAATAACGACAAGGGTGAGGTCATCCACATGAGTGCTAAAAGTAACTCGTTAAACTTCGGTTACACGATAAATCAGTCCAATCTAAAAGCCGTAAATTCGACTAAACACCTGGATATTACAATTACGAACAACTTAAATTGGAAAGAACAGACAGAAAATGTTGTGGGGAAGACTGACCAAAGGCTGCGTTTTATTGGCAGGACACTTAGAAGATGTAACAGACCTACTAAGGGGACTGCCTACACTACGCTTGTTCGTCCTCTTTTTAGAATACTGCTGCACGGTGTGGGATCCTTACCAGATAGGACTGACTGAGTGCATCGAAAAAGTTCAAAGAAAGGCAGCACGTTTTGTATTATCGCGAAATATGGGAGTGTGTGTCACAGAAATGATACAGGATATGGGCTGGACATTAAAAGAAAGGCGTTTTTCGTTGCGACGGAAACTTCTCACGAAATTCCAGTCACCAACTTTGTTTCCGAATGCGAAAGTATTTTGTTGCCACCGACCTACATAGGGAGGAACGATCACCACGATAAAATAAGGGAAATCAGAGCTCGTACGGAAAGATACAGGTGTTCATTCTTTCCGCGCGCTATACGAGATTAGAATAACAGAATTGTGAAGGTGGTTCGATGAACCCTCTGCCAGGCACTTAAATGTGATTTGCAGAGTATCCTTGTAGATGTAGATGTAGAATTGATACAGTCATCCTTCTGCATCATCCCTGAAAGTTTGAGGCACCGTCACGAAGTCGCCCTGTATGTTATAAATGGTTATAGTCCTATAGTAGTCCCTTCTGGAAATCTCGAAATTAACTTTACATTTGTTGATTCTGTTTTCCTTTAAGAATGATGTGTTTACTAGGGTGTGAGAGTATACTCCCAAATCCGGTCCTATACTGGATAAGTTCGTATTTCGTTTTGTTAAACGACTGTGAGAAACTCTATCGAAAGCCTTCCTGAAGTCAAGGGATACGGCAACAACCTGGGCGCCCTTGTCTACGGCAAAGGATTTCGTGGTCGAAAAGAGCGAAATATGTTTCGCAGTATCTCTGTTTACGGAAACCACGTTGAATTCTGTTGGGAAGGTTTTCATTCTCCAGAAACATCGTAATGCGTGAGCATCAAATATGTCCCACAATTGTGGCCCAGCGGTTCTAGGCGCTACAGTCTGGAACCGCGCGGCCGCTACGGTGGCAGGTTCGAATCCTGCCTCGGGCATGGATGTGTGTGATGTTCTTAGGTTAGATAGGTTTAAGTAGTTCTAAGTTCTAGGGGACTGATGACCTCAGAAGTTAAGTCCCATAGTGTTCAGAGCCATTTGAACCATTTTGTCCCACAACTCTAAAACAGTTTTATGTAGTGATTAGGCGTTTAATTCTGTAGAGCCATCCGAAGTCCCTCCTGATATCAGGAAAGGCCACCTCCTTTTTCGTATCCCTTAATACCCTGCTAAATTCGCAGGACAGGACAGGTAGTTTAAATTGTGGAAAGGGGCCAATATAAGCGGCTGTCAGCTACACTCGAACATACGACTTTATTTATTTGACCAAATTTCTGCTAGAAGCGGGGAAAGGTTTTTCGCATACTCTCTGTAGGAACCCATAGATATCTCACATGATCGAGATGTATTTCTACTATTGAGCGAATGTAGTTGAATTGTCTACACCCTCAACAATTTGCGAACTAACAGATTTATTGACAATATTTTGCATCATTTTTAATAGGTGATTCCTCTCAGCTTTCAGATACTTAGTAAAAATCACTCTACATCATCATCAAAAAAATGGTTCAAATGGCTCTGAGCACTATGGGACTCAACATCTATGGTCATCAGTCCCCTAGAACTTAGAACTAATTAAACCTAACTAACATAAGGACATCACACAACACCCAGCCATCACGAGGCAGAGAAAACCCCTGACCCCGCCGGGAATCGAACCCGGGAACCCGGGCGTGGGAAGCGAGAACGCTACCGCACGACCACGAGATGCCGGCACATCATCATCAGTTGATGTGAAAAACTCTTACTATTGCTCCCAGTTTCGTTTGTCATAAATCAGTACCAGAACTTGCGGTATCTGTGTGGATACGTAAATTACATCCAGTCCCACTTCACCACGGAAACATAGAGGCCAGAAGTACTTTTCTTATGGTTGTGTTTCTGAAGGATGAATATCTCATAGCAATAAAAGTGTTATGAATCATAGATCACACAGTTTCCGTTTTCTGTGACGTATGCTCGCGTATTCATATTACTACTGCAAATACTTTCTTCCATTATATTAACAATATCCCGCATATAAGGATTTCTTCCTCTAGGAGAGAGACGCAACTCGAAAGTTTGCTCGTTCAATAAACGGCGCTTTATGTCTCGTATTGTAGAAGGTAGTTGCACAACACTGCTGCGATGCGGGACATTTCAGCTGTTGTTCTTGGCTGCACTGTTATTGGAATATTAAAGCGCGCGTAAAACTGCAGCTCTTCGCTTCTTTGCAGTGGTCGTTTAACGTTGGGGCGTAACCGTGAAGAATAACTCGGAGAGTGGAGGGGCCACGACGTGTGGGTAATGCTCGCGCTTATGACACACCGACCGGAAACGGCGATCATAAAACGTGGGCTTCAGGCCTCGAAGATGAAACGTTTCTTAACGGCGTCGTAACAATTACGGGATGTTTCATTTACGATGCAAGCGCAGTCACCAACGCTACAGCCGCGCGGGATTAGCCGAGCGGTCTTAGGCGCTGCAGTCATGGACTGAGGTTCGAGCCCTCCCTCGGGCATGGGTGTGTGTGTTTGTCCTTAGGGTAATTTAGGTTAAGTAGTATGTAAGCTTAGGGACTGATGACCCTAGCAGTTAAGTCCCATAAGATTTCACACACATTTGAACATTTTTTGAACCAACGCTACTCCGGAAGTAGTACCTCTATAGGCAGGTGCAGAGGCCCCCGTCGCCACAAAAGAAGCTGTTGGTCGGACACTGTGGCAGGTGGCATATCGGTTGTAGCCAACATCGAGTGTGGTTTGGTACATCATCTCCACCACGTCAAAACTACCGTCTGACGGGAAAGTTGAGTGTTGTTACACACCTTTTGGTTTCTGAATTGAGCTGTTTTGTTCTGTTCCAGGAATTATCCCAGGCATTTAAAAGTTTATTGTATGGTAGGAAAAACAGTATCTTTTAAAGAGGTCTCGGTATTTGACGTTTTCTAAACTTAATCTGTTGATCGACCTTGAACTCATCCACACAGGATCTACTATTTAGTTTATATGTGGTCGGAGGCTTTCCCGGCGTATGTGTTGTTTCCAGAGCTCTCGGATGTCCAGCCGGATGCGATCGATGAAGTCCCACGATATTTCGGCGAATAACCTTTCGGCCATCATCACCTGATGATCACCTGATGATGGCGGAAAAGTTATTCGCCGAAATATCGTGGGACTTCAACGATCGCATCCGGCTGGACACCCGAGAGCCCTGGAAACAACTACTATTTAGTTGTTATGAGGATCCACTAAATTGGAAATTAACATAATGTAGATTCACATCAACATTGTAAAAACATTAATGAGTGATTAAGATTTGTTGTCATATTTAGCAAATCATACAACACGAAATAATAAAGAAGAATATGTACACATAAGACGTAATGAAGAATGGAACACAGTTTTTAAATAGAATGTTTATTTTACAGCCCGTTCACAGTAAGGGAGATACAGTCATTGTGAGCAACAGTTCATTATGGGAGTGCTGTAAGTACTGAAGAAACAATGATGATTTAATAGGTAACTTGCTACAAGCTGGCTACATTAGAAGCATAGAAGGAGTTTTTCGAGATGTTGTTTGTGCACATTACTGTACCTCAGGTTTCCAGGACACAGCACACTATGTAGTTGTGTGGAAAACGAGAAATCTAGATTTGTCAATTACTTACACATATGACGAAGTGATGAAAAATTAGTGACTTGTTCCGAGTTTGCTTCCTTTGTCTTCGTTCAGCAACCACAGAGTTGGACAGAAATATGGAAACACTGCGAGATGCTTGTGTTTGAACATGAATGCAGATGCCAGCCGAGCCAGCAGGTTGCGCCGTTGTATCCGACCTTGGACGGCACCTGTGCAATGTCCTCAAGATGTAAGCGTCAGTCGCGGTCGGAACAGTGTCCTCTGTAGTTGTGAGTGCATTACGTCGGAGCTGACTGAATTCGAACGAGGGCAAATTGTTGGTGCTCGTAGGTGGGTGCTTCCGGAACCAAAGTAGCCAAAGTGAGTAAAGTTTCCAGAGCCGCCGTATCGAGGGTTTCTAACGCAAACAGGGAAAGCGAAAAAACAGCAACAGTTAAGTTACAGTGTCGACGAAAGTGTGTGTTGAGTAATTGTGGAGGACGGTCACTGAAGAAAATTTTGACGAAAAATAATAAAGAAGGAAAGCCGCAAAAGTCACTGCAGGACTCATTAAAACAACAAGAAGGACATTCCATAAGCCGGGAACTGCAGCTCGAGCTGGAATTCCAAAACCAAGTCAGTGGGTGATCCATGGCTGGACACGGCGAAACGACAGAACGAAAGGACCGAGCAATTGTCGAAGAGGCACTCAAAGACCCGGATTCAACATTATGATCGATCCGATGTGCAGCTGGTGCTTCAGTGAGCACGAGGACCATTACTAGGCGGTTCAGAGAATGGGGCTCAGCTCACGGCAGCCCTTGCTCTATCATTGACCACTACACCAAGAAGTCTGTTCGCAGTGCGTCCTGGAATCTCATTGATTCGAATAGAATTGCCTTCAGTGACGAACCCAGTTTCGAAATAAGACCCGATGACCAGCGAAGACATGTCTGGAGGCACTCTGAACAGCGGTGGGATACCAGCCTAACTGTCACTCGCCGTACGATCCGACAACCAGGTATTCTCGTCTGAGGTGACATTTCATTTCATGAAAAGACTCCTTAGGTTGTCATCAGCAGAATCTTTACAGCTCAGCACTTTGTTGCAATCATAGCAAACTATCCTGAGCTTATATTTCAGCAAGATAATGCCTTCCCAAACACGATGGGAGTTTCTACTGCTTGTATTCGTTCTCACCAAACCCTTTCTTGGCAAGCAAGGTCACCTGACCTCTTCCCAGAACGATTGGAGCGTTTATGGGCAGTGCCGTGCAAACAGCTCGGGATTTTGACGATCTAACACCCCAATTGGGCAGAATTTGGCACCATGTTCCGCAGGACATCCAACAAATCTGTCAATCAATGCCAAGCCGAATAATTGCTTTTATAAGTGCCAGCGTTGGACCAACACATTACTGGCTTGTTCAATTTGCCAATGTCTTCTCGAATAAATCATCCAATATTTCCGAAACTGTAATAATTTGTCTGTCCGTACATGTGCATCACACCTACCAATTCCCGTCCCATTCGGATAATTCCTTCCTGGTGTGTTGCTTTTATTGTCTTAGAGTGTATTTTTTGGTTGATTATGCACTCATGATCCAAAACATTATCACCACCTGCTTAATAGAATGATATTTTCACTCTACAGCGGAGTGTGCGCTGATATGAAACTTCCTGGCAGATTAGAACTATGTGCCGGACCGAGACTCGAACTCGGGACCTTTGCCTTTCGCGGGCAAGTGCTCTACCAACTGAGCTACCCAAGCACGACTCACGCCCTGTCCTCACAGCTTTACTTCTGCCAGTACCTCGTCTCCTACCTTCCAAGGCAAAGGTCCCGAGTTCGAGTCTCGGTCCGGCACACAGTTTTAATGTACCAGGAAGTTTCACCTGCTTAATAGCTTATAGGTCCACCTTTCGAAGACAATACAACAGCGATTTTGCGGGTATGGCTTCGACAAGTCCTTAGAATGTTTCAGGAGATGTGTGGAATTGCGTGTCTACGCACAGGTCACGCAGTTCCCGTAGAAAACCGGCCGATGGTTTTTGGACGTGGGGCTGGTGGCCTATAGCGTCCCACAAGTGTTCTATCGAGGTCTGATCAGACGAATTTGGTCGCCAATACACCAACGTGAGTATACATCACGTTCCCTAAAATACTGTAGCACCCTGGCTTTGTAACACGAATAGTCATCCTGCCGGAACGTGCAACCGCCGTCGGAGAAGATATCAGGCATAGCATAACAGTGCCTCCACTGGCCTGCTCCCACGGCACGGTGCATTTTTCGAGCAGCCGCCTACCTGGATGACAGCTTATCTGGACAGGATCACCTACGTGGTGTGACAAGAACGTAATTCATCCGACCAGGTGACACATTCCTATTGATCCACGGTCCAGTCTCGATGAGCCTATGTCATTCATACTCGTAATTGACAATGTTGTGGGGTCAATATGGAAATTGGTCGTCTACTGCAGAGTTGTATGTTAAAAAAATGTGCGACGAATGGTGTGCTCCGAAACACTTGTGCCTGCACCACAGTTGTGCTTCTGTGGTCAGATCCGCCAAAGATCGCCGCCTCTTCTAGTCCACAAGGAGGGCCAAGTCACTGAACATGTGGACGTCAAACATGTTGTCGCCTATTCGTAGTTTCTTCTACCTAATCAACTTTCCATAGATTCTCACGACAGTAGGACACGAACAGCCGACCAGCTTCGCCGTTTCGAGACGATCGTTACCAGGCTAGGGCCAAAACATACTCGCGTTTATCAAAGTCGCTTATTTCAGAAGTTTTTCCCACTTGCGGCCCATATCGTCACTAGGATAATTCCCCATTCGTCATGGCTCCGTTTATACACTGATTAGCAAAACATTGTGATCACCACCCGCCGTGATGTTGGATGCCCCCTGGTTGCGTTGCGGGCACGTGACGCTGTGACAAAGGAATGTAAGCGGAGCAGACACGGACGAGGGATTATCCTATCGGAGATATGGGCTGCACATGGGGAAATCCATTCACATAAGTGACTCTGACAAAGGGAGGGTTATTATTACGCACAGCCTGTGATCGAATATCTCGAGAAAACGGCGAAGCTGGTCGAATGTTCCTATGTTCGTGAGCATCTATGGAAAGATGTAGGAAGACAGTGAGACTACCACTAGGCCCTAAACGGTTGGACGTTCACGGCTGTTCACAGAACTTGGGGTTCCGAGGCTTGTCTGCTCTGTAAATCAGGATAGATGGTCATCTATGGATCTATGGGGGATTATCCTATCGAAGATATGGGCTGCTGAAAGAGCGCAATGCTGGTGCACTCACACGTGTTTCGGAGCACTCCATTCATCGTACAGTGTTGAACATGGAGCTGTCTGCACACATTTTGATCTGACGACATCGTCAATTACGATTTCAGTGAGCACAGGACCATTGAGATTCGACCGTCGATCAATGGAAACGTGTTGGCTTGTCGTATGAACCACATTTTCGCTACACTAGGTCCATGGTCGTCTCTACAAACACAATCATCGAGACGAACGGCGGCTCGAAACGTGCAGCGCGCCACGGATGCCGGCTGATGGGAGCGGTATTACGCTGTGGAAGACCTTCTCCTTCGCTTGCATGGGAACTGTGGTAGTAATCGAAGATACGCTGGTAGCAGCGAACCACGTGCGTCCCTTCGTGCTTGATGTCTTTCTCGATGGCGAGGTCATCTTTCAGCAATATAATTGTCCGTGTGTCGGAGGCACAATCGTGCTACAGTGATTCGAGGAGTGGTACAGTGAACTTTCGTTGATGTGTCGGCGATCAAGTTCGCCTGATGTAAATCTTATATCGCTATCGGGCGCCATCACCACGTACACATGTTAGTGGTCCGTTATGTACGCGAATTACATGACCTGTGCGTAGACAGGTAATACCACATACCGCCGCAAACATACCAACAAACAGTCGACTCCCTGAATCAGTGACGTGTTTCGTTCCAGAGACGGACAAACAAGCTATAACTAGATCTTCATAATGTTTGGGCTCGTCAGTGTATAGTTCTCTTACCGTGTCGTATGCCCGCAATGTCACCAGGTCACATTCAGCCTAGCGTTGGGCAGAATTCTGTTTTGCATTATCTATGTACGAGAGAAGTATGTGCCAGAGCAGCAATGGAACACACATACCTAACTTCCCAAGGTAGTTTGTTGCCGAATGCGCTACAGGAGCGCACCTCAGAAACCATAAAAGCGATTCAACTTGCCCCATAACGACTGCAGTGCAGGTTTTTCTACCCGGGTTTTGCTACAGTATTAATTTGTCTCGCACAAGCAGTGCAACATATTATAAACTGCTAAATGGTAACTGAATGTCGCGTCATTACTATTAACTAATTAATAATACTTTTACATGGCCGGCTGGAGTGGCCGTGCGGTTCTAGGCGCTACAGTCTGGAGCCGAGCGACCGCTACGATCGCAGGTTCGAAGCCTGCTTCGGGCATGGATGTGTGTGATGTCCTTAGGTTAGTTAGGTTTAATTAGTTCTAAGTTCTAGGTGACTGATGACCTCAGAAGTTAAGTCGCATAGTGCTCAGAGCCATTTGAACCATTTGAATTTACATGCGGCTCAATGAGGAAAACAACTATGACCCAATAACCAAACGTCTTTTTGCGGCTCTGGAGCCTCCAGCAAGTTCATACCGATTAAAATGGGCCTCATAAATTCCTAGCTGGATTACGTTAGGTGTTAATGTGTAGAAACCGCTTACATGTAGAAAAATCTTACACTCTTTAAGGCTTAAAACTGATATAACGGAACCACGAAGACGGCGCAAAGGAACCCAATACAAAGTAAGTATATGTACTTCAACTGGACTAGAATATGGAAAAACACAAACAATGTCGCGCAAAAATCGAATGACCAAGCCAACTGTCATGAAATAATAAAAATAAATTGCACCATTGCCGTTTGAGAACATCATCTCAAAATCCAAGGAAGTTTCATAGTCTGAAAATCACATTAAAGTGCCTGGCAGGGGTTAGAAGGCCTCTCTCTCAAGGAGATTTGTATGCAGAGAATAAAATGAAATGTGGAAATATTCATGAAGAAAGGTAGCCCAGAATTATTACCAGAACCAGTAACACATAAATCAACTTGAAGTATATCACCTCAGGCAGGACAAGGTATCACATGAAAAAGTACAACACTGTGACGTGGTTGACGGATTAATTTGTGTACAACGCAATAACCAGCAGACCGTAGTCTACACCCGACTTTATAAAACCCGAACCACTCAACATTTTAAGTTTAAAGCAAATCCTAAATATCAGTAGTTGATGAAACGTTTCTTATAACTCTACATGCTTCCTGAGTTGTATATTTACGCTTGATAGTAGGTGCACTTAATTTTTATAATGCAAATTGTAGCACCTTCTTCGCCTTTACAGATGAAAATAGTGCTACAAGTTACAGGACAAAAGTAAGAGCACCTAATTTATAAGCAAACTCAAATATTCACCAGGTAAGCTAATGAACTGTATCATTGTTATTTTGCGCAATGAAGATGCAACTTCAAAATGCAACCGATGAAAAACATATTGACGGAGATATAAATGTATCGACCAACTGATTAGATGTTGGTGTAGTTAAAGCAACAAGAGAATTCCAGAAAGTAAGTTACACATTATTATAGAAGATCAAATACCCTATAACACCTCAAACGGACATAGATGCATGCTACTGATTTGAACGTATTACCAGATCTTCGTAAAGCAAGTGTTCAAATCATCACCAATAGTGAACCCATTCGACATTGGACAAGCGCTTTTTGAACATCCTCGCCGTTGGACCGTTGCAAAATATTTGCCCCCACCCGCCCGCCCTCCATCCTAGATGTTCTTTGTTCTTTCAGTTTGACGAAGAGATGGAAATCCAACAGTGCAAGATCTGAATTTCCCGTTCAACTGACTCAAGTCTCTGTGGCATTGGTCAAATTGTTTAATACATTTCACTACTGCTGGACGCGACATTGCCTTTGGTCCACATACCTCCAGAATTTCACGGTGAAACGTGTGCAGCTCAGATGTTATGATCACAAGAACTGTACTGTCCCAAGTATTTCAACTCTGAAGTACGCCATTCACTAACAATTTGTGATGTACATGGTATCGTATCATAGCAGAACTGTGTCTGCAGGATACCCAGAGTACGTGCTCTCTTCTGACAGTGCGCCACTCTTGTTTTGTTGCGCAGTGATCTTAGAGGGGGGGGGGGGGGGGACGTGTGTGACTTACTTTCTGTAGTCCCCTGCGTACAGAAAGAAATGGCTGGTGTTGAGCTTCCAGATAATTTCATCCACAGTCATACTGTTCAACCAGCATTAACATGGATAAATTAACAATAGTCGGAACCGCCAACTCGCACAAATATTTTCTCGTATTTCTTTCCAAGGTCGCTCCTACACTGAAGCGCCAAAGAAACCGGTATAGGCAAGCATTTTCAAATACTGGGATATGTAAACAGACAGAATACGGCGCTGTGGTCGGCAACGCCTATATAAGACAAGTGAAGCGGTTACTGTTGCTACAATGACAGGGTACATAGATTTAAGTGAGGTTGAACGTCGCATTATAGTCGGCGCACCAGCCATGGGACACAGCAACTCATGTACGGCCATTTCAAGAGTATACCTTGAATATCAGGAATCTGGTAAAACATCAATTTTCCAACATCGCTGCGGCCGGAAAGAGATCCTGCAAGAACGGACCAAAGACGACAGAATAGGATCGTTCAACGTGACAAGTGCAACCATTCCGCAAATTGATGCAGATTTCAATTCGATATGGGTTTTCGGAGCCGGAGACCCACTCGTGTGCCCTTGATAACGACACAAAGCTTTACGCCTCGCCTGGGCACATTAACGCCGACATTGGTCTACTGATTACTGGAAACATGTTGCCCATCGAGCGGATGGACGTGTACGGGCATTGAGACAGCGTCATGAACCCATGGACCGTGCATGTCAGCAGAGGACTGTTCAAGCTGGTGGAGGCTCTGTAACGGTGTGGGACGTGTGCAGCGGGAGTGATATGGGAGCCGTGATACGTCTAGAAACGACTCTGACAGGTACGTAAGCATCCTGTCTGATCACCTGCACCCATGGAACCACGCGACCGCTACGGTCGCAGGATCGAATCCTGCCTCGGGCATGGATGTGTGTAATGTCCTTAGGTTAGTTAGGTTTAAGTAGTTCTAAGTTCTAAGGGACTGATGACCTCAGATGTTAAGTCCCATAGTGCTCAGAGCCATTTGAACCTGCATCCATTCATGTCCACTGTGGATTCCGACGGACGGGCAATTTCAGCAGGACAATTCGACACCCCATACGTTCACAATTGCTACAGTGTGGCTCCAGGAACATTCCTCTGAGTTTAAATACTTCCGCTGGGCACCAAACTCCCCAGGAATGAACATTATTGAGCACATCTGGGATGCCTTGCTACGTACTGTTCAGAAAAAATCTGCACCCTCTCGTACTCTTACGGATTTATGGACAGCCTTGCAGGATTCATTGTGTCAGTTCCCTCCAGCAGACATTAATGACACGTCGTGTTTCAACACTTCTGCGTGCTCGCGGAGACCCTACACGATATTAGGCAGGTGTACAAGTTTCTTTGGAGCTTCAGCGTATTATTATTATTATTAGTCGCAAAGCTCCCAGAGAGGAAGGCGCTAAGTAAAGATGGTTCCTTTTCCGTTCTTCTTATTCATCTGTTTTTTTAATTTATTTGTTTTTATTGGCCCACCAGTTTTTCATTGTGTACGAGAATTTAGCTCTTCTTTCTTCGCTCCATTTTGTTCCGGTTCTTCGGGCTATCGTCTCTGGTTTAACCTCTCATTTTCCTACTATTATTTTAAAATTGTTCCTTACTTCTATTTCATCTTTGTTGATTTTGGCTAATTCCAAGTCTTTTTTTGACATTTTGGATCCATTATTCTCCATTAGAAAGGGTATCTACGTATTTTACTATTCTTTTTGTTCGTCTCCTTATGTGGCCATAGAATTTGAGGCGTCTTTTCCTCATGTCTGTCTCTATGTTAAAATGGTCTTCAATTTTGGATGTTTTCCGTAGTCTATATCTATTCGCAGTCCATCCTGGTCCCAGAATTTTCCTAATTATTTTTCTTTCTTTAGATTTTCTATATCGATTTCCTGTATAGTGCCAAGGTTTCGCTGGTATATAGCATTGATGGTCTAATTACTCTTTTGTACTGTCTAATTTTGGCATTTAAAGGTAAGCATTTTTTATTGTAGAGGTTTTGCACTAATCCTAAACCTTTACGAGCTTTTTATATTCTTTCTTGTTGTGCATATTTTTCAGTGATAATTTTTCCCAGATATTTAATGTGTGATACTCTGTTAATTTCTCCATATTTGTTTTGTAATTTGAAAATTTCTAAATTTGTTGTTGTAAACACTGTCTTTTCAAATGATATCTGCTGGCCGTCTTTCTCTGCGCATTATTTTAGAGTTTCTATCTATTTTATAGCCATCTCACAACCATATGCCATTATTGTGAGATCGTCCGCCAGGCTAAGTAGGGGATTCGCAGGTTATTTTTTTTTTTTTTTTGGTTCCTAATGAAATTGGTTTCCAGCAATTTTCTTCTTCAAGTTTCTTTTCCCATTCTTCCATGACTCTGTCTAGAACTGCATTGAGCAACAAAGGCGATAGCCCATCACCTTGTCTAACCCCAGTTCTTATCTCGAATGGTTTCGAAAGTTTTCCCATCAATTTCACTTTGGATGTTGTATTTTTTAATGGTGGCTGAATGATTTCCTGTATCTTTAAATCCAATCCTTTTTCTTCTAGAATATTAAATAGTGTGGGTCCATGGACTGAGTCATAGTCCTTTTAGAAGTCGACGAAGACATATACTGTAGGTTTGCCTTGTACCTTACTTATTTTTGTGATTAATTTTAGGTTCAAAATTTGCCGTGCGGGCTAAGCCGAGCGGCCTAAGGCGCTGCAGTCTTGGACTGTGCGGCTGGTCCCGGCGGAGGTTCGAGTCCTCCCTCGGGCATGGGTGTGTGTGTTTGTCCTTAGGATAATTTAGATTAAGTAGAGTGTAAGCTTAGGGACTGATGACCTTAGCAGTTAAGTCCCATAAGATTTCACACACATTTTTGAACAGGTTCAAAATTTGCTCTGGTCACGAACTGTTTGGCCCGAAACAGCTTGGAAATCTGAGATTTTGGGTTCTAGCAGTTGTTGTGCTCTTTCAAGATTACAAGCTAATAATATATGTGACAGGGAGTAGAGAAATTCCTCCGTAATTATTCCCTTCATTCAGTGTATTATTATTATCATTATTGTTATTATTATTACTATTGCTGTTGTTATTATTATTGTTGTTGTTATTAATGTATATGAAAATATTATCAACCAATGTTAGAGATTCCAAAGCTTGTTTGTTAGGCGGCATGTTATTTTATGGAACCACGTAGAAAATGCAGTAACGAAGTACAAGGGAGGGCATACACTCACAATGTAGGTGACTGCGTTCCCTCATGTTGTTCACCACTGCAGTGTGTGAGGTTTCTGTACTTGAAGTAGAGATACAGATCGTGTCGGAGTACGTTGTTTGCAGCAAGTACTTCGCTTACAGCGTAATGCTAAAATCTCACGTAACAACCACATTGCGATGTAATCGCTGGGTTACCTGTGAAAATTCTCATTATGCCCCTTTCCGCTTTGAGTCATCGCGGAGACGCTGCCGAAATAGTCGCGTGCGACTGCACTAAATTGCTCGTAAAAAGGGGACTCGTGTGACGTTAAACGACTAAGAAACGCCTGGGAAAGATGTGCACGATAAAGGAAATTACTCACTTCCGACGTAAGAGGCTACAAACCGCCTCTTCATTGCCGCCGCAGGAGCTGAGACAGCTAATTGCCCGAAAAATTAACGTCAGTGGGTCCGCATTTCTTCAGTACTTTTGTGCGATGCTAATTGCTCGTGAGTCCACTGTTTCACAACCGAAATGACTTTGTCGAGTGAATAAAATAGCCTCGTCAGATACTGAGAAATACGTTGCCGGATGAGTTCAAATAATTTGCAAACAGTAGGGTGAAAATTGTGACAGCAAATGACAGCGCAGGTCAGCAAAATACACTTAAGTGAAACGAGAAAAATACGGCGCTGAATTTGGAGAGCAAACAAAAAGATCAGAACAGACCACAAAACGTGAAGAAACAATGAGAAAGGATGTTTGCGCTGCTTCAGAATGAGTTATAGCTTTCCGAGGAATTCAAATGGATTGTTTGTGATATATAAATCATAAGATATAGGCTCTGTATGTATCATATGCTCAAAACGCAGAACAGAAGTGACTTGGAAATACACTACTGTTTGTAAAAGGTGAAACAGAAGCAATGGTTTGCAACACGCTACGATAGGAGGACGTTTAGAACAGCGGGATCATAATAAGCGATTTAAATGAAAGAGAGATGGCATGCATGTAGGCCCAACAGCGCAAATCTTTCGTGTGACCGAGCAGGTCAGTATTACGCAACGCTTTGTCGGTGCGGATGATGATGATGATGTTTGGTTTGTGGGACTCTCAACTGCGCGTTTATCAGCGCCCGTACAAATTCCCAACCTTTGCTCAGTCCAGTCCAGTCCTCTCGAGGCATGTGAAAATCCCTGACCCCAGTCGCTGCAGAGCGGTCATAGGAAGTGGAAACGTGTAACCAAGAGCCACTATGCCTCACCAGCATCACAGGGTGGAATATCGGCATGTGAGTGCGTTCGAAGGGGTCGAGTGATTGTTCTCGGGCAGGCGGGTCTATTGTTCCGTAACAATGCGGCTAGTATAGGGCACGCTGCTTCAATAGTGAGGCGTGTGTGGAACCAGTGGACCAGTGGAGAGAACAGGGCCGTACACTGCGCCGGCAGGTTACTGGACGACGCAATGTGACCATAGCGCGAGATGACCGCCATTTTTTCCGCTTGACCGTAACGGACAGAGTAGCTGGGTCCACAGTGTTGGCGAAACGTCGGAGCACTGCAACAGGTATGGATATTTCTGCGTCGACGGTTAGACTCCGTCTTCTGTGGGCTGGACTGATGGCATACATGCCATTGCGTTGGATTCCATTGACCCGAACCCTCCAACGCAGCAGACTGCAACAATGTGCACGTGAACGCCGATTCTGACGTGCTGAGTGACAAGATGTAGTTGAGCCGTGGCGACTGGCGCTAGTTATGTTCCACTTGCGTCGCTGCTATCGACACTCGTCTGGTCTTGTACCTCTGACTGTTCCGCCTTTGGTTTTCCGGCTTGGCGTGTGGCCGGGGTCTCTCACCGGTCGGTGTTCAACGAGGCAACATGTTTTGAAGGCAGGCCCTCGTCTCGATCCGCTGTGCCTGGGCCTCGCCGTCCTTGCCGTTTTGCCGCGCGACGGGTGTACCGTGCTGATTAGTCTACGCGTCTGTGTGCGAAACGGTGGCTGGTCCGTCAACTCATGCTGGACATTTTCTCAGCGCGTAACTGGAAGCATGAAGTTACGTGTGATTCATTTTCTGCGGTTAACCTGTGAAGACTTGTGAAACTTATGGTGGCATGTTGTATCTACCGGAGATCAGTTAAGGATGGTTTTGAATAAGAGAGTGTTATAAGGAACTTACGAAATCTTAAGGCTTCGAAGTGTAGTTTCCGCGAAGCGGAGTCTAATTATTTCGGCAAATGCAAAAGGGAATAGAGTTTTACTGCTTGTTTTAAAGGTTCCTTCCAGTGTTAAAAAAATGGTTCAAATGGCTCTGAGCACTATGGGACTTAACATCTATGGTCATCAGTCCCCTAGAACTTAGAACTACTTAAACCTAACTAACCTAAGGACAGCACACAACACCCAGCCATCACGAGGCAGAGAAAATCCCTGACCCCGCCGGGAATCGAACCCGGGAACCCGGGCGTGGGAAGCGCGAACGCTACCGCACGACCACGAGATGCGGGCTTCCAGTGTTAATTTGATGTAGTATGTTAATTAGTGTGCTCTTCACCCAGTTTTGGTTTTAGGCTTTCTTTCAATATGAAGGGCAGAGCTTTAAGTCAGTTAATTGTTCTTTTATTCGGTAAAGGTCGCAGTTTGGTTTTCAGTCATGTTGCAGACAGTCACGTAGTTAGTAAACCTTGCATGGTCTTGAAGAGGGTGACTCACGAGTTGAATTTGTCTGTCGCGTGTATTATTTGCTTTTGTAGGAATGGTCTGGTACGTGGGGCAGACAGGGTTTGTCGCCTTGGCGGGCAGGCTGAGATCGTGCGTGTGTTCGGCGTGTTTTCTGTCCTGGCTTGCAGCCTGAACATCTTCGAAATTGCTTGGCGGTTGCGTTCCTCTCGTTTGTTCCGAGTACCCCCGTGTATAATCTGCGCTTCCATCCTTTAGTTAAATATCCGGCCTGTCCGCCGGGACGGACGAGATCTTTTCATAAATAACTGAAGGTGAATCATTAGTGCTGTGTAAAGGTTAAAATCAGTTGTCTATTTTCTTAAGAGGACAAAGGTCCGAATTAAATTTCTATATTGTTATTCTGATTCTGTAATAATGAAATTTGTTCTTTAGTTGAAATTAAAATTATGTACCAACCACAAGTTTGTCCACCAGAAAAGATCCCTAGCTTCCTATCTCCTTTGAGTAGCTGTGAATAAATTGAAATTTTGGTTTTTCTAGCACGCAACTTGTGCAGTAAGACAGCTCAGTAGTGTTTTCGAACGAATTCCGCTTCAACTCGTCCTATAGTGAAGGCCGCATACGCATTCGGAGCCGTCGTGGTGAACGCAGTCGGGTAGACGGTAATGTTCAGCGACGTAGCGAAGAAACGGCAAGTGTGATGGTTTGGGGCGCCATTGCCTATACCACGCGATCTCGCTTCCTACGTCTTGAGGGCAAACTGAACACCCTCAGCTATGTCGGGGAGGTTCACAGGCCGATGAACTGCCCCTCCTGCAGGCTGTTGCACATGCCATATTTCAGCAGGACAGCACCCGGCGGCGTGTGGCGACATATATGCAAGCTTCCTTCGAAGAACGACTGGTGCCACTGCTTCCCTGGCGTGCCTGTTCGCTTGACTTGTTGTTCGTTGAACATGTCTCGACATGGTGGGTCGGCAGCTTGTTTGTTGAGGTCCTCCTGCAGCCACAGCTGATGCTTTACACACACGGCTACAAACCGCGTGAAAGATTATTCGCCAACAGCATATTCAAGCACTCTTTGACTCCATGCCATGATGTCTAGCGTCTCTGATTGCAGCACGTGGTGGCGTTACTCTGTACCAAATTTCCACCGTCGCAGTGTATGTACAAGTGTGTAATGTTAATCAATAGTGTAATGTCGTGTTCCTAATCGGTGGAATAAATTTCATTGTAATCACATCTCTCAGTCTTGGCGTTTCATTTTTTTCCAAACAGTAGTGTAAATCGCAAAACAATGTCCGACATTCGAGATTATTAACACTGCCATCAGCCGCTGATCCAAAGCCGGGGTTGGCGGTGGTAGTGGTGGTGGGGGGCGGGGATGTGAGGTCGATTCCATAAAAAGAAGTAAGGGTCTCGTAAATTGTAAAGCTACATTTACCACAGGATACATTGTAGGTGACTGCATGACGGCCTGCTGAAGTGGATTGTCTTGTGGCCTTAACTTTGACATTGAAGCCAGGATTATGCCTTGGGTCAGTACCGGACTGGCCGATTGCTCTACGGTCGTGGGACATTTGAGCTCTCAGTTGCCAATCCATCCTGCCATTATAGCCAGCAGACGTTGATGACGCTCTTTCTTTATTCAAGAAGTTCCTCATTTAGCCTCACAAGGACTGAGTGGATGCCATACTAGACCTCACTATCTTATAAAACATCTGAGTAGGCACTGCAGATGCGACTCAGGTCCCTCCACAGGGAAGGTACGAGGCTAATGGTTTTTTTTCGTTGTAGCATATTTTATTTTTACTACCTGTATCTTACTTCGAGAGCTTAAGGTGCTTGCAAAGTACGAGTAACATAATGAGTAAAAGTAATAATCTTAACCATAAATTAGAAGTAGAGAATTCAGCAATCTACACATGGGTACGAATATCTCAGATGCAACCATAACATATTCTTGCATAATTTGCAGAACTGTTTTGATAGTTTCGTTTTTTCTGCAGTTCATGGTGTAATATTGTCAGTTTAAAACTAAATTTAATTAATTTCAGTGTTTCTGGTGTTCTCGCGTATTTCATGAATTAATCAAAAAATGGTTCAAATGGCTCTGAGCACTATGGGACATCTATGGTCATCAGTCCCCTAGAACTTAGAACTACTTAAACCTAACTAACCTAAGGACATCACACAACACCCAGTCATCACGAGGCAGAGAAAATTCTTGACCCCGCCGGGAATCGAACCCGGGAAGCGAGAACGCTACCGCACGACCACGAGCTGCGGGCTATGAATTGATCCTATAGCCATATTATCATATTGTTTTTCTGGCCATCGCTTTTGATGTTATCTATCCCCTCTGCCTTATTTCATCTTAAGTTCTCCAAAGCTCTTTTAAATTCTGGTTGTAATACTAGATCCCCTACCTCTTCTAAGTCGACTCCAGTTTCTTCTTGCATCATATCAGACAAATCTTCCGCCTCATAGAAGCTTTCTTTCCACCTATCCGCTCTCTCTTTCGCATTTAACAGTGAAATTTCCGTCGCACTCCTAATGTTATCACCCGAAGGTGGTTCTGACTTTCCTATATGATGTATAAGTCGTTTCAAATTAGGCAGAAGGGGTAGATAACATTCCATCAGAATTTCTAAAATCATTGGGGGAAGTAGCAACAAAGCGATTATTCGCGTTGGTGTGTAGAATGTATTCGTCTGGCGACATACCATTTGACTTTCAGAAAAATATCATCCACACTATCCCGAAGACTGTAAGAGCTGACAACTGCGAGAATTATCGCACATTCAACTTAACAGCTCATGTACCCAAGTTGCTGACGAGAATAATGTACAGGAGAATGGAAAAGAATATTGAGGATGTGTTAGATGACCTTCAGTTTGGCTTTAGAAAAGGTAAAGGCACCAGAGCGGCAATTCTGACTTTGCGGTTGATAACGGAAGCAAGATTCAAGAAAAATCAAGACACATTTATAGGATTTGTCGACCTGGAAAAAGTGCTCGACAATCTAAAATGGTTCAAAAATGGCTCTGAGCAGTAAAGGGACTTAACTTCTGAGGTCATCAGTCCCCTAGAACTTAGAACTACTTAAACCTAACTAACCTAAGGACATCACACACATCCATGCCCGAGGCAGGATTCGAAACTGCGACCGTAGCGGTCGCGCGGTTGCAGACTGTAGCGCCTAGAACCGGTCGGCCACCCCGGCCGGCTTCTAAAATGGTGCAAGATGATCGAAATTCTCGGCAAAATAGAGGTAAGCTATAGGGGGAGATGGGGGTTATATACAATATTTGCGAGAGCCTAGAGGGAATAACAAGAGTGGACGACCGAGAACGCAGTGCTCGGATTAAAAAGGGTGTAAGACAGGGATGTAGTCTTTCGCTCCCTACTGTTCAATCTGTACATCGAAGAAGCAATGACGGAAATAATAGAAAGGTCTAGGAGAGTAAATAAAATTCAAGGTGAAAGGATATCAGTGATACGATTCGCTGATGACATTACTATTTCGAGTGAAAGTGAAGTAGAATTACAGAATTTGCTGAATGGAATCAACAGTTCAACCAGTACAGAACGTGGATTGAGGGTCAATCGAAGAAAGACGAAAGTAATGAGAAGTAGCAGAAACGAGAACAGCGAGAAACTTAACATCACGATTGACGCTCGCGAAGTAGATGAAGTTAAGGAATTCTGCTACCTAGGCAGCAAAATAACTAATGACGGGCAGAGCAAGGAGGACATCAAAAGCAGACTATCACAGGCAAAAAGGGCATTCCTAGCCAAGAGAAGTCTACTAGTATCAAACATATGCCTCAATTTGAGGAAGAAATTTCTGAGGATCTACGTCTGGCGTATAGCAATGTACGGTAGTGAAACATAGACTATGGTAAAATCAGAACAGAAGAAAATCGAAGCATTTGAGACGTAGTGCTTCAGACGAATGTTGAAAAAAATGGTTCAAATGGCTCTGAGCGCTATTGGACTTAACATCTGAGGTCATCAGTCCCTTAGAACTTAGAACTACTTAAACGTAACTAACCTAAGGACATTACACACATCCGTGCCCGAGGCAGGATTCGAACCTGCGACCGTAGCGGTCGCGCGGTTCCAGACTGTAGCGCCTAGAACCGCCCAGCCACTCCGGCCGGCGAATGTTGAAATGTAGGTCGACTGATAAGGTAAGGAATGAGGAGGTTGGAGGAGGTTCTGCGCAGAATCGAAGAGGAAAGGAATCTGTGGATAACATAGATAAGGAGACAGGACAAGATGATAGGACATCTGTTAAGACATGAGGGAATGAGTTCCATGGTACTAGAGGGAGCCGTAGAGAGCAAACACTGTAGAGGAGGACAGAGACTGGAATATGTGTAGCAAATAATTGAGGACGTAGAGAGCAGGAGCTAGTCTGAGATGAAGAGTTTGGCACAGGAGAGGAATTCGTGACGCGTCACATCAAACCAGTTAGAAAGCTAATACCCCTCCCCCCCCCCCCCCAAAAAAAAGGCGTGTCCTTTCAATAGCTTCATTTACTTGTCTATCTCTTAATCTTCAGCTATCGTTGTCGATGTCGGTTTGCTGTCGATTCTGATCAGAACAGTATTATCACTGAACCGTT
The DNA here is from genome assembly GCF_021461395.2 of Schistocerca americana. Classification (NCBI taxonomy): domain Eukaryota; kingdom Metazoa; phylum Arthropoda; class Insecta; order Orthoptera; family Acrididae; genus Schistocerca; species Schistocerca americana. The sequence goes on from NC_060122.1 coordinate 279,819,766, forward strand.
CACAGAAACTTACTCTCCGCCTGATTTGCTATTCGTAACGGATCGTACTCATGTTATACTATTTTCTGTGGCTGTTGATATTACCCTATACTCATCCGACCAGAAATCCTTGTATTCTTTCCATTTCACTTCACTGACGCTTACTATATCTAGACTGAGTCTTTCAACTTCTTTTTTCGGATTTTCTACCTTCCCTACCACATTCGAGCTTCTGACATTTCACGCCCCGACTCGTAGAAAGTTACCCTTTCGTCGGTTATTCAATATTTTTCTCATGATTACCTACCCTTGGCAGTCCCCTCTCAAAGAGCCGAATGTGGGACTATTCCTTAATCTATTGTCAGTGGAGAAATCATCATGACACTTTTTCAATTACAGGCCACATGTCCTGTGGATACACCTTGTTTGTCTTTGACGCAGTCTTTCCATTGCCTTCTGCACCCTCATACCGTTGATCATTGCTGATTCTTACGCCTTTACGCGTTTCCCACGCCAAGAACAAGAGAGCGCTCTGAACCTCTGTCCGCTCCTTCGCCCTCTTTTGACAAGGCCGTTGGCAGAATGGTGGTGACTTCTTATTTCGGAAGTCTTCGGCCGCCAATGCTGGTTCTTAATCTAAATTGAAGCGGTGGCGGGTCTCGAACCTGGGACTGAGGATGTTTTGGTTACTGATCGGACTCTACCTCTAGAGCAATGGTACAACACCGTTATACATTTCCTTTGTTATTAAATTTTCTCTGAGATGTTGCCTACTTCTCTTAGCAAGCCGTCGATGTCATTCAGAAAAACTGATTCGAGGTTGTCGTCTACGCCTGCTGCATCACGCAACTCACGGAAACGTTGCAACACCGATTTCGATGTGAGGCTAGTGTTGTACTGACTCTTTTTCTACGTTGACTTTCTCGAGTACTTTGTTTTGTCTTTTTCGATGTTCGGATTAGATGATAGAGTGACGCATTCTCCTCATGGGTAATACTGTCAGCTCTTGACCTTACTTTCAGAACCTCTAGTGTTTTTCTTTGAACTGACATTATCTGTACATTAAACTGACTTTCTGTAAACTACTAGTGCTTTTGTCTGCCTCCACAGCTTAGTGTCAGTGCAGTTGGTTGGTATGCGCAGGACCCGTGTTCGGTTCCCGATGTTGTTGTTGTTGTGGTCTTCAGTCCTGAGACTGGTTTGATGCAGCTCTCCATGCTACCCTATCCTGTCCAAGCTTCTTCATCTCCCAGTAACTACTGCAACCTACATCCTTCTGAATCTGCTTAGTGTATTCATCTCTTGGTCTCCCTCTTCGATTTTTACCCTCCACGCTGGCCTCCAATACTAAATTGGTAATCCCTTGATGCCTCAGAACATGTCCTACCAACCGATCCCTTCTTCTAGTCAAGTTGTGCCACAAACTCCTCTTCTCCCCAATCCTATTCAATACCTCCTCATTAGTTATGTGATTTACCCATCTAATCTTCAGCATTCTTCTGCAGCACCACATTTCAGAAGCTTCTATTCTCCTCTTGCCCAAACTATTTATCGTCCATGTTTCACTTCCATACATGGCTACACTCCATACAAATACTATCAGAAACGACTTCCTGACACTTAAACCTATATTCGATGTTAACAAATTTCTATTCTTCAGAAACGCTTTCCTTGCCATTGCCAGTCTACATTTTACATCCTCCCTACTTCGACCATCATCAGTTATTTTGCTCCACAAATAGCAAAACTCCTTTACTACTTTAAGTGTCTCATTTCCTAATCTAATTCCCTCAGCATCACCCGACTTAATTCGACTACATTCCATGATCCTCGTTTTACTTTTGTTGATGTTCATCTTATACCCTCCTTTCAAGACACTATCCATTCCGTTCAACAGCTCTTCCAAGTCCTTTGCTGTCTCTGACAGAATTACAATGTCATCGGCAAACCTCAAAGTTTTTATTTCTTCTCCATGGATTTTAATACCGACTCCGAATTTTTCTTTTGTTTCCTTCACTGCTTGCTCAATATACAGATCAAATAACATCGGGGAGAGGCTACAACCCTGTCTTACGCCCTTCCCAACCACTGCTTCCCTTTCGTGTCCCTCGACTCTTATAACTGCCATCTGGTTTCTGTAAAAATTGTAAATAGTCTTTCGCTCCCCGTATTTTAACCCTGCCACCTTCAGAATTTGAAAGAGAGTATTCCAGTCAACATTGTCAAAAGCTTTCTCTAAGTCTACAAATGATAGAAACGTAGGTTTGCCTTTCCTTAATCTAGCTTCTAAGATAAGTCGTAGGGTCAGTATTGCCTCACGTGTTCCAATATTTCTACGGAATCCAAACTGATCTTCGCCGAGGTCGGCTGCTACTAGTTTTTCCATTCGTCTGTAAAGAATTCACGTTAGGATTTTGCAGCCGTGACTTATTAAACTGATAGTTCGGTAATTTTCACATCTGTCAACACCTGCTTTCTTTGGGATTGGAATTATTATATTCTTCTTGAAGTCTGAGGGTATTTCGCCTGTCTCATATATCTTGCTCACCAGATGGTAGAGTTTTGTCAGGGCTGGCTCTCCCAAGGCTGTCAGTAGTTCTAATGGAATGTTGTCTACTGCCGGGGCCTTGTTTCGACTCAGTTCTTTCAGTGCTCTGTCAAACTCTTCACGCAGTATCACATCTCCCATTTCATCTTCATCTACATCCTCTTCCATTTCCATAATATTGTCCTCAAGTACATCGCCCTTCTATAGACCCTCTATATATTCCTTCCACCTTTCTGCTTTCCCTTCTTTGCTTAGAACTGGGTTCCCGATACTGCCAAGTATTTCATTCTTTGGTGGCAGAACTGGTACGAGTGGACTAAGCCTCGTGTTGTCAATAGAGGAGCTCCTTGACTAAACAGTAGCGGCTCCATGGTCTGAAAAGTCTTCAAGTGGCCGGGAGGGCGGTGTGCTCACCACATCGCCCTACATACAGCATCCGTATGACGCTGTAAGGCAGAGGATGGCATGGCGGTCGGAGACATCCCTAGGGACTCCAGGCCTATCGAAGAGTTCCTTCGTGGTTTTCTTTTTAAACTAATGACTGTATCTCGCGTAGTTGGTGCTATTCTCGAGATACGTGAAATAAAATTCCTAAATTACCTTTGTACTTTTCTGCAGCTCACTTTTGTTTTAACTATATTGTTAGAGCAATCTCCTTAGTTTGGGTTTCGAAATCTCCACCCACCAATTTCATCTTTTGGGGTATTTCCCTAAGTTAGTGACGCTGGTCTTCCATGTTTCCAGCACCATAATTCTTCAAATGTTCAAATGTGTGTGAAATCTTATGGGACTTAACTGCTAAGGTCATCAGTCACTAAGCTTACACACTAATTAACCTTAATCATCCTAAGAACAAACACACACACCCATGCCCGAGGGAGGTCTGGAACCTCCGCCGGGACCAGCCGCACAGTCCATGACTGCAGCGCCTGAGACCGCTCGGCTAATCCCGCGCGGCCCCATAATTCTTAATTATTCATCTCTGTGTAAGGTAGTATTTAATTGCCGTATTTTTCCATGGAACTCGTTAGCTCCCGTAAACTGATTCCGGTAATATAAGCACAATGTTCGGAAAAATTTACAGGCTAGTTTTGTGACATAGTGATGTTATGTACTAAGTCTTGTGGGATGTGAATCTGGTCTGCTTTGCTCGCTATATGACTAATGACTGGTGTACGTCAATGGGTCTGCACTTGCTGCCTCCACATGACAATCACATTTAAATTCCTAATTATGCATTCGAGTTCAACGCATCTGTTGAAATTTGACTTCTGGTCCTTTTTGCCAATAACAGAGTTAAAATCACCGCCAAATACGACTCTGCTCCATGTCTTAGTAGAACAGACATAATTTCCTGCTTGAAAAATTTGGACCTCACTTCTCTACTACTGCTTCCAGACGGAGCACACTCATTTACAAAGACTGTACCTTCCTCGACTGCTTAAAGGCCTTCCGGTTTTTATCATTTGTAAGCCGTCTTTTGTTAATATCGTCGTACCTGCACTTTCAGATCTGTTGAGAATTACGTTGTGTTTTGCAGGCTGTTAGTTTCTACTTCCTGCAGTAATGGCATACCGATTTCAGCAGCGTGGAAGAACCGGTGGAATCAGGTCAGTTTTAACTAAGTAGATATTCTGTTAATTTTTAGAGTACAAATTTTATGATTTTGAAAGGTCGTTAATGTCTTTTGTGATTGTAATTATTCTTTCGCACTTTTTGTGTCTATACTTGTTGTTCCTGACCTTGTAATTGCTCTGGATTTTCGATTGAGATGAGGTGCCTCTCTCTTCCTATATTTCCGCGTTGTTCTATTTGAGCTACAGTCCTTTACGATTGTCCGCAGACATCTGTTGTTCGGCATGGAAGATCGCGTCTGACTCTGTCTTTGTTCTATTTTCAATCTCACTTTAACCTTGGCCACTAACGGGAGTTGTTTTAGATTCTTTATTCGTTTAGCTCCAGTTCGTTACTACCTGCAGAAATTTTCCTCTTAGACTTTCAGGTCGAAACTTGACTCAGTTTTTATGTACCAGCAGACTCGGTTCTGTCCATCTGTGGTTGTTCTATTTTTCGTGATTCTGCATCATTTCATACTAAAAAGGGCAGCACTGACTGTTGGATGAGAGATGAAAGTTGTTGACGTAAGGCAGTGAATTTCTTGACATGGCGTGATTTCTGCTGAGCAGCGACAGAAAAGTTTATCTGAAGTCGGGTGATAGGTCTGGGACGGTTCCCAAGGCCTGCTCGGCGGATTCTGAAATTGTGCTTTCCAGGTATTAATCCCCGATGTGCGGCCGCAGAGGTGCCTTACCCACAAGTGCCCACTTGAAATTTAGTAAGCATCTATTAAGCATGCATACCAATAATAATCATGCTTTTCACTTCCCATGACACGCGAGAAATTTTCCACAGCTTTTCTGCTCGGCCAATCCTGTGTTACCTCCACTTCTTGCCAGTGTATATGCTTCATCAACGTTCCAACTCGGTATTAACTTTAGATTCTTTCATGCATGTTTTTACGCCGTATTGGGAAACTTTCGCCACGTTCTCCCCTATTTTCATACTTCGAGGCACATTTACATTTGTCAGATTGGCTTCAACCTCGCTGCCGTCCGTCCAAAGAGAATGTGGGCTGAGTACGGAAGACTTTGTACGAGGGGAGTTCAGTAAGTAATGCAACACTCTTTTTTTCTCAGCCAATTTCTGTTGAAAAAACGCGGTATTTGTTGTGGTATATCGCGGAATATTGTCACTTCAGGCCCTACAGTTTCATGAAATCCCGATACGTGGTGTCGCTTTACGTAGCGTTCAACATGGCGTCTGTAACGAAGGTGCGTTCCAAGCACAGAGTTATCATTGGCCGAGCGGTTCTAGGCGCTTCAGTCCGGAACCGCGCGACTGCTACAGTCGCAGGTTCGAATCCTGCCTCGGGCATGGATGTGTGTGATGTCCTTAGGTCGCTTAGTTTTAAGTAGTTCTAAGTTCTAGGGGACTGATGACCTCAGATGTTAAGTCCCATAGTGCTCAGAACCATTTGAACGAAGTTATCATTGAGTTTCTTTTGGCGGAAAACCAGAGCATGGAGGCCAGTAAGTCACAGGCGCTTGTAGAATCTCTACGGAGACCTACCAATCAACAAAAGCACAGTGTGTCGTTGGGCGCGGTGTCTGCCATTATTGCACCAAGGTCGAGTAAACCTGTCTGATGTCTCGCGTGCAGGCCGGCCGCAAACAGCCCTGACTCATGCAATGTTGCAACGTGAGGACACTTCCATTCGAGATGAACGACAGATCACAATCAAACACCTCGCTGCATAGGTGGACGTCTCTGTTGGTGGGGTTGACACACCAGTTGGGGTGTTCAAAGGTGTGCGTCCGCTGGGTTCCTGTCAGCTAACAGGAGGCTACCCAATAATATTCTTCTCGGGTATGCAGCCGGATCATAACGTCTTCATGACACAATATTTCCGCGGTCCATCTGGCCGCCATCTTCAGGTGAGAGTGCTGGTGCAGGAACTCGCCGGAACTGACTTCCTAGCGCAAGCTGCGGCCCCTATATAGGCCAGCAGAAGACCCACAACGCGTGCGCGAGAAGGTGCCGTAACTGCCCTCTAGCGCAGTAAACATACCGCGCCGCCAGTGGTGGAAATAGGCGAAATCGAGATATCGCTGCTTGGCCCAATGAAGGATTCACTCCGTGGGAAGCAGTACGTGGGTGATGTGGAGGTTATTGATGCAGAGAGACGTTGGCTGCGACGTCGACCAGTAGAGTGGTATCATGAGGGCATACAGACCTTCCCAGTAAGGTTACACAAGGCCGTCGCAGTTTTAACAACCCTACCACAACAAAGGTCAAGCGTGTTGCTCACGCTGCTAAATATTGCATTTTCGGGCAACAACAAAGTTATATTATGTGGCAGATGTCATTAGAGCACAGTTAATAAAGTTATTTCTTGAAATAATGGATAAACTTGGCACTCATCTTTTCGTGTTTCCGACGCTGGTCTCGTTGTGAACTCATGGCTCAATCGTCGAAAATCTAGGTAGTGATGATTCCAAGCTCGGATACAAAGAGGTCTAGGTGTTACTCTGCGATTTTCAAAAGTTTTATAGATGTGTTTCACAAACCATTCTTGAAGATTAAACTTTTGCAAGTTAGGACAATGGTGATGTAAAAAAGTAATCAGCACTCCGAATTTAAGTTACACTTCTTTTTTATTAGTTTTGTTGCAAAATCACGTAACTCGTTCCAAAACATCACTTCACAGTATAAAACATACTTGAAAATATCTTCCTCACTGTTAAAGTTCACATTTCATAAACTGACTACAATTTGCGTCTCTTTTAACATGACGACCAAAGCTTGACTCTCTAATAACCGCTTACGCGCCCAAAAATCAGAGTTACAAGTACGTCAAAGATCATAGTGACAAAAGAAAGAATACACATAAGAATAATATCATTGCAATATATACATATCGATGGATCGAAGTACCCCTACATTAATGAAATCAAATCTGAATGTTGTCACAGAAATATGTTAACTATTTTACAGAAACACAGTAGAATATTGCTGGTATCGAGAGGTTGAGGTGAGGTGCCGAAATGGTTACGTAATTCAACTACCATTACACAGTGAATAGATATTATGCTGAAAAATAGGATTTTGTAGCCAAAAGAGAGGGGAATAGTATAGTGTATTCGGATCCTGAATAAAACGAACCAGCTTTCAGAAGAAAATGTGTTGCATTACTTACTGAACGCCCCTCGTATCCACTTCATTTCCAGGGATTCGTCCCATGCCGACTAGTATTCGCTTCCTAAGAGTGATCCAGTGTTATAATTAGTTTCTTGACTGTGGCTCCGTGCTGACTGTGCAGTTTGAAGATGTAAGTGTCGCTTTTTGCTACAGCGGGAGATGCTAATTTCATATCTCAGAGTCTATATTCAGCGTATCTCGCTTTTATGTGATTGTTTGTGCTTCTCGGACACGAAGTTCATTATGTTATTGTTCTTGTTTGTTTGAAAATGCGAGTTATGTAGATGAGTGACTCTGACTGGTGCTTCTTTCAGTCTTCCCAAAGATGTCAATCAAAGTCTCACATTATTAACACGTTTGTTTGTGTGGCCATCTTCCGCAGCAAGCATACAAATACTTGTTTTGCAAATCAAACTGCCTTTTCCTGCTGCTATTTATTTTATTTAATCCATACGCGTTTCGCCTTCTCCTGTTCTAAGGCATCATCAGTGGGATCTATAATGATACAGTTTTGTTAGTTATAGATTATCAAACAGTTCACTTCGCGATTTTTGTAAAAAATGTAATTACTTACTATTTGCTGATTTGCGTTTCCTCACATCTGGTCTGGAGGTCGCACTATCACTTTTATCACTGTTCTATATTCACCTCTTCGTGTTTTCGCCATCCACACACTGTTCAGCATGTTTGTCACTCTTTTTTGTGGTGGGCTATCGTTCTTCTGCCACTCGATACAACTATTCCGTAGTACACTTCTTTTCACAGCGTAAATACTGCGACTCCATTACGTGTTTCACCGTCTTTGGTAGGTTTACCTACGTGTCGCCAACCTAACGAAGTATATGCTCGTTACTAACTTTTGCTTATGCTGTTTATACCGTCTGTGTGCGTATGAGTGAAAGAGAGAGAGAGGGGGGGGGATAGAGCAGATTATTATTATTATTTTTGTGGGGGGGGGGGGGGATGCTGGTTTTACCAGCTGTTAGCGAGTGGCTGAACTTTGGTGACAGCTGTTTTGACTTTCCGTTTCAATATTCTGGGGAGGGGTCATGGATGAGTGAGTGTAAAGATGTTGGGTTCTATCGTTATTATATGGAGCACTGTTTTGATGTTTATCCTTTTTGCGAACTTTATTCTATTATTTTTCCTGTTAGTGTAAATAATGAATTGTTTGGCACGTGTACTTGGTCCAGCTAAAATGTAAGCCCATAATGGTTTGCCACGAACGGCATCAAAATGGGGTATCGAATATCGTTGACGTACTGTAATGGTGCCACGGGTGACAATCAAAGTGGTCCTGCTATAAAATGAAATGGTACCCAGACTGCGACTCCTGGTTCTTCGTGCAGTATAGAACGCGACACTCAGGTTCGTATCCCACCACTGTCTGGGATGTCCTCAGACCCCTCTTCGCTGATCATCAGGTCTCAGTTCGAAACGGGATTCATCACTTCAGTCAATGAAATTCCAGGCTGAATGTGCCCGACACCACCGCAAACAGGCTTGTTTGTGTACAAAGCCCAATGGTAGTCAGCCTTCCTGCCAATATCGTCGAACAGTGGCATCGCTCCTGTTCAAATGTTGAGCGATTCGCCGATTACTCCAGTCTGTTTCTTTGTGCCGAACTACACGTCATCCCTCAGATGCTAAAATCTGCATATATTGTTTACGCCACTGTCTGCGAGGCTTAGATACTGTTCAGCAGAGTACAAAGAATGAAATTCGCAAAGACCTTGTGCCCGGGTACCGATACGTTCCCAGTTTACTACCTCTGCCAGCTGCGTGGTGAAACTGCGCTGCAGCACCACATATTCATCTATCGTCCGCCAGAGTTTACAATTTTGCATTTTCCGTCGATAGCTGTGTAAATGTCAATTTGTGACCAGTATGCACAACTTCTTCGTGGTTGTGGTATCAACGTTCGATATCACACTTGTTAGGGGTTGCAGTTATCGACCGCGGTCCGTATTAGTATCGTTGGACCCTCGAGTCGCGATCAGCGTCGTTAGCGCCGCTTCGCGGCTTGTATCAAGTTTCTAGCGAGCTCTCGTCCACTCTTGCTCGGGACGCAAGTAGAAAAGTAGCATAGCCTTCAGCTGACAGGAAGCAACCTGTAACAAGGCGCTTATTAACGTATGGCCTAAGTGAGGCCTCCATAGCTATCTGTTTGTAATTATATGTATCCTGTACAAACAGTTAAGTACAATATATATTATTTTTTACCAATGACTTGTAATTATTTTAGTCGTTGCAGATCCAGACCCTGTAGCCTGCACCTTATTGACGTTACTGACAAACCCGCTGTGATTTATATATGTTTCTATTTAGCATTGGCCACCAGTCAACATTGGCGACTACTCGTTCGTCGTCATCATAACAGTGGTGCGTCGTTTGCTTTTTTTTTTTTTTGTGTATGTGTGTCTTAGAATATAGCTGACGCACGATAGCCATCTCACAGTTAGCCACGCAGGAAAGAATCAATGTGGCATGAATCATTCGGAATTATTTGCGTACCTTGTGGCTCTTTATGTAGCATTACTATTACTACTACATACATACACATACACACACACACGCACGCAAGCACACACACACTCATGCACATATACATCTGGACGCTACTCAGAGTCAGGAGCTCACCTGCGGCTGGTACACCGTGCATTAGGCAGGAGCTGGTATGGACTGGGGTGGCCCCTGAGGTTATTTACGAGCCCTGCTAGCGCGCCACCTGCGCCGTCGCCGCCACCCCGACTGCCAGCAGAGCTCACCTCTGCGACGCGAGACGTCGTTAGCGATCGCGGGAGCCGAGACACGTCAGCAGGCGCCCCCCTGAAAGACGTCTCGCTCATGGGGCCTGAACTTCTGGGCTCCTTCTGCTTGCCAGCCTTCGCACCATGCAGTCTCTGATCTCGGGTAAATGTCTGTGCATGGTGCCCCAGGAAGGACGATCAATATTCAGGGCTATGTTAATTTAATCCGTAATAGTGACAGTTCTTATACAGCGTGTTTCTAGGGATATGATACAAAAGATCATTAAAAGCAATATAGTCCAATAAACATGGACTCGAAAATGCGTACCTTAAGAGCTGTGAACTCTTCATCTTTGATACTTGAAACAAATCTCATCTACAGCGAGTCCTTTGTTTTCCAATTTTGAGAGGTGGTAGTATGGACCAAAACATGAAAAAGAGCTAAGACCACTTGTTCATCTTCGCTGCTGTAAAACATCTCTTCTACTGGACGAGTGCTCATACCTCTTAATCTATGCGTTTTAGATCCATGTTTACAGAAAATTTTCTTCTTGTTTTCTTCCATGCTATCTCTTCCCAAATTATGGACTGCAAAGAACTTTCAGTAGAAAAGAATTGTTTCACAGTATAGCTAGTAGCTCTTAAGGTATGTATTTTGCAGCGCATGTTTATTACACTTTTTTACTTCGAATGATCGTTCCTGTCATATCCCTGAATACTGACCATTCCTCCTGGGAAACTCTGTACAAACTCCGTGAAAGTAATCTGCATTGGTAACGGTTTGACTCCGAAATAATAACCACCGGTCTCCACCCATTCGCCACAACACTAAATAGCTTTCCATGTTATACAACATTCCATTAATAATTTGGCCACTACGCACTTGGAAATGCCATCACACTGAAAAAATCACTTTAATGATTCCTGGTTATATTTTGTTAAAGAGCAGTCGCTTATTTATGGGAGAATTTGTAGGAAAAAGTGTTCGTAAGTGGCGACTTCATACATTTCTAAATTTTTATTCAGAATTGAAAACCACTCCAGTGTTACTACTGGGAAACAAAAACACAGAAAATTAACATGAAAAAAATAAAGCTAATAATGTGAGATGACATCTTTTGCTTAACAGATGAACCACAAACAAAAATTGAAAAACTACATACTGACATCAACAAGATACACGGCGAGATTTTCCACTGCTTGCCTTAGTGCTTGCCAAATCCTACTTTGACTAGCAAGATGGGGCTCTCCTACCAGTTCGAGATTTTGAGGAGCTAACGCGCCTGTTGGACATAATTTGGCGCGATATCCCTCAGGAGGACATCCAGCAACTATATCAATCAATGTCAGGCCGAATAACTGCTTGGGTAAGAGACAGAGGTGGACCAACGCCTTCTTGACTTGTTTAGTTTCTGAAGCTTTATCTCGTGACTAAATCATCGAATTTCTGTGAAAAGGGAATGATTTGGGAATGAGATTTTTACTCTGCAGCGGAGTGTGCGCTGATATGAAACTTCCTGGAAGATTAAAACTGTGTCCATGGTTCGAGTCTCGGTCCGGCACACAGTTTTAATCTGCCAGGAAGTTTCAGGGAATGATTTGTTTGTCTGTACATGGACATCAAATTCACCCATATCCATCCCATTCGGATAATTCCTCGGTACACCGCTCTGCAAAACTTATCTACGCGGTGGAAATGAACGAAAGTGCGAACACGGTGGTTCAAAATGGTTCAAATGGCTCTGAGCACTATGGGACTTGACATCTGAGGTCATCAGTCCCCTAGAACTTAGAACTACGTAAACCTAACTAACCTAAGGACATCACACACATCCATGCCCGAGGCAGGATTCGAACCTGCGACCGTTGCGGTCGCGTGGTTCCAGACTGAAGCGCCTAGAACCGCTCGGCCACAACGGCCGGCCGCGAACACGATGGCAAAGGACTCACAGCCGTGCACAGAAAGTTACACGTCACATAGCGTGTGTCAGCGGGTGATTGTAGCGTCAAATTGGGCTGCCACAGCTACTGGATGCAGGTGAAGGAACGGGAAAAGTGTGTCATTCAGCGACCTGTTTGCAGTCTAATGGTGTTCTTCGCTGCATGTCCTGAAAACAGCTTCTGGATGACATCGCATGGGACAGTATCACCAGGAAGCTGGAAGAAAGAAGAAGTTTCATGAATGTAACCCCGGGAATTTGGTATTTCTCTCAGCATTGTTCCAAGTGCATGAGAGTTCCGAACCACAGGCACTGCTGCCCGAAGGTGAGGAGGTGGTCAATCATGGTAAACTACCGTACCAGATGACCGCTGCATTGTGTAACAGGGAAGAAAGGACTAACTTCAGACAGTTGGTGCAATAGTAACTGCATTTAACGGGATTAAAAGTCACGCAATCTGACGTTCCGTAGAGGCACGACCACTGCATGGGTGTGGCCTCTTTGCCCGACGACCAGTACATCGTGTTCCACTGACACCCCCACATCGGCAACACCGTTTGCGACGGTGCCAAGAGCATGGGGACTAGGCCAACGAGGAGCACGGAGGGCAGATTCAGTCTGAATAGTGATTCTGGACGTATCCTCATATGTTGAGAGGTGGGAATACGCAATGCTGCCAGGAACACTGCTAAACATGATCATTTTGGTGGTTCAGGTGAGCCTAGCGCGACTCGTGTTCGTGCCGTTTATTACTTAACATCTTGTCTTTGCGGCAGTGCCGTTCCGTTCCTTATTCGATTTACTGGCGTCAGTAAGTGCTGGTCTGCCTGCCCGTGAGTGGCAGCAGCAGCAGCGCTATCGATAAGAGCAGTGTCGTACTATCTTTGGAATGACCGCTGGTATTTCCGGGTCGTGGTGTGCGGTGAGTTGAGTCGGAACGCAGCGCCAGTAAGGTCCGGACAGCCAGTACTCGCCGACCGCTGGCGACACACATGCACTGTCCGACAGAAGGAGACTGGAGCGGGAACGACCGTCGGTTGGTCTTTCGGTCTGTCGTCTCATCAGACGATGTGTATTTGGTTGCCGACCGCTTCGGGTTCTCTGTGTGTCGACTTGTCATTCGTCCTGGTTGTTCCACAGTGATATCTTTTACGATTGTTCGAGTTCTTGTGGAAGTGTTTTCGTGGAACTGTGTCTAGCTTGTGTAATTTCGACTGAGCAGTCATGTTAATGCAGTCTGCGTACTGGAGTAGGCAGTCGGTCGGTTGGGACAGTGCAGCGGGGAAGTCTCCGAGGCGAGGACATTAGTGTAGTGTTCGGCAGTTTGTTCTTCCTCGCCGTGTTGATGCTGCCCGTACCGCGTACAGTTTAATAGATTTGGTCTTGTTCATATTGCCTTGGCTGTTTTTCGACGCCAATTTTGAAGACGGAGTGCTGCTGGTATCTTCGTCCTCGGCTGATATTTTCCGTTGTCGTGCCGTTGATCGGCGCAGCGGAATTGATTAGGTTGTTGATCGGGCGTTCAGCAGTCCCTGGGTCGGGTTGCCATCTGTTAACTTAATCTTATTCTTGGTTGCCTATCTTACCTAACCTTACGTTAGAGTTACCTCCTCAGGCCGACCCTTGGAACACTTCTGAGCACCACTGTTCTGTTATTTTTTAGATTGTGATTTTTGTCTTCAGCCGCTTATTAATTTAGTTTGTTTTAATTATAAAATAAGGCCTTCAGCCGTCTTAAGTTAAAACCTTGAAGATTCTTGTTTGAACTAATTTTTAAAAGAAAAAGGGGAATTTTGCTCTATTGCAAATCCTTGTTATCCAGGCCTTATGCCGTGAGTTGTTCTGTGTTCAGTATGTGGCCTTCAGCCGAGTTTTATGTCAAATATTTTTAAGATAAGGCCTTCCGCTGTCTTAAATTAAAAGTTGAAAATTCACTTGCTTAAATTTTTTTTTTTAATTTTCTTCTCTATTGCAAATTCTTGTTATCCAGGCCTTAAGCATCAGTTCTTCTGTGTCCAGTGTGTAGCCTTCAGCCTAGTATTTACGTAAGATTTTCTTTTTTAATTAAGGCCTTGAGCCGCGTGTATTCCTTAAAGTAAATGTAATAACTTGTGTTCGGGGTTTCAGCCATATTGTTCTGAATTCTTTTAAGGCATGTGTGATGAAATGTTTTTAGGAAAATAAAGTTTGTGTGTTTTGTGCAACTGACAGTAACTGATTTTGGCCCCTTTCCACAACCATAACCTGATCCGCTCCGTCCTGCGAAATCAGATTTCATCAGGTGTTATGGTGTGGGAAAGTATAATGTTACACTGGCGTAGCCACGCGGGATTAGCCGAGCGGTCTTGGGCGGTTCAGTCATGGACTGTGTGGCTGGTCCCGGCGGAGGTTCGAGTCCTCCCTCGGGCATGGGTGTGTGTGTTTGTCCTTAGGATAATTTAGGTTAAGTAGTGTGTAAGCTTAGGGACTGATGCCTTAGTAGTTAAGTCCCATAAGATTTCACACACATTTGAACATTTTGAACATTGGCGTACTGATCTCCAAATCTTTGAAAATGATACACCCACTGGTCAACGTGACGCTGTTTCCGCACGTGAGTCTTTTCAGAAGTCCTTTCCGGGGCGGCCGGCCGACGTGGCCGAGCGGTTCTGGGCGTTTCAGTCTGGAACCGCACGACCGCTACGGTCGCAGGTTCGAATCCTGCCTCGGACGTGGATGTGTGTGATGTCCTTTGGTTAGTTAGGTTTAAGTAGTTCTGAGTTCTAGGGGACTGATGACCTCAGATGTTAAGTCCCATAGTGCTCAGAGCCATTTGAACCATTTTTCCTTTCTGCGCGGACTTTATTTTTACAGACGGTAATGCACGACCGCTCTTGGAACGAAAGGATATTCGGCGAATGGACTAGCCGGCCCAATCTCCCGACTTAAATCAGTTCGAGAAAGCATGGGATGCGTTGGGGAAACGTACTGCAGCACGTCCACACACCCAACGGCCACCCGTTAGTGGTCAACCGCACTGGACGAGTAATGGAACACCACAGCATCAGAACTCCTTACCAGAATTGTGGCCACCATGGGACCATGTTAGAGAGCGTGATTTACCGTCTGTACCGACAACACACCGCCTTTTGTAATGTCCAGGGGACCACCATAAATAGCAGTGACTTAAGTGTAATTGTTGTTGTCGTTGTGGTCTTCAGTCCGAAGTCTGGTTTTATACAGCTCTCCACGCTACTCTATCCTGTGCAAGCCTCTTCATCTTCGCATGCCTAATGCAGCCTACATCCCTCTGAATCTGCTTAATGTTTCATCTCTTGGTCTTCCTCTACGATTCTTATCCCCCATACTTCCCTCCACACTAAATTGTTGCTCCCTTGATGTCTCGGAATGTGTCCTACCAACCGATCCCTTCTTTTAGCCAGATTGCGCCACAAATTTCTTTTCTCCCCAATTCTAGTCAGTACCACCTCATTAGTTACGTGGCCTACCCATCTAATCTTCACCATTCTTCTGTAGCCCACATTCCAAAAACTTCTATTCTCTCCTTGTCTAAACCGTTTATCGTCCATGTTTCACTTCCATGCTTTCAGAAAAGATCTCCTAGCACTTAAATCTATATTCGATGGTAATAAATTAATGATCTTTAGTGCTTTTCTTGCCATTGCCATTCTATATTTTATATCCTCTCTACTTTGACCATCATCAGTTATTTTGCTGCCCAAATAACTACTTCAAGACTCGCGTTTCCTAATCTAACTCCATCAGCATCAACTGATTTAATTCAACTTCATTTCATTACCCTTGTTTGGATTTTGTTGGTGTTCATCTTATATCCTTCTTTCAGGACATTGTCCATTCCGTTCACCTGTTCTTCCAAGTCCTTTGGTTATTTCCTTCAGTTACCCTCTGCACTACACTGCGGCAGTTCCTTCTACGTATGCTGTAAGTTTCATGGAGCTATGTTACTTGACAATGATACATCATGCAAAAGTTAGTTTCTTTTCCATGTTTTGCACACCATTGTACATTGTGTCTATAACGAAAGACTAAGCAGTAGGTTTCTCACTCAGAAATCACATCTGAGTATCCTATGTTCGTGAGATTGCGTTATGCCTTTTATTTATTTATGTACACGTCAAGTTCCCTAGGACCAAATTGAGATGCAAATCTCCAAGGTCATGGAACGTATCAGTACATGAAATTACAACATAAAAGCAATAACAGATAAAAATAAAAGATTTATGAACGCGAGAAAAGTCAAATGTTCAAATGTGTGTGAATTCCTAAGGGACCAAACTAATGAGGTCATTGGTCCCTAGACTTACACACTACTTAAACTAATCCAAACTAACTTATGCTAAGAACAACACATACATCCATGCCCAAGGGAGGACTCGAACCGCCGGCGGGAGGGGCAGCGAGATAAGTCATTCCATAAGTTTAAGTAAACGCAGTCAACAATACAACAAGAATCAGCTTAATTTTTCAAGGAATTCCTCGACAGAA
Organism: Schistocerca americana; assembly: GCF_021461395.2. NCBI lineage: Eukaryota > Metazoa > Arthropoda > Insecta > Orthoptera > Acrididae > Schistocerca > Schistocerca americana. The sequence continues at coordinate 279,836,247 of NC_060122.1, forward strand.
TAGAAAGAGTGACCCATGAGGAAAATCTTCAGTTTCGATTTGAAAGCGCGTGGATTACTGCTAAGATTTTTGAATTCGCGTGGTAGCTTATTGAAAATGGATGCAGCAGTATACTGCACACCATTCTGCACAAGAGTTAAGGAAGTCCGATCCAAATGCAGGTTTGATTTCTTCCGAATATTAACTGAGTGAAAGCTGCTTATCCTTGGCAATAAGCTAATATTGTTAACAAGAAATAACAGTAAGGAATGTATTCATTGAGAGGCTAATGTTACAATACCCAGATTCGTGAACAGCGGTCGACAAGAGGTTCGTGAACTTACACGACTTGTTGCCCGAACCGCCCGTTCCTGAGCCAAAAATATTGTTTTAGAATGGGAAGAGTTACCCCAAAATATAATACCACACGACATAAGCGAATGAAAATCAGCAAAGTAGACTAATTTTCGTGTCGAACGATCACTCATTTCAGATACCGGTCGAATAGTAAAAATGGCAGCATTAAATCTTTTAACAAGATCCTGAACGTGGGCTTTCCATCACAGTTTACTATCTATCTGAACATCTAGAAGTTTGAACTGTTCAGTTTCACTAATCATATGCGCATTCTGTGAAATGTCATGAACTGCACTATTTGAAACCGAGCCAATGTTGCACACAACATTCTTTCCTACCAAGCAAGTGTCATCAGCAAACACAAATATTTTTGAGCTACTCGTAGTACTAGAGGGCATATCAATTATTAAATAAGGAACTGGAGTGGCCCCAACACTGATCTCTGAGCCCCCCCCCCCCCCCCGCCCCCCTCCCTGTTGACTGTGTCCCATTCAGACACCACATCACAGCCATTCTCAATATTGTAAATAGTGACCTTTTGCTGTCTATTGCTAAAGTAAGAGGTGAACCACTTGTGAGCTATACCCCATATTCCGTAATGGTCCAACTTCTGGAGCAATATTTTGTGATCAACACAATTAAACGCCTTAGTTAAACCAAGAAATATGCCTACCGTTCGAACCTTTTGTATAACCCATCCAGTACCTCACAGAGAAAAAAGAATATAGGATTTTCAGTTGTTAAACGACTTCTAAAGCCCAACTGTATATTTGATAGCAAATCGTGTGGTATAAAATGGTCAATTATCCTTACATACATAGTCTTTCCAATAACTTTAGCAAGCACTGATGGCATAGAAATAGCTCTAAAATTATCTACGTTATCCCTTTCTCCCTTTTTATAAAGCGGCTTTACTACCGAGTACTTTAATCGTTCAGGAAACTGACCATTCCTTAATGAAAAATTACAAATATGGCTAAATATAGGGCTAATATGTGCAGCACAGTATTTTAGTATTGTTAGGTACTCCATCATAACCATGAGAGTCCTTAGTCTTCAGTGGTTTAATTATTGATGCAATCTCCCCCTTGTCTGTATCACAGAGGAGTGTTTCAGATATCAATCTCGGAAAGGCATTTGCAAAGAAAGTTATATGATTCCCTGTAGAAACAAAATTTTTATTTAATTCACCAGCAATGTTCATAAAATGATTGTTAAGTACTGTACTTATATCTGATATATCAGTAACAGAGATATTTTTACTATAAACTGATTTTATATCGTCGACTTTGTACTGCTGACCAATCACTTCCTTCACAATTGACAATATGGATTTAATTTTATCCTGTGAATTAACTATTCTATTTGCATACCACATACTCTTTGCCTTCCCAATAACATTTTTAAGCACATTACAATACTGTTCGTAATGGGTTACTGTAGCTTGATTGTGACTACTTCTAACATTTTGGTATAATTCCGCTTTGTTCTACATGATATCCTTATCCCACTAGTTAGCCAGCCAGGCTGCCTATCACTGCTAGTACCCCATTTAGGACATTCTAATGGAAAGGAACTCTCAAAGAGCATGAGAAATGTGTTGAGCAAAGCATTATATTTATCAGCTATGTTATCGGCACTATAAACATCCTGCCACTACTGTTTCATGACAAGGTTTAAAAAACTCTCTATTGCTGTTGGATTAACTTTCCTACATAGTTTGTAATTATATGTAACATTTGTTTGAGTACAAAAGCCTTTTAGTGTTAAAATTTGTGCATCATGGTCTGAAAGGCCATTCACCCTTTTACTAACAGAATGCTCATCTAGAATGAATCAAAATATTGTAACAAGGAGAAAAATCTACTGGCAACACATGTCAACAGCGGCAAGACGGTGAGCTGGAAACTGCCGTTTACAGTTATGCGATATTGCTGCTCCCGTTGGTTGTAACTTACAACTGTTACACTAAATATGGGATCAATGGGTTCAGGAGTGCCGTGCTCAGCTTCATGCAGCATCTCAATGGCCCCACGCGATATGAGCCCGAGTGGATGGACATATTGTTTGCTCTGCTATGCAGGCTCGTACAGTTACGTCACGTGCCTTGAATTAAGAAATGGGCTTGTCTGCAGTAATATTCGTATCCAGACTAACAATGCGACAACGTCTATGGCACCAGGGACACTCGATGCAGCAACAGAGTGGAGCGCGTCGACTGCAGTGCAACCAGCGACAACGCTGCACGCTGCAGTGGTACATCGTTGTCATTCCAGACAGTCACGTGTTTGTATACGTCATCACGATGCACGTATCCACAGAGGCTCAGAGGAGAGCGATCATTGCCCGATATTAATGTCATCCCCATGCGAACCCAGCATGGCTGCCACAGCATGCACAACACGATCAACTCTGGTTCCCTCACAAGGGGGCTGTATGAATTTCACCTCAGCGATGTGATTCATATTGACAATACGTATAGGGCTCGACTAGAACTTCAACATAAATAAACAAGAGGGCACAAATCTCAACCACTTTCAAGAAAATCGAGTTTGCAAATTTTACGTGTGCTTGTACACTTTGTGTGCTCACTATTATTGACTGAGTCCGGAGCCGAGCTAATAAGCGCTTAATTTCAAAAGTACTAGGTCTTTCGGTCAAATTGCCCTGAGAGAATTTCATTTTTTCCATTTTCACCTATTCTATCAACAGATTTATTACGACTGCACAAATTATCAATATTTAATGATTTATTTTTTATTTTCATAATTATTATCCTGAAAAAAGAAGAAACATCATAGAGATATTGGAAATAAAAAAGGATAAATAAATACAGATAATTTACACTGAAGCGCCAAAGAAACTGCTATAGGCATGCGTATTCAAATACAGAGATATGTAAACAGGGAGCATACGACGCTGCGGTCGGTAACCCCTATATAAGACAACGAGTGTCTGGTGCAGTTGTTGGATCGGTTACAGCTGCTACTCTGGCATGTCATCGAAATTGAACTGAGTTTCAACGTGGTGTTGTAATCGACGCACTAGCGATGGGACACAGCATCTCCGAGTTAGCGATGAAGTGGGGATTTTCCGGTGTGACCATTTCACTAGTGTATCGTGAATATCAGGAATACGGTAAAACATCAAATTTCAGATATCGCTGCGGCCGGGGAAAGATCCTGTAAGAACGGGACCAACGACGACTGAAGAGAATTGTTCAACGTGGCAGAAGTGCAACCCTTCCGGAAATTGCTGTAGATTTCAATGCTTGGCCATCAACAAGTGTCAACGTGCGTACCATTCAACGAAACATCATCGATTTGATCTTTCGGAGCACCATACAAAGCTTTCTGCACCATACAAAGCTTTACGTCTCGCCTGGACCCGTCAACATCGACATTGGATTGTTGATGACTGGAAACATGTTGCCTGGTCGCACGAATCTCGTTTAAAATTGTTACGAGCGGATGGACATGTGCATGTATGGAGATAACCCCATGAATCCATGGACCCTGCATTTCAACAGGGGATTGTTCAAACTGTTGGAGGCTCTGTAATGATGTGGGGCGTTGCAGTTGGAGTGATATGGGACCCCTGATACGCCTAGATGTGATTCTGACAGGTGGCACGTACGTAAGCATCCTGTCTCATCACCTGCATCCATTCATGTCCATTGTGCATTCCGACGGACTTGGGAATTACAGTAGGACAATTCGACACCCCACACGTTCACACGTTCAGAATTGCTACAGGGTGTCTCCAGGAACACTCTTCTGAGTTTAAACACTTCCGCTGGCCACCAAACTCCCCAGTCATGAACATTGTTGAGTATATCTGGGATGCCTTACAACGTGCTTCAGAAGAGATCCCTACCCCCTCGTACTCTTTCGAATTTATGGACAGCCCTGTAGGTTTCATGGTGTCAGTTCCCTCCAGCACTACTTCAGACGTTAGTCGAGTGCATGCCACGTCATGTTGCGCCTCTTCTGCGTGCTCGAGGGGGCCCTACACGATATTAGGTGTATCAGTTTCTTTGGCTCTTCACTGTATTTATATTATTCTATCTGTATTTTTGACACGTATACTGTGTAACGTTGGAGCACCGCACGTATCAGAATGATACTAATTATAGAAAAATTGAAGACAATAATTATTGCGACATATAGTCCTTATGACGAACGCCGAATTTTTGCTTGTGGACGTACAGTTTCCTAAAGATATGTATTGCAAAACAAACGAAGTTTACGTTCATAAAAAGTTCTCGGTCGTCACACAATTTTGTGGTATTTCACACATATCTGTTGTTAGAAATACGTGGGAATGTACCGGCAGCGAGACTGGATATACAGACCTCGCGCTTATGAATCAAAGCGCTTAAACGCTCGGCCGGCAGCTTCTAGAATGCTAGTGACCATGCGAAGTACATAAGCACCCCTAAAATTTACAAACTCAGTTTCCTCGAAAAAGGCTGAGAGTTTCGTCTTCTTGTTTACATATGTTGAAGTCCTAGGTGCACCCTACACAATCTGTCATGATGAATCAGGTAGGTGAGGGGACGTTTGTACGGGTCCCAATTTAGCCAGTAATTTAGATAGCAGCCGTTACATTTGCGATATATGCCCTTTGTGTTTAGATGACCTTGTTGTCTTAGAGTTGCCAGGAGCAAATATAAAATTTGGCGAACGGCCAACGGTCTTGCCGCAGTGATAACACCGATTCCCGTCAGATCGCCGAAGTTAAGCGTTGTCGGGCTAGGCTAGCACTTGGATTGGTGACCATCCGGTGTGCCATGCGCTGTTGACAAGAGGGATGCACTCAGCCCTCGTGAGGCAAACTGATCGACAAGTAGCGGCTCCGGTCTCATAGACTGACATACGGCGGGGAGAGTGGTGTGCTGACGATATACTCCTCCACATCCGCATCTAGTGACGCCTGTGGGCTGAGGATGACACGGTGGCCGTTCGGTACCGTTGGGCCTTTCCAGGCTTGTTCGGACCGAGTTTAGTTTAAATATAAAATTTTAAAAAGCATTCTTTTACTGGGGATTCTACAGCGACCGGTATAAAATTTTAAAATTCCGCAGAACAGTCTCGATTACAACAGAGGTTTATTATAAGTGGCAGTCGGTTTCGGTCTATAATTTACACCATCTTCAGGCCGTAAGTACATATTCAGAGGGATTTCTATATATAGAGAGATAGTAACATGGCTAAAGCATCTAGAATAAAAGTCACAGTAATAACTAAATAACACGTTATACCCCCGATGTCGGATGAAGGCGTTGGTCAGAGCAAGATCCGTGAGAACATGGACTTGGAACTAACGAATAAGGCAGCATTACTCGAGAATATATTCTGTAAGTTCCGCTCATGGCGTGCAGCATTACATCACTGGCAACTAAGCATGAACTCATTACGTGAGGTATGTTACATTAAATGATGTAGTTGGAAATTAAAATAAAATAGATACAAAATTACATTCGTAGTGGCTCACAACAAATCCTATGATAACCTGTTTAAAATAACGAAACGTAATAAATGATATGATTTGACCAGTTTTATGTGCAGATGAAAAGCAATTACTGATATTATTTGAACAGTTTTGTGTGTAGACTGTCCTCTATGACCAGCGAGGCCACCCAGAGGCATCGTGGTAGAGGACGGAGCGGTGAGGAGGCGGCGTCTATCTGATGGCTTGGAAGTCGATCGTCGTGTTCCAGCTTTGAAATACGATAGTTGCGAAGAAACTGACTGACACAATTCGAATTCGGCCTCCGGTGGGCAGAAGAAGTAACTGAAACGATCACTCGCGAAGACTGCACATTACTGTCAAAGAATCTGACTATAAAAATTGAACAAGTACTGGCTTCAAAATTTCTACGCGCTGTTTAGTATTACACGAAATGTTTCTTATAATACAATAGTACAATGACCATACAATAAATTTTGAGTGAATTAACACAAAAGTAAGTTCCTCCAGATGTTTAAAAATGAACAACAAAAAATATAAAATATGAAAGCGTCACCAGGTTTTACTGAATATTGAGATGTAATTCTGAATTTGACACTGGACTTACAGATACATCCAAAAAATCGTAACCTTAGTCACAGACGCAGTTTCCAGGATGTCAATAACAGTAAAGAAAATTTTAATTATTGATTGTTCTGATTTAAGCTTACTGCAGAAAATTTTTCAATAGCCGTGTTTCACTTCCTTTTATAAAGAAACTGGAATATGTCACTGAATACAGAATACACTGAGGTGATAAAAATCATGGGGTTGTTGTTGTGGTCTTCAGTCCTGAGACTGGGTAGCTCTCCGTGCTACTCTATTCTGTGCAAGATTCTTCATCTCCCAGTAACTACTGCAACCTACATCCTTCTGAATCTGTTTAGTGTATTCATCTCTTGCTCTCCCCCTACGATTTTTACCCTCCACGCTGCCCTCCAATACTAAATTGGTGATCCCTTGATGCCCCAGAACATGTCCTACCAACCGATCCCTTCTTCTAGTCAAGTTGTGCCACATACTCTTCTCCTCAATTCTATTTAATACCTCCTCATTAGTTATGTGATCTACCCATTTAATCCTTAGCGTTCTTCTGTAGCACCACATTTCGAAAGCTTCTATTCTCTTCTTTTCCAAACTATTTATCGTCCAAGTTTCACTTCCATACATGGTTACACTCTGTACAAATACTTTCAGAAACGACTTCCTGACACTTAAATCTATGCTCGATGTTAACAAATTTCTCTTCTTCAGAAACGCTTTCCTTGCCATTGCCAGTCTACATTTTACATCCTCTCTACTTCGACCATCATCAGTTATTTTGCTTCCCTAATAGAAAACTCCTTTACGACTTTAAGTGTCTCATTTCCTAATCTAATTCCCTCAGCATCACCCGATTTAATTCGACTACATTCCATTATCCTCGTTTTGCTTTTGTTGATGTTCATTTTATATCGTCCTTTCAAGACACTGTCCATGCCGTTCAGCTGCTCTTCCAAGTCCTTTGCTGTCTCTGACAGAATTACAATGTCATTGGCGAACCTCAAAGTTTTTATTTCTTCTCCATGGATTTTAATTCCTACTCCGAATTTTTCTTTTGTTTCCTTTACTTCTTGCTCATTATACAGATTGAATAACATCGGGGATAGGCTACAACCCTGTCTCACTCCCTTCCCAACCACTGCTTCCCTTTCATGCCCCTCTACTCTTATAACTGCCATCTGCTTTCTGTACAAATTGTAAATAGCCTTTCGTTCCCTGCATTTTACCCTGCCACCTTCAGAATTTGAAAGAGAGTACTCTAGTCAACATTGTCAAAAGCTTTCTCTAAGTCTACAACTCCTAGAAACGTAGGTTTGCCTTGCCTTAATCTATTTTCTAAGATACGTCGTAGGGTCAGTATTGCTTCACGTGTTCCAACGTTTCTACGGAATCCAAACTGATCTCCCCCGAGGTCGGCTTCTACCAGTTTTTCCATTCTCCTGTAAAGAGTTCGTGTTAGTATTTTGCAGCCGTGGCTTATTAAACTGATAGTTCGGTAATTTTTACATCTGTCAACACCTGCTTTCTTTGGGATTGGAATTATTATATTCTTCTTGAAGTCTGAGGGTATTTCGCCTGTCTCATACATCTTGCTCACCAGATGGTAGAGTTTTGTCAGGGCTGGCTCTCCCAAGGCTATCAGTAGTTCTAATGGAATGTTGTCTACTCCCGGGGCCTTGTTTCGGCTTAGGTCTTTCAGTGCTCTGTCAAATTTTTCACGTAGTATCATCTCCCATTTCATCTTCATCTACATCCTCTTCCATTTCCATAATATTGTCCTCAAGTACATCACTCTTGTACAGACCCTCTATATACTCCTTCCACCTTTCTGCTTTCTCTTCTTTGTTTAGAACTGGGTTTCCATCAGAGCTCTTGATATTCATACAAGTGGCTCTCTTTTCTCCAAAGGTCCCTTTAATTTTCCTGTAGGCTGTATCTATCTTACCCCTAGTGAGATATGCCTCTACATCCTTACATTTGTCCTCTAGCCATCCCTGCTTAGCCATTTTGCACTTTCTGTCGATCTCATTTTTGAGACGTTTGTATTCATTTTTGGCTGCTTAGTTTACTGCATTTTTACATTTTCTCCTTTCATCAATTAAATTCAATATATCTTCTGTTACCCAAGGATTTCTACTAGCCCTCGTCTTTTTACCTACTTGATCCGCTGCTGCCTTCACTATATTGTGTCGGATCTCGTTTCACCTGGCGTAGTGCAGCAGTTCGACGTGGCGTGAGCTCAACAAGTTGTTGGAAGTCCCCTGCAGAAATACTGAGCCATGCTGCCTCTATAGCCGTCGATAACTGCGAAAGTTTTGCCGGTGCAGGATTTTGTGCGCGAATTGATGTCTCAATCGGCTACTACTATAGCCCCTTGACGCCAAATTTTGCAGCACTATTCTAACAGATACGTTCGTCGTACGTACCACATTGATTTCCGCGGTTATGCCACGCAGTGTTACTTGTCAGTTACAACTGAAAACTCTACGCAGAAGCCGTGCCTCATGGTCGTTAAGTGAAGGCCTTCGGCCACTGCGTTGTCAGTGATGAGAGGTAATACACAACACTTGGTACTGTCGGCACTCTCTCTAGCTGCAGCTAATATTCTGCTTTCAAATTGCGTTAATTCCTGCCGTGCTATCATAATCACGTCGTAAACCTTCCCACATCAGTCACCTGAGTACAAATGACAGCTCCGCCAATGTTCTGCCTTTTATACCTTGTTTAGGTGATACTACAGCCATATGTATGTGCGCGTGTCGCTATCCCGTGACTTTTGTGACCTTAGTGTATGTCTCTACATTTTGGTATTTTTACATTAAAAACGATATATCTTTCTAAAACTGGTCCATTGTTTACCTACGCTGTTTTTGACTCTTGTTACGTTTTCTGTAGAAACATAATAGAAGAAATAAAAAACTAAAGGGAATTTTGCAATATCTCGGCGTAGGGCGTGGCAACACTGGTAATATGCAGGGCCGAACTACTGTCGTGTGCAAAAATGCTACACAACGTGTCACTCTTCTAGCAGACCGTGAAACATGACAGCTTCATTGCCGATTTTTACCAAGGAGGAAATGAGTACAGTGATTCGCTTTTTATTTGCTGAAGGTGTTAAACCTGCGGAAATTATTCGTCGAATGCAAACGCAGTATGGTGACAGCTGTTTATCGCGAAGCAAGCACTGCGAATGGTTCAAATGGCTCTGAGCACTATGGGACTTAACCTCTGAGGTCATCAGTCCCCTAGACTTAGAACTACTTAAACCTAACTAACCTAAGGACATCACACACATCCATGGCCGAGGCAGGATTCGAACCTGCGACAGTAACAGCAGCGTGGTTCCGGACGGAAACGCCTAGAACCGCTCGGTCACAGCGGCCGGCCACTGCGAATGGACAGAGCGCTTCAAATAGTAAAGAACTTTCTGTATGTGAAGAGGAAAGATCGGGAAAGCCATCGATGTCAACAACTGAGGACCATTTTGAACTCGGTGAGGGTATAGTGTGAAAAACAAACGAATCACAGTGGACGAAATCGCCAATACTTTACACATCACCGGTGGCTCAGCGTTTTCAATCTTACACGACATGCTAAATTTTCGGAAAGCGTGTGCAAGGTGAGTATTGAAAGAACTGTCAGCGCAGACTCAGCCGCAAACATTTGGCCCGTTATCATCGTGAGGGACATAGATTTTTACAGCAAGTCATTACTGTAGCAAAATGTGGGTGCATCATCACGAACCGGAAAGTATCGCTGCGAACATGGTTTGGAAACACCCATCATCACCAGAAGTTAAAAAATTTAAACGTCAACCATGAGTTGAACTTACTATGCCAACACTAGTCTGGGACGTAGAAGATATACTTGCCGTTCATTTCATCCAAAGAGGCGAAACTGTGAACAGTGAGAACTATCGTGATGTGTTGCGACCTAAACTGAAACCTAGAATCAGATCCAAATGTCACAGAAAACTGCTAAATCTGTCATCCTGCAGCAGGATAACTCTCGGCCACATTCTGCCGAACGGACGGCCGAAACATTTAAGTAGTTGGGATTCGATTTGCTGGAATATCCGCCATACAGCCCAGACTTGGTTCTAAGCGATTTCCTTCGCCATACAACCCAGACCTGGTTCTAAGCGATTTCCATACGTTTGAGCCACTGAAGGAAGCACTCAGGGGAAGAAGATTTGCAACAAACGCAGAAGCCTTTGATGTGGTGTAAAACTGGGGTGCAAACAAAAACTTTTTTCGGCGGAATCAAAAAAAAATAAATAAATAAAAATTGTGGAACGTTGGACAAAGGGCGTTGATGTGCAGTGAGCTTATGTAGAAAAATAATGTATGTTTCAGTTTTCTTTCATTAGAATAAATATTCATTTTTTCAAAAGTCCCTTTGCTTTTTGATTTTCACCCGTAAAATCTAAGGGACGTAACCAAAATGACCGCAGAAGACGCTTTAAAAGTAAAAGCGAAGATGAGCGTGTAAACGAACGTAGTAAAGGTTACGCTCCAGCATTTTAAAGGTTTTCTTAATTAAATATATTTTAGCCATCTTTATTGGTATACTATAAGTAACATTCCTTTCAGGAAAGATCAGTACAAATCACGGAGAACACCAAATGGAGTTTTAGATTATTATTTCCGAAGTTATTAGTCTCTGCGGTGAAATATGTTACGGGAACCACAGTGGCCGGATAATGTTGAGATTCGGCGATTAATTTGACCACGAGAGATACTGAATTTCGTTTCAAGTTATTTAAACTGTGTCTCAATGGCTGTGTATTTTATAACAAATCGGTTCCTAATATAGGGAGCGCTTTCATGTATTAATTACTCATCAACGGGAATTTTAATTTTAACAAGTTTGAAATACGTCAGAGATAAAATTAGAGATCAATATAGCAGCGGGGTAATTAAATCGTTGCGGCTGTTTCCGATTATGCTGGCTGACCTTTGCGAACACTTTGTGGCTGCTCCGTGTATAAGCATCGCCCGTAGTCGCCTGTCATTACCAGAAAGTGTATTTCCTTAAACTCACTTTAGAAAGAACTTCGCCCGTCAGAGTTCTTTACAATGTCAATGGAAACTCTTAAAGACTTTCGGGTAAAAAATTTTAACATTATGTCCTGTATTGCACCTTTTTCGACTTATCAGGAATCCGCGATTTGTGGTTGTGGCTTCACAGCCAAACTTAACGAATTTTCCAGCATATGAAAAGAAATAATTACTAAACGACAGTGAAGCAACAGTCAAAAAATAACACTATTAGAATATTATAAAAGGACTTGTACGAGTGTGAAAAGTTCTCTTGCTCTTTTATTAACTTGCTCTCTTGTTATTTGTGCTCTTGGTTCACATGGCTCTGAGCACTATGGGACTTAAGTGCTGTGGTCATCAGTCCCCTAGAACTTAGACCTACTTGAACATAACTAACCTAAGGACATCACACACATCCATGCCCGAGGCAGGATTCGAACCTGTGACCGTAGCGGTCTCGCGGTTACAAACTGTAGCGCCTAGAACCGCTCGGCCACTCCGGCCGGCTTTGTGCTCTTGCTTTCTTGCCATTAGGTCTTGGATGGAATCAGGTTTATTTCGTTTAGCTGTACTGATAAACTGAGTCGCGTCTGTAGGCTGAATGTCCATTAAAGCATAAAAAAGTAATTAGCGTAGTACGTCTACGTTATATGAAGATCGTCCTCCATTTTGTTTAAAAAGGAAAAATAGATTTCATTCATTAAAAGTGAGGAAATTAAACACGGAAGCCTTCGTTTGGTTCGCGATTATTTTAAAAGCCATTTCGAGTATAATTATTATCTGCATATCAATTCATTAAAACCTATAGTCATTTATTTTTCTCGAAGTTCGATGATTGAGGCGTTGACACGGGGAAGGGAGTAAGTCACGAAAAGCAAATTTGACACAATGAAATACGAAGCTGTATATACAAAATGGTTACAGAAACTCCAAATTAACTTTACAGATATATTTACAGCAAGCTGCCACATTTGTGTAAGAAACATAATTATGGTATTGAAAGATTGCGTAAAATGCTTGATATTTGATGTCTATTTAGTACACCATCTCCTGGAAGTCTCTTTTTAGCTTCACCAATGATGGGCCTTCGTGCAGCTGGTGGTAGAGAACGAATTGCAGAAATGTTCTCGACAGATTTACGCTTTTACAAAACATTGTTCTCCCTCGACGGTTCCATTTCATTGCACGAATCTTTTATTTCTATGACAGGCTGCTTAACCCTCACAATTCTAATCCAAGAAGCAGAACTGATCTTCACTAGTGCTGTATGCAATAAAGTATCGCATACCGGGACGAAATTAGAGAAATCTTTTTCCGTCATCTTTGCGACATTGAATGGTTGTAAATTGTTTGCTTCTCGAATCGTATCAGCTACTTCGTCAGGAGTCATAGGTTGTGAAACCTTCTTTCTCTTCTCTATTATGCCGAAATTTCAGTCATAAGGCATGCACGACTACACCGATGCTAGAAATTTCAAATTTAAGTTATCAACCATACTGTTTAGCACAGCGTAGATTAAAGCAATTAAAACCACGCGATCTTTATTTTGGCCGGAGCAGTTATACAGTCACAGTCAGAGCCAGTGACAGATATCCATTGGCTGCTCAAAGCAGGATCTTCAATATGACGCATCCTTGTTTGTTTTATAGGACCATGTTGGTAAAACCAAAAAGGAAATTACCTTGACTTATTCAATTTTACTTCCAAAACTCTGAGTGCAACTTCTGTACATCATTCTCTTCAAAACTACGTAGTTATGTTTGCATTTACAAGTAGCGCGTATAAAAGAATACAAATAATAATCAAACACATAACTAGGTGTAACCACTTAATTTAATCATGTAAATTTCATTCCAGACGGAAAATATGACTTACCGGTTTGTATAAACAGGTTTCGGAGGCACATTTTCCTACTAACAATTCCTAGTAACGTTAATCCTACTAACAACTCCTAGTAACGTTAATACCGAATCAATAACAGAGTAATGAACGGTTGATCATAGTGTAAAAACTGTTACTCATTGGCTTATTGACTTACATGTCAATGCCAGCTCACGTGATGTTAGCGCAAGAACCATCTTGTATCGCATCATTCTGCATTCTTCTATTCCTATACCACTGGCGGCTTGTCTTGCTACCTCTTCGATGAAAAATGATTTGTTTTGACTTACTACCTTTTCCACGTCAATGTGTCAGATTTTTCGTTACAAAAGTAAACTTAATTTCCTTTCATGGTCACTGAAACGTCAAACGAATTGTTTGCAAGCTATGGGCCGTACCTATTTTGCAATTTCAAAAATAAGTAAAAGTTTACAGTATTATTATCATTCTTGATTTTTACGAATGTAATTGACTGTAAACAAAATAGTATTAGGCTCCAGTTTTCTTATAACATTACCGTCAAACATAAAGTTTTCATGATGATTTCTTGTAACAGTTCAGGCTCTTGAGTATCAGATACAGAACATAAAGCAAATTTTACGTAATTACAAGTGGCAATGTTACATGGCCCCTGCTATGTAGCATATCACAGCGAGATATTCAGTTTTCTAATGTGTTACCAGAGAGTTTTACTGGAAAGAGATATTCTCTTGCTTGCGCTGCTCGACTTTGGCTATTTGTTGAAGATTTGGTAGGTGATAGGCTATCGCTGTCACCTGTAAGGTATTTCTGACAGACAGCACTACACAGTGAGTTCCCTGGAGAATCAGATAACGTACGCAATAACACGCAGGCTGGAGTAAAACAACCTGATAATAAGGTCAGTTCAGGGCAGAGGGCATCTGATAGAGCAAAATTTGCCATATAACCACAGTTCGGAAATGGACCGCAGTGGAGCTGCAGGCATGAAACGACAAGCAATCAGCGGCGAGCATGCTGTTCTTCGAAATGGTGAGCCAAACATGTCATCGGCGATGTGAAACTTGTAGCTGTGCTACGTTCAGGAATGTGGAGAATGTGTTGTAGAAATCTGATGTGAGAAAAGAGAATGTATAAAATACAATGTAGGCTTTCACGGTCGATATTGTCTTCACTTAGAACTTCCGGGCTGATAGGCCGTGGTCGATCTATAAAACTCTCCCCTGACGTTTCGTCTCCGACTGCGGAAGACGTCCTCCGAGGTAAAGCGGCGAACTGCAAAAGTAACTCGAGGAAGAGCTGATTGTACCAGGCAGTGCAGAGGGCGCCACTGTCCATCACCTGGCGTCGGCTGTGAGACTGTCTCTGGTAAGTTGCAAGTAATCGATCGTCACGCTTCCGGTGGAGCGCTCACATCCAAATTTTATCCCGTTTAACACTTTTGTCTTTCCTGTTAAAATTATTGCGGTGTTTATCAGTCTCGATAGCCTCTCTATACACGAGCGTATAATAATGCGAGGTTTTAGATATTTTTGTTTAATGATTAATGATTTTTATTTAATGATCACCGTCCTGGTAAACATGTTCTGCTACGGCCGATTTATCCGCGTGACCCAGACGGCAATTCCTCTTATGTTTATCAAGACGCGTGTTTACAAGGAAGGTAATCATGAAATCAAATTCAGCGAGACGAGTGTCACATCTGAAACCTCGCATTATTATGCGCGCATGTATAGAGAGGCTATTGAGATTGATAAATACCTTAATAATTTTAAGAAGAAAGACGAATGTGTTAAACGGGATAAAATTTGGATGCAAGCGCTGCACCGGAAGGGTGACGATCGATTACCTGAAATGGAAAATGTTGGCATTACCAGAGACAGTCTCATAGCCGATGCCACATGATGGACATCGACCACGGTCTATCAGCTCGGAAGTTTTAAGTGAAGAGTGTATAAAATAGATGTTTCCTTTTTCATCATTGTCTTATTTCACACTTATTAATCTACAACACTTGATAAAATAAAAGTTCTTTCTTGCTCTCTATGTATTAGCAACATTTAAAACATGTGACCTTTAGTTTTCATTATTAGTAGCATTGTTCCTTACAATGCTGCTTGACTATTACACTGCTGTCTTCGCGGTATAGCCAGTTATCTCACTAAAGTAATGAAACAATGAATCTTTTAGTGTAGTTGATTTAATAGTCAAGATTTACTCAGTAAACATCACATAAAATTTTTCTCTCGTGTTACCAGCGACAGATAGGAGTTTAAAGTTTGCCCAGCTTCGAGTGTTCAGCTGACTATTACCTTCAGCAGATGTAGTTAGTAACTTCACTCCTTAGCGTAATAGGTATTAGCTGAAGCAAGTTAGTTTAACTGCACACACTTCCGCGCATTCATTGCTGAGTAGTTTTTGTTTTATACCTGTAGTTCGCAGCTGCTGAGACTGAACATCTAATGCCATCAGTCCCCCTTTCTCCTGGCCAGGATGGAATCTGTGTACCCCCACCTGTCTGTATGTAGAACAACTCTATCTAAAAGTGTAAGAAAGTTTTCCAAATGTGTGCGTATCGTGTATCTGATGCGGGATGTCGGTACCAGCCCGATATTCGCCTAGTGAGAGGTGAAAAACCCCCTAAAACCACATCCAGACTGGCCAGCACAAAGGCCCTCATCGTTGATTGTCCGGGCGCGTCAATAACGGGAGCCAGCGTGCCTCCCCCGTGTCTCGGGAGCGAGCAGGAGTTCGACAACGTTGCATTTACGATCTATGCTTATTATCTGTAAGATTATGCTGAATTCGACGTCCACTACGCTGATCTGACCACTTTATCACGTTTTTTTTTCGTGCACCCTCTATACACTGACGGAAAAAAATCTCAGCACCATGAAGAAGTTGTAGGAGATAATCTATAGTTAGTAGGCGTGTTCCCGCATCTGAAAAAGAGTGGTGCTGTGGCCTTCTTCACCAGACATCACGGCGCCTAGAGTATCAGCAACCAAACTGACAGCCTGCAGCTGCGGGTTGACCGCTTCGCAGGCACACCGAAGCACTATACAACTGACAGGCAATATTGATGAACGGCCACAACAACAACAACAACAACAACACAGCAAGGACACCGGCGGCCACCAGGGGCCTCTACCGGCCGACATAAACATAAGGAAGAGGTCGCTGCAGATCCCGGAACTATTTTCACACGTCAAACCACGTGATGGAAAATAGTTCCGAGGTACTCATCCACCAAAGCGCTTTAAAGGCTGGCGCTCCGCCGCACATCGGCAGTTCATCGACCGCCAGCAGACGTGGATAGCTGCCACCCCGGCAGCCTGGCTTGGATCTTCTCGCTGATCTCTGGATTAGGTTTAGTATATCGGAGAAGTCTGTGGCAGAGACTAGTAGGAAATTATTTGAGTTGTTTTCTATGTTATTCTTGTATGTAGCTGTGGTTCGAAGGCGGATCACTGTTTTGTGTTGGTGTTATATTTGGAGAATTTGTTTTGGTTAATTGAACAGTCCAATAAATTGTTTTCGGACTTTGATCGTTAGTTTCTCCTGCTTACGCAGACATATCAAGTGGCGGTTGTAGCGCCACCATGAGAATGCATATTAGGTCCTGTTTAAAGACGGTCTTTAACGCTTGTGAGCGTTAGGTACCTTTGAGATTGGACATGGTGAGTTGTTGTTAGTCAGTCGACAAAGCCGCCATTATTAGCGCCTCACTCAGTAGGAACGGGGTCCTGTAATAGGGCTACGAGAAACTGGATGTTCCTTCCGCGATGACGCAGAAAGCCTTGGCTGGAATGTAGCTACTGTACATCGTTACTGGCAGCGGTGTTCACAGGAAAAGTACGATGTCAAGGATGCTGGGCTCCGGATAGTCACACGGCACTACCGAGAGGGAAGACCGTCGTTTTCGGCTTATGGCTCTATCGCATCAAACTACATCTGAAGCAGCAATTCGAGCAGCAGTTGGCACCACAGTGACACAAAGAACTGTTATAAATCGGTTACTTCAAGGACAACTCCAAGCCCGATGACCTGTAGGGAGCATTCCACTAACCCAAAACATCGCCGTTTGTGGCTTCAGTGGTGGCAAGCGAGAGTTCATCAGAGGACGGGGTGGACGTCTGTTGTATTTTCGGATGCAAGCCGGTTTTGCCTCTGTTCCAATGATGATCATGTGTTACGGGGAGGCCAGGTGAAAGCAGTCAGCTAACGTATCTGCGACCTAGATACGTTGGACCTACGCTGGACTTATCACTTGGAGAGCGATTTAGTATGACGGCAGGGACCGAGCGAGGTGGCGCAGTGGTTAGACACTGGACTCGCATTCGGGAGGACGACGGTTCAATCCCCCGTCCGGCCATCCTGATTTAGGTTTTCCGTGATTTCCCTAAATCACTCCAGGCAAATGCCGGGATGGTTCTTCTGAAAGGGCACGGCCGACTTCCTTCCCCATCCTTCCCTAATCCGATGAGACCGATGACCACGCTGTCTGGTCTCCTTCCCCAAAACCAACCTATGACGGCAGGAGTACTCTCGTGGTTATCCCATGCACATCCCACTGCAAATTTATTCGTCAGTCCAGTGATTCGACTTGTTGTGCTGCCATTCATGAACAGCATTCGGGCGGATGTTCTCTGACAGGATAACGCAGTCCCACACACCATTACTGCAACCCAACATGCTCTTAAGAGTGCCGACGCGTTGCCTTGGGGTGCTCAGTCACCAGATTTGTTTCCAATCGAGCACGTGTTGGTCATCATCGGACTATAATTCGAGCGTCATCCACAACCAGCATTAACAGTCCCTGTGTTGACCGACAAAGTGCAACAGCCATGGAGCTCCATGGCACAAACTAACATCGGGCGCCTGTACGGCACAAACGCACGTTTGCATGTTTGCATTCAGCATTCCGGCCAACATTAACCTGTGATCTTGCAACGATAATGATTTGAATACTTTACCTAGACAAATACATTCACGAAATTTCGTTACTCTACGTTAATTATTTCTTGGTACTGGGATTTTTTCCGTCAGTGTATTTTAACCACACTGAAGCGCCAAAGAAACTGGTATAGGCATGCGTACTCAATTATAGACACATGAAAACAGGCAGAATACGGCTTTGATGTCGCCAACGCCTGTATAAGACAACAAGTGTCTCGTGCAGTTGTTAGATCGGTTGCAGCTGCTACAATGGCAGCTTAGCAAAATTTAAGTGAGTTTGGAAGTACCGTTATAGTCGGAGCACGGGCGATGGGACACAGCATCTTCGAGGTAACGATGAAGTGGGGATTTTCCCGCACGACCATTTCACGAGTGTACCGTGAATATCAGAAACCCGGTAAAACATCAAAACTCCAACATCGTTAGGGCCGAACAAGATCCTGCAAGAACGGGCCTCATGAATCCATGGTCCCTGCATATCAGCATGGGAATGTTCAAGCTGGCGTAGGGTCTGTAGTGGTGTGGGGCGTGTGCAGTTGGAATGATATGGGACCACTGATTTGTCTAGATACGACTCTGACAGGCGACATGTATGTAAGCACCCTGTCTGATCATCTGCATCCATTCATGTCCATTGTGCATTCCGACAGACCTGGGCAAATCCAGCAGGACAATGCGACACTCCACACGTCCAGAATTGGCTCCAGGAATACACTTCCAATGGCCACCAAGCTCCCCAGACATGAACATCATTGAGCATATCTGGGAGCCTTGCAACGTGCTGTTCAGAAGATATCTCCATCTCCTCGTACTCTTACGAATTTATAAACATCCCTGCAGAATTCATGGTGTCAGTTCTCTCCAGCACTACTTCAGACATTAGTCGAGTCCGTGCCACGTCGCGTTGCTTCACTTCTGCGTGCTCGTGGGAGTCCTACACGATATTAGGCAGGTGGACAGTTTCTTTGGCTCTGTAGCGTAGAACTGCAACATTCTGTAATTTTCTTAATTTTCCTATTACTAGAGATCCGTTCAAGAAGCGCTGTATACGAAATTTACAAACACAATTAGCTTGATGTACATGAATACATGTCAATAAAATTTGTGCCACTGCATGAAACAGTAGTTCCATTGTTGTACACTTCATCCATATCGCTCTCGGTGAAAATGAATGCGAAGATGGTCGAGACGTAGAAGATATGCCATGAGATAGTGTACCTCTCAGAAATGTATTGAACTTAGGCAATTATTTTGAGGAGGAACTGTTATCAATAAACTTTTCATAGAAGTAATTATTCTACTAGTATTCGGGAGAAGACCCATTCTTGATTTCAGTTTTGTCTGAATTGCCTTCAGCAACGTGCAAGGATCTATAACCAATATCAGTGATATGACTCTAATAAATTTTTCATTGGAATTATGTTGCGTCATTTAATGGCTACTTTAAAAATGGGAAGTAAGAAGTATTTATCTTCCATGCTGTTGTCGTGGTCTTGATTCTGAAGAATGTTTTGATGTGCCCTGCTAGTATATCCTGTTCAAGCCTCTTCATCTCTCCATAACTACTGATTCTTCTATTCAAGTGTATGTCTCCCTTTACAGTTAATTACCACACTTCTATCTATTACCAAATTGACAATTGCTCGATATCTTACGATGTGTCCTTTCAACTGCCCCCTTCTTTTACTCAAGTCATGTCATAAATTTCGATCCAGTACCTCCCAGTTTGTTGTTAGATATACACATCTAATCTTCATCATTCTTCTATAGCACCACATTTCAAAAGCATCTGTTCTCTTCTTTGAATTGCCAGTGGAAGTGTGCCGGGCCCATAACCCAGAGGTCCGTGGATCGTAACCACGCTCTGCTACCAATTGGTAGGGTTCCTGCACTTAAATGGTTCAAATGGCTCTGAGCACTATGCGACTTAACTTCTGAGGTCATCAGTCGCCTAGAACTTAGAACTAATTAAACCTAACTAACCTAAGGACATCACACACATCCATGCCCGAGGCAGGATTCGAACCTGCGACCGTAGCTGTCCCGTGGTTCCGGACTGAGCGCCTAGAACCGCTAGACCACCGCGGCCGGCTCCTGCACTTAACTTAGGATCCACTTAGCAACTAACAAATACACGAAACCCTCCGTTCCCAAATTTACCTTTATTGTAATTTTAATTAACGTGGAAGCCATAAAAACACCAAACATGGAGGCAAAATGTACGCATCTAAAAGCTACTTAAAAATGGAATAAAATCACTTAAATTTGTTTCCACAAGAGGAGAATACAACGTCCCAATTCGGACCTCGCTAACACTTACATTTTACTGACATTGAATATAACAAGATAAATAATCATACATGTGACGGGAACAAATGAATAACACAATCAGTAACTACAGATGAGAATGCGACTATATCCACGAAGGTTCGCGCCCTGGCAAGAGAGATACTTAACTTCAACATATAAGATGATTACAATAAGCCCCAATTCCAGTTGACGAACGTAGTAACGATATAAGCGAGACAAATGTACTGAAGGAGGATAGCCGGATGTGCCGTAGTAAAAAGGGCCACTATCAACCCCGTCAGGACGCGACCCCCGTGAACACGCCAGTTTCAGCTACCTGCAACATACACAGTCATTTGTAGCTGCTTAAAAACAATTAACATGAAAAGGCACAACGCGTAACACGCTAATAAAATATAAACTACTACTTCACAGAACTAGCTCCTCTTTAGACAAAGCAAACAGCAGAATATTAATAACACGTAAAATACTTCTAACCTATAACAAACTAAGGTACCACATAATAGATTATCGTCTTGAGCTCATAGAATACTCAGTTTGACTTGCCTGTTTGTCGGTCTTACAACTCAACAGTGTCAGCTTAAGCAAACCCCCGAATACAAAACTTGAAATATGACAGGAATAATGGCTGAAGCCACTGTCAATGCTAGCCTGCCACACAGAGGAGACAATAGTAATTTACAGCGGCACACAACCGACCTTACATCTCCAATTTAGTATAATCAGAATAAACAATTTTGTGTGTAATAATTACTTACAGTACCATGACAACCTACGAATAACACTTATTACCCAATGTAGGTGCTGGTATCGAAAGGCACCTTTAGTAATACAGAGTTCGAGGGTGTTCACTTATTGGAAGGGTTTCAACTTTACATCCCTTTCCACATAGCTCTCTGTTTACAAACTTCTATAACGTCTGCAACTAAAGAAGGGCATATAAATGCACATATAAATGACAGAGATTTAAGCAGAATAAAACAGTACCTTCGTATGGCGCAAGTAGCTTCATTTGCTTTACACGTGGGATATCTTCACCGTCAGTAATACCGAAATATATTCAACAACGCGTGAGAGCAAGACGTCGCCGTGGTATCAGCTATTTACTGCACATAATTTCCTGCACAGACACAAGGCAGACGAAGCATTTTCACATGCAACAGCGGCGAGCATCACACATTTTCTCCTTCACGCCATAGACGCATCTCTCAATGGCCAGTAACAAGATGCTATACATGCCCTCGCAGCAGTAAAGCCCCGAAACACAACAGAGCACCACCGCGATTCCAAACCCGAGCTCCCATCAAGTCACTGCCGGGATCTCTCGCTGACCCTGCCGATAGCGTACAGGAGTCGTACCACAGGCCTCACGATAAACGTCAACAAGCCACCTCCGACCCTGCGAATATCCACTCCGCTGTCTCTTTTTCTCTCTCAGCTAACCACCCGACCACCGGCCTGAATCGCGGAAGGCAAAGATGGTGACCCTATAATCGATGGCAGCGATACCATTCTAAGTGCGAGAACACTGGCGCCAGCCGCACCAAGGCTCACTATCTATTACCAAATTGTTAATTGCTTGATATCTTACGATGTGTCCTTTCAACTGCTCCCTTCTTTTACTCCAGTCATGTCATAAATTTCGATCCAGTACCTCCCAATTTGTTATTCGATTTACACATCTAATCTTCTTCATTCTTCTATAGCACCACATTTCAAAAGCATCTGTTCACTTCTTCTTTGAATTGCCTGTCATTGATGTTTCACTTCAATACAAGGCTATACTCCACACATCCGCGCGGGATTACCCGAGCGGTTTGGGGCGCTGCAGTCATGGACTGTGCAGCTGGTCCAGGTGGAGGTTCGAGTCCTCCCTCGGGCATGGGTGTGTGTGTTTGTCCTTAGGATAATTTAGATTAAGTAGTGTGTAAGCTTAGGGACTGATGATCTTAGCAGTTAAGTCCTATAAGATGTCACACACATTTGAACATTTTTTATATTCCACACAAATACCTTCAGAAAAGATTTCCTAACATTTAAATTTATATTAGGATTTAACAAAGTTTTCCTTTTGTAAACGATTTTCTCGTTATTGTCAGTCTGCATTTTATATCTTCTCTACATCGACCATTATCAGTTAATTTGCTGCCAAAATAGCAAAACTCATCTATTACGTTTAGCATCTCATTTCCTTATGCAATTTGCTCAACATCTCCCGATTTAATTCGACTACACTCCATTATCCTTATTTTATTTTTATAGATGTTCAGCAGATAGCTTTTTTTCATATTCTCCATTCCATTCCACTGCTCCTCCAAGATCTTAGCCATCTCTGATAGAATTACAATGTCATCTCCAAATTGCAAAGCTTTTGGTACGCAATACCCGTGTCGGGCTGTCTGTAGTATGAAGGACAATGGCAAAGGGAGATTGAACATCATTCGTGTGGTGAACTTCCTATTTTAACAGAGCACACTGAGTTGGATTTATTAAACATCTACTGGAAAAACACCTCCAGCGGTATTGACTACTAAGAAACAGAACAACCTACAGTCATAAAACTGTACCAAATTGATTAATAGCAAACAGATTAAATACAATAACAAAACTAGAAATAAAAACAATTAAAAGGAGAGCTGTAGAAGGCGCGCAGTGACGAAGACACAAATAAATACATCGACATGCTATACAACCCTGTCTTGGCAAGGCGTAGTTTGCTCGGGAAGTTTAAGTGGCGCAGGTCCGCCTGCACCTGACTGGCCATTCTGTCGAACATGGAGTTGGTTCCGCTTTCGGACGCAGCGCCTGCTCAATTAACCAAGCAAATGTCACCCAAGGCACACAAAAGAAACACAAATGGTAGTCTAATTGACAGAACTGGGCCAGGCCTCAACTATAGACCGAACGCCGCTGTACGACAGTCAAAATGACAGCAACAAGAAAAACAATTAAATAATTTTTCAGTGAGTTAACTGAGACTAATGAATGAAATTTGTAAGGCGGCCAAAATCTAGCTACAGTTATTGAGCAAGAAGCATTGTAAACAAGTAACCGCCATGTGGAGTGAAGCACTAAACCTCAAGCTAACGTGTTCGTTGGCTAACGATCCCCTAGCTGCAGATGAGACATAACCTTTAGAATAACATTACAGCGACGTATAAGATCGTGATTTAAAAAAAAAAAAAAATATAAATAAAAGAAAGCCTTCACTGAGAGAGACTCAGTAATTAAGATTTAAGAGCCCCCTTCCACTAACACAATAAATGAAATTGTGCGCTCCCGTGATAATACACTCCTGGAAATGGAAAAAAAAACACATTGACACCGGTGTGTCAGACCCACCATACTTGCTCCGGACACACGCACGGCACAGCGGACACACCAGGAACCGCGGTGTTGGCCGTCGAATGGCGCTAGCTGCACAGCATTTGTGCACCGCCGCCGTCAGTGTCAGCCAGTTTGCCGTGGCATACGGAGCTCCATCGCAGTCTTTAACACTGGTAGCATGCCGCGACAGCGTGGACGTGAACCGTATGTGCAGTTGACGGACTTTGAGCGAGGGCGTATAGTGGGCATGCGGGAGGCCGGGTGGACGTACCGCCGAATTGCTGAACACGTGGGGCGTGAGGTCTCCACAGTACATCGATGTTGTCGCCAGTGGTCGGCGGAAGGTGCACGTGCCCGTCGACCTGGGACCGGACCGCAGCGACGCACGGATGCATGCCAAGACCGTAGGATCCTACGCAGTGCCGTAGGGGACCGCACCGCCACTTCCCAGCAAATTAGGGACACTGTTGCTCCTGGGGTATCGGCGAGGACCATTCGCAACCGTCTCCATGAAGCTGGGCTACGGTCCCGCACACCGTTAGGCCGTCTTCCACTCACGCCCCAACATCGTGCAGCCCGCCTCCAGTGGTGTCGCGACAGGCGTGAATGGAGGGACGAATGGAGACGTGTCGTCTTCAGCGATGAGAGTCGCTTCTGCCTTGGTGCCAATGATGGTCGTATGCGTGTTTGGCGCCGTGCAGGTGAGCGCCACAATCAGAACTGCATACGACCGAGGCACACAGGGCCAACACCTGGCATCATGGTGTGGGGAGCGATCTCCTACACTGGCCGTACACCACTGGTGATCGTCGAGGGGACACTGAATAGTGCACGGTACATCCAAACCGTCATCGAACCCATCGTTCTACCATTCCTAGACCGGCAAGGGAACTTGCTGTTCCAACAGGACAATGCACGTCCGCATGTATCCCGTGCCACCCAACGTGCTCTAGAAGGTGTAAGTCAACTACCCTGGCCAGCAAGATCTCCGGATCTGTCCCCCATTGAGCATGTTTGGGACTGGATGAAGCGTCGTCTCACGCGGTCTGCACGTCCAGCACGAACGCTGGTCCAACTGAGGCGCCAGGTGGAAATGGCATGGCAAGCCGTTCCACAGGACTACATCCAGCATCTCTAGGATCGTCTCCATGGGAGAATAGCAGCCTGCATTGCTGCGAAAGGTGGATATACACTGTACTAGTGCCGACATTGTGCATGCTCTGTTGCCTGTGTCTATGTGCCTGTGGTTCTGTCAGTGTGATCATGTGATGTATCTGACCCCAGGAATGTGTCAATAAAGTTTCCCCTTCCTGGGACAATGAATTCACGGTGTTCTTATTTCAATTTCCAGGAGTGTACATGAAGGACGTGGCACATGAAATGAACCCACTTGATACATAAATGCGCGCCGCCACAAATCCGACACTTTACAGCAGACAGCTAAGAAATTAAGACCGAACTTGCAAATAACACTCAGATTGGGCATGAAATAGTATAGAAATGTGCACACACGACTCTCTTACCTGAGACAGAAGCGGGATCAACAACCAGTAGTCTGATATGGAATCAGACGTCAACTTTGAACAAACAAACAGAAAGCTACAGAACCAGACAGTCACGGTGCAGGTACAGAAAATGACAATTATAGCTATGGGCACTGCCGATGAGCAGCTCACTCGCGTCCGATAAACCAAATCGGAAGCTCACCAGACACATCCGTACAACGATCCAGGAAGGACAGCGTCGATTCGACACATAACTCCGACACAGCGGTAGTTCGCCGTCCGCCTTCAGGTCCGGTTGGTCGCTGTAGAACACAATACGCTACTTCCCTCGGTACGCACTCTACACGCCCGAAGCTCTGCACCCACGCGCAACCGCTGTAAAAACGGTTCGCAATCCAGGAATCTGCCTGATTGTCTTTTCCTGACATTGCGGCTAAGCTCAGAGCCGGCGATTGTTAACTGCCGAACTCATATTAGCCATCAACGGCCGGCACACTGCTCGCCACGCAGCCAAATTCTAACCCGGCCGCCTCACACCGAGCGAACTGTTTCATCCTCCCGGTCTCACAGTCACTGACATCGCGCCTCCGACCTTCGGGCTAACCACGCCCTCGAAAGGGAAAGATGTTCTACTCGAGACCGTGGCTCGACCTGTCTATCGCGCAACGGCTCAGTTCTCTCTGAACTTTAATTACCTTTACAAATTTCTCTTCGATTTCCTTCACAGTTTTATCAACGTACAGACTGAATAACAGGGGCATGGGCTACAACGCTGTCTCGCTCCATTCTGAATTACTGATTCTCATTGATGTCCTTTGACGGTTATAACTGCAGCCTGGTTTCTATAAAAGTTGTAAATAAACTTTAGCTCCCTATACTTTACCCCATATACCTTCAAAATTTCGAAAAGGGTAGTCCAGTCCACCCTGTCAATACCTTTCTGTAAATCTTCAAACGCTATAAACGTAGGTTTTCGTTTCTTCAACCTATAAGGGACGATTAAAAAGTTTCCGTTTGAAGGCTGTATATTCCAGATTCGGTATGCCAACTACGCAAAATCGCCGTGAGCACTGAGGTAATCAGCCCATCTACACAGCAAGTTGGAGATGCCCATTTCCTAGTACACCGTGACCAGCTGTGTCAAGAAATCCGTAACTAACTGCTGCACATCCTCACCCGACAGGAATGGTCGACCCTTCAAGACCCTTTTTAAGGGACCGAAGGCATAATAGTCGCGTGGGGAGTGATCAGGACTATGGGGGCTGTGTTAGAGTGTTTTCCAGTTGAGTTGGCGTAACTTCTGCATTACGACAATTGCCATATGGGGACGTGCGTTATTATGAGGCTGCAGCTGCCCTTATCTCAGTTTTCCCAGACGATTCGCTTTAGCTGCACGGCCTAATTTCTCCAGCACTTCGCATTACCGTGCCCTGGTGATGGAGACACCAGATTCCTAGAAATCAATAACCAATGGGCGCCGATAATCAAAGAACATCGTGAACATCAGATTTCCAGCAGATGCCCAGTTCTTGAACTTCTTGGGACGACGGGACGATGGATGACACCACTGCATCGTCAATGCTCTCGGCGCTGGTTCCCGGCGGTGGCACCAGCTTTCGATGCTCGCAGCAATGCACTCAAGGGATGTGTTGCCTTCAATATTTAAACGCATGGCGTTCTTCAGGTAAATAGCTTTTTGTTCAGCATTCAATGCCTGCGGTATCCACTGGCTGCAGAACTTGCGGTAACGTAACTCCTACCACATAATGCTTCGCGTGCTACCAAAGCTGATGTAGACATCCACAAGCACATCCACAAGCACTGTTATCCACAGCTCATCCAACCACCCGACAGTGCATAAATATGCCAGTTTCACACACATGCTCCACAGGATAAGCAGTACACATCTTAACCCAGGAAATTACACCCAGGAACTAAACATAATCAAACAAACTGCTGTTGAAAACGACTACAAAACAGACATCATAAACAAAATCAACAAGAAGGTAAAACGGAAACATGCAGCACACACAGACAACATAGCAGACCACACCACTTCAGAAAAAAGAGAGAGATGGTACACACTAACATACAATAACAAAATATCACATAGAATAGGAAACATCTTAAAAATCAAGGGATCGCAGTAACAATCAGAACAAACAATACAGTCAGAAAAACCTCAGACAAATTCAGCAACGCTGGAATATATCAACTCACTTGCAACTCTTGTCAGGCCCACAACATAGGACAAACAAGCAGAAATTTCCGAACGAGGTACACAGAGCACATGCGAGCTCTGAGAAGTGACAGCACACATTCCACTTTTGCAGAACATCTAATGAACAAAAACCATAATCCCACTAATATCGAAAACGATCTATGCATTCTGAGAAACAGCAACAGTCTATACCGACAACTAACGATAGAAGAAAATTACCACATACAGAAGGCTATAGTCGAAGGGAAAAATGTAATAAATGAAAACGCAACACTCTGCAACAACACACTCTTTACCGCTCTGAGAGAACTGACCAAGGACACAGAACAGAAAGCACACACACGCATAAAAAAAACCACTTCCGCATCACACTCAGAGACATAAATAATGAACAGAAGTCATCGTAATTCGCGCTACAGTTTTTCATAGCCTTTCTCGCCACTTGCGATACGCCTCGCGTGACACACGCGAACAGCAAGATGGCGTAATATTCTGGATCAGAATAAAAGTGTAAAAGTTTTGTTTTTCTGTGTAATAAGCAGTCACACACCATCCAACGAGCTTGAGTACACGAATAGCTAAGCAACAGCTAAATACACACCATAATAAATGGTTTCCGCAACACTACCACAACCCCAAGTATACAGGGTGTTACAAAAAAGTACGGCCAAACTTTCAGGAAACATTTCTCACACACAAATAAAGAAAAGATGTTATGTGGACGTGAGTCCGGAAACGCTAATTTCCATGTTAGAGCTCATTTTAGTTTCGTCAGTATGTACTGTACTTCCTCGATTCACCGCCAGTTGGCCCAATTGAAGGAAGGTAATGTTGATTTCGGTGCTTGTGTTGACATGCGACTCATTGCTCTACAGTACTAGCATCAAGCACATCAGTACGTAACATCAACAGGTTAGTGTTCATCACGAACGTGGTTTTGCAGTCAGTGCAATGTTTACAAATGCGGAGTTGGCAGATGCCCATTTGATACATGGATTAGCACGGGGCAATAGCCGTGGCGCGGTACGTTTGTATCGAGACAGATTTCCAGAACGAAGGTGTCCCGACAGGAAGACGTTCGAAGCAATTGATCGGCGTCTTAGGGAGCACGGAACATTCCAGCCTATGACTCGCGACTGGGGAAGACCTAGAACGACGAGGATATCTGCAATGGACGAGGCAATTCTTCGTGCAGTTGACGATAGCCCTAATGTCAGCGTCAGAGAAGTTGTTCCTGTCAAGTTAGCGTTGACCACGTCACCGCATGGAGAGTGCTACGGGAGAACCAATTGTTTCCGTACCATGTACAGCGTGTGCAGGCACTATCAGCAGCTGATTGGCCTCCACGGGTACACTTCTGCGAATGGTTCATCCGACAATGTGTCAATCCTCATTTCAGTGCAAATGTTCTCTTTACGGATGAGGCTTCATTCCAACGAGATCAAACTGTAAATTTTCACAATCAACATGTGTGGACTGACGAGAATCCGCATGCAATTGTGCAATACGTCATCAACACAGATTTTCTGTGAACGTTTGGGCAGGCATTGTTGGTGATGTCTTGATTGTGCCCCATGTTCTTCCACCTACGCTCAATGGAGCACGTTATCATGATTTCATACGGGATACTCTACCTGTGCTGCTAGAACATGTGCCTTTACAAGTACGACACAACATGTGGTTCATGCACGATGGAGTTACTGCAAATTTCAGTCGAAGTGTTCGTACGCTTCTCAACAACAGATTCGGTGACCGATGGATTGGTAGAGGTGGACCAATTCCATGGCCTCCACGCACTCCTGACCTCAACCCTCTTGACTTTAATTTATGGGGGCATTTGAAAGCTCTTGTCTACGCAACCCCGGTACCAAATGTAGAGACTCTTCGTGCTCGTATTGTGGACGGCTGTGATACAATAGGCCATTCTCCAGGGCTGCATCAGCGCATCAGGTATTCCATGCGACGGAGGTTGGATGCATGTACCTTCGCTAACGGAGTACATTTTGAACATTTCCTGTAACAAAGTGTTTGAAGTCACGCTGGTACGTTCTGTTGCTGTGTGTTTCCATTCCATGATTAATGTGATATGAAGAGAAGCAATAAAATGAGCTCTAACATGGAAAGTAAGCGTTTCCGGACACATGTCCGCATAACATATTTTCTTTCTTTGTGTGTGAGGAATGTTTCCTGAATGTTTGGCCGTACCTTTTTGTAACACCCTGTATACTGCCGACATACGAAGTTCACTTTTGAGTATTTGTCTACTAACAGCCGCTCACATGGTTGCAGATGACATGATGTTCGCTAAGTAAGAAAGACGGCAACAGAAAAAAGAGCACAGAAAATCTGTCACAAACAGCCCCAATAATAGCTTAAAACAGGCTGTAGCATACAATAAATAAGGTAGTAAGAAAGCATCAATATAAAACTATATTTCAAAAGACGATCTGTAAAATGTAATAATGTTTTACTGTTTTTGTACAACCATACCATTTTCTACATGTTTTAGATTAAAAAACCCCACTGATGATGGTGATATTTGTCGCCGTAACTAGTTAGGGATAATGAAGAAATAAACAAATAACACGGTGTTTTGCATCAAGGCGGACTCAATTTGTGATATTACTGTTTCTCTATGCAAACACGGACCAAATTGAAGAGTTACAGCCGGCCGCGGTGGTCTCGCGGTTCTAGGCGCGCAGTCCGGAACCACGCGACCGCAACGGTCGCAGGTTCGAATCCTGCCTCGGGCATGGATGTGTGTGATGTCCTTAGGTTAGTTAGGTTTAAGTAGTTCTAAGTTCTAGGGGACTGATGACCACAGCAGTTGAGTCCCATAGTGCTCAGAGCCATTTGAACCATTTGAAGAGTTCCAAGACAATATTATTGATGTAGAGATCCTTTGCCACCGCGCGAATGTTTAGGCACCAGTCGCCCCTTATCGCACCATCAATCGCCCATTTGTTGTACGTAATGGATGAGGCTGGCCTCCCAGATCGACTGGCGTCCTGTGCTGAACTGCGAGCAGCACGAAATGTTAAATCCAGCCTAGTCGTCAAATATGGGGTGTATAGGAAACCTGCTTTCTCGGATCTCTAGACAACATTCAAACAAATCGTATTAATGTGTTTTATTACAAAAAGGAAAAGATTACAATACTTAACTTTGTCAATTGCACAGATGTGTCGCAGTCAAAGGGCTACATGCAAAAAAATTTATACTACATAGAGTTGGCGCTTCTATGCGAGTCACTAGTCTTGAAGCTACTCTTCAACTGGGCCGCGACCAGTCGGGTGCGGCGCTTATGTCCTCTTCACATAGGGGCTGTTGCTGTTGCTGTCGCGTTGTCGTCCTGCAGGGAGGTCCGCTCAGCGTGCGATTGTCTGACGTCTTCCCACAGCCATCTCTTCTCTATTGTTCGCGACTGGCGTGCCGGCGCTTGACTTTAAGCCGTAACACGGAGCTTTGTGCACCATTCCATAACGGAGGTTTTCGCAGATACATTCTTCACTCTCTGATAAATGTCTACCGGTGTTTGTCCTTTATCACCCAAGAAAAGAATCGCAGCACGTTGATCCTGTTTGGATGCATTTGGTGATAACGTAGCCACGTTTCATGTTTGCACATTTATCGCACGCAAGCCAGAGACACACGAATACCACTCTATTTCTGTGGCTACGTGTCGGTGCTTATATTGGAGTCACGCTGGGTATCATATACGCAGCAGCAAAACCCTCAACTGGAAACTTTTTGATGGTGCTTTTTATTTTCTAACGATAAGTCATATTGTTTACCCTCGCTTGTTTCTACTTTTCTCCAAAATCCACACTGATCTTCCCCAAAGTAATCTACCAGTTTTTACATTCTTCTGTAAGTAATTTGTGTCAGTATTTGCAATCATGACTTATTAAACATATGGTACAGTGGTATTCACACCTATCAGCATGTGCCTTTATTATTACACTCTTCCTTAAGGCCGAGGGTATTTGGCCTGTCTCGTCTATCTTGCACACCCGACTGAATAATTTTATCATGTCAGGTTCTCCAAAAGACCTCAGTAATTGTGACAGAATGTCGTCCACTCCAGATGCCTTGTTTCCACTTAGGCATTGCACTGAAATTGAAGATGTTTATTCTCTAAGCCACACTAAGTCTGAATTTTAGATTTATTGACGTCTAAATGTTACATTAAAAACTTTCACAATTCGACTGTAGTGCCTTCTGGCTGACCGCTGTTATTAATCAAGAATTTAGTATTAAAATGACCATTTTTAAGTTCGATTCGTCTGTGACTGGCGATGGTAAAATTTTAATACTTACTGGTGTTTCTCACAATGAACTGAAGAGGTAGATGATCCATTAAGTTAGAAAGGATAGACGACGGAAATGATAAAAAGAAGACGATTCACCATCACAACAAAAAAAGTACTTCAGTGTTCAATAATATGGGCTTTGAAAAGGGAAAGAAAATAAATGTAATGCAAATATTTGTGCTTTATGTCCATAGTGATAGTATAAAAACAGGCAAAGTTATTAACTGTTATACGTGTGTCATTTAAACACGGCAAAATCCGACTAAGGGCCTGCGATCTAGAATTTATCGAAAGAAAATGTAATGCCATCCACGAAATATATAATATATTTTTTTTGTTTTAATCACACGGCCTGAAACGATTTCATCTCCTGCGCCCTGTTCATTTGCGTCTTACGTTATTTGTTACATATATTCCAGTCTCTGTTTTCCTCTACAGTTTTTAGCCTTTACGGCTTCCTCTAGTGCATAGAGATTATTCTCTGATGCCTTAATACATGTCCTCTTATCCAGTCCCCTCTTCTTGTCAGTGTTTTCCATATGTTCTTTTCTTCGCCAATTCTGCGGAGAATTGAGAGGTTTTGGAGAACTAAAATCTCCTCTGTAAGAAATAACAAGGATTCCGCAAACACGTATCTTGTGAACCTCAGCTCACTCTGTCCCGCGATAAGATCCATAGCGCTGTAGACACCGGTGCTCAGGTTGATTGACACCATGTTCCTTGACTTCAGGAAGGCATATTACACATTCCCGAACTGCCATTTAGTCAAAGAAAATACCAGCTTATGGAGTATCGGAACAGATTTGCAACTGGATTCAGGACTTCCTTGCAGATATAAATCAACATGTCGCTCTTAACAGAACAAAATCGAGAGATGTAAAGATAATTTCCAGAGTACCTCAGAAGTGTGACAGCCCGTTACTCTTTATAATTTATCTAAATGATCTAATAGAAAGCATCCGAAGCTCTTTGAGACTGTTCGCAGATTATGCGGTTGACTATAAGAAACAAGAAATGCCAAAAGACAGTATCAATTTGGGGAATGAGCTAAAGAGAATTGATGAATGGTGCAGGCTCTGTCAGTTGAGCTGAACGTAAATAAATACAACTCATTGCACTTACATAGGAAACAAAACCACTACTGTATAGCTACACTACTGAAGACAAATTGCTGTAAAGAGTATCTACCGTTAAATATTGTAACTATCCAGAGCGGCCTGAAATGAAATGATCACATACAGCAAATAGTAGGAAAAGCAGATGACAGACTGAGATACAGAGGAAGAATCCGAAGGAAATGCAACTCATCCACTTGTTCAACCGATACTTGAGTATTTTTCATAAATCTGGGACCCTTACTGGACTCACATAACAGACACAAAGCGTCCGATAAAGAGCGACTTGTTTTGTCACGGGACTGATTAGCACCAGATCGTTACAGAGGTGCTCCACAAATTCCAATGGCAGGCGTTACATGAGAGATGCTGTGCATCACTGATATGTTTATTGTTGATACGTAGAGGGAGTACTTCCTTTCACATCTCGCGAAATGACCACAATGATAAAATTCGAGAGATAACAGCTAATACATAGGTTTAGCGATAATCATTCTTCCCACACGGAATTTACAAGTGTAACAGGGAAGGGGGAATCAGTTAGTGGTGCCAGAAGTACCCTCAGCTACACACCTTCAGGTGGACTGCGGAGTGCTTACGCAGTTGATGTAAAACCACTCATAGTAAAGTACATAAAACAAAAAACTTTTCCTAATTGCAGGTAATAGAACCTTCATTAATTTAGCAACTATTTTGTTCCGTAATAAAACTTTATTCGCCTTTGAGAGAACTAGATTTGCCATATCAGTTTCACTATGTCCTTGTACAGTTTACATGGTTCTGCATTATTTCAACATCACCATGGCCGATTTTTCGCCATCCTGTAATCAAAGAACGAAGTCCTAGTAGATGGGAGGCGAAGTACTCACGAAACGAAAAATATCGCGAGACTGTGTGTCAAAGAAGCGTTAGCAAACGGAAAATATACTGCTGTCCATTAAAATTACTGTATCATGAAGAAGGCATTCAAGAAACGTCAAATTGCCGATAAGTGAACTATATGCCTATATGGGGTAGTATTTCAGCCCTAAGGCATAAGAGTATGTATCGTTCAGTTTACAAACAAAGTCACCGCACGAAGTCTCTCTTTCCGAAAATATACACTTAGGTGACAAAGGTAATCGGATAGCGATATGCACATAGACAGATGGCTGTAGTATCGTGTACACAAGATGACAAAGGTAATCGGATAGCGATATGCACATAGACAGATGGCTGTAGTATCGTGTACACAAGATATAAAAGAGCAGTTCACTATCTGAGCTGTCATTTGTACCCAGGTGATTCATATAAAAAGGTTTCCAATGTAATTATGGCTGCATGACGGTAATTAACAGCCTTTGATGGCGAAACGGTAGGTGGAGCTACAGACTCTGCCGAGAACAGCAAATTTCAAATATTACCTCTCACCACTGAAAATGCAGCAGCCTACGGCCTTCAATTGATGACAGAGAGTAGCAGCGTTTGCGCAAAGTTGTCACTGCTAAAAGATTACTAACACTGCTTCAAATAAACACAGGAATGAATGTGGAACGTACGACGAACGTATCCCTTTAGGACAGTGCGGCGAAATTTGACGTTAATGGGATACGGCAGCCAATGCAACTGCCTTTCCTGACAGCACGACATCAACTGCACCGGCTCTGCTGTGTTCGTGACCTTATCGGCTGGAACCTAGACGACTACAAAACCGTGGCCTAGTCAGAAGACTCACGATTTCAGTTTAACTTGACGCCGGTGCAGAGCCCACCAGAGCTATGGACCCAAGTTCTCAACAAGGCACTGTGTAAGCTGGTGGTGGCTGCATAATGGTGTGGGTTGTATTTACGTGGAATCGACTGGTTTCTCTGGTTCAACTGAACCGATCGTTGACTACTTTGAGACCATTTTCAGCCATTCGTTAACATCATGTTCCCAAACAACGATATCATGCCACTGGGCTACAATTGTTCCCAACCGGTTTGAAGAACTTTTTGGACAATTCGAGTGAATTGAATATTTCTTCAGGGGACTTACAACGACTTGTTGAATCCATGCCACGTCGACTTGTTGCACTATGACGGGAAAAAAGAGGTGTGACACGTTATTAGCAGGTAACTTTTGACTTTTTTCACCTCGGTGTACATGCGCAGTGAGTAAAATTTCGTTATTTGCTGGTCTTCCTGGCGTTGCGATTTTAATGGTCAGCAGTGTACATAACGTAAATCGTGGAGTTTTGTACAATATTTCGGAACGACCATTAATGGTTTCCAATAATAACAATTGGATTGAACATTGAGAATTTTGTTATGCATTACCATTCAATTGAAACAAGTAAGAATATCAGTATTTTAAACATAGCTGCACAACAGCAACGGTTCCACGTAATAAAATTATAAACAGCCGACCAGTTGCAATGGATAAAGAATTCTTTACCTAGGTTTCGACAAATATAAATTTGTCTTCTTCAGAAGGTGGCAATTTTACATTAGTAAGGAATAATGTACCATCGCCGTTTTTACAAATGTCGGCATAGATACATTTGTCAAAATTGAAATATAGCCCTAGAATTAGGGTTTGTCACGTAAATATAAATTAGTACATGGATCTTGCAGAGCTCACAACCGGTTGTTGTTCGCAACTGTCAGCTTACTATTACAGGTCCCATGAAACTGCAGGAGAATGTGTTCCATAGCATATCACTGCTCCCACCAACCTGCGTCCGTGGCGCACTGTTTGTTTCTAGTCCCCGTTCGCCTCGATGACGGCGTTTGTGGAGGCGACCATCGACCTAGTGTAGCAAAAATGTGTTTCAACCGAAGAGCCGACACGTTTCCATTGATTGACGATCGAATCCCGATGGTACCGTGCCCACTGTAAACGTAATTGACGATTTCGTTGGGTCAACATGTGAACACGTTGGTGTGGTCTGCTGCGGAGCTCTATGTTCAGCAATGTATGATGGACAGTGTGCTCCAAAATGCTTGTGCGTTCACCAACATGGTGCTCTTTCGTCAGAGATGCTACAGGTCACCATCTATCCTGCTTTACAAAGCACACTGGCCTCCGAAACCCACGTCCAGCCATTTAGCGCCTAGTGGTGGTTTCACTGTCCGTCTACCTCTTTCTGTAGGTACTCACGACAGTAGCATGTGAACATTCGACCAGCTTCGTAGTTTTTGAGATACTTGTTCACAGGATCTGCGTAATAATAATCTGCCCTTTGTCAAAGTAGCTTATCTCAGTGGATTTTCCCTTTTTCAGCCCATATCTTCAATAGGGTAATGCATCGTGCGCATTCGCTCCACTTACATACATTTCCTACCATGTCATGTCCCCGCAACGCCACCAGGAGGCACCAAGGTCGCGATGAACGGTGGCCATAATGGTTCAAATGGCTCTGAGCACTATGGGACTCAACTGCTGAGGTCATTAGGCCCCTAGAACTTAGAACTAGTTGAACCTAACTAACCGAAGGACATCACAAACATCCATGCCCGAGGCAGGATTCGAACCTGCGACCGTAGCGGTCTTGCGGTTCCAGACTGCAGCACCTTTAACCGCACGGCCACTTCGGCCGGCGGTGGCCACAATGTTTTGGTTTATCACTTTACCGGGGGAGAAAAAACGCAGTCTGCTGTTGGTGACTGCAGCGACGAAATCAAGAGACGCCTGTTACTTGACAGGAAGGTTTGAACCTTGACAATGTTTTAAGGAGTAGAGACATAACGTTAACAACAAAGTTACGTATGGTAAGGGCTACGGTCTTTCCAGTTGTTTTGTACGGTTGTAAGCTCTAAACCGTAAGAAAGGTTGAACGGCATGGAATAGACATCTTTGAATTGTGGTGTTGGTGGAAACCCCTTAGTGTTCCATGTGCGGCGGGGTAGGCTATAGCTTTTCATCACCTTTAACAGTTCTGTCCGCCTACTTCGAAAGGCTTCTTGCCGTTTGCCCCTTTACTCTGTGTTGGTAGATACTCGG
Organism: Schistocerca americana; assembly: GCF_021461395.2. Lineage (NCBI taxonomy): Eukaryota > Metazoa > Arthropoda > Insecta > Orthoptera > Acrididae > Schistocerca > Schistocerca americana. Next base: position 279,873,252 of record NC_060122.1, read on the forward strand.
CCGATGAAAAGCAGTGTCGAAAATACACAGACTAAATACCTATCAAGCAAAGGCATGGGAGCAGCATCCGTAAATTCGTAAAATTTCAGGCAGGATCTATAAGCTAGCTTGAAAATGTTTTAAAGTTTAACTAATTATGCTTTATTGCCTCCAAAATATGTTGCAAAAGGCTATCAATTCCGTTTATACTGTTCAACTAATACTGATGCAAGCTGATGACTATTTTACTAGAAGTTCTCTACATCAAAGCAGCCAGAATTTCACCAATCCAACCCGAATGATTTTGTGTTCCACACAGTTACTGGCCCACAGCTATTCATGAGATAGTACATCAAGTAGTTCAGTGATTTTAGAAAGAAGCGCTCGCCTAGATGTTCCGAGGTGTTCCCCGAGAACGCCACGTGGAGTTTTAATACTGCCAGAAAGTTCGCACGGAAATAGCTTCCAAACAAGGCCACTTAAAATTTCCACCCGTTAACTGTAATATTCAAAACTAAAGTCGATTTATAATTCCGATAGAGCGTATGATTGGCCTTCATCTTACCAAAAAATCGTGTACAACGGTTTCACGTTGGTTTGTACACTAAGACGGTTCACGATCGATTCCTAGACATGCGAAACTGTGGCACAAAGCACTACAAAAAGCGCAAGAAATGCTTAATTTCTATTGGCTAATGATTTAGGCAGCCAATCGGAACAGCTCCAGGACTCAAGTACTCGCCTTAATCCCTAAGTTACCCAAAAGAACCACAGAAAGCCAATTATAAAAGAAATTCTGTATGTACGAAACCAAAGGTAATTTTCATAAAACGAATTAGTGATTATTCGCAACAATGAAATACTAATTGTGTCACTTAACTTTTCTTCTGGATGCTTTTGATACAAAATCGTGCACACTGGGAAAAATGTCACATGATTCATGATTGCACAAGAACTTTCCCACCCATTCATTTTACATAATTTTAATACAATAAAACATCCAATCTTTACGTATGTCCTCCATATTCTAGCACTCTCTTTACAACAAAATATAAATAATTATTTTTGAAAATGATTTCTATTACATCAGCAGCTGTTGTAATGAAAGCGAATAAACGTCTAGAAAATTAACTTCTATGAGCAGAATCTTTTACATTGTAGTTCAAATGGCTCTGAGCACAACGGGACTTAACTTCTGAGGTCATTAGTCCCCTAGAACTTAGAACTACTTAAACCTACCTAACCTAAGGACATCACACACATCCATGCCCGAGGCAGGATTCGAACCTGGGACCGTAGCGGTCGCGCGGTTCCAGACTGTAGCGCCTAGAACCACTCGGCCATCCCGGCCGGCTCAGGGTCTTTCAGTAGGGCCACCTATGAATTTAACTAGACAACCATTTTCATTTACAATAAGCACATTAGGCCGTTGTAGCAATAGGTAAATCACAATTCAAGGCTACAACGACAAATACGTCGTTAGTACTATTTCTTTAGATGCATAACGAAATAGTACTCACAGGGTAGGGTAGCACTCTGCTCCAGCGGATGTAGGCAGCTGTAAATATGTGAGAACAAAAAACCACCGCAAGACTAAGATCGCGTACTTCTTTGCAAGGTAGAAAGGCTCGGAATGATTTTCTACGTTACACATGGATCGCAAAGAGAACGAATAGGTCAGCAGCAGAGCAAATAAAACCAGACTGAAACTGAAAAAAAAAGGAACTGGTGTACTTCGGGCACATTGTGAAAAGACCTGATTCGCTGCAAAAGGCGATAATATTGGGGAAGATCGAAGACACAAGGAGAGGAGCGTGGCAAAAGATGAATGGATCGATGGCATCACAGACGCGTAGATGTAATGGATTACAACGCGGCAAGTCAGCGGGAGAAAGTGCAGGACAGAAAAACTTTGCGTGCTTTAGTTGATGGAGTCACACGAGTTGAAATCAACTAAACGCTTAGAGAGAGAGAGAGAGAGAGAGAGAGAGAGAGAGAGAGAGAGAGAGAGAGAGAGAGAGAGAGAGAAGGAAGGGAGGGAGGGAGACAAAGAGAACCTTGCGATACAAAGATCTTTGCAGAGCAATCGCACAGTGTGGCGTACGGAAGAGGGATGCACTGGACCACGTGGATGGTTTACTAGCAGTTCCGTAGTGTGCGGTGCGTCACAGCTTACGAGATTCTCCGAAGTCTTCGCGTAAAGTATCTAACGAGAGGCAACTGCAGAGCAGAAAAAGGGTATCTGGGCGCAGCACACTTGGGGTATTCTTAGCATGCGCTGCGAAAGCGTTCGCTAACGCGCAGAGCTAACGCGGGGCTGGGTCGGACGTGCCAGGAATTTTCTGCGTGTACCAAGGTCGGCGGAGGCTAAACACACCTCGACAGACAACCAGTACACTTGTATTCAACAGGGCTAAGTTAATACGCTATAACGAACAAGTTTTTATGCGTCTCATGCGACTAAATGAACGTTGTGTTGTGCCAACTCTGCCTAGTGAAATCTGCACCCAGTGAAATGTGCGTTCAGAAAAGTTTGAGGAAAAGTCCACCGTTCCCACTGTCCGAACTTCATCACTTGCCCGGCATACAGAAGAGCCGAGGGCCTTAGGTGGAGTTTCACTACTGATGAAATGGACTGCAGGTGCCCGAAGGAGAACTATAATATCAAAACCTGTACATTCTGAAGTGATCATAATTTATTTTACTTTGTGGCTGACGTAGTCACAAAATTTTCAGTATATCCGAAGTCTCCGAAAGTACAAATGAAAACACAAAAACCAAATTATAAACACAAAATTTGAAAAAATTGTGTGTCTTGTATTTCACAAAGCATATCTTAAAATAAACATAAAGCAACCTGTGCCTGTGGGTTTTCGTATGGTTTATTTAATGTACGTAAGACACGTACTTGTGTCAACTAAAAGGCCAGGAAGAAGCACGCATGTAGTGACGTAAGCTGTGCGTAGCTCCTTATAACAATATATTTACTTTTGTGCGTTAACATACAGCTATAATCGACGGTGGAAATATATTTGCAGAGAAAAGCACATAATGATATATATTGTATTTTAGGCCAATAGACATAGCTAGTTATTGTAGTGGTTTTGAATACCTTTACTGGTGAGGGCTAAATGACTATTGAAAATACACTCCTGGAAATGGAAAAAAGAACACATTGACACCGGTGTGTCAGACCCACCATACTTGCTCCGGACACTGCGAGAGGGCTGTACAAGCAATGATCACACGCACGGCACAGAGGACACACCAGGAACCGCGGTGTTGGCCGTCGAATGGCGCTAGCTGCGCAGCATTTGTGCACCGTCGCCGTCAGTGTCAGCCAGTTTGCCGTGGCATACGGAGCTCCATCGCAGTCTTTAACACTGGTAGCATGCCGCGACAGCGTGGACGTGAACCGTATGTGCAGTTGACGGACTTTGAGCGAGGGCGTATAGTGGGCATGCGGGAGGGCGGGTGGACGTACCGCCGAATTGCTCAACACGTGGGGCGTGAGGTCTCCACAGTACATCGATGTTGTCGCCAGTGGTCGGCGGAAGGTGCACGTGCCCGTCGACCTGGGACCGGACCGCAGTGACGCACGGATGCACGCCAAGACCGTAGGATCCTACGCAGTGCCGTAGGGGACCGCACCGCCACTTCCCAGCAAATTAGGGACACTGTTGCTCCTGGGGTGTCGGCGAGGACCATTCGCAACCGTCTCCATGAAGCTGGGCTACGGTCCCGCACACCGTTAGGCCGTCTTCCGCTCACACCCCAACATCGTGCAGCCCGCCTCCAGTGGTGTCGCGACAGGCGTGAATGGAGGGACGAATGGAGACGTGTCGTCTTCAGCGATGAGAGTCGCTTCTGCCTTGGTGCCAATGATGGTCGTATGCGTGTTTGGCGCCGTGCAGGTGAGCGCCACAATCAGGACTGCATACGACCGAGGCACACAGGGCCAACACCCGGCATCATGGTGTGGGGAGCGATCTCCTACACTGGCCGTACACCACTGGTGATCGTCGAGGGGACACTGAATAGTGCACGGTACATCCAAACCGTCATCGAACCCATCGTTCTACCATTCCTAGACCGGCAAAGGAACTTGCTGTTCCAACAGGACAATGCACGTCCGCATGTATCCCGTGCCACCCAACGTGCTCTAGAAGGTGTAAGTCAACTACCCTGGCCAGCAAGATCTCCGGATCTGTCCCCCATTGAGCATGTTTGGGACTGGATGAAGCGTCGTCTCACGCGGTCTACACGTCCAGCACAAACGCTGGTCCAACTGAGGCGCCAGGTGGAAATGGCATGGCAAGCCGTTCCACAGGACTACATCCAGCATCTCTACGATCGTCTCCATGGGAGAATAGCAGCCTGCATTGCTGCGAAAGGTGGATATACACTGTACTAGTGCCGACATTGTGCATGCTCTGTTGCCTGTGTCTATGTGCCTGTGGTTCTGTCAGTGTGATGATGTGATGTATCTGACCCCAGGAATGTGTCAATAAAGTTTCCCCTTCCTGGGACAATGAATTCACGGTGTTCTTATTTCAATTTCCAGGAGTGTATAATTGTTTTTGGAAAGCTCAACATGAATTTCCTAAGGGATCGAAGTTTACCATGCATTTACCAGTAGAATAAGGTGCGGAGAAACTATTTCACCGTATACAACTTCCGTCCTATTTCGACGAAACAATTTGTGACTGTCAACCATCATAACTTGCAGAAACGTGAAAGAAAATTAAATACGTATGGTCATGAAGTACTGAGACATAGGTTCTATACTAAATAATTAGTCCATACACAAGTTCCATTTAACTTTCAATTTATGGTAGACGATATATAAGGAACTTACATTTTTTAACATTTCCAGATACACATCGCACAATATAGCTTCTAACATGAATCTACTGCTATGCAGTAGGGCACTTTCACATTACACTAAAATAATATGTTTTAAACAATAATAAAACGATGGCAAGACATGCGTGTCCGACACAAATTACGAGAGACAGAAGAATGAGTAACTATTCATCGAGAATATCTCGTACATCAAAAGAATGTGTAAAAATGTTCTTCTTTTGTCTGCTTTCAAAGTCAATAGCTCACTGTATCTCTGACGCCGCTTCCACAATAAACACGTCACGTCACACGACGTTATTTACTAACTGTAGCTGTTGCCGAGCGACTGCTCGGTTAGTGAATGATTTAAAATGGTAGGGCAACCACATAATGTTATGTCCTCCTCCGACTCCTTGCGCTACATGCAAGCGATCTCTACAGCTGGTTTCAAAATGTCATAATGTTCTTCATTATTGTAATTGTGGGTCTCATTGTTAGATTTATGAGCATTAGGAAAGTATTTATTAAATAACTTATAACAGGCAGTATACTTATGGAATGTAGTCGAATTAAGTTTGGTGATGCTGAGGGAATTAGATTTGGAAATGAGATGCTTAAAGTAGTAAATGAGTTTTGCTATTTGGGGAGCAAAATAACTGATGATGGTCGAAGTAGAGAGGATATAAAATGTAGACTGGCAATGGCAAAGGAAAGCGTTTCTGAAGAAGAGAAATTTGTTAACACAGAGTATTGATTTAAGTGTCAGGAAGTCGTTTCTGAAAGTATTTGTATGGAGTGTAGCCATGTATGGAAGTGAAACATGGACGATAAATAGTTTAGACAAGAAGAGAATAGAAGCTTTCGAAATGTGGTGCTACAGAAGAATGCTGAAGATTAAATGGGTAGATTACATAACTAAAGAGGAGGTACTGAACAGAATTGGGGAGAAGAGGAGTTTGTGGCACAACTTGACTAGAAGAAGGGATCGGTTGGTAGGACATGTTCTGAGACATCAAGGGATCGCCAATTTAGTACTGGAGGGCAGCGTGGAGGGTAAAAAGCGTAGAGGGAGACCAAGAGATGAATACACTAAGCAGATTCAGAAGGATGTAGGCTGCAGTAGGTACTGGGAGATGAAGAAGCTTGCACAGGATAGAGTAGCATGTTGAGCTGCATAAAACCAGTCTCAGGACTGAAGACCACAACACCAACAACGGGCAGATTATGTATCGTAAAATATCATACGTAATAACAAACAAAAACTTCTTATTTGGCAGTGCATAACATGATTTTTCGTATTAGGAAAGAGTATCCATAAACGCTTGGGACAGTAGGACTTAAACATTCAAACAACAAGAACTAGTACAACAAGCGTATGTAAAGAGGGCATATCGTAGAACGCTGTGTCGACCAGTGGTGGCGACCTTCTTCTGGCAGCAGAATGCATTCTGATGCTTTGTATGGTGGCGCCGACGGTGCACGGACAGTGCGCCTGCAACTCACTACGGGCAGCAGCCATTTCCAGCGGAAATAAACCGCTGCACCTGCGTCATCTGCACACATCATTAGTAGTGTCAATGTAGGCGACAGCAGCAAGTTTATTTTATTCATTAAGCAGCCTTGCTGGCCCCAGCATTTTTGCAATGGAGATCTCCAGTCTTCTAAAACTTTGCGTCGCCTGCATTCTTCTATTTTGCGCATAATTTCCATTTGCTCTTCAATGGTACCTGTGCTAAGTTTCTCCTTATCGAAATGCCAACCTAATATAGTGCTTCCAGAATGAGATTTTCACTCTGCAGCGGAGTGTGCGCTGATATGAAACTTCCTGGCAGATTAAAACTGTGTGCCCGACCGAGACTCGAACACGGGACCTTTGCCTTTCGCGGGCAAGTGCTCTACCAACTGAGCTACCGAAGCACGACTCACGTCCGGTACTCACAGCTTTACTTCTGCCAGTACCTCGTCTCCTACCTTCCAAACCTTACAGAAGCTCTCCTGCGAACCTGGCAGAACTAGCACTCCTGAAAGAAAGGATATTGCGGAGACATGGCTTAGCCACAGCCTGGGGGATGTTTCCAGAATGAGATTTTCACTCTGCAGCGGAGTGTGCGCTGATATGAAACTTCCTGGCAGATTAAAACTGTGTGCCCGACCGAGACTCGAACTCGGGACCTTTGCCTTTCGCGGGCAAGTGCTCTACCAACTGAGCTACCGAAGCACGACTCACGTCCGGTACTCACAGCTTTACTTCTGCCACTACCTCGTCTCCTACCTTCCAAACTTTACAGAAGCTCTCCTGCGAACCTGGCAGAACTAGCACTCCTGAAAGAAAGGATATTGCGGAGACATGGCTTAGCCACAGCCTGGGGGATGTTTCCAGAATGAGATTTTCACTCTGCAGCGGAGTGTGCGCTGATATGAAACTTCCTGGCAGATTAAAACTGTGTGCCCGACCGAGACTCGAACTCGGGACCTTTGCCTTTCGCGGGCAAGTGCTCTACCAACTGAGCTACCGAAGCACGACTCACGTCCGGTACTCACAGCTTTACTTCTGCCAGTACCTCGTCTCCTACCTTCCAAACTTTACAGAAGCTCTCCTGCGAACCTTGCAGAACTAGCACTCCTGAAAGAAAGGATATTGCGGAGACATGGCTTAGCCACAGCCTGGGGGATGTTTCCAGAATGAGATTTTCACTCTGCAGCGGAGTGTGCGCTGATATGAAACTTCCTGGCAGATTAAAACTGTGTGCCCGACCGAGACTCGAACTCGGGACCTTTGCCTTTCGCGGGCAAGTGCTCTACCAACTGAGCTACCGAAGCACGACTCACGTCCGGTACTCACAGCTTTACTTCTGCCAGTACCTCGTCTCCTACCTTCCAAACTTTACAGAAGCTCTCTGCAGGAGAGCTTCTGTAAAGTTTGGAAGGTAGGAGACGAGGTACTGGCAGAAGTAAAGCTGTGAGTACCGGACGTGAGTCGTGCTTCGGTAGCTCAGTTGGTAGAGCACTTGCCCGCGAAAGGCAAAGGTCCCGAGTTCGAGTCTCGGTCGGGCACACAGTTTTAATCTGCCAGGAAGTTTAATATAGTGCTGTTAAGGGTGATTTTTCAAGCGTCATCCACTTGAGTGGATGAGGATTTCCGGAGTGCAGGTTGCCGACGACTCGTAAGAAGAATTTCCGGTGACGAAGTTTCTCAGAGTGCAGGTAATTCAGTGAGCACGTAGTTTCCGAAACAGAAGGCAGTAATTTCACAGATTTTCGGTTGTTGAAAACGACTACAAAACAGACATCATAAACAAAATCAACAAGAAGGTAAAACGGAAACATGCAGCACACACAGACAACATAGCAGACCACACCACTTCAGAAAAAAGAGAGAGATGGTACACACTAACATACAATAACAAAATATCACATAGAATAGGAAACATCTTAAAAATCAAGGGATCGCAGTAACAATCAGAACAAACAATACAGTCAGAAAAACCTCAGACAAATTCAGCAACGCTGGAATATATCAACTCACTTGCAACTCTTGTCAGGCCCACAACATAGGACAAACAAGCAGAAATTTCCGAACGAGGTACACAGAGCACATGCGAGCTCTGAGAAGTGACAGCACACATTCCACTTTTGCAGAACATCTAATGAACAAAAACCATAATCCCACTAATATCGAAAACGATCTATGCATTCTGAGAAACAGCAACAGTCTATACCGACAACTAACGATAGAAGAAAATTACCACATACAGAAGGCTATAGTCGAAGGGAAAAATGTAATAAATGAAAACGCAACACTCTGCAACAACACACTCTTTACCGCTCTGAGAGAACTGACCAAGGACACAGAACAGAAAGCACACACACGCATAAAAAAAACCACTTCCGCATCACACTCAGAGACATAAATAATGAACAGAAGTCATCGTAATTCGCGCTACAGTTTTTCATAGCCTTTCTCGCCACTTGCGATACGCCTCGCGTGACACACGCGAACAGCAAGATGGCGTAATATTCTGGATCAGAATAAAAGTGTAAAAGTTTTGTTTTTCTGTGTAATAAGCAGTCACACACCATCCAACGAGCTTGAGTACACGAATAGCTAAGCAACAGCTAAATACACACCATAATAAATGGTTTCCGCAACACTACCACAACCCCAAGTATACAGGGTGTTACAAAAAAGTACGGCCAAACTTTCAGGAAACATTTCTCACACACAAATAAAGAAAAGATGTTATGTGGACGTGAGTCCGGAAACGCTAATTTCCATGTTAGAGCTCATTTTAGTTTCGTCAGTATGTACTGTACTTCCTCGATTCACCGCCAGTTGGCCCAATTGAAGGAAGGTAATGTTGATTTCGGTGCTTGTGTTGACATGCGACTCATTGCTCTACAGTACTAGCATCAAGCACATCAGTACGTAACATCAACAGGTTAGTGTTCATCACGAACGTGGTTTTGCAGTCAGTGCAATGTTTACAAATGCGGAGTTGGCAGATGCCCATTTGATACATGGATTAGCACGGGGCAATAGCCGTGGCGCGGTACGTTTGTATCGAGACAGATTTCCAGAACGAAGGTGTCCCGACAGGAAGACGTTCGAAGCAATTGATCGGCGTCTTAGGGAGCACGGAACATTCCAGCCTATGACTCGCGACTGGGGAAGACCTAGAACGACGAGGATATCTGCAATGGACGAGGCAATTCTTCGTGCAGTTGACGATAGCCCTAATGTCAGCGTCAGAGAAGTTGTTCCTGTCAAGTTAGCGTTGACCACGTCACCGCATGGAGAGTGCTACGGGAGAACCAATTGTTTCCGTACCATGTACAGCGTGTGCAGGCACTATCAGCAGCTGATTGGCCTCCACGGGTACACTTCTGCGAATGGTTCATCCGACAATGTGTCAATCCTCATTTCAGTGCAAATGTTCTCTTTACGGATGAGGCTTCATTCCAACGAGATCAAACTGTAAATTTTCACAATCAACATGTGTGGACTGACGAGAATCCGCATGCAATTGTGCAATACGTCATCAACACAGATTTTCTGTGAACGTTTGGGCAGGCATTGTTGGTGATGTCTTGATTGTGCCCCATGTTCTTCCACCTACGCTCAATGGAGCACGTTATCATGATTTCATACGGGATACTCTACCTGTGCTGCTAGAACATGTGCCTTTACAAGTACGACACAACATGTGGTTCATGCACGATGGAGTTACTGCAAATTTCAGTCGAAGTGTTCGTACGCTTCTCAACAACAGATTCGGTGACCGATGGATTGGTAGAGGTGGACCAATTCCATGGCCTCCACGCACTCCTGACCTCAACCCTCTTGACTTTAATTTATGGGGGCATTTGAAAGCTCTTGTCTACGCAACCCCGGTACCAAATGTAGAGACTCTTCGTGCTCGTATTGTGGACGGCTGTGATACAATAGGCCATTCTCCAGGGCTGCATCAGCGCATCAGGTATTCCATGCGACGGAGGTTGGATGCATGTACCTTCGCTAACGGAGTACATTTTGAACATTTCCTGTAACAAAGTGTTTGAAGTCACGCTGGTACGTTCTGTTGCTGTGTGTTTCCATTCCATGATTAATGTGATATGAAGAGAAGCAATAAAATGAGCTCTAACATGGAAAGTAAGCGTTTCCGGACACATGTCCGCATAACATATTTTCTTTCTTTGTGTGTGAGGAATGTTTCCTGAATGTTTGGCCGTACCTTTTTGTAACACCCTGTATACTGCCGACATACGAAGTTCACTTTTGAGTATTTGTCTACTAACAGCCGCTCACATGGTTGCAGATGACATGATGTTCGCTAAGTAAGAAAGACGGCAACAGAAAAAAGAGCACAGAAAATCTGTCACAAACAGCCCCAATAATAGCTTAAAACAGGCTGTAGCATACAATAAATAAGGTAGTAAGAAAGCATCAATATAAAACTATATTTCAAAAGACGATCTGTAAAATGTAATAATGTTTTACTGTTTTTGTACAACCATACCATTTTCTACATGTTTTAGATTAAAAAACCCCACTGATGATGGTGATATTTGTCGCCGTAACTAGTTAGGGATAATGAAGAAATAAACAAATAACACGGTGTTTTGCATCAAGGCGGACTCAATTTGTGATATTACTGTTTCTCTATGCAAACACGGACCAAATTGAAGAGTTACAGCCGGCCGCGGTGGTCTCGCGGTTCTAGGCGCGCAGTCCGGAACCACGCGACCGCAACGGTCGCAGGTTCGAATCCTGCCTCGGGCATGGATGTGTGTGATGTCCTTAGGTTAGTTAGGTTTAAGTAGTTCTAAGTTCTAGGGGACTGATGACCACAGCAGTTGAGTCCCATAGTGCTCAGAGCCATTTGAACCATTTGAAGAGTTCCAAGACAATATTATTGATGTAGAGATCCTTTGCCACCGCGCGAATGTTTAGGCACCAGTCGCCCCTTATCGCACCATCAATCGCCCATTTGTTGTACGTAATGGATGAGGCTGGCCTCCCAGATCGACTGGCGTCCTGTGCTGAACTGCGAGCAGCACGAAATGTTAAATCCAGCCTAGTCGTCAAATATGGGGTGTATAGGAAACCTGCTTTCTCGGATCTCTAGACAACATTCAAACAAATCGTATTAATGTGTTTTATTACAAAAAGGAAAAGATTACAATACTTAACTTTGTCAATTGCACAGATGTGTCGCAGTCAAAGGGCTACATGCAAAAAAATTTATACTACATAGAGTTGGCGCTTCTATGCGAGTCACTAGTCTTGAAGCTACTCTTCAACTGGGCCGCGACCAGTCGGGTGCGGCGCTTATGTCCTCTTCACATAGGGGCTGTTGCTGTTGCTGTCGCGTTGTCGTCCTGCAGGGAGGTCCGCTCAGCGTGCGATTGTCTGACGTCTTCCCACAGCCATCTCTTCTCTATTGTTCGCGACTGGCGTGCCGGCGCTTGACTTTAAGCCGTAACACGGAGCTTTGTGCACCATTCCATAACGGAGGTTTTCGCAGATACATTCTTCACTCTCTGATAAATGTCTACCGGTGTTTGTCCTTTATCACCCAAGAAAAGAATCGCAGCACGTTGATCCTGTTTGGATGCATTTGGTGATAACGTAGCCACGTTTCATGTTTGCACATTTATCGCACGCAAGCCAGAGACACACGAATACCACTCTATTTCTGTGGCTACGTGTCGGTGCTTATATTGGAGTCACGCTGGGTATCATATACGCAGCAGCAAAACCCTCAACTGGAAACTTTTTGATGGTGCTTTTTATTTTCTAACGATAAGTCATATTGTTTACCCTCGCTTGTTTCTACTTTTCTCCAAAATCCACACTGATCTTCCCCAAAGTAATCTACCAGTTTTTACATTCTTCTGTAAGTAATTTGTGTCAGTATTTGCAATCATGACTTATTAAACATATGGTACAGTGGTATTCACACCTATCAGCATGTGCCTTTATTATTACACTCTTCCTTAAGGCCGAGGGTATTTGGCCTGTCTCGTCTATCTTGCACACCCGACTGAATAATTTTATCATGTCAGGTTCTCCAAAAGACCTCAGTAATTGTGACAGAATGTCGTCCACTCCAGATGCCTTGTTTCCACTTAGGCATTGCACTGAAATTGAAGATGTTTATTCTCTAAGCCACACTAAGTCTGAATTTTAGATTTATTGACGTCTAAATGTTACATTAAAAACTTTCACAATTCGACTGTAGTGCCTTCTGGCTGACCGCTGTTATTAATCAAGAATTTAGTATTAAAATGACCATTTTTAAGTTCGATTCGTCTGTGACTGGCGATGGTAAAATTTTAATACTTACTGGTGTTTCTCACAATGAACTGAAGAGGTAGATGATCCATTAAGTTAGAAAGGATAGACGACGGAAATGATAAAAAGAAGACGATTCACCATCACAACAAAAAAAGTACTTCAGTGTTCAATAATATGGGCTTTGAAAAGGGAAAGAAAATAAATGTAATGCAAATATTTGTGCTTTATGTCCATAGTGATAGTATAAAAACAGGCAAAGTTATTAACTGTTATACGTGTGTCATTTAAACACGGCAAAATCCGACTAAGGGCCTGCGATCTAGAATTTATCGAAAGAAAATGTAATGCCATCCACGAAATATATAATATATTTTTTTTGTTTTAATCACACGGCCTGAAACGATTTCATCTCCTGCGCCCTGTTCATTTGCGTCTTACGTTATTTGTTACATATATTCCAGTCTCTGTTTTCCTCTACAGTTTTTAGCCTTTACGGCTTCCTCTAGTGCATAGAGATTATTCTCTGATGCCTTAATACATGTCCTCTTATCCAGTCCCCTCTTCTTGTCAGTGTTTTCCATATGTTCTTTTCTTCGCCAATTCTGCGGAGAATTGAGAGGTTTTGGAGAACTAAAATCTCCTCTGTAAGAAATAACAAGGATTCCGCAAACACGTATCTTGTGAACCTCAGCTCACTCTGTCCCGCGATAAGATCCATAGCGCTGTAGACACCGGTGCTCAGGTTGATTGACACCATGTTCCTTGACTTCAGGAAGGCATATTACACATTCCCGAACTGCCATTTAGTCAAAGAAAATACCAGCTTATGGAGTATCGGAACAGATTTGCAACTGGATTCAGGACTTCCTTGCAGATATAAATCAACATGTCGCTCTTAACAGAACAAAATCGAGAGATGTAAAGATAATTTCCAGAGTACCTCAGAAGTGTGACAGCCCGTTACTCTTTATAATTTATCTAAATGATCTAATAGAAAGCATCCGAAGCTCTTTGAGACTGTTCGCAGATTATGCGGTTGACTATAAGAAACAAGAAATGCCAAAAGACAGTATCAATTTGGGGAATGAGCTAAAGAGAATTGATGAATGGTGCAGGCTCTGTCAGTTGAGCTGAACGTAAATAAATACAACTCATTGCACTTACATAGGAAACAAAACCACTACTGTATAGCTACACTACTGAAGACAAATTGCTGTAAAGAGTATCTACCGTTAAATATTGTAACTATCCAGAGCGGCCTGAAATGAAATGATCACATACAGCAAATAGTAGGAAAAGCAGATGACAGACTGAGATACAGAGGAAGAATCCGAAGGAAATGCAACTCATCCACTTGTTCAACCGATACTTGAGTATTTTTCATAAATCTGGGACCCTTACTGGACTCACATAACAGACACAAAGCGTCCGATAAAGAGCGACTTGTTTTGTCACGGGACTGATTAGCACCAGATCGTTACAGAGGTGCTCCACAAATTCCAATGGCAGGCGTTACATGAGAGATGCTGTGCATCACTGATATGTTTATTGTTGATACGTAGAGGGAGTACTTCCTTTCACATCTCGCGAAATGACCACAATGATAAAATTCGAGAGATAACAGCTAATACATAGGTTTAGCGATAATCATTCTTCCCACACGGAATTTACAAGTGTAACAGGGAAGGGGGAATCAGTTAGTGGTGCCAGAAGTACCCTCAGCTACACACCTTCAGGTGGACTGCGGAGTGCTTACGCAGTTGATGTAAAACCACTCATAGTAAAGTACATAAAACAAAAAACTTTTCCTAATTGCAGGTAATAGAACCTTCATTAATTTAGCAACTATTTTGTTCCGTAATAAAACTTTATTCGCCTTTGAGAGAACTAGATTTGCCATATCAGTTTCACTATGTCCTTGTACAGTTTACATGGTTCTGCATTATTTCAACATCACCATGGCCGATTTTTCGCCATCCTGTAATCAAAGAACGAAGTCCTAGTAGATGGGAGGCGAAGTACTCACGAAACGAAAAATATCGCGAGACTGTGTGTCAAAGAAGCGTTAGCAAACGGAAAATATACTGCTGTCCATTAAAATTACTGTATCATGAAGAAGGCATTCAAGAAACGTCAAATTGCCGATAAGTGAACTATATGCCTATATGGGGTAGTATTTCAGCCCTAAGGCATAAGAGTATGTATCGTTCAGTTTACAAACAAAGTCACCGCACGAAGTCTCTCTTTCCGAAAATATACACTTAGGTGACAAAGGTAATCGGATAGCGATATGCACATAGACAGATGGCTGTAGTATCGTGTACACAAGATGACAAAGGTAATCGGATAGCGATATGCACATAGACAGATGGCTGTAGTATCGTGTACACAAGATATAAAAGAGCAGTTCACTATCTGAGCTGTCATTTGTACCCAGGTGATTCATATAAAAAGGTTTCCAATGTAATTATGGCTGCATGACGGTAATTAACAGCCTTTGATGGCGAAACGGTAGGTGGAGCTACAGACTCTGCCGAGAACAGCAAATTTCAAATATTACCTCTCACCACTGAAAATGCAGCAGCCTACGGCCTTCAATTGATGACAGAGAGTAGCAGCGTTTGCGCAAAGTTGTCACTGCTAAAAGATTACTAACACTGCTTCAAATAAACACAGGAATGAATGTGGAACGTACGACGAACGTATCCCTTTAGGACAGTGCGGCGAAATTTGACGTTAATGGGATACGGCAGCCAATGCAACTGCCTTTCCTGACAGCACGACATCAACTGCACCGGCTCTGCTGTGTTCGTGACCTTATCGGCTGGAACCTAGACGACTACAAAACCGTGGCCTAGTCAGAAGACTCACGATTTCAGTTTAACTTGACGCCGGTGCAGAGCCCACCAGAGCTATGGACCCAAGTTCTCAACAAGGCACTGTGTAAGCTGGTGGTGGCTGCATAATGGTGTGGGTTGTATTTACGTGGAATCGACTGGTTTCTCTGGTTCAACTGAACCGATCGTTGACTACTTTGAGACCATTTTCAGCCATTCGTTAACATCATGTTCCCAAACAACGATATCATGCCACTGGGCTACAATTGTTCCCAACCGGTTTGAAGAACTTTTTGGACAATTCGAGTGAATTGAATATTTCTTCAGGGGACTTACAACGACTTGTTGAATCCATGCCACGTCGACTTGTTGCACTATGACGGGAAAAAAGAGGTGTGACACGTTATTAGCAGGTAACTTTTGACTTTTTTCACCTCGGTGTACATGCGCAGTGAGTAAAATTTCGTTATTTGCTGGTCTTCCTGGCGTTGCGATTTTAATGGTCAGCAGTGTACATAACGTAAATCGTGGAGTTTTGTACAATATTTCGGAACGACCATTAATGGTTTCCAATAATAACAATTGGATTGAACATTGAGAATTTTGTTATGCATTACCATTCAATTGAAACAAGTAAGAATATCAGTATTTTAAACATAGCTGCACAACAGCAACGGTTCCACGTAATAAAATTATAAACAGCCGACCAGTTGCAATGGATAAAGAATTCTTTACCTAGGTTTCGACAAATATAAATTTGTCTTCTTCAGAAGGTGGCAATTTTACATTAGTAAGGAATAATGTACCATCGCCGTTTTTACAAATGTCGGCATAGATACATTTGTCAAAATTGAAATATAGCCCTAGAATTAGGGTTTGTCACGTAAATATAAATTAGTACATGGATCTTGCAGAGCTCACAACCGGTTGTTGTTCGCAACTGTCAGCTTACTATTACAGGTCCCATGAAACTGCAGGAGAATGTGTTCCATAGCATATCACTGCTCCCACCAACCTGCGTCCGTGGCGCACTGTTTGTTTCTAGTCCCCGTTCGCCTCGATGACGGCGTTTGTGGAGGCGACCATCGACCTAGTGTAGCAAAAATGTGTTTCAACCGAAGAGCCGACACGTTTCCATTGATTGACGATCGAATCCCGATGGTACCGTGCCCACTGTAAACGTAATTGACGATTTCGTTGGGTCAACATGTGAACACGTTGGTGTGGTCTGCTGCGGAGCTCTATGTTCAGCAATGTATGATGGACAGTGTGCTCCAAAATGCTTGTGCGTTCACCAACATGGTGCTCTTTCGTCAGAGATGCTACAGGTCACCATCTATCCTGCTTTACAAAGCACACTGGCCTCCGAAACCCACGTCCAGCCATTTAGCGCCTAGTGGTGGTTTCACTGTCCGTCTACCTCTTTCTGTAGGTACTCACGACAGTAGCATGTGAACATTCGACCAGCTTCGTAGTTTTTGAGATACTTGTTCACAGGATCTGCGTAATAATAATCTGCCCTTTGTCAAAGTAGCTTATCTCAGTGGATTTTCCCTTTTTCAGCCCATATCTTCAATAGGGTAATGCATCGTGCGCATTCGCTCCACTTACATACATTTCCTACCATGTCATGTCCCCGCAACGCCACCAGGAGGCAACCAAGGTCGCGATGAACGGTGGCCATAATGGTTCAAATGGCTCTGAGCACTATGGGACTCAACTGCTGAGGTCATTAGGCCCCTAGAACTTAGAACTAGTTGAACCTAACTAACCGAAGGACATCACAAACATCCATGCCCGAGGCAGGATTCGAACCTGCGACCGTAGCGGTCTTGCGGTTCCAGACTGCAGCACCTTTAACCGCACGGCCACTTCGGCCGGCGGTGGCCACAATGTTTTGGTTTATCACTTTACCGGGGGAGAAAAAACGCAGTCTGCTGTTGGTGACTGCAGCGACGAAATCAAGAGACGCCTGTTACTTGACAGGAAGGTTTGAACCTTGACAATGTTTTAAGGAGTAGAGACATAACGTTAACAACAAAGTTACGTATGGTAA
This sequence comes from Schistocerca americana, assembly GCF_021461395.2. Classification (NCBI taxonomy): domain Eukaryota; kingdom Metazoa; phylum Arthropoda; class Insecta; order Orthoptera; family Acrididae; genus Schistocerca; species Schistocerca americana. Next base: position 279,890,767 of record NC_060122.1, read on the forward strand.
GGGCTACGGTCTTTCCAGTTGTTTTGTACGGTTGTAAGCTCTAAACCGTAAGAAAGGTTGAACGGCATGGAATAGACATCTTTGAATTGTGGTGTTGGTGGAAACCCCTTAGTGTTCCATGTGCGGCGGGGTAGGCTATAGCTTTTCATCACCTTTAACAGTTCTGTCCGCCTACTTCGAAAGGCTTCTTGCCGTTTGCCCCTTTACTCTGTGTTGGTAGATACTCGGCCGATGAAAAGCAGTGTCGAAAATACACAGACTAAATACCTATCAAGCAAAGGCATGGGAGCAGCATCTGTAAATTCGTAAAATTTCAGGCAGGATCTATAAGCTAGCTTGAAAATGTTTTAAAGTTTAACTAATTATGCTTTATTGCCTCCAAAATATGTTGCAAAAGGCTATCAATTCCGTTTATACTGTTCAACTAATACTGATGCAAGCTGATGACTATTTTACTAGAAGTTCTCTACATCAAAGCAGCCAGAATTTCACCAATCCAACCCGAATGATTTTGTGTTCCACACAGTTACTGGCCCACAGCTATTCATGAGATAGTACATCAAGTAGTTCAGTGATTTTAGAAAGAAGCGCTCGCCTAGATGTTCCGAGGTGTTCCCCGAGAACGCCACGTGGAGTTTTAATACTGCCAGAAAGTTCGCACGGAAATAGCTTCCAAACAAGGCCACTTAAAATTTCCACCCGTTAACTGTAATATTCAAAACTAAAGTCGATTTATAATTCCGATAGAGCGTATGATTGGCCTTCATCTTACCAAAAAATCGTGTACAACGGTTTCACGTTGGTTTGTACACTAAGACGGTTCACGATCGATTCCTAGACATGCGAAACTGTGGCACAAAGCACTACAAAAAGCGCAAGAAATGCTTAATTTCTATTGGCTAATGATTTAGGCAGCCAATCGGAACAGCTCCAGGACTCAAGTACTCGCCTTAATCCCTAAGTTACCCAAAAGAACCACAGAAAGCCAATTATAAAAGAAATTCTGTATGTACGAAACCAAAGGTAATTTTCATAAAACGAATTAGTGATTATTCGCAACAATGAAATACTAATTGTGTCACTTAACTTTTCTTCTGGATGCTTTTGATACAAAATCGTGCACACTGGGAAAAATGTCACATGATTCATGATTGCACAAGAACTTTCCCACCCATTCATTTTACATAATTTTAATACAATAAAACATCCAATCTTTACGTATGTCCTCCATATTCTAGCACTCTCTTTACAACAAAATATAAATAATTATTTTTGAAAATGATTTCTATTACATCAGCAGCTGTTGTAATGAAAGCGAATAAACGTCTAGAAAATTAACTTCTATGAGCAGAATCTTTTACATTGTAGTTCAAATGGCTCTGAGCACTACGGGACTTAACTTCTGAGGTCATTAGTCCCCTAGAACTTAGAACTACTTAAACCTACCTAACCTAAGGACATCACACACATCCATGCCCGAGGCAGGATTCGAACCTGCGACCGTAGCGGTCGCGCGGTTCCAGACTGTAGCGCCTAGAACCACTCGGCCATCCCGGCCGGCTCAGGGTCTTTCAGTAGGGCCACCTATGAATTTAACTAGACAACCATTTTCATTTACAATAAGCACATTAGGCCGTTGTAGCAATAGGTAAATCACAATTCAAGGCTACAACGACAAATACGTCGTTAGTACTATTTCTTTAGATGCATAACGAAATAGTACTCACAGGGTAGGGTAGCACTCTGCTCCAGCGGATGTAGGCAGCTGTAAATATGTGAGAACAAAAAACCACCGCAAGACTAAGATCGCGTACTTCTTTGCAAGGTAGAAAGGCTCGGAATGATTTTCTACGTTACACATGGATCGCAAAGAGAACGAATAGGTCAGCAGCAGAGCAAATAAAACCAGACTGAAACTGAAAAAAAAAGGAACTGGTGTACTTCGGGCACATTGTGAAAAGACCTGATTCGCTGCAAAAGGCGATAATATTGGGGAAGATCGAAGACACAAGGAGAGGAGCGTGGCAAAAGATGAATGGATCGATGGCATCACAGACGCGTAGATGTAATGGATTACAACGCGGCAAGTCAGCGGGAGAAAGTGCAGGACAGAAAAACTTTGCGTGCTTTAGTTGATGGAGTCACACGAGTTGAAATCAACTAAACGCTTAGAGAGAGAGAGAGAGAGAGAGAGAGAGAGAGAGAGAGAGAGAGAGAGAGAGAGAGAGAGAGAGAGAGAGAGAAGGAAGGGAGGGAGGGAGACAAAGAGAACCTTGCGATACAAAGATCTTTGCAGAGCAATCGCACAGTGTGGCGTACGGAAGAGGGATGCACTGGACCACGTGGATGGTTTACTAGCAGTTCCGTAGTGTGCGGTGCGTCACAGCTTACGAGATTCTCCGAAGTCTTCGCGTAAAGTATCTAACGAGAGGCAACTGCAGAGCAGAAAAAGGGTATCTGGGCGCAGCACACTTGGGGTATTCTTAGCATGCGCTGCGAAAGCGTTCGCTAACGCGCAGAGCTAACGCGGGGCTGGGTCGGACGTGCCAGGAATTTTCTGCGTGTACCAAGGTCGGCGGAGGCTAAACACACCTCGACAGACAACCAGTACACTTGTATTCAACAGGGCTAAGTTAATACGCTATAACGAACAAGTTTTTATGCGTCTCATGCGACTAAATGAACGTTGTGTTGTGCCAACTCTGCCTAGTGAAATCTGCACCCAGTGAAATGTGCGTTCAGAAAAGTTTGAGGAAAAGTCCACCGTTCCCACTGTCCGAACTTCATCACTTGCCCGGCATACAGAAGAGCCGAGGGCCTTAGGTGGAGTTTCACTACTGATGAAATGGACTGCAGGTGCCCGAAGGAGAACTATAATATCAAAACCTGTACATTCTGAAGTGATCATAATTTATTTTACTTTGTGGCTGACGTAGTCACAAAATTTTCAGTATATCCGAAGTCTCCGAAAGTACAAATGAAAACACAAAAACCAAATTATAAACACAAAATTTGAAAAAATTGTGTGTCTTGTATTTCACAAAGCATATCTTAAAATAAACATAAAGCAACCTGTGCCTGTGGGTTTTCGTATGGTTTATTTAATGTACGTAAGACACGTACTTGTGTCAACTAAAAGGCCAGGAAGAAGCACGCATGTAGTGACGTAAGCTGTGCGTAGCTCCTTATAACAATATATTTACTTTTGTGCGTTAACATACAGCTATAATCGACGGTGGAAATATATTTGCAGAGAAAAGCACATAATGATATATATTGTATTTTAGGCCAATAGACATAGCTAGTTATTGTAGTGGTTTTGAATACCTTTACTGGTGAGGGCTAAATGACTATTGAAAATACACTCCTGGAAATGGAAAAAAGAACACATTGACACCGGTGTGTCAGACCCACCATACTTGCTCCGGACACTGCGAGAGGGCTGTACAAGCAATGATCACACGCACGGCACAGAGGACACACCAGGAACCGCGGTGTTGGCCGTCGAATGGCGCTAGCTGCGCAGCATTTGTGCACCGTCGCCGTCAGTGTCAGCCAGTTTGCCGTGGCATACGGAGCTCCATCGCAGTCTTTAACACTGGTAGCATGCCGCGACAGCGTGGACGTGAACCGTATGTGCAGTTGACGGACTTTGAGCGAGGGCGTATAGTGGGCATGCGGGAGGGCGGGTGGACGTACCGCCGAATTGCTCAACACGTGGGGCGTGAGGTCTCCACAGTACATCGATGTTGTCGCCAGTGGTCGGCGGAAGGTGCACGTGCCCGTCGACCTGGGACCGGACCGCAGTGACGCACGGATGCACGCCAAGACCGTAGGATCCTACGCAGTGCCGTAGGGGACCGCACCGCCACTTCCCAGCAAATTAGGGACACTGTTGCTCCTGGGGTGTCGGCGAGGACCATTCGCAACCGTCTCCATGAAGCTGGGCTACGGTCCCGCACACCGTTAGGCCGTCTTCCGCTCACACCCCAACATCGTGCAGCCCGCCTCCAGTGGTGTCGCGACAGGCGTGAATGGAGGGACGAATGGAGACGTGTCGTCTTCAGCGATGAGAGTCGCTTCTGCCTTGGTGCCAATGATGGTCGTATGCGTGTTTGGCGCCGTGCAGGTGAGCGCCACAATCAGGACTGCATACGACCGAGGCACACAGGGCCAACACCCGGCATCATGGTGTGGGGAGCGATCTCCTACACTGGCCGTACACCACTGGTGATCGTCGAGGGGACACTGAATAGTGCACGGTACATCCAAACCGTCATCGAACCCATCGTTCTACCATTCCTAGACCGGCAAAGGAACTTGCTGTTCCAACAGGACAATGCACGTCCGCATGTATCCCGTGCCACCCAACGTGCTCTAGAAGGTGTAAGTCAACTACCCTGGCCAGCAAGATCTCCGGATCTGTCCCCCATTGAGCATGTTTGGGACTGGATGAAGCGTCGTCTCACGCGGTCTACACGTCCAGCACAAACGCTGGTCCAACTGAGGCGCCAGGTGGAAATGGCATGGCAAGCCGTTCCACAGGACTACATCCAGCATCTCTACGATCGTCTCCATGGGAGAATAGCAGCCTGCATTGCTGCGAAAGGTGGATATACACTGTACTAGTGCCGACATTGTGCATGCTCTGTTGCCTGTGTCTATGTGCCTGTGGTTCTGTCAGTGTGATGATGTGGTGTATCTGACCCCAGGAATGTGTCAATAAAGTTTCCCCTTCCTGGGACAATGAATTCACGGTGTTCTTATTTCAATTTCCAGGAGTGTATAATTGTTTTTGGAAAGCTCAACATGAATTTCCTAAGGGATCGAAGTTTACCATGCATTTACCAGTAGAATAAGGTGCGGAGAAACTATTTCACCGTATACAACTTCCGTCCTATTTCGACGAAACAATTTGTGACTGTCAACCATCATAACTTGCAGAAACGTGAAAGAAAATTAAATACGTATGGTCATGAAGTACTGAGACATAGGTTCTATACTAAATAATTAGTCCATACACAAGTTCCATTTAACTTTCAATTTATGGTAGACGATATATAAGGAACTTACATTTTTTAACATTTCCAGATACACATCGCACAATATAGCTTCTAACATGAATCTACTGCTATGCAGTAGGGCACTTTCACATTACACTAAAATAATATGTTTTAAACAATAATAAAACGATGGCAAGACATGCGTGTCCGACACAAATTACGAGAGACAGAAGAATGAGTAACTATTCATCGAGAATATCTCGTACATCAAAAGAATGTGTAAAAATGTTCTTCTTTTGTCTGCTTTCAAAGTCAATAGCTCACTGTATCTCTGACGCCGCTTCCACAATAAACACGTCACGTCACACGACGTTATTTACTAACTGTAGCTGTTGCCGAGCGACTGCTCGGTTAGTGAATGATTTAAAATGGTAGGGCAACCACATAATGTTATGTCCTCCTCCGACTCCTTGCGCTACATGCAAGCGATCTCTACAGCTGGTTTCAAAATGTCATAATGTTCTTCATTATTGTAATTGTGGGTCTCATTGTTAGATTTATGAGCATTAGGAAAGTATTTATTAAATAACTTATAACAGGCAGTATACTTATGGAATGTAGTCGAATTAAGTTTGGTGATGCTGAGGGAATTAGATTTGGAAATGAGATGCTTAAAGTAGTAAATGAGTTTTGCTATTTGGGGAGCAAAATAACTGATGATGGTCGAAGTAGAGAGGATATAAAATGTAGACTGGCAATGGCAAAGGAAAGCGTTTCTGAAGAAGAGAAATTTGTTAACACAGAGTATTGATTTAAGTGTCAGGAAGTCGTTTCTGAAAGTATTTGTATGGAGTGTAGCCATGTATGGAAGTGAAACATGGACGATAAATAGTTTAGACAAGAAGAGAATAGAAGCTTTCGAAATGTGGTGCTACAGAAGAATGCTGAAGATTAAATGGGTAGATTACATAACTAAAGAGGAGGTACTGAACAGAATTGGGGAGAAGAGGAGTTTGTGGCACAACTTGACTAGAAGAAGGGATCGGTTGGTAGGACATGTTCTGAGACATCAAGGGATCGCCAATTTAGTACTGGAGGGCAGCGTGGAGGGTAAAAAGCGTAGAGGGAGACCAAGAGATGAATACACTAAGCAGATTCAGAAGGATGTAGGCTGCAGTAGGTACTGGGAGATGAAGAAGCTTGCACAGGATAGAGTAGCATGTTGAGCTGCATAAAACCAGTCTCAGGACTGAAGACCACAACACCAACAACGGGCAGATTATGTATCGTAAAATATCATACGTAATAACAAACAAAAACTTCTTATTTGGCAGTGCATAACATGATTTTTCGTATTAGGAAAGAGTATCCATAAACGCTTGGGACAGTAGGACTTAAACATTCAAACAACAAGAACTAGTACAACAAGCGTATGTAAAGAGGGCATATCGTAGAACGCTGTGTCGACCAGTGGTGGCGACCTTCTTCTGGCAGCAGAATGCATTCTGATGCTTTGTATGGTGGCGCCGACGGTGCACGGACAGTGCGCCTGCAACTCACTACGGGCAGCAGCCATTTCCAGCGGAAATAAACCGCTGCACCTGCGTCATCTGCACACATCATTAGTAGTGTCAATGTAGGCGACAGCAGCAAGTTTATTTTATTCATTAAGCAGCCTTGCTGGCCCCAGCATTTTTGCAATGGAGATCTCCAGTCTTCTAAAACTTTGCGTCGCCTGCATTCTTCTATTTTGCGCATAATTTCCATTTGCTCTTCAATGGTACCTGTGCTAAGTTTCTCCTTATCGAAATGCCAACCTAATATAGTGCTTCCAGAATGAGATTTTCACTCTGCAGCGGAGTGTGCGCTGATATGAAACTTCCTGGCAGATTAAAACTGTGTGCCCGACCGAGACTCGAACACGGGACCTTTGCCTTTCGCGGGCAAGTGCTCTACCAACTGAGCTACCGAAGCACGACTCACGTCCGGTACTCACAGCTTTACTTCTGCCAGTACCTCGTCTCCTACCTTCCAAACCTTACAGAAGCTCTCCTGCGAACCTGGCAGAACTAGCACTCCTGAAAGAAAGGATATTGCGGAGACAAGGCTTAGCCACAGCCTGGGGGATGTTTCCAGAATGAGATTTTCACTCTGCAGCGGAGTGTGCGCTGATATGAAACTTCCTGGCAGATTAAAACTGTGTGCCCGACCGAGACTCGAACTCGGGACCTTTGCCTTTCGCGGGCAAGTGCTCTACCAACTGAGCTACCGAAGCACGACTCACGTCCGGTACTCACAGCTTTACTTCTGCCACTACCTCGTCTCCTACCTTCCAAACTTTACAGAAGCTCTCCTGCGAACCTGGCAGAACTAGCACTCCTGAAAGAAAGGATATTGCGGAGACATGGCTTAGCCACAGCCTGGGGGATGTTTCCAGAATGAGATTTTCACTCTGCAGCGGAGTGTGCGCTGATATGAAACTTCCTGGCAGATTAAAACTGTGTGCCCGACCGAGACTCGAACTCGGGACCTTTGCCTTTCGCGGGCAAGTGCTCTACCAACTGAGCTACCGAAGCACGACTCACGTCCGGTACTCACAGCTTTACTTCTGCCAGTACCTCGTCTCCTACCTTCCAAACTTTACAGAAGCTCTCCTGCGAACCTTGCAGAACTAGCACTCCTGAAAGAAAGGATATTGCGGAGACATGGCTTAGCCACAGCCTGGGGGATGTTTCCAGAATGAGATTTTCACTCTGCAGCGGAGTGTGCGCTGATATGAAACTTCCTGGCAGATTAAAACTGTGTGCCCGACCGAGACTCGAACTCGGGACCTTTGCCTTTCGCGGGCAAGTGCTCTACCAACTGAGCTACCGAAGCACGACTCACGTCCGGTACTCACAGCTTTACTTCTGCCAGTACCTCGTCTCCTACCTTCCAAACTTTACAGAAGCTCTCTGCAGGAGAGCTTCTGTAAAGTTTGGAAGGTAGGAGACGAGGTACTGGCAGAAGTAAAGCTGTGAGTACCGGACGTGAGTCGTGCTTCGGTAGCTCAGTTGGTAGAGCACTTGCCCGCGAAAGGCAAAGGTCCCGAGTTCGAGTCTCGGTCGGGCACACAGTTTTAATCTGCCAGGAAGTTTAATATAGTGCTGTTAAGGGTGATTTTTCAAGCGTCATCCACTTGAGTGGATGAGGATTTCCGGAGTGCAGGTTGCCGACGACTCGTAAGAAGAATTTCCGGTGACGAAGTTTCTCAGAGTGCAGGTAATTCAGTGAGCACGTAGTTTCCGAAACAGAAGGCAGTAATTTCACAGATTTTCGGTTGAGCGCGAATTTCATTCGGCCCATCCTTCATTTATCCTCTGTACCCTGATATATATCTCGGAAATATTTTGCCTTTTTACCTTACGAGAGATTTAAGTGCTTCCAGGATCGTAGATGTGAGACAAGATAAATAAACGTCCAGCGGACAAATAAAACAGTTTCCGTATTGCGCAATACGCAACTTGTGACAATGTGCTACTGCGCACTGAATTCACAAACCAACCGAGACGTCGAGTCGGCCATTTCAGCAGACTTTCACCCAAGGCAATGAATTACATGTTTGAAAAACACCGAGTTGCACCGCAGGCAGACGTCTGCTTTAAACGGCAGGTCACCGTGTTAGTATGGTAACTTAGTTCACAGCTCGGAGCAAGGCAAAGCGCATCGCTTAATATATATATAAGGGTTTACCTTCCTCGAGCTGTGAACTAAGTTACTATACTAACATGTGTTGTTGTTGTTGAGGTCTTCAGTCCAGAGAGTGGTTTGAAGCAGCTCTCCATGCTACTCTATCCTGTGCAAGCTTCTTCATCTACAAGTAACTACTGCAACCTACATCCTTCTGCATCTGCTTAGTGTATACATCTCTTGGTCCCTCTCTAAGATTTTTACCCTTCACGCTTCCCTCCATCACTAAATTGATGATACCTTGATGCCGCAGAACATGTCCTACTAACCGATCCCTTCTTCTACTCAAGTTGTGCCACAAATTCCTCTTCTGCCCCATTCTATTCTGTACTCCTCATTAGTTGCGTGATCTACCTATCGAATCTTCAGCATTCTTCTGTAGCACCACATTTCGAAAGTTTTTATTCTCTTCTTGTCTAAACTATTTATCGTAAATATTTCACTTCCATACATGGCTACACTCCGTACAAATACTTTCAGAAACGACTTCCTGACACTTGAATCTATACTCGATGTTAATTTCTCTTCTTCAGAAACGCATTCCTTGCTATTGCCAGTCTACATTTATATCCTCTCTACTTCGATCATCATCAGTTATTTTTCTCCCCAAATAGCAAAACTCGTCTACTACTTTAAGTGTCTCATTTCCTAATCTAATTCCCTTAGAATCACCTGATTTAATTAGACTACATTCCATTATACTCGTTTTGCTTTTGTTGATGTTCATCTTATATCCGCCTGTCAAGACACTGTCCATTCCGTTCAACTGCTCTTCCAGGTCCTTTGCTGTCTCTGACAGTATTACAATGTCATCGGCAAACCTCAAGTTTTTATTTCTTCTCCATGGATTTAAATTCCTACAAATTTTTGTTTTGTTACCTTTACTCTTGCTCAATATGCATATTGAATAACATCGGGGATAAGTTACAACCCTGTCTCCCTCCCATCCCAACCACTGCTTCCCTTTCATGCCCCTCAATTTTTGTAACTGCCATCTAGTTCTTGTACAAATTGTAAATAGCCTTTCGCTCCCTGTATTTCACCACTGCCACCTTTAGAATTTGAAAGAGAGTATTCCAGTCAACCTTGTCAAAAGCTTTCTCTAAGTCTACAAATGGTAGAAACATAGGTTTACCTTTCCTTAACCTATCTTCTAAGGTAAGTCGTAGGGTCAGTATTGCCTCACGTGTTCCAACATTTCTACGGAATCCGAACTGATCTTCCCCAAGGTCGGCTTCTACCAGTTTGTCCATTTGTCTGTAAAGAATTCGTAAATATTTTGCAACCGTGACCTATAAACTGGTAGTTAGGTAAATTTCACACCTGTCAACACCTGCTTTCTTTGGGATTGGAATTATTATCTTCTTCTTGAAGTCTAAGGGTATTTCGCCTGTCTCATACATCTTGCTCACCAGATAGTAGAGTTCTGTCATAGCTGGCTCTCGCAAGGCTATCAGTAGTTATAATGGAATTGAAGAGGGCAATAACGCCTTTATTTGTCGATAAAAGTGAGAGTGCACAATGAGTTGACGGTAAACTTCCGTTAAAACCGTTATTAGCTTGTCCTGGTTACTACAACGAGCAGGACGTATTTATTTAGGAGCGGAGGTAGCTCTCATTACAACTATAATATACCGTAGATCTCTTGAACAAAAACCTGTTCTCAGTGATCGGAAGTGAGCAAGGCTCACAAGAACGATAATAGAAGTGGTGCACAAGACTGCTGTCCAGTTTCAGTGGCATCCGCGTGTCGCATACTCTCAGATTAAATTCCGAGATCAAGCGTCATGAGGTATCTCGAGCAGAATAATCACCTCCATGCCGACCAGCATGGGAAATCGATCATAGGAAACCGAATCTATACTTTTATCATACGATATCCTGAAAATCTTGGATATGGCGACGATGAAGATGCTATTGACTTCCGAAAAACATTTGACTCGGTAGCACGCCAATGTTTATTAACAAAAGTACGATTATAACGGTTCCAGACTAGATTTGTGACTTGATTAAGAATGTCGTGGTAGCGAAGATGCTGTATGTTTCCTGGTTGAAGAGTCATCGACAGAGTTAGAAGTAACTTCAGGCGCTATAACGACGTATTAGTACTTATCTCTTTTTTCCTTCTTTAGTAAAACTGTTTTCCTTTTAAAGAGCAAATATAATTGACTATGAAGTGTGTTACTTGGGATGAAGAAAATGCTCAGGTATATAGAACGTAATGCTGTAGTGCTTAAAGTCTGGAGGAAGAAGTTTAGTAACTGAGTTATCTTTGTAAAGCTGTAGTCCTCTTTTGTTTGACATGATTCACTTGTCGCTTCCTTCTTTACCTTCCCTTCTCCAAGAAACGATCTGTTAAGGGGCCTGTATTAAGGTAAATTTCTTTATGTGAGAGTAATCACTCATTTTTGTTCAAACATTGTGTCACGTCCTTTTATCTGGTACCACTAAAATACCCTTTATATGCTATTGTCACGTTTTACAATGGAAGTATGGATGAGTCTTATTGCATGAGCGAAAATAATCGACTTAGGCGATATCTCCTTAGCCACCACTGCGATCGTCTCACCGAAGTAGCTGCAAATTGTAGTAATTACTTAGAACTTGCCTGTCAACTAACGAAGTCCGATCGACCAGTGCGAATAAAATTGGTTTCACGGTCGCGAAAATATAAAGCCAAGCAAGTTATTTCTAGAGTGAAATCTCGTGAATCATATTAATTCAGTCTGTCAATCTTTCAGCTCAGCTCACCTTCTGTAAAGGCAGAGCTAAAGCGCGCCCTTAGGTAGTGTGTTGGGACGCTTGTTGTCCATGCGTATGTTAACAAGATGGCAGGTAATATAATTACCCACTAACACTGTAATAAACTACTACCTGAAAAAAGCTTCAGCAATATTCAGTCGCATCTGAGTAAGTTCGCAAGTGCTGCTAATACTGGCATCTTGCTATAAATCTACATAAATGTAAAATAATGCAATTCAAAATACGAAAAAACGTGGTATCCGAAGGCTACAGTATAAGTGATTAACAACTAAAATCTGTCAACTCATACAAATATCTGGGTGTAACAATTTGTAGGTATTTAAAAAGGAACGGTCCAAAGGCTCACTCGTAGGTAAGGCAGATGGCAGAGTTCAGTTCATTGTCAGGATCTGTGGAGAGGCCAGCATCCTGACAAAGAAACCCAGCATTCTGACAATGAACTGAACTCTGACATCTGCCTTACCTACGAGTGAGCCTTCGGACCGTTCCTTTTTAGATACCTACAAATTGTTACACCCAGATATTTGTATGAGTTGACAGATTTTTGTTGTTAATCATTGATGTTGTATTAGCCTACAAACGAGACCGCGCACAAATTACTTGTGAGTCCCGTCATAGAATATCGCGCAGCTGTTTGGAATCTATACGAAATCGTGCAATCGAGGATGCTGATATTAAAAGTATACAAAGAAGGGAGGCACGAATGGTCACAGGTTTGTTTATCTTATGGGAGTGCGACACGGAAATGCTGAAAAACATGAACTGGCAGAAACCGAAGACAGACCGTAATGATTCCATGAAAGCCAACACACAATGTTCCAAGAACCAATATTAAGTGAAAAATCTAGATGTATTCTTCAGCCCATACGAGTCGCTCCCGCAAGGATTAGACTAATTACAGCGTGCACAGGGGCATTTAGGTAGTCATTCTTCCCACGGTCCACATGCGACTGCAGCGGGAAACGACCCTGACAAGTGACAGAATGGTAAAAAACCTTTGGTGTTCCACAATTGCAGACTGTTGTATACAGATTTAAACACGACAGTATCAGGCTAATTAAAAAAAGTACGTGGTTCACAGAAAATATCAACCTTCCTCTCAGGATCACAGTATCCACGTATCAGAAGTCACGAGAACGTACTTCGTTGATTACAATACGGAGAAGTTAATAGGGCGCAAAATCAGACGAGGAAGATAAACGTTATGGTACGTGTGCTCCAGTCGAACTGTTGGATGACACCATTTTCAATACGCCAACCTCACCACTTCTGGCTTCAGGGTATTTCGGTATATTGTACAAGTAAGACATACATCATGTGATCAAAAGTATCCGACACGTGGCTGAAAATGACTTACAAGTTCGTGACGCCCTCCATCGGTAATGCTGGAATTCAATATGGTGGTGACCCACCCTTAGCCTTGATGACAGCTTCCACTCTCGCAGTCATACGTTCTTTTAGGTGCTGGAAGGTTTCTTGGGGAATGGCAGCCCATTCTTGACGGAGTGCTGCACTGAGGAGAGGTATCGACGTCAGTCGGTGAGGCCTGGCACGAAGTCGGCGTTCCGAAACATCGTAAAGGTGTTGTATAGGATTCAGGTTGTGACTCTGTGCAAGCCAGGTCAGTACAGGGATGTTATTGTCGCGTAACCACTCCGCCACAGCTCGTGTTGAAAGATGAAAGCACCATCCCCGAATTGCTCTTCAACAGTGAGAAGCAAGAAGGTGCTTAAAATATTAATGTAGGCCTATGCTGTGATAGTGCCACGCAAAACAACAAGGAATGCAAGCACTCTCCATGTAAAACACGACCACACCATAACACAAAGCCTCCGAATTTTGCAGTTGGCACTACACACGTTGACAGATGACGTTCACCAGGCATTCGCCATAACCACATCCTGCCATCAGATAGCAACATTTTGTACCGTGACTCGTCACTCCACACAACGTTTTTCCACTGTTCAATCGTCCAACGTTTTCGCTCCTTACACCAAGCAAGGCGTCGTTTCGTATTTACCGGCATGATGTATGGCTTATCGGCAGCCGCTAGACCATGAAATCCAAGTTTTCTCACCTCCTGCCTAACTGTCATAGTACTTGCAGTGGATCCTGATGCTGTTTGGAATACTTACTCATTATGACCCTTGTGAGCGTGGGGTTGATCTGCTATTCTGTTATTCTGCACAACGGATTAATCTGAGATGTACCCTTTACCTGGTCAGGGATTTTCTCTGCCTCGTGATGACTGGGTGTTGTGTGATGTCCTTAGGTTAGTTAGGTTTAAGTAATTCTAAGTTCTATGGGACTGATGACCATAGATGTTAAGTCCCATAGTGCTCAGAGCCATTTGAACCATTTTTTTGTACCCTTTACCCTGTGGCTCCTGCAAGATGCAATTTCCACCCCAAAACTACTACAGAAGTCAGACAGACGCTCCTAACGTTCTAAAGAGAAATGCCTGAAAAACTTTCAGCAATAAATGTCTTCTGGAGTCGTCCGCTGTAAGGAAATGACACAAAAATTGACAAAATTTCTTACGTAACTAGTGGGATACTTGGGTACTGGAGTAGTGCTAGTTAGTGTAAGAAAAACATGAAACTAACGAAAGTTATTATTTATTTTGCAAAAATTCTGAGAAATCACAATGGCACTTTTAGTTATGAATTGAACAAGTTATATCCTGGTTCTTTTCAGAATGTGAAGTTACCTCTCAAGGATAGGATTCGCTAATGAAATTTCTATACAAAGTGTAAGATTGTTGTTGACTTGGCAGAATGGATGAGAGGAGCGCCTACTCAACTTGAATAATTATCCTTTAGAATGTTGCTAGGTACGGTCGAGGCTGTTGCGTGTGAAATGCAGTGAAGTGTACTGTTGTGGAGGAAATACGGGGCTCGCAAGAGCTGTAGCGCACAATACCGTAAGCTGCGATGACTGCTGTCTGCGCCGCTCGCTGCTGACAAATAAGATAACTCTCGTTCTATCTGGATTGACCTTCGCCAATCAAACTCTCGCTACGCCTTGATGAAGTCAAAGATTCCTATTCGCCCCTAGTCTAACTATTGACGTGGTACACCGGCCAGATAACCAGTCCACCGCAATGCCACTCAAAATTCGCTCGCAGGCGTTTACCTATAACTCTGTCCGTTCACACTGCACAACATAGTGAACAACGCTTAATCGCAAGGACTCAGTATAGAGAGTCTCGCACTTCGATTAGCTCTCGACAGAGGTGCTCTCCCAGTGAAGTACTGAGGAGAGACTTGTTCCTCGCTCCAAGAGCGACAACGGAATGGCGCCTCTCCACGCCAGACGTGAAGGGGTATATCTTTCGATCTCTTCCATTACTCCTTCAGCTCAAGGCGTCAGAAATATCGTCTGCGAATCAGCATTGCTCTTCTAAAACGGGAGAATGACGTTTCGTTTAAGGCGACCAATCCGGAAATCTACAGTATCGGCGTTTGGCGTTTGCTGTCTCCCTGTGAAAATCTCTGAAACTGTGTGCTATGTGTAAAGAAAGGGTAGGCTGGCTGCTCCCACACAATGTAGCAGAATTTGCTTTTAAGCCAAACACTGGGTCGTTCCTCCTTTCCCTCGGGCAAATGCTGTCTGCTCCAAGGGTTGGGACTGGCCTCCTGGCGTGTGGTTGCCTCTCTCAAACTAAAAGCTCCTGTGACCGTCGTGTCTGGAATGTATGTAGTATTTCAACCACGGTGCGCACTTGCGATTTATTAGTTATTTGCATATCGTTTACATGAATTCATACAACATTGACTTTATCTTATCGAGTCTGGGTTCGAATGAAGCGTCTTGATGTGCGGAATATGATTGTGAGGGCGGGATATGTAAGCAATGAAGGTCAGGAGTCTGCGACGTCTTACACCCTCTTCAACTGTCGGCGGTCTCTATCAATCAACAGTCGAGGGCGACCTGTACGCTTTTGTGCTGTACGTGTCCCTTCACGTTTCCACTTCACTATCAAATCTGAAACAGTGGACCTCGGGATGTTTAGGTGTGTGGAAATCTCGCATACAAACGTATGACACAAGCGACACCCAATCACCTGACCACGTTCGAAGTCCGTGAGTTCCGCAGAGCGCTCCATTCTGCTCTCTCACGATGTCTAATGACTACTGACGTCGCTGATATAGAGTACCTCGCAGTAGGTGGCAGCAGAACGCACCTAATATGAAAAACGTATTTTTTGGGGGATGTCCGGATACTTTTGATCACATAGTGTATCTATAACGGCGTTCAAAGAGAAACGAGCTGGAGACATAATTACAGAAACCAGTGCCTGTATGTTTAGAAGTATTGACCCTGGCTGTTGAGACACTTGTCCCATTGCGACACAAGGCGGTGAATGGCTGTCTCACAAAATTCCCGGGGCTGCAATGCTAACCAGTTCCGCACGTACAGCTGGACTTCGTCGTCCGAGGTGAATCATTTGCCCTTCAGAGCCTCTTTAAGGCGACCAAAAATTGCGTAATCACAGGGAGAGAGGTCAGGATTGTATGAAGGGTGACCGAGAATCTCCTATTTGAATTTCTGCAGGAGTGCCGCGACTGTGTTGGCCGTATGAGGCTTTGCATTGCTATGGAGCAGAATGATCTCACGGATGAGATTGCCAGGTCGTTTTGATTTGATCGCTTGGCGAAGGGTGGTCAAGGTTTGCGAGTAACGCTGGCCATTCACTGTTGTCCCGTGCTGCAGGAAGTGATTCAGAAGGGGGCTATATTGGTCAAAGAAGAACGTCAGCATAGAGGCAAACTATTCGCCTCGGACGACGGCGTCCAGCTCTACGTGCGGAACTGGTTAATATCGCATCCCCGGGAATTTTATGAGACAGCCATTCACCGCCTTGTGTCACAGTGGGACAAGTGTCTCAACAGACAGGGTCAATACTTCTAACATACAGGTACTGGGTTCTGCATTTATGCCTCCGGCTCGTTTCTTTTTGAACGGTCCTTATAGTATAATCATGCGTGTCTCAGCATAGCAGTGATCCACCCTCCATTCTAGCTCCCTTTCATTATAGTGAAGGCTCATTACGTAACAGACGCAATAGTAGTTTTATTCATCCGTGGATCACTTTTACAGGGCTGTTGGGTGATTAATAGTATTGCCGTATAAGAAGAAAAACATCATATACATAGACATTTACATAATGATCGTGAGGACAGTATCAATGGTAACGTCAGCTTGTTCGGAGATTATGGAGTTATCTACAGAGAAGTTCAGGCTGAACGATGCTATGCAAATATTCAGTCAGTCCTTGATAAGGTTTCAAAGTGGTGCAAGGATTGGAAGCTTGCTTTAAATGTTGAAAACTGTAAAATTCTGCACTTCACACACAAAAAATAGTATCCTATGAGTATAATATTAGTGAATCGGAATTTGTGTACTCATACAAGTACTTAGGTGTACTCTTCTTGGGGAAATAAAGTGGAGCGAACAAATAGACTCAATCGTGGATAAAATGGGTAGCAGACTTTGTTTTATTGGTAGAATACTAGGGAAATGCAGTGTATCTAAAAAGGAGATAGCTTACGAATAACTCGTGCGACCCATCCTAGAATATTGCTCAAATGTGTGGGACTCAATAAGATATAGGAATGGTAGGGAACATTGAACAAATACAGAGAAGGGTAGCATGAATGGTCATAGGTTTGTTTGACCACGGGAGATTGTCACAGAAATGTCCAAAGAAGTCAACTGCGAGACTCTTGAAAATAAACGGAAACTATCTCGCGAACAATGTTTCAAGAACCGCCTTTAAAAGATGACTGTAGGAATCTACTGTAACCCGCTACATATCGCTCCCATAAGACACGTGAGTGAGGACAAGATTAGAGTCATTACAGCACGCACAGAGGCGTTTAAAAAATTATTTTTCCCGAGCTCCATAATGGAACAGGGAAAAGCCTTACTAACCGGTATAGTGGGACGTACCCACTGACAAGCACATCACATTGGTTCGCAGAGTGTACATGTAGGTGTAAATGTATAAAGTTTACTTCTTGTACATTTTTTTAAATTTGTGATCTGTCGGAGTTTCGTTTTCTAATGTTTTGAAATGTGTGGGAACGATGTACAATTCACTCTCGTTCTTCTTCCTCTTCCAACTCCCACATGAGAAGGTCGTCTGCATTTTGTTAGCATAATTTTATAACGAAATAATAATGATATGCTTAAGAAAAATTATGTTTTATTTAGTAGAGGTATGTTCAATATCACGCCTCGCTAATCAAACCCAGTTAATGTACTTTTCAGCCTGTTAAATTAGTTGGAAGTGGTCGGTTTGGAAACGCAACGATGGCGCACCATTAGCACACTATCGTATCGAAATTACAACGTACATCATTCGAGCGTGCAATTCATAATTTTAATGAAGTTTCATCATAATTGTTATTTTCATGCAAAGCTGACTTTTTATGTTAACTGTAACAACCTTCTTTGTCAGAAAATTAAGTTTGTCATTTTATCTTTGAAGGACACATTGTCACTTAGATGGAGGATTCATTACAAGTGGGAACTATCTCAGTATTTGCTTGAAGTAATGTAGGGAAACGACGGAAGACGTAATTGACGATGGGCAGATGGAGATTTGATCCCACATCCTCCCGAATACAGCTCCATCACAACCCAGTCGCTTGCTTCACGCAGTTCTCGTACGATAAAATTGCTTGCCAAACGTATTTTGCCACTTCATTCATCTCTGTAAAGGGAACGTTTATGAGCTTTTCTTATCTTTCATTATCTTTCTCGGTCATTAATCTTTCAGCTTGTATCTATTTCATGCCGATTCTTTAATTCTGCTTTCAGCGCATTGTTCTCACTCCTATTGAGCCCTCCATTGTGTCCCTCGGCGCCCATTGTAGTGATACAAGTCCGTCGCACAGCTATTAAACATAAATTACGACGCAAGGGCCTTAGGTTCTGGGCCTTCGGTTGTCCGTGCGCTCGCCAGGACGGGAGACGCTAGGCAGCACTTGCAGGTCAAAGCCCCCGCGCATATTCCTGGCACACGCCGGAACTCTCCGGGAAAGATTGGCGCCGATGGACATCAGCTAGCGTCAAGGACATTTAACAGCGCACCCGAGAGGTGGGTGGCCAAGTGTGCGCACCAAATACTGTGTCAGAAAATCCGAAAACCCGAGACAATTAGTCATACATCGACAATTACAACTACACCGAGGTGACAAAAGTCATGGGATACCTCCTAATATCATGTCGGACCTTCAATTGCCGGTGTAGCGCAGCAATTCGACGTGGCATGGACTCAGCGAGTCGTTCGAAGTCCCCTGCGGAAGTATTGAGCCATTCTGCCTCAACAGCCGTCCTTAATTGCGAAAGTGTTCCAGGTTCAGGATTTAGTGCATAAACTGCCCCCTCAATTATGTCCCTATAAACGTTCGATGGGTCCAGACTGTTCTTCAAACCAGACGCAAACAATTGTGGCCTGGTGACATGACACATTGTCATCCATAAAAATTCTGTAGTTGATTTGGAACACGAAGTCCATGAATGGCTGCAAATTTTCTCTAAGTAGCCTAATAAAGCTGAGCCATGCTGTGGCTCGCGTTGGTGCCGTGTGTAGGTTCCTGCCAGACTGTGTCGTTTAGTTGGCATGGTTGCGTTGTTTGTCTTCTTGTTGTGTTCACTGGCACCAGTCGGTTTCGTAAGTGTTGCCTGTCCGCTAGTGGCAGCAGCGGCACTTATCGATATTTAGTTATGCTGCCTTATCTTTGGGGCGACCTCGAGCTTCTTCCGTGTGGTGTGAGTGTGGAGTTCGGTTGTGGACGAGGAGCAGCGAGGTCCGCGCAGAAACACGCCAGGACTGCTGGCGGCGTGTATGGGCTGTCGGATCGAAGGGCAGTGGTCACGAGGGTGCAAGACCTCGTCGAAACCCGATCCTGCAATTTTAAGTTGAGTGCATTGCAATTCGCGTAGAGAAACATCCACCATTGTGAAATCTCGCGATTCTCCAGTGACTTGAGCTCGTGTTGCTGCTCGTAGTGTCAAATGGTTCAAATGGCTCTCAACACTATGGGACTTAACTTCTGAGGTCATCAGTCCCCTAGAACTTAGAACTACTTAAACCTAACTAACCTAAGGACATCACACACATCCATGCCCGAGGCAGGATTCGAAACTGCGTCTGTAGCAGTCGCGCGGCTCCAGACTGTAGCGCCTAGAACCGCTTGGCCGGCGGTCGTAGTGTCGCCGAGGCGAAAAGCAGCGAGTGGACTACCTGGGGAAGGTGGATCTGATTAGCCTTCCTAAGCTTCTAATTACTATTTACCATTTTCAGCTTCTTACATTGTTAAATTCAACCAGCTGTATTTTTATGTCTTGTGGCCGCTAACGCCTCAGTTACCTGCCCTGGGGGTTGGTGTATGTAATGGCAGTGTACGTTTCCTCGCCTTGCCGCCGCTGTTCGGTTAGGCATGTAAGTTTGATAGATCTTTGATTGTAGGTTGGGTAGCGTTCTCCTCCTTTAGCAGGAGTCATTCTTTTCTGTTCCGGGCGCTCTAAGCACAGTATTCTGCGGGCGGAGCCCAGACTGTCCGTTTCGGCTTTGGCGTAATTTTACATCTTACAATTGTTTGGTTGAATGTCAGGTAGCCTCACCAAGATTATCGTTAGTCGCTCGTTAGCCTGCCACTAGTCCGAGTTACCATCTTGTGCTCTGAATGCAACTCTTGGCTCCCTTTCTCTTCGCTCGCGAAAGTGTTTTTGGTGTGACGCACTCAGAGGTCGATTCCTGGAGCACCGTCTGTCACTGGCCCTTGTGTTTTATTTTATTACTGTATTATTAAGTTACCATCAATTGTCTCACCTGTTTGGTGATCTGTTTTTTTTTTTTTTTTTTTTTTTTTTTTTTTTTTTTTTAAGTTAACTTTTGCTATGCCATTCGCCGTTTGACAGTGTATTTGTTAAATTTTTTATAATTGCCATTTTGGCGTTAAAGGCCTTCAGCCGTGATTGTGGTTACTTACCTTAAAATCTGATTGCGACCTCATTAGCTTGTTTTCAAAAATTATTTATTAAAATAAATGAATGAAATTGCAAAGCAAACCAACAGTAATTGATTCGGGCTCCGTTCACAATCGTAACACAATCCTGCCTTCCTTAATTACCAGATTTCAATAACAATTTCCAGTCAGTGATTGGTCCATTCGGAGCAGAGGACCCTGTCAATTTCATGTAAACATAGCCCACAACTTTATGGAGCCACCATCAGCTTCCACAGTGCCTTGATGACAACTTGGGTCCGTGGCTTCTTGAGGTCTACAACAGACTCGAACCCCACCAACTGAAATGGGGATCAGGACACGGTTTTCCTGTCGTCTACGGTTCAACCTACATAGCCACGAACCGAGTAATGGTGCTGCAGATGTCGTGCTGCTAGCAAAGGCACTCGCCAGATTTCGTTGCACTGTCATAACGGAGACGTTGGTCGTACTCCCCACATTGATTTAGGTACAAATTTTACTATTTGGACTGTTCGTGATTGTGTATCCTGTGAGGCTCTCGATTCAAATACTCTTTGCGTGTTAGTCGGCATATGTGCTTTACTCTGCTGGCCGGATTCCACTGTCTGTGAATTATTCGGCTGTCTGGTATTGTTTTGCGTTCGCCAAGTGCTCGGGTGATTACTGCCGGTAGCTTGCGTCTGTACATATTGTGCAGGCTGGCCATGCGCTACTTGTCCGTTGCAGTTGTTTTTCTTAAATTTTTGCCTATCTCTTTTATATCTGCCCTTGAATTTACGGCTTTTGCCATTGCCATTGTGATTACCGTTAACGTTACCCTATGTCTGTGTGGGGTAAGGTCGTCATCTGCGTTGTACTACGAATCCGTTATTGACTTGTTGGTCCCTAAATCACTGTGGTACTATCTGCGCATTAACAGACTTTGGTTGTAATGGTCTCTCTTCGAATATCAAATCTATTGAGTCCAGTACAGATAGAAAGTGCTGTGTTCCGGATTCATAATGAGTTTTTCCGTAATGTGGGCAATTTTCAGCACGTCTACTTGAGATACCGGGTTCGTCCAGTATCTGATTTTATTCAAAAATTTTTCAAAATAGCCCATTAAGGTTCCATGTTTGCTACCGAATAGAGCTGGATTGAATACTTCACATCTGAGCCTCTCTTGTAGGATCTCAGACCAATACTTATCCAGAAATGCTTTCTCAACTGTTGATAGTACTGTCAATGTTCCGCCATGTCTGTAGCCCATAGTGGAACGTCACCCTGTGTGTATCCAACAACGAACCTAATTTTCTGGGCTTCGGCCGGCCGCTGTGGTCGAGCGGTCTAGGCGCTTCAGTCCGGAACCGCGCTGCTGCTGCTGCGGTCGCAGGTTCGAATCCTGGATGTGTGTGATGTCCTTAGTTAGGTTTAAGTAGTTCTAAGTCTAGGGGACTGATGACCTCAGATGTAAAATCCCATAGTACTTAGACCCATTTGAACCATTTTCTGGGCTTCGGTCCAGGTACGAGGTAAAACATTTCGAAGTGCTCTGGTAAAGACCACAGGGTTTGTTCTTTTCCTTTCAGAGGTAAACAACGGAAGTTGTCGATACCTAAGTAACCCATCATCTGCAAGTAATATTGACAAGCACGCCGCGCTGTCAGTGACAGGCGTGTTTATGTTCGCTTGTGGCGTAGCGCATGGCAACTGCGCTTGCTTGGCAGGTACAGGTGCGAGCAAGTGTTGCTTCATTCTGCAACCTTCGCTATTTTCCGTCGAAGGGCTAGCCACGTATTGTAGGTAACCAGTGAAAGTGTCTGTCAAATGTTGTTTTCGAATGCCAGTAGTTTTAGCAATACTTCCTCGCAACCTTTCCTCTGCTTCCTTTAAACCTGAATATATTTTAGCTAGAAAGTGACTGTTTCTCTTTCAGAGGTTCTTCTACATAAATTTTGCACTCTGACACCCTTTACATCTGCACACACCTTATCACTGTTTTTTGACCAATTTTGACTCTAAAGTTAACTGGTCCACTCTTAGACTTAACTTTTGTACTTCTGTAGGTAAGTTTTTGCACGCATCTTGCAGCTCTCTGACTGCCCTCGTCACATTTTGACCCAACGCATCCACTTGGGATTGCGTCTCCTGAATTTGGGGAATATGCTTCACTTTGTAACTCACCTGCTAGTTGTTCCTCTTTATCGTCTACGGATGATACTCTTTCAGTTAACGTATTTATACTGCGGGATATGTCGGCAATTATTTCTTGTCATAGTTGTCTACCTAGCTCTGTCAGCTTCGCAGATACTTCGTCAGATAATTTAGTGCGTATAGTTTTGCTCACCTCACTGAACTGTTGACTAATATTATTCTTGAAATCGTTAAATGCCTGATTTTGCCGTGTAAGCTGTTGTCCTGTATTTTCCTCATGTTTTGTGAACTGCGGTCTCATGCCCTTAGTTGCTGTGTTATTTGTTGCATGGGTTTTGTTAAACTGTGTGTCTCACTAGTATTTACATTATTTTTATGGACTGTTTCCTGTTCTTGCGTTCGCGATGTCGTGAGCGAGTAATCAAAGGAATTTTCGGTGTTGCGCGCTTCAGTTTCACTATTTGAAAAGATGTTTCCCGCTGAGAATTGAGAAATTGTCTCATCGAGAGTCATAGAAGTGACGTTATGATTAGTTATATTTTCAGAGTCGTCATTTATTGACAACGGGACGCCAACCTCGTTTTTTTGGTTGCCATCGACCAGTTGAAGAGCTGGTGCGTTACCTTCGATTGTTGCCAAGCTCGGATTTCCGACATCTTGGCACTTTGCGTTTCGTAATGAATTTTCAACAATGGCCATTTTTTCGGCAAAGGACATTAATTGGAAGGAAAAGAGATTATCTACTGCCAGAGAGACGACGCCAAGCGCGGCCATGTAAGCACACAGCATAGCAACTTTCTACCTTTACCGCTGAAATCAGCATTCCTGGCTCGTCTCGTCTGTAGGCAGAATTTAATTTTAATTGTCTCTTTCAATGTTTTTACCCCTCCCATTCTCGTGAATATGTAACAAATACAATTAAAGTTTCATTAGTTCCTTATAATAATAATGACTCATTTATCTCAAAAAATTTTATCTCAGCAATTGAAAGGTTTGTTCACGTTTCGCTCGGCGCGCCCTTTAAATGGTAGCCATTGAATAGGTATGTGGCAATGGAAATGGATTACTAATTGCTTGAATAATTGGAAGAATTGATTGGAAAGAAAAGTCGGAAAGAAATTTTGAAGGTAATTTATGAATCTGTGCACAATCTTGGGTGAACTTTAACTGAAACCAGTATCAACAGACCTTTAATATTATTACATTGAAGGGCAATAAACATAATTTGCATTACGTACTGCTGCTTCCAGTAGTGTACGGTACCAAATAATCGATCTTCACAGTAATTCAGTTTTTTTTAGTCTTGATTGTGACAATGTCGATTCAGGAACGCTCCTCCGGATGCCGCGTAAATTCTGTTTGCACCGAACCTCTTGATGCAGGACCTCGGCGGCGAGTGAAATAATGAACAAATAGGAGTTGACCTCGTAACCGTACGAATAAATATTACTTTTCTAAAAACTTTTTATAACACTTTTAATGAACGGATAAAATACACATTTTAACAATGGGGGTACATCCGCACACTACCACTTCCCGGAACAAAAAGGTGAAGATACAGAATTAATAAAATGAAGAGCGAGTGTCTTACTTTGTTTCATGCAGATATTTAACGATCTATGAAAACGTTTTCCATGCACCAAACAACTCGTTAATGTAGCTTTGGCGGTATCTATAACTCATTCAGTTTACATATAGCTTATATATAATAAAAGAAAGAAAAACCAATATAATTCAATACATTACTTAACAGAACGTGCTGTCTAGAGATGACTCCCTCTTGTTTTTCCAGTGGAGACATAGTGCAACGCGATTGTCATTTCTAGTGGACGACAGGTGAGATGAACATGTTTGGAACGTTTTTCTGCCCGCAAAGTTTTAACTTCAATTTACATTTCAGCCAAACTTGTGAGAGTTTTGTGCAGTGAGTTACGAAACATTTGATCTATTAACTTCAACGTTTTAAACGTACTGAAATTTGTACAGCTCTCTAATGTTATATTAAAATCGTTAATGACGTTTGATTAATAAACACAAATGTAGCCAATCATATCTTTTATTGGAATGCTCATAAGTCCAGTGAACTCGCCATAAAGAGTTAATATCAATGTAAATATACAATTTTAAGCCAGCTCCCTCTCGTTGTAATTTTGGAAATTTGTGGCAAGTTCCTATTGGACCAAACTGCTGAGGTCGTCGCCATAGGCTTAGACACTACTTAATCTAACTTAAACTAACTTACGCTAAGGACAAAACGCACGCCCACCCACCCACCCACCCACACACACACACACACACACACACGCCCGAGGGAGGACTCGAACGTCCGACGGGGGGAGCCACGTGACAAGGCGCCCCAGACCGCGCGGCTAACCCGCGCGGCTCCCTCTCGTTCTGTGTTAGCTGTTACGTACAAATGCCAGCCTGGAGAAGCTTATATAAATTCAGTGTGTAATCTCCCTTTTTATCGTGTAATCTTATAACAAGTGCAAATATTGCTAAAAAGAAGTGCGATCTGTCAGCGCGCAGTAATGCATTTCATGGTCTTTTCGTAGGCGCGCCTGATCAGTTGAATACGAAAAGTGTAACCGCAAGCGCCGCTCGGTGTAATACTGTCGCTGACTCCTACATTATTCTTACTTCTTCTGTAGTTGCTAAGAGTAATAAGACTTAGAAGCAGCAACTCTGGCCCGAATCGTACTTGAAGATAGACGTGTTCTACACTGGAGTATTTCTTCTTAATTGTCGTGCCCCATCTTAGACACATAACAGAAATTCCATGTTCGAAGTTAAATGGGAATGAAAGGATGATGTCAAATGTACGGAAAGTGTTGCAAGATGATTACTCAATGCATGTATTAAATTAAGGTGCGTATTAAAAATTAATTCTTGACTTACCAAGAACCGTTATCATTGCGTGACTTCTACGCTACAGATTTGGGCTGCATATAATTCGGTTGTATGAAAGAATCTGCTATTTCTACAGGGTCATAATATTCCTCTTGCCATCATCGAGGAATTTAACTTGCATATCGCATTCACTCCGCTCCACGAACTACGAATTTATATGTGACAGTTCATAATTGTACCCAGATGAGTCCGTAATTTATCTGCACGGCGTCTAATCTATTTCTGTGCGTTCCGTACTAAAGAATTTCAGGGGGCGCTGCTGCTTCCTAACAGCAACGTAAAAGGTGGCTGAACTTCATCAAGTAGATGAAAACTACGTGTGTCGTGTGAGTGATCAAGAGTTAAAGCTATGTCGACGGATTATGCAACAGAACAATTCTTTCGCTCAGATTTAAAGATCGATATTCCATCTTTATACCAGTTCATAATTTTATCTTTGGCACTCATTGGAATTAATCGTGATTCATGACAATGATAGCTATAACGTCAAGTTCATACTCAGAAGCTACTTTAAAGGTCAAACCCGTTAACTGGCAATAGGAGATAGTGGATTCAAGAGTTGAAATATCCATCTACTTCGAACTTTAAATGGTGTGGTCTGTGTGAAGGTGTATAGTTTGAACTCATTTGATTACATCACTTGCTCCACTTGGCCTTACACGTCCCATGTACTTTGCTATAGATGCAAACAGTTCAGCTGCCAAATAACAAACTAACAAATAAACGGACACATACATCCATCCATATTTTGGTAGAGAGAGAGGGTAATAGCGTTACAGAAAGAAAACTTTACTACCAAAGTGTCAAGTTTTACGGCTCCCTTCCTTGAAACGTTTCGCTGAAACAGCTTACTACTCAAATATAAACTTCTTCCCATAGTCGCACTATACAAGAATACTTTGAAGAATGATGGACACTACTGTGCTCATTGGTGTAGAAATAAGGAGCAACGAGAGAAGATGTTTTAATGAAACCTATTTTGAAACAGAGTATCATAATATAAATACATAAGGAGCGAATGTCTTATTTGGTTGGGGACGGATGTTAGTATTTCTGATACCAACCGGTTTCCTTTATCTGAGATCTGAAAACAGCCACAAATCATGTTAATGGTTTTTGTAACGCGAACTTAGTTAGTAAACAAGATCAGTATGAAAGAAGTAGCCATGACGTGCACCGCAGTATTTTGTTAGGTTGATAAATATGTAAAAGAGAGATGTCAGTTGTACGACAATTGAAGGTCAGCACCACAAACAAAATGAGGGCATAGGAACCACGTGTGACAGTTCTAAGAATATTCGTGGGCAGGCGTCATGCGTTTTCGGGAAGTTCGCTTACATACCTCAGGAATGTCTGATCCCTAATTTTTTTAAGAACTGGAGCAAAAATGGGAAAACCTAAGCAGCAAGCGGGAAACAAGGACAGTTAATGCATGTTCAGAACATTTCTCACCGACATATGCGTCTGTACAATCTGTTCCAGGCTATTGACCGCCACACCCTCTAAATACTGTTTTAAATGGTTTATTTATTGATGAATATATTGAAAGAGGCAGATCTGCTTTTAAGTAGTGTGTTGTTAGTAAATTTGCTACAAGAGAAGCATGTCCTTATCGAACAAATTTCTTCGAGACAGCCGCTGCAACAGGGTTTAGGAAATATTTAATGGAAAAAACTGACGAAAATCTCAGCGTAATGAACGACATGTGGACGAAAGTACAAAAAAAAAAAAAAATACCTGTTACATTTCCAGCAGATCCATAAACCACGTTCAGCCGTCGTATTCGGAAGTCTTCTCTGCTGCGTCACAGCAGATGTATTCGGGGGACCTGCTGCGGAAACTGTCGAAGTTACCAACTTTTCCGATTAAAACTTTTGAAGAAAAAGGGAGATCTCAGAAAGTTTGCCCTCTGAATTACATGGACGCCAGACGCTATGAATTTATTGGTGACACGTGACAATTATTAGGCATGTTTTCATCGTAAACCGGGGACGGAAATCGTTTGTCTCGAGACTAGCATTTGAGCCTTGTGCAACACTATCTTCAACTATTTCTGTGTGGAGTACACACCCCTTCACCCCCGCCTGAAGAAGGAAACTTGTACGAAGGATGTTAGAACTGTTCCGTCTATCTTATGTTCTGTAACTGTACTTTAAATTTTATAATGATGGTTCTATTCACGAAAGTATTTATTTTCTGTTCCATCAAAGAAAACTGGACTAGTTTAAAGAATATTTATTGAGGAAATAGAAGAAAGAAGTTGTAAGATGTGCAAATAGATTTTGTTGGAATCATTAACGACACCGAGTCCTTAAAAAAAGATTGAAACAGCTTTGTTACAAAATTGTTTCTAATGACGTTGTAGAAATTACGAAAGATGGTGTTTGTGTGTGGATTGTAAGGTTTTGGTGTAATATGTAACATAACACTATAAACTATAACGTTTCGATATATACAAGTAAAAACAATGAATTATTTGAAAATGTATATCCATAATGTTGTATGGGATGAAAATAGTATCTTAAGGAAGGAAGAGGCCACATAAAAGTCACCATTGTATTTGAATGAAGACTGTTTATTATTCTTTGAAACTGATATTATGTCATACGCAAGCAAAGCTTTAAAAATTAATGATTTTTAAATGCTAAATTAGAGTAAGTAGTACCACGAGACTACTCAGCATATAAGATTAGCCCAAAATATGCAGGAAGAACAACCTAATTCAGCATTATGTAAATGTAAGAGTTAAAAGTAGTTCTAGATCGGAACAAAAATCAAAAGAGCTTGCAGACAAGTGTTGGCTACAGAATGAAATTAGAACTCTGTATTCAAAAAAGGAATCACTGAGTAAGTTATATTTGAAGCTCCTCAATAGTAAGCACAGAATCGGGCAATTTTACCGTTTTCATGATCATGTCAGAAAAAGCAGAATATTAGAGTGAAATACATTCAATATAAACATATACAAAAGATAGTGACATGAAGAACAAAAGAAATAAGCGTTACATCGCAATAAGAGCTATCAGTCACAGGAACATCAACACACTTCTCATCCGTGCTTAATAAATCTCATTGAGACACATTTAACTGAATAAGAAATATGTTTGTAGGAAAAGGGAATAAAATATAATGCCAGTACCACAATGTACAACCAGCACACAGATAATTCAACAGTTGAAACTGGACACATCCTAACAGAAGAAGGAAACCAAATCAGCACAGACGTAAATGTGAATGTGCTAAGAGAATTAATAAAGAAAGAAATTAAGGTGAAAATAAAACAAGCACACCTGAGACCTAATAAGAACTGCCACATAGGAGCAGCGACTATAAAAAAAACTGAAATGAAAGACGTTATCTAATAACACTACTGTAACAAAAACAGATAAAATGAACATTAACAGTACACATACAGAAATAAAACGAGGGTTGCCCAGAAAGTAATGCATCGCATTTTTTCTTCAACAGTTCTTTATTGAACATTATGAACATTACACACACGAAAGAATGGTGTTTTATCCACACACCCTATTTTTCCACGTAATCTCCATCCCATTCTGTGGCCTTCCTCTAGCGCGAAACAAGGACGTGTATGCCCTGTCAGCACCAATCCTTGTCCTGGTGTGAATCATCTCCTCATCGTCCTCAAAATGTCTTCCACGGATGGCATCCTTTAATGCCCCAAACAACTGAAGTCCAAGGGGGCTAGGTCAAGTGTGGCTCTGAGCACTATGCGACTTAACTTCTGAGGTCATCAGTCGCGTAGAACTTAGAACTAATTAAACCTAACTAACCCAAGGACATAACACACATCCATGCCAGAGGCAGGATTCGAACCTGCGACCGCAGCGGTCACGCGGTTCCAGACTGAAGCGCCTAGAACCGCACGGCCACACCGGCCGGAAAGCGATTCAGCTCCTACTACGAGGTGAAAGAAGAGGTTCATAACTTTCTGAACAGCATGGCGGCGAGCTGGTATGACATGGGCATACAAAAACTGCCACAGCGTCTACAAAAATGCATCGAAAGAAATGGTGATTATGTTGAAAAATAGCTAAATGTTCAAGCTGTAAACTGATGTAAACCATTGTAGAAACAAACAGGTCTACGTACTTATAAAAAAATAGAAGACGTTACTTTTGGGATTACCCTCCTATTACTGGACATGTATAATCACAGGCGACGATGGATGACATAGAATACGGTACATATGTAATAAAGGTGAAGTGGTGTATTTATAACTAAAAACGGTGCAAATTTCCCCACATGTAAAAGTGTGATAATAGACATAAATAACGATCATGTTTGAAACTGGTCAGAGTCCGAATACAGAGTTCAATATCGGACTCTCAGTAACGAATACGCCTAACTCAGGCACTAATGCACATTTTGCACGTGCTGGTTGCCAAACTATGGAGGAGTTCTTGGGGTCGTTTCGTGTTCTTACATAATCGAGAAAGAGGCTGTTCGTTAAGAAAAGTTTCTGTCCCGGGTATTCTAAAGAGGGTGCGTCCAGCACCTCAGCAGTCATGTGTGGGCGGAATAATTGCACGTAAACAGAAAGTCAGGACCTACCGCACCCTAAACATACAGACGGGATCCAGAATAATCTCCCTGCAATACCACTGTGCTGTAACAGTACCTCGCGCAAAGATATGGAATAGTGTTTGGCTATTGAGCATAATGTCTGCCTACACGATAGCACCTAGGCTATACCGTCGTTGTTCATGAGCACTCTGTGGTGTGTAAAGTGTTTCTCTCTCTCCGCTGGTTGCCACAGTGAAGAGGGATTCGTCGGGGAACAACACTCTAAACCACTGTTGCTGGCCTCAATCAACATGCTCCCTGCATCAAGAAACTTCTTCGTAGCAATGGCGTGATTGAAGTGGATGCATTTAACAGACTCTTAAGCTCACAAATCAGCCTGATTTAGTCGCCATGATCTGGCTCTGATACAGACAAGGGTGCCGGTAGCAGCGATCTGCCTAGGAGTGAGAAGTCTGTTCCTTTTCGCCACAAGGGCTGTGTATCCATCCTCTTGCGGTGAGATAGTGCTCATATCGTTCAAATGGCTCTGAGCACTATGGGACTTTACAGCCGAGGTCATCAGTCCCAGAACTACTTAAACCTAACTAACCTAAGGACATCACACACATCCATGACCGAGGCAGGATTCGAACCTGCGACCGTAGCGGTCGCGCGGTTCCAGACTGAAGCGCCTAGAGCCGCTCGGCCACCACGGCCGGCCCGGTGAGGTAGTCTGTCCACATCCACCGCCATGGTTTCACATAGCATTTCTACCTTCAGAGCCTTTTTTTAATCGCAAGATAACACTTTAGCACACTCTCATTACTGTGGTCACAGTAGTGACACTTTGACCAGCATCGGGCCGTCGAACTGTTCGTCCACGATCGTAAGCTTTCAGACGGTGTCTTGCAAACATTTTCCTGGACTACACAGAATGTTGCACTAATCGGTTCGACAACAACCATCGTCGAACGCTATACTGCATGAACTGTCGAATGCATAAAGAGCATTCGCGTATAGGCTACGCTGCAGTTAACACACTCCGCCCTCTACATTTCCTTTTACTGTCATCAGTCGGGTGGTCCGTAGCAATTTTAGGTTGTTCCGTAGCAGTTGACACTTGTTGCTTAGCAAGCGTCAGTTTTTCCTTAGCAGTTGTCGAACAGTGTAACAGGTAACGCACAGAGATAACGCCGTAAAGAATGCAGAAGAGCTGGTAGGAAACACGAAAAACATAGACATAATACACACAGCGTTACTAATATCAACAAGCAGACATACGTACAGGGTGGTTCACAGGAAATAGTGTATTTTCAATTGGACACCTTACAAAGATGTAGATATGCCCGCGTTATCTACCACTTGTAAGTAGACCTCCTAGTGAGCCATTTAATCCTGTATGAAACAGTGGCTAATGCAAGGGTGCACTTGTAACATCGAAAATGCAGATGAAATACATTCTGCAGCATCCAAAAATATTCGCCGTTTAATATCCGTTGATAACTTGTACTATACTTCTGATTCTGAAGCTGTAACCTGTATTACAGAAACTGTGTTTAATAAATAATCGGTGTAATACTGTATTTATTTCTGACTGTATATAATTGATTATAATTATAATGAAGATATTGTTAATTGCTGGGTAATAGCCAGGGGAACTTTATTCCATGTACTGATAGCAACGACGAAATGGCAGTAGCTGTGGCGTTGTTTGTCTTCGCGTATGGGGACTCTCTGTGGCGTTGCTAGCAGAGATGGGGCAGAGCAGCTTGAGTGATGTAAGAGTGCGGAAGTGTTTGTTGGGCGCTCCAGCAGACGCGGTGTGCAGCGATGCTCGCGCCGGTTTTGGCGCACCTGATTCGTTAATCCGCGAGTACAGCACGGTAGAAGTGGACAGGCGGAGGGAGCTGCAGTTCTGACTACTGCGTGTCCGTAATTATCCGTGGCTCTGGAGACGACTCGGTGTTCTCAAGCAGCAGCAGCAGCAACAATGGCAGCTCAGCATTGTCGTTGGCTACATTCTTCTTTGTTTGCAAAGCTACAACATCGTAAAACTGTTAACTGACAGATATAGGAATGTAGAGGCTTTCCCTAGTTACATTTATTTCACAAAGTATGACTAACTTGAATAATAACTTGCAATAGTTAAAACTTGTAGGAAATCTGTGTTGTCATTGTACTCTGACATTATTACCAGGCAGGGTCCCTTTTCCTTTCTATGCAATCATCGAGTGTCGTAAGAATATGAAAATTGATTAAATATTTACTGCCAGTTTTGTGTGTTTGCTTATGACCAGTTTCAGTCTAAATTTTCTGCCTCAGTAACTGTTCATTCTTGTATTGCTTAACAGAGGCTTAACTTGCTTATTTTGCAAATTTTAGTTTTAACTTCATTAACTTAACGTAAAATTTCACTGGCAGAACTAATAAAGATACAGCTCAGCACAAATTAAGAGTGCGCAATTTCATTTATTCTGCATTTAGAGTAGGGAGTGACTTCTGCTGGCTTGGTATATATTTTATTGTTGTTACTTCAAAAGTAAAATCAATTACTCATTTACTTAAAGTAAATTCAGTTCAATCTTTCAATAATCAAAAGTAAATTGCTTGCCTTGTTGTAAATTTTGCATTACATTACTCAGCGGTTACTTAAAGTCATTTTTGACATAACAAAGTTCAAGTTTATTTAACCAGTAACTCGATTACTTTCAAAATTTAATATTTCAGAATAAGTAACTTCAAACTCAGTGCTTTCTGATTCATTTATTTTCTCGTGAACTGTTGTGCTGTGGAAAAGCGTGACAACATTCTGTTCCACGCCAGTGATTATTTGCTTGAATTTCTTTGCCATTACCTTTCGTAAGATTCTGGAGAATCTAGCGGCCTGGCAACCGTTTAATATCCCTTTTTTAGCTAATCAGTGTTTTATTTGTATTATCACTGATTTTTTGCAATAAATATTACGTGGTACACTTTTCCCCCTATGCTGTTCGTGAGCGATTGCACTATATTCCACCCATTTCAAAATTATCATCAGTGTTTAACTGAAGTTTAGAATAGATTCTTCCTTCAGAAGAGTGTGTTGTACACTTTCCTCCAACTAATAGGTGTTATTTTCCTTCAGTAACGACAGCCTTACTCACTGTAAAATTTCATTAGGCACATGCGATCACGGTCAGCTATATCGCAATCCAGTAGTCCAATTAGAAAGGAGGAGATTACACACTGGAGCAGTGCAAAAGTGGTGTCAAGTGCAGAGCATTGTTCCTACGTAATGCACATTGAGTAAATGTACTATGGAAGAGAAAACACTTTTCTTGTACCAGACAGAAGGGCAAAATCTTGGTGGATAAAGTAATGGCATGAGAGGAACTCTGTAACCAATGTGAAGCATAAGAGACTTGAAGTGATAGTCCGAACACCAGAAAATATTTCCTGAGTTGGTGCAGTGATCTGTCTGTCACCAGTCCAAAACATTTCAAATCCTTTGAAATCTTTGCAGAGTACTGTGAAAGAGGATTTCAAGTTCAATGCTTACAATCTGCAAATGACTCAGTATTTACGGCTGGTAAATGAAGTGAGTAGGTGCAATTTCTGCGTAACAATACCGGACAGAACTGACCATGATGACGCATTTTTGACACATTTTTTTGATTTCACCAGAGTGGGTTTATCAATAAACAAATGTTTGACATTACTCGGACAAAAACCATCAGCTCATTAACGAAAACAACGGCTGCCAGCCAGCGAGTGTCTTTTCTGAGTGGGATGTGGCGATAGTCAGCAATTTCTTCATTTTATAGCTGCAATGACACTGATATCTAAACTTGATCTGTTTTCATCAAGGTGGGTCTCCAGTCTACACAGCCCATCATTCAATGACTTCACTGAGGCACCGCTTCCTCATCAGTCGCTCTTACAACCTGGCGATATCTCGTGATGAACTGATCTCTCAGCCCCCGATTTTTTCTGTGGGGTAATCTCAAGCACGAAGTTCTTCCCCAGCGATTCCACAATACTGATGGCGTGGAAGCCACAAACCAGGAAGAGATAGATGCCGTGCCTCAAGAACACCACGAGGGGCTTCCGTGAACAACTTGAGCAATGCATTGCCAAAGATGGCACCCACTGGTGTGATGCAATTTTCAAGAAATGAATTTGTGTTTGGCTTCTCAACAGTGACAATGGCCGCTTCCTGTGGACCACCCTGTATAACCGCAGGATAACAACAATAGCCATGCTGACGAAATGCATGCATATTCACACATGAACAGTAACGTTAAACAAAAACACGTTAATTCAAATGGCTCTGAGCACTATGGGACTTAACATCTATGGTCATCAGTCCCCTAGAACTTAGAACTACTTAAACCTAACTAACCTAAGGACATCACACAACACCCAGCCAACACGAGGCAGAGAAAATCCCTGACCCCGCCGGGAATCGAACCCGGGAACCCGGGCGTGGGAAGCGAGAACGCTACCGCACGACCACGAGATACGGGCACGTTCATTCTTCAAGCTCTCCTGGCGAGTTTTTTATTTCAGCTGCGTGACTCGCAGTCTTCTTCAGGTGTTGTCTGATACTGATTGCAGTGTGGAACGATTTCATTATTTACGCCTATGTTGTGCTGAGCGATCCTTCTGCGGTCCACGCCACGTCCGACGCTCTGTCCGTGGCGTTCCCCGGCCAATGGCAGCGGCTGTAGCGTTCCTTTGTCAGTATCGCTGAATTACGTTATGAATGACGTCCCAGCCATGCTAGACGTTTCATCTTCCGATAGTCGACATTTATGTCATTCTGTGAATTAGGACGTTCTGCTTCCGTAGTGTGCAGTGATAGGCTTTCCGTCCGATGTCCTTGGCCCCCATAAGCGGCTGCAATGTTGTTTTCAGGCCGATGTTCATATTGCCGCTCGAGACCCGGATAAACGACCTCAGATATTGTATCTGCTGTCTGAGGTACCATTTAACGCGCTTCCTTTGTTACATGTACTGGGCAGTTAACTCTAATTACATCTTCATAATTGTGTCCCTTGGGGTCTTGAAGTTGGTTCCGTTGCGTCTTCAGAAGATCGAGTGCCGGGTTTCAAGCCGAGCTCAGCTGGAAACCGGTGTGCCGGTTGATGAGATTCTCCGCGACTTAAATCTCGATAGATTCTTTGATGACGCTTTCCCAATATCTCCATGTTTGTGTTAAAATCTTGGTATTATTATACTTCTTAGAGTGATTGAGTTCTGAACAATGCTCGGCAAACGCTGACTTGGTCACCTGTCTCAGTCTGGTGTGCGTTTGGTGCTCCTTGCACCTGATGTCAACGGTCCTGGTCACCTGGCCGAAGTATGCCATATCACATTCACATGGTACTTGGTAAATACCAGGTTTCTACAGACACAGATCATCCATCACACTTCCTAGCAGAGCTTTAATCTTGATGGGTGGATGGAATACGCTTTTAATGCTATGTCTGAGGAGAATTCTGCTGATTTTGGTAGATATCGGCCCGACATATGGCAAATATGCAACCTTCTGCATTTCTTCTTGTATCTCTTCAGGAACCTCTGGAGGGGAAGCAGAGCGCAATGCCTTTTGAATATCCCGATAAAAGTATCCATTTTTGTAGAACACAGATTGTAAATGTTGTATCTCCGTAGCCAAATTATTAGAATCTGACAGAGTTCGTGCCCGGTGAATCAGAGTTCTGAGCGCGCCATTTTTCTCTGCC
This sequence comes from Schistocerca americana, assembly GCF_021461395.2. NCBI lineage: Eukaryota > Metazoa > Arthropoda > Insecta > Orthoptera > Acrididae > Schistocerca > Schistocerca americana. The sequence goes on from NC_060122.1 coordinate 279,926,560, forward strand.
AGATGGTGTCAACTACTGGCTTGCAGGTACAAGTTGGTGTGGGTGTGTTTGCGGTACACACGGTGACTGAAGGTACCATCTACCTTCCTCTTAACTAGTACATCTAGGAAAGAGAGTAGTCCATCCTTCTCCAGTTCCATGGTGAATTTAATGTTTGGGTGGCGAGTGTTTAGGTGATCCAAGAAAACATCGAGCTCTTCTCTCCCGTGGGGCCGTATGACAAAGGTGTCATCGAAGTACCTAAAAAAGCATTTCGGTCGATCTGGGGCCGATGTAAGTGCCTCCTCTTTAAATCTTTCCGTACAGAGATTGGTCACCACGGTGAGAGAGGGCTGCCCATTGCCACCCCTTCCGTTTGCTCGTAAAATTTACCCCTATACAGGGTGTTACAAAAAGGTACGGCCAAACTTGCAGGAAACGTTCCTCACACACAAATAGAGAAAAAATGTTACGTGGACATGTGTCCGGAAACGCTTAATTTCCATGTTAGAGCTCATTTTAGTTTCGTCAGTATGGAGCACGTTATCACGATTTCATACGGGATACTCTACCTGTGCTGCTAGAGCATGTGCCTTTACAAGTACGACACAACATGTGATTCATGCACGAAGGAGCTCCTGCACATTTCAGTCGAAGTGTTCGTACGCTTCTCAACAACAGATTCGGTGACTGATGGATTGGTAGAGGCGGACCAATTCCATTACCTCCACGCTCTCCTGACCTCAACCCTCTTGACTTTCATTTATGGGGGCATTTGAAAGCTTTTGTCTACGCAAGTTGTAGATTTTTCAAATAATATAATTAAATTAATTTAAAGAAAACTTCTAAAATAATCAGTATAAAGATGAAATGTCCGGAAGGTTTAGGTAATGAGCCAAAAAGGTCAATAGCTATCCAATAAATAACTGAAGACGTAGATTGCAAGTGCTACTCAGAGATGAAGAGGTCGGCAGAGAAGAGAAATTCATGTCGGGCTGCATCAAACCAGTCAGAAGACAGTTGAATTTAAAAAAAGCTACGACACATTCCTTCACGTAAATAATATAACCGTCATTTGTCTCCAGATTATATTATTTTTGAGAGGTCACCTGGATAGACGAGCGCATTAATCACACGTTTATGAGACACGGGACGCACGCTGCTGGCCCCGGAACGATCCACCTGACAAAGGTCAGTGTGCCGGCCAGTCTGGATATGTTTTTTAGGCCATTTCCACATCCGACTGGGTAAATACCGGCCTGTTCCCACATCTAGCCTCAGACACACCGTACAGACACATTTAGAAAACATTTTCACACTTGAGCAAGAAATTCACTCTAGACACAGACACACAGTGTACATAAATTTTGTTCCAGGGGGAGTGTGGAGACGTCAGGGTGCACACATAGGACCCGACGTGACAGATATCGGAAAATGCCACGTGCTCCTACGACCGGTGAGGACGCGGGAACAGAAATTAAAAGGTGTCATATCACGAGGAGACAGTAAAATATAATACGATTACAATAGTCCGTTGTACAGTGAAATATACGCATTTGGTGTGCATTCCTTTCGTTCATTCGAAATTTCATTGGGGTGGTGTTCACTGTAACTGCACACCTCCACTTCTTCTAAGAGATTCAGTAACCAGCCTTTTGGCGCAATATCTACGACTTGCATGTTGTTATCTACTTTCCTTACGGTATCGAAGACATAGACCAAATGTAATTCTATTCTGCGATTTCGTGTGTTCCTTGTATTAAAATTTATGCCTGTCTGTCAAGTATAAAGTCTTTAAAGCTACTGCAGTTTGCTTTGTATTCGCATTGTTTTGAAAAAGTATTATGTTCGTTGCCTATCTTACGCCTGCGCAGAAGCTTTAGAGTACGATTTATTTGATAGCTGCAACCGACCGTCGTATGTTTGAAATGTTTCTTTATTTGCAGTGAGATTTTTCCACAATGTTCTTTGGTAGAAAGCCTTGCTGTCATCTGTGTCTGCGGTAGTCTGTGTTGCTCTTTTTTCTTAATCTTACTGTACAGTTGCATAACTTGGTTTTCTGTGTACCGTCTGTTAAGGCCGATTTTACTGTCGTGGCTTTGCACTCGATGCATGCGGAGGATCTAACCTATGTACCATCCATGTCAATGATGAAACTACGATTCGCGGAAATTATTTGAAGGAAAAGGACCCACTTCAACGAGAAACTCGACGATAACAATAAGAAAAGTTTGTACCAGATGTTACGGTTTGTAGTGGAGGAAGACTTTCCAAAGATGCAGTTTGGAACGCTGCTGCCACCTGCATGCCAAATGCTGCACTGCTGGCCGTCCGTGCCGTCTTGCAGAGATGCGGGTCATCTGCATTGCAAAATAACGTCCTTGGGACGCCGGACGCAGTGAAGGCGTCGGACCCCCACGTTCATCCCTTAAGAGCAGGGGCGCTACGAAAGCACGATGGGGCGGGAGGAGGCTGGAACTTAGAGCTGCTGCCGCACGTCAGGGGAGAGCCAGGCTGCGTCAACATCCCGTCCACCTCTGCAGCGCCTGATGCTGTGCTTGCGTGGGCGGGCGGGCATGTGTGCGTGAGGCGAGGGAGTGACTTCGGAGAAGAGGGTGCCTGAAATTTTGATAGCTGAGTGGCAACCAGAAGAAGTGATTCCGAATGTCGTATAATTTATTTTGCACCACTCTTCAGCCACGATATAGTGAATAATAAAAACAGTCGCTTTTCTGTCGGCAAATTCCTCACAGCGAAGCAATTGTATAGCACAGTTTTATAGTTTTCATTTATTGTAGTTTGTGCTTCCCGCCCATCTGTCGATATTTACGAAACAATCGACAGTAGTAAGCTTTGTTATTAGCCAGGTCTTTAGTATCTAGGTGCAGAATGAAGCAAGATACAGTAAAATGTTGTCTTGCATGTGAAATAGGGTCAGTTTCCACAAGATCCCGATTATGTGTAGTTTGTTAAAAAAACTTAACGGACAATACGGTGCAATAAAGAAATAATGAAGAAAGAAATCTCTAGACGAATTAGCACGGTATTTAAGTTACTTCATGTTTCCCAAAAGACACCCTGAAAAGAGAAAAATTTGGTTCATTTAGTGATTCAGTGGTCGTAAAGGCTGACAGTAAATTTCGCAGCAACAGGTTCACAAGCAAAACAATGTGAATATAGCATGCAATTTTAGGCTAATGAAGTAACTCCCACAATGCTGCCTGAAACACATATGTCATGGTTCAAACGGCTCTGAGCACTATGGGACGTAACATCTGTGGTCATCAGTCCCCTAGAACTTAGAACTACTTAAACCTAACTAAGCTAAGGACATCACACACATCCATGCCCGAGGCAGGATTACCTGCAACCATAGCGGTCACTCGGTTCCTGACTGAAGTGCCTAGAACCGCACGGCCACACGGATCGGCCATATGTCATGAAGAAGAAACTACAAGCATCATAAAAGTTACAGTAGTTTCAATATTTGAACGAAATTAAGTGCTGAGTCAGTAGCGAGATAAGTTAAAGAGGTTTAGCGTTTAGCAACTGCAGCTTCTTACTGCTCCTAGAGAAAATCGAAGATCAGTACTACTGTCTGTCTCGATAAATTACTTTTGCTGTTTAAGAAACCAAGGCCTTACTTAGAGAGAACGTTGATTTTTCGTGATCTATTACTTCGAAGATCTTCGGATACTGTGATGATGGCTAATAATACTCGTAATTTGTTTGCTCTCTTTTTATGACGACACGTAAAATTTTGACCAAATTCTGCATAAAAAGAAACTAAGCAGCATATTAGCAATATTGAGAAACACTTTCAGGGAGAGGTTTTGTTGGAAAATATTCGGTCAAATTACGTCCCAACGGACATAATTTCTGTAATTATGAACTTAAAAATTGTGAGTGGAAACGATGAGACTTAAAACGGTTTAAGACTGGTCTATCTGAAAATAAGAAGTTGGGGTTTCGCCTTTCACGTCTGAATATAATGACAGGAGAAGCGCAAAGGAACATCTTTATATTTTGTGGGTGAGACGACGTAAGCATAAGACAGCTCATTGTTTTACACAATTTGCTTAACTATCGGGACATATGAACAGTGTTGCGACGAGCCAATGGCACTCAATAGCCAGTTTTATATTTTCTGTGCAATCAGGAAGATCTAAATGTGTCGTACTGTGATGGTACATATTCTTTGGAAAAAAGGCATATATGTTTCTAGACGAGTACTACTTCCTCTTTCTCCATATCTTCTATCTGCAACATCCCACTTCACTTATTTTCCTGTCTTCACACTAAAACCATCATTCGTAACATAGTTACGTTTTTCAACACTTTCCTACCACTAAGCCCATATTCTCCTGTAACTCTGCCTTGTAATCTTTCCCGAGCTACCACGTTCCATTCGGCTATGATTGTTTGATCATAATTTCACGCTACATACTGAATTATCTGTCAGTCTCCTCCTATACTCTATCGTTGCTTTTCCGTTTGTAACGTCGACATGTATACATGATATACTGTTGATGGTGTTGATTTTCTGTCGACTATGATAATAATGACTCTATCGCTGAACTGTTCACAGTAACTCACTCTCAGTCCTACCTTCATATTCATAACGAATTCTACACCTGTTACACCATTTTCTGCTGTATTTGATATTAGCCTACATTCGTCTCACCAGAAATCCTTATCTTCTTTCCATCCCACTTCACCGACCTCCATTTTATCTAGGTTGAGGCTTTACATCTCGCTTTTCATATTTTATAGTTTACGTACCACATTCAAATTTCTGACATTCTGCTCTCCGACACGTTTAACTTTATCCTTTCTTTGGTTATTCCATCTTTTGTTCATTGTCACCTCCCGCTTGGCAGTCCCCTCCTGGAGAACCGAACGGGCCCCAAATCCGGAATCTTTTGCTAACTGAGAGACCATCATGACACGTCTCAGTTACAGGCCACACGTGGATATACATTAAATGTCTCACATTAAGTGGTTTCCATTGTCTTCTGCATCCTCATGCCGTTGATCATTGCTGAATCTTCCGCCTTTTGTGGACAGTTCCCCACCTCAAGGAAAAGAGGGAGCTCTGAATCTCTTCAGCTCCTCCGGCTTCTTTCACAAGGCCGTTGGCAGAACGGGGATGACACTATGTTGGACATCATCTCCCGCCATTGCTGATGATTTTTATTTAAATTTTAAGCCGTGGTTGGAATCGATCACGGGACTTTTTTTTGCTTCTGTCTTCTTAAAATGAAAGTAATTGCTTTAGTTCCTCTCTGTGTTTCCCACTTTCTGCAGCCAGAGGATATTTCTAGCAACTATTTTTCAAAGGTTCTACACTACTGGCCATTAAAACTGCTACACCAAGAAGATATGCAAATGATAAACGGGTATTCATTGGACAAATATATTATACTAGAACTGACATGTGATTACATTTTCACGCAATTTGGGTGCATAGATTCTGAGAAATCAGTACCCAGAACAACCACCTCTGGCCGTAATAACGGCCTTGATACGCCTGGGCATTGAGTCAAACAGAGCTTGGATGGCGTGTACAGGTACAGTTGCCCATGCAGCTTCAACACGATACCACAGTTCATCAAGAGTAGTGACTGACGTATTGTGACGACCCAGTTACTCGGTCACCATTGACGGACGTTTTCAATTGGCGAGAGATCTGGAGAATGTGCCGGCCAGGGCAGCAGTCGAACATTTTCTGTATCCAGAAAGGCCCGTATAGGACTTGCATTATCCTGCTGAAATGTAGGGTTTCGCAGGGATCGAATGAAGGGTAGGGCCACGGGTCGTAACACGTCTGAAATGTAACGTCCACTGTTCAAAGTGCCGTCAATGCGAACAAGAGGTGACCGAGACGTGTAGCCAATGGCACCCCATTCCATCGAGCCGAGTGATACGCCAGTATGGCGATGACGAATACAAGCTTCCAATGTGCGTTCACCGCGATGTCGACAAATACGGATGCGACCATCATGATCCTGTAAACAGAACCTGGATTCATCCGTAAAAATGACGCTTTGCCATTCGTGCACCAGGTTCGTCACTGTGTACACCATCGCAGGCGCTCCTGATTGTGATGCAGCGTCAAGGGTAACCGCAGCCATGGTCTCCGAGCTGATAGTCCATGCTGCTGCAAACGTCGTCGAACTGTTGGTGCAGATGGTTGTTGTCTTGCAAACGTCCCCATCTGTTGACTCAGGGATCGAGACGTGGCTGCACGATCCGTTACGATAAGATGCTTGTCATATCAACTACTAGTGATACGAGGCGGTTGGGATCCAGCACGGCGTTCCGTATTACCCTCCTGAACCCACCGATTCCATATTCTGCTAAGAGTCATTGGATCTCGACCAAGGCGAGCAGCAATGTCGCGATACGATAAACCGCAATCGCTGTAGGCTACTATCGGACCTTTATCAAAGTCGGAAACGTGATGGTACGCATTTCTCCTCATTACACGAGGCATCACAACAACGTTTCACCAGGCAACGCCGGTCAACTGCTGTTTGTGTATGAGAAATCGGTTGGAAACTTTCCTCATGTCAGCACGTTGTAGGTGTCGTCACCGATGCCAACCTTGTGCGAATGCTCTGAAAAGCTAATCATTTGAATATCACAGCATCGTTTTCATGTCGGTTAAATTTCGCGTCTGTAGCACGTCATCTTCGTGGTGTAGCAATTTTAATGGCCAGTAGTGTATATTAGTTAAATTTCAATACTTTGCACCATTTCTTTCTTATTGCTTCCCCTGTTTGTTGTTTCAGTAGGTCATTGGTAGCACCACATATAAACAGTGATATTCTAGTAATATTTCATTGTTGCCCCATTTGGCTTATTTAAGAGTACTGACTCGCGATATTGTGTTGCCATTAGGCACGAGACCCACTGAAGGAGTGAACGTTAACTTACCGTATCTGGACAGCAAGAGAACGTGATGGTGTACAGCTGCTTGTGGACAGACAGTGCGCCAAGTTATTGGATTATTTACCATATTTCACTGCAGAGTCTAGTGGAATGACGGTACGTGACACCTGTTCATGATCTGCTCGTCGTGCGGGGCCCTTGATCTCGGCAGCAGCTTAGACTCCTAGAGGCTATTGGAAAGAGTTGTGTTGCGCGTCCACGCCGTGTTTCATCTCATTTTCATAGACTCTATAACACTCATAACAATCTATTCTATCGCTTGAGCCTTGGCCCGCAGTTACGCAGGGTCAGCCCTCGTTAACCGGATTTGGCATGCTAATGTTAAAGGGGTGGCCAGATGACCTTCCTGCCGCCACCCCGTACCCCCCGGTATGGAATTAGTGTACCCCAACTGTCTGCATCGAGTGAAATCCATGGAATAGTGCGAGAGTGTTCAGATGTCTGCGAGCCGTGTAACTGAGGCGGAACATGGGGACCAGCCCGGTATTCACCTAGCGGGATGTGGAAAACCGCCTAAAAACCACATCCAGGCTGGCCGGCACATCGGCCCTCGTCGTTAATCCGCCGGCCGGATTCGATCCGGGGCCGGCGCGCCTACCCGAGCTCAGGAAGCAGCGCGTTAGCGCTTTCGGCTACCCTGGCGGGTTATAACATTCATAACAATATAAGCACAACATAATACTTATCACAGGTCTAGTAAGGAGAAATGAGCCCACCCGGTTGGCCGTGCGGTCTAACGCACGGCTTTCCGGGCGGGAAGGAGTGCCGGTCCCCGGCACGAATGCGCCCCGCGGATTTGTGTCGAGATCTGGTAATCCGGCCAGTGTGTAGATGGTTTTTAGGCGGTTTTCCATATGCCTCGGCAAATGCGGGCTGGTTCCCCTTATTCCGCCTCAGCTACACTATGTTGGCGATTGCTGTGCAAACAAGTTCTCCAGGTACGCGTACACCACCATTACTCTACCACACGAACATAGGGGTTACACTGGTCTGGTGTGAGACGTTCCCTGGGGGTTCCACCGGGGACCGAACCGCACCATAACCGTGGGCTCGGTGTGGGGTGGCGGAGGGATGAAGTGGCTTGCGGTAGTCGTCGTGGGGTTGCGGACCACTGCGGCTGTGGCGGGGACGGAGCCACTCCATCGTTTCTAGGTCCCCGGTTAACATAACAAAACACAAGGACAAATGAGTAGCGCAGTAGTTGACAATCAGGGTCGTAACTAAAAACCACTAATCACGTGCACAAGCCGAACAGAGTGCATAATAGGAGTTTCCAACTTTCTTATAGATCATTTTCTGATTCCTCATCTCCACCTAGGAAATAGAAACAAGACATTCTCTCTCTGTCTCTCTCTCTCCCTCTCTCGAAGCACACACACACACACACACACACACACACACACACACACACACACACACACACACACACGCACACACGGAAAGGTAGAGCCTAGCAGCAGACACATTGTTGCTTTTCTGTGTATGATCATAAGGAACACAAAAAATAAAGTTTTCAAATTAAAACAAAAGAAATCATTTAAATATTCAGTGGAAGAGCATCACTGATCAGCCAAAACATTATGACCACTGCCCACCGCGACGTGAGATGCCGCCTGCTGGCGTTGCGCGCACGTGACGCGGTAACAAAGTATGTAAGAGGAGCAGGCACGGACGAGGTACTACTCAAGCGAAGATACGGCCTGCAAATGAGTAAATCCATTGAAATAAGCTACTGTGACAGATTATTATTACGCAGCCTGTGAACGACTATCTCGAAAACGGCGAAGCTGGTCGAACACGTGTTGCTGTAGTGCGCGTCTACGGAAAGATGTAGAAGGACAGTGAAACTACGACTAGGCGCTAAAGGGTTCGACGTCCTCGACTCTTCACACGGGGTCGGAGGCTTCTATGCTCTGTAAGGAAGCGTAGGTGGTGATCTGTGGCATCTCTGCTGAAAGAGCATAATGCTGGTGCATGCACAAGTGTTTAGAAACACATCGTTCATCATACATTGTTGAACATGGAGCACCGCAACAGACCACACCTACGTGATCACATGTTGAGCCAGCGACATCGTCAATTATGACTTCAGTGGACACGGGACCATCGTGAGTAGACCTTCGATCTATGGAAAATTGTCGGCTCTAAGGGTGAATCACATTTTTGCTACACTAGGTCGATGGTCGTCTCCACAAAAACCGTCATAGAGGTGAACGGCGGCTCGAAACGAGCAGTGCGCCACGGACGTAGGCTGGTGGGCAGTATTATGCTACGGGAGACATTCTCCTGCGCTTGCGTGGGACCTCTGGTAGTTATCAAAGACAGCTGCGAACTACCTGTATCCCTTCATGCTTGGTGACTTCCCTAACGGCTATGTCTTTTTTGAGCAGTATAATTGTCCGTGTGTCGGACCCAGAACCACGCTACAGTGGTTTGAAGAACATTGTAGTGAACTCACGTTAATAAGTCGGTGCCAAATTCACCTGATGTAAATCCTATAGAAAGTATCTGGGACCCTATCGAGAGCCATCACCGTGTTCGCAAATCAGCGGCCCATTATTTACGTGAATTACGTGACCTGTGAGTAGAGATCTAATGCAATATACCTCACAATAATGCAATATACCTCACAAACCTACCAACAAACTATCGGATTCCTGAAAACAGAATCAGCGATGTATTTCATTCAAAACACAGACAGAAAGCTGTCAATCAGGTTGTCATAATGTTTTGTATGTACTGATGACATTTATATACAAAAAAGGTTGACGACGACGTGGCTTGTGCTGCGACATACTCGTAGGTGCTGTTGTTGCTTCTGCAACATAATGGACAGGTAATGGTAAATGAAGGCGGGAGGGATAGACGGTTGGTACCTAAATGATACTGGCGAATCTGAGTGGAAATTTGTGTCTATTTATACCTTGACAAACCGAGACACGCCTCTCAAACATGACAGTCGACAGGGCAGCATCTCAGTCTCAGAGATTCTAATGTTGGTTAATACTAGCCTGGAAAGCAAAGCGACCAGTTACTGACCTTCAACAAAATCCAGGTTGAATCCCTGCAGGGGTCTGATTGCCAAGGAACGTATTGAAGGTCAGACTGTGCGAGCAAAGCGTTGGAAACATCACGGAGCTGGCCGGAAGAAACTGAAAGTCGGCTGTGAGAGTTAATCAGACGTGTCGCCATTTATACCGCTGGCAGGCGCCGGAATCTCAAGAGGCCAAGACTCAGAACCAAAATATGGTATGAATTTTGATCTCCTTCTTTTCCCTTCGTGGGTTGGATGATTCTACTCGATACGGTCACAGAAGTCCAGCCATCTCTCCCGTGGTAGCCGGCTGCTGTGACCGAGCGGTTCTAGGCGCTTCAGTCCGGAACCACGCGGCTGCTACGGTCACAGGTTCGAATCTTGCCCCGGGCATGGATGCGTGTGATGTCCTTAGGTTAGTTAGGTTTAAGTAGTTCTCATTTTAAGGGGCTGATGACCTCACCCCTCCCTTGGCAGTCCCCTCCCGGAGATCGGGATGGGGGATTATTCCGGATTCTTTTGCCAATAGAGATGTCATCATGACACTTTTTCAATTACAGGCCACATGTCGTGTGGATACACGTCATGTGTCTTTAGTGCACTTATTTCCATTGCCTTTGTCATCCTCATGCCGTTGTCATTGCTGATTCTTCTGCCTTTAGGAGCAGTTTCCCTCCCCAAGAAGTGCCCTGAAGCTCTACCCACTCCTCCGCCCTCTTGACAAGGCCGTTGGCAGAATGAGGGCGACTTCTTATGTCGGAAGTCTTCGGCCGCCAATGCTGACAGTTAAAAGTTAAGCGGTGGTGGGTTTCGAACCATTAACAGCGGGAGTTTCGATTATGGTACCCTTAGATGATGCGTGTAGTATCACATAATCAAGGTATAAAAAATGGCAGGCATTAACAGAGCCGTCAATGTATTCACTTGATACAGGTGAAAAGGTTTCTGACGTGATTATGACCGCCTGATGGGAATTAACGCGCTTTGAAAGCCAAATAGCAGTTGCAACTACATGCATGGGGCATTCCATTTCGGAAATCATTAGAGAATTCAATATTTAGAAATCCAAAGTGTCAAGAATACCACATTTCAGGTGTTGTCTCTCGCCTTGGACAACGCAGTAGCCGTACGACGAACGTATCCGTTACGACAGTGCGGCGAAATTTAGCGTTAATGGGCTTTGCTAACACCACGACATCTCCTGTAGCGCCTCTGCTGGTCGTACCATATCCGTTGGACCCTGGACAACTGGAAAACCGTGGACTGGGCAGATAAGTCTCGATTCCAGTTGGTAAGAGCTGATGGTAGGGTTCGAGTCTAGCCAGACCCCATGAAGCCATGGGGTCAAGTAGCCAACGAGGCACTGGGCAAGTAGGTGGTGGCTCCATAATGATATTCTCCCGCTCAAATTATTCTCGGTATTGAGAGACAAAAGACTGAAACACGTTCATAGGATTTGTCGACCTGGAAAAAGCGTTAGATAGTGTCAAATGGTGCCAAGATTTTCGAAATTCTGAGAAAAATAGGGGTAAGCTGTTGGGAAAGAAGGGTAATACCCAAAAGTACAGCAACCAAGACGGAACAATAAGAGTGGAAGGAAAAGAACGAAGTGTTCGGATCAAAAAGGGTGTAAGACAGGAATGTAGTATTTCGCCCCCACTGTTCAATCTATACATCGAAGAAATAATGACGGAAATAAGAAAAACGTTCAAGAGAGGAATTAAAATTCAAGGTGAAAGTATATCAATGATAAGATTCGTTGATAACATTGCTATTCTCACTCAGAGTGAGGAAAGATCACAGAATTTGCTGAATGGAATGAACTTCTAATGAGTACAGAAATGGATAGAGAGTAAACTGGAGAAAGACGGATGTAATGAGAACTATCAGAAATGAGTCCAACGAGAACCTTAGCATCAGTACTGATGGTCACAAAGTAGATGAAGTTAAGGAAATCTGCTAGCTAGGCAGCAAAATAACCAGTTGGTTGGTTGGTTTGGGGAAGGAGACCAGACAGCGTGGTTATCGGTCTCATCGGATTAGGGAAGGATGGGGAAGGAAGTCGGCCGTGCCCTTTCAGAGGAACCATCCCGGCATTTGCCTGGAGCGATTTAGGGAAATCACGGAAAACCTAAATCAGGATGGCCGGACGCGGGATTGAACCGTCGTCCTCCCGAATGCGAGTCCAGTGTCTAACCACTGCGCCACCCCGCTCGGTAAATAACCAGTAACGGACGGATCAGAGAGAACAAAAAACGTAACTAGCACTGGCAAAAAGGGTATTCCTGGTCAATTTGAGGAGGGAATTTCTGAGAACGTTCATTTGGAGTACAACATTGTACGATATTGAATCATGGACTGTAGGAAAATCAGGAGAGAACTGAAGCATTTGAGATGTTTTGCTACAGAAGAATGTTGAAAATGAGATGGATTGATAATGTAAGGAGTGAAGATATTCTCCATAGAATAGGCGAAGAAAGGAATATACGGAAAACACTGACAAGAAAAAAAAGGATGATAGGCTATCTGTTAAGATATCAGGGAATAATTTCCGTGGCACTAAAGAGAGTTGTACAGGCTAAAAATTGTAGAGGGAAACAGAGACTGGAATACAACGAGTAAATAATTGAGGACGTAGGCTTCAACAGCTACTCTGAGATGTAGAGGTTGACAGAGGAGAGGAACTCGTGGCGGGCCACATGAAACCAGTCAGAAGACTGATGACTCAAAAAAATGGTATGTGAATGTTATAAATGATTCTAAAGATCGTTCGCTGATGGTACAGTGAAACGAAATCTGACCTGTTCGTCAATTTACGCGCATTTCTTTAATTTTATCTGTGATAGGAATGATGAGAGCTAGCTGTTAATATTTACACCAGTCACTGATAATCTGCATTTCTCTCTGTAATCGGTACCAAGTTTCTTATCATATTATCCACTTGTGCCGAACTGCATCCCCTGCGAAAAGCCTTACACATCACACACTTGTAAGGATGTTCGCTGACGATGGCGTTGTGTACCGGATAGTATTGCCGTTGGACGAATGCAGTGAACTGCAGGAAAATTCCACATGGTGTAATGAATGATAGTCTCCTTTAAATGCGCACTGATGTAAGACAATGATTACAGCAAAGAGAATGAACCCGATAGGACCTTATTGCTTGATCTTGAGAACCATCAGGAGCACGCCACATCGTACCTGTATATAGGGTTAATACTAAGAAGCTGTAGAAAACAGGAGCATCTCGTAAATTCGGTAAGAGGGAAGGTGAATGGAAGACAAAGTTTTGGAAGAGTTCTGTGGAGTGCAATGCACCTGTAGAGGAAATAGTATACAAGACATCAGTACAAACATTTCTAGGGTGTTGTTCCAGTGTTTGAAAAATCAAGTATGCCAGACATCGAACGTACTGAGGGACGTTGTCCTAGAATGCTAACAGGTCGATGTAATCCATACGAAAGTACAACAGAAATTCTCGGGGAACGTAAACGAGAATCCTTGAAAGAAAGACGATGTTGTTGCCGGTAAACCCTGTTGTGTATATTTTTTTGACAACCTGACTACGTAGAAGACTGTGTAACCAACATGCTGTCACCGCAATGTATCTTGCATAGGAATCATGAGAATAAGGTAACAGGGATTAGGGGCGTTCAGACAGCCATACAGTATCTGATCAGAAGTATCCGGACACCCGTGTGTAATGTGTAATTGACCACTAGCTGTCACGGAAAGCGGACATGCCAGAGCAATAGGAGGCGGAGAGTATTGTGTTGCCAGTGGTACAATGGATTAGCAGCTCTTCATAAGCCACAAATTTCTGCCGTCAGCGCTAAGCAACGTCATTGAGCCACGTTTGACTGCAATGGAGTGATTTGGACTGATGAATCACGTTATACCCTACGACAATCTGATGGAAGGATTTGGGTTTGTCGAATGCTTGTAGAACATTACCCACCATCATGTGTAGTAGGTATGGGGGTGTTTTTCGTGGTTAGGATGTGATCCCCTTATTGCGCCTAAGAAAACTCTGAATGTGGAGAGACATGAAAACATTTTGCAGCACTGTGTACTGCGTACAGTAGAGAAACAGTTCGGAGACATTACTGGTTCTAGCAGCATAAGAGTGCATCCTGTCACCGGGCGGTATATATGCGACAATTGTTTGTGGGCAATAACATTTCTGAAATGAACTGGACTCTCGACAGCCCCGACTGAAACGAAATGTAACACCTTTGGAATGAGTTAAAACGTCGCTTCTCTCTACATCTCAGTGTCCATTACGTCTCGCTTTGGCTCTTAAAGAATGGGCTGCCACTCGTCCACAGACAAGCAGACACGTCACTGAAACTGTCTCTACCAGGGTTAAAGCCGTCATAAAGGCGAAGGATGTACGAATCCCATATTAAAGTCAATTTATAGCCGTCCGGATGCTTTGACCAGATAGGATGAATCTCTCGCTCAATACGTGAAAGGATTAGGAACGATAATCAATAATATTCCGCCATCTGTTTTACAGTGGTTTGCGGGTATACGTGTAGGTTTAGATACAGATATAGACAGTATCCATCACTACCGGGACCACTGAATCCCGAAAAGATGAAGACTGTCATATTTCATAGAACGACCAGTAGAAATACAAAGCTCCGCTACGGTTGGTTTTTCCAAGTCAAGAATGAAGATATTGCAGCGTTGCACTCATGTCTCGCAGTGAGCGTTGAAAAAGTTAAACCCGCAAATTGTGCTCCTTAGTACAGTAGAACAGCTGCAACATGGAGGCAAAGGCAAACCACTGTGAAATATATATATAATCTCGGGGCGGTTAGTAGACCCGCAACCTAGCGCCTCCCCAGGTGGCGGATAGGGGAATGCCTCCTAGATATAGGTGGTACCGAGGAAATGAAATACTCGGGGCGGACCAAAACTACTAGTATCGTCTGTTCCCACAGTGGGCGGCTACAAAAGGCGTCTGCTCCCCATGTCAGTGGCGGCCTCAACCAACCTCCTGATCTGGAAAGTCAGGTTGTACTCGGCAGCATGCCATACATCCAACTACTAAACATCATGATGGTACAATGAGAAAAATCTCATTACCCCGGGCCCCAGTCAATAGACTGGGATTGTCGTGAGCGTCGGATTCCGGGGGCTCACGGACATCATGAGTAGAATCGGAGCTTCTCAAACTCCCTCAAGACCAAACGCAAACGCTACATCGGCACACTCAACGTGAACACACTGATGAAGACAGGAAAGATGAAACAACTGACAGACACTCTCGAAAAATTTCAAATCAAAATATGTGCACTGCAAGAAACACGATTCACAGACGAAGACCATTTCAACACGGAGAATTTCAGAATATACAAAGGAAAACCATCGAGACAACTGAAAAACCTAAGGCTTTTTGGCACAGGATTTGCAGTACACAGGTCCATCACGGACAGCATAATCGACTTTTCGTCACCAAACGAAAGAATCAGCACCATCACAGTGAAATCAGCCAATAAATCCTACACAATAATCAACGCACATGCACCGACTAATGACTACAACAGGAAAAACCCGGACGAAATTGATGACTTCTGGACAACAATGGAAGAAACTATCAGAAAAATTCCTGCACATAGAGTCAAAATAATACTGGGAGACTTCAACGCCAAACTCGGAAAAGAAAAGATATACAGACATATCACAGGATAACATACTCCACACAGGGACACCAACAAAAACGGAAAACATCTGATAGACTTTTGCAAAAGCCACGACCTCGCCATTATGTCAACAAAATTCAAGAAACCAACACGAAAACTTACCACATGGAAATTCCCCAGCGGAAAGCAAGAACTACAAATCGACCACGTAATAGTGCAGAAAGACTCACAAAAAGAAATTTTGAACATAGACACCCGTAAAGGCTACTTCGACTCAGACCACCACCTACTACAGATCAGGATTCGTCTTTTGCCCAAGAAAAAGCTCCAGAAGAACAAAATTGTTAGACCAGATCCAGAATACGTTACTTTAAACCAGACACAAATATTACACAAAATTAAAATGGAGAAAACGACAGGCTGGACACAACTTTCACGAAGAATCCGAGAGGCCATGAAACTAGCACAAGCACCACGAACACGGAAACACCGTTGGTGGAACCACACATGTGACCAAGCTATTGACCAACGAATCAGTGCATGGAAAAAATTTAGTAGCCATAAATCCCAAGAGAATTGGATGAACTTCTTGAAAACACAGAAGCAATCAAGCAAAATCATTCGCAGTGAAAAACGACAGTATGACAAACGGCGACTGACAGAGATCGAATCGGACTTCATGAAGAACAATACAAGGAACTTCTACAGAACGTTCAGAGAAAATATGACTGGATATCAACCACCCAACTTGTGCTTCAGAAGACCGGATGGAGCCCTAGAAACCAATACCAAAAACAATTGTGACATTCCGGCAAAGTGCTTTGAAAAACTGCTCAACACGGACCCCCCCATGGAAGAAATGATGACAGAAACGAGCACATACAATCCAGATAGTGAACCTCCAACTCTAGAAGAAGTTAAAGAAATAATAAAGTCACTCAAGAATCGTAGAGCACCAGGAGAAGATGGCATCATCGCAGAAATCTGGAAGTTACAAGACCCAGAACTCACCAAAGACATCCACAGGATCTTGGAAGACATCTGGAAGACCATGAAAATTCCTGACGACTGGAAAACTGCCCTGATACACCCACTACACAAAAAAGGTGACAAGACTGACCCGAACAACTACAGAGGAATATCCCTACTACCGGTCACATACAAGATCCTCTCTAAAGCTTTACTGAACAGACTAGAATGCCAAACCGACCACTTGATTGGGGAATACCAAGCAGGCTTCCGTAAAGGGCGGTCTTGTGCGGAACAAATTTGGAACCTGAAAATGATTTTACAGCACAAACAGAACCTGATCATTACCTTTGTTGACTTCAAAAAGGCGTACGACTCTATCGACCGGAAAACTCTCTTCAAAATTCTAGCAGAATACAAAGTAGACAACAAAACACGGGCTATCATAGAGCAAACTTTAACCAACACGACCTCCAAAGTAAAGTTCTGTGGGGAACTATCAGAGCCCTTTGAAATTAGCACAGGTGTCCGACAAGGCGATGGCCTCTCACCTCTCCTTTTCAGTCTGGTGTTAGATAAGGTAATAAAAGAATGGGAAACATCACAACAGGGGATAACCTTGGGAAACCTACAGATTAAATGCCTGGCTTTTGCAGACGATTTGGCGATTGTCACGAAAGGTATAAAGGAAACAAAAGACGCTATTGAAAAACTGCACGAAATCGCTTCCAAAACTGGACTACAGATCTCTTACGAAAAGACACGGTTTATGAGCACAAAGAAACTCTTATCTCTGAACACACAGTATGGCACGATTTACAAAACGGCAAACTTCAAATACGTCGGTGAAACACTACAAATGAGTGGACATAACAGAGACTCAAACGAAGAAAGAAAGACTAAACTGGACAAGGCATACAAAGTAGTGTGGAATCGTTACAACAAGAAGTCTATCTCACAAAAAGCCAAATTACGCCATTACGACACGGTGGTGCTGCCCGAGGCACTATATGCAGCAGAGACCACACTAATCTTAGGGCATACACGTATCAGACAATTAGAAAAAGTAGAACGGAAAATACTTAGGAAAATATTTGGCGCAACTAACAACAATGGAATATGGATCAAGAAACCTACAGAGGAACTATACAAACATACGGAGACAATCACAGAAAAGATTAGAAAACGCAAACTACAATTCTATGGACACCTATACAGAATGCCATCACACAGGCTGACCAAACAGATCTTTGACTGGGTAACCACTAGAAACAACAAATGGGTGGCAGAGGTAGAAAACGACCTGAACCAGCTCAACATAACAGCAGACACAATAAACGACAGAATAAAGTTCAGAAACATCATTAAGAAAAGTAAACTACATGAGATACAATGTGACAAACGAACAGGCACAAAATGGACCGAAGAACGCAAGCAAGATCACAGCCAGAAGATGAAAGAAATATGGGCAACCAAAAAGGCAATCAAGATGAAGCCGAAAACACAAAGCCGACAAGAAGCATGGACAGAGGACCGGAAACAGAAACACAGCGAGGGAATGAGGGAAGTTTGGGCAGCAAGGAAGGCAGCAAAAGGAACTGGCCATGTAGTTTAGTCCAAATACGCTCTTTATGGGCAAAACACCAATAATATATATATATATATATATATATATATATATATATATATATATAAAACACAACCGTGTCGTCAACGGAATTTATTTCATTCGACTAATTTCGGTCCAACACTTTCGCTGTCTTCAGGTGCTCTATGAACCAAAAGAGTTCGTTCATTCCATGGCCCATGTATCGTGGACCTCATATAATACCATTTGTCGTAGGTTGTATACATCCTTAAACAGCCGTGACGTGGAGGCAACCCACAGAGATGGTTCAAATGGCTGTAAGCACTATGAGACTTACCATCTGAGGTCATCAGTGCCGTAGACTTAGAACTACTTAAACCTAACTAACCTAAAGACATCACACATATCCATGCCCGAGGCAGGATTCGAACCTGCGACCGTAGCAGCCGCGTGGTTCCTGACTAAAGCGCCTAGAAACGCTCTGCACAGCGGCTGGCCAATCCACAGAGGGGATAAAAAAAAAGAACCACCACAGCCGTATCGTCAAAGAAATTTGTTTGAAGCGACACATAGTTTCGCTCAAACACTCACGCCATCTTCAGATCCTCTGTAAACCAAAAGAGTACTTTCATTCCTTGGTCCATGTGTCGTAGAGCACATACAACAGCAGCCGTCATCGATTGCATACGTCAGGAGTGTATACTCTACAACACTCTGTCACCAAATTGAGCATACACTCCCTTATTAGATGGGCTCTACGACACATGGGCCAAAAAAATGAAACTACTCTTTTTATTTATAGTGGACCTGAAGATGGCATAATGTTGGACAGAAAGAAGTCGTTTGAAATAAATGTCTTTAATGATATGGCTGTGGGGGGCTGCCATCTCCATTTCTATTATTAGCCACTGAACCACGTCCGCGAGAGCGATGGACTTCCACATATTGAGGATGGCTATCGTGTGTGTAAGTTGCACGCTTCAGTATTGTATATTGTAATTTCTGAAATATTTAATACTCAGAGTACTTTTTGGAAACCATCCCCTTACTTACTTATTTACAGCTGTACCAGGCCGGTGAGTAACTTGATGGGTGTCATTGCTCGGAAACAGAAACTAATAAACCTCGCGTGATTTTTGCTGTACAGTACTTCGTATATGCAGAAAAATGATCGGCTTAAATATCTCAGAAGGTTCTGACCTATAATAGAAAAGCAGTTAACGAAAGAACACCAACAGTGTCCGGTCGTTCGTCTCCGAACAATCCTCCACTAACCTCGCCTGCTTTGTCCCTGAAACATATACAGAACGCAACAGAAATGACCTAAATGGTTAGGAGGCAAGGTGGTGGCTGAATCAGTATTGGAGCCAAGACAACAGATATTTTAAATAACTTTCATTGATCAAATATATATACAACTACCA
This sequence comes from Schistocerca americana, assembly GCF_021461395.2. Taxonomy (NCBI): domain Eukaryota; kingdom Metazoa; phylum Arthropoda; class Insecta; order Orthoptera; family Acrididae; genus Schistocerca; species Schistocerca americana. The sequence continues at coordinate 279,946,159 of NC_060122.1, forward strand.
AACTTACGCCGGTCGGAGTGGCCGTGCGGTTCTAGGCGCTACAGTCTGGAGCCGAGCGACCACTACGGTCGCAGGTTCGAATCCTGCCTCCGGTATGGATGTGTGTGATGCCCTTAGGTTAGTTAGGTTTAAGTAGTTCTAAGTTCTAGGCGACTGATGACCTCAGAAGTTAAGTCGCATGGTGCTCAGAGCCATTTGAACCATTTGAACCAAGCTTGCATCCGCTAGGCTTTAGTTCCTAAAAACAAAAGACGATATAACAGGAAAAAGACAGGTGAAGTTTTTACTTTCGAATTTGTCAATGGCTTTGCATTCACCACCTTTACAAACTCTGGAAGTTCTGCTGTATTAAATGCAGTCTTCGAGCATTTCACAAACATGTTTATTACAAACTGTTTTTTTTTTTTTTTATAAATGTGTAGTCCTTTTTTTAATTTGTCATTATATTACCAATTATAAGAGTAAAAATTAGGGCAGAAGAAGAAATAATAATGTGAAATACTTTTGTGAGCCGCAGGTGTTGAAATGCAGAGTTATTCCTTAGCACTTAGTTTGTGCTATGTAACATTTTCTACATCGGCACAAAATTTGATATATTTCCGACTTGTCGTATGTTGTCCTTGAATCTAAAGGAATAAATATGCAATAATTTCCGAGTTGGAAGCCGGTCACCGTTTCGTCTTGACTATAACTCCAAGTTCGTTAGTCACAATGTCGGAAAACGGATAATTGTTATCCGCGCTGGATGCCTTAGAACTGTTGGAACGTTACCTGTGCGATAAGTTATCGAGTGGGCTGTACGTACTGCCGAGGAACAAGAAGTAAGGATTGTAAGCCTACCGCAGGCTGTGCCGGAGCCGCCGCAGCGTAATGACCGCCACCACAGCGCAACACAGAGCGGCAGAGCGGCGGCAGGTATCGGGAATCGATCCTGACCCGCGGGCCCGGCACGCACGCCACGCACCTGCATCGTTAAGGACCGCCAGCCGATAGCAGCGCGAGAACTAACCTCGCGACAGCTCGGCCGCGGCTCAGGACGCCCCTTCCCCATTACGCGACGTCTTTGCACGGGCTATTGTTACAGCCATCGAATGTGGAAGGCGAGTCATCCCCTTGATACTGTCTTACTCTTAACTGGTGTATTTTCTTTGGTTCCATCAATCAAAACCTGAGCACCTTGTCTGTTTTAGAAATTAGACACCAATGGACCACCGTGGCTCCCCAAGCTTTTCTGTGTTGGGTCAGATGAATGCTGCACAAGACTTTATACTTCCTATTACATGATTCATTCTTAAATGCACAACGAACTAGTCTCGGATTCTCCGTAATGTTAATAATAACACAGGTCTGCGACATAAAAAAAAATTTCAATTTATTAAGTGATTTTTATAGTGTTTTCAACGCTGATTTCGTGAAAAATAGTGAAAAAAATTCCATCACGTACAGTTATTTCACAAACTGCTTGTCTATTTTTAGCTTTTGTCATTATTTCAGAACTCTAGTGAGCTTGAATTTTGGTTTTTAGTATCTCCATAAACTGTTATTAAGTCGTTTTTATACTAGATACACGTAAAATAAAGAGTAATTAGGAGAAACCAGCAGTATTTTCATGTCAGTGCCTGTCTGTCGCTCTGCCCCTTCCCCCGCCATCACCAAGCAGTGAGCTTCTGCTGTTGTCCTTCAGTTCACACCTCTTCACTCTGTGCTGTTCACGTGTTGTTGTTATTAGTGCTTAAAAGTAGTGACTGTTTTCTTGTGTTGTGAAGTTGTTTTATGGACAATGGACAATGGCTACCTGAGGATGTATAAAATCGCCAGATTGCTTCTGCTATATTTGTGGTAACTATACCGTTAAAATGCAACAAAGAAACATTTCCGATTTTGTTGAAAAAGTATATTTCGCCTACGTTTTAGTTAGGCGATCAAGATAAGCCTTGAGCCACACGCTAAGTTTGTTCCGTGTGTTTTGAAGAACTGAGGCAATGGTTTCAACGTAAAAAGCAGTACTTACGTTTTGGAATGCCAATGGTTTGGAGGGAGCCCAAAAATCATAGTGGTGACTGCTATTTTTGTTCTTGCGACGTACTAGGTTTCAATTTGAAAAACAAAAAGGATATTTCTTACTGTTGTTTTGCAGTGATGTTCCTAGACTTGTGACACGTTTCAAAATACACTCCTGGAAATGGAAAAAAGAACACATTGACACCGGTGTGTCAGACCCACCATACTTGCTCCGGACACTGCGAGAGGGCTGTACAAGCAATGACCACACGCACGGCACAGCGGACACACCAGGAACCAAGGTGTTGGCCGTCGAATGGCGCTAGCTGCGCACCATTTGTGCACCGCCGCCGTCAGTGTCAGCCAGTTTGCCGTGGCATACGGAGCTCCATCGCAGTCTTTAACACTGGTAGCATGCCGCGACAGCGTGGACGTGAACCGTATGTGCAGTTGACGGACTTTGAGCGAGGGCGTATAGTGGGCATGCGGGAGGCCGGGTGGACGTACCGCCGAATTGCTCAACACGTGGGGCGTGAGGTCTCCACAGTACATCGATGTTGTCGTCAGTGGTCGGCGGAAGGTGCACGTGCCCGTCGACCTGGGACCGGACCGCAGCGACGCACGGATGCACGCCAAGACCGTAGGATCCTACGCAGTGCCGTAGGGGACCGCACCGCCACTTCCCAGCAAATTAGGGACACTGTTGCTCCTGGGGTTTCGGCGAGGACCATTCGCAACCGTCTCCATGAAGCTGGGCTACGGTCCCGCACACCGTTAGGCCGTCTTCCGCTCACGCCCCAACATCGTGCAGTCCGCCTCCAGTGGTGTCGCGACAGGCGTGAATGGAGGGACGAATGGAGACGTGTCGTCTTCAGCGATGAGAGTCGCTTCTGCCTTGGTGCCAATGATGGCCGTATGCGTGTTTGGCGCCGTGCAGGTGAGCGCCACAATCAGGACTGCATACGACCGAGGCACACAGGGCCAACACCCGGCATCATGGTGTGGGGAGCGATCTCCTACACTGGCCGTACACCACTGGTGATCGTCGAGGGGACACTGAATAGTGCACGGTACATCCAAACCGTCATCGAACCCATCGTTCTACCATTCCTAGACCGGCAAGGGAACTTGCTGTTCCAACAGGACAATGCCCGTCCGCATGTATCCCGTGCCACCCAACGTGCTCTAGAAGGTGTAAGTCAACTACCCTGGCCAGCAAGATCTCCGGATCTGTCCCCCATTGAGCATGTTTGGGACTGGATGAAGCGTCGTCTCACGCGGTCTGCACGTCCAGCACGAACGCTGATCCAACTGAGACGCCAGGTGGAAATGGCATGGCAAGCCGTTCCACAGGACTACATCCAGCATCTCTACGATCGTCTCCATGGGAGAATAGCAGCCTGCATTGCTGCGAAAGGTGGATATACACTGTACTAGTGCCGACATTGTGCATGCTCTGTTGCCTGTGTCTATGTGCCTGTGGTTCTGTCAGTGTGATCATGTGATGTATCTGACTCCAGGAATGTGTCAATAAAGTTTCCCCTTCCTGGGACAATGAATTCACGGTGTTCTTATTTCAATTTCCAGGGGTGTAGAATATGCTCCTCACGTCTTGACTACTTCCCTGCAAACCTTGTAAGAGGTCCATGATTAAGGAATTTGTTGCTAGCGCACTCGAGCAGATGTAATTTCGATGGATTGCTCACGCGCTGCCTACGATATGTAAGGTATAAGAGAATCTCAGACCAGAAAGCAGTGTTGTATGCAGTAGGAATTGTGTAGTAGTAGCGAGCAGTCGTGTGTATCGAGATGGCTGGGCCGGTCCTGGGGAGCGATGGCAGAGCCTGTGCGTTGTAGTATAAGGTAAAAGCAGCCTCGCGCATATGTAGTATTGTTATATCAAGTCCCATGTAAATGTTTAAAAAAATCCCTTAATAACAATCTTTCTCATAAAAAGTAACTTTTGATAATCATTCATTTCAATTTAAAGAATTTACTAATTTCTCCAATCCTTGGTCATCCCGATTATGGGAAAGAAAAATCAGTTGTTCTTTTTATACATGACAAATCTATCGGCCAGCATTGCACTGAGCTGTGCCAGAAAAATTTCTTATAGGAGCAGATATATACGCGTAATCCGGCGACCTAATTAAGGTAAGATTTTTCAATTTATCCAGAATGAATTTTCAGGGCCATGACGCAGCACTGCTGACGTCCAGAGTTTGCCAGTTTAAATTCACAGTCAGTTGTTGAAAGGTTATAAGTGAGTCTCATTTTTATTATTCCTAGGTTACGGAATAATAAACTGTTGGAAGGTTACGCTGAATGTGAATGAAATAAATAATTATATATATTTTACTGTTGTGAGGTTACAGAATTTTTTGTGGGGAGGTTACAACCTTGGTGATTTAAGTGAAGAGCAGGGCGAAAGATTCCACCAAGACATCAAAGAAATGGAAAGAAGACATCAAGGAAGATGGAACGTCAACATGATAGCGGACTACTGTTGTATGTTAAAAAGAGATGATCCTCAACGAGTCCACAGCCGGAAAAGCAATAAAAGAAGCTTCGACAGAAAGCTAAAGCGTTATTATAAGGACTTATGAGCTTAAAGAGAAATGGAAGTGTACTGGAAATGTGGCTTAGAACATGAATAAAATAAAATTTTATAACGATGGAAAAATGTGATAAATTGCGTAAATTTTATTATTATACCCAAAAATATTCCAATTTTTGTGAGAAAACCTGACGTGATAGAAAAAATGGATTGCATTTTTGAAACCAGCGTTGAAAGGTACATAAAAGTCAGTTATAAAATTTCAAACAACTTTCAAAAAATACTTTTTTTGCAGACCTGTGTAATTCTAGTGGATGTGAGGTAGGCTTGGGAAAATTGGCCACTGCATTTTTTTTCTTTTTTCTTTTTTTTTTTTTTTTTGTTTTTCTCAGAAGAGTGTTGCTGCCCGCAGAAAAGTTCTCAGACTTGTTCTAATATACGCTGTTATTGGTGTCAGTGGGTTTATTAGAGGAAGTACGTTCCGTTATTATTTATTAAAATTTTCCAAATTTTCAGTCGTCCGATGCAAGGAAAGTCATTTACACTATTCCCAGCATCTCACTTAAATGCAGAGTAATGCCTTTTTAAATCAGTGTTTAAACAACTGGCGGAACTGAAGCTGTGAGGACTGGTCGTGAGTCGTGGTTGGGTAGCTCAGCTGGTAGAGCACTTTCTGGTGAAAGCCAAAGGTTCCGAGCTAGAGTCTCGGTCCGGCACCCAGTTTTAATCTGCCAGGAAGTTTCATATCAGCGCACACTCCACTGTACAGTGAAAGTCTCTTTCTGGAAACATCCCCAAGGCTGTCACTAAGCCATGTCTCCGCAGTATTTCTTCCAGGAGTGCTAGTTCGTAAAGGTTCTCAGAAGAGCTTCTGTGAAATCAGGAAGGTAGGAGACGAGGTACTGGCCGAATTGAAGCTGTGAGGACGGGTCATGAGTTGTGCTTGGGTAGCTTAGTTGGTCGCCGTTACGGTAGCTCAGCGTGTTCCGTCAAAGGGTTAGATGCCCTCTGTAATTACACTACTGGCCATTAAAATTGCTACACCAAGAAGAAATGCAGATGATAAACGGGTATTCATTGGACAAATATATTATAGTAAAACTGGTATGTGATTACATTTTGACGCAATTTGGGTGCATAGATCCCGAGAAATCAGTACCCAGAACAACCACCTCTGGCCGTAATAACGGCCTTGATACGACTGGGCACTGAGTCAAACAGAGCTCGGATGGCGTGTACAGGTACAGCTGCCCATGCAGCTTCAACACGATACCACAGTTCATCAAGTGTAGTGAATGGCGTATTGTGACGAGCCAGTTGCTCGGCCACCATTGATCAGACTTTTCAATTGGTGAGAGGTCTGGAGAATGTGCTGGCCAGGGCAACTTAGAACTAATTAAACCTAACTAACCTAAGGGCATCACACACATCCATACCCGAGGCTCTACATTCTGGAACCGCGCGACCACTACGGTCGCAGGTTCTGTATCCAGAAAGGCCCGTACAAGGCCTCCAACACGCGGTCGTGCATTATCCTGCTGAAATGTAGGGTTTCGCAGGGATCGAATGAAGGGTAGAGCCACGGGTCGTAACACATCTGAAACGTAACGTCCACTGTTCAAAGTGCCGTCAATGCGAACAAGAGGTGACCGAGAAGTGTAACCAATGGCACCCCATACCATCACGCCAGGTGATACGCCGGTATGGCGAATGCGAATACACGCTTCCAATGTGCGTTCACCACAATGTCACCAAACACGGCTGCGACCATCATGATGCTGTAAACAGAACCTGGATTCATCCGAAAAAATGACGTTTTGCCATTCGTGCACCCAGGTTCGTCGTTGAGTACACCTTCGCAGGCGCTCCTGTCTGTGATGCAGCGTCAAGGGTAATCGCAGCCATGGTCTCCGAACTGATACTCCATGGTGCTGCGAACGTCGCCAAACTGTTCGTGCAGATGGTTTTTGTCTTGCAAACGTCCCATCTGTTGGCTCAGGGATCGAGACGTGGCTACACGATCCGTTAGAGCCATGCGGATAAGATGCCTGTCATCTCGACTGCTAGTGATACGAGGCCGGATTGATCGAGCACGGCGTTCCGTATTACCCTCCTGAACCCACCGATTCCATATTCTGCTAACAGTCATTGGATCTCGACCAATGTCACTATACGATAAACCGCAATCGCGATAGGCTACAATCCGACCTTTATCAAAGCGGAAACGTGATGGTACGCATTTCTCCTCCTTACACGAGGCATCACAACAACGTTTCACCAGGCAACGCCGGTCAACTGCTGTTTGTGTATGAGAAATCGGTTGGAAACTTTGCTCATGTCAGCACGTTGTAGGTGTCGCCACCGGCGCCAAACTTGTGTAAATGCTCTGAAAAGTTAATCATTTGCATATCACAGCATCTTTTTGTGTCGGTTAAATTTCGCGTTTGTAGCACGTCATCTTCGTAGCAATTTTAATGGCCAGTAGCGTATTATTCCCAGCATCTCACTTAAATGCAGAGTAACACCTTTTACAACATGAATGTTTAAACAACTGGCAGAACTGAAGCTGTGAGGACTGGTCGTGAGTCGTGGTTGGGTAGCTCAGTTGGTAGAGCACTTTCTCGCGAAAGGCAAAGATCCCGAGCTAGAGTCTCGGTCCGGCACCCAGTTTTAATCTGCCAGGAAGTTTCATATCAGCGCACACTCCACTGTACAGTGAAAGTCTCATCCTGGAAACATCCCCTGCGCTGTGGCTAAGCCATGTCTCCACAGTATTTCTTCCAGGAGTGCTAGTTCCTTCAAGCCATGTCTCCGCAGTATTTCTTCCAGGAGTGATAGTCCATTTAGGTTCTCAGAAGAGCTTCTGTGAAGTCTGGAAGGTAGGAGACGGAATACTGGCAGAATTGAAGCTGTGAGGACGGGTCATGAGTTGTGCTTGGGTAGCTCAGTTGGTCGCCGTCACGGTAGCTCAGCGTGTTCCGTCAGAGGGTTAGATGCCCTGTGTAATTAAAAAAAAAACTGAGTGAACCGATTAGTGATCAACTATAACAGGTGTCATGGTACTTCCATCCCGAACATATCTAATGAACAATTCCGAAAAAATTGAGATCAGAAAAAAAAGAAAATTGGTAGAGCACTTGCTCGCGAAAGGCAAGGGTCCCGAGTTAGAGTCTCGGTCCAGCACACAGTTTCAACGTCTTTCGGCTTACAAATGTAGTTTCTTATTGTTCCTCGGTAAACTGACATATGGCCAGGAGAGCAATATGCTGACCACATGCACCTCCACACCTGCGTCAGTGATGCCTGTGGGCTGAGGGTGACACGGCGGCCAGTCGGTACCGTTGGGCCTTCATGGCCTGTTCGGACGGAGTTTAGATTTATTATTGTTCTCGGTGGTACCCGCCCACTGTTATTGGCTATTTTAAAAATGTACCTTGTGTCTATATGTAGAAAAACTTAAGTCGTCTGAGGCGTCTGCAGGTAGGCAACCATCTGTCATCTTCAAGGCCAGGTTCTTTTTTTTTTACTTATTTTTTATTTTTGGTAAAGGCACATTTTTCAAATACCCAATAAATGTGGGTGGATGCTACGGATGGATTTGACGAACTCATGTGTCAATGTCGCACTCCTCTGTGATCACACCACAGGATGGCGTGAAGCAGGACCACTGAAGAAGCATAAGGACCCTTTACTGCTTTAAATCACGTTCAGATTTCGCCGAATGGTTTTGAACGGTCCGTAGTGGTTCCACCCCACACATCAGAGTCAAAATTGCAGTCGCACTGTACCCGAAGGGGTCTGTGGCCCTATGATGTCGGTCGAGAAGACTTTAATCGCCTAAGAGGTGTCAACAGTGCCACAAGTTGTCAAGAACGTCGCTCTTTTGCACATCACACCGCGAACTGTCCCTTTTGGCAGCGAAATGAGTGGGAATCAACGTCCCAAGGAAAGTGTCGGTTTCATTGACGCCGTTTGTGCCACCCCCTGAGGCCATTTAGATGTTGAGCGGCAGTGCATCTGCAATGTTTTCCTCGGTTACACAGCGTGATTTCAGTGCTGAACGTCGTGGTTCTGACCTCCATCGCAGAGGCGTCAAAAGAAAGGATGACATGTAGGTAATACGGGATGTGACGACCTCCCTATCGTGTGACGTGTCCAAGGAGTGATTTTCAGCGAAATTTGGTGCCAATGTGACGTCATTTATCCATTTTATACGTCACGGGAAGTTCTGAACTCTGGTCTTTATTCGCACGTGTCCTTGCCTTGATGTTCGTAGCGTCGTCGATCCCGGGGGGTGACGTCGCAGGGAGCCACACTTTTGCACTGTTACAGAGGAAGGCACCTTTGAGCCAAATTTAACCCTTTCGGGACGGAGCGCGTTTCTCCAAAGCGGAGCAATTCGGGGTCCATTTCCGTTAGGTTTATTTCATCGCTCGTAAAATCTAGTTTTTGACTTATCGTGTAATTTTTTTTTGTAAATGAAGCTAAAATACGCTCTTTACTAGCGTACTATTTTCATTATTGCATATCGCGCACTTCTGGACTTGGCGCTGGTATTAAAATAGAAAAAAAGAAAAATTTGATTTTTTCTTACTTTTTGTGGTCGAGAGGTGAAGCGTTGAATTAGACATATTAAAATTATTTGTATCTTATTCTTTAAGGTTTTAGCTTTAAAACGACATATAAAACACAGTTTTATCTGTTATGAGACGTCCGTGGGAAGAAAAATAAAAGTCCATTTTGAGGGATGAAAAATTTAATTTATATGAATAAAATACAAAATTTCATAAAATTTGCTTAAAACAAACTTTACAACTTTGGCATATCGATTTTTCGATAGGCAACCATATTGTACGAGTCCTTTCGGTACTTTGCTACTTTGTGATGCCTGTTGAAGCACTCAGGTACATGAAGAGAAGGGTTGGACGGACAAATTTCGCAAAAAAAGGGGGACCGTTTTCGCCATCCTGACTTGGAGCGATCACTGCAAACGACGCAGTCTCCTGTTTCCCGGTGTCTGTTCTTGCAGTAGCATGGCACAGGCTGTGTACGTCACCATACTCAGAGCGTGGCCTCTTTCTCGATCGGTTGGTTGAGCCCTGACGTCGCCCAAAAGCTCGTTGAGGAGACTCTTCCGGAACTGCAAATGTCTCTTTGGTGTCGCTCCTTTTTCTTTGCTATGATGACATATAGCAAGAAAGCATTGACGATCCCCACCTGAAATTAGCCAGAACAAGTACCCTTTTGTCAGGATGTGCCCCGTCCAGTCCCCAGATACAGCGCTGGGTGTGTGGCGCAACAATCGGGCCACGTATACGGGCCTCGGGTCCCGAAAGGGTTAAAACTTATGTTTCGGAATGGGAGGCAATTACGAGGTTCCGAAAAAAATGATCCCTTGATTCTTTTCCGCAGTGTATATATGGCATTTCGAAGTTATTGCGGCCGGCCAGGGTGGCCGAGCGGTTGTTGGCTCTACATTCTGGAACCGCGCGACCACTACGGTCGCAGGTTCGAATCCTGGCTCGGGCATGGAGGTGTGTGATGTCCTTAGGTTAGTTAGGTTTAAGTAGTTCTAAGTTCTAGGGGACTGATGACCGCAGAAGTTAAGTGCCATAGTGCTACGAGCCATTTGAACCGTTTTTGAAGTCTTTGCGACAAACGTCTACGGGTAAGGGGGAACAACTTTTGTTAGAGACTAAATAGTCGCTGGCGCTTCCCGGCGACGGTAGGCATCCGATAGTACTCACGTGCCCTGGGATGACAGATTTCGCTGAAACTAACACGGTCTACTAAGCACGTTTGTTACACCATCCACACTAGTAAATTCATGATGTGATCAGGAAACTTTAAGAACGAGTGTCTCCTTGCGCGGAAATATATTTTTGGAGAGAATCAGGAACTTTAATGGGCTCATCCCGCACCCTTTCACATGGAGCAACACACACGGCATACGTACACTGCAGAGTGCCTATACACTGCCACCTCTCGGGGGCATAACCAATACAAGACGCCTAGCATCGCCGGGAAGCAGCGAATATTTTGTCTCCAACAAACGTTGTTGCTCATGTCATCACCCCTAGACATTTGATACAAAGTGTTTGAAAAACTCTGAATACAGGCCGCGGAATCCAAACACCAGAGTCGTTCGACTGTGAAGCTATGCCGAATCCATGTCACTCGATTATCTGATCGGCGGAAGATAACAAAGTTACGGACTTCGAACGTTTTCAGCTATGCAGCGATATATTGTGAATGTACTCAAAGAATTTTACGGCTACTTTTGGACTCTATTTCTGGAGTACTTCACCAAGTAGGGACTTAAAGTAATTATATAATAATATGGGACCTTTGGTGGCTAACTTTAACTTTCTCGTGTTTGCTGGATCTTGAATTTTAATCATTTCATTGAATCAAAACTTCAAATCAGTAATGACACTCTGATTATTCTCATATGTATTCTGCTCCGTTCTATGTAACCATGTGGCAGCACCATTGCATTTAGAATTTTGATAGATTTTATACTGGGTTGTTCTAAATAAGAATTTGCGCCTTTTCTACATGATTTATTTGATCATAACCTGTTTCCCATTACAACCAGATATTATTATCCACATCCGGTTCAATAAATTTTAGTATAAGTGTGGATGTTTTGGCTAGGCATATTGTTTGCTGTTTCTGCCTGCGCCTATGTAAGCTAGGAGCTTGCATCACCAGCCGATGGGTCAGTTGAACTAGGAGAGAATAACAAATAAAGATTTCATTTTGTGTCGAGGGTTGAATGAAACTTAGCCGGTGTTTTTGTTCTACTGATTTTTATTTGTATGAACTAGTTTTCAGCTTATTAGGCCATCTTCAGATAACTACTGGCTATTGTTTACAAGGAGCTTGTGTTCTTACGAACCAGACATTCTGGACTAAGATACAACGCACTTGCATACGATCTTTAGTTGTGGTGTTGTTTTTGGAATTTTCAAACAGGTCTTTTGACATTTTGTTCTCTAAAACTTTTCTTTAACATCGCATTTTATGGTTTTTTGGTACCATATATGACAACATTTATAATTACTAGAATACACATTACTACAAATTTACAATTTTTTGGTATTTGTTGTGAACAGTTGCACTGAACTTTAATTGTTGGTTGTACAAGAGCGATGTTTTCTTTGGCGGTTACATTTTGTTATTAGAAAATTGTGCTTTAATATATGCCAAATAATACATTGTTATAGTTGAGTTACAGTTAGGAATGTAAACACATAAGGAATATTACATTTTATTGGGGTGTGATTTTGTTTACTATTGGGACACTTAGTGGTTAGTAGCAGCTTTACTTTATTGTATAAAGTTTAAGATTGGTGATGTGCTCAGTTGCAATTCGGCATTTAGAACCAGCTGGGGATTCAGGCCTAAGTTTTTGTTAATTTCAAGTGCTTCTAGTAGGCTGAATTTTCTGCCTTTGTTGGCTATATGTAGCACTTCTGTGTGTGTTAGATATTTGTGTCCTCCTATGAGCACATGTTCAGCAAAGGTGGAGTATGGTTTATTTAATCTCCAGCTGCGTTCATGTTCAGTCAGCCTTGTTGGTAGGGCCCAGCCCGTTTGACCAGTCTACAGTTTATTGCAGTCAGTGCAGATTATATTGTAGACACACACTGTTGCTTAGTTTATCTGCTTTGTCCTTGCTGTTGAATAGCAGATTAGCTGTAGTGCCTCTTACATAAAACTATGTTTTATAGTTTTGGGCTTTCAGTGCTTGGCTAGTTCGTCTGGTAGCTTACCTAGATATGGTATAAAACACCAGTTGGTTTATAGTGTAGTTGCTATTGCAGAGGGGGCATAATTGTAGGGCAAGATTTTCCTTCTTTGTTTATTGTGCAGGATTTTTTCAACTAATTCAGGATTATAGCCATTGTTATATGCAATATATTTAATGGTGTCTACTTCTGTTTGGAAATTCTGTTTTGACATCGGTATGGATGTGAGGCGATGTGCCATGGAATCGAAGGCTGCATGTTTTTGTGTTATTGGGTGTTGTGAACATGAGGGTTTATGGGTTTACTGTAAATTTTGAAAGTCTGTATTTGTGGTGATATCTATGTTAAGGTCTAAAAAGTTAATGGATTTTTCACCTAGCTCCATGGTGATTTGTATGGTTTTGTGTTGTGAATTTAGATGCTCTAGGAATGTGTTCAGTTGTCTGTTGGTACCTGTCCACATACACAGTACATCTACATATCTGTACCAGTATTTAATATTATTACTGAGGGGTTCATTTTCTAGGAACTGTTTTTCGAAATTGTCCATGAAAAATAAGATTTCATTTACAATCAGTAAGTAAAATCTGCAACCCGTCACCTCCTTCTGAAGAAAATAGTAAACCCAACCCTCTCTTAAGGTCCAGAAGTCTGGTTTGTTCCATCCAATCATATTTTCGACTACTCCTTCCCACGTTGTAGCTATAACCGTGTAAATACCTCTCTCTACCTTTTGTCATCTAATTCCAACGCATTGTACATAATGCAAGTATATTAATGCTGCACAATTCATAGTCACTATATCTCCGACAGGCAACAGATAAAAAAATCTCTTTACCTGATGCTTCATTATACTACACAACAGCAGTCACGTAGAGTGTAACACCGAGCCGCAGGATAGAAAATATTGTCCCTCAAGTGAAATGAATCTCACTTTGTAATACGTGCTCTTCATTCAACTGCTCCATCATTGACCAGCTTCTAAATATGGCCCATACACCACTAAAACTCAAGAAATGTGGATTCGCTATTTTCATCACAGAGGCCGCAAAAAACCTGTAGACTACGTATAGTACTCTAATATCCAGTTACAAATCTAAACTCTGATGGAGGGCTGAAATTCTCGTCCAACAGTACTGATTTCCTTTTTCCCGGTATTGCCGAATCACTTGAGACGAATTTCCAGTCTCCCATATATCTCGAAGATACCAGATTTATACAGATTTTACGCTCGTTTGCAACCAGAGACACTTTAAATTCAGTTCTGCTAAGACCGAGAGAAAATGCAGAAGCCTCGTTTTCTCGCAAGTGCTGAGCGAGAGACGACCAGAGTCCACAAACTGACGGTTCCGCATCCTACGTCTGCTGATTTCTAAATTTAGACGTCTTAGCGGCACCGCATGGTGACCTGTCTAACGTTCATGCATGCAGAAACGCCTGCGATATCAAAGGAGGCCTTTGACAGCGCTGCCCGCATCTGCTGAACATAACTAACACTCAGCCTGCGCTGTGTTTTGTTTTTCCCCCACCTCCGCATTCGCTGGCGCCCGCTGAGTCGTTAGCGGGACATCGTGGGTGCTGTGTCCCAGCAAGCCTTGTAACAGATTGCGTGTTGCCAACTTAATAGAGTTCTTCCGCCTCACGCACGCTGAAATTATTTCGTAAACCCCACCTGTCTGTGGTCTGTAACTTTTACTCCAAGCAAAAGTTTGTCCGCTGACACTATCTTATACGGTTTATTGCTTCCAAAATACGAATAATTTCTGTCTCGAGCTACACAAGAAAGGTCACTGGGAAAACTCTAGACTGCTAGAATTTAAATGCGTAAAATTACGAAACGATAGCTGAGGAAACACATTAACTTGTCACTGAAATGCAGTCATGTTAACAAAATAGTGTTAATTATTTCAGACGACTGTAAATTATGGGTTCCATTTTGCAAAAACAGGAAGAAATTATGTAACAAAAAAAATCCAGATACACACGCCTGAGGACATGTCAAGCTGGCACATGCTGCTCAATGCGTTGCTAAAAAGTTACTGCTGTTTGAGAAGAGCATCATCTCCTTGGTTATTACACAATGTATTGAGTCCAGTATTCACGATACATGGGTACCGTGAAAACTTGTACCACTTGCACACTACACTTACCTGCTTAACAACAATCAAAACTGGATGTTCTTGCTCGGGCTGGAATGTCAACCTACTATTCTCATCTTTACATCACTCTTCAGTTGCATCTCTCTTCATAGAATTAGGCTAGCAGCGTGATCTCCACAAAGATTTCTGAAAGAAAAAGAAATTACTGGAACACATTACTCGGGTGACTGGAGCAGTACAACATGAAATTACTTTTTTGGCGAACGTCGCAATATATCGAATATCGTTTTTGTTATGGTCTGCAGTCCAGAGATTGGTTTGATGCAGCTCTCCGTGCTACTCTATCCTGTGCAAGCGTCTTCATCTCCGAGTAACTACTGCAACCTACTTAAATCCTTCTAAATCTTTTAGTGTATTCATGCCTCGGTCTCTCTCTATGATTTTTACCATCTACACTTCCCTCCAATACTAAACGAACCCTTGATGCCTCAGAACCTGTCCTAACAATCAATCCCTTCTTCTAGTCAAGTTGTGCCACAAATTCCTCTTCTCCCCAATGATATCCAGTACCTCCTTATTAGTTATGTGACCTACCCATCAAATTTTCACCATTCTTTTGTAGCATCACATTTCGAAATCTTCTATTCTCTTCTTGTCTAAACTATTTATCGTCCATGTTTCACTTCCATAAATGGCTACACTCCATACAAATACTTTCAGAAAAGACTTCCTGACACGTAAATGTATACTCGATGTTAAAAAATTTCTCTTCTTCAGGAACGCTTTCTTGCCGTAGCCAGTCTACATTTTATGTCTTCTCTACTTCGTTCATCATAAGTTATTTTGCTCCCCAAATAGAAAAACTCATCTACTACTTTGAGTGTCTCATTTCCTAATCTAATTCCCTCAGTATCACCTGATTTAATTCGACTACATTCCATTATCCTCGTTTTGCTTTTGTTGATGTTCATCTTATACCCTCCTTTCAAGACACTGTCCATTCCGTTCAGCTGTTCTTCCAGGTCCTTTACTGTCTCTGACAGAATTGCAATGTCGTCGGCAAATCTCAAAGTTTTTAATTCTTCGCCATGGATTTTAATTCCTACTCCAAATTTTTCTTTTGTTTCCTCTACTGCTCGCTGTATATACACATTGAATAACATCGGGGATAGGTTACAACCCTGTCTCACTCCCTTCTCAACCACTGCTTCCTTTTCATGCCCCTCGACACTTATAACTGCCAGCTAGTTCCTGTACAAATTGTAAATAGCCTTTCGTTCGCTATATTGGACCCCTGCCACCTTCAGAATTTGAAAGAGAGTATTCCAGTCACCATTGTCAAAAGCTTTGTCTAGGTCTACAAATGCTAGAAACATAGGTTTGTCTTTCCTTAACCTATCTTCTAAGATAAGTCATAGGGTCAGTACTGTCTCACGCATTCCAACATTTCTACAGAATCCAAACTGGTCTCCCGCAAGGTCGGCTTCTACCAGTTTTCCATTCGTCTGTAAAGAATTCGTGTTAGTATTATACACTCCTGGAAATGGAAAAAAGAACACATTGACACCGGTGTGTCAGACCCACCATACTTGAAACGGACACTGCGAGAGGGCTGTACAAGCAATGATCACACGCACGGCACAGCGGACACACCAGGAACCAAGGTGTTGGCCGTCGAATGGCGCTAGCTGCGCACCATTTGTGCACCGCCGCCGTCAGTGTCAGCCAGTTTGCCGTGGCATACGGAGCTCCATCGCAGTCTTTAACACTGGTAGCATGCCGCGACAGCGTGGACGTGAACCGTATGTGCAGTTGACGGACTTGGAGCGAGGGCGTATAGTGGGCATGCGGGAGGCCGGGTGGACGTACCGCCGAATTGCTCAACACGTGGGGCGTGAGGTCTCCACAGTACATCGATGTTGCCGCCAGTGGTCGGCGGAAGGTGCACGTGCCCGACGACCTGGGACCGGACCGCAGCGACGCACGGATGCACGCCAAGACCGTAGGATCCTACGCAGTGCCGTAGGGGACCGCACCGCCACTTCCCAGCAAATTAGGGACACTGTTGCTCCTGGGGTATCGGCGAGGACCATTCGCAACCGTCTCCATGAAGCTGGGCTACGGTCCCGGACACCGTTAGGCCGTCGTCCGCTCACGCCCCAACATCGTGCAGCCCGCCTCCAGTGGTGTCGCGACAGGCGTGAATGGAGGGACGAATGGAGACGTGTCGTCTTCAGCGATGAGAGTCGCTTCTGCCTTGGTGCCAATGATGGTCGTATGCGTGTTTGGCGCCGTGCAGGTGAGCGCCACAATCAGGACTGCATACGACCGAGGCACACAGGGCCAACACCCGGCATCATGGTGTGGGGAGCGATCTCCTACACTGGCCGTACACCACTGGTGATCGTCGAGGGGACACTGAATAGTGCACGGTACATCCAAACCGTCATCGAACCCATCGTTCTACCATTCCTAGACCGGCAAGGGAACTTGCTGTTCCAACAGGACAATGCACGTCCGCATGTATCCCGTGCCACCCAACGTGCTCTAGAAGGTGTAAGTCAACTACCCTGGCCAGCAAGATCTCCAGATCTGTCCCCCATTGAGCATGTTTGGGACTGGATGAAGCGTCGTCTCACGCGGTCTGCGCGTCCAGCACGAACGCTGGTCCAACTGAGGCGCCAGGTGGAAATGACATGGCAAGCCGTTCCACAGGACTACATCCAGCATCTCTACGATCGTCTCCATGGGAGAATAGCAGCCTGCATTGCTGCGAAAGGTGGATATACACTGTACTAGTGCCGACATTGTGCATGCTCTGTTGCCTGTGTCTATGTGCCTGTGGTTCTGTCAGTGTGATCATGTGATGTATCTGACCCCAGGAATGTGTCAATAAAGTTTCCCCTTCCTGGGACGATGAATTCACGGTGTTCTTATTTCAATTTCCAGGAGTGTAGTATATGTATATATCGTGATATGTTATACTCGGATAAAGAAATTAAAAAAGGTGTCCAAAAGTCGTAGTACGAAGAGAGGAGCTTATTTTGCTTTAATGTTAATAAATGTACTAAGTTAATACACCTCCGTTTTTGTGGAACAATTTACTTATAATTTAATCCGAAAGGCCTTGAAAAGAAATTTACAGGGGTGACATGCATCATGAAGTCTATATAGATACTTTTCATCGGAAAATTGAAAAATATATCATCCATATGTACCAGTTTTTCGAACTTGTTTTACACAACGAATCCTTGCCAGCTTCAACAAGCGTTAGTCTACCCCTACTTTTAGCTGCTGCTGTTAAGCAGCAGTCACAAAACGTCATTCCGTTTCCAAACTCACCGCTGTCTCTAGAGTTACGTACCACACAGGAATATGCTTCGCCTATCGCCTGCTGTCGCTCTCTGTGTAGCAGATATGTCGACAATAAGGCGAAAAACACGTAATTCTTCCTAGACACGACTCAAATTCACACAACAAAAGAAACTGTATAGTACACATGCCACTTCTAATAAAGAAGAAGCACAGATGCCATTTCTGTTAATTACCTCTCTTAATTATAGCTTTAATTCCATCTGCATTCTTCGCTTCTAATTGTAGTTCATTATTACCTTTTATAAAGAAACCAGTTGTCAACACAGCTGTTATCCTGGAGACGGGTGAGACAGATGAACTCAGTAAAACGCTGCTGGTGTATCCCAGTCAAGCCGTCCACTGTGTAACTAACTTGCCTAACTTACCGTTGATATGTCGTCAATACCAGAAACGAAATACTACCGTCGTCTTATGTAAAGTATCGCATCAGTAATTAGATGAACGAAAATTCTCCAGGTGATATGAAGATACAACTGAGACTAATCTCTGTCACGGTTTTTTGCGTGAAGCGACTTTTAGCTTGCAACATGATTCCAGTTTTATTACATGATGAGTATGTTAGACTGTAAGCTCGGCTTTGTCACTTGTGCTATTACCTCAGGTTATCAAGCAAGGAGATTCCATATCACAAACTATTTTTAACATAACTAGAAGTAGTGTTCAGATTCTTAAACTGTGAAAAAGAAGCAGAAATACATATAAATGTAATATATGAGAGCCATTTTCGTTTTGGTGTTGAAATTGTACTGATTGCCTCCAGTGCAGACAGACTTTAGAAACGATTAGAACTTAATACTGTATCTGAAAGCAGACATGACAATTATAATAAGAAAAAATAATTTGCAACTAGCCAATGGAAAATAAGGTGGTACAAATTAACAATGAAGTTATAAAATCAGTTCATGAGTTTTTATATTTAGTGCTGTTGAAGACGAGTTGACGGCACAACTCTCTTCCGTTCTCCCGTCCCCTAAAACTTAATATCACCATAAATGAATTGTCATTGCACACACCTTGCCGCAAAATATTAAATACAGTACAATGCCAGTATATCTACTTTGAGTATTAAGAGAAGCTTGAAACCAATTTAAGAAAGAAAAATCGTTACTGGCAATCAATTTCATTTTGCACTGAACACTTCAAAAGTTAATCAGCTGTCTGAATGTCCAATAGAGACGGGTTACTTTTACAATACCAGTTTTTCGAATATTGACTATGCAACACACTAATAAAATGGCTTACTTTTTGTTACTACTATTCACTGAAAATAAATTACTGTAAACAATCTTCGCAAAGCTCATTCCACATTTAAAACAGTAAAGATATTTGATATCTTAATCTATAGGCAGTCTGTGAAATACAATTCCTTCATCAGCCTTTATATTTACACAAATGGTAAATCATTAAAAGTCTCACACACTATTATTTTTATGAAGGATTTACTTATCTCAGATTACATGAAAATTAATCAGTGAAATAAAAAACCCACAGAAAATATCTGAATAGTTAACACAAATATTTATTGTAAAAAACTGTTTAATAAAGGGAGACACGTATGAGAGCCAAACATACATTTCTGCTAACCATACAAATATACATACAAAGTTTCACTGTACTGGTTCGCTTTAGGTAAAATAAGTCTGATGTCAGGGTATTCCTACACCACTGTCCATTTCATTTCACATAATTAGCCTTCCATTTTGTAGTGTTGCTGAACTAATACTGTATTTCTGTATTTTCCTTCCTTTTGACTGTGATACGTAAGTTTCTGTCGCTAACATTTCTTTCATCGAATACATTTGTTCACGAACAGAAAATAGTATCTTTTCCAAAGCATTCGGAAGTTCACTGTCTTGTCCACCACCGAATACATTAAGGATATGCTGAGAAATGTTTGCTATCTTTCCTCTTAAGTTTTTTAAAATGGTTATGCATCTAATGAGTGACACTGTCTGTAACCACCGACGTACACGCGTTGTACTCACATTTATGTCTGGGGACACAACCTCATTACTAGTATGGAATCAGCACTGCCTTTGTTTATATTAATATCGAGGGGCTCATTAAGATCATTAAAAACTGTTCAGTACTGCTCCACGTAATGTAGATTTATAATGGTGCACTTCAAAAGTGAATCATTACGCACCTTGCTATCGCGCGGTTTTCCATAAACGAAAATCCAATTATTGTACAATAGATTTGTGTTCGGACATGCCCGAAAGAACAGAGACCATATCCATATAAGGACACTCCTGGAAATTGAAATAAGAACACAGTGAATTCATTGTCCCAGGAAGGGGAAACTTTATTGACACATTCCTGGGGTCAGATACATCACATGATCACACTGACAGAACCACAGGCACATAGACACAGGCAACAGAGCATGCACAATGTCGGCACTAGTACAGTGTATATCCACCTTTCACAGCAATGCAGGCTGCTATTCTCCCATGGAGACGATCGTAGAGATGCTGGATGTAGTCCTGTGGGACGGCTTGCCATGCCATTTCCACCTGGCGCCTCAGTTGGACCAGCGTTCGTGCTGGACGTGCAGACCGCGTGAGACGACGCTTCATCCAGTCCCAAACATGCTCAGTGGGGGACAGATCCGGAGATCTTGCTGGCCAGGGTAGTTGACTTACACCTTCTAGAGCACGTTGGGTGGCACGGGATACATGCGGACGTGCATTGTCCTGTTGGAACAGCAAGTTCCCTTGCCGGTCTAGGAATGGTAGAACGATGGGTTCGATGACGGTTTGGATGTACCGTGCACTATTCAGTGTCCCCTCGACGATCACCAGTGGTGTACGGCCAGTGTAGGAGATCGCTCCCCACACCATGATGCCGGGTGTTGGCCCTGTGTGCCTCGGTCGTATGCAGTCCTGATTGAGGCGCTCACCTGCACGGCGCCAAACACGCATACGACCATCATTGGCACCAAGGCAGAAGCGACTCTCATCGCTGAAGACGACACGTCTCCATTCGTCCCTCCATTCACGCCTGTCGCGACACCACTGGAGGCGGGCTGCACGATGTTGGGGCGTGAGCGGAAGACGGCCTAACGGTGTGCGGGACCGTAGCCCAGCTTCATGGAGACGGTTGCGAATGGTCCTCGCCGAAACCCCAGGAGCAACAGTGTCCCTAATTTGCTGGGAAGTGGCGGTGCGGTCCCCTACGGCACTGCGTAGGATCCTACGGTCTTGGCGTGCATCCGTGCGTCGCTGCGGTCCGGTCCCAGGTCGACGGGCACGTGCACCTTCCGCCAACCACTGGCGACAACATCGATGTACTGTGGAGACCTCACGCCCCACGTGTTGAGCAATTCGGCGGTACGTCCACCCGGCCTCCCGCATGCCCACTATACGCCCTCGCTCAAAGTCCGTCAACTGCACATACGATTCACGTCCACGCTGTCGCGGCATGCTACCAGTGTTAAAGACTGCGATGGAGCTCCGTATGCCACGGCAAACTGGCTGACACTGACGGCGGCGGTGCACAAATGCTGCGCAGCTAGCGCCATTCGACGGCCAACACCGCGGTTCCTGGTGTGTCCGCTGTGCCGTGCGTGTGATCATTGCTTGTACAGCCCTCTCGCAGTGTCCGGAGCAAGTATGGTGGGTCTGACACACCGGTGTCAATGTGTTCTTTTTTCCATTTCCAGGAGTGTATATATGCTACTGGCCATTAAAATTGCTACACCATGAAGATGACGTGCTACTGATGCGAAATTTAACCGACAGGAAGAAGATGCTGTGATATGCAAATGATTAGCTTTTCAGAGCATTCACACAAGTCTGGCGCCGCTGGCGACACCTACAACGTGCTGACATGAGGAAAGTTTCCAACCGATTTCTCATACACAAACAGCAGTTGACCGGCGTTGCCTGGTGAAACATTGTTGTGATGCCTCGTGTAAGGAGGAGAAAGGCGTACCATCACGTTTCCTACTTTGATAAAGGTCGGATTGTAGCCTATCGCCATTGCGGTTTATCGTATCGCGACATTGCTGCTCGCGTTGGTCAAGATCCAATGACTGTTAGCAGAATATGGAACCGGTGGATTCAGGAGGGTAATACGGAACGCCGTGCTGGATCCCAACGGCCTCGTATCACTAGCAGGCGAGAAGACAGGCATCTTATCCGCATGGCTGTAACGGATCGTGCAGCCACGTCTCGATTCCTGAGTCAGCAGATGGGGACGTTTGTTTGCAAGACAACAACCATCTGCACGAACAGTTCGAGGACGTTTGCAGCAGCATGGACTATCAGCTGGGAGACCATGGCTGTGGTTACCCTTGACGCTGCATCACAGACAGGAGCGCCTGCGATGGTGTACTCAACGACGAACGTGGGTGCACGAATGGCAAAACGTCATTTTTTCGGATGAATCCAGGTTCTGTTTACAGCATATGATGGTCGCATCCGTGTTTGGCGACATCCCGGTGGACACGTGGATCTACCCTTCATTCGATCCCTGCGAAACCCTACATTTTAGCAGGATAATGCACGACCGCATGTTTCAGGTCCTGTACGGGACTTTCTGGGTACAGAAAATGTTCGACTGCTGCCCAGGCCAGCACATTTTCCAGATCTCTCACCAATTGAAAACGTCTTGTCAATGGTGGCCGAGCAACTGACTCGTCACAGTACGCCAGTCACTACTCTTGGTGAACTGTGGTATCGTGATGAAGCTGCATGGGCTTCTGTACCTGTACACGCCATCCAAGCTCTGTTCGACTCAATGCCCAGGCGTATCAAGGCCGTTATTACGGCCAGAGGTGGTTGTTCTGGGTACTGATTTCTCAGGATCTATACACCCAAAGTGCGTGAAAATGCAATCACATGTCAGTTCTAGTATAATATATTTGTCCAATGAATACCCGTTTATCATCTGCATTTCGTCTTGGTGTATCAATTTTAATGGCCAGTAGTGTAGTTCTGGCAATACCGGCCATGACCTTCTTCTTCTGTGCAAATGCACAAATATTACCCGAACTCTTGCGGGACTTGGTAAGAATGTCTTCCACGAGTAATGAGTGTGTTGGGTAGCGACACTACGAATGTAGTGTGTGGACATATAAGGGAAGAACGTGGGTCTCGCGGGAGGCCTGCGCGAGATACTCCCTGCAGTCGCACAGTTCTCCGTGCCCTCGGTGGCTGAGGTGGATAGAGCGTCTGCCCTGTGAACAGGAGATCCCGGGTTCGAGTCACGGTCGGGGCACACATTTTCACCTGTCCCCGTCGGTATATATATCAACGCCTGTAAGCAGCTGAAGGTATTAATATATAAATCTAATTTTACGGTTTATAGTGGCCCCACTTCGGCACACATGTTTTATCTAGAATAATCAAATGTTTCCCGCTCAACCATTAGTACGATCCTTTCCTGTCACTGTAATTACCAAGCGAGACATTACTAAAAGCCGTGTTATTTGATTTAAAAGAACTTAAATACATTGGCCACTAATACTTAAGTTTGGCTTTTTCATGAAATTAGAAGCAGCGATAGCTGTAGTTCATATACCATTGGGATACATTTCGTTAACTGCTTTCTACAATTATATGAAAGAAATTTAGTGCATATTAAGAATAACGGCAAAATAATGGCGTAGTGAAGCTAATTTCTGTATTTACATAGAAGTGATTATATTTTCTGTGTTCTGTATATCTATTGCTAATTGAGGAACCTGGCACTGCCCAGTTAGTTATTTCCTCCAGTCTTTTGCTAATCCATTTCCTTCTCCCTTCTCTCTCTGTCCATCTCCTCCTTCCCCCTCGCACTGTCCTTGTCTTCCTTCCTTCTTTATCTACCACCTCCTCCCCCCTCTCTCTTCCCATTCTCTCTCTCTTTATCCCCTATCCTCCCTTCGCTCTCTATCCATCCCTCTACCTCTGTTTATCACTTCTACCCCTTCCCCTCTTTGCCCATCACCTCTACCCCTTTCTCTCTTTGCCAGTCTCTACCACGCCTCTCTCTGTCCTCCCCCTCCACCACCCACTCTCCTGCCCCTCTCTCTGTTCATTTCCTCCTTCCCCACCCCCTCCCTCTCTGTCAACCTGCTTCTCCCCTCTGTCCAGCTGCTTCTTCCCACTTCATCCTCCCCCTCTGTCCATCTCCTCCTCTTTCCTTTCTCTGTCCATCTCCTCCCCTCCCCTCTGCCAGTTTCCTCCTCACCTACTTCTGTCCATTTCCTCCTTCTCCATTTGTACCCTTCTTCCCACTCGCTGTCTCTCCATCGCCTCGTCCTCCCTTCTCTCTCCAAGTTATCGCACTCAGCCCAATAGGAGGGTGGCGGTTCTTACCCCCACAGTATTTTTTTTCCATATTTTAATTAAAAAGTACACCAAATTTGACTGAAATAGTTCCAGGGGTTTAGGATGAACTTTTTCCACATGGTCGCATACGCACATGTCAAATATATTTCACACATATTAAATACATTTCACGCGTATTTCTACACATATTTCACCCAACGAATTTCGCCCTGCAGTTTTATTATCACACAGCGTAACGTTTACGACGTTGTATCTCCTGAACTACGTGCGGCACACTGATATAATTTTGCAAGTACATCCAGTGGTATATGTGCCTACCGTCTGAGAAATGTGTTGTGAACAGAATTAGTAGTAAAAAAGTATTAAATTAAAACGACATGCAAGCTGCGGCAGTTTCCCACGCATCTCATTCTGTTCGACTTCATATGTCCTGAACTATTTTTGTAGGTACGTACATTCAGCGGAAAATGTGATACTGTCTGCGAAAAGTGTTGCCAATAGAGTTGGTAGCAAAGTAGTAACGAATGTAAACGTCTTATATGACTCGGTAGTTTTTCCCGCATTCGCTGCTGCTGACGTCGTATCTAGTGAACTAAGTGTCGTAAAATGTTGTAATTGTTCTGGTACATTCACTGGCCTACACTGATTTTTGGCCCCCACTCGTTTGATAAGTGGATGGTTCTTACCCCCAATGAGCAGGTTGTGAGTTGAAATGGTGAGAAAAGAAATTTGTAGGACAATTTGACTAACGGAAGAGATCTGTTGACTGGGCGCATCCTGAGACATGGGGGTACAATCTGATGATGGAGGGGTGCTTGGCTGGTAAAAATTGTAGAGGGTGACTAAAGGCTTGAATACAGTAAGCAGGTTGAAATGAATGCAGGTTACTGTAGTTATACAGAGATGAAGAGGCTTCCACGAGATAGGCTAGCGTGGAGAGGTGTATTAAACCAGTCTTTCTAGACAGTAAATGATATGTGTACCGAGTTTGGTTGAAATCGATACCTTGACTTAGGAGGACATGTGGAACATACACACATCAAAAAAAGTTCTGCATCACCTCGGTTCCGAGAATTCCGAAACCTGTACAGAAAATTGGAATAGAGATCAGCATAAACATCATTTCCGACCTTTTTGTTGCTCATGAAAACCACACACTGCATGTTATATACAGCGAGACTTTCAGAGTGGTGGTCACATTGCCTTACACACTGGTGCCTCTAATACCCAGTAGTACGTCCTCTTGCATTGATGCATGCCTGTATTAGTCGTGGCATACTATACACAAGTTCATCAAGGCACTGTTGGTCCAGCTTGGCCCACTCCTCAACGGCGATTCGGCGTAGATCCCTCAGAGTGGTTGATGGGTCACGTCGTCCACAAACAGCCCTTTTCAATCTATCCCAGGCATGTTAATGTCTGGGGAATATGCTGGCCACTCTAGTTGAGCGATGTCGCTATCCTGAAGGAAGTCATTCACAACATGTGCACGATGGTCGCGTTGCTGTCTGGGTTCCTACTGCAGTAGTAGCCCCTGGGCGGCCTGACCGAGGCTGGTCATCGACAGTTCCTTTCTCTTTGTATCTCCTCCATGTCCGAACAACATCGCTTTGGTTCAGTCCGAGACGCCTGGACATTTCCCTTGTTGAGAGCCCTTCCTGGCACAAAGTAACAATGTGGACGCGATCGAACCGCGGTACTGTATTGATCGTCTAGGCATGGTTGAACTACTGGCAACATGAGCCGTGTACCTCCTTCCTGGTGGAATGACCGGAACTGATCGTCTGTCGGACCCCCTCCGTCTGATAGGCGATGCTCATGCTTGGTTGTTTACATCTTTGGGCGGGTTTAGAGACATCTCGGAAGAGTCAAAGGGACTGTGTCTGTGACACGATATCCACAGTCAACGTCTGTATTCAGGAGTTCTGGGAACCGGGGTGATGCAAAACTTTTTTTGATGTGTGTACATACATAAGTACATCCACTTTTTATAATTTATGTAAATGTAACCCTGGCTACCGCAATTTTACATTTGTTAATGACTACTGCTATCTGAAAAATTTTATTGAACTTTATTGCTAAAATCGTGGGTATTTAACTTCATAAAACATAACGTAGAACGTCTGTTAAGATGACATGAAATAACTTCCATGGTATTAAAGGGAGTTGTAGATGGTGAAAATTGTAGAGGAAAACAGCAAATAATTGAAGACGTATGTTGCAAGTGCTACTCTGAGATGAAGAGGTTGACTTAAGAGAGTAATTCGGAATCTGTGGCGGGCCGCATCAAACCAGTCAGATGACTGAGACTAATATACGAGGGCTATCTACAAAGTACATTACGTTTTGGAATTAAAAATAAATAAAGTATTAGAAATTTTTTTATTATATACAGATGAAAGCCACACTTAAATACTACTTTTCTACATAGTTGCCATTTAAATTAAGGTACTTATCATAGCGATGGACGAGCTTGGAAATTCCTTCGTCGTAAAATTCGGCCGCCTGCGCCTTCAACCACGTAATGACTGTCCTTTGGGACAGAAAAGCTGTGATTTTTGTGGATTTCCTGGAAAGAGACACTACAATAAACTCTCAAAGGTATTGCTAAACTCTGCACAACCTCAGAAGAGCAATACAAAACAAGCGCAGGGGAAAGTTGGGCTCAAAGATCTTGCTGATTCACGACAACGCCCGGGCCCACACGGCAAATGCTACTCGTGAAGCTCTCGAATCTTTTAAGTGGGAGTTGTTTCCCCATCCGCCGTACAGTCCCGACCTGGCACCGAGCGACTTCCACTTACTCCCAGCAATGAAAAAGTGGTTGGTTATGCAGCGTTTTGATGACGACGCACAGCTTCAAGAAGAGGTAACCACGTGGTTGAAGGCGCAGGCGGCCGAATTTTACGACGAAGGAATTTCCAAGCTCGTGCATCGCTACGATAAGTGCCTTAATTTAAATGGCAACTATGTAGAAAAGTAGTATTTAAGTGTGGCTTTCATCTGTATATAATAAAAAAAATTTCCAATACTTTATTTATTTTTAATTCCAAAACGTAATGTACTTTGTGGATAGCCCTCGTATATATGAATCGGGGAATTTTTCTTTGATTTTTCAATGTGTGCATTTAACGTTACCGCCCTACACACAAGACAGTAACTTTTGCTAACATTATTCAATCAAACAGATACCTTTTCATAGCTTTTACTCAAGCATGAGGTGGCAACCATAAATTATCATTCAGTAACCAATATCTCAGTCAGTCTGAGTTACGTGAATAGTTAAAATTTTGGCTATCTACAGTTATTTAATGACTTGAATAGAAAGTTTGTTTCCGATAATTGTTGTGCAGTACACTTAATTGTTAGATAACAATCAATGATAATCTTGTTGGCACTCTTTTGGCCAAAGTTATTCTTTGGAATCTATGCCTTTTCTGTGAAGTACAGAACATTGGGTTACATGTATTATTTGTACACGTTAGGGTGCTGCTGGACTTCAAATTGTCCTTATCACTAGGCAGTAGGCACAAATCATGCTACAATGGTTTGAGGTGCATGTTAGTGAACTCAGCTTAATGTCGTCGCCACTAAATTCGCCTTATCTGATCCCGACAGAACACATTTGGGGTAAAACACATTTGGGACGCTATCGAGCGCCCACTCCACAAACAATCGTCCGCAATCTACGGGAACTGCGTTGCCTGTGCGTGGACCTCTGGCGCCACATACCTCCGGAAACATACTAGAACTCGTTGAATCCATGTCACGCATAATCACTGTTGTACTACGTTCCAGATGAGGACCAACACGCATGAAGCAGGTAGTAATGATTTTTGGGATTACCAGTGTACCTTTCGTAGATTTTGGACTAAATTGAACATAAAATGCAAATTGTCAACAGCGAACCGTTGCCGTGGTGCAGGTTCATCTGCGCAGGAGTGAAGGGCAGTGTTTCAGTGAAACACGGGCGACAAACAACTGGAGCTAGAACAGAACAGAAGCTTTTGAAATGCAAAGCTACAAAAGAATGCCCAATGAGCAGGTTGTGAGTTGAAATGGTGAGAAAAGAAATTTGTAGGACAATTTGACTAACGGAAGAGATCTGTTGACTGGGCGCATCCTGAGACATGGGGGTACAATCTGATGATGGAGGGGTGTTTGGCTGGTAAAAACTGTAGAGGGTGACTAAAGGCTTGAATACAGTAAGCAGGTTGAAATGAATGTAGGTTACTGTAGTTATACAGAGATGAAGAGGCTTCCACGAGATAGGCTAGCGTGTAGAGGTGTATTAAACCAGTCTTTGGAATGAAGATCACAGGAGCAACATCTTTTGTAGTTTTCTTTCACCGGTTTCTTTTTCCTTTAGTTCAGTTCCTCACAACGGGGCGGACTGGAATTAGAAAGAAACCACACTGACGGCAAATATTGATGATTTTTAGGACTTGACAATTAAAATATAGTCGTTCATGATAATGTGAATGATGTAGGCGATAATTAAAAACGACAATTATCGTGATGAAGGTGGAATTATTATGTCTGAGGAGCCATCTAGAACCGCAGGTAGCCACTAAGTCAGCAAGGTGGAGGAAGGGAGAGGGAGCAAATGGAATGATGGTATTAGGTGGAGCGTTGTGAGTAGGGTTCGAAAGAGGGCTATATCCCGGGATGGATATTGCCTTTTGGGAGTGAAAGTTGGTTGAAATTCCGACTGGGGAGGATGGACGAGGCATATAGATGCATGGAAGGTGGTATATGGATGTAATGGTGCAACAGGATATCTGGATTGGTGATTAGTAGGAGGGATGGGTTTTGCGATTAATGTATTGTATCTGGAGGTGTTCTAGGTACAGAAGAAGGTGTAGGAAGTGTATGAGTTGGTATAGGATACGAGTTGGAGAAGGTGATGTGGAAGGCAGGGTGGGGTGCATATCTTTCCAGGATTTTCCAGGATTTCAAGGGATTTGTAGAACTTCGGAGGGGCAGATTTCCAAGCAACATTGGCATAGGACGGATAAGGGACTTAGAGGTGAAGATAGTGGTGTAAGGATGTAAACCAAAGTTGCAGCCTGTTAGTAGTTTTAGTAGGTTTGGGACTTCTTGTTGGATGGTAGGAAGATGCGCATTCCTTATTAGTTTTCAAAAGTCAAGGGTTTGTCCTGTACACTGTACTGTGTTACTCAGGCTCACAGCTTTAATTCCGCCAGTACCTTGTCTCCTACCTTCCAAAGTTCACAGAAGCTCATATCAGCGCACACTCCGCTGTAGAGTCAAAATTTCATTCTAGAAACATCCCCCAGGCTGTGGCTAAGCCATGTCTCCGCAATATCCTTTCTTCCAGGAGTGCTAGTTCTGCAAGGTTCGCAGGAGAGCTCCTGTGAAGTTTGAAAGGCAGGAGACGAGGTACTGGCGGTATTAAAGCTGTGAGGACAGGGCGTGAGTCGTGATTGGGTAGCTCAGTTGGTAGAGCACTTGCCCGCGAAAGGCAAAGGTCCCGAGTTCGAGTATCGGTCCGGCACACAGTTTTAATCTGCCAGGAAGTTTCATATCAGCGCACACTCCGCTGTAGAGTGAAAATTTCATTCTATACTTGGAGTTGCCAAACTGCACACTGTGCTGGACAGCAACAACACGATGAGGAAACTACACTGCCTGAAATTTACGTCAACGGCCAGGGCAGGTAACCGGAACGTCAACTACAAGGCAGAAGATTCCGCTAGTGCACTTCAAGTAAGCAAATACCGTAAAACTATACTGGAGCGTGGCTAGAATTTTCCAACTTGAAAACCACATTGTTGCTCGTGGGAATATCCTAACACCCAATAAAGAACTCCAAACGACAGAATTTGAACAGTCTTGACTTGCTGGTAGATTAAATCAAAACTCAACTTTCGTGTCCAGGATCGGTGAGCCACGAACCTCGTAGCAATGGGAGCAGCACCACACACTCCGACACTGCATAGAGGCCGCCAGTGAGCCCTGCCAAACAACATGCCTCGGAGATTTCCTCGCCAGCCGACGAACTGCCCAGGCCCGGAAACAGTGAAAGGATCAAATATACGTCGGCTGATGAGATGACCAACGGAACGACCAACCGACGGTCGTCCCGCTCCAATCTCCCTCCGTCGGACAGTTCATGTGTGTCGCCAGCGGCCGGCGAGCACTGGCTGTCGGTGCCTCACCGGCGCTCCGTCCCTGACTTCGCTGCTGCTGAGTCACGACTGCACTGCTGGTCCGTCCCGAACTGACTGCCAGACACACGACGATCGGGAAATACTATCGGTCACTCAAGAGATGGTACGACACCGCACTAATCGATACGCGCTGCTGCTGCCTTTCACGGGAAAGTAAGTCAGGAAGTTAGTGACGACAGTAAATGGGACAAGAAAACGAGGCGGCAATACCGTAATAGAAGATGACAAACAATAAATGGGATAAACGCGATCCGTGCACTACTCAGTCTGCAGTGTACAGGATGCAAAGGAGGGATGAAAAATCAGAGCCTTGAGGCAAACCTGCAGTGGGGCGGAACAAGCAGTAACAGGAGCGGTTGATTCTGACATACACTCCTGGAAATGGAAAAAAGAACACATTGACACCGGTGTGTCAGACCCACCATACTTGCTCCGGACACTGCGAGAGGGCTGTACAAGCAATGATCACACGCACGGCACAGTGGCCACACCAGGAACCGCGGTGTTGGCCGTCGAATGGCGCTAGCTGCGCAGCATTTGTGCACCGCCGCCGTCAGTGTCAGCCAGTTTGCCGTGGCATACGGAGCTCCATCGCAGTCTTTAACACTGGTAGCATGCCGCGACAGCGTGGACGTGAACCGTATGTGCAGTTGACGGACTTTGAGCGAGGGCGTATAGTGGGCATGCGGGAGGCCGGGTGGACGTACCGCCGAATTGCTCAACACGTGGGGGGTGAGGTCTCCACAGTACATCGATGTTGTCGCCAGTGGTCGGCGGAAGGTGCACGTGCCCGACGACCTGGGACCGGACCGCAGCGACGCACGGATGCACGCCAAGACCGTAGGATCCTACGCAGTGCCGTAGGGGACCGCACCGCCACTTCCCAGCAAATTAGGGACACTGTTGCTCCTGGGGTATCGGCGAGGACCATTCGCAACCGTCTCCATGAAGCTGGGATACGGTCCCGCACACCGTTAGGCCGTCTTCCGCTCACGCCCCAACATCGTGCAGCCCGCCTCCAGTGGTGTCGCGACAGGCGTGAATGGAGGGACGAATGGAGACGTGTCGTCTTCAGCGATGAGAGTCGCTTCTGCCAATGATGGTCGTATGCGTGTTTGGTGCCGTGCAGGTGAGCGCCACAATCAGGACTGCATACGACCGAGGCACACAGGGCCAACACCCGGCATCATGGTGTGAGGAGCGATCTCCTACACTGGCCGTACACTACTGGTGATCGTCGAGGGGACACTGAATAGTGCACGGTACATCCAAACCGTCATCGAACCCATCGTTCTACCATTCCTAGACCGGCAAGGGAACTTGCTGTTCCAACAGGACAATGCACGTCCGCATGTATCCCGTGCCACCCAACGTACTCTAGAAGGTGTAAGTCAACTACCCTGGCCAGCAAGATCTCCGGATCTGTCCCCCATTGAGCATGTTTGGGACTGGATGAAGCGTCGTCTCACGCGGTCTGCACGTCCAGCACGAACGCTGGTCCAACTGAGGCGCCAGGTGGAAATGGCATGGCAAGCCGTTCCACAGGACTACATCCAGCATTCCTACGATCGTCTCCATGGGAGAACAGCAGCCTGCATTGCTGCGAAAGGTGGATATACACTGTACTAGTGCCGACATTGTGCATGCTCTGTTGCCTGTGTCTATGTGCCTGTGGTTCTGTCAGTGTGATCATGTGATGCATCTGACCCCAGAAATGTGTCAATAAAGTTTCCCCTTCCTGGGACAATGAATTCACGGTGTTCTTATTTCAATTTCCAGGAGTGTATTTAGGACGATGGAGAAGGAAGGATGCTACAAGGCGGACATAGACCACCGAGAGTGCGGGGTTTGTAGGTTGAAGATCAATCTAGAGTACCATACACACTCGAATTCTTTTTGGATATCAAGGGAGACAAATATGGTGGATTTTCTTTTACTTAGTTCATCGGAGATAAAGTGGATAAGGTAAAGAAATTGGTCATCGATGGAACAATTGGGACGAAAGGTACCTTGGCTGTTGGGGTTAGGTAGGTGGGTTGCAAGGTGGTCGCGGATATGATGGGTAAGAGCGGTTTCAAGGATTCTGCGCCGGCCGATGGTGGCCGAGCGGTTCTAGGCGCTACCAGCTGGAACCGCGCGACCGCTACGGTCGCAGGTTCGAATCCTGCCTCGGGCGTGGGTGTGTGTGATTTCGTTAGGTTAGTTAGGTTTAAGTAGTTCTAAGTTCTAGGGGACTGATGACCTCAGAAGTTAAGTCCCATAGTCCTCAGAACCATTTGAACCACTTTTGAAGGATTTTGCAGAAAACTGACGAGAGATTTCGGAGGGTGGTTTATCAAATTTGAGGAAGACGAGGACTTTAGATGGGTTGTTACTGCTTTGGGTAAAAAACATCTGAGGTCATCAGTCCCCTAGAACTTAGAACTACTTAAACCTAACCAACCTAAGGACATCACACACATCCATGCTCCAGGCAGGATTCGAACCTGCGACCGTAGCGGTCACGCGGTTCCAGACTGAAGCGCCTAGAACCGCACGGCCACACCGGCCGGCTTTGGGTAAAATTCTATTTAGAGGATGGTATTGTGAAGGATGACAAGGGTTCTAGGATAGACTATGGGATATGTTTGAGGTGGAACTGTCACTGACGTTTTTAATGTGTAGGTTTTATAAGCATGATTGCGGAATTTTAAGGTCCTCTTGCAATCTCCAGCTATGTAGGAGTAGTGAGGCTGGGAATTTTCCTTCCTTGTACAGTTTTTGTTTTGATTTTGGAATTTCAGGCTGCATCAGACAACAAAAAGCTGGCAAGGTGTAAGCAAGGGGCCGGTGAATAGCGGCTAATTCGGCGAGCGGGGGCTGGCGTGACCTCTGGCGGGTGATGCGCCATCGATCTGCGGCCGCCGCCGCGCGCTCGGAACGCCCAGCACTCGCCGGCTCCG
Source organism: Schistocerca americana (assembly GCF_021461395.2). NCBI lineage: Eukaryota > Metazoa > Arthropoda > Insecta > Orthoptera > Acrididae > Schistocerca > Schistocerca americana. The sequence goes on from NC_060122.1 coordinate 279,979,359, forward strand.
CTTCAAAACACTGCCGCCGAAAACAACAACAGCGTCACAGGAGCCCCACTGGAGCGGGGAACTGTCTCGCTCATGTGGCTGAGTGGCGATGCAGTCAAATGTGGCAAGCTGACACAGACTCGTGTGACATTATAGCGGTCATCACTGTAAGCTACTGGTATGGCATACTGTTGGTTGGTTTACACAGATGTTGAAGCCGCGCTCTACTGCAGTTGCCATTTCTTTTATATCTCTAGAAAAAAGGTCCATTATCGAATTTACGAAAGTGTTTGCACTATTTGCTTCAGTATTCTTACAGCTCGTACAAATCAAGTTCTACAATTTATTATGAACGCCCAAAATTCTTTAATAAACCCTTTCAAAAACCACTACACTTTTACTTCTTGCTCCTGAACTCTCCCATCGTAGCCAATTTTTCTAATTAATAAAAGATATTGAAGTAATATATTGACCGGGAGACCCCGTCTGCAGTCGTTGGCCGCCTGGTGAGTCTTTTTACTTGGTTCCTACTTTGCCAACTATAAAGGCACATTTGCATGCCGTGCGTGAGTTTCCTCGGAAACGCGAAATCTTAATTAAATAATTAATCTCTGACAGATAAATAAAGCCTATGGCACAGAACTGCAGCGCTATGCCGCTGATAAAACAAAATACAATTATGACACTCTTATGTTTGATTAAGAAGAAGGAGGTCGAGGAGAACAGCTGAGGCTGGAAGCACGCATATTTTATTAACTGGCACACCGCCATATTTGATGTTATATAAGAACACTGCGAGTTGCAATCTCACTAGGCACTCGATTCTGTAAAGAATTTATATTTATGAAAGTAAGTAGAATTATTTAACTGTAGGCTTATTCGTTGAATATATCTGTTTAACTAACTGTGTAAACTTTTTATGTTTAGTAGACAGTCACCTCTGCACGACGTATTGACATGGCTGGCAAATTATTCTAATATTGAGATTTAGATTTTGAGTCCGCACCTACCGCAGCAGTCTTTGGAAACGATTTAAATACGAAGTCCGATTATTTGAATCACATTTCACGGTCACTATGAATAACATTGCATTTGCGAAAAAGCCATTGTCAAGCGTCTGATACCAAATAATTAAACGTCCACGTTCCAGATAAGCAAATATTAATTACAACCAATCACTATAATACATAATACACAATAATTAAAATTTTATTTTATTTATTTATTTATTTTATATTGGCGACTGTGACAGGACGTTGTTATTTTGTCATTTGTTACATTGTTCTCTTTGTTTCATGTGAAAAATCAACTTTCTGGACCTGGACTTGAATATATGAGAAATAACAAAAATCTGAAGATATTTGCCAATTCTAAAATTTTGCGGGAAGACGCAACGAAGCTTCCAGCAAAATAAGGTAAGACATAGCAGCTTTGCATTGGCAGGCTTGACCAGATGCATAATTCAGTGTATTAGTAGATTCTGCAGTATTTCTTTCGCGTGTAGCAGTTTTCAGTGATAAATTTCATTCTCAGTACTTTTCCTTAAACAATAACTTCTGCAGCAATACCAATACACGAGTGTACAATATGGCCGACTTCTGTACGATACGTTTAACATGGCCAGCAGCCATTAAGAATAATCCGTTATTCAGTTTACACTTTTAAATTAACAAACAGCCATTGTTGCTACGAGCGATTCATGTTCAACTGCATTTTATTTTAAAACCAGTGTCAAACTTTATTTTCTCGAAGCATATCTTAACGTGTGGCATGATCATAACTAGAAAACAATACGCAAAGATGGAACAGCAAAGACATACTATTCAGACGCAATCTGACTCGGACGCGAGAAAATGACCTTACGACAGCAACCGGTAGTGTCGACTCATCAAATATTGACGCAAGTGTTAACGGAAATTTTGACAATAGGCCGTCCACCACAAAAATTTCAAAGTCTCAGTTAGAGCCCATGTTAATTCATGACGTCACGTCTAATGACGCGGTGGGGCAGTGACCTTGCGAACAGTAAACATTGCCAACATGTTACAAATGCTAATGAAACAAAACGCAGAAAATATGGCAGCCTTAAAGACATAAAATGACGAAATTAATTCTGATCTCATAGCAATCAAGACATGTAATGACACTTTATGTAAACGTGTGGAACTTACAGGGTGTTTCAAAAATGACCGGTATATTTGAAACGGCAATAAAAACTAAACGAGCAGCGATAGAAATACACCGTTTGTTGCAATATGCTTGGGACAACAGTACATTTTCAGGCGGACAAACTTTCGGAATTACAGTAGTTACAGTTTTCAACAACAGATGGCGCTGCAAGTGATGTGAAAGATATAGAAGACAACGCAGTCTGTGGGTGCGCCATTCTGTATGTCGTCTTTCTGCTGTAAGCGTGTGCTGTTCACAACGTGCAAGTGTGCTGTAGACAACATGGTTTATTCCTTAGAACAGAGGATTTTTCTGGTGTTGGAATTCCATCGCCTAGAACACAGTGTTGTTGCAACAAGACGAAGTTTTCAACGGAGGTTTAATGTAACGAAAGGACCGAAAAGCGATACAATAAAGGATCTGTTTGAAAAATTTCAACGGACTGGGAACATGACGGATGAAGGTGCTGGAAAGGTAGGGCGACCGCGTACGGCAACCACAGAGGGCAACGCGCAGCTAGTGCAGCAGGTGATCCAACAGCGGCCTCGGGTTTCCGTTCGTCGTGTTGCAGCTGCGGTCCAAATGACGCCAACGTCCACGTATCGTCTCATGCGCCAGAGTTTACACCTCTATCCATACAAAATTCAAACGCGGCAACCCCTAAGCGCCGCTACCATTGCTGCACGAGAGACATTCGCTAACGATATAGTGCACAGGATTGATGACGGCGATATGCATGTGGGCAGCATTTGGTTTACTGACGAAGCTTATTTTTACCTGGACGGCTTCGTCAATAAACAGAACTGGCGCATATGGGGAACCAAAAAGCCCCATGTTGCAGTCCCATCGTCCCTGCATCCTCAAAAAGTACTGGTCTGGGCCGCCATTTCTTCCAAAGGAATCATTGGCCCATTTTACAGATGCGAAACGATTACTGCATCACGCTATCTGGACATTCTTCGTGAATTTGTGGCGGTACAAACTGCCTTAGACGACACTGCGAACACCTCGTGGTTTATGCAAGATGGTGCCCGGCCACATCGCACGGCCGACGTCTTTAATTTCCTGAATGAATATTTCGATGATCGTGTGATTGCTTTGGGCTATCCGAAACATACAGGAGGCGGCGTGGATTGGCCTCCCTATTCGCCAGACAGGAACCCCTGTGACTTCTTTCTGTGGGGACACTTGAAAGACCAGGTGTACCGCCAGAATCCAGAAACGATTGAACAGCTGAAGCAGTATATCTCATCTGCATGTGAAGCCATTCCGCCAGACACGTTGTCAAAGGTTTCGGGTAATTTCATTCAGAGACTACGCCATATTATTGCTACGCATGGTGGATATGTGGAAAATATCGTACTATAGAGTTTCCCAGACCGCAGCGCCATCTGTTGTTGAAAATTGTAACTACTGTAATTTCGAAAGTTTGTCTGCCTGAAAATGTACTGTTGTCCCAAGCAAATTGCAACAAACGGTGTATTTCTATCGCTGCTCGTTTAGTTTTTATTGCCGTTTCAAATATACCGGTCATTTTTGAAACACCCTGTATATACGCCACACTGACCAAACAGATGACTGAACTCAGTACGAAATTTTCCGAGCTTAATAAATACAAGAAAAGACTACAAGTGACGTAGCACTTTTACAGACGCAAGTAAAAAACCTTAATGTCACGTGTGAAGCTCTTACTGAACAAATTCAAACATATCCTTCAGTACATGACTACCTTGAAAAACGAATTACTGACGTGCAGAATAAATTTGACGATGTTGAACAACACCTGACTGACAGATTACAATCTGATGCCATAGCTCATTTTCAAAGTATTAATAAGGAATTTCATGATTGGGTAGAGAACAAAGACAAACATTTTGATAGATGCATACGTGAAAATTTACCAACAATTGTGCACGACTCCGTAGCAGAATACATCACTAACAACAAACAGCTGATTAGTGACGCAGTACAGTCTGTCACTGCTCCAATGACACAATTCACATACCGCACACAACAAACACACAAGAACAAAACACACCATGACAACAACACATACCACGTCGTGCAAACACAAACACAAGCTATTATCATGGTAAACCTCAGCAACATTATCGTAATTACTCGCATTCTGAACATTACAGTAATTACAGTGGAACAAATCCATATCATAATGCAAAGGAAGAAGAAAGCTTAATAAAACAGAGGCAATTTCAGACTTTTATCCCAGAAAAACGAACCATTCATCCGGTGATTTTTCTTAAATCTTTTAGTAACGCATTTCCACGCACTTGGAGTGAGCGGAAAAAGATTTCAAATATTGTCGGTTACATTGTTTTTAAATAATGAAAATATTAAGCTGCAAACAAGGTTTGAACTCATAACCTTTTGCGTAGAAGCCCAAAACCTTAATCGTTACGCCAACGCAGAACGTCCAACTACAGAATGCCATGAGGACTGTAACACGTCACGCAAAATACTGACAAACACTGTTGGTATGACTGTGAATTACTCACGCTTCGTCTAAGTACAATAGGAAATAAACAATTACCGCTGTTCTTTATTGCGAAAAAGCGGTTCGTGAGATTGATACAAACACCTTTCCTTGCTATCGCCTGAATTAGGAGTCTTATTGCTTGTTTGTTTTAATTAATTAATAGAATATGAAGCAATTGGTATAAAGAATGCTTTTTCCAAACTTTCTATAAAAGAAAGTCTGCTATCAAGACATTGCTTTTGTTCTACTACTTTGTTTATGACTGAACGTTTCTAAAACTGGAGACACTCGTCCATGCTATGCACTGCAGTCGAGATCTGGCAACATCGTTCTCTGTTCATTGGCTGACTGTGTTCTGTGACGTCAGATGCGCAGAACGAACCTAAACTCGGCCGCCAACATAAATGACGCCCACTTTAGTGGGATGCAAAACATGCAGGCTTGCCAACTCAATTCTGGCGCGCCCACAGTTGGATACGCGGTACAGCAAAAACAGCAAACTCACATGCCGTCTCAATACAGAAATCAAAATCAACACGCATATTCCAATACAAACAACAGTTACAACAGTAATAACACTTCATGCGGCAATCCATACAAAAGGCACCGCGGTAATAACAACAACAACAACAACAACAACAACGGTAACAACGGATACAAATGTAACAACAAAAACACAAACAGAAATAGAAATAATAATAACTACGAGCCAAGACAGCATCATGGCTGGACTCGTAGCGATCAATACTTTCATTCAAACACTGCTATACCACAGCAGCCACCAGGACAAAATTGGAGCATACCTTACAACCGACAGGTAAGTCATAATGCGCAACTGCAACAACAACCGCAAAAGTTTGGAGATCACAACAGGCAACATCCGAATGTGAATATAATAGAAGTGGCACCTGATACACAACCTCAGTCTGTGTCAGTACCTAATGCAAATGCTAATCCAACAAACTAGAAACAGTCACTTCTATGCCCCGGGTCGTGGCTGAAGAATTCTTGGGAGGCGACTTCAATGTTAATCAGTTATTTGACACCACCATTGAACAACAAAATATTGATATGCCTAATAATTGTAAACAAAAACTACCTGTTTTATTTCTAAGATACAACCACAATGAGAATATATCAGATGAACTTTTGCAAGACAGTACACACAGTCGTTCAAACACAAATGAAATTGTTTTAGCCTCTACTACTGGTGTAGTAGGTGGGATTCCATCTACTGTTATATTAGATACAGGTGCAGCTGTGAGCGTTTTGTCTTTTAATTTCTATAAAAAGATGTGTGAATTGGAGCCTGTGCCTGAGTTTCCTGCCCAAAACTGTAAAATAACTACTGCTCTAGGTAATAAGTCATGTAGGGTTAAAAAGCAAGTTTTTGTAAACGTTAAAATAGGTAATGGAACCGTACAATGGCCATTCCTGGTTTTACAAAACCTTGTGACAAATTGCATATTAGGATTAGTTATTATGAGCGAGAAGGACTGCATTATAGACTTCTCCAAAGGTAAATGTATTTTAAATGATAAAGGCAGTGTAATTATTGTTGATTTGGACAGGAGAACTCTAAAGAATGACAAACACTGTACAGGGTACAAGGTTCAGTTAGTACTTGACAAAGACATTCAAGACACGCACACACACTCATCTGACACAGAGCTAATGAACTTGAAAACATTGCTTGATCATAAGATAAATGAAGCTACAGCTCTCAGTGTACATGAACGTATGAAACTACAGGAAGTGTTATCCAAATATTTACAAGTTTATACCAAACGATTAGGTATTATCAACACGTATGTGTACAAGATTGAAGTTAAGCCTCACAAGATCTTCTACCACAAGACATATAACGTACTGTTACCTCAACGACCTGCTGTGTGGCAAGAACTAAAACAAATGTTAGACTGGAAAATCATAGAACCATTACTTAAGTTGTCAGACAAGGAAATCACACCTAAACATAAAATAAGAGAAGTATTGACTACACTGACACATCACGCACAGATACGAAACAAACATCACACAAACATAATAAAAAGAAAACAAAAATTCAAGGCAGGAATGCTTATACTACTTCGTACTCATCATAAATCTGTAGCACTCAAACGACGCAATGCTAAGTGGCGTCTGCTATATGAAGGACCTTATATTATTGTTAACATACCGCATCTTGGTGCGTATCTGTTACAACATCCTAGAACTAACAAAATTATTGGGCTATACGCACACTGAGATCTTAGAGCATTTCATGCTAAATATGTCAAAGTCATATCCATGAAAACATTGCTAAGCAACTCGCAAAACTCTGTTTGCTACAACATAGATAATAAGTAGTATAGAAATTTTCATTTCAGCTATACCAGTGACGCAGTTGAAGACAGAAGAACTTTTCTTTCAACGCCGCGGCATTACCAAGAAGACTGAATATTAAGGTAAAATTTATGATTACGTATAAGTGAATGATATATTAATTTTTCACGGAACATTTGTGACTGTAGGTACCACTGACTTGGTATGACACCTGACGAACCGACAGACGTCATCTGTGAAGGGACCTTTTACTTCGAGAAATAGATTAGACGCACATCTCTCAGCAAGAAAAGCATCTACCAGTAGCCAAGGCCACACTGACACTATACACACACGCACAAAACGCGAGGAATCTAACTGTTTTCCGTCTCTTATTATTTTGAATATTTGTTGAGTAATGAAAACGCCTGGTCTTGCCTACTGATGTAATGAATGTTGTGTCTAACCTATCTTAATTTGAAATGACATCACAAAAAACATCGATAAAATCCCAGCAAAACCGTTAAAGAGAAAGTAAATATCTGCAATTCATGTAATCAAATGTGACATAATGTAATAATTTATAGCTATGTAATGATGATGTAAACATGTTTATGTGTAACTGTATTATGTTTATGCTAAGAAAATATGTGACGTGTAAATGTATGATTACTTATGTTTTTTTTAAAAAATGATGTATAATGTAACTGTTACTATGTGAAAATTTGAACGATAACGAGTGCCAAAATGTGAAAAACTTTTAAAAAAAATTGCATAGTGAACCACTGTTCACGGACATTAACGTACATTACTATGTCTGCAACTACGCAGAAACCTATGTGAAAGAAACTGTTAATGACATTCATCATGCATCGTACCTTTGTAAACGCGATGAACGATTTCTTTGATAAGTAACTACGAACACTTAGGTGAGCTATATTTAACAAAAAACTGAAAATGTGAAGTATCTAACTTCAAGATGTTAACTGGATTAAATGGTCACAACGTGCCTGTCCAGAAAACAACACGACGAGTGGAAGAATTTTGGTTGGAACTTCAGGGAATGGAATGTTCTCGAAATGTGACGGACACACTTACCTGGACTGTCCAAGGATCGACGCCAGCTATGTGCCGTCCGAGGTTCTGCAACCAAGCTTCCACGGAATATCGAAAACGAACTTCATATGGACCAATTACTCGACGGGTCACGTCCGATCTGTAACAAACAATGCTTGTTGTCACAACGAACTGCATCACAACGACTTACGTTGTTATACAGCGATGTTACTGTGATCAAAAAACTTTACCACGACGACACTAACCTGTGAAACATTATTGTGCAGCAGATGAATATAAACTGTAATAACGAGACGATGTGTATAGCTCAACGCACCTGAAACAAAAAGACATTTTTCTTTGAAGCATTTCAATGCAATACTATGTAACTAAGAACATTCAACAATCTAAAGTTGTATTGCATTATAACAATTATTGTAATTTTAAAACTAAGTTACCTGTCATAGAATGTACTCTTCATATGTAATCTTGGTGGAATATTTTCTTTATGCAACGACTAAGAAACGCGCGCGCACACGAACAATATGAACTGCAATACTGTGCCGCGTGATCTAAATTTACGATATAACGGCAGTGCCGGACTCACATGGACGCTTCTGCGCATGCGCGCACTCTATTTTGCCAACATAAGAACTTTTACGGCCCTCGCGCGTCATTCAAATTTTGTATATAATATACTGTATAATGTATGTCATGTAAATAGTTGTAGATAACTTAGATTTTCTTGTGCCTTTAGGTGAATTGCTCGCCTGCAGGTGTGTCCTTTCGCCTCGCAATTCAGGGGGCAATATAAAGGCGCATTTGCATGCCGTGCGTGAGTTTCCTCGGAAACGCGAAATCTTAATTAAATAATTAATCTCTGACAAATAAATAAAGCCTATGGCACAGAACTGCAGCGCTATGCCACCGATAAAACAAAATACAATTATGACACTCTTATGTTTGATTAAGAAGAAGGAGGTCGAGGAGAACAGCTGAGGCTGGAAGCACGCATATTTTATTAACTGGCACACCGCCATATTTGATGTCATATAAGAACACTGCGAGTTGCAATCTCACTAGGCACTCGATTCTGTAAAGAATTTATATTTATGAAAGTAAGTAGAATTATTTAACTGTAGGCTTATTCGTTGAATATATCTGATTTAACTAACTGTGTAAACTTTTTATGTTTAGTAGACAGTCACCTCTGCACGACGTATTGACATGGCTGGCAAATTATTCTAATATTGAGATTTAGATTTTGAGTCCGCACCTACCGCAGCAGTCTTTGGAAACGATTTAAATACGAAGTCCGATTATTTGAATCACATTTCACGGTCAACTACGAATAACATTGCATTTACGAAAAAGCCATTGTCAAGCGTCTGATACCAAATAATTAAACGTCCACGTTCCAGATAAGCAAATATTAGTTACAACCAATCACTATAATACATAATATACAATAATTAATATTTTATTTAATTAATTAATTAATTTATTTTATACAACGACTGTAGATGAAGATGAGATGAAATGATAAGTACAGCACGATCGACAAGTTCTTGAGGGGAAAAAAATTTCAATCAAGCCGGTTACTGAATCTAGAGCTAAACCACTACAGAGCGGACTGCGGACTTAAAAAACACTAATATTAGGGATATTTCTCGTTCAACTTTGCTAAACAACGCTTGCGATAGTTTTGTCCCTTCTTAATTATTTTCTTTACAGTTCCTATGTCCAGCTTTGTTGCTAGATTTTATCATGTACCATTCTAGACATGACCGTTAGGGTATAAATGACACATAACCATTACGGCCGGCCGCTGTTAAGGGCGCAGTTAAATGCAGAGAAGAGAACGGACAAGTGGAAAGAATACATTGAAAGCTTCTATGAGGGGAAGATTTGTCTGATGTGATATAAGAAGAAACAGGAATCGATTTAGAAGAGATAGAGGATCCAGTATTAGAAGCAGACTTTAAAAGAGCTTTGGAGAACTTAAAATCAAATAAGGCGGAAGGGATGTATAACATTCCATCAGAATTTCTAAAATCATTGGGGGAAGTAGCAACAAAACGACTATTCACGTTGGTGTGTAAAATGTGTGAGTCTGGCGACATACCATCTGACTTTCGGAAAAGCATCATCCACACAATTCCGAAGACGGCAAGGGCTGACAACTGCGAGAATTATCGCACAATCAGCTTTACAGGTCATGCATCCAAGTTATTTACAAGAATAACATACAGAAGAATGGAGCCGGCCGCTGTGACCGAGCAGTTCTAGACGCTTCAGTTTGGAACCGCGCTGCTGCTACGGTCGCAGTTTCGAATCCTGCCTCGGGCATGGATGTGTGTGATGTGCTTAGGTTAGTTAGGTTTAATTAGTTCTAAGTCTAGGGAACTGATGACCTCAGTTGTTAAGTCCCATAGTGCTCAGAGCCATTTGAACCATAATCATTACGGTATAAATGACGATAACCATTACCTCCTGGAAAGAGCTGTGTGTAAATTCAAATCAAATGGCTCTGAGCACTATGGGACTTAACTTCTGATGTCATCAGTCCCCTAGAACTTAGAACTACTTAAACCTAACTAACCTAAGGACATCACACACATCCATGCCCGAGGCAGGATTCGAACCTGCGACCGTAGCAGTCCCGCGGTTCCGAACTGCAGCGCCAAGAACCGCACGGTCACCGCGGCCGGCTGTAAATTCACTAGTAGAATTTTCCAATTGAGAGGCTATTTTGACCGCTCGTCCGAGTACACGAGGGGCGTTCAAATGGCTCTGAGCACTATGGGACTTAACATCTATGGTCATCAGTCCCCTAGAACTTAGAACTACTTAAACCTAACTAACCTAAGGACATCACACAACACCCAGCCATCACGAGGCAGAGAAAATCCCTGACCCCGCCGGGAACCGAACTCGAGGGGCGTTCAGTAAGTAATCCAACACCATTATATTCTCGGCCAACAGTGCTGAATTTGTTGTGGGACGTGGTGTAACAGTCCCGCTTCAGCCACTACAGTATCGTGCAGTTCCGATAGATGGCGCCGCTGTATGTACCCTCCACCAGGTAGTGTCTGACGAATACCCGTGGTCTGTGGGTTGCCGGCACGATAGCTCAGCGTGTTGGGTTAGAGGGCTGGCTGCTCCCTGTAATGAAAAAACTGGGTAACGAATAATGAACACGAGTAATGTGACGTCCGCACAGACCACACGCAAAAATCAATAACGAAGAAAATGAAAAGAATAAAAGAAGCGTAGTGAGTAGCGGTACACATTCGTAAGGAAAAGTCTGCTGTGTTCGCGTCCCAGCACATCCACACGCATCCTTTTTCTTTCTTAAAAAAAAAGGAAAGAGGAGATATAGCATCTCTCACCAACAATCAAAACGTTTCGGTCCCGAATTTGAGCCCCGGCAACGCTTAAATTTTCGGCGTAAAAAGTCACCCTCATTCTGTCAACGGCCTTGTCAAAGGAGGCGGAGGATTGGACAGAGGTTCTGGGCACTCTATTGGCCTCGGGATGGGAAACCAGCCCTAAAGGGGGAAGAATCAGCAACGATGAACGGCATGAGGATGCAGAGGGCAACCGATACCAGTTCATTGGAGACACATAATATGCATCCACAGAACATGTGACCTATCATGAAAAAGTGTGATTATGATCTCTCCATTGGCAAAAGATTCCGGAGTAGTCCCCCATCCAGATGTCCGGTAAGGCAGAGCCAAGGAGTACGTGACCATGAAAAAAGATTGTATAACCAACGAAAGGAAAATGTTCTACGAGTCGAGGCGTGGAATGTCAGAAGCTTGAATGTGGCAGGGAAGCTAGAAAATCTGAAAAGGGAAATGCAAAGGCTCAATCTATACATAGTAGGGGTCGGTGAAGTGAAATAGAAAGAAGACAAGGATTTCTGGTCAGATGAATGTAGGATAATATCAACGGCAGGAGAAAGCAGGATAACGAAAGTAGGATTCATTGTGAATAGGAAAGTAGGTAGGGATTTATTGTGAACATTTCAGTGATAGGCTAGTTCTTGTCAGAATGGACAGGAAACCAGCACCTACAACGGTAGTTCAGGTACCCTTGCCGACGTCCCAAGCTGAAGATAAATAGATAGAGGAAGTATATGAAAGTATATGAGGACATTGAAGGGGTAATACAGTTCGTAAAGGAAAATGAAAATCTAATAGTCGTGGGGGACAGAGGGGGTTATAAGAGAAAATGGTATTGGGACAAGGAATGAGAGAGGAGAAAGACTAATTGAGCTCTTTAATAAATTTCAGCTAGTAATAGCGAATACTCCGTTCAAGAATCGAAAGAGGAGGAGGTATATTTGGAAAAGGCCAGACGATATTGGAAGTTTTCAGTTGTATTACATCATGGTCAGACAGAGATTCCGAAATCAGATACTGGATTGTAAGTCATACCCACTGGCAGATTGTGAGTTAGGGAGCATTTCGCTCTCATTTAAGTATATGGCCGAAAGAGTCATCCTTCAGGATTTGTGAAACGAACCCTGTCGTTCAGGACCGGATGCCACATAGGGCGCAGATTCACCACGAGATGGGGAAACTCACAGGCGTCTATTGTCTATTGAGGCCTAAGCACTGTAGTGTGCAAGTGAGACAGACGATAATCCACTTCATAGGGAAACCCAGTAGAAGGCTTTTGTGGCCAAGGAGACGTAGCACTGTTAAACTTGGCGGACCTAAGCTGGGCCATAAAGGGAAACATTTACGAAAACTATTTAATTCTGTAGTAGTGCAGGGAATCAAGCCACAGTAATTTTAATCTGGCATCCTCCATACATTTTCATGGTGATTCTAATAAAACTTGAATATTGATCATATCTATAATAGTTCAGGATTTACTGTTAAAGTCAAATTAACAAGTTTTGTAACAAAGACCTCAATGCTAAAATCTGAACGTTTTGGTCGATCTTAACGATCGACATTTAATATAGAAGCGCATCATTAAAATGACAAACGTTGTAAATATCAACTCTATAACTTTATGTCCTTAAGAGATATAGTAAATTTAAATTATCAGTATTTTCAGTTAAGCATAAGATCATCGTTTCCTCCATAGAAAACACATTAAACGATGGCAGCATGACACGTTATTGAACCTTTTGGTAATAGGATATTTGTTGTAAAGTTTAGTGGATAATAGTTACTTTTGTTCTTTATTCATTTATCAGAAAGCACGTTTATTATGTAATGGATCATATTGTTACTTTATTTAGAACGTGAAAGTGGTCGAGATTTGATTATTTAAATATGTTAAAATGTAGAATAAACTGTAGCCAATCAGCTGGACGGATTGAGGAAAGGGAACTGTCCAAGTCAGTTGAGCGAGAATATTTGGCACGCGGGGGACGCGGCCGGAGACGGGCAGAAAGACAGTTCTGGTCGAGATACCAAAGAGGAGAGTGCTGGTGGAGACGCGAAAGCGGACAGTCGGTCTTCAGGTAGCTAGGAAGTGAAACGACTTAGAAATTTTCGCGTTGTGTGGAATCGCGGGACTTAGTCTCTGAGGGGTGAACAGCCACGCGCCTGGTGTGAACTCTTAACTTTTCGTATAGTTAACGAGGTGGAGTATCGAACTTTTAATTCGCGATGAGACTGTGAATGATCGAACTGTGTCAAATGGATATGCGCTCGAGTGTAACTGTAACTCTAAATACGACCAATTTCGCTATTAGTTTTCTTTCTGATAAACATTATTCTGACCAAATCGCAAATGTGTGGCCTACATCATTTATGCGTCTTTAATTTGGTTCCCGATATTATTATTACTTTTATTATACGTTGTTAACTTTGTATGTTTCATACAATTTCTTATACTTGCCATCAGCCAGACAATTTGACGAAAGGTTCAAAAATGTCTAATTTAGTGCGTGTAATGCGACACGTGCGGTTCAACACCAGACAGTTCGACGAAGAGGAACCGCATGTGAGCCCGAACATCTTTAGGATGTTAGCTCGCAAAGACTAAGGACGAAGTACTCGGATTATACAGGGTGTATGACAAAGATTCATTTTTTTGCCCTTACTGCTCAATCCGTACACTAAAGAAGCGGTGATGTACGAGGGCAGTTCAATAAGTAATGCAACACATTTTTTTTTTCTGAAACAGGGGTTGTTTTATTCAGCATTGAAATACACCAGGTTATTCCACAATTTTTTAGCTACACAACACTATTTTTCAACGTAATCTCCATTCAATGCTACGGCCTTACGCCACCTTGAAATGAGGGCCTGTATGCCTGCACGGTACCATTCCACTGGTCGATGTCGGAGCCAACGTCGTACTGCATCAATAACTTCTTCATCATCCGCGTAGTGCCTCCCACGGATTGCGTCCTTCATTGGGCCACACATATGGAAATCCGACGGTGCGAGATCGGGGCTGTAGGGTGCATGAGGAAGAACAGTCCACTGAAGTTTTGTGAGCTCCTCTCGGGTGCGAAGACTTGTGTGAGATCTTGCGTTGTCATGAAGAAGGAGAAGTTCGTTCAGACTTTTGTGCCTACGAACACGCTGAAGTCGTTTCTTCAATTTCTGAAGAGTAGCACAATACACTTCAGAGTTGATCGTTTGACCATGGGGAAGGACATTGAACAGAATAACCCCTTCAGCGTTCCAGAAGACTGTAACCATGACTTTACCGGCTGAGGGTATGGCTTTAAACTTTTTCTTGGTAGGGGAGTGGGTGTGGCGCCACTCCATTGATTGCCGTTTTGTTTCAGGTTCGAAGTGATGAACCCATGTTTCATCGTCTGTAACAATCTTTGACAAGAAATTGTCACCCTCAGCCACATGACTAGCAAGCAATTCCGCGCAGATTGTTCTCCTTTGCTCTTTATGGTGTTCGGTTAGACAACGAGGGACCCAGCGGGAACAAACCTTTGAATATCCCAACTGGTGAACAATTGTGACAGCACTACCAACGGAGATGTCAAGTTGAGCACTGAGTTGTTTGATGGTGATCCGTCGATCATCTCGAACGAGTGTGTTCGTACGCTCCGCCATTGCAGGAGTCACAGCTGTGCACGGCCGGCCCGCACGCAGGAGATCAGACAGTCTTGCTTGACCTTGCGGCGATGATGACACACGCTTTGCCCAACGACTCACCGTGCTTTTGTCTACTGCCAGATCACCGTAGACATTCTGCAAGCGCCTATGAATATCTGAGATGCCCTGGTTTTCCGCCAAAAGAAACTCGATCACTGCCCGTTGTTTGCAACGCACATCCGTTACAGACGCCATTTTAACAGCTCCGTACAGCGCTGCCACCTGTCGGAAGTCAATGAAACTATTCGAGACGAAGCGGGAATGTTTGAAAATATTCCACAAGAAATTTCCTGTTTTTTCAACCAAAATTGGCGGAGAAAAAAAAAGTGTTGCATTACTTATTGAATTGTCCTCGTAAATATAAGAAAGTTCATCAGTGGCATTAAAATTTAGGGTGTAAGGCTATCAATGATAAAATTTGCTGTTGACATTGCTATTCTCAGTGAAAGTGAAGAAGAACTGCAGGACTTGTTGAATAGAGCAAACAGCCTAATCACATACGGTGGACTGAGAGTAAACCGAACAAAGACGAAAGTAATAAGGGCAACAAAAATAACATTAGGGATGAACTTAACATCAAACCTTGGAAACAAACTAACACATAACGGATGGAGCAAGGAGGACGTAAAAAGCACACTACCGCAGGGAAAGAGGCATTGCTGGCCAAGAGGTCTACTAGTATAAGAAACAGACATTCATTTGAGGAATTAACTTCTAAGAATATATGTTTAGAGCACAGCATTGTGTAGTGGTAAATCGAGGACAGTTTGAAATTCAGAACAGAAAAGAATCGAAACGTTTGAGATGTGGTACTGTATAAGAATATTGAAAATAAGAAGGACTTCTAACAAATGAAGATGCGTTCCACAAGGTCAGCGAGGAGAGGAACATGTGGAAGAGACTGACAAGATGAAGCAACAGGGTGGTAAGAAATGTGTTGAGACATCAAGGAATAGCTTTCATGGTATTAGAGGGAGCTGTAAAGGGTAATAACGATAGGGGAAGATAGAAATATGAATATAACCAACATATAACTGTGGATAGGGTGCAAGTGAGATGGAGAGGTTGGCACAGGAGAGGAATTCGTGGTGGACCGCATCAAACAGTTCAGAAAATTGATGACCCGAAACATAAACTCTTTTTATCAATTACAGTGTATTTCGTTGGTCACAATAAAAGTAGCGAAGGAATAAGGTTTAAAGTCCTGTCAGTTTGCGGGTAATTATGAATGGAACACAAGTTCGGACTGAGGTAGGGAATCGAGCACAACTTTTGCAAGGGAGCCATCCTGGAATTTGTCCTACGTTATTTAGAAAAACTGCGGAAAGATCTGTGTGGTCCGATGGGAATTTGAACCGCCGAAGCGGGTACAGTATAGTAACCAATGGGTCACCCTGCTCGGTCATCAGCTACGTCTGCTAAGATTGACCAGAATAGGGAAGGAATTCAGCCGTGGTATCTTTTTGTGCAAGAAAACGCCTAGACTGATTTAGCCAAGCCACAGAGGAATTAAACGTGGTTAATGGGGTTTTTCCTGTTGGTTTGGTCAACATGTGGCTATTGCAATCACACGGATATGTTACTCTGATAGTCGATAGTGTGTTGCCCCGATATCCTCCTTAAATTTAAAGCCTCTTAGGAATGCCTTGTGGTATGAGGTTATACAATGAGGTGACGAAAGTCTGGTATACGAAAATATGCGTCTACAGATGGCTACAGTATCGCGTACGCATGGCATAAAAGGACAGTGCATTCTAGGACCTGTCATTAGTACTTATCTCAAAAGTTGTCCGACGTGATTATGGCCGCACGGCAGGAGTTAACAGACTTTGAACGCTAATGGTAGTTGGAGCTAGGCGTACGGGACAATCCATTTCGGAAATAGTTTGGGAATTCAGATTCCGAGATCCACAGTTTCAAGAGTGTGCCGACAATACCACATTTGAGGTATTACCTCTTACGATGGTCAAAGCAGTGGCCGACGGCCTTCATTTAACGACCGAGAGCAACGGCGCTTTCGTAGAGTTTCCAGTGCTAACAGCCAAGTAACACTGCGTGAAATAACCGCAGAAATCAATGTAGATCATACGACGAACGTATCCGTTACGACAGTGCGGTGAAACATGGCGTTAACGGTCTATGGCAACAGACGACCGACGCGAGTGGAATGCCAGCACAACACCTCCTAGGGTCGTGATTATATCGGTTTGACCCTAGACGACTGGAAAACCGTGGCCTGTTCGTATGAGTCCCGATTTCAGTTGGTAAGGGCTGATGGTAGGGTTCGAGTGTGGAGCAGAGTGAAAAAAGCCATGAAACAAAGTTGTCAAGGCACTCTGCAAGCTGATGGTGGCTTCCGTAATGGTATGGGCTATGTTCACATGGCATGGACTGGGTCCTCTGGTCCAACTGAACCGATCATTGACTGGAAATGGTTTCTTTCGGTTACTTGGAGACTATTTGTAGCCATTCATGAACTTCACGTTCCCAAACACGAATAGACTTTTATGAATGACAGTGCGCCATTTCAGAACATTTTAATAAATGGTTTGGCCCGACACAAATTCCATCGAACGTAGATGGAACATTTTAGAGAGGTCAGTTTGTGCACAAAACCCTGCACCGGCAACACTTTTGCAATTATGGATGGCTATAGAGGCGCAATGGCTCAATATTTCTGCAGGAGACTTCAAACTGCTTGTTGAGTCCAGGCCACGTAGAGTTTCTAAGCTATGCCGGGCAGTGGGAGGTCTGACACGTGATTAGGAGGTATCCCATGACTTTTGACGTGATGATCCGTCCGTTGAACAGGGATGTTGCGTTTCGAGCTGTTATTAGAGGAGTAAAACTTTATATATATATATATATATATATATATATATATATATATATATATATATATATATATATATATATACTGTGTACTACAGCATCAACAGCCTTCCGTTTTGGTGAGCCAGTAAATACTCGTATAAACCATAAGGCAGTGACATTGCGTCACTGCAATAAACTTTGGAGGTGTGGTGGTAGGACTTGGAGTCCCATACCACCCTACAATGAAGACAGTACCTTTCTGTCTGGTATAAAAACTTAGTCCGACATGGGCAGGTAGGATTGGAGAGTAGTGGACGTGGAATGGAGGGCTAGTCCTGCCAAAGCAGACAGCCGTGGTGGGCGTGCCAGGCCCATCGCTAGTCCTGTTTGGAAGCCGATTCCTCTAGGATGGTCAGCGGAACCGGATGGCGATGCCAGCGGTGTGGATGTGTAGTCCCAGTGTGGCATAGCCCATGGACAGTGCCCCATAGGGCAACCACTTTCGCATAGAGCCGCTGCGCGTTGTTGCATATGGCCTCCTTAAGGGGGACGATATGTGCTTCCTCATGGAGAGTCATAATCCTGGTGAGTAGCGGGGCGTGCAGGCTCCACCTGAGAACCTTGTTCTGCAGGCGCTGCAACGTCTGCATCCTGGTGACACTAATTGAGGCCCACGCACTGGAGCCATACGTGAGGGCAGGCAGGATAACTGCCCAGTAGATACGGAGCTTGGTAGGCACGTTAAGTTCCCTACTGCAGAAGAGGGGGCACAAGGCCCTGGTCAGCTTTTGCCCCTTGTTGGCGATATACTCTGCATGACAGTGGAACAGCTGTTTGCGCTCCATCCAGACCCTGCAATCGAAATACTGTGGAGGAGGACTGGGGGCCATTTCGTGAAATAGACTGCCGTAGTTTTGGCGGCATTAAGAGCGATTTTGTTTGCCTGGCACCAGGTGATGGTGGCGTCCACCTGTCGTTGGAGTCGGGCGATACGTCCAGTGGTATAGAGTGCTGTGTCATCAGATTATTGTGCCAGGTGGCACTTGGGGATGACCGGCATATCATTCATGTAGATGTTAAAAAGAATGGGAGATAGAATAGATCCCTGTGGAGTGCCTGCTGTCAATGGGCAAATGCCAGAACGCATTCCCTGGTGAGCCACAAGGGACGTCCTACAACGGAGGAAGTCAAAATGGCTCTGAGTACTACGGGACTTAACATCTGAGGTCATCAGTCCCCTAGAACTTAGAACTACTTAAACCTAACTAACCTAAGGACATCACACACATCCATGCCCGAGGCAGGATTCGAACCTGCGACCATAGTGGTCACGCGGTTCCAGACTGATGCGCCTAGAACCGCTCGGCCACACCGGCCGGCGGAGGAAGTCATCCACAATTTTCACATAGATATCCAGTGTAGAGTCTGTGTCAGCATCTTGTGCATGAGATTGTCAGTCCAGATCTTATCGTAGGCGTTCTGCAAGTCCTGAAAAACGGCAGCTGTCGAGTTGGCGGCGTTGAAGCCTTTGCTGAGGCAAATCGTTCAGGGGTGTTAAAGCCCGAAGGACACTGGAGGTGGAGAGCTTCACTGCTGTCTGGATTTTGGCAGTAAGGTAATCCACAGCACGGACGATATTGGCCGGTGTTGTCATGTCGACATCATACCTAGTGGTGTTATTAAGTACCCTGGCGAACTTGTCCCAATCGGTGTGGGTCACAATGGAACGAACATCCAATGGAAGAGCAGCATTAGTGAGGTGCAGGAGGACTGGGTCATGGTCAGAGGCCAGTTCATGGAGAACTTCCAGGGAAAACAGAGCGGCGATGTTTTTGAATATGGCCACATCCAGAACGTCTGGCTGCCAGTTGGAACGGACTGCGATATGGGTAGGTTTGTGGGGGCCATAAACTGACAGTGCTAAAGCATCCTCCATGTCAAGGAGGAGGCGGCCTTTACGGTTAGAGACCCAAGAATTCCAAGCCAGGTGCTTGGCATTGAGATTCATCTCAATGATGAGCCTGTTGAAGGATGTCAATGTGCGAAGGTCCACTTCGAGCAGTGGCTTGTTTGGGCTCAAATATGCTGCTGCGAAGGTAACAGCACCAAGGGGTGTGGAGATGGTAACCGCTGTGGCCTCTATGTGTTCCATTTGCTGGAGAGTCTCCTGGGTATGGACAAGAGCTTTGTTGAGGAACACAGCCGTGCCCGCACCACGATGTTTTAGGCGTCAGAGCGGCAACACCCCATGTTGCAAAGGCGGGAATTGTCTGCCGGTTTCGGGGTCAGGGATTTTCTCTGCCTCGCGATGACTAGGTGTTCTTTGAATGTCCTTAGGTTAATTAGGTTTAAGTAGTTCTAAGTTCTAGGGGACTGATGACCATAGCTGTTAAGTCCCATGGTGCTCAGAGCCATTTGATTTTGTCTGCCAGTTTAAGGTGTGTTTCTGTGACCAGTAAAATAGCCACACGATGGTCATGGAGGAAGGCGTTCAGCTCTGTCTCCATCCATTTAATGCAATTGGCATTAAAATGCAGGTGACAAGATCCCGAGGGGGCTGGTGGGGTTGTGGTGGTCGAGTCACCATTACAGCAATATTTGACTTTGCCCTTCCATGAAGGCGACGACTTTGGAGAGCCTGCCATCCGACTGACGGATTTTGTGGACAGTGTCATGAATAACAGCTGGGTTTGGGGTCGTATGAAAAAGGGAATGACCTGGAGGGTGTCGCGCATGTCCTCCCTAAAGGACGTCTTATCCGCCACCACCGGGGGAGGGTTCCAGGTGGGCTGCTTGCCCTTGTGGTGGGCAAGGTTGGGTGTAGTAGTAGGCACAGTGGGGGTAAGGGTAGAAGGCTGGAATACAGCCACAGGTGGATTGGAGGGGGCTGCAGCTGGCTCCTGTAGTGCGTGATCCGGGGAAGCCATCATGGACAATGAGGGGCAGACTGGGCTGCAGCAGCAAAGGAGGACTTGGGAGTCTGGGCAGAGGGGGGAACAGGTGCCTCAGAAACGTCCAGTGTCTGAGTGGCTGGTCCCACAACAGCTACTGAGGGAGGTACACGAGGCTGGCCCCACAGAACAGGAAACTTGGTAGTGACCCATCACAGTGGGGGAGAGAATGAAGACTTCAATGCCTTCTGGTAAACAGGGCACCCCGTCCAGGATACCATGTGGTGGGGATCATGGCTCGAGTCCAAACACCTGGAACATGTAGGTTTCTCTGAGGCGGGGAGTGCGCATTTCTCCACTAGGCTGGCACACTTAACACACCACAATGGTAGGGAGCAGTAATTCCCAGTACGTCGTAGGTGCTGGCATTCGCGACAGATGATGGGCCCATTTTGGCCCTTGTACTATTCAATCTGGGCCTTCGTGTATAGAAGGTACCAGTTTTGGTAAATATGCTCTACGTCTTCCCTCCGGGAAAGGGAGACGACATGGGTAGGGCAAAGTAGCAACGCCCGTGTCTCAGGATCTCTCTTGCTGTACTGGTGGACCAAAGGTTCCTCAAAACAGAGCTGAAGCAGTTCCTCCTTGACCTCCCCAGCTGTAAATTCTGGAGGCAAGTCCTTGATGACGATTTTGGTCCGGCGATTTCCTGATGTCTGGTGGGTAAAGTAAGGCATCGCCCTTGTTTTGACAAATTCAGGAACTGTCGCCCGCATCTCGTGGTCGTGCGGTAGCGTTCTCGCTTCCCACGCCCGGGTTCCCGGGTTCGATTCCCGGCGGGGTCAGGGATTTTCTCTGCCTCGTGATGGCTGGGTGTTGTGTGCTGTCCTTAGGTTAGTTAGGTTTAAGTAGTTCTAAGTTCTAGGGGACTTATGACCACAGCAGTTGAGTCCCATAGTGCTCAGAGCCATTTGAACCATTTTGAACCAGGAACTGTCGAGCAGGTATTTCACATGATCCTTTTGGTATACAGCCCACAACTGGCCAAAGATGAGCCACTGGAGCTCAGAGTTCAGTTTTGTATAATTAATGACATTATTCACCACAATATGGATTATCTAATCTTTTTTTCGATGGCTGGATGGTGTCTCTTGCGAAGGAGGGTCGAGAACAGGAGCCAGTCCGCATCCACAGGACCATCCAGTGTGGTGTCCCCTGGAAGGGAGGCATCAGAGCTCGATCCGTGATCACCATGGCCTGTGTGGGTGGACGAGAGTACGGAGCGACGGCCAGAGGACTTTCCAACTGGGTCAGGGCACCCAGAAGACCCGTCACGGTGGCGGGACAATGGAGAAAGAGGTGCACTCATAAGTACAGCCAGGTGGTGGTCAGACACAGCCAAGGCGGCCGCCGCCTCATTACAGGAAATATCGATAACTACGCTATCAGAGGAGTCATCGGATGACGACGACACTGAAGAATGGTCCCTGACACGGGACGGTGGGCAGTCGTCACTGGGGTCGGATTCAGTGCCAGTGGTATCCACTGGCGATTTGTGGCGGCTGGTGTGATTCAAACGACCCTTCACCCACTGCAGGGTGGGCAGAACATCAGGCGTGATCAGAAGCTGGGGTGAGACACGCCTCCAACGCGATTCACCACAAGGGGTGGCAGTGGATGTATCAGAGGGCCACGGTGGTTGCTCCATGGACTCCTCCACGGTGGAAATGGGTCCGCCTGACATAGCCAGGGGCCCAACACGAAAGGACTACACACACCAAAAGCTACGAAATATCAATGCCAAAAAGGCAGATCGGCAACACTGATATACGGTGAGACATACAATGATACAACACGGTAATGCTCTCATATAATGAAACAGTTACAGGGATCCAACCTGTAGCACGAGTTAAACCTTTTTTTGTGGCAGGTTACTAATACACAGTGTCACCGGTTCAGATCTGGTCCAACTGTCTCGGTGGACAAGTACGAGGAGACTCAAAGTGATGGCTGAATAACAGCCAAGCATAGCACTTTGAAGGTGTGGCAGTGGAACTTTAAGTCCTGTGCCACCGTCCGACGGTGGAAGGACAGAGGAGGGGTGCAGTAATGCGCCAACTCTATGGTCAAGGAGAAAAGTGGCTAGACATGAACAGGCCCCTGGTAGTGACTGTACGAAACAAGCAGACAAACGTGGTCGTATTTGGCCTATCGTCAGTCATAGTCCAAATCCGACTCCTCCAGGATGGTGAGCAGAACAGTGTGTCGGTGCCAGCGCCATGGCAGTGTAGTGCCAATGGCTTGGAGTCAAGCGATTGTCTCACGGAGGACGTCCACTTTTCTGTGCAGTTGGCGAGCCTTAAGACGAATGGTCGTCTTGAGAAGGGCCGTATTTGTCTCCTCATGCAGAGTGACAGTCCTGGTGAGCGGAGGGGGGTGGAGACTCCACCTTAGAACTTTATTCTATAGGTGCTGGAGCGTCAGCATCCAGGGCTTACTAACTGTAGCCCACGCAGAGGAACCATACGTTAGTGAGGGTAGGAAAACGGAGTGATACAGCCGGAGCTTGGTATCTAAATTCAGCTCTCGGCTGGAGAAGAAAGGGTACAAGGCCTCTGTCAACTGTAACCCTTTATGGGTGACGTATTCTGCGTGGCGGTGGAAGAAAAGTTTCTTATCCAACCAGACCCCGAGATACTTGGTAGCTTGGGCCCACAGGACCCAGACGCCCCTGATTGAGATGTTTTTTCGGAGTATAGGGCATCATTTAGTGAAATACACAGCCATGGTTGTGGCGGCATAGAGGGCCATTTTATTGGAGCGACACCAGGTGACTGTTGCGTCCACTTGCCTTTGGAGGCGAGCAATGAGTTGGTCAGGATTGCGGCCAGTCGTATAAAGCACCGTGTCATCGGCATATTGCGCCAAATGCCAGTGACAGATAAAAAGAAGAGGGGGCAGCACAGAGCCCTGAGGGGTACCCATTGACATGTGGCGTATACTGGAGTGCTTTCCCCACTGAGCAATGAGGAAGGTCCTCTGGTGAAGGAAATCATCCACGATCTTAATGTAGATGTCAGGGATGGGCGTTAGCATCAGCATCTTATACACCAGGTTGTCCTGCCAAATCTTATCATAGGCATCCTGCACGTCCAAGAAGACTGGTGCCGTCAATGTGCTGAAATTAAAAACCTTGCTGATGTGCTCTGTGATCCGGAGAACTTACAGTTCAGCAGACAGGTGGGAGGTAAACGCAAACTGTTTGGGACGGATCGTCCCGGCTACCGCCAGAGGCTGGGAAATGCGGTGGAGTATGAGAGACTCCAGGACCTTCGCCATGGTGTTCAAAAGGCGGATGGACCTATTGTTGGTAGGTACCGTAGGGTCTTTAGAAGGCTTTGGAATCGCAATAAGCTTTGCCTGTTTCCACTGTGGAGGGAAAAGGCCACACTGATGACAACAGTTCAATATCCTGGTGAAAAGGACTAGGGGCTTTCGAGGTAGCTGACAGAGATGTTCGTTGGTGATCCCATCCAGGCCAGGGGCGGAATTACCTAGTTTCCTCTGGAGGATTCGGAGCACTTCCGCTGTGGATGTAAGGATACATAATGGTCTGTTGCGGAAGGCAGCTACAGCCCTAAGGATATCTTGGTCATCCTGGAGTTAATCTGGCGTGGGGTCCAGGACGAGCAGTTGGGTTTGGGCCTCAAAGGCATCAGCCAGGATTTCCACCACATACATAAGACCAGCAGCCGTCTGGACGGGGTGGTGGGTCTGCAAGGTGATACCACGCAGGGCTTGGACGACAGCCCAGTCTGATTTATGCTAGAGGAGAAAGGTGGACATCCGTTCCTCCCACTGTTCAGATTTTCAATCCGCTAAGCGGCGACTGAACTCCCGTTGGACATCCTTCGTGCGACACTTGTCCCGAGGGTCATGGTACTGCTTCCACCGGAGGCGGCAGCGGTTCTTTTGGATTTTCAGTTCACGCAAAAGTGGAGGTAAATCATCCAGTGGGATTAGAGCCCTAGGAACGTGGGAAGTGGAGACTTTTACCGCTCGCTGGATTTTCGTGGTGAGGTAGTAAACCCCACGTGTAAGATTGGCAGTGGTCGTCAGGGAGTAAAACAAAACCTGGCATCCTATTTCACCTCTCTCTGCCGTTAATATTCATGAGTACAAATATACTTTACACGCACACAAATATGTTTTACACTGTCAGCTAAAATTTAAAAGTGGTGATTTTGACGTGAGAAACAACGAGCGAGGGAAAACACCGAAAAATTTCTAAGAAAAACGAATTGCAGGCTTTACTGGATGAAGATGATACTCAAACTAAACAGGAACTCGCGGAACAATTGAATGTGACGCAGAAAGCCGTTTCTTTTCCGTTGAAAGCTATGGAAAGGTCCAGAAAGTGGGAAAATGGGTTTAGCATGAACTAAATGAAAGACGGCAAGCAAATCGGAAGACCACTTGTGAAATCCTGCTCGCCATATACAAGAAAAGTCGTTTCTCCATCGAATAGGGACAAGTGATGAAGAAATTGTTGTATTTTTAGAGTCCTAAGTGTTGTAAATCATGTGTGAATCCAAGGAAACCATCGACATCCACTGCAAGACCAAATCACTTTGGAAAGAAGACAATGCTCTGTGTTTGGTGGAATGAGAAGGGTGTCATCTACGATATGAGATGCTGAAACCTTGTGATACCGCTAATATTGATCGCTACCAACCCCTAATCATCGATTTAAATTGAGCATTACGTGAAAAACGACCGGAATATGGAAAAAGGCAACACAAAGTCATATTGCTCCATGAAAACGTCCCATTACACACAGCAAAACAGGTCAGGGAAACGATCGAGGCGTTCAGTTGGGAAATACTAGGACATGCGGCTTATTCTCGAGACTTGGCTCCGTCCGATTGTCGTCTATTGGCATCACTGGGACACGCTCTCGCCGAACAACGCTTCAATTCGTATGAAAATGTACGAAAATGGCTCGCTGACTGGTTCTCTTCTTAATAAGAACTGCTTTTTGGCGTGGCATTCATAGCCTACCGGAGAGGGACAGAAGTGTGTAAACAGCAATGGAGATTATTTTGAATAAAATATTGTTTATCCGTTTCAAACAACAGACGTGTAATTATTCCAAACATATTCCGGTTTCATACTTCTACACCTGGTAAATGAGAGGCATTCCACTAAAATTTCTTGGTTCACCGATAAGGTTGCATTTCAGCGAATGGTTATTGGATTACGTACTTATTATACAGGGTCTTAAGAAAAAAGCGACGCATAACGCGCACACTATAACCGTTTCGAAAGAAGGGGGGAATATTAAGAGTTGAACATCCAGTCGTTGACGGAGACAGTATATAGGGTGGTCCATTGATTGTGACCGTTCCAAATATCTCATGAAATAAGCGTCAAACGAAAAAACTACAAAGAACGAGACTTGTCTAGCTTGAAGGGGGCAACCAGATGGCGCTATGGTTGGCCCGCTAGATGGCGCTGCCATAGATCAAACGGATATCAACTGCGTTTTTTAAAGTAGGAACCCTCATTTTTAATCACATATTCGTGTAGTACGTAAAGAAATATGAATTTTTTAGTTGGACCACTTTTTTCGCTTTGTGATAAATGGCGCTGTAATAGTCACAATCATACGGCGGCTCACAATTTTAGACGACCATTTGGTAACAGGTAGGTTTTTTTAAATCAAAATGTAGAACAAAGGTACGTTTGAACATTTTATTTCGGTTGTTCCAATGTGATACATGTACCTTTGTGAACTTATCATTTCTGAGAAAGCATGCTGTTACAGAGTGATTACATGTAAATACCAGATTAATGCAATAAATGCTCAAAATGATGTCCGTCAACCTCAATGCATTAGGCAGTACGTGTAACGACATTCCTCTCAACAGCGGGTAGTTCGCCTTCCGTCATGTTCGGACATGCGTTGACAATGCGCTGACGCATGTTGTCAGGCGTTGTCGGTGGATCACGATAGCAAATATCTTTCAACTTTCCGCACAGAAAGAAATCCGGGAACGTCAGATCCTGTAAACGTGCGGGCCATGGTATGGTGCTTCGACGACCTGTCATGAAATATGCTATTCAATACCGCTTCAACCGCACGCGAGCTATGTGCTGGACATCCATCATGTTGGAAGTACATCGCCATTCTGTCATGCAGTGAAACATCCTGTGGTAACATCTGTAGAACATTACGTAGGAAATCAGCATACATTGCACCATTTAGATTGCCATCGATAAAATGGGGGCCAATTATCCTTCCTCCCATAATGCCACACCATACATTAACCCGCCAAGGTCGCTGATGTTCCACTTGTCGCAGCCATCGTGGATTTTCCGTTGCCCAATAGTGCATATTATGCCGGTTTACGTTACCGCTGTTGGTGAATGACGCTTCGTCGCTAAATAGAACGCGTGCAAAAAATCTGTCATCGTCCCGTAATTTCTCTTGTGCCCAGTGGCAGAACTGTACACGACGTTCAAAGTCGTCGCCATGCAATTCCTGGTGGATAGAAATATGGTACGGGTGCAATCGATGTTGATGTAGCATTCTCAACACCGACGTTTTTGATATTCCCGATTCTCACGCAATTTGTCTGCTACTGATGTGCGGATTACCCGCGACAGAAAGTAAAACACCTACTTGGTTGGACATCATCATTTGTTGCAGGTCGTGGCTGAACACTTCCTGTTTCCTTAAATAGCGTAACTGTTCGGCGAACGGTCCGGAAACTTGGAGGATGTCGTCCAGGATACCGAGCAGCATACACAGCACACGCCCGTTGGGCATTCTGATCACAATAGCCATACATCAACACAATATCGACCTTTTCCGCAACTGGTAAACGGTCCATTTTGACGAAGCAAATACCGTCCGCACTGGCGGAATGTTACGTGATACCACGTACTTATACGTTTGTGACTATTACAGCGCCATCTATCACAAAGTGAAAAAAGTGGTCCAACTAAAGCTTCCATATTTCTTCACGTGCTGCACGAATGTGTAATGAAAAAAAGGGGGGTCCTATTTAAAAAAACGCAGTTGATATCCGTTTGACCTATGGCAGCGCCATCTAGCGGGCCAACCATAGCGCCATCTGGTTTCCCCCTTTAAGCTAGACGAGTTTCGTTTTTTGTAGTTTTTTCGTTTGAGGCTTATTTCGTGAGATATTTGGTCCAGTCACTATCAATGGACCACCATGTAGACGGGCGCTCACACCACTCTGTGGTGGTTTATGGTTCTGTGCAAAGCCTTCCGAAAACTAATGGTACAGCCCCCCAGTTTCCGTTGCGAAAATTTCATGGCCTGTGTCATCCGATTTGCCAGCGTGAAGTGAAGTTAGAAGAGGGACACGTGTCGCCTGGAGCGGTCGCAGAGCTGTGGCTGGCGGGGTGGGCGCTGACGTCGCGTGCCACCAGCGCCATGAATCTCTGCGGCTTAGCGCCCAGCGCGCATCACTCACCCCGTAAACGCTAGGCCAGGCCTCGAAACGCGGCCGTAGTTTTCAACAGGCGCCAGCAGCCACGCTAGGGCCGCGGGCCCGTACATACATCTCGCGTGGCTTCAAATCATCACTGCTTTACTCATTCATTAGTAAGTCAGTCACAGTAGTAACTTTTTGTAAAAAATTTACAGCCCACCTTAAAGGTGTATCACCTGACGAGTGCGGTCATTAACTACAAAACGCGCTGCTTCAGTAAACTGCCGAAAAAAAAATCGTAACACCAAAAAATATTATGTAGAGTAATGAAGTTTCGTTTTTTTTTTTTTTTTTTTTTTTTTTTTTTTTTTTTTTTTTTTTTTTTTTTTTTTTTTTTTTTTGTGTGTGTGTTATCAGTCTTCTGACTGGTTTGATGCGGCCCGACACAAATTCCTCCCCTATGCTAACGTCTTCATCTCAGAGTAGCACTTGCAACCTACGTCCTCAATTATTTGCTGGATGTATTCCAATCTCTGTCTTCCTCTACAGTTTTTGCCCTCTACAGCTCCCTCTAGTACCATGGAAGTCATTCCCTGATGTCTTAACAGATGTCATATCATACTGTCCCTTCTCCTTTTCAGTGTTTTCCACATATTCCTTTCCTATCTGGTTCTGTGCACAACCTTCTCATTCATTACATTATCAGTCGACCTGACTTTCAACATACGTTTGTAGCACATCTCAAACGCTTCGAATCTCTTCTGTTCCGGTTTTCCCACAGTTCATGTTTCACTACCATACAATGCTGTAGTCCCAACGCACATTCTCAGAAATTTCTTCCTCAAAATTAAGGCCGATATTTGATATTTGTAGACTTCTCTTGGCCAGGAATGTCCTTTTTGTCATTGTTAGTCTGCTTTTGATGTCCTCCTTGCTGTTTAGGTAGCAGAATTCCATAGCTTCATCTACTTTGTGACCATCAAACCTGATGTTAAGTTTTACGCTGTTCTCATTTCTACTACTTCTCATTACCTGCGTCTTTCTTCAATTTACTCTCAAACCATACTCTGAGCAGGCCGCGGTGGCCGAGTGATTCTAGGCACTTCATTCTGGAACCGCGCAACTACTACGGTCGCAGGATCGATTCCTGCCTCGTGCGTGGATGTGTGTGATGTCCTTAGGTTAGTTAGGTTTAAGTAGTTCTAAGTTTTAGGGGACTGATGACGTCATATGTTAAGTCCCATAGTGCTCAGAGCCATCTGAACCATTTCATTTATTTCAATCATTGCTTCCTCGATGAACAGATTGAACGATAGGGGCGAAAGGCTACATCCTTGTCTTACACCCTTTTCAAAACGAACACTTCGTTCTTGGCCGTCCACTCTTCGCTGTTGTATATGTTGTATATGATCCGTCTCTCCCTATAGCTTACCCCTACTTTCTTCAGAATTTCGAACATCTTGCAACATTTTACATCGTCAAATGCTTTTCCAGGTCGACGAATCCTGTGAATGTGTCTCGAGTTTTCTTTAGCCTTGCTTCCATTATTAACCACAACGTCAGAATTGCCTCTCTCGTGCCTGTATCTTTCCTAAAGCCAGATTGATCGTCATCTAGGACATCCTCAATTTTCTTTTCCATTCTTCTGCATATTATTCTTGTAAGCAACTTGCATGCATGACCTCTAAAGCTGATTGTGCGATAATTCTCGCATTTGTCAGCTCTTGCCGTCTTCGGAATTCTGTAGATGATGCTTTTTCGAAAGTAAGATGGTATGTCGCCAGACTCATACACTCTGCACACCAACGTGAAAAGTCACCACTTCCGCCTATGGTTTTAGAAATTCTGATGGAATGTTATCTATCCCTTTAGCCTTATTTGATCTTAAGTCCTCCAAAGCTCTTTTAAATTCTGATTCTAATACTGGATCCCCTATCTCTTCTAAATCGACTCCCGTTTCTTCTTCTGCGACATGATACAAATCTTCCCCATCATAGAGGTTTTCAATGTATTCTTTCCACCTATCCGCTCTCTTCTCTGCATTTAACTGTGGAATTTCCGTTGCACTCTTAACGTTATCGCCGTTGATTTTAATGTCACCGAAGCTTCTATTGACTTTCCTGTATGCTGCGTCTGTTCTTCCGATAATCTTTTTTTTTTTTCATGTCTTCACATTTTCCCTGCAGCTACTTCGTCTTACCCTCCCTGCACTTACTATTTCCTTCATTCCTCAGCGACTTGTGTTTCTGCACTCCTGAGTTTCCAGAAACGTTTTCTTACTTCCTCCTTTCACCGATTAATTGAAGTACTTCTTCTGTTACCCATGGTTTCTTCGCAGTTACCTTCTTTGTGGGAATTTAAGGAGTTGGGACCTGGATAAACTGACTAAACCAGAGGTTGTACAGTGTTTCAGGGAGAGCATAAGGGAACAATTGACGAGAATGGGGGAAAGAAATACAGTAGTAGAATAATGGGTAGCTTTGAGGGATGAAGTAGTGAAGGCAGCAGAGGATCAAGTAGGTAAAAAGACGAGGGCTTGGGTAACAGAAGAAATATTGAATTTAATTGATGAAAGGAGAAAATATAAAAATGCAGTAAATGAAGCAGGCAAAAAGGAATACAAACGTCTCAAAAACGAGATCGACAGGAAGTGCAAAATGGCTAAGCAGGGATGGCTAGAGGACAAATGTAAGGATGTAGAGGCTTATCTCACTAGGGGTAAGATAGATACAGCCTACAGGAAAATTAAAGAGACCTTTGGACATAAGAGAACCACTTGTATGAATATCAAGAGCTCAGATGGAAACCCAGTTCTAAGCAAAGAAGGAAAAGCAGAAAGGTGGAAGGAGTATATAGAGGGTCTATAAAGGGCGATGTACTTGAGGACAATATTATGGAAATGGAAGAGGATGCAGATGAAGATGAAATGGGAGATACGATACTGCGTGAAGAGTTTGACAGAGCACTGAAAGACCTGAGTCGAAAAAAAGCACCGGGAGTAGACAACATTCCATTAGAACTACTGACAGCCTTGGGAGAGCCAGTCCTGACAAAACTCTACCATCTGGTGAGCAAGATGTGTGAGACAGGCGAAATACCCTCAGACTTCAAGAAGAATATAATAATCCCAATCCCAAAGAAAGCAAGCGTTGACAGATGTGAAAATTACCGGACTATCAGTTTAATAAGTCACGGCTGCAAAATACTAACGCGGATTCTTTACAGACGAATGGAAAAACTAGTAGAAGCCGACCTCGGGGAAGATCAGTTTGGATTCCGTAGAAATATCGGAACACGTGAGGCAATACTGACCATACGACTTATCTTAGAGGCTAGATTAAGGAAAGGCAAACCTACATTTCTAGCTTTTGTAGACATAGAGAAAGCTTTTGACAATGTTGACTGGAATACTCTCTTTCAAATTCTGAAGGTAGCAGGGGTAAAATACAGGGAGCGAAAAGCTATTTATAATTTGTACAGAAACCAGATGGCAGTTATAAGGGACATCAAAGGGAAGCAGTGGTTAGGAAGGGAGTGAGACAGGGTTGTAGCCTTTCCCCGGTGTTATTCAATCACTATATTGAGCAAGAAGTAATGGAAACAAAAGAAAAATTCGGAGTCGTTATTAAAATCCATGAAGAAGAAATAAAAACTTTGAGGTTCGTCGATGACATTATAATTCTGTCAGAGACAGCAAAGGGCTTGGAAGAGCAGTTGAACGGAATATCTTGAAAGGAGGATATGAGATGAACATCAACAAAAGCAAAACAAGGATAATGGAATGTAGTCAAATTAAGTCGGGTGATGCTGAGGGAATTAGATTAGGAAATGAGACACTTAAAGTAGTAAAGGATTTTTGCTATTTGGGGAGCAAAATAACTGATGATGGTCGAAGTAGAGAGGATATCAAATGTAGACTGGCAATGGCAAGGAAAGCATTTCTGAAGAAGAGAAATTTGTTAACATCGAATATAAGTTTGTCAGGAAGTCGTTTCTGAAAGTATTTGTATGGAGTGTAGCCATGTACGGAAGTGAAACATGGACGATAAATGGTTTGGACAAGAAGAGAATAGAAGCTTTCGAAATGTGGTGCTACAGAAGAATGCTGAAGATTAGATGGGTAGATCACATAACTAATGAGGAAGTGTTGAATAGGATTGGGGAGAAGAGAAGTTTGTGGCACAACTTGACTAGAAGGAGGGATTGGTTGGTTAGTAGGACATGTTTTGAGGCATCAAGGGATCACCAATTTAGTATCGGAGGGCAGCGTGGAGGGTAAAAATCGTAGAGGGAGACCAAGAGATGAATACACTAAGCAGATTCAGAAGCATATACGAGTAGGTTGCAGTAAGTACTGGGAGATGAAGAATCTTGCACAGGATAGAGTAGCATGGAGAGCTGCATCAAACCAGTCTCAGGACTGAAGACCACAACAACAACAACAACAACAACAACAACAAACCTTCTTTGTACCTATGTTTTCCTTCCCAACTTCTGTGATGGCCCTTTTCAGAGATGTCCA
This sequence comes from Schistocerca americana, assembly GCF_021461395.2. NCBI lineage: Eukaryota > Metazoa > Arthropoda > Insecta > Orthoptera > Acrididae > Schistocerca > Schistocerca americana. Next base: position 280,012,145 of record NC_060122.1, read on the forward strand.
TTCCTCTTCAACTGTACTGCCTACTGCGCTGTTCCTTATTGCTGTATCTATAGCCTTAGAGAACTTCAACCGTATCTCGTCATTCCTTAGTACTTCCGTACCCCACTTCTTTGCGTATTGATTCTTCCTGATTGATCTCTTAAACTTCAACTTCCTCATCATCACTAGTAGATTGTGATTTGAGTCTATATCTGCTCCTGGGTACGCCTTACAATCCAGTATTTGATTTCGGAATCTATGTCTGACCATGACGTAATCTAACTGAAATATTCCCGTATCGCCCGGTCTTTTCCAAATATATCTCCTCCCCTTATGATTCTTGATCAGGGTATTCGCTATTACTAGCTGAAACTTGTTACAGAACTCAATTAGTCTTTCTCCTCTCTCATTCCTTGTCGCAAGCTCATATTCTCATGTAACCTTTCCTTCTATTCCTTCACCTACAACTGCATTCCAGTCCCCCATGACTAATAGATTTTCATCCCCCTTTACATACTGTATTACCCTTTCAATATCGTCATACACTTTCTCTATCTTTTCAACCTGCGACGTCGGCATGTATACCTGAAATATAGTTGTCAGTCTTGGTTTCCTGTCGATTCTGATAAGGACACTGTCACTGAACTGTTCACAATAACACATCCTACCTTCCCATTCATAACGAATCCTACTCTCTTTATACCATTTTCTGCTGCTGTTGATATTACCCTATCCTCATCTGATCAGAAATCCTTGTCTTCTTTCCACATCACTTCACTAACTAGATTGAGCCTTTGCATTTCCCTTTGCAGATTTTCTAGTTTCCCTACCAAGTTCAAGCTTCTGACGTTCCATTCCCCGATTCGTAGAACATTATCCTTTCGCTGATTATTCAGTATTTTTCTTGTGGTAATCTCCCCCTTGGCAGTCCTCTTCCGGGGATCCGAATGGTTGACTATTCCGGAATATTTTGACTATAAAGAGATCATCATGACACTTCTTCAATTACAGGCCATATGTCCTGTGGACTCAAGTTACGTGTCTTTAATGCAGTGGTTTCCACTGGCTTCTCCATCGTCATGCCTTTCATCATTGCCTTAGGAACAGTTTCGCAGTTATGTACTGTGCGGCTGGTCCCGGCGGTGGTTCGACTCCTCCCTCGGGCATGGGTGTGTGTGTTTGTCCTTAGGATAATTTAGGTTAAGTAGTGTGTAAGCTTAGGGACTGATGACCTTAGCAGTTAAGTCCTATAAGATTTCACACCTATTTGAACATTTTTTTTTGTGAAATGCTGGTACGTTAATAACCGATGTGTCCGCCAGAATGTTGAATGCAAGCATGCAGACGTGCATTCATTTTGTTGTACAGGTGCCAGATATCAGCCTGTCGGATGGAGTTCTATGCCTGTTCACTCGGACGGTCAGTGCAGGGGCAGTTAATGCAGGTTGTAGATAACACTGGAGTTGCCGTCCGGTGATGACCCAAAAGTGCTCGATTTGGGACAGGTCTGGTGATCGAGCAGGTCAAGTGCACATTTAGACACTCTGTAGAGTATGTTGGGTTACAACAGCGATGTGTGGGCGGGCTTACTCTATTGGAAAACACCCCCTAGATTGCTGTTCATGAATGGTAGCACAACAGGTCGAAACTAAACACTGACGAACAAATTTACAGTCAGAGGTGTGTGGAATAAGCGCGAGAGGGCTCCTCCTGCCATTCGAAGTCACACCCTAGATCACAACTTCAGGTGTAGGTTCAGTGTGTATAGTACGCAGACAGGTTGGCTGCAGTGCTCATCTGGCCTTCCAACCTACCCACGGCCATCAGTGGCACCAAGGCGGAAGCAGCTTTCATCAGAAAACACAACAGACCTAGACCCGGCCCTACTGTGAGCTCTCGCTTGAGACCACTGAAGTCGCAAACGGAGGTGGTTTGGGCACATTGCATTGAACGCTAAAGGGTGTCTGGCCGGGAGATGTCCTTTAAGTAACCATTTGTAACAGTTCATTGTGTCACTGTGGTTCCAACTGAAATTGCTGTTGCAGATCCAGTACGATGCGTCAGAGCCATAAGCTGAACATCATGGTCTTCCCTCTTCGTAGTGCCACGTGGCTGTACGGAGTCCATCCTTTTTGCGACTATACATTCTCGTCACCACCGCTGTCGGCAATCATATACAGACGCTACATTCCTGCCAAGTCTTTCTACAATCCTTTGCTTATGTCGCACAACTCCTTGCTGCTGTTGCGATTTTTCCGTCAGTGTATTATGTTGGATCCTGTCACGATTCAATAACAGCTCAAAGCCTGACGATTCGCTTTAGTTGTGAAACCCTTCGGCTTTCATAGCTTAATCTGTATCCAATCCTCTCACGCTTTCGATCGAAGCAATGACTACTTTGCTGATTTCATGCATGCTTTGTCTTTTCTTCCTGTGTCAAGAAAGCAACAGTAGTTTCTATCGCCTACGTATCTTTAAAAATTTCGCCAATACTTCAAAGTACCTGGTAGTGGTTTTTTGGTGCCTAGTTTTGCACACACAATAGCTGAGCAGAGAAGTGGTGATCCACCTTGGCCAAGGTTGCCAGAAACTTGCAGGTTCTGATGCTGGCGCACTCTAACGAATGTGTGGAACGTAAAAGATGGATAGCTCTTGCGCCATATTGCGCACTGATGACAGAGACGCCGGAGGGTATCGGACATCTCGTCTGCGGGAGAATGTCTTCTGCGAATGCATTAAGATGCTGCACGAATGCAAAATCATTTAGGATTTCTATTTATAACCGTTTATAAGTGCATATCGGGCGAATTATCGGCTTCTTTGGTTGCAGATTATGGGGACATAGGGGGCTATTCAGCGAAGGTGGTGATTGAATATCGTGACTACTATCCTGTGCAAGCCTCGTCATCTCCGAAAAACTACTGCAACAAATACCCATTTGACCCTGCTTAATGTATTCGTCCAGTGACCTGCTTCTACAATCATTACCCCCCCCCCCTCCCCTTTCACACACACACACTTCCCTCCATTACCAAACTGATGATTCCTTCACGCCTATAGAGCAGTGTTTTCCAACCTTTTTGAATACATTACTCCTTTTCAAGTAAAAAAAATTTTGGTGATTCCCCCCCCCCCCCCCCCCCCACAACCATTAACCATGATACCTTACACTGTGCAAGGTAGTCACAGCAATTGTGGGTATTGATGTATTGTTTGATAGGGTCAAGACGTGGAAGTGAAAAGGGTTCAGCGGTCGCAAGGGCGCGTGTTTTTGCTCTCTTCGAACAGTTGACCGAGTACGCCAGCATGTACGGACGTGATTATAGTAGGGGTAGGAGGTAAGTTCCTATGGAAACAAACTGCTGAGGTCATAGGACCTTAGGCTTACACACTACTTAATTTAATTTAAACTAACTTACGCTAAGGACAACACAAACACCGAAGTCCGAGGGAGGACTCGAACCTCCGACGGGAGGAGCCGCGCGAACCGTGGCAAGGCTCCCTAGACTGCGCGGCTACCCAGCGCGGGCCGTGATTATGAGTGTCTTTGCGCTTCGCCGCGAGCGAGCATAGAATGGAGAAGTTTCTCCGCCGGGATAGCGGTGTGCTAACCACATACCCATCCATATCTGCATCCAATGACGCCTGTGGGCTGAGGATGACTCGGCGGCTGGTCAGTACCGTTGGGCCTTCCATGGCCTGTTCGGACGGGGATGCACGTCTGGTACATGCGGCAGTGGCGCAAGCGAATCAAACGAGGAAATACACTTAATGAAGACAATTATTATTAGAAATACGGTTTTAATCTCATGAGTGTTAAACCTCAATGTTAATCTGCGCCGATGTATTGTCACGTGAGACTATAAAACCATCAAATCTTATGTGTCACCTCTCAACTAAACACTCCCAGGAAGCGGATAAATTATTTAGGTAATAAAATAGTATTGTTATTTGTTGATTAAATATAATATTATTTCATTGATTATTTATTAGTTATCTGATTTAACAATATTTCCATCTGTTTTTAGGTGTCCAGTGTCAACGAGAATGCGTTATTAGCTAGCTATAGTGTCGCATATCGGGTCGCTAAAGCAGGGAATCCACATACAGATGCAGAGAATCTTATTTTGCCAGCATCTCTGAATATGGTTGAAATTATGTTAGGTAAGCAGGCGGAAAACTATCTAAAAAGCTTACCACTTTTTGACAGTAAGACTGTACGCAAAATAAACAATGTGGCCGGCGGCATTCGACAATAATTATTCGAAAAATTAAAGGAGATCCCGCATTTTGCTTTGCAATATGATGAATCAACTAATGTTTCAGATTGTGCGCAATTTATGGTATCTGTGCGCTTCGAAGCAGATGAAAGTATCAAAGAAGACGTTTTATTTTGCAAAGCACTTCCTGTCAATATTGCTGGCCAAGGTCTGTACGACATGTTTTTAGGATGCTCTCGCAACTGTGAGACTGATTGGACAAAATGTATCGCGTTTGTAGCGATGGTGCTAAAGCTATGACTGGCAATAAAAATGGGCTCGTGCTAAATTAAAATCAATAATGCCAAATGTTTGATGGATACATTGTTTTCTTCATCGAAAAACTCTGGCAAATACAGTTTTACCTTTTGTTCGAAATGATGTACTTAAAAGGATTGATCAAAGTTGTGAACTCTATCGAAGGTAAATCATCAGAAAACTTACGTTAACGGCCATGCTGCAAATTCTGATAGCACCATTTAAAGTGATTAAATTATAGTCACACCTACGACTGCGACCCCTCTCCCCCCCCCCCCCCCCCCCCGAGCAAGACTTTGATGACAAGGAAGCTTAGAATCAGTACGTCCTTGGCAAAGAGGGAGGGGGGGGGGGGGGTGCGCGACTGGGCGAGTAAAAGGAGGGGACGGGGGGCTGAGAGCGGACTCACGTGGCGTCTTCATCTGCTTCTAGAGCGAGCATACCACATTACCGTGTGAACCCCCGTCACTTGACCACATTCTACTTCGTCGCGAGGTATGTGCGAAAAGAACGTCAGTTGGAAAGTCTCCGTGTCAGCTAAAATCTCTCCTCAACGGCTTCTCGCGAATGTATGTATATGGAAGGACTGCGTCGCCTGATTCTACTAGGAACTACAGACTGATAAGCAGCACCTCTCTTATAGTGTCTGAACCGGAGTTCGATGAGCATCGGGAACCAAAGTGCTGCCCTTCTTTCGATCTTCTCCATTTCCCATGTCAACTTGTGATACGGGACCGAGGCCTAAGAGTAATTAATATTCAACTCCCTATAGCCGACATATTCGTCTTGAGAGATTTAGCAGCTGCAGTGATGTTTAAGATAATTATTTCTTGTTCTGCCTCAGTTGCACATTTTTAATTAGATTACATGTTTCGGTCACTCTGTATCAACTTCAGATCTAAAACAAAGTAAATCTAAAACTTTCATCCATTGAGTATGAGTATCACTGCCACTGTGACGATTAAACGTTTCTTGTAACTACAGCAACCAGTCGCCTTTTGTTTCGTTCTTCAAGTTTTATTGTCCCGTTACCAGTTTTGAACCGCCTAGCGATTCATCAGACGCTACATATTTATTGATTCTTTGCAGCAGCGTGGAAGTCGTGCAGCTGTGGCAAGATATATAAACGAAACATGTAAGCAGTGATTGTGGTGAGAATTATTCACATTATGAGATCGATTTTGTATCATATTGTGAACAATTCTCGCCACAATCACTGTTTACATCTTTCGTTTATACATCTTGCTACAGCTACACGACTCCCACACTGCTGCAAACAACCAATAAATATAAATATAGGTCGCTAGGCGGTTCGCAACTGGTAACGGCGACTGCTTGCAACAATTACAAGAAACCTTCAAAGTAAAGCTAAACGAGTTCCATCTAATAATTTACAATAAGTAGAAAGAAGAGAACATACATGTAGAATTTACCTAAGTAGCTGCGTCAGCAACCCGTCTTGCCTACTCAGAACAACATATGAGAGTACTGTATTTTGCAACTACTGTTATTGTTTTAAATAGGTATGCTTTGGAGGTGGGGGAGAGGGGAGAAGGAGGAAGGGGAAATGGAGGGAGGCTGATTGGAGGAGCAGAAAGGAAGCAGGGAGGGTGTGGTGCGGATGTCACGAGTTTCTTAAGAGTTAGCATGCTAAAATTATAGAACGTATAACGATGAACGAATCCTCGTTAAAATACTAATGGTATAGAACAGTGGCTATGAAAAATGTAAACGGAATGAAATAGTAAAATTATAAAGGGGAGCGAGGGGAACTGAGAGCGAGCAAAGAAGGCAACGGAGGGGTTGGGGAGGGATGGAGGGAGGGATAATGGGACGGATGCTATGGCTTAATAAGAGAGGGATCTTGTATTAAAATGGCAAGAAGTCAATTACGTACCAAGCCTTCTCTTAAAATACTGGAATGGATGCGTAAAATTTAACAGAGGAGATAAAATAGTAGATTATAAAAGTGGAATTAAAAATCTGAATTAGAATCTTAAGATATTCGAGTATGAAACTTGGAAAGTATAAAATCATAAGGTCTTACTCTGCAAGTGTAAAACAAAAACTGTATATCTTTAAAATATGAAAAGTATAGGCCTAGAACGATGGATGTATAAAGAGTGAAAGACATGAAGGTCATAGAATTACAGATGCGTAATTATGTAGAGGATCTAGCTCTGCGTGAAGTGTTACTAAATATTATAAATTTTTAAAAGTATTGAAAGCCCAAAACCGTAAAAAGTATAAAATAATAAATTATAAATGTGAAACTATGTGCAACAACTTAAGTTACAGGCAACAGGGTGTTATAGTTATGGTTACCTTTTGATTATGTTTCCTGGCATTGGTGTCATTGTAATGGCGCGCAACTGCAGAACACAATAGTTTGATAGGCTGTTTTGAGAACATACGACTGGTTGCTGACTCAACTACTTAGGTAAATTCTACATTTATGTACAGTTCATTTCTTTTCTACTTGTTGTAAAATGTTAGATGGTAAATGTTAGATGGTAAATGTTAGATGGTACAAAGTTAATTTTTTTTTCAGATATAAAGACGACAATAAATGATCGAAACATTTAATGTAATTAAAAATGTCCAAGTCAGACGGAGCAATAAATGAGAATTACTTAATTATTCAAATATTGGCCGAACGAGGATATTGTAGCTTATACCCTTCCTGATTGTACTACACATCCTGAGGATTTTTCCGATAGATCTCAGCCTGCCACCTGCCTCTCCTATGACTAGTTTTATGTTCTCGTTTCATTATAATCATGCCATACACCCACCCATACTGCCACATATTTAATGAATATGACCGCTTCACGTTCGGAAATCGAGTTATCAAACAACAAAGCATTTTTCATCCTACTTACGAGCAATACGTTACATTTGTGTTTGTGTTGAGGGTCACCTACCAATCCTACACCTGGCTTCGATCCTCCACATGTCTGCCTGTATTTCGCTTAAGTTTTCTGGAGTTGGGACTTTCACATATCGAGCAGCACCATCTGCGGCCAGGTTCATAGAGCTTCCGACGTTATTCACTAACTCATTCAACGTATAGTGGTATAGAAGAACGCAAGCTTCTGCAGTCGTTGCCAATCTCATTAAAATCCTTCTGGGTGTATTCCTGTGTCCTCTCACACAATATGTAAAATTCTAAGAAACTAGAATATCTAATAATTATCACAGCAGTACACCCAGAAAGATTTTAATGAGCTTATTTCTTGTAGTCGTGTAACCCTCTTTGAGGACGCTTGAAGTAAGTTTTCCATCTGAAGCTTTGTCTCCGTTTCGAACTATGTGCTGCGTTCATTCTTTTACAAGTTCTTAAATCTAATTACACAGTTGGTCTGATACTTTGCATGCTTGTATTTTGTTCATTAGTTACCATGTGGAACTCTATCGAACATTTAGAAGTTAGAAAGAACACGACATCAACCTGGACGCAGATACGACTTGCCTTCCGTGGCTCGTGAGAGAACAGAGCGAGTTGGTTTGTTATGATCGTTGCTTGGGAAATCGTTCAATGATTTATAAAAAAAAACTGCTGCTAGAAGTTCAAAAATGGTTCGAATGGCTCTGAGCACTATGGGACTTAACAGCTGTGGTCATCAGTCCCCTAGAACTTAGAACTACTTAAACCTAACCAACCTAAGGACATGACACACATCCATGCCCGAGGCAGGATTCGAACCTGCGACCGTAGCAGTCGCGCGGTTCCGGACTGAGCGCCTAGAACCGCTCGGCCACCGCGGCCGGCACTGCTAGAAGTGAAGCAGGTTCTTTCACGTACTCTCTACAGAATCATATCAGTAACCAATCACGTCCAGTCACCTTATAAGGGACTTCTCTATTTTTATCCTACGGTCATTGTCCTCGATATCTGCGGCTCTGATTTTCGTGCTGCGACTGTACGAAATTTTTCAATTAATAAATTTCGGAAAACAGAATTCAAATTCAAATGGCTCTGAGCAGTATGGGACTTAACATCTAAGGTCATCAGTCCCCTAGACTTAGAACTACTTAAACCTAACTAACCTAAGGACATCACACACATCCATGCCCGAGGCAGGATTCGAACCTGCGACCGCAGCAGCAGCGTGGTTCCGGACTGAAGCGCCTAGAACAGCTCGACCACAGCGGCCGGGACAGAATTCAGTATTTCAGATTTCTGTCATCCTACTAGCTACTAATCTGAACTTCTTGGATTTTATCCTAGACATTGTTTCGATTTCGAGTAGCAATCACGGGCAGTTAGAAATAGTATTGGTATGTAGGAGTAAAGAAAACTATTGCTCTAATGTCACATATAGTATATCCAAAAGAAACTGCAGTCTTTAATGCAATTTCGTGAGAAGTGTTTCCTTCGCTAAGAACTCCTGGATCTAAACTGGTTACCTCCTGGAATCTTCCGGTTGGGACTGTCACTGTTATAAGGGGAAGCGATCTGGCTAACGCTTGGGATCACAGAGTGGAATGTTACAAGTTTTAATGCCAGAACGAAACTGGGAAATTTGAAGACAGCGATGGATAATCTGAAGTTAAATGTAAAAGGGAATGAAATCCGGTAGTTATTACAGGGAAGACAAAAGGAGGCGTAGTAACGCTGGGGGAGAACAAACAAGAGGGGAGGCATCTGTAATGGATTTCAGGGGGCTGACTGTGGCGGCTGACTCTCCTAAAACAACACAAGAGGTGTAATTTAGGAAGACTGGGAGACATGGCGTGATATAATTACGGCGTAATTAGCGAATATTTCGAAATCAAATACTTGATTGCAAACATAGGTACAGTCAACGTGAATCAAAATGATAAGCCGCTAGTGATGAACGGCAGCCTGTAACATTATGTGATTGCCTTATCATTTTGAATCATTCACTAATCGAGCAGTCGCTCGGCAACAGCTACAGTTCACAAATAATGTTGCGAGAATGTAAAAGGTGAACGACCTGTGACGTAATTTGTTTATTGTCGAAGCGCCGTCAGAGATGCAGTGAGGTATTGACTTTGAAAACCGCGGCGCGAAAAACGGACAGAAGAAGAACACTGTTTTACACATTCTTTTGATGTACGAGATATTCTCGATGAACAGTTACTCAGTACTCATTTCTCTTGTCTCTTGTAACTTGTATCGGACGCGCATGTCTTGCCCCCGCATTATTATTGTTAAAAATAATATTATTTTAGTGTAAAGTAAAAGTGCAATACTATAAGTGCAATACTGCATAGCAGTAGATTTATTGTGCGACGTGTATGTGAAAACGTCAAAGGAATTATTTTCATTACGAGAAGTGCCAGTCAAAACGGCATCCATGTTAAATGTCCATGGCAGTGTAAGTTCATCTATTAATTGCCATAAATTCAGAGTTAAATGGAACTGGTATATGGACTATTTATTTAGTATAGAATCTATGTCTCACTCCTTTATGAAGTTATTTAATTTTCTTTGTGTTTCTGCTAAATAGAGAGTTCACAGTCACGAATTCTTTCGTCGAAATCGGACGGAAGTTGCATGCGGTGAAATATTTTCTCCGCGCCATATTCTACTAGTAAATGCATGATAAACTACGGTCCCTTAGGAAATTCATGTTGAGCTATTCTAAAATAATTATATTTTGAATAGGCATTTACTCTCCTCTGCAATGCAACTTCCGACTGATCAGACGATCCAACTAGAAACAACCGCACACGGTCGGCGTTCGCAAATATATTTCCACCGCTGATTATAGCTAGATGTTACAGCACAAAAGTAAAAATATTGTTATAATTAGCGACTACGAACGGGGACATTTATAACTGTATGTTTCTGTATACACATTACGTAAACATATCGTTATAAACCTCAAATTCAAAACAGTAAAGAGAAAGAGTGTAGAACTAAATACAATTCTGAAAATGTACTGTACACGCAAAATTACTTCGAAACTGTGGGGGTGGAGGTGTATTTGTTCAAGTTCTTGAGATGTAATGTATCGGTTTTACATCATTACCTTAGATCACTGGTATTCCGTGAATACCAAGGAGTGGAGCTTCTGAAATATGGAATGGAGTTAACGATACACTTTGTATTCACGTCTACTATAGTAAATGAATTTAAGTTATGAAAGCTTATTCTATTACAATGGTAATACTGACTATAAAATAAATTAAAATATTAATTTTAGTACTTTCTGTGAAGATCCTCTTCGATGGAGTAGAAGGAATAGCCCAACAGGAATTTCTTTAATAGTTCAGGCCCATAAGATACAAAATGTGCCCGGACCGTCTGTTGAAAACCTATGTACCCAAGTCTCTGCTATTTTTCTAAATTAACTGTATGCCCTTGTAATCTTTGTACACGGTTTTTTCGCTAGTGTCGTAATCATGGTTTGCACGATTTTTTTAATAAAAGGGGAATACCGTTAACGACAGAAGTATTAATAAATATGTGCATTGTGGCACACATCAAAGCACCATTTTTTTGTGAAGAGGTCTCTCTAGATGTTTTAAAGCTGACACCGGCCAAGCACACGCAAACACAACGGTACAGGTGAGCCCCTGTTAATCAAGCGCCATTACTGGATACCCAGCTGGAATACACTGCCGAATAACTGGCACCACGCAGGGAAGCCGTACCGTACACTGCATGCAGACAAGCTCCACACATCCCCCACACAGTGAGATGATCTATGGCCGATCTCCCACTACTATGTAGCGATCTTGATTGTTCCAGGAATGTAGCGGCTGGAGCAACTGGGATACATCGCCATCGCTTGCTACGGTAATGATGCATGATGCCCATACTAACAAATTCAACCTTGCACGAACTATCGCAGCTAGTAAGCCACTACTGCTCTTACTACCCATCCCACTGTCGCAGAGGTTTATTTCCCACGGCACGAGCCTTGGAACTTTTTTCCCTCTGTTCTTCAAATCGCTACCCTCACTCGCGTTTCCTCCACTATCTATTACCTGATGGACTGTGTTAATGTGTAGTCTTACCCAGACGCACGGATAACACCACAGCCCAGCATCCTGTGATCCACTTACTAGATAACTAACATGTTTACGGAGGTGACAGTAGAACTTTTGGTTTGGTCACCACGTTGGTGCGGGCGTGGAGGGGGCCCATCTCTATATACCGAACGTAATACTTACAACACGTTTCTATATTTTGAAAATACTAACCCTGCAAGTTCAGTTATGTCAGAAGATTATGTAAGTCATTAATTAATAGAAATATGTAAAATAAACTAGTTTCATCATTTTTAGATCACCTATAACAGTTTACGAGGCTGAATTAAAGAGCTTCATTGATATTATGGCCGGTCGTTGTGGCCGAGCGGTTCTAGGTGCTTCAGCCTGGAACCGCACGACCGCTACGGTCGGAGGTTCGAATCCTGTCTCGGGCATGGTGATGACTTCAAATGTTAAGTCCCATAGTGCTCAGAGCCATTTTATGTTTTCCAAGTCAAGGTTGTGTCCTGTCTGTACACCCATCCCCCCCCCAGAAAAAAATGTCTAATTAGAATCTTGTTATGAATCTTCTGTCAAGCTGTCCAGTACAGACGCTCGGACTTGAACTGCGAGTTTGATGTGTGACATAGTCACGTAAGAGGCGTGCAACAATTTTATAAATTTGTGCTGTTTTAATTTATACATTTCTGTTATGATCGCTGGAGAAAAAATCAGTCAGTTGATGGTCAGCAATTCAATTTTATTTACGCGTTTGTAGTAAACTCATCTTCAGAATATCAAAGGAGGTAAGGGACTTCAAATGCACTGTATGTCATCATCTACAAGCACAACGTGAGTTGCGATTATTAGGACAGACTGAATAGAGATGTCATGGAGACTTGAGCACGCCGATGAAGGCGTCAGACTCAACAGTATATTGCTCCCGATTCTGAAGAAATGCATAGGCCTAGGTCTTCCGTAATGTGTCGACAGGGACGGTGACATCAGAGACCACCTATGCTAGAAGCATTCAAACCTCATATGACGTCACGCCACCTCACCGCTGTGGGATATACAGTATTTTAACTTCAGTCACTGGAAAGTCCGTGTTCTCTGGGCCCACATTGAAGCGACGAACCCTCTGAAGATGTTATCTGCAGACGGCGACGAAACGGTGGGTTATCTAACAGGTCCCAGAAGATGGCTTCATAATAAGTCTGAGAGTTTTAGTTACTTTAACCTTTCTAACTCGCCATTTCTTATACGCATGTAAAAATTAAAACACAGCTAGTAAACATTACTCGAAATAAATAAACAGCTGTAGAACATAACGAGATTAAATAAAGCTCTGCTCAATCTTCCCAACACTGAAATTCATACAACAGAATCCTCTACTTAAATTCCATCCTTTTCCAGACCACCCCCAACCACACAATAGCAAATGCGGCGACACAACAGGCAAACGAATATCCATTGATTACAGGCGCCTGTACGCAAACAAAAGGAGATCGACAAACAGCGGCAGTCAGCAACGATATATATAGTAAACAGACACAGTCAACAGAAGCAAAAAGAGTAGTGAGTGAAGTGCTTAAGTGAAAGGTGCTTGCAAACTCCTAAAAACGTACATCCTGGCGCACACAAGACAAGGCTGTACAATCCTGAAGCGATACATACGTGATAATTAGATCGCAAAAGTCATAAGCAAAACCAAACAATGATTTACACTCAAGTTTTTACTTACCTAGCAGTAGAAGAATAACAAAGAAGCAAATATAGTAACGTAACTGAAAGCATTATAAATACATTTATTACATGCACGCAAAGAAGTTTTACTACTGGCCACTGAGGACATGTTGGCCTAAAAATAAATAATCTTCTATTAAGTTACGTATAAGCAATGAATTCCCCGCCAAAGCCTGAGGAGTATCGTGCGCTATTATCTACTCCATGAGAACAACTGACACTACTGCTATATGGGTACCGCTAGGATTTGCACACGCAACGGCTTAATTGGCTAACTTCAGTGTTAAATAATTCAGAAATGGAACAACATACCGAACTTTTTCTTAACAATTATTTCCCAGCACAACTTGCCCTGAAAGAGCCTTACAAGCATTGCAGCTTAGTTTTGACCACTATTTATATCGAGTAACGGGGTGAAAACACGCTCATGTTGATGTACGATCTTAGCCTTCACATACAGCGCACTCCTCCACAAGCTGAAACTGGTTTTATGAGACTGTACTTTCCCCCTCAACAGCTGTCGAGTGCACTTAAAAATCTCATTGCGCTTTCTACAACAAAATGTACTTCATTTATTAGCTCCTTAAAGTATTATCACTTGTACCAACATTTTAAACATTTGCATATTTCTTACCTGCCACATCAGTTTTATTCTCTGCCAGCGATTCTTCAGCCCACTGTTGTTATGTTTCCTTTTATTTTCATCGCACGCTGTATGCATCAGATGTAGTTTTCGTAGCCGGCAAAATTTCGTTGTCGGTACGTTTACACGGCCCTCCAAAATCTGGTTTTCAGTAAATCGATTTCCCAGTACCGCTTCTGACTGGTCATGTAAACACTCCAATATCGATTATAGAAATTAGGTTTTGTGTGCCGGATTTCGGCTTCCACCATCGTTATCCGTGCCGTGTAATCCCTCTTATCGAATTTGAATCGCGATTGGATTACCAAGTAGCTACTTGGCACTTGAAATGTCGATCAATGTGAACAAAGCGATTTTATGTGCAGTGGAGGAAAAAAATTGATACTGGACTGACAAGGAAGTTATTTATTTTCTTTAATTAAGTGCAGAGAAGCGCATTTTATCTTTATTAGATGGAAGAAGACTCATACGTAATGTTCCCTGAATTTGAAAAATCGAACTGACTGGCAACAATCCTATAACATGCAAGCTCGTATCTGGCTAATTTGTAAACTGTTGCACCCTCTCGCTCTGTTAACTGCAAAGGCTCTAGTGCACAGTCAGTGGCTGGTTACAGACATTTGTTAATTTTCTACACAGGGGTAGGAATGTATATTTACTCATTCGGGAGTTTTCTAGTCATCCCTAGTCTTTAAAATGTTAGCAAACAATAATCTGTCACCAGTGAGCACTTCGCAGTGTTACCACAATTCGTGTGATCTAATTTAGGTCTCCTCTTCCCTACAAGTTCACTGACGTTCAAAATAAATGTGTGTGAAATCTTATGGGACTTAACTGCTAAGGTCATCAGTCCCTAAGCTTACACACTACTTAACCTAAATTATCCTAAGGACAAACACACACACCCATGCCCGAGGGAGCTCTCGAACCTCCGCCGGGACCAGCCGCACACTCCATGACTGCAGCGCCTGAGACCGCTCGGCTATTCCCGCGCGGCTTCACTGACATCCTTAAGGATATTATAAACTTTGTTTTATTAAAAGTATCACAAAACGACCTACAACACTTCTTCATTGAGCTGATTTACAGACACCATTCACGAAAAGCAACTGGCGCTCCGAAAAAAAACCTATATTTCATGGGGTATAAGAAAACCAATTCAGGCATGTAAACTTAGTGTGTGAAAATAAGCGGACGGACTGTAGTGTGCATCATGTAAGAAGCGGCCCGGTGCAGAGGCAGCAATAGGGAGGAGTGGCACTTTTGAAATTTTTCCCTCTTGAATTTATAGTAAAACAGAAATACTTGGTATATTACTATTACGCAGACTTCTCCCATTACGTCACGGCAAATAAAATACTGATTATCATGCATCTACATCTACATCTACATGGTTACTCCGCAATTCACACTTAAATGGCTGGCAAAGGGTTCATCGAACCATTTTCGTACTACTTCCCTACCATTCCACTTTCGAATGGCGCGTGGGAAAAAGGAACACCTAAATCTTTCCGTTCGAGCTCAGATTTCTCTTTTTTATTATGATGATCATTTCTCCCTATGTAGGTGGGTGTCAACAAAATATTTCCGCATTCGTAAGACAAAGTTGGTGATTGGAATTTCGTAAATAGATCTCGCCGCAAAGAAAACCGCCTTTGTTTCAGTGACTGCCACCCCAACTAGCGCATCATATCAATGACCCTCTCACCCCTATTGCGCTATAACACGAAACAAGCTGCCCTTCTTTGGACTTTTTCTATGTCCTCCCTGGTAAGGATCCCACACCGCGCAGCAGTATTCCAGTGTAATGTAGGCTGTTTCTTTAGTGAGTTTGTCGCATCTTCTAGGTGTTCCGCCAACAAAGCGCAGTCTTTGCTTCGCCTTCCCCACAATATTATCTATGTGGTCTTTCCAATTTAAGTTGCTCGTAATTGTAATTCCTAGGTATTTAGTCGAATTGACAGCCCTTAGATTTGTGCGATTTATCGTATACCCAAAAGGTACCGGATTTCTTTTAGTACCCATGTGGATGACCTCGCACTTTTCTTTGTTTAGTGCCAATTGCCGCTTTTCGCACCATACAGAAATACTCTTCAGATCATTGTGTAATTGGAATTAATCGTCTGATGATTTTACTAGACGGTAAATTACAGCGTCATCTGATAACTATCTAAGGTGGCTGCTCAGATTATCACCTAGATCATTTATGTAAATCAGGAACAGAAGAGGGCCTATGACACTACCTTGGGGAATGCCAGATATCACTTCTGTTCTACTCGATGATTTATCGGTTATCACTACCAACTGTGACCTCTCTGAGAGGAAATCACGAATCCAGTCGCACATCTGAGACGATACTCCATATGCACACAATTTGATTAATAGTCGCTTGTGAGGAACGGTATCAAAAGCCTTCTGGAAATCTAGGTTTATGGACTCGATCTGAGATCCCTTGTCGATAGCACTCATTACTTCATGGGAATAAAGAGCTAGCTGCGTTTCGCAAGAACGATATTTTCTGCACCCGTGTTGGTTATGTATCAGTAAGTCATTTTGTTCGAAGTGATTCATAATGTTCGAGTACAGTATATGCTCCAAAATCCTACTGCAAATTGAAGTCAGTGATATGGGTCTGTAATTCAATGGGTTACTCCTATTTCCTTTCTTGAATATTGGTGTGACCTGTGCTACTTCCCACTCTCTAGGAACAGACCACTCGTCAAGTGAGCGGTTGTATATGATTGCCAAAAAAGGCAAATACGTAACTGGAGAGGGAAACGTTCAAAGACTGCAACCTGCAGTCATGGACTGTGCGGCTGGTCCCAGCGGAGGTTCGAGTCCTCACTCGGGAATGGGTGTGTGTGTGTTTATCCTTAGAATAATTTAGGTTAAGTAGTGTGTAAGCTTAGGGACTGATGACCTTAGCAGTTAAGTCCCATAAGATTTCACACACATTTGAACATTTGAACTACAGCCTGAACAAAAATTACAGATAAATGAAATTAATAATCATTGTCAAAAAATGTAAATTACATCTTCACATAATTATCAGGCTACCGCCTATTAATATCAATCCACTGAAGCGAGTGTCGACGCCATTGTTCGAAGGTGCAACCTAACATGACTCCTACGTAAAAAATATAAGTAAAGAATGAAAAGAAATGATAGGCTATTCGATCTCAGGATAGTTCTGCTTAGCGATATTAAATAGATAAAGAGAGAACACGTAATATCCTCAAACAAACCTTTCTTTACGGCCTCTGAAAAAAAAGATACTAATATTTGTACAAAGTTATGATTTTATCATGGGACATGATATTATAACTAAATTTCACTTACACATTTCCAAAAAATATTTTTTATCTGTAGATATCCTACGTATAGACATGGGTGCTTTCTCTGCGACAGCGAGATAATAAAGGACGCCACATAACGACGAGCATAAATGAAATGCCATGTCATTTGTTCCCGCAGCGAAAGATATACAGAGTTCGTTTCCGTTTGGCCTCTTTAGCGAAAGTCTCTGGGCAAAAGTTTTGATTATGATTTTAATTACAAGACGTATTGTTGCATAGTTGTGAAATTACATGGAGGGCAGGTATATATATACATATATTTCATGGCTTGAATATAGAACGTTATACCACTTGTCCATAAATTTTCTATTCTATGTACCTATGTTTCTTGTAACAATAGGCGAACATTCAAGTAAGGAGGAGGAGATTAGTGTTTAACGTCCCGTCGACAACGAGGTCATTAGAGACGGAGCGCAAGCTCGAACATTCAAGTAAACTTAGATATTCCGACACCTTACTTGAGAAAATGAAATATTCAAACTGCAACGCGAACGGTTAAAAAACGAACAGAGAAGCATAAAGGCAACAGTCACGGGAGGAAATAGATAACCCAGGCCATCTGGAGAGAAACCAGAACAACCTATCTGATAGACAGATAGGTGAGAGACGAAACAATTTTCAGTAGAACGAAAACCCAGTCCACTATTGATTAACAGAAGTTTCTGACCCAAGTTACTCCACCAGGCTGAAAGTTCGCAAGCAATTTTAATCGAAAAGAGGAAAGTGTGAAGCTCAGTGATACCTAGTTTTTACTTATGAAGAGCAAGTGTACCAATTGGAGAACATTTGAAACTTGTTTGGCCACAGCTTGCTACGGTGACGGGACTCAAATCCTGTTTTGTTGGGGTATGTTGTTCGGAGCCATCATAGTGCTTGTACGTGGTGTGCCAGAACTTCACCGGAAAATCTTCTAAGGTCGTTCTGGATCGAAACAAGAAAAAATAACTAATAAACTTGGCTCTAAAATACATACCTTTCGAGTTATGAGCACTTATTCATCTTCGCTACTGTGAAAACCATCTCTTCTGCTGAAAAAGTGCTCATAGCTTTTCAGACATGAATTTGAGAGTCCATGTTTACTGGACTTTTTTTCTTGTTTTGTTCGGTGCAACTACGTCTGGAAGCTTGTTGGACAAGTTGTAGTTCACCATGTATAAGACTGATTGACGTTCGTAATAGTATGATAAACATAATTCTACAGAGGTAGATATGTGATGAACAAGGTATAGCTATAGCTCTTAAAAAGAAGAATTCTAGGGCTCTGCTATGCTTTTAGCAATACAGTGCAAAGTACTAGAAAAAAAAACAGTAATCAAAGGTCTTGTAATCTTAATGATACTGTCGTTGCATATAGCCTTTAGGAATAGCGCTGTTACACAACTGGCCATTAAAATTGCTACACCACGAAGATGTGCTATAGACACGAAATTTAACCGACAGGAAGAAGATGCTGTGATATGCAAATGATTAGCTTTTCAGAGCATTCACACAAGGTTGGCGCCATTGGGGACATCTACAACGTGCTGACATGAAGAAAGTTTCCAACCGATTCCCCATACACAAACAGCAGCTGACCGGCGTTGCCTGGTGAAACGTTGTTGTGATGCCTCGTGTAAGGAGGAGAAATGCGTACCATCACGTTTCCGACTTTGATAAAGGTCGGATTGTAGCCTATCGCCATTGCGGTTTATCGTATCGCGACATTGCTGCTCGCGTTGGTCGAGATCCAATGACTGTTAGCAGAATATGGAATCGGTGGGTTCAGGAGGGTAATACGGAACGCCGTGCTGAATCCCAACGGACTCGTATCACTAGCAGTCCAGATGACAGGCATCTTATCCGCATGGCTGTAACGGATGGTGCAGCCACGTCTCGATCCCTGAGTCAACAGATGGGGACGTTTGCAAGACAACAACCATCTGCACGAACAGTTCGACGACGTTTGCAGCAGCATGGACTATCAGCTCGGAGACCATGGCTGCAGTTACGTTTGATGCTGCATCACAGACAGGAGCGCCTGCGATGGTGTACTCAACGACGAACCTGGGTGCACGAATGGCAAAACGTCATATTTTCGGATGAATCCAGGTTGTGTTTACAGCATCATGATGGTCGCATCCGTGTTTGGCGACATCGCGGTGAACGCACATTGGAAGCGTGTATTCGTCATCGCCGTGCTGGCGTATCACCCGGCGTGACGGTATGGAGTGCCATTGGTTACACGTCTCGGTCACCTCTTGTTCGCATTGACGTCACTTTGAACAGTGGACGTTACATTTCAGATGTGTTACGACCCGTGGCTCTACCCTTCATTCGATCCCTGCAAAACCCTACATTTCATCAGGATAATGCACGACCGCAAGTTGCAGGTCCTGTATGGGCCTTTCTGGATACAGAAAATGTTCGACTGCTGCCTTGCCCAGCACATTCTCCAGATCTCTCAGCAATTGAAAACGTCTGGTCAATGGTGGCCGAGCAACTGGCTCGTCACAATATGCCAGTCACTACTCTTGATGAACTGTAGTATCGTATTGCATGGGCAGCTGTACCTGTACACGCCATCCAAGCTCTGTGTGTCTCAATGCCCAGGCGTATCAAGGCCATTATTACGGCCAGAGGTGGTTGTTCTGGGTAATGGTTTTTCAGGATCTATGCAGCCAAACTGCGTGAAAATGTAAGCACATGTCAGTTCTAGTATAATATATTTGTCCAATGAATACCCGTTTACAATCCGCATTTCTTCTTGGTGTAGCAATTTTAATGGCCAGTAGTGTAGAAATATATGGCATCATAGGAGCGTCTGATGCATCATTGGAGCGTCTGACAAAATGTTTGACGAAGCTTTAGACGTTTGTGATATATAGGGCATCGAGTGTATTTTCCTTAGCAAGTGAATAAATACAGAAGGTGAGGGGAAGGGCTAGATTTGAGAGAGATGTCTGGGTCGTCTTGACAATTTGGTGAGGAAATAAAGTGTGAGTGGAGAGGGCGTTAATTTAGGTACTTGCGCTGGGGCCTCTTACCTCCCCGGAAAGTATTCCAGTATTACGCACATTGAATGACAAGGAGGAGAGAAAGGAAAGGGAAGGAACTAGATTTCTGCTGCACCGCGATGTCAGCGGTGACGAGTGAAAAGGAGTAAATGGACATCGGCACTAAAGTTTGTGGGTTCATTGCCTATCGAGGCGAATCAGTATACGATGACACCACGCTCACATAAAGTATACTATTGTTGGTAGTTTCGGCTGTAGCGTCGGCACCAACTGCAACTTCCAGTGTTGCCGAGCTGGTGTGTGTGTGACGTTACAGCCAGCCCGCCGGCCCTTCATTAAGAACGGCCAGCGGACGGGCCACGTGTTCCCGCCTCAGGGGAGGGCAGCACCCCTTCGTGCAGCCGGCGCTGGCAGCGTGGCGTCTTCCCGCTGGGGCCCGCTGGGACGCGCCGGCCACAAATCTATAGCGATAACGGCAGCAGACGCGCGCACGTCGAGAGTGGCCGCACGCGACGCACTGTAACCACCTCCCCCTCCCCCGTCAGCCAACCCCTTGTTTCCCCCGCTCCACCGATACCCCCGCCACTCCAAAACCGCCCCCTGCGTCTCGCGAACTGCAACCAGCGTGGCTGCGGCCGTTCGTCACCCGTTGCCCTTTGTGTCATGCGTGTGTCACTTTTTTTTATTCTTTTAAACATCGCTTGCTGTTCCGCACTTGTGGCCCTTGTTGACACGTAATTTAATTCCATTTCGAAAAAAAAAAAAAAAAAATCAACCGCCGCCGCCGGAACGGCGGATATTTGTTACGAGTGGCTGTCGCCGTGGAAGGGGCAGATAAGCGCGCCTCCATTAACAAATTAGAAAAATGGCAGACAAGAGGGGGGGGGGGGCTGTGGTGACTAATTGTGCGGGAAGCCAGGCTGCGTGCTAATCGTCGCTAATCTTGCCGACTGTGCAGCGGGAGACACTTGAAATACAGCCGGAATTTATAAACGCTTTGTTTCTTCACGGTGACGTACCGCAGTCAAATAAGCTTATTGCGCAAAATATTATACTCCCACTGGCTGTTCTGGAGCGCTGCGGATGGTGTGACGTAAGCCATGACAGTGAAGAGGGGTGTATGTGCCAATTGGTTGTATGGAATCAGCAAAGGAAGATGGAACGATTTGGAGAAGTGACAGAATTGCAGAAAGAGAGCTTGAACGTCGAATTTGGACGTACGCATGACCGCATTTTGACTGAAGTTGCTCGATTTGTTGATGTAGCTACAGAAATCGAAATTGGACACGACCAGGAGACGCTGGCCGACCGGCCGAGGTCATCGACGGTGAGTCGCCAAAAACCACGAAACACAACAACCGTTAAGGACGAACAACAAGACAGACAAACCAAGGCGAGAGCCTAGACGTAGCAGTATGTGTAACCAAGCTACGCTGTAAACAAGGAACAGTACGAGAGCGGAGTCGGGACACAACTGACTTCCCGGCCTTTTCTTTCCTTTATTGTTATTTTAGTTTCCCACAACGAGGGCGGGTTGGCAGCGAACAGAACTGCTTTTGAGCCAAAGGTTACATAAACTGTATGTAAAGTGGTTAAGCATATAAAACGTGACTATAACAAATGTTTTCGTAAAAAACATATAGGTGGACGATAGTGACGACTCCCACAAACAAAAAAGTGACAATAAACTGGATTTGTAAAATATACGTAGATGACAATACTAATGGTTTTTAAAACGTTCGACGATTTTATATTACACTCTTGGACGTAAATGATGCCATGGTCTAATAGTGATGTTACATGACCCACGAAAAAATTGTCATGATGAAAGTGCGATGATGAGTATGAGTGCAGGGCCCTATAGAACTGGCAACTAGAGGTCAGCAAGGTGCATGAAGGGGGAAGAAGAAAATTGGGCGATGGTGTGAGGTGCAGCGTTGTGAATGAGGTTGCGAGAAGGGTATGTCTCGGGACGGATTTCATTGTTGGGGAGTGGGAGTTGGTTAAAATTATAGTCAGAGAGGAAGGATAGGGCATGGAGGTGTACGGAATGTGAAATGTGGACGAAGTAGCACAGAGGGTATCTGGATTGCTGCTTATTGAGGGGGAAATTGGGTGCTGGGACTGGATTTTGCGATTAATGTATCAGATTCGAAGTTGCTTTAGGAAGAGAAGAGGGTGTAGGAAGTGGATGAACTGGTACAGAATGCGAGTTGCGGAAGATAGGATGCGGAAGGTGAGGCGAAGTGCTTGTCTTTACACGATTTCTATGGTCTTATAGAATGTAGGTGAGGTAGAGACCCAGGCTGTACTAGTGGAGGTTAGTATAGGGCAGATGAGAGATTTACAGATGAGGGAAATGATAGATGGATGTAGACCTCAGGTGTGACCTGTTTTAGTAGTTTTAGTTGGTTGATGTGGGAGCAGGGGACAAACAGCAAGGTCATAGGTCCCGCTGTTTTAGTCGGTTTCGTGCTTTGTGTTGTATGGTAAGGAGATGTGAGTTCCATGTTAGTTTTCTGTCAAGAGTAAGTCCTAAATACTTCACTGTGTTAGTGAGAGGGATGCGTTGGTTGTAGATCGAGAGATGGAAATCTGGACAACGAAAATACCGAGTGGTGAGACCAAAGGTAGTGGCTTGGTTTTTCTGCGGGTTTACTTGAAGTTTCCACATATTACACCTACACAGAGCTAGGATATTCAGGTGGCGTTGGAGCGTACGATGAGTGGCTAGATCAGCATATTGCAGGAGGTACGTTGGGTATGGCGATTTGGGAATGGCTGCAGTGTATAGCATGTAAAGGAGGATTGAGAGGCTGTAGCATTGAGACACACCTGCAACAGTCTGAAAGATCCAGAACCAGGCGTGGTTGATTGTGACGTATGTAGGACAGTGTTGAAGGAAGGATGCTCTAAGGCAGACATAGGTTTGTGGTTTGAAGAGCAGTCCAGAATGCCATAGCTGGTAGAACGCTTCTTGAATAACAAGGGTGACAAATACGGCGGACTTCCGTTAATTCAGTTAGTGGGAGATTAGCTGGGTAAGGTGAAGAAGCTGGTCGTCGATGGAATAGTTGGGGTGAAAGCCACATTGGATATTGGGAATGGGTATGTGGGATGCAAGATACTGATGGATTCGTTGGGTGGTTCGGGCCCCTGCAGTGTTAGTTTCGTAGAGCGGCCTCTGGCGCCGCTATACTGGTGTGCGGGGTCGTGGACGACGCCTAGCGCTGAGGTCATTGGCCGGGGGGTCCCTTGCGAGTTAGGCCCAGCCACCTTGGTGCAGGTCTTATTACATTCGACTCCACACTGGGCGACCTGAGCGCCGGATGGGGATGAAATGATGATGAAGACAGTACAACACCCAGTCCCTGAGCGGAGAAAATCCCCGATCCAGCCGGGAATCGAACCCAGACCATAGGACGGCAATCCGTCACGCTGACTGCTCAGCTATCGGGGCGGACAGCGCTGAGGCGGCGAAAGTAGTGCTTGCAAATCTTAGGAGCGCCGCTAAGCGGCTGTCGTCCAGGTCCATGCAGTCGGGTAAGCTTCCGAACTCGATGGGCTGGGATACCAGAATAACAAAGCGGACTGTTCGATACGGCACATGTAATGGCGTACCACTCGCTGCCATGTGACCTGACGTAGTAAAAATAGTCATAACAACATCCCAATCGACAGACACCGGAGTGACTAATGTCACTCGTTTTCAAAACGCTCCAGAATTCCTGTTAGCAGTATGTGCAGGACCATCTCATCCTGGTTCCTATCGACCATTGAAGGCAACAGACACTTGGAGTCAGCTTGCTCGCAAAAAGACATGGAACATAGTGCTGTAACTCTCAGTGGGCCAAACACCACAAAAACTGAAGGACAGATAATTGTAGGAGTATAGTGTGGTCTGAAAACTTGTAATTTTGCCTCACTTGGCATGGTGAAAGGTGTCGAGTGCACTGATGGCTCAGTGAGGCGCTAAACTCGTAGTCCGTGACAGCTGTAGTTTGGGGGCGGTTCTGATGTTTTGTGTGTGCTTTTTCTAGCATGATTTCGGTCCACTCATTAAAGTTGCCCTCATCGTGAACCATGATATTTATTTCAACATTTTCGTTGAACTAGTGTTCTACTTTACCCTCAACGTGAACCATGATATTTATTTCAACATTTTCGTTGAGCTAGTGTTCTACTTTCTTCCGCATTTTCATGAGGGATTTGTTTGACAACAGTGGCTTGATAATCCCATAGAAAATGTCTGAGATTATGTATAACAATGTGTTACACATAGAAAGTTGATAGAATTGAAAAATAACAGCCAACCAGTTGCAGAATGAAAGGTTTATTAACCGTTTACTACATTTGTCTTCTTCAGAAGGGAAATGGAAGTTAGAGCCGAAAGCCTCTCTCCTAGTACAATGTGCAATTTAAATTGTGAGTCTTGTGGTTGATGTGCACTCTTTAGTATACAAGAGCTTTATTGCTTCAGTAACCATATTGTTGTCAACATGTGATTCTATGAATGAATTTTCCTTCTGAATAAGACAACTTTATATTTAAGACACAAAGGAATGCCAGACATTGGCTGCGACTGGGCATTGATGTAAATTAGTGAGGAAAGCTGAAAATTTCTGCTGTGTCTCCTCTAGGCAGATGGTCTGAGCACTAAGCCCTCTGGGAACAGTGGTCATCACAGCTACATGGACTACACCACCACACCTCCATCAGGTCCAAATTCTTAAGTTATCCACACACTAAGAATGTAGAGCCCCTTGTCCATTATCCTCATAACTCGCAGCATTTTGCCAGTTCCCATAAAGGTTCAAAGCTGGTGCGCATCCGCAGTGAAGAGGTCACTGGCTGTTCTCGCCCTAATTACGTATTTGTGGTGTCTGTTCTTTCCGACATGTCCAAAAGAACAGACGTCACATATACTATAAACTTACATTTGTCGAAACCATGGTAAAGGTTAATAAACAATTAATTGAGCAACTGGTTCGCTGTTATTTTGCAGTCATATCAAGTTTCTATGCGCATTGTTACTGAGGCATAGCCACTTTTAAAATTTCAAACATAGGAATAAACGCCCTTGCAGTTTGGTAGCCATATGGGATCTGATCATCAATAAGCGAATTCAGCTGGATATCGCATGCGTCAAGAAACTTATGGATTCTCTTCTGCTCCGATTTGAGGCCGTTATCAGGGTTACACACTGTTACTGTGATGTCCCCTGAGGATGATTGATTTTTTTGTCCTTTGTACTTAGCTTCAGGTCTAGGCAGCAGCGAGCATTGATCCTACAAATGTCACACCTTGAGAAAAAAATTTCCATTATATACTGTGTAATGCCACGTAAAGATCTGCTTCATTAACGTTTGACATTCTGAAACATATGCTCCACAAAAATAGTGTTCCTGATAGCAGCTTCCCTCCTAACTAAAACTATAATACCGAAATTTGAGACAAAGTAAAATGAAAATAAATTTGCATTAAATGAATGATTTGAAATTTACGAGACTGAAAACCAATGAGAATAAACAGAATGTATTATTTATTTATTTGGTAGAAACGAATCGCAACTACTTACGAAATCTTTTATATATAAATCACAATGTATATATGTATGTATAGCATCTCCTCCCAAACCCCTGAATCGATTTCAACCAAATTTTGCTCAGAAATAGCAGACCACACAAGTATCATGGCTGCGGTGTCTACAACTTTCTAGCTCCAATAGGAGTAGAGATACAGGCAAAAACGTGTTTTTATAGCCCCTGACATATAGGCTACCCTGAACGAGATAATTGCTTTCTGGAAACAGTATCAGCCTGCCAAATCAAGCGGCTTTTTATGGCAGTCTACATGTCAGAGGCAGGAAACCGTTTTCTGAGTCCTGACATTTCGACCACCCTGGATGACAGGTGTGTACTGTTGGAGTAATGCTTGTTTTATTGATCTGTTTTGTGTGGCTGTCTATACATCAGAGGAAAATAAATGATTTTCAAGCCTCTAATATGTGGCCTGCCCTGAATCTCAGGCTTGTTATGGGAACTTCATTGAACTGTGTTAGAAGACCAATGGGCGTGGCTGGGGACAGGTTGAGGTGGATAGATTGACAGAGCGAGGAGGAAGAGGAAATAGTGAGAAGAGGAGGGGGGACACATGAGGTAGGTGGAGGTTTAGGATGGATGGAGGTGGAATAGGATGGAGTTGGACACAGAGATGGAAAGGAGGATTTGTTCAGAGGGATGGGGGAAGAAGATATGGTCAGAGAGAAGGAGTGGAGGAAATGGACAAAGGGAGGCAAGGAGGAATGAAGAGATAGGGAGAGTGGGGGGGAGTAGATAGATGGGAGAATGAGTTGGGCAGACAGAGGGAAGAAGAGGAGGGTACAGGAGGAGGTGTGTTCAATATATGTGACAAATGAATATGAAAGCAAAGCAGCAGGGAAAAGGCTAGTAATTATGCAAATGGATAAAATTCGTCATCCTGAAAAGTTTTCCTCCATTTGTATCAACAAAGATAACCGTATACAGAAAATCAAAAAACAACGCATAAAATATTTCATACATTTTTTCCATCAGACAGACAAATTCATCCACGCTAATGGTATACAGTATAATTTTTGTCAGACATGCATGGTTTCAAGTTGTTGTGCTTTCTCCTGTGGTCAACACGGTTGCATAGACGGTCATCGAAACGAAAAGCGGCACTGATGCTACGTATACACGTAAAGAGAGAAGAGTATTAAGACATTCAGCCGAAACACGATACCCTTCTTTCTTGTTGTTGCGTTTTTGAAAGCAGTAGAAGCCATAGGGCAATCTTTTAAAATTGTGATGATTTTCAACAGAGCAATTCATTTCTCAGGACAGCGACAAACTGAATCATTGGCGCCAAAGTCACAAATTTACACTGATGAACCGAAGAACGACATCAAAGCCTACGTGTACTATATACACAATAAAAATAATTTTCCTTGGCAAAAACTCCATACGAGTTAAGAGTGTTACTCGTAGTAAAAGGAAACAACAGATGAAACATTTCAACAACCACTGTTCAGCTATACCATACGCCTACGAGCGTGATTCACAGAACTTAGAGAACAGTTTTAGCATGAAATGTTTCTACTTAATTTTCAGAAAATTAATCTCTTCAGACGTAGCTAAGGTCTTCCATGACTCAAATTAATGTTATCGCTCTTCCGACGGAGGGTGGCAGGTTTTGCTACTTCGCTTCTGCCCCCCTTGTTTATCACTGTCTCCCCTTCTTTATCACAGCAGCTGCTACCCCAACGATGGCATTTGTCTCAGAAGTTCCGTAGCTCTCTTTGCGAGTCCACAGTAGTTGATCTTGCCGTGCTTACTTGACAAGTTGACGCTAACAATTAGTCAACATCCATAAGACTTTGGATCTCCTAGTAACATGAGGAAAAGTAAAACGCTTCAATACACTATAACCTTATATCAGTTCGCATGTATTGTTTACTAATGGACACGTCACAAGATTCAAAATTTCTCATCTCCGCTCTCTAACAAATTTCATTACTCTCATGATTTTCATCCCCAGCGCATTTCGATTCTGCATCTGAGTTGGTTGATTTCCTATTATATTTCGTTACTCTACTCATTGTCACTGTGTATGTGCCTAGCGACGGAACTTTGGAATTAGTGCGAGTGATAATACGAATTAGTGCGCCTATTACGTCAAAGAAATGTTCTGTGACGTAAGTCATTTCCATCATAAATAGGAACAATGTTCACCTAGTATGGTCGGATCACGAGGTGTTGGTTGTCAGTGGAGTGTGGGGCACGATGCCCTGAGCGCCTGGGCAACACTTGTAGTGAAGTTCTACAAGAAAAACATACAGCGCCTCGTTGCTAGTGTGGTAAGTAGGCGAACGTTTGTAGTTCCGACTGTAGTTTCGGCACCAGCTGACATACCTACAAGCTATTGCGACTCCTCCTGGCCTGCGGATACCGCTAGTGTATTTTATTAATTAATGTAATACTTTTCTTCAAGTAATACGCACGGGGGTACACAAAGACAGGTGTCTTGGACCAAACATTTTTAGAACACACTAGCTGATTACCCATTGTTGCCTGGGTCTGTACTTATCCCAATCTTCTCTTAGTCGATCTCCTCCTTTCCCCTTTCTCTTTCCCTCTCTCTGCCCATCTCCCCAGCCTCATCTACACCCCACTCTCTGTCCATCTCCTCCTGCACCTCTCTCTATCAGCCTGCTCCTTCCCCACTCTGTCCGTCTGCTCCTTCACCTTCTTCAGCTGCTGTTCATTTCCTCCTCCCCTCTAAATCTGTTCCTCCCTTCCGCCTCTCTCTGTCCATTTCCTCCTCCCCCTCTAAATCTGTTTCTTCCTTCCGCCTCTGTCCATTTCCTCCTCCCCCTCTCTGTGCCTATCTCTTCTTCCCTCTGTCTCCATCCACCTCTTCTTCTTTCTTTTCTCTGTCCATCTCCTCCTCTCCCCTCTCTCCATCTATTTCCTCCTTCCCCTCTCTGTGCCTGTCTCTTCCTCCTCCTGCCTCTGTCCACCTCCTCTTTCTTCTCCTCCTCCCCCCTCTCTCTATCCATTTCCCCTCATCCTCACTCTATCCATCTCCCTCTCCCCCTTATCTGTTCCTATCTCCTCCTTGCTCCTCACTGTCTATCCATCTCCTCCTTCCCACTTCCTTCTCCACGTTGCCACTTTCACCCTAATGGGAGGCTGGTGATTCTTACCCCCACACTGTTTCTTTCAGACTGTAACTAATAGGTGTACTAAATTAGTTTGAAATCATTCGAGGGGCTTAGGATTAGCTTTTTACCCATGACCTTGCCCGAGTACGCACACGTCAAATACAGTTCACGTATACTTAACATATTTCACACGTATTTGTCTACATATTTAACTTGCATCGCTAGCAAATTTCGACCTAGAGTTTCATTTTCACGCGACTCAATGTTTACAACTTGTATCTCCCGAACTCCTCGTATGTGCTGTACAGTGATATAATTTTGCAGGTACATCCTGTGTTATATGTCTACTGTCTGCGAAAAGTGTTGCGAATAGAGTTAGTAACAACGAAGTAATAAATGATGCGGAAGCTTATCGCGCGACTCAGTGTTTATGACGTCATATCTCTTGAACTATGCGTCATATAATGATATATTTTTTCTGGCACATTCAGTGCTATATGTGAATATTGTCTGCAAAACGTGCCGTGCATACATTTAGTAGTAAAGGAGCAATAAATTAACACGTCGTACTTCATGCGGCAGTTTTACTACATGAAAGCAAAAACGTAGTAAGCGGTAAACTTCTTTCCTATCATCATTTTGTGGTGGTCGTTAGTGAGAAAAGGTTTTGTAGGTGATTTAAATTGTGAGTAAAGTTCTTTGCACGACCATAAGTACTCACATTTCAAATACTGGATGACTAAAGTCATGGATTTGACAAATGTGGCAGCGCTGTAAACTTAGAGTAGGAGTTGTCGAGGGCGGTGGCCGCGTACCGGGGTTAACAAGTGAGTGGGTGTTACAGGGCATGAGAAGGCATACCATATTTACGATTAAATACAGGATTAATTTCTAGAGCGCAACTGAAAACCGATTGTTGCGCCCAATTAGAATTTCTGCTAACTAATGGATTCGTTCTGAAACTTTACGATATGTACTCTGATAATTCGTGTAATCCCAACATTCTACTAAATTGCAGCATAGATCGTAGTTTCGTGAATAGGGTGACGCTGTGGTTAGCACACTGGACTCGTTTTCGTGAGGACGGCGGTTCAAATCCCCTTCCAGTCACCCAGATTTAAGTTGTCCGCAATTTCCCCAAATCACCCTAGCAAATGACGAGATGACTCCTTTGAAAAGGGCACGACCGATTTCCTTCTCCGTCCTTTAGTAATCAGAGTTTGCCGTCGGTCTCAAATGATCACGCTGTTGAAGGGACGGTATCTAACTGATCAGCTTACTCGTTTCTCAATACTCGTAAAAGGCTTCATGTTCATTGCTCAATGATAAACGTGTGAGGCGCGCCATACGTAATCGCATAAACGTTATAAACGAGGAATCTTTCCAGAATGAATCTTCCACTCTGCGACAAAGTCTGCTCAGTTTTGAAACTACAATGTTCGAGTCCGCATTCTTCACACAGTTTTAATTTGCCGACAAGTACAAAATTAGGAACACCTGATAATGGCTTGGCGTTACCGAATGCATAGCGTTAAAAATTTACACTTTACTTTTACGGCAGTAGTGCGTTTGCAGACTTACAACACTTTCAAGTGCTGACAACGTAAATACACGGGACAATATCCGAAACGATTCTGGTTCATGGATTTAAGCAGCACTGTTTCTTAAGTTCATTGTGTTGTCTTACTGAACCACAGTTACTGGAAACGCAAGTAAATGCTGACGCACACTTAAAATGTATTTTGTTGCCTTGGGGGACTACATTCACCCCATGGATTCTAATGTACGTAATACTGAGTGAAAGAGAGAAGAAATAAATACGGCAGATGATATTTGTAGTACTTTTCACACATTCGTGTGTGACATCTGCCGTGATTATGAAGTGCCCTGTATCTTCTAATATGAGAACCTATGCGAGGCTTATCCCTAAGGTGGTTATCCAAATCTATGTTTAGGTTTTAGCAAGCATTCCCACTCACTGCTTGCAGACAGTTACTTCTGCTGTCTAGCAGTATTCGCTATTAAATTACAGTTCTTACACGTAAGCTCTTATTGTACATTTAACTGGTTCCATATGGACAGATAAACTGCCTGTCAAAAATTGAGACATTCATAAGAGGAGAGGTAAATGCAACGTCAATTCGGAGGGTTGAGATGGTATGTGATATTATTTCAGTGATTAGAAAATCGAGTCAAATTTACAAAGAGCTTGACAGTATGAATCCACTTATCAGTATGATGTTGCACCCACTCTTTGGCCTGGATGCACGCTTTAAATCGTATGGCAAGGTGGTCACAAAACCGTTATATCTTGTCCTGAGGCCAGCTGGCCCACAACTGTAACAATCGGTCCACGACATCATGGAACTAGCACCGGGACGGAGATGAAGTTCGAGTTGGTCGTCCACATGTTCTACCTGGCGAGCAAGCTACACCGCGATGCAGAGCGCCTCTCTTGCAGAGTCTGCCACTTGAGCTTATTAAACATCTCCGTAACGCTATCACGGTTACGAAATAACCCTGTGACGAAACGCGCCGCTCTTCTTTGGATCTTCTCTATCTCCTCCGTCAGACCGATCTGGTACGGATCCCACACTGATGAGCAATACTCAAATATAGGTCGAACGAGTGTTTTGTAAGCCACCTCCTTTGTTGATGGACTACATTTTCTAAGCACTCTCCCAATGAATCTCAACCTGGTACCCGCCTTACCAACAATTAATTTTATATGATCTTTCCACTTCAAATCGTTCCGCACGCATACTCCCAGATATTTTACAGAAGTAACTGCTACCAGTGTTTGTTCCGGTATCATATAATCATACAATAAAGGATCCTTCTTCCTATGTATTCGCAATTCATTACATTTGTCTATGTTAAGGGACAGTTGCCACTCCCTGCACCAAGTGCCTATCCGCTGCAGATCTTCCTGCATTTCGCTACAATTTTCTAATGCTGCAACTTCTCTGTATACTACAGCATCATCCGCGAAAAGCCGCATGGAACTTCCGACACTATCTACTAGGTCATTTATATATATTGTGAAAAGCAAGGAACTGCAGTGCGGTCTTCCTCTGTGAAACAGCTTTGGAAAAAGGTGTTTAGTATTTCAGCTTTGCGCGTGTCATCCTCTGTTTCAATGCCATCATCATCCCGTAGTTTCTGGATATGCTGTTTCGAGCCACTTACTGATTTAACGTAAGACCAGAACTTCCTAGGATTTTCTGTCAAGTCGGTACATAGAATTTTACTTTCGAATTCACTGAACGCTTCACGCATAGCCGTCCTTACGCTAACTTTGACATCGTTTAGCTTCTGTTTGTCTGAGAGGTTTTGGCTGCGTTTAAACTTGGAGTGGAGCTCTCTTTGCTTTCGCAGTAGTTTCCTAACTTTGTTGTTGTACCACGGTGGGTTTTTCCCGTCCCTCACAGTTTTACTCGGCACGTACCTGTCTAAAACGCATTTTACGATTGCCTTGAACTTTTTCCATAAACACTCAACATTGTCAGTGTCGGAACAGAAATTTTCGTTTTGATCTGTTAGGTAGTCTGAAATCTGCCTTCTATCACTCTTGCTATACAGATAAACCTTCCTCCCTTTTTTTATATTTCTATTAACTTCCATATTCAGGGATGCTGCAACGGCCTTATGATCACTGATTCCCAGTTCTGTACATACAGAGTCGAAAAGTTCGGGTCTGTTTGTTATCAGTTGGTCCAAGATGTTATCTCCACTAATCGGTTCTCTGTTTAATTGCTCGAGGTAATTTTCGGATAGTGCACTCAGTATAATGTCACTCGATGCTCTGTCCCTACCACCCGTCCTAAACATCTGAGTGTCCCAGTCTATATCTGGTAAATTGAAATCTCCACCTAAGACTATAACATGCTGAGAAAATTTATGTGAAATGTATTCCAAATTTCCTCTCAGTTGTTCTGCCACTAATGCTGCTGAGTCGGGAGGTCGGTAAAAGGAGCCAATTATTAACCTAGTTCGGTTTTTGAGTGTAACCTCCACCCATAATAATTCACAGGAACTATCCACTTCTACTTCACTACAGGATAAACTACTACTAACAGCGACGAACACTCCACCACCGGTTGCATGCAATCTATCCTTTCTAAACACCATCTGTACCTTTGTAAAAATTTCGGCAGAATTTATCTCTGGCTTAAGCCAGCTTTCTGTATCTACAACGATTTCAGCTTCGGTGCTTTCTATCAGCGCTTGAAGTTCTGATACTTTACCAACGCAGCTTCGACAGTTGACAATTACAATACCGATTGCTGCTTGGTCCCCGCATGTCCTGACTTTGCCCCGCACCCGTTGAGGCTGTTGCCCTTTCTGTACTTGCCCAAGGCCATCTAACCTAAAAAACGCCCAGCCCACGCCACACAACCCCTGCTACCCGTGTAGCCGCTTGTTGCGTGTAGTGGACTCCTGACCTATCCAGCGGAACCCGAAACCCCACCACCCTATGGCGCAAGTCGAGGAATCTGCAGCCCACACGGCCGCAGAACCGTCTCAGCCTTTGATTCAGACCCTCCACTCGGCTCTGTACCAAAGGTCCGGAGTCAGTCCTGTCGACGATGCTGCAGATGGTGAGCTCTGCTTTCATCCCGCTAGCGAGACTGGCAGTCTTCACCAAATCAGATAGCCGCCGGAAGCCAGAGAGGATTTCCTCCGATCCATAGCGACACACATCATTGGTGCCGACATGAGCGACCACCTGCAGATGGGTGCACCCTGTACCCTTCATGGCATCCGGAAGGACCCTTTCCACATCTGGAATGACTCCCCCCGGTATGCACACGGAGTGCACATTGGTTTTCTTCCCCTCTCTTGTTGCCATTTCCCTAAGGGGCCCCATTACGCGTTGATAATAATAATAACAATAATGACAGTGACGTATATAGATAGAATTTATAAATGTACAAAACAGATGTTTTCTGGTACAGAGACTTCTGAGGAAAGGAAAAGTTTAGGACACCGCACCAGCTAAAAGTACTGAGAAATGAGGAAGATATGATTGGAAATGCAGAATGTTGCAGGCAGAACATTGCCTGTTACCGGATTGCGGGTACAGATGTGAAGGGGCTACAATGAGCTTGGTGCACAATACGGCTGCGCTCCCTTGTGGTTGTCACTCGGGGTAGACCGAAACCTTGGCTATCGGCATGCCTGCCCTCACGTTCCTGACCAATTCACTATCGGGCCACTGTCACATCCGTATTCCCCACACATCTGGATGTTTCACAATTCGAGCAGAAGGTCGTGGGACCCACAATGAGACCTCTTTCAAGCACTGACAGATGCTGATAGCACTGTGTCACACTACTAACAAGGGAACCTCCCCATCGTACCCCCCTCAGATTTAGTTATAAGTTGGCACAGGATAGGCCTTGAAAAATTGAACACAGATCAATCGAGAAAACAGGAAGAAGTTGTGTGGAACTATGAAAAAAATAAGCAAAATATACAAACTGAGTAGTCCATGAGCAAGGTATGCAACATATAGGAGAGTCTGAGCTTACGAGCGCCGTGGTCCCATGGTTAGCGTGAGCAGCTGCCGAACAAGAGGTCGTTGGTTCAAGTCTTCTCTCGAGTGAAAAGTTTAATTTTTTATTTTCAGACAATTATCAAAGTTCAGGCACTCACACATAATCAACTTCGCTCTCCAAAATTCCAGGACATGTTCAGATTTGCTTGGACGTATGCAGGATTTGACGGTCTACACACGGAAAAATTTGGAAACGTTAAAAACATATGTTTTGACAGAGCACAGGCAAAACTGTACGACTGTGAAACTGTTGCATTCATTTGTTGCAGTTTATGTGACACTCTCTTATGTTTTCATCACTTTTTTGGGAGTGATTATCACATCCACAAGAAAACCTAAATCGGGCAAGGTAGAAGAATCTTTTTACCCATTCGCCAAGTCTGCAAGTTAGGTGGGTCGACAACATTCCTGTCATGTGACGCACTTGCCGTGACCAGTGTCGTATAGAATATATCAGACGTGTTTTCCTGTCGAGGAATCGGTTGACCTGTGACCTTGCGATCAAATGTTTTTGGTTCCTATTGAAGAGGCACGTCCTTTTGTCTACTAATCGCACGGTTTTGCGGTGCGGTCGCAAAACACAGACACTAAAATTATTACAGTGAACAGAGACGTCAATGAATGAACGGATAGATCGTAACTTTGCGAAAATAAAGAAAATAAAATTTTCACTCGAGGCAAGACTCGAACCAAGGACAGCTCGTTCCGCAGCTGCCCACTCTGACCACAGGTCCACGACGCTCCGCAGCTCACAATGTCCTTGATGTTTCATATCTTTCACATGGACTACTCAGTTTGTATATTTTGCTTATTTTTTCATAGTTCCACACAACTTCTTCCTGTTTTCTCGATTGATCTGTGTTCAGTTTTTCAAGGCCTATCCACTGTGTCAATTTATAACTAAATCTGAGGGGGGTGCGATG
Organism: Schistocerca americana; assembly: GCF_021461395.2. Classification (NCBI taxonomy): domain Eukaryota; kingdom Metazoa; phylum Arthropoda; class Insecta; order Orthoptera; family Acrididae; genus Schistocerca; species Schistocerca americana. Next base: position 280,047,496 of record NC_060122.1, read on the forward strand.
GGGAGGTTCCCTTGTAAGTGGCATCTCTGTGTCCTTCACAGCAGTCATTTAATATCTGACGCTGTTTGCGCCCCTTATATGCCCTACCAGGCATGGTAACAGTATTAAACACAAACAGCTGTGTTCCGTTCTAACTATTACAGGAACTGAAATTCTACTCATTTATCTATCCACCACTGGTGTGTACGCGTACGAAGTTACATAGACGTGTCTTCTGGGCGCTTCAGTTCCTTACATCAGGCGTTGTATGTTGCTTTTAACAACAACGAAAGTGAAGGGGAGAAGGAGGGAGGGATGGGAGAGAATGTAGCAGATTTCGAACAGGATATGGTGATAACTGCCAAGGAATGGAAAGTTATAGCTTCGAATATGAGTTGTAAAGTAAATTTTGTTAGCCAAGAGCACGTTGATTCTGACCGCGGCCACGCGTGAGATTTAGTGGAACACGACGGCATCTCAGAGGAGGGGACGAAGCAACGTCCCAAGAGATGAAAATTGTCTTAGCATTGCATCTGTAAAAAGAACAATGGAAGAATATCAAACGGTTGTAACTATCCCACGCATGAGAAAGCGATGGCTGCCTCAAATACAGAGTATTTCAAAATGAATATACGGGTTGTAAGGCTTTGTAGCATTTATTACATTCAGTTTACGATTATAAATAATATAACAAATCAAAGGGGACGCATTTTTCTGAAAAGTGTTGAATGTGAGCACCACTCGTCACACATGGAGTCGATAGGAAGGTTCTTCTCAAACCTTGGTCAATATTTCTGGAGTCATTGTTGCTAAAACGCTGTTCCTGAAGTCGGGTGGATCAGCTGTGAGCGGAGGCACATACACGTGATCCCTTATGAACTCCCAAAGGTAAAAATGGCATGGCGTGAGATCGTGTGTGAACGTGGAGGTCATACGAAACAATCTCTGTCATCCGGCCCTTGCGGCCAATCCAGCTCTCGGGTAGAACGTTATTTAACCAATTGCGTATGTCTATATCTACACTACTGGCCATAAAAATTGCTACACCAAGAAGAAATGCAGATGATCAACGGGTGTTCATTGGACAGATATATTACACTAGAACTGACATGTGATTACATTTTCACGAAGTTTGGGTGCATAGATCCTGAGAAATCATTACGCAGAACAACCACCTCTGGCCGTAATAACAGCTTTGATAAGCCTGGGCATTGAGTCAAACAGAGCTTGGATGGCATTTACAGGTATAGCTGCCCATGAAGCTTCAACACGATACCACAGTTCATCAAGAGTAGTGACTGACGTATTGTGATGAGTCAGTTGCTCGGCCATCATTGACCAGACGTTTTCAATTGGTGAGAGATCTGGAGAATGTGCTGGCCAGGGCAGCAGTCGAACATTTTCTGTATCCAGAAAGGCCCGTACACGACCTACAACATGCGGTCGTGCATTATCCTTCTGAAATGTAAGGTTCGCAGGGATCGAAAAAAGGGTAGAGCCACGGGTCGTAAAACATCTGGAATGTAACGTCCTCTGTTCAAAGTGCCGGCCGGCCGGAGTGGCCTTGCGGTTCTGGGCGCAGGTTCGAATCCTGTCTCGGGCATGGGTGTGTGTGATGTCCTTAGGTTAGTTAGGTTTAATTAGTTCTAAGTTCTAGGCGACTGATGACCTCAGAAGTTAAGTCGCATAGTGCTTAGAGCCATTTGAACCAATTTTTCAAAGTGCCGTCAACGCGAACAAGAGGTGACTGAGACGTGTAACCAATAGCACCCCATACCATCACGCCAGGTGATACGCCAGTATGGCGATGACGAATACACACTTCCAATGTGCGTTCACCGCGATGACGCCAAACACGGATGCGACCATCATGATGCTGTAAACAGAACCTGGATTCATCTGAAAAAATGATGTTTTGCCATTCGTGCACCCAGGTTCGTCGTTGAGTACACCATCGCAGCGCTCCTGTCTGTGATGCAGCGTCAAGGGTAACCGCAGTCATGATCTCCAAGCTGATAGTCCATGCTGCTGCAAACATCGTCGAACTGTTGGTGCAGATGGTTGTTATCTTGCAAATGTCCCCATCTGTTGACTCAGGGATCGAGGCCGTTGGGATCCAGCACGGTGTTCCGTATTACCCTCCTGAACCCACCGATTCCATATTCTGCTAAAACTCATTGGATCTCTACCAACGCGAGCAGCAATGTCGCTATAGGATAAACCGCAATCGCGAAAGGCTACAATCCGACCTTAATCGGAAACGTGATGGTACGCATTTCTCCTCCTTACACGAGGCATCACAACAACGTTTCACCAGGCAACGCCGGTCAACTGCTGTTTGTGTATGAGAAATCGTTTGGAAACTTTCCTCATGTCTGCACGTCGTAGGTATCGCCACCGGCGCCACCCTTGTGTGAATGCTCTGAAAAGCTAATCATTTGCATATGACAGCATCTTCTTCCTGTCGGTTAAATTTCGTATCTGTAGCACGTCATCTTCGTGGTGTAGCAATTTTAATGACCAGTAATGTACACCTACCCCAGTCACTTTGCGAATCACACTTAAAAGTCTGGTAGAGTGTTCATCGAACCACCTTCACAGTAATTCTCTATTATTCCAATATTGAACAGCGCGCGGAAAGAACGAACACCTGAATCCTTCAGTGCGAGCTCTGATTTCTCCGATTTTATTATGATGATCGTTTCTCCCTGGCGTCAACAAAATATTTTCGCATTCCAAGGAGAAAGTAGGTGATCGAAGTTTCGTGAGAAAATTCCGCCGCAAGGAAAAATACCTTTGTTTTAATGATGTCCACACCATATCCTGTATCATGTCAGTGATACTCTTTCCACTATTCCGCAATAATACAAAACGTGCTGCCCTTACTTGAACTTTCTCCATGTACTCCGTTAATCCCATGTGGTAAGGATCCCAGACCGTACAGCAGTACTTCAAAAGAGGCAAGCAACTGAAATGTACGCAGGCTCTTTAGTAGATCTGTTACATTTTCCAAGTATTCTGCCAACAAACCGCAGTCTTTGGTTTGACTTCCCCACAACATTTTTTATGTGTTTCTTCCAATTTACGTTGTTCGTAATTGTAATTCCTAGGTATTTAGCTGAATTTACGGCCTTTAGGTTTGACTGATTTATCGTGTAACCGAAATTTAACGACTCCTTTTAGCACATATGGATGACCTCATACTTTTCGTTATTTATGGTCAGTTGCCAGTTTTCGCACCATTCGCATATCTTTTCTAAATCGTTATACAATTTATTTTGATCTTCTGATGACTTTATTAGTCGATAAACGACACCATCATCTACAAACATCCTAAGACGGCTTGCCCGTTTGTCTCCCAAATCGTTTATATACACTCCTGGAAATTGAAATAAGAACACCGTGAATTCATTGTCCCAGGAAGGGGAAACTTTATTGACACATTCCTGGGGTCAGATACATCACATGATCACACTGACAGAACCACAGGCACATAGACACAGGCAACAGAGCATGCACAATGTCGGCACTAGTACAGTGTATATCCACCTTTCGCAGCAATGCAGGCTGCTATTCTCCCATGGAGACGATCGTAGAGATGCTGGATGTAGTCCTGTGGAACGGCTTGCCATGCTATTTCCACCTGGCGCCTCAGTTGGACCAGCGTTCGTGCTGGACGTGCAGACCGCGTGAGACGACGCTTCGTCCAGTCCCAAACATGCTCAATGGGGGACAGATCCGGAGATCTTGCTGGCCAGGGTAGTTGACTTACACCTTCTAAAGCATGTTGGGTGGCACGGGATACATGCGGACGTGCATTGTCCTGTTGGAACAGCAAGTTCCCTTTCCGGTCTAGGAATGGTAGAACGATGGGTTCGATGACGGTTTGGATGTACCGTGCACTATTCAGTGTCCCCTCGACGATCACCAGTGGTGTACGGCCAGTGTAGGAGATCGCTCTCCACACCATGATGCCGGGTGTTGGCCCTGTGTGCCTCGGTCGTATGCAGTCCTGATTGTGGCGCTCACCTGCACGGCGCCAAACACGCATACGACCATCATTGGCACCAAGGCAGAAGCGACTCTCATCGCTGAAGACGACACGTCTCCATTCGTCCCTCCATTCACGCCTGTCGCGACACCACTGGAGGCGGGCTGCACGATGTTGGGGCGTGAGCGGAAGACGGCCTAACGGTGTGCGGGACCGTAGCCCAGCTTCATGGAGACGGTTGCGAATGGTCCTCGCCGATACCCCAGGAGCAACAGTGTCCCTAATTTGCTGGGAAGTGGCGGTGCGGTCCCCTACGGCACTGCGTAGGATCCTACGGTCTTGGCGTGCATCCGTGCGTCGCTGCGGTCCGGTCCCAGGTCGACGGGCACGTGCACCTTCCGCCGACCACTGGCGACAACATCGATGTACTGTGGAGACCTCACGCCCCACGTGTTGAGCAATTCGGCGGTACGTCCACCCGGCCTCCCGCATGCCCACTATACGCCCTCGCTCAAAGTCCATCAACTGCACATACGGTTCACGTCCACGCTGTCGCGGCATGCTACCAGTGTTAAAGACTGCGATGGAGCTCCATATGCCACGGCAAACTGGCTGACACTGACGGCGGCGGTGCACAAATGCTGCGCAGCTAGCGCCATTCGACGGCCAACACCGCGGTTCCTGGTGTGTCCGCTGTGCCGTGCGTGTGATCATTGCTTGTACAGCCCTCTCGCAGTGTCCGGAGCAAGTATGGTGGGTCTGACACACCGGTGTCAATGTGTTCTTTTTTCCATTTCCAGGAGTGTAGATAAGGAACAGCAAAGGACCTATAACACTACCTTGGGGAACGTCAGAAATCTCTTCTCTTTTACTCAATGAGTTTCCGTCAATTACTACGAACTTTGACCTCTCTGACAAGAACTCACGAATCCAGTCACGTAACTGATGCGACATTCCATAGGCACGCAATTTCACTATAGATTGCTTGTGTGGGACAGTGTCAAAAGCCTCCTGGAATTCTAGAAATGCGGAATCAGTTTGATATCCCTTGCCAATTGTACTCAACATTTCGTGTGTGAAAATATCTAGCTGTATTTCACAAGATGATGTTTTCTACATCTGTATTGACTGTGTGTCAATATACCGTCCTCTTCTAGGTAATTCATAATGTTCGAACAGAGTATATGTTCCAAAATCTTGCTGCATGTCGACGTTAATTATACAGGCCTGTAATTTAGTGGATTAGTCCTACTACCTTTCTTGTATATTGTTGTGACTTGTGCAACTTTCCAGTCTTTGGGTAGGGATATTTGGTCGAGCGAACGGTTGTATATGATTGTTAACTATCGAGCTATTGCATCAGCATACTGTGAAAGGAACCTAATTGGTATGCATTCTGGCCCGGAAGACTTGCTTTGATTAAGCGATTTAAGTTGCTTCACTATTCTGAGGATATCTACTTCTAAGTTACTAATGTTGGCACGTGTACTTGATTCGAATTCTGGACGTTTTGGTGAAGGAATTTCGGAAGGCTGTATTTAGTAATTCTGCTTTGGCAGCATTATTTTCGATAGTATTTCCATTGCTATCGCGCAGAGAAGGCATTGAATGTGTCTTGCCGCTAACATACTTTACATACGACCGGAATCTCTTTGGATTTTCTTCCAGATTTCGAGAGAAAGTTTCGTTGTGGAAACTGTCTTAAGCATCTCGCATTAAAAGTCTGCACTAAATTTCGAGCTTCTTGAAAGGTCGGCTGTTTTTGAGACTTTGCGTTCGTTTAAATTTGGCATACCATTTTCGTTGTTTCTGCAACAGTGTTGTGTACCAAGGGGGACCAGCGCCGTCGTTTCCTAATTTATTTGGTATAAATCAATTGCTGTCCACACTATTTCTTTGAATTCAAGCCACATCTGGACTACACTTATGTTGTTAATTTGAAACGGGTGGAGATTGTCTCTCAGGGAGACGTCAAGAGAATTTTTATCTAAATGATAATTAATTTAAACCCTCAGCTGCCGACAGGTGTTGTTGACATACCTTGATGATGACAGCTGAAAATGAGTGCCCCGACCGGGACTCGAACCCGAGTAGCTGCATGGTCATCAATGGTATCAGTTCTTTCGAGAACAGTTACTATCTTCATATATAGTTAAATGGCTACCCGGTCACTGAAGTTCGTTTGTGCGAGTGCGCACGGGTGTCCCGTACTCTTACGGGAATTGTAAAAAAAAAAAAAAAAAAAATGTGTGTGAAATCTTATGGGACTTAACTGCTAAGGTTATCATCTCCTAAGCTTACACACTACTTAACCTAAATTATCCTAAGGACAAACACACACACCCATGCCCGAAGGAGGACTCGAACCTCCGCCGGGACCAGCCGCACAGTCCATGGCTGGAGCGCCTAGACCGCTCCGCTAATCCTGCGCCGCGGGAATCGTCAACTTAAGTGGTCGCGAGTAACGAGTGGATGGGCAAAGTATGTATTAGGAACATTACGTATGTAGATTGTGGACAGTTGGGAATGTGGGTCTCACGGGAAGCGTGCAAGGGATAAGTCCTTGCAGTCGCAAGGCGGGCTGAGGCAGTCCGAAGTTTATTTTTTGAGATGTATTTTCCACATTTCTCAGAGATTCTCGCGAGCTTTGTCGTCGTCGTCGTCGTCGTCGCCGCCGCCGCTTCAGCAGAAGTATCAAATCGCCATCATAGCAAATGCGGCTAGGGACGCCCTGCCTTTGATTCCGAATGTACGAAGTGTGTGGTCCTGATTCCCAATCTCTGCCGGGACGGTAGCTCAGCGTGTTCGGTCAGAGGGTTAGCTACCCTCTGTAATAAAAAAAGCTGAGTGAACGGATCAATTAAGAACCTGAACGGGTGTCATCGGATGTCCGCCCCAACAAATTCTACGAACAATATAGAAAAAAATGAGATCAACTAAAAAAAAAAAAATTTATAGAGCATCTGCCATGTAAGCAGGAGATCGCGGGTTCGAGTCCCGGTCGGGGCACACATTTTCAGCGGTCCCTATCAAGGTATGTCAACAACAACTGTCGGCAGCTGAGGGTTTCAATTAATTATTATTTATTCCAGAGTAGCTGCATGGTCATCAATGGTATCTGTTCGTTCGAGAATAGTTACTACCTTCATATATATAATTTTTGTCTGCTCCTTTGAATGGGCATATTTTTCTTTTATTTCTGGAGAATTTGGGGGTTACAATATTCAGTCTCGCTACGACAATTCTGTGTTCATTGATTCCTGTATCCGTTTTAATGCTCTTTATTAGCTCGTCATTATTTGTTGCTAAGAGGTCAAGTGTGTTTTCATAAGCGTTTACTATTCGCGTGGGCACATGAATTAACTGTCCGAAATAATTTTCGGAGAATGCGTTCGGCACAATTTCGGATGATATTTTATGCGTACCTTCAGATTTAAAGATGTGTTTTTGCCAATATATCGAGGGTAAATTAACGTCACCACTAACTATAATTGTATGAGTCGGATATGTTTGAAATTAAACTCAAGTTTTCCTTGAATCTTTCAGCAATTATATCATCTGACTTGGGAGGTCGTTAAAAGGATCCAATTACTATTTTATTTCGGTTGCCAAAAATGACCGCTGCCCATTCTAACTCACAGGAATTATCTACCTGAATTTCGCTTCAAGATAAACTACTTCTAACTACAACAGACACGCCATCGCTACATATGTCAGCCTATCCTTTCGGAACACCGTTAGGTTCTTCGCAAAAATTTCTGCTGAACTTATCTCTGGCTTTAGCCAGCTGTCAGTGCCTATAACGATTTGAGCATCAGTGCTTTCTATTAGCACTTGGAGCTCTGGTACGTTCCCAACACAGCTATGACAATTTACAACTGTTATTCCGATGGTTCCTGCGTCTTCGTTCTCCCTGTGCTCGATCTGAACCCTTTGAGACTGAATCCCTTTTTGTGTTTCCTGGAGACCCTCTAATTTAGTCCACGCCACAAAGCCTCTGCTACCCTGTGTGCATTGTACCCTGACCTATTAGTCAGAACCCGAAACCCGATCATCCAATGGCGCATGTCGAGGAATCTGCAGCCTGCAAGATCGCAGAATCGTCTGAGCCTCTGATTCAGACTCTCCACTTGGCTTTATGCCATGTCCGCAATCCTTCCTGTCGACTATGCTGCAAATGGTGCACTCTGCTTTCATCTTGCAAGCCTTTACCATTTCTGTTAGCCGCTCGAAACCAGAGAGCATCTCTTCCGACCCGAAGCGACACACATCACTGGCAACGACGTGAGCCACCACCTGCGGTTGGCTGCACCCTGTGCTCTTCATTGCACCCGGAAGGACCCGTTCCACGTCTGGAATGACACCACCTGGTATACGCACGGAGTGCACTGAGTTACGCCAGTGAGGGGGCGCACTATATCACTGCCAAGTGAAGTTCTGTGATTCAGCTGCTTCCAATTGCGGGAGGAAGCCAAGTTCCATCGCGTCAAGGTATGAAACACCATTGTAGTTGCTTAGCCGAAAAAGGAAGCCTGTAAACTTGCCGCCGGAATATGGTACAAAAAACATTCAATTTAGGGAAGTGTTGTTGCAGTTGTACCATCTCACGGGGGGTTTGCTGACCCCCAGATGCGCACATGATGTGTGTTCACATTTCCAATTAAGTGAAACATTCATTCATCACTGAAGACCAAACGGTCCGGAAAATCGTCACCATCAAGCAGCAGCACTGTGTTTGCGAAGTTGGCATGAAAATCTTAGTCTGTAGGCTCTAGACTGCGGCAGACTCTTAATGGAGGCCCTCAGGCCTCATGTGGCCCAATGCAATTATCAACATGGGGCAAGAAGTAAGCATCTATCAAATGATCGGTAAAAGAAAATCCATAAAATTCCTTTGATGTAAAGTTATGATAAACTGAATATTTTCAACCAAAATCCCGCGACACGATGCTTTGCTCTCTTTCCTTTTCTTCTTTTTTTTTCAGCTGTTATAATTATTTGTGTTAACGATATTATTTTCGGCTCAAAAATCCTCTTCTTCTTCCAATGTGGCCCAGGTAAGCTAAAAGTTCGGACACCCATGCTTTAGAGCTTGTAATAACTGCAAATGATAAGGACGTTAGTGGAACTGCTAATTCACGACTAGCCTCCCGAAATGATTTCTTGGGACTATGCGTGGAAGACTCTCTTCACGTTCTTCAGTCACTCTAGCTTTGGTTCAAAACTGGTTCAAATGGCTCTAAGCACTATGGGACTTAACATCTGAGGTCATAGTCCCCAAGTCTTAGAACTACTTAAACCTAACTAACCTAGGGATATCACACACATCCATGCCTGAGGCAGGATTCGAACCTGCGACCGTAGCAGCAGCGCGGTTCCGGACTGAAGCGCCTAGAACCACTCGGCCACAGTGGACGGCTGTTGCTCTTTCATTTGATATACTATTTATAACTGTAAGCTGAAGTAATAAAAGCTGCAGAACCTCAAAACTCGTTTATTCATTCTAAAACACCCTCCGCTATAAAATATGAATCAGCGAGAAGCTCGGATATTCTACGATTTTAAATTTGAACATATACTGACGGAAAAAAAAATCGCAGCACCAAAAAAATAATTGATGTAGAGTAATGAAATTTCCTGAATACATTTCTCTAGGTAACATACATAAGTGATTAACATCGCAAGATCACTGGTTAAGGTAAGTGGCAGATAAGCTACTGCAAATATAAAATGTAACCGCCAGAATATAAATGCAACGATGGAAACGTGGGTGTTGTACAGGTGCCAGATGCCAGTTTATGGGCTGGAGTTCCATGCCTGTTGCACTTGGTCGGTCAACACAGGGACAGTAAATGCTGCTTGTGGATGACGCTGGCGCTGTCGCCCGATATTATCCCATACATGCACGATGTAAGCTGATCTGGTACTCGAGCAGGAAAGGGAAATATGTCGACACTCTGTAGCGCATGCTGGGTTTGAGCCGTGCTGCGGCTCGCGTTGGTGCTGTTTGTAGGTTTCCGCCCTCTGTTGGAGGCCAGACCGTATCGTTTAGTTGAGATGGTTGCGGTTGTTTGTCTTCTTCTCGTCTTGACTGGCACCACTTGCTTTCGCAAGCGTTGCCTGTCCGCTCGTGGCAGCAGCGGCGGTTATCGACATGTAGTAATTGTGGCCTATCTTTGGTTCTTCCAGGTTGTGTCAGTGTGCAGTTCAGTAGGGGGACTCAGTAGGAGCCAGGTCCGCGCAGTGCAAGAACAAGCCATGACCGCTGGCGGCGTGCATGGACTTCAAGTTCAAGTGGCTCTGACCACTATGGGACTTAACTTCAGAGGTCATCAGTCCCCTAGAACTTAGAACTAATTAAACCTAACTAACCTAAGGACGTCACAAACATCCATGCCCGAGGCAGGATTCCAACCTGCGACCGTAGCGGTCGCGCGGATCAGACCGTAGCGCCTAGAACCGCTCGGCCACCCCGGCCGGCCGTGCATGGACTGCCGGATCGAATGCCTGTGGACTCGATGGTGCAAGACCTTGTCGTAAACCTTAGCTTTAAGTTGAGTGCATTTGGATTCAAGTAGAGAAACCTCCACCATTGTGAGATCTTGCGATTCTCCAGTGACTTGGGTTCGTGTTGCTGCCGGTAGTGTTGCCGAGGCAAAGAGCAGCGAGTGGAGTGCTTGGGGTAGGCGGATCTGATTAGCTTTCCTAAACTTCTAATTACTATTTATTGCGTTCAGTTTGTTACTATTTGTTAAGTCAAGTAGCGGTATTTTTCCTGCCTCGTGGTCGCTAACGCCTCAGTTACTTGCCCTGGGCCGGCCGCGGTGGTCTAGCGGTTCTAGGCGCTCAGTCCGGAACCGCGCGACTGCTACGGTCGCAGGTTCGAATCCTGCCTCGGGCATGGATTTGTGTGATGTCCTTAGGTTAGTTAGGTTTAAGTAGTTCTAAGTTCTAGGGGACTGATGACCACAGATGTTAAGTCCCATAGTGCTCAGAGCCATTTGAACCATTTGAACTTGCCCTGGGGGATAGTGTATGAAACGGCAGTGTACGTTCCCTCGCCTTGCCGCTGCTGTCCGGTGAGTCGTGTAGTTATGACAGCTTTCTTGATTGGTTGGTGAGTCTTCTTGATTCTTCTACTCTTGTGATAGTGATTCTTTTCTCGTTCTGGGAGCTCTAAGCATAGTATTTTCCGGGCAGAGTCCAGACCGCTGGTTCCGGCTTTTTCGTATTTTTACGTCTTTGCATTTGGTTTACAGGACGTCAGGTAGCCTCAGCAAGATTATCATTAGTCATTCGTTAGACTGCCACTAGTCTGAGTTACCATCTTGTGAAGTGAATGCAACTCTTGGCTGCCTCTCTCATCGCTCGCGAAAGTGTTTTTTGCCGGACCTACTCAAAGGTCGATTCCTGGTGCACTATCTGTGACTGGCCCTTGTGTTTTATTATTGTATTTGCTGTTTTATGTTTCTAAATTTTTTATATAATTGCCATTCTTGGCGTTACAGCAGGTTTAAAGGGTTGTGCTACCAAGTTTACCATCATTTTGTGTCGCCTGTTTGGTGATCCGTTGCCTGTGTTTTTAAATTAACCTTTGCTATTGCACTGCTGTTTTACAGTACGTTTGTTAATTTTTTTTATATCGCCGTTCTTGACGTTAAAGGCCTTCAGCCGTGACTGTGGTTACTTGCCTTAAAATTCTAATTGGGATCACATTGGCTTGTTTCTAAAACCTTATTTGCTGTGTCTGTATTTTATGCTCATTTGATAAATTGTAATGCACTGAAAGCACTATTAATTACAGAGTTGTTTACTCCTTCATTAATAACGTGTGATATCTTTATTTATTGCTGAATCTGGAATTACCGTTTTAAAATAAATGTGTGTAACTGCAAAAGGGAGCCAATAGTAATAGATTACGGCCCCGTCCACAATCGTAACCGAATCCTGCTTTCCTTGACTTCCAGGTTTCAGGATTAAACAGCGATATGTGGGCGAGCGTTGTCCTGGTGGAAAACAACCCCAGGAATGTTGTTCATGAGTTTCACAACAGGTCGAATGACGTACAAGTTTGCAGTCGGGGTGCAGCGGATAATTATGAGAGTGCTCCTGACGTTATACGAAATCACACCCCAGACCGTAAATCCAGGTGTAGGTCCAGTGTTTCTTGTACACAGGCAGGTTGATTGCAGGCCTTCAACTGACCTTCACCGAGGGAGAACCAGCTTTTATGAGGAAACACAACAAACCTCCACCCTGACATCCAATGAGCTCTTGATGAGCACCACTGATGTCGCAAATGGCGGTGGTTTGGGGTCAGTGGAATGCACGCTACAGGACTGGCTGCTCGAAGCTGCCCTTGAAGTAACCGATCTGTAACAGTTCGTTGTGTCACTGTGGTGCCAACTGCTGCTCACATTGCTGCTGCAGATGCAGTATCATGCGCCAGAGCCATACGCCGATCGCTTTCCCTGTCAGTAGTGCCACGTCATTGTCCAGAGCCCGGTCTTCTTGTGACCGCACATTCTCGTGTTCGCATCTGCCAGCAATCATGTACAGTGGCTAAATTCCTGCCAAGTCTTTCTGCAATATCGTAAGAAGGAACATTCAGTTTCTTGTAGGGCTATTGCACGACCTCGTCCAAAGTCAATGGCGTCTTTGTCGTCTTGAAGGCACTCTTCACTAACATCAACTCACCGCACCGAATCTAAAAAGCAACAAACGCTCACTACCTTTACAGCAAACCTCATTTGCGTCCTCATCTACATCTACATCTACATCTACATCTACATTTATACTCCGCAAGCCACCCAACGGTGTGTGGTGGAGGGCACTTTACATGCCACTGTCATTACCTCCCTTTCCTGTTCCAGTCGCGTATGGTTCGTGGGAAGAACGACTGCCGGAAAGCCTCCGTGCGCGCTCGAATCTCTCTAATTTTACATTCGTGATCTCCTCGGGAGGTATAAGTAGGGAGAAGCAATATATTCGATACCTCATCCAGAAACGCACCCTCTCGAAACCTGGTCAGCAAGCTACACCGCGATGCAGTGCGCCTCTCTTGCGGAGTCTGCCACTTGAGTTTGCTAAATATCTCCGTAACGCTATCACGCTTACCAAATAACCCTGTGACGAAACGCGCAGCTCTTCTTTGGTTCTTCTCTATCTCCTCTGTCAATCCGACCTGGTACGGATCCCACACTGATGAGCAATACTCAAGTATAGGTCGAACGAGTGTTTTGTAAGCCACCTCCTGTGTAGAAGGACTGCATTTTCTAAGGACTCTCCCAATGAATCTCAACCTGGCATTCGCCTTACCAACAGTTAATTTTATATGATCATTCCACTCCAAATCGTTCCGTACGCATACTAGCGACAGTCTTAAGGGAGTGCCTTAAAATTTGAACAGACGTCACCTTTCAGACGAAGAAACACGCCTACCAACTTTCGTTTATGTCGCACAATTCCTTCCTGGTGTTGCGATTTTTTCCGTCGGTGTATTTTACCTGCGCCGTATTGTGGTCTGAAGGCAGTGAAAATCGTGAGGGTAGCAGCAGAACAGCCTGTGATGGAATCATTTTCGTATTTACTGGCGCTGCGCTGATCTTCTGGCAGACAGGTGGGGCCTCGAGGCGTCCTCGCCGTGGCCGAGGCGCAGGCAGCTCGTCCCACAACACGCGACGCTCTGCTCCGGCTCCGCAGCGTCACGCGAAGTCTGCCTGACTTACGACTGCGTCGCACGAGGAAAGCGGCTCGGAAGGAACGCGCAGTTGCCGGGATTCTGGTCGCATGCAGGTTAGCAGGGAGCTGCGCGGAGAGTGCGACTTGCTGTGGTGCCTGGATATTTCTTCCAATTGTTCGTTTCCTGATTTCTAGCCTTCAGGCCGCCTAATGTATACCATACCTGCTACGGGAAAGTTATGTGGAAAGCAATCTACACTGTTTCAGAAAATGAAAGTATCGGGTGATCAAAAAGTCAGTATAAATTTGAAAACTGAATAAATCACGGAATAATGTAGATAGAGAGGTACAAATTCACACACATGCTTGGAATGACATGGGGTTTTATTAGAACAAAATAATACAAACGTTTAAAAAATGTCGGACAGTTGGCGCTTCATGTGATCAGAATAGCAATAATTAGCATAACAAAGTAAGACAAAGCAAAGATGATTTTCTTTACAGGAAATGCTCAATATATCCACCACCATTCCTCAACAGTAGCTGTAGTCGAGGAACAATGTTGTGAACAGCACTGTAAAGCATGTCCGGAGTTATGATGAGGCATTGGCGTCGGATGTTGTCTTTCAGCATCCCTAGAGTTTCGTGGGAAGAACGACTGCCGGAAAGCCTCCGTGCGCGCTCGAATCTCTCTAATTTTACATTCGTGATCTCCTCGGGAGGTATAAGTAGGGAGAAGCAATATATTCGATACCTCATCCAGAAACGCACCCTCTCGAAACCTGGTCAGCAAGCTACACCGACTTGCGACTTCAGGTAACCCAAAAGCCAATAATCGCACGGACTGAGGTCTGGGGACCTGGGAGACCAAGCATGACGAAAGTGGCGGTGGGCACACGATCATCACCAAACGACGCGCGCAAGAGCTGTTTCACGTGTCTAGCAATACATTTTTTTTTGTTCTAATAAAACTCCACGTCATTCCAAGCATGTGTGTCAATTTTTACCTCTCTATCTACATCAACAAAAGCAAAACGAGGATAATGGAATGTAGTCGAATTAAGTCGGGTGATGCTGAGGAAATTAGATTTGGTAATGAGACACTTAAAGTAGTAAAGGAGTTTTGCTATTTGGGGAGCAAAATAACTGATGATGGTCGAAGTAGAGAGGAAATCAAATTTAGACTGGCAATGGCAAGGAAAGCGTTTCTGAAGAAGAGAAATTTGTTAACATCGAGTATTGATTTAGGTGTCAGGAAGTCGTTTCTGAAAGTATTCGTATGGAGCGTAGCCGTGTATGGCAGTGAAACATGGACGATAACTAGTTTGGACAAGAAGAGAATAGAAGCTTTCGAAATGTGGTGCTACAGAAGAATGCTGAAGACAAGATGGGTAGATCATACACTCCTGGAAATGGAAAAAAGAACACATTGACACCGGTGTGTCAGACCCACCATACTTGCTCCGGACACTGCGAGAGGGCTGTACAAGCAATGATCACACGCACGGCACAGCGGACACACCAGGAACCGCGGTGTTGGCCGTCGAATGGCGCAAGCTGCGCAGCATTTGTGCACCGCCGCCGTCAGTGTCAGCCAGTTTGCCGTGGCATACGGAGCTCCAACACAGTCTTTAACACTGGTAGCATGCCGCGACAGCGTGGACGTGAACCGTATGTGCAGTTGACGGACTTTGAGCTAGGGCGTATAGTGGGCATGCGGGAGGCCGGGTGGACGTACCGCCGAATTGCTCAACACGTGGGGCGTGAGGTCTCCACAATACATCGATGTTGTCGCCAGTGGTCGGCGGAAGGTGCACGTGCCCGTCGACCTGGGACCGGACCGCAGCGACGCACGGATGCACGCCAAGACCGTAGGATCCTACGCAGTGCCGTAGGGGACCGCACCGCCACTTCCCAGCAAATTAGGGACACTGTTGCTCCTGGGGTATCGGCGAGGACCATTCGCAACCGTCTCCATGAAGCTGGGCTACGGTCCCGCACACCGTTAGGCCGTCTTCCGCTCACGCCCCAACATCGTGCAGCCCGCCTCCAGTGGTGTCGCGACAGGCGTGAATGGAGGGACGAATGGAGACGTGTCGTCTTCAGCGATGAGAGTCACTTCTGCCTTGGTGCCAATGATGGTCGTATGCGTGTTTGGCGCCGTGCAGGTGAGCGCCACAATCAGGACTGCATACGACCGAGGCACACAGGGCCAACACCCGGCATCATGGTGTGGGGAGCGATCTCCTACACTGGCCGTACACCACTGGTGATCGTCGAGGGGACACTGAATAGTGCACGGTACATCAAAACCGTCATCGAACCCATCGTTATACCATTCCTAGACCGGCAAGGGAACTTGCTGTTCCAACAGGACAATGCACGTCCGCATGTATCCCGTGCCACCCAACGTGCTCTAGAAGGTGTAAGTCAACTACCCTGGCCAGCAAGATCTCCGGATCTGTCCCCCATTGAGCATGTTTGGGACTGGATGAAGCGTCGTCTCACGCGGTCTGCACGTCCAGCACGAACGCTGGTCCAACTGAGGCGCCAGGTGGAAATGGCATGGCAAGCCGTTCCACAGGACTACATCCAGCATCTCTGCGATCGTCTCCATGGGAGAATAGCAGCCTGCATTGCTGCGAAAGGTGGATATACACTGTACTAGTGCCGACATTGTGCATGCTCTGTTGCCTGTGTCTATGTGCCTGTGGTTCTGTCAGTGTGATCATGCGATGTATCTGACCCCAGGAATGTGTCAATAAAGTTTCCCCTTCCTGGGACAATGAATTCACGGTGTTCTTATTTCAATTTCCAGGAGTGTATAACTAATGAGGAGGTATAGAATAGGATTGGGGGGGGGGGGGGGGTAAAAATCGTAGAGGAAGACCAAGAGATGAATACACTAAACAGATTCAGAAGGATGTAGGTTGCAGTAGGTACTGGGAGATGAAGAAGCTTGCGCAGGATAGAGTAGCAAGGAGAGCTGCATTAAACCAGTCTCAGGATTGAAGACCACAACAACAACAACATCTACATTATTCCGTGGTTTATTAAGTTTTCAAATTTATACTGACTTTTTGATCACCCGGTAGATCAGATTAAATTTGTGGTAAGTTGCTATGCCCGAGGGAGGACTCGAACCTCGGACGGGAGGGATCCGCGCGAACTGTGACAAAGCGCCTCATCTCGCGCGGCTACCCCGCGCGGCCGTAGATCAGAATTTGACGTTCAGTAGACAACGAGGTCATTAGAGACCGAGGTCAACTTTGGAGGAAGGGGTAAGTTGTGGTGGAACTTGATGAACTATTCTCGTAATATTGTCATAGAAGTGGTATCGATAGCTAAGATGCCACGGCGAGGGGCAAGTTATTAGGTTGGCACTACACCGACACCTGACGACAGTGCCCTCTAGTCGGCACTGGAGAGCTCTACGAGCGTCGCTCCAGATTCTCCCCATTTCATCAGGGGCAGACAGCCAGGAAACGTCGCTTCAGTCTAGTTTGCTATTGAGACTTTGCATCAGTTACGATGGGGCCTCAACGTCGCACCTACGTGTCATCACCTAAAGTTATGTAATATGTTTGCATGTGTGTATACACTAGTAAAGGTGCTTCAACTGTATTTGCTGTACCGACGTGTATTACCTTTTCCTGCTCCTAGCCACGCGCTGCCTCCCAAGCGGGATACAAAAGTTGGAGACCTGTCCATTTTTTTTCGTATCATTTCCTTTTTTGCTCGGTCCTGCTTTAGCTTTTTGTGATTTCCCCGTGTGACCGTGTGGTTGAGTGACTTTCAGTGTAAACCATAGCTTCGACAGGAACAGGCTTCGTTGACCGATCTTGTACGTTTTCAGGCTCAGCAAATGACGCCAGCTGCTTACTGCCATGAATGGGCTGGTCACGCTACAAACTGCAGCTACTTCGGCGCCTCCGACGCCACCGCCTGTAGCGACGCCGTCGCTGACGGCGCCGCCATTTCGTGCCTTCAATCCTGACGCTGAACGCTCGACAGTACACCTCGCCCAGCTCGAGGCACACTTCGCAAAATACAACATACTAGGTACGGAGCGGCTTGCCTTTTTCATTGCCAACGCGGGTGTTGTACTGTGTGCTCTTCAAGTTGTTTCCCTCCACCCGCCGTCGAAAGCCATACTCCACGACGGCGCTTCATTTCAGGGGGAAGGGATGTGGCATCGATAGCAACGATGCCACGGCTTAGGTGCCAGTTAAGTTGGCACTACGACAGACAACGACGACAGCGCCCTCTAGCAAGCGCAGTTCAACTCTACGAGCACCACTGTAGATTCTGTTCACTTGATCAACATGAAAAGTCCGGGACACTTCGCTATGGCTTGAGACTGTGCTCATCTGTACAAAGTTACGTATGCCTCTGTATATATTCAGGCTCCAGTAAACCACTTTCACTTACGTGCAGTACCGACGTATTTTTCCTGCTCCTGCTCCTACCCACGCGCCGTCTTCCAGGCGGGATACAAAAATAGCCATAAAATAGCCGTAGGTTTTCCATTTACTAGTCAGTTGTGGGACAGCGTGAAATATTCCTGCTTCAGTCCCTACAGTTTCATCAAGTTATGATAGATGGCGACGCTACACACAGCCTTGAAAATGGTGACTGTAACAGAGGTACGTTTCAAACAGAGAGCTACCATTGAGTTTCTTTTGGCGGAAACCCAGAGCATCGCACATATTCATAGGCGCTTACAGAAGACCTGCCAGTCAACAAAAGCGCTATGAGTCGTTGAGCGAGGCGTCTGTCATCACCACAAAGTCGAGCAAACCTGTCCGATCACCTGCATGCCGACCGGCCGCACATAGCTGTGACCTCTGCAATGTTGGAACGTGCGGACACTCTGATTCGAAGTGATCGAAGGATCACAAACACCTTGGTGCTTAACTGGACATCTCTGTTTGTGCTAGTAACACACTCGTCCACCAGATGGGGTTATGTTATGTTATGGTACGTTAACCGGGGACCTAGAAACGACAGAGAGGCTCCGCCCCCGCCGCAGCCGCAGTGGTCGGCAATCCCACGACGAGTACTGCAGTCCACTTCAGCCCTCCACCGCCCCACATCGAACCCAGGATTATTGTGCGGTTCGGCCCCCGGTGGACTCCCCCACGGAACGTCTCACACCAGACGAGTGTAACCCCTTTGTTTGCGTGGTAGAGTAATGGTAGTGTACGCATACGTGGAGAACTTGGTTGCGCAGCAATCTCCGACATACTGTAGCTGAGGCGGAATAAGGGGAACCAGCTCGCATTTGCCGAGGCAGATGAAAAACCGCCTAAAAACCATCCACAGACTGGTAGGCTCACCGGACCTGGACACAAATCTGCCGGGCGGATTCGTGTCGCGGACCTTCTCTCCTTCCCGCCTGGAAAGCCGTGCGTTAGACCGCACGGCCAACCACGCGGGCTCACCAGTTGGGGTTCTTCGCTTCTAACAGTAGACCATGAAGAGCAATGAAGCACCACCTGTACTGAACTGCTTGCGCGTTAAGAGGCTGATCGTGACAATTTTTTGTCGAAGATCGTCACAGGCGATGAAACATAGGTCCTACACTTTTAACCGGAAACGAGAAGGCAACCCATACAGTGGCACCACACCACCTTCTTCGGAAGAAATAGTTCGGACTCGCATGCTCAGCCTGTAATGCCACGGTGACAATCTTCTGGGCTCTGAAGGGGTTATTCTTTTTGATGTCCTTCGTCGTGGCGCAAGCACCAAAAGTGCGTTGTGCTGCCCTCAAGAAATGGAAGAAACGACTTCAGCGTGTTCGTCCCCTCAAAAATGCGAACGAATTTGTGCTGCATGAGAAAACAAGGCCTTACACACGCGTGCGTACCCGAGAGGAGCTCACAAAACTTCACTGGAATGTTCTTCCTCATCCATCCTACATCCCGGACATCGCACTTTCCGACTTCCGTCTGTTTGGCTGAATGAAGAATGTATTCCGTGGGAAACAGTACGAGGATGATGGAGAGATTATTGACGTAGCAAGACATTGGCACCGATGTCGACCTTTAGTGTGGAACCATTCCGTCATACAGGTCATCCCAGTCAGGCGGCGTCGGGCTATGTTGAAAAATATGGTTCTGTAGCCAAAAGAGTGGGCAAATAATACTGTGTATTAGAAATCTGAATAAACCCAACCTTATTGAATGCCCCTCGTGCTTCGTAAGCCTGGCATTTCTTCTGAAACGGTTATGAACACGGTGTCTCCCACACACGTAATATGGGAAAATACTAATGCAACCTGACTTTCAAAGATAAACGTTTCAGAGATGACAAAAATGTGCGTTATTCGAAAATAACGCAACTGGGTTTTGAACTAGAACATTGACTACAGAGTTTACACTATACTGCCTTGAAGTGTATTAAAATTGGCCCTTTAAAAGGGTACAGTACCGCCCGACATTGAAAATAGGTACAACATTCTTCGTTATTCTTGTCAGAACAACATATTTTTTCTAATAATAACTCAAGTTCAATTAATACAGTGAAGCCGGATACCAGTGTAGGAAAGAATGACAATTTATTTATTTAATTGATTACATGTGCACTCCCACAAAATAAATCCCTACATCCAATTTGGTGAGATCTGTGAAATGAATGAATGTATGGTCGTCTGCTAACCGCAGATTGTGAATGTTCAGTATATGGTCATCTTTGAGACGGTCCTTTGGTCAACTTTGGTGGAACCAAAGAGACGAAATTTACCTGAGCTTTGAGCGCCTGAAATGTGGCTGACCAATATGGTAGCATGGTGCTCCCCCACCTTGGCGGAGGTGCGAGATCGGCCATGTTTCAGCACTCTGCCGCTGGATCTAGTGTTGGTAAGACCTGTCTTAGGTGTGCTCAGTAAAGACAAAAGAGTGGAGACATGGTATGCATGTGAAATACTTAAGAGTAGTTCGGAACAATAATTTCTCTATTTCAGAAACTTTTGTGGGGAGAATTAAATGTCAGGCAGGTAATATTAAGGGGATCGTAGTAATCTCCTGAAGTGACCAACGGTCACAATGAAACCACGTGTAGCAATAAGTTGAAATACTTCCGAGTGCTAAAGTTAAGCTGAATTACTGGCGTGTGTACTATAAGTTGGAAATATTTAAGAAATGGCGTGTGCAGGAGTTGAAATTAGAGATGAGTACTCCCACGTGGTGAGTACTGTGTGAGTCTCAATTTGTGTATGAGACAAAGGATAAAGAGTAGTACTCGTCCATGGTATCAGTTGAGGACTCGCGTGTGTGATGAATGTGTTCTTAATATTACTTTGCGTGTTATGTTTCCGTGTGACGCTTGATTCAAACTGTAATACTCTGAGAGAGAAGCAAGGTGAGTCAGCCGTCTATCCAGCAACGCCACTTGGCTTGCATTGCACAGGAAGACGTGCATATATCTCCAGAGTTCATAGTAGGAAAGTAGAATTACGAAGTGGGGCAGTGTCGTGTGAAACTGGGATAAATATTAATTGAAGTGGGAGAGCTGAAAGTTGTAATGTTGTGACTATTCCCTGTGTTGTATTTCATGTTGTAGTGTGGTGTATGTCATGTAATTTAAGTATGTGTGGTTTGCATGGGAGAGTAGCAAGGTAGTTTCAGAGGTAGTGGGTTATGCGTGTTCCTTTTGTACCGCTCAGTCTGGAGGAAATTTTCGCGGTGATGGGTGTGAGAGTCGAAGTGTGAGATATAGCAAAAGATCCACCATCCTATCCAGAAAGTGCACTGTAGCGTTAAATAATTACGAGACCATAAGATAGAGAATCACCAATGTAAAGCCATGCCCACTGGTCGGAATTTCTCGTGTGTTATTGTTTTAGGTTATAGAATTTGTGTGTTTAGGTTATAGAATTTATCGGAATAAATAAGACAGTGAAAAGAAAAATATTGGTGGCATTTTCCTTCGAATAGTATGTTGTCATGATACCGAGGATTTATAATGTGCGCGCCATTCATATTCAGTGCGATGGCCACGTGTTGATCAAAGCCGTTAAATAAGAAAGAAAATGTGGTATTGCCAGTGCGTAGTGAACAGTCAGAGTTGTGTAAATTACTAATAGTCCGGTTTGCGTTTCCGTTTCCGTTGCGTAATATTCAAACAGGAGAATAACTTGTAACTTGTTCATGCTACTCGATAAATAAGAATGAGTCCACTCGCTTGGCAGACCACTCATCTTGCAGGCCTAACTGCTTGATGCCGCAGTATGAGCAAGGCATATGGGTGCCTCTCACCTTATAGGCCTAATTTGTGCCGGACAAATGCGTTTGTCATATGCTGCCTCCACTAGCTAATAACCTGAATGAGAGAACTCGTGTATTGGAAAGAATAATTTACGACTGCCGCTCTATAACTCGAAGAACTGCGTTAGTGACGTCTAGCCTCGATTGCTGGAAAGTTCTTACGGGAGACAAATCCAAGTGCTTAAAATAACTATTTAATAGTGCAAAGATAATATTTGGTTTACTTGAGATAATTCCGGCAATTAGTTATATAGCTACAGACATTTAGTTCAGCAGCCTATTCTGAAATATTAACTCTTGTCAAGTCTCACTCACTATAAGCTCACAAAATGCTAAGATTATTAAATTTCAGTTTATCATAGTCTGTTGCATAGATCTGTTTAAGTTCTTATAGTGAATAGATAAAAAAATGAATTAAAGAAGTTTTTGTTACAAGGTGTCTCGTTGACCTAAAATTGTGAACAAGATGGTCGCCGTAGAATTATGTATGCTCCACGCAGCTGCACTACTATTTCTTGTGATTCTGGAACTTGAAAACGGATTCAGCGGAGCACTTAAGACAGGTTGGAGTCTACCGTGCAATGTGACGCTCTCCGTGGAGTAATGATACTAGTCTGCACAAGGAGAAAATATAAATTTGATGTACCGACTTTAACGACGAAAATTCTTCCATAAATAAAGCCAGCCGACAAGCAGGCTCGAATCCGCCATCATTTCTCGTGGATTGCACGTATCTAAATGCTGACTATCTATGGTAGAAATTCTTTCAGTTGATTTTGTCGAAGACACGTATTTTACCTTGTTAAATATCTTAAATGTATTCACAGAAAACAGTTTTGTAACTGACTGAACACTTTGTAAGTAGGCTGTTTAGGTTTTTTTTATTGGTAACGCCACCTCTGTATAAAAATCACTGGCTGTGCTGTTGTGGCTGCTTTGCATTGTTGTAATACTCGCCATTGTAGTGTTAGGCAGCTGGCTGTGAACAGCGCGTAGCGTTGTGCAGTTGGAGGTGAGCCGCCAGCAGTGGTGGATGTGGGGAGAGAGATGGCGGAGTTTTGAAATTTGTCATGAACTGCTATATACACTCCTGGAAATTGAAATAAGAACACCGTGAATTCATTGTCCCAGGAAGGGGAAACTTTATTGACACATTCCTGGGGTCAGATACATCACATGATCACACTGACAGAACCACAGGCACATAGACACAGGCAACAGAGCATGCACAATGTCGGCACTAGTACAGTGTATGTCCATCTTTCGCAGCAATGCAGGCTGCTATTCTCCCATGGAGACGATCGTAGAGATGCTGGATGTAGTCCTGTGGAACGGCTTGCCATGCCATTTCCACCTGGTGCCTCAGTTGGACCAGCGTTCGTGCTGGACGTGCAGACCGCGTGAGACGACGCTTCATCCAGTCCCAAACATGCTCAATGGGGGACAGATCCGGAGATCTTGCTGGCCAGGGTAGTTGACTTACACCTTCTAGAGCACGTTGGGTGGCACGGGATACATGCGGACGTGCATTGTCCTGTTGGAACAGCAAGTTCCCTTGCCGGTCTAGGAATGGTAGAACGATGGGTTCGATGACGGTTTGGATGTACCGTGCACTATTCAGTGTCCCCTCGACGATCACCAGTGGTGTACGGCCAGTGTAGGAGATCGCTCCCCACACCATGATGCCGGGTGTTGGCCCTGTGTGCCTCGGTCGTATGCAGTCCTGATTCTGGCGCTCACCTGCACGGCGCCAAACACGCATACGACCATCATTGGCACCAAGGCAGAAGCGACTCTCATCGCTGAAGACGACACGTCTCCATTCGTCCCTCCATTCACGCCTGTCGCGACACCACTGGAGGCGGGCTGCACGATGTTGGGGCGTGAGCGGAAGACGGCCTAACGGTGTGCGGGACCGTAGCCCAGCTTCATGGAGACGGTTGCGAATGGTCCTCGCCGATACCCCAGGAGCAACAGTATCCCTAATTTGCTGGGAAGTGGCGGTGCGGTCCCCTACGGCACTGCGTAGGATCCTACGGTCTTGGCGTGCATCCGTGCGTCGCTGCGGTCCGGTCCCAGGTCGACGGGCACGTGCACCTTCCGCCGACCACTGGCGACAACATCGATGTACTGTGGAGACCTCACGCCCCACGTGTTGAGCAATTCGGCGGTACGTCCACCCGGCCTCCCGCATGCCCACTATACGCCCTCGCTCAAAGTCCGTCAACTGCACATACGGTTCACGTCCACACTGTCGCGGCATGCTACCAGTGCTAAAGACTGCGATGGAGCTCCGTATGCCACGGCAAACTGGCTGACACTGACGGCGGCGGTGCACAAATGCTGCGCAGCTAGCGCCATTCGACGGCCAACACCGCGGTTCCTGGTGTGTCCGCTGTGCCGTGCGTGTGATCATTGCTTGTACAGCCCTCTCGCAGTGTCCGGAGCAAGTATGGTGGGTCTGACACACCGGTGTCAATGTGTTCTTTTTTCCATTTCCAGGAGTGTATATTATGACTATTGAGGTAAATACATTGGTTGTTCTCTATCAAAATCTTTCATTTGGTAACTATGCCTATCAGTAGTTAGTGCCTTCAGTACTTTGAATCTTTTATTTAGATGGCAGTAGTGGCGCTCGCTGTATTGCAGTAGCTTGAGTAGCGAAGATTTTTGTGAGGTAAGTGATTTGTGAAACTTATAGGTTAATGTTAGTCAGGGCCATTCTTTTGTAGGGATTTTTGAAAGTCAGATTGCGTTGCGCTAAAAAAATATTGTGTATCAGTTTAAGGACAGTCTGTATAAATTTTTTCAAAGGGGACGTTTCATATGTCGACCCTTAGCCTAGGATACCTCACTGGAATCTTCTGATTTTTTTTTCTTGTAGTTTGTGTAATTAGTGTAGCTATTGTTTATTGCCAGCGCGTAATTGTAGAGAGAATTTCCTTTGTAGTTGTAGTTTTTCGTTGTTGTACACAGTTGTGGCATGCATTTAGATTTGCACCAAGTATTTCGCAGCTGCGCTTGCAATTAACTAGATATTATTTTCGGTGCTATGTTAATGTGTTCTCTTATTTTTGCTCTTCAAATTGTGCTTTTCTGTGTTATCGTGTGAAATATTGTGACAATAATGGCGTGTGAAAAACGTAACACTAGGCTCCAAAGTAAACTGAGAAATAATAGTGACGACGAGCGTAGCTTGCCAGCACCACTGTGTAATGAATTAACAGACGTTCAAAGTAGTATTGTGGTAACTGTGCATAGGGAAATGGAGCGGGCTGCAAACAATGCCGTAGACAGTGAAACAGGTAGTGAACAGGGAAGCATTATCGATCGATCGCTCGGCAACAGCTCGCCTCAGGAATCCGAAATGACAGGACACGATTTTGCAAATACTGTAGATTCATGTTTTGCGTCCTCACCGTTTTCTCAAATGAGTCAAGACACATTTTCCGCTTGTCAAAATGTGAATGTTGCCGGTGCAAATTCACTGCCGAAAAGCACTGAGGAACACGTTTCAGACACCAGTGCATTGTTATTACAATTAATGCAACAAATGGGACAAAATCTTCAAAAGTTAGACACAGTGGAACAAAATCTTAAAAAGTTAGACAGAGTGGAACAAAATCTTAAAAAGTTAGACACAATAGAAGAAAATCAGAGACAAACACAGCAACAGTTAGACACAATGGAACAAAATCAGAGACAAACACAGCAAAAGCTTCAAAAGTTAGACTCATTGGAACAAACTCTTGAACAAACACGTGAAGATTTAACTACTGAGTTACATAACATTGAATCGAAATGTCAAAAGTCTGTAATGACGTAAAAACACAAATTTGTGAGCATTTTCAACCTATTTTTTCGCGGCATGAAAATGCATTACAGAATCACGAAGCAGCCATAAAAGAACTGCAAACTATTGTTCATGAAAATCATGAGACCTTGCAAGCTAAATTTGACTCAGTTGCATCTACCGATTCGGTTACGCAACTTGCAAAAACTCAGGAAAACTTAAAGGACACAGTAGATTCGATTTCAACACAAATGGACACTCTGAAACTTGGTTCCGAAAAACACATTGAGGAAATGTGTTCACTATCGGAGAAAGTAGCCGAACTTTCGGATCAGTTCACTAACTTATCTATGAAGGTAGATGATAATCTGAACGACACAAAACCGGTAGTCTTTAATGACACAGAAGAGTGCGAACAAATTAGGAAATTCAAACAAAATCAGAATCAAATTAATACGCAACACCAAAGAGAAATCCGGGAAGTACAAGATCAGCTGACTCAGGTAATACAAGAATTACGTATTTCAGAGGCCACTCGCGCTCCAATACGGGAAGAGGGACTTAGAAATACGGAACAACCACAAAATAATAACACAGGACACTTCGGAAATTATGAAAGAAATTGGCAATGTGCACCGAATTTTGAGATTTAACCGCCGACACGACGTAACAATGACCGACATGCGACTCGCCAACACGATGATTTTGACTATAAGCTGTTCATTACTACACGTAAATTCAAAACATTTAAGAATTCTGGCAACGACATTCATCCACAAGCGTGGCTCCATCAATTCTCTCATTGTTTTCCTCCCAACTGGTCATTAGAGCACAGATTAAAATTTATGTGTGGCTACTTAGAGAATGAACCAGCTGTAAGAATGCGGTCGGTCATTCACGATTGCCACAGTGAAGGAGAGTTTTACCATGCCTTCCTCTCAGCATATTGGTCTCAAGCCACATAAGACCGAGTAAAACATAGCATCATAATGATGAAACGTTTCGAACAATCTGAATTTTCCAGTCTTATGAAATATTTTGAAGACATGTTGCACAAGAATCAGTACCTGTGAAACCCATACAGCCCCTCATCACTTATCCGCATTTGCTTAATCAAATTGCCTGAACATTTACGACACATTATTTTGGCAGGACGTTGCAAAGACGACATTGAAGCTTTTCAGGGACTGTTACAAGAATTGGAAATTGACACTGACAATAGCGGAATGCGGAAACAGGAACACAACAATTACAGGTCACATCCGTCACAATTCCGCGATAATAACTGGACGCGACAAGGCTATTCTCACAACACAAATCGTGACCAAAATAGACACCACCCGTATGACAACCGTTGGCAGAGTAGTAATAATTACAGCGAAAGATCACCTCTCCGCGGCAATGACTATCACAGAGAGAATCAGAGAAACAGACAATATGGGAACCAAAATAAATATTATCAGGGGAGACAGAATAACTTTAGACGCAACGGTCCAGCGCGCAGTTACGATTCAGGGAGAAATTCTCCACCACAGAAAGAAACTATGGAATCTACCGACATGACGACACACGATATGATCGTAACGACAGACCTGAATTGCATCAGAACTGGCGGGATTCAAACAGAGCAGGGCCCTCTCGACAAGGCGAATTTGTAGACGTTAGGTCTCCAAATCCCAATAACGACGCGCGCCAACAAAGAGACAATAGGCAATGACTCATACCGCAGGCAGCCACAAAACGTACGTATGAAACTGACGACGCAGCTGCCGTAGCTAGTAATTACGTAAAAATGGAAGACATTGGGGACATCTTACTCCAGGAACAAGACGTAAAACATAACAACATTGCATATCCTGTGATTCACATTACAGTAAATGACGTAAAATTTACGGCAGTCCTTTACTCTGGCAGTCCCATTTCAGTAATTAGTGAAACAGCATTTAGCAAATGTAATAAATCGAACGATTGCCCCACACTTCCGTTACGTAAGATTAAATTACAAGGTGCAATCTTTGGAAAAAGTGTAGATGTACGCCAACAAACCAATTTAGAATTCTTTTGTCAAAGCCACAGCTTCTCTATGAACTTTCTTATTGTTCCATTATTGTCGACGGAAATTATACTGGGAGTAGACTTTTTTAATGAATACAAAGCAATCTTAAGCTTTCACGATGCTGAAATAAGTTTAGAAAAAGAAGGTAAGTCAGTAGCTTTGAAATTTGAAGATTGGCTCTCAAACCATGACGAAGAAATTAATCAGCTTTACCTCCTGTTAGACAACAGTTCGGAATTTTCAACGGAACTTGACACTAACAATCACTCTGCAAGTACTGACAGGGGTGATATCGACGGCGCATTTGATACTAATGAGTTAATTCAGAATAAAATTCAAACAATTGAGAATTGTAATGACAATGACAGGCACGACCTTTTTGAGATTTTACAAGCACATTCCACAGTTTTTACTCACAAAACAGAAACAATCAAGGGATTTCAATACCAATTTCGTGTTCGTGAGCATACTAAATTTTGTGTTAGACCATACGTAATTCCGGCGCATTTTAGGGACCGTGTTAGAACAGAAGTACAATCTATGCTTGACGAGGGCATTATTGAGCCTGCAGTAAGCTCATACAACAATCCATTACATGTTGTTGAGAAGAAAAATGGATCGATCAGACTTGTCTTAGATTCGAGACAAATCAATACTATCATTATTCCTGAAACAGACAGGCCGCAAACGTTGGAAGAACTTCTTCAAAATTTTAATGGTGTAAAAGTGTTTTCTTCCATTGATCTCAGATCCAGCTTTTATCAGATCGAACTTCATACAGAATGTAGAAAATACACAGCTTTCCATTGTTTCGGCGTTTGTTATCAGTTTCGGAAACTTCCCTTTGGTTTGAACATTTCTTTGGCAGCATTCATTCGCGGGCTAAATTCCATATTACCTGAGTTCTTAAAACGTCACATCACCTTATATGTAGACGATATTCTCATAGCAGAAGCCTCATGGGAACAACACAATCGCATCCTCAACAGCGTGTTACATATTTTTGCAGAATCTGGAATTACAGTTAACTTGGAAAAGTCTGAATTCGGTAGGTCAAAGGTGAGGTTTTTGGGACATATTATTTCTTCTGAAGGCATTCAGCCGGATCCTGAAAAGTTAGAAGCAATCAGAGCCATTCCAGTTCCATCCACAAAAAGACAAGTCCGCAGTTTTCTGGGTCTCGTAAATTTTTACCGTCGTTTTCTGAATATGCAAATTCTTGTTACACCAAAACTTTGTTCTCTCAGTGGAAAAAACACTATTTGGAACTGGGACGAACAAGCACAGTTGGAATTCAGTTCTTTGAAAGAATCGCTACTTAACGCGCCAATACTAGCTCATCCAGATCTGTCACAAGATTTCTGCCTTAGCACGGATTCTTCTAAAGTCGGACTTGGTGCCCATTTATTTCAAGAAGCCATAGAAAATGACACTACTGTTCAGAAAACCATTGCTTTTGCTAGCCGAGTGCTAAAAAAATCTGAAAAAAATTATTCCGTTACTGAATTAGAAGCTTTAGCTATCGTTTTGGCATTTAACAAATTCCGTTTCTTACTTTCTGGTAAGCACGTAAAAGTATACAGTGATCATCGTGCATTACAATTTCTTATGTCTTCAAAATTAAATCATGACAGGTTAAAACGTTGGGCATTGTTTCTGCAAGAATTCCGCTTCACAATAGTCTACATTCCCGGCAAGGAGAACATTGTTGCAGACGCACTGTCACGCGCACCAGCTGGGCTTGAGAAAAGTAACACAGAAGGTAACCTCGAGAAAAATTTCAGTGTTCTTTACATTCAGAAAGTCGCCTTTGAAAACTTCATCACCACATCTTTAAAGGACATTGCTCATGAACAAGATAAAGATCCGATTTGAAAAGACATCAAAAGCAAATGGCATGAAAAGACACACACAGATTCGGCATTGTTATTTGGTTAGAAACAACATACTGTTCAAACGCTGCACTGTTGATGACAAGCTATGGGTACTTTGCATTCCTGACGATTTTGTTAATAAGCTCATTTGTTACATTCATTTCAGCTACGCACATTTTGGTCCACGAAATTGTTATCATATTCTTCGAACGACTTGTTATTTTAACAATATGGAAAAGAGAATTCGAAGACTCCTGTCTGTTTGTAAACTTTGTCAAAAGGCGAAACCATCTACTATCTCACATCGTGCTCCGTTGTTTCCTATCATTCCTTCTAAATTAAAAGAATTTGCTGCAGTTGATCTATTGGGACCCCTTGTCAGGACATCGAATGGATTTTCGTACGTTCTAGTCGCTGTTGAACTCACTTCAAAATTTGTTTCTTTCACACCGTTACGTAAAGCCACTTGACGGTCTGTATCCAACGCCTTTGTTAAAAATTTCTTACGTGAAGTCGGACACGTCAGTAAAGTCATTTCAGATAACGGACCGCAATTCAGATCTGCTGTTTGGTCACGCATGCTTCGCAACCATAAAATCAAACCTGTTTTTATTTCATTGTACTCACCACATTGTAATCCATCTGAACGGATAATGAAAGAAATCAATAAGCTTTGCAGACTTTATTGTCACAGAAAGCATCAGCATTGGGACAGATATTTACACTTATTTCAAAACGTGCTGAATGAAATGCCTCATGACTCCACTGCTTTACCACCTACTCTTGTACTGAAGAATGAAAAACCACCGAACAGAATCAGAGAGCTTGTACCTTTCCCGAATACACGTAAACTTCGACACAAAGACATAATTGATTTGGCTATTAAAAATATAAAATCTGCAGCAGACAAAAGGAGAAAACTACACGGTAAAGCAAATGCAAAGAAATTATGTACTGGTCAGAAAGTTATCATTAAAGCTCATTCATTGTCACATAAGAAGAAACACTTGAGTCACAAATTCTTTCTAGTTTACAATGGACCTTACAGAATCCGACGTATACCACATGATAATTGCGTTGAAGTTGAAACTCTGCGTACTAGGAGGAGTAAAGGTTTACACCACATTTCACATGTAAAACCGTTTATTGAAAAATAATCTGCTTTTTAACTTTGTCTTTGCCATATAACTTTTCACTTTACATTACTAGTATGCTTTGTAAGACTTAAGAAACTGTTAACATGCAATAATGTTTGAAGTTAAATATCCAGTCAAGAACCAAGAGAACTTATTTAAACAGAAATTACGAATGCATTGTTATTGTGGACAGACGACACAGTGTTATTGTGTGTGCATTCTTGCTTGTTTGCTGCACGATTACGTAACGACTATAAGGCTCACATACTTAGAACATTTACCAGTACTGCTAATGAGATTATAATGCAACATTTTGGTTTATTTGAAAATACATTCTGAATTTAAAGTGCTTTCTGAGAGATACCAGATGACACAGAGGTTAGTTTATGTGACAGCTACACGATTTGTATCACGACGCTACTAATGAGTGACAATTTACAATGTTGCTTTTGCGGTGTATCTGTTTTATATCTGCACAGTTTTCTGAATTCTTCTGGAAAGAAAAACATGTTTTAGTAGTAACTTTTGTGGTATAGCAACAATGAGACAGCCTTTTTCGTGGCACAACAATACGTTACTGTACAGTACTTTCTTCATCACGCCAATAAGCATAATAACTACGATATCTATACGCAAAGCATTTCACTTTTGTTTATCATGAGGTAAGTACATTGACTTCTGCAGAACTCAGCTTTCGGAGGACGATAACTACGACACTTCCACAGAGATTATTTTACAAGACGCACAGTTTAGCGCTACAGTACACGTATTTGACTGATTAATTTTATACTTAAAACATTTATTTTTAAAGATTTTTGAATTACAAAGAAAGTTTTCCATGATACATTTCATTCCGTTGGTGTAATCTGTAACACCTGAGGGTATAATTACATTAATCCTCAGGGGGGTACATGCCTACTTTGTGTACCATGTGTTTGGCAAGCACAAGGAGCCCTAGCTAATATGGTATTTGGTTATACAACTTTACACATTGGTACCATATTTCTCTAACACACAAATTACACAGCTATCTGATCATTTAACTGAGAGATAAACATTTTTTTTTTACTACATCAGTGACACATGTTTACGCAATTTCACAGTTGGATAACTTCACACTTACGAAATTGTATTTTGTCTGTACTTTGTGAACTGTTCATATTTTTTTGGAACCACTGTGATACTGTGAGAGCTTTGAATGATGTATTTGGTAAGGGAGCATGATTTTAAAGTACGTTTGAGGTAGATGACACTATTGAAATGAGCAGAGAATATTTTTTAGGGTTGAAATTATTGCATAAAGCTACGACGTTTTTGAGATTTGACTGAGGTGTTTTGATGTTATTTTTTACGACGACGAATATGTATATGTGTAATAAGGTAAGGAATAATGAGTAGTGGTTAGGGACTCTGACTTGTGAAAAAGGATGTTGGAAACCAAGAATCGTACTTTAAGAGTTATGAAATGTGTGTAAATGCTTGAATGTACCACAATGCCGACGAAAATTTTTTGGACACTGTTATATTTACAGGATTTTGTTTCTACACATTTGTAACGTTAATTTTCGACCTGTGAAATTTTTATATGAGACGGTCACTGTAGCGGAAACTGGTGTCGTAAATATTTCGGTAAGAAAGTTAGGTGACCACCTGCACCTAATGCGTCGTGGGCACCCAGCTGGGCGACAGTCGCCTTGAAAAAAGCCATTAGCGTGTGCCTTTCAGCGGCACAGGTAGAAAAAAAAAGGGAGGCCATTATCCTCGCTATTGACATTCCTTTGTAGAAAGCACCGCAAATACGACACGCTCATTACTTGGAAAGATACTTACATCTGCACACCTGATTATGACAAGCGTCTTTCTTGAGAATTGAGAGAATTTTTTACTACCTTATGAAATGCCATATGGCTAATGAATGATGTTTCATGCCTTCCTGTGTACATATTTGCTCATTTTCTTTAATATCTAGTTTCTAGCTGCACTGCAGAATTGCTTATTATAAAATTTAATAGATGTACTGATATCACTATTTTCTGTCTACAGACCCAGTAAAGAATCCGTTTCTGATAAACTTTCTTGGAAGAGAGAGCACAAATAGACATTTCCCTTCACAGGAATTGCATAAATACTATTTTTAATGACTTGGTAATTTCTTTTCTAGAATAAATTGTGATGCATCACTCTAGTGTTAAGATGTGACATAGGAATTAGACATGGTCATTTTCAGTGTAATATTTTTTCTGCTTGAGCTTTGTCATGTTTAGATATAAGCTGCTGTTTGCCAGGCATAGTGCTACTGAATTTTAATTTGTGTTACTCTGCTTAGCCAGATTTATTTTTCTTGTTTGCTGCACATTGCCTTATATTAGTTGTAATATTGCAGTTGCTTTGCCAGTTTGAATTTTTTGTCATTGATGTTTGTGTTACTTGTTTTGTGCTGCTGCATTGCCTTGTCCCTTAGTTTAGCATCTGAGCTCAGTAGATTTAAGTTAGCTTAAGAGGGGGTAGACTATATAAGAGAATGAGTTGCGATGAATTGGAAGAAACGCATTGAGAAGATATAAGAAACAGATTTGGCAAAAATGAATATTGTGCACTGAGAAATAATTATTTTGAAAGAAATATGAATGGAATACAGAAAGCAGGTATAGATAGGACTTTTTGGGAATAATGATGAATGAAAGGAGATCTCCAAGAAGTAAAGAAAGTTTTGTTTGCAAAATACTGCAGTAAAACAAACCCTGTCCTTTCCTTTTGTATTATTATGCTATGTGTTTGTGTACCCTTGTGTATTTCTTTTCTTCCTGTCTCTGTGTACTGTTTCATAGAAATTTTTTTCTGTTCTAGTACTAAGCTACATTCACTATGATGAGGAATACTGTTATCCTCAAATATAATTTGCATTTATAATATGTTATTTTCTTTGTAAAGATGTTTAGACATTATTTATTCTGTTCTGTTTTTAATGCTCATGTGTGAAGTTGATGTTTCAAAAGTTATTCTGATCTTTTATGTATGAACTTATGTCATAATTCCTGTAACACTGATGTATATGTTATTTCGATTCTTTTGTAAAGCCTGTACTACTACAGAGTTATCTGTATTGTTATGTTCTTTAATGATGTATTTTGTTCCTTTGTAATTGTATTCTCATGTTATAAAATTGTAATTGACACCAGTTCATCATATTATTAACTTGTAAATTCCATTTCACTGCATACATTTCTGTTGGTCGTAGTATATGGACAATATGTGAGAAGTAGGGACTGTTAGTGTTTGCACGTGTGTTAATAATTCAGCAAGGGACTGGATAACAGCATTGCTGGTTCTAAGGACAATTCCAAAAACTTTGTGAGTACACAAGTGGTGGTTTATGGACTTGCTATATTATCCGCAAGACTCTTCAGTGGTGATTGTGCACCTGCACAGTCACAACAGATGGCTGCTGGCCATCTCTTCAAGGACTACAGTGGGTCTGCATCTTTGATGACCCACCAGTACCATTATTTCTACAAGGACTGCAGTGGGTCTGCACCTTTGATGACCCACCAATACCATTATCTCTACAAGGAGTGCAGTGGGTCTGCACCTCTGATGGCCCACCAAAACCATAATCTCTACCAGGACTACAGTGGGTCTGCTCTGTGATGAACTAACTACCAATATTCTTCAAAACGTCGACTGACTCTGCTGTGGGTTTGCTCTGTTGTGGACCAATACCTGTCTGCATGTCAAGAGTCAGCACTGTCTTTCCATTGGAAGGACAACACTACTTCTTCAAGACTGCATGGAAATCCACTACTTCCGTGTGCATTTTCTTTTACTGCTCAGACTTTGAGAAAAACACTGCAACGTTACTGTGATGAACGATTAGGACTGTCTTTATGGACTGTGAGAAAGTTTAGCTTTTGACCAACATTGTATCAATAAGTGTGTGCATTTGATATCTTTGTTATTGTAATTATGAAAAATTTTATCAAATCATTATTGGCCACTGCCCAAAACAATTTGTAAAATTTTTTGTGGGGAGCATGGGGGCTATGTAAGTAGGCTGTTTAGGTTTTTTTATTGGTAACGCCACCTCTGTATAAAAATCACTGGCTGTGCTGTTGTGGCTGCTTTGCATTGTTGTAATACTCGCCATTGTAGTGTTAGGCAGCTGGCTGTGAACAGCGTGTAGCGTTGCGCAGTTGGAGGTGAGCCGCCAGCGGTGGTGGATGTGGGGAGAGAGATGGCGGAGTTTTGAAATTTGTCATGAACTGCTATATATATTATGACTATTGAGGTAAATACATTGGTTGTTCTCTATCAAAATCTTTCATTTGCTAACTATCCCTATCAGTAGTTAGTGCCTTCAGTATTTTGAATCTTTTATTTAGCTGGCAGTAGTGGCGCTCGCTGTATTGCAGTAGCTTGAGTAGCGAAGATTTTTGTGAGGTAAGTGATTTGTGAAACTTATAGGTTAATGTTAGTCAGGGCCATTCTTTTGTAGGGATTTTTGAAAGTCAGATTGCGTTGCGCTAAAAAAATATTGTGTATCAGTTTAAGGACAGTCTGTATAAATTTTTTCAAAGGGGACGTTTCAACTTTTACATCTATAGAACGCTGTAGCACAATCCAGAAAAAAGTAAAACCATAATTAATTCTTCTCGTTATGTACACAGAATCAGAGGTAGCTTAGCATCTTCCGAGTATTGCAGCACTCGTAGGAGTTTATGCTGTATACTGATATCGCTGCTCGCGACTAATTCGCAATTGGAAAAACCGTTCCTTTACCACTGTTGCGCGAAAGACGCAGTGAATCACATTTAAATAAATTGCGTTTTAGGTCTGTGACCTGTGTTAATATTATTTCATGTCAGTACGCCATAACTATAGCGTCATTACGTTTCATACATTATACACTGTAAGAATATGTCGTGCAGCCCCTGAACATACTGCAATATAAGTGAATGGAACACATTTTGTTTGAAACAATTATTCAACATTCAAATATAGAGGCAAATTAAACGTGATGGAATTTGTGAAGAAAGGAAAGGTGTAGGATAATGAATTCGCTAAGCGAAAATACATGAAAAAATGCAGATGAATTAATGCGATATGCAAGGGTAATCGTTATGAATGAAGACAAATATCGACTTAGAAAATGTAGCATTGCCTCCGAATATCTTAATACAAAAACACATAAAAACAACTTTACAGACTTGGCAGAAATAGCATTGCGAATAAGAGAATGTGTTTGTAAGACACTTGGATTTACAGGTGATTAACCAAGAAACGGATACCGATCACCATGCGTTCTTATGAGATCAAAAGTGACAACAAAGGCATAACATTTTCAATAGCCAGTCCGAATGCAGAATGCAATGCGAAAGGAACACGATTTTACATAACTTCGACACTCTCCCGGGTTCCAGTCATGTGAGCACAACTCGAATCCTCGCTACTTGCTGCAATCTCACCATTATGCTGAAACCTGTCAGATACGACAGGAGTTTGATCCACTTATGCTCCGGCGTGCTGCCCAGGACGAGAGAGACGAGAGTGTGCCTTGTGCTTAAAACAGCGCGAAGCGACCAACTGCAAAATACGCGTTAGCGCTCTGATTGGCCGGCACCGGTCAAAACTCTGACTTTCATGCAAGAGATACCTTCACTTTTCAGTTTTCAAAGATCTACCGCTCCACAGAACAGAGTCGCCTGGTGACTGATCGTCTGTAGGTTGACAAGTGGCTTACACGTCGTGCGGGAGTGTACGATATATGAAAGGCCCTCGCTACAAAACTACCAACTTCCTAGCTATCCGAGTAAAAGTTGCAGTATATTGTATACATACCTATTATAAGTTACGGGTTGGTGGGAAAAGATAGCTCCATGATTGGTGTTACACTAACTGCTGACAAAACTTCTGTTTTTCTCATCTTGTTGAAACTGTTTCAGAATTCAAGTGCCAACTATGTAGTACTTCTAGCCGTGCTTCATCAGAAAAAGAGAGAATTTCAATATCAGCTTCTAAATAATGCACAGATTGTCAGTAACACTACTGACATCGAGCAACAGTATTCCCACAGACACCTCGCAAACTTTACGGCACGATGTTTTCTGCACAGTTGTAAGTGCACTACGCCTGTCAGTACGGACTAACATTCTGTGTCCATACATCCAGACTTCAACGCCTGACCTGCTATCCGGGAGAAAATAAGCGTTAATGGCTTGCTCCTGCCACATGCACTTGGAAGTACTACCTAACCTAAAAAGTGCTGCTTTTAATAGCTATAATTATTATTCTGCAAATGACTTAAATAATCAATATATACTATAAAAGTAACTGTACGATGTGCGAGCCTCTAAAACTCAGATACGAGTCCCGGTACGAACAAGAGAGTTACATGGTGTGGTACCCCTCTATTGGCCAACGGCCTTGCCGTGGTGATAACACCGGTTCCCGTCAGATCACCGAAATTAAGCGCTATCGGTCTGGGCTAGCACTTGGATGGATGACCATCCGGTCTGCCAATCGCTGTTGGCAAGCGAGGTGCAGTCAGCCCTTGTGAGGCAAACTGAGGAGCTACGTGATAAGTAGCGGCTCCGGTCTCGTAAAACTGACATACGACGGGGAGAGCTGTGTGCTGACCACATGCCCCTCCAAAGCCGCATCCAGTGACGCCTGTGCGCCGAGGATGACACTGAGGCCGGTCGGTACCATTGCGGCTTCACGACCTATTCGGACGGAGTTTAGTTTTTTAGTTTTAGTTTAGGTAGCCCTCTATCCCCCATCCATGAAGATGATTCCCATTTTTACCTGAAGGACTTGCTTTTGGAGATATCAGGGCTGGGAAGCTTCGACATCTAGAAATTTCTAGAACATTCCAAAACATTCGGAAGTATTCGAGAACAGTTCAGGACATTCGAGAGTGTTCTAGAGCATTCCACAACATTCCAGAATGTTTCGGAATGTTCCACAATGACCTGAATTTTCTGGAATGTTCGGGAATAATCTCGAACATTCTAGAATATTCCAGAATGTTCGGGAACATCCCGGAACATCCCCGGTCATTGTGGAACATTCTAGAATACTGTTGAATGTTGTGGAATGTTCTGGAACATTGTGGACCATTCGAAGTCTGTATGTTCTGGAATTCGCTGCTGATGGGGCTACCCTTTGTAGCGGTGTGTAAAGCAAAACCCGTCGTGGGTTCGAACGTCAGTTTGTTATCAGTGACGAAGGGAGGAACCGAAAAAGTAGTGAGTAGTCAAACTGATACAGTGGCTGAACATAAATACAAAATAAAGTGTGAACAGTGTGTAAAGTGTTTTTAGCCCATTTGTTAATAAAAGTTGATTTCATTTACAGTTTAGATTATGCCCAAATAGCAGGAGATCTTCCCAGTTCTGAAAGAAAACGGCGAAAACAAAAAGAACCGCGAAAAAACGAAACAGACGAAAAGCGCTAAGCACGTTTGTGTTCCCAACGAACAAGAATGAGCACAGTAAGAAGCAGAGAAACCAAAGAACAACGAAATGCATTGATTGAAGAATCAAGAATTACGGCACAATCAGATAACAGAAAACTGCAAATTCAAGCCAACCATGAAAATATCGCCATACGAGAAGCACAGACAAGTAAAACTACAACCTAACATATGAAGCATTCCACTACGACCCGACGAAAGAATATAACAAACACAAACATGTCGTAATGAATAACGTGTGCCAATTTTGCAACGCGAAAAAATTAAGTAGAGAAACATTAAGATTCTGTTGCATGAGCACAAAAATTCGATTACCAACAGTGGGAGCGCCTCCGCAGGAATTTATACATTACATGACCGAGAAAACTCCACAATCAAAACACCTTCTTCAAAATATGAAAGCATACAACGCCTTCTTCTAAATGACTTTCTTCGGGGCCAGTTCGATCAACACTAACACAAATGAAATCGATTATTTTTTCCATCCAATGACAAATCTATCACAACATCGGATGGTTACTACAAGCACCCAACGAAGACCATAAATTTCTGGAAGTATATTTCATCGGAAAGGAAGAAACAGAACTTGATCAACGATGCACAAATGTCAAAGGATTGAAACGAGAAGTAGTCCAAGAACTGCAGAGCATCTAACATGAATACAATCAAATGGTTCATATATTCAAAACCACACTAGACCAAATGATTTCTGGTGACTATAAAGTAATAGTTCGAGCCAGCAGAAGACCACCTGGAGGACACGAACGTCGATTTAATGCACTTCAGATAGACGAAGTCGCCATCGTCGTTGCGGACAATGAAAACCAAAGCCGTGAAGTAATTGTACAACTAAGAAGGACTACGACGCATTGCAGAGAGATACAGTTTATATGATGCCTTCCAATATCCACCAATATTTCTGCACGGAGGGGACGGATATCATTTTAATGTGAAACAAACCCAACATGAAACAGCCGTGCGAACAAACAAAGAAGTCACATCCAATTAGATCTATGCTTACCGCTTAATGATCAGAGACGATGAAACAGAAAGGCACATTCTCTACGTTCGCCTTTTATTCCAACAGTTTCTGGTAGATATATGTATGCAAAAATTGAAGCGGATCGAATGCTTTACACAAGACTGACTCAGAAGAAAGTACGCACAGAAGAATACATCCACCTTCGAGACGCAACTATAAACGACGGAAACATTGACGACATAGGAACAATGGTAACCTGACCCTCATAGTACATAGGGAGTCCGAGCACAAGCACGAACACTCTCAAGATGCCATGACCTACATAGGAAAATATGAACGACCAGACCTCTTCATAACATGCAAATGCAACTGGTCGTGGCCAGAAACCAAAGAACAAGTAAGATGCGGACAGGCCACCATGCATCGATAAGACACAATAGCCCGAGTTCTCTGACAAAAACAAACGGGATTTATTGAAGTCATCCCAAAATAACACATCTTTGGAACCGTTAGATGCCGGATGTACAAAATCGAATGGCAAAACCGAGCACGGCCTCACTCACACAGTCTTATACGGCTACACGACAGAATTCACCCCACGGAATTTCCCAACAGAATTTTTCAGTCCACAAGGAGATCCGCTGCTGTACGACATAGTAGTGAAAACAATGATTCACGGACCATGGGGGCCATTAAACTCCAATTCGCCATGTATCAGTAATGGAAAATGTACCAAAAAAATATCCAACAACACACAACATACAAACCGGAGTTGATTGGCTATCCTAAATACAGAAGAAGGTCACCCCAAAACGGTGGCTTCATAGCAAAACTATGAATACGAGGCAGTGACGAACAGGAAACAGACAATCAACGGATAGAACCTCATAACACACTACTTTCCAAAATGTTACAAGTACACATAAACGTAGAATACTGCAATTCATTGAAATCCATCGGATATGTATGTCTGTATGTGAACAAAGGCAGTGACAAGGCGGTATTTCAAATAGCCAAAGAAGCGAACAACAAAACAGAAACGACGAGATCCTCATGTATGAAATGGGAAGACACATCAATGGTAACGAGGCAGCGTGTTGGCATTTCGGTTTCCCATACACGAACGCGAACCAACCGTGCAACATCTAGCAGTACATTTTGAGAATAGACAGAGTTTACTTCACAAAAGGGACAGCCAGAAAAACTGCAAGCGAGCCACATCAGAACACAGCATTAACAGCTTCTTACTAACGGTGCCAAACGGATCCATTCTCGAAAATATTACTATTTATCGATGTCCCTACCTATCATACGTCGAACACTACAAGAAAAATCCTTCAACGACGAAAACAAGGAATTCCAGAAAAAGATAATTCAAGAATTATGTAAATTGACGCATCAAGCCGGGTATACGCCGTGCATCCGAAGAACGCCGAATGTTTCTATTTCTGGATATTGCTACACGAAATACGGGGACCAACAAGTTTCACAGATCTTAAGACTGTTGATGGTTAGCTATGCCACATGTACAGAGAAGAGTGTCAAGGCTTAGGACTACTGGAAAATGACAGCCACTGGGAATTCACACTACAAGAAGCCTCAACACAGCCTCAGCTGAATAAATGAGAGAGTTATTCGCCATAATTCTAACAACATCTAAACCGGCCAACCCAAAACAGCCATGGGACACCTTCAAAGACCGTATTAGTGATGACATGCTGTACCGAATCCGACAAGCTCGTCCTGAACTGACTGAATTCGACGACATATTCGATGAAACATTCATTCGCCTATAAGATAAATATTTAACAATAAATAACCAGACCTTAGTACAACTTTGGATGCAAGCACCACAAAAAGACGTTATCAGTGAGCTAAACTTCGAAATTACAAAGGAAATGGCTGTGAGCACTATGGGACTCAACTCCTGAGGTCATTAGTCCCCTAGAACTTAGAACTAGTTAAACCTAACTAACCTAAGGACATCACAAACATCCATGCCCGAGGCAGGATTCGAACCTGCGACCGTAGCGGTCTTGCGGTTCCAGACTTACAAAGGAAACAAGCTACATCAACGAACTACTTTAATAGATTACTCACAGCCAAGTCCTCAGTGACAATCAAAAGGAAATTTATAACGTTGCACTTGCACTGGCGTCACCCGGCATTGCAGTCACACTTATGGAAGAAAGACGAGCCGGCCGGTGTGGCCGTGCGGTTAAAGGCGCTTCAGTCTGAAACCGCGTGACCGCTACGGTCGCAGGTTCGAATCCTGCCTCGGGCGTGGATGTGTGTGATGTCCTTAGGTTAGTTACGTTTAATTAGTTCTAAGTTCTAGGCGACTGATGACCTCAGTAGTTGAGTCGCATAGTGCTCAGAGCCATTTGAAGAAAGACGAACTACCCATTCCGCCCTACAACTACCGCTGAATATAGCCGAAGAAAATTCCCGATAAGTAAAATCCCAAGAGCATCTGGACGCATTGAACTTCTAAATCAAGCTAAAATTATCTTGTGGGACGAATGAATAACGGTACATAGAAAAATCACTCGAAGCCATCGACGGACCATTACAAGAGTGGCGAGGAAACTCTGAAGTGATGGGAGCAGTTCTACTCGTACTCTCGGGAGAATAACTTACAGTTATTCCCAAGTCTGCACCAGCAAACGAGATCAATGGGTGCTTACCAAAAAAAAAAAAAAAAAAAAAAAAAAAAATCGCATTTCTGGCCACGCATACAAATATTGTGACTAACAGGAAATACTGAAAGACGATTCAACAGCTCATTTTGCTCAATAACTTTTACAAACAGGTGAAGGTACATATACTGCTGGCCAGACGACCAGCCTCATTAAACTCCAAAGTGATTTTTCCAATCAGAACTGGATATTGGAGAGGACAATTTTGGCAACTAAAAATACACTGCTGGCCACCGTAAATGCAACACCAAGAAAGACAAGAGGTAGCACAACAAAATTTATTTTTGTAGATAACATGTTGACCAAGTATCAAATGATTACGTTTACAGACGTCTGTGACATGTGGTTCCTGCCAGAATCAGTAGCCAGAGCAGCCGCCATTGTTGGAGATCACCGCTGCCACACGTCTCGGCATTGAGTCAAAGAGACGTTGGATGTGTTCCTGGGGTTCAGCAGCCCAAGCAGCTTCCACACGTTGCCAAAGATCATCTGGTGTGGCAGCTGGAGATGTAATCTGGGTCACTCGTTGAGCAACCATGGACCACATGTTTTCTATCGGCGAAAGATCCGGAGAGCGAGCCGGCCAGGGAAGCACTTCAATCTGGTTATTGACGAAGAACCTTTGGACAATGCGTGCCACATGTGGTCGCGCATTATCCTGTTGAAATATGGCTGTGGCCGAGCCCTGAAGGTAAGGAAGGACAACTGGCTCCAGCACCTCGGATAGGTAGCTCCGGCTATTTAAAGTACCGGCAATGCGTACTAGAGGCGTGCGAGAGTAATATCCAATACCGCCCCATACCATAATACCCGGTGCAAGATCAGTGTGGCGGTGCATAATGCAGCTGTCCAGCATCCTCTCTCCACGGTGTCTCCACACTCGAATCCGACCATCGTGGTGCTGCAGACAGAAGCGTGCCTCGTCAGTAAAGACAACGTCATTCCATTCTGCCGTCCACATCCGTCTGTCATCACACCATTGGCGACGGAGACGTCTGTGGTTCTGCGTCAATGGTAGACGAAGCAATGGACGTCTTGCGGACAGACCACTATGCTGTAAACGGCGTCGAATGGTACGCGCAGACGCTGGATGATGCGTTACAGACGCAATGTGCTGTGCTATAGTTCGGGATGTCACTGAGCGATCCGTCACTGCCATGCGCACAATTTGCCTATCTGCACGTGCAGTGGTGCATCGAGGTGAATGCGATCGACCACGTCGGTCCGTCGTACCCTCCTGCATCCAACGGTCACATATCCGCATTACAGTTGTTTGGTTTCGTCCAACACGACTAGCGATTTCTCTGTATGATAATCCACAATCTCGGTAAGCCACTATCCTTCCTCTGTCGAACCCGGATACTTGATCAAACGATGTTCGCTGTTGTCTACGAGGCATAACTGATCGTCTTGTGAAACAACCACAAGGTAAACACACGTGCCGAACGAACACTCGTCGAAATCGCCAAGCCTTAAATGGCGCTATGAGGTGGCGCCACAGGTCAGGTGCGCGTGATGTGCGTCTGCACTGAAATTCTAATCAGTTGCATATCTCATCGCTGCAAACCCATGGTGTAAATTTCACTTGATTGGGATGCTTCCTTCAGGGTGTTGCATTTACGGTGGCCAGCAGTGTAATATTTAGACGATATC
The DNA here is from genome assembly GCF_021461395.2 of Schistocerca americana. Classification (NCBI taxonomy): domain Eukaryota; kingdom Metazoa; phylum Arthropoda; class Insecta; order Orthoptera; family Acrididae; genus Schistocerca; species Schistocerca americana. Next base: position 280,091,078 of record NC_060122.1, read on the forward strand.
AGTTGTAATATTCAAAAGAAAATTGCGGATGGAGAAAGAATATACAAATCGATCGACATGATGTTAAACGTTGAAGGAAGTGTGAACTTCCCTACAGAATTTTTAAACTCATTGCAAGTACCAGGAATGCCACCACACCGCCTTCGACTTAAAACTGAATCTCCGATGACACTACTCAGAAATCTCAACTCACCAAAACTTTGTAATGGAACAAGGATGATCGTCACTTATCGAATAACATCGTCGAAACCGAAATTATGACTGGTAAGTACATAGGACACACACTATTTATCCCCAGAATACTACTGATCTCTAGTGAATTTCCATTTCAATTTAAAAACTACACTTTCCAACAAACTTATACTACGGTTTACAATTAACAAAGCGCAAGGAAAAACTTTAAAATATTGCGCCATCAACCTCAAAGACTCCTGCTTCTCTCACGGTCAATTATACGTAGCTTGCTCACGAGTAGGAAATTCGATAAATTTTGTACACATATACCCTGGATAACAAAATGAAAAATGTTGTTTATAAATAAGTGTTGTAAATAGTTAGAATATGTTTTCATAAACATTTTTACCTCTTATACTTGTACAAATATTGTAAACAATTAGAAATATGTTTTCAATAATTTATTTTATATCTTATACTTTAACGTTTATCCTTTTATTTCAACTACTTCACAATCTCATATCAGCTCCCTGAGAGAAGCTGGGTTCCCCAGCTAGTGATGTAATGATGTTCAGTAAACCATCTTCAGTCACCAATAGAAATATCGGCTACACCATGTGTACCTCTCGTGATCACGCAGAAATTTTTATTAAGCAACTCTATCAACAGGTCGCAGTTGCATTGCTAACTGTAGTGGCATTTTGGGTCAGCAAGTGGAAGTTTAGGCAATGTAATACAACCTTGCTCTTGTTCTTGGCCGTAAAGCAGTTTACTACATTTCCTTAAGACATAATATTGTATTCCCACCCTTGTTAGCAGTTCCCACGCCAGGAATATAGTTTGAGACATCGCTCTTAATTTAAAATGAGAGTATGTATGTATGTATGTATGTATGTATGTATGTATGTATTGAACTGGGGACCTAGAAACGACGGAGAGGCTTTGTCCTCGCCGTAGCCTTCAGTGGTATACAACCGCACAACAGGCTACAGCAGTCTACCGCCGCCCCACACTGAACCCAGGGTTATTGTGCGGTTCGGCCCTCAGTGGACCCACCCCAGGAACGTCTCATTAAAGACGAGTGTAGCAGGGGTTGTATGGTGTGGACTGGGCGGTTTTTTTTAGGTTAGATGGCCTCGGGCATGTACAGAAAGGGCAACAGCCTCAAAGGGTGCGAGGCAAAGTCAGGACATGCGGGGACCAAGCAGCAATCGGTATTGTAACTGTAAACTGTCGAAGCTGCGTTGGTAAAGTACCGGTATTCAAGCGCTGATACAAAGCACCGAAGCTGAAATCGTTATAGGTACGGAAATCTGGCTGAAGCCAGAGATAAATTCTGCCGAAATTTTTACAAAGGCACAGACGGTGTTTGGAAAGGATAGATTGCATGCGACCGGTGGTGGCATGTTTGTCGCTGTTAGTAGTAGTTTACTCTGTAGTGAAGTAGAAGCGGATAGTTCCTGTGAATTATTATGGGTGGAGATTATACTCAACAACCGAGCTAGGTTAATAACTGGCTCGTTTTACCGACCTCCCAACTCAGCAGCATTAGTGGCAGAACAACTGAGAGAAAATCTGGAATACATTTCACATAAATTTCCTGAGCATGTTATAGCCTTAGATGGAGATTTCAATTTACCAGATATAGACTGGGACACTCAGTTGTTTAGGACTGGTGGTAGGGACAGAGCATCGAGTGACATTATACTGAGTGCACTATCCGAAAATTACCTCGAGCAATTAAACAGAGAACCGACTCGTGGAGATAACATCTTGGAACTACTGATAACAAACAGACCCGAACTTTTCGACTCTGTAAGCGCAGAACAGGGAATCAGTGATCATAAGGCCGTTGCAGCATCCCTGAATATGGAAGTAAATAGGAATATAAGAAAAGGGAGGAAGTTTTATCTGTTTAGCAAAAGTAATAGGAGGCAGATTTCAGATTATCTAACAGATCAAAAGGAAAATAAATGTTCCTACACTGATAATGTTGAGAGTTTATGGAAAAAGTTCAAGGCAATCGTAAAATGCGTTTTAGACAGGTACGTGACGAATAAAACTGTGGGGGACGGAAAAACCTACCGTGGTTCAACAAAAAAGTTAGGAAACTACTGCAAAAGCAAAGAGAGCTTCACTGCAAATTTAAACGCAGCCAAAACCTCTCAGACAAACAGAAGCTAAACGATGTCAAAGTTAGCGTAAGGAGGGCCATGTGTGAAGCATTCAGTAAATTCGAAAGTAAAATTCTGTGTACCGACTTGTCAGAAAATACTAGGAAGTTCTGGTCTTACGTTAAATCAGTAAGTGGCTCGAAACAGCATATCCAGACACTCTGGGATGATAATGGCATTGAAACAGAGGATGACACGCGTAAAGCTGAAATACTAAACACCTTTTTCCAAAGCTGTTTCACAGAGGAAGTCCGCACTGCAGTTCCTTCTCTAAATCTTCGCACGAACGAAAAAGTGGCTGACATCGAAATAAGTGTCCAAGGAACAGAAAGCAACTGAAATCACTCAACAGAGGAAACTCCACTGGACCTGACAGGATACCAATTCGATTCTACACCGAGTACGCGAAAGAACTTGCCCCCCTTCTAACAGCCGTATACCGCAAATCTCTAGAGGAACGGAAGGTTCCAAATGGTTGGAAAAGAGCACAGGTGGTCCCAGTTTTCAAGAAGGGTTGTCGAGCAGATGCGCAAAACTATAGGCCTATATCTCTGACATCGATCTCTTGTGGACTTTTAGAACATGTATTTTGCCCGCGTATCACGTCATTTCTGGAACCCCAGAATCTACTCTGTAGGAATCAACATGTGTTCCGGAAACAGCGATCGTGTGAGACCCAGCTCGTTTTATTTGTTCATGAGACCCAGAAAATATTAGATACAGGACCCCAGGTAGATGCCATTTTCCTTGACTTCCGGAAGGCGTTCGATACAGTTCTGCACTGTCGCCCGATGAACAAAGTAATAGCCTACAGAATGTCAGACCAGCTGTGTGGCTGGATTGAAGAGTTTTTAGCAAACAGAACACAGCATGTTGTTCTCAATGGAGAGACGTCTACAGACGTCAAAGTAACCTCTCGCGTGCCACAGGGGAGTGTTATGGGACCATATATGTAAATGACCTAGTAGATAGCGTCGGAAGTTCCATGCGGCTTTTCGCGGATGATGCTGTAGTATACAGAGAAGTTGCAGCATTAGAAAATTGTAGCGAAATGCAGGAAGATCTGCAGCGGATAGGCACTTGGTGCAGGGAGTGGCAACTGACCCTTAACATTGACAAATGTAATGTACTGCGAATACATAGAAAGAAGGATCCTTTATTGTATGATTATATGATACCGGAACAAACACTGGTAGCAGTTACTTCTGTAAAAATCTGAGAGTATGCGTATGGAACGATTTGAAGTGGAATGATGATATAAAATTAATTGTTGGTAAGGCGGGTGCCAGGTTGGGATTCATTGGGAGAGTCCTTAGAAAATGTAGTCCGTCAACAAAGGAGGTGGCTTACAAAACACTCCTTCGACCTATACTTGAGTATTGCTCATCAGTGTGGGATCCGTAACAGGTCGGGTTGACAGAGGAGATAGAGAAGATCCAAAGAAGAGCGGCGCGTTTCGTCACAGGGTTATTTCATAAGCGTGATAGCGTTACAGAGATGTTTAGCAAACTCAAATGGCAGACTCTGCAAGAGAGGCGCTCTGCATCGCGGTGTAGTTTGCTGTTCAGGTTTCGAGAGGGTGCGTTTCTGGATGAGGTATCGAATATATTGCTTCCCCCTACTTATACCTCCCGAGGACATCACGAATGTAAAATAAGTGAGATTCGAGCGCGCACGGAGGCTTTCCGGCAGTCGCTCTTCCCGCGAACCATACGTGACTGGAACAGGAAAGGGAGGTAATGACAGTGGCACGTAAAGTGCCCTCCGGCACACGCCGCTGGGTGGCTTGCGGAGTATAAATGTAGATGTAGATGTGTAACCTCAATGTTTGCGTGATAGAGTAATTACCGTGTACTCATACGTGGAGACAGTGTTTGCGCAGTAATCGTCGACATAGGGTAACTGAGGAGGAATAAGGGGAACCAGCCCATATACGCCGAGGCAGGTGGAAAACCGCCTAAAAAACAATCCACAGGCTGGTCGGCACACCGGAACTCGACACTAATCCGCCGGACGGATTCGTGCTGGGGACCGACACGCCTTCCAGCTCGGGGAGCAGTGCGTTAGGCCGCACGGCTAGCCGGCCGGCTAAAATAAGAGTAACTAATTATTGTTTTTATTAATACAGTTTTAAATATTATTAAATGTTAAGGTTTATGATATTGTGTAGAGGGGAAGGGGTTGTTGGTAAGTGGTAAGATGCCAGGATTAATGTTAACTAGGATATTAGTACAAGTTTTTATTCACATATTCATCTACTAGTCGGCCGGAGTGGCCGTGCGGTTCTAGGCGCTACAGTTTGGAACCGCGAGACCGCTACGGTCGCAGTTTCGAATCCTGCCTCGGGCATGGACGTGTGTGATGTCCTTAGATTAGTTCGGTTTAATTAGTTCTAAGTTCTAGGCGACTGATGACCTTAGAAGTTAAGTCGCATAGTGCTCAGAGCCATATTCATCTACTAAAGGAGAGATATAAAATTCTTTTGCAAACATGTCTACACATTTTATCATAAAGCATTTATTGAATTCAGTAGCGTAAATAAATATGCATGAATGGAACAACAAGTGCAATCCTCAGTTAGCGGATCTAATTAATAACCATTATTCCAAAATATCAGTGAGATTATTAAACAATAAAAACTTTTAACTAGCTGTATAATGAATCACTCTTGTTTCAAAATAATGAATGGAGTATACAACTGGTTGAATGGTGTTGGCGTAACCAGCTGATGGACGCCATAGGATAATAATAACAAATGGATAGTGTAACAATGGATTACTATAACAGACAGAAAGCAACAGAACTGAAAACAGGATTTAGACCGTTCAACAATGTAAACAGGAATCAAATCTGGCCATTAAAAGCACAAATATACTTGGATAAAACATTAAAGTATTTAAAATTATAGAAGAATATGAAAAAGATAGTTGTGGTAAACAATTGTAAACTGTATTCTGCTTTGGCACTCCAGAAATCAACATAAAACAACAAGTTTACAATTATATTAAAGTAAGATTCCACAACTGACGTTATAATAAAAAGGAAACACAATATTCAGCCTATACGCGAGCGGTCGCCTTAACGACTTCGGCTATCCGTGCACGAATCACGGAGAGACCAAACTTCCGTAAGTCGTCGTCCATGTGTCACAACCTGCACTCGTGCGTTACGTATGTTCCAGTTCAGGAAGGACATATTTAAAGCGACTCGAGAGCCGTGTATTGGCAAATGAATACGAAATGGCAATACCTGTATTGTTGGTAAGAAGTACGACGTAACGTTCCTTCGGACGTGCACTCCAATTCGTATTTAATAGCGGTTTCTATAGGAACATTGGCCAGAGTGCTTCTCCGCCATACTTGTTGAAGCCTGTAAATCTAGCCTAGTTTATTATGTTTTGCTTATTTGGCTAAAGTAACTGCAGACAACATTTCATGTTAAATTACCCACGTTACTTATTTGAGAGGTTCTGTTAGAATTTATACTTTTGTGAATCAATGAACAAAATTTATTTTTCTTGTTAATAACGACAACTATAGAAGCTTGAGTACAGTCAGCACATTGTTTGTGTTAACTTTGCAGTCCAACGTCAGGACTGATGGCATCAATCTCCATAAACTGGGAATTTTTCCCTGACAGGAGGTGTTGCATAGTAGAGCGGCCCGGATCTGAATCCTATCGTGTAAAAGAGCTCTTGTATTTGTATAAGGTCATGCAGGAGTCTTTATGCACATAAATTATCTGTTAGAGGTGAACTGCCAAATCCACGTTCGTCAAAGTATACTAGAGTTGCAGAAGCTGACACGATAAAACGGAAGAATTCGAGAAAACCTAAGGTCAGAACTCTTTTTCTAGATCTACAATACACATACGCTTCGCAAGCCGCCATAAGGCGCATGGGGCAGCGTGCTTACCATTCCATTTCAATACTTACTTTTTTTGGTCATCAGTCTTCTGACTGGTTTGATGCGGCCAGCCACGAATTCCTCTCCTGGGATAAACTCATCTCAGAGTAGCAATTGCAACCTACGTCCTCAATTATTTGCTGGATGTATTCCAATCTGTGTCTTCCTCTACGGGTTTTGCCCTCTACAGCTCCCTCTAGTACCATGGAAGTCATTCCCTCATGTCTTAACAGATGTCCTGTCCCTTCTCCTTATCAGTGTTTTCCACATACTCTTTTCCTCTCCGATTCCTTACCTTATCAGTCCATCTAATTTTCAACATTCGCCTCTAGCACCACGTCTCAAATGCTTTGATCCTCTTCTGTTCCGGTTTTCCCACAGTCCATGTTTCGCAACCATACAATGCTGTACTCCAGACGTACATTCTCTGAAATTTCATCCTCAAATTAAGCCCGATATTTGATATTATTATACCTCTCTTGGCGAGAATTGCCTCTTTTGCCATAGCTAGACTCCTTGCTCCGTCTGTGATTGGTTATTTTACTGCCTAGGTAGCAGAATTCCTTAACTTCGTCTACTTCGTGACCATCAACCCTGATGTTAAGTTTCTCTCTGTTCTCATTTCTACTACTTCTCATAACCTTCACCTTTCTACGATTTACTATCAGTCCATACTGTGTACTCATTAGTTTGTTCATTCCGTTCAGCAAATGTTCAAATGTGTGTGAATTCTTAAGGGACCAAAATGCTGAGGTCATTGTCCCTAAGCCTACACACTACTTAACCTAACTTAAACTAATTTACGCTAAGGACAAAACACACACACCCATGCCCGAGGGAAGACTCGAACCTCCAACGGGAGGAGCGGCGCGCACCGTGACAAGATGCCCCTGACGGCGCAGCTACCCCGCGCGGCATTTGTAACGCCGGAAATGCATATCCTTCCTATTTCCATCTATTGTACTATAACTTTTTTCCTTATTTCGTTACCTGAAGATATGACATTTCTGTGTCTTTATATATTGTAAGTGTTTTACTATATATATATATATATGACTTTGTATAATTGGTTTGTTTTGTAAATACTATTTGTATTTTTACGCTGGGTGTGGCCTAGGGAAAAGTATGCAACCGAACGATTACATCGATAGGTCGTGTGGAGAACCAAAGTGCTTAGGATCTTTGGTAGTGTTAACTCTGTCGCGTGGAGCGCGGGCAGAGAGAGTCTGGCTGGAGTAGGGCGGTGGAGCAGGTGTGTTGTGTGACGCTCGCGCGAGTTGCCGCGCTTTCGGGGTCTGGCAGCATGTAGTTGTGCTCGACTTGCTATGATAGTTTCTGACACGGTGTCGCGGACGGGAAGCATTAGCTGGCGCACATCAAGAGCCCGTTTCGCCTGATGACCGTGTCGAGAAGAAGTCGCGCCAACATCCAGCTTCTGCAACAGCGATGGCCGACAATGAGTGACTGTCGCCACCTCCTCGATCGACGACTTCAAACATTCAATCAACCAACAAGGAAGACTGAAAGCACGTAAAGTTTTAGAACTGTATGGCAGACCTCAGCTTTTCAAACTGTTCCATTTGCCTCACAAAAATATAGCAACTTAGTATGAACCTTTGTTGCTCATTGTCCCAATTGCATTATCAAGCAGGGTCCCTTCCTTTTCCGAAATGAACCCGTGTGTCGTTGATATTCAAACACCAGCATTAAAGTAATATCGTTCCATTTCACTGCTTTAATTTCAAAGTTCAGTTAAAGAATTCATACAATATTTAGGTTACACAAGCACAAATTAAGATTGCGAGTTTTGTTGCCATATTTTAGCTTACCTGTGACTGCAGCTCAGCTTGGTAAGTACTAAATTTTACTATTGTTAATTGTTCAGAATCATTTAATTCAAGTCAAAGTTAAATCTCTTATTTCTAAATTGCGTAGATTCAAGTAGCTTTTGAAATGATTGTTGAGGTAGCCCAAGACTAACCTTATTTTACTGAATTTCGTAGTGCTTCAGAAACAAAGCTCACTATTAATTTCAGTCACTAAATTAACTTTCAATTTTCCGGTTTTTTTAATTCTTTTGCTAAATTAAGTCAGAGTGTAGCGAAATTTATTACTTCTGACAAACATTCAGTTTTCACACAACACGTGTCAACCTTCAGTTGCCCCGCTTTTAGTGCTTATTATACATGCATTAACCTTTATTTTTCAATTATTAAAGTAGTTGTCCACAGGACTGGCGACCGTAATTTTCCCCAAATCTCAAATATCTAATTAACGCCAGTTAATTGTTAACGTAACGACCGCCATTTACTTTCTTCATTAACTGTAACCTTCTTCAAAATTAATTTCCACCAATTTCATTTGCACTTTTCCTTTCATTTAGATGTAACCCTTTCCTCCCTCTTTACCGACAGATTAACTTCGGTGACGATTGCTTTTCCCAAATTTCCATTAGGTACACGCGGTTTAATTTTTCACTGTCATTAAGGTCTATAAGTGAGGGGGAGGTTACACATTCCGTTCAGCAGATCATGTGATTCTTCTTCCCTTTCACTCAGGACAGCAATGTCATTAGCGAAACGTATCATTGATATTCTTTCACCTTGAATTTTAATTCCACTCGTGAAGCTTCCTTTTATTTCCATCAGTGCTTCCTCCATGCACAGATTGAACAGTAGCGGCGAAAGGCTACATCCTTGTCTTAAGCCCTTTTTAATACGAGAACTTCGTTCTTGGTCGTCCACTCTTGGCTGTTGTACATACTGTATATGACCCTTCTCTCCTATAGCTTACCCCACCTTGCACCATTTTACATTGCCGAACGCTTTTTCCAGATCGACAAAGCCTATGAACATGTCTTGCTTTTTCTTTAGTCTTGCTTCCATTATTAACCCCAACGTCAAAATTGCCTCTCTCGTGCCTTTACTTTTCCTAAAGCCAAATTGATTGTCATCTAGCACTTCCCAATTTCTGTGATGGCCCTTTTTAGAGATGTCCATTCCTCTTCAACTGTACTTCCCACTGAGCTATTCCTTATTGCTGTACCTATAGCCTTAGAGAACTTCAAGCGTATCTCGTCATTCCTTAGTACTTCTGTATCCCACTTCTTTGCGTATTGATTCTTCCTGATTAATCTCTTAAACTTCGACTTACTCTTCATCACTAGTAAATTGTGATTTGAGTCTATATCTGCTCCTGGGTACACCTTACAATCCAGTATCTGATTTCGGAATCTCTGTCTGACCATAACGTAATTTAACTGAAATCTTCCCATATCACCCGGCCTCTTCCAAGTATACCTCCTCCTCTTGTGATTCTTGAGCAGGGTATTCGCTATTACTAGCTGAAACTTGTTACATAACTCAATTAGTCTTTCTCCTCTCTCATTCCTTGTCCCAAGGTTAATTTTCTCCTGAAACCTTTTCTTCTACTCCTTCCCCTACAACTGCATTCCAGTGCTCCATGACTATCAGATTTTCATCCCCCTTTACATACTGTATTACCCTTTCAATATCCTGGTACACTTTCTCTGTCTCTTCATCTGCAGCTTGCGACGTTGGCATGTGTACCTGAACTACTGTTGTCGGTGTTGGTTTGCTGACGATTCTGACATAAAGAACCTGTGGTGTCGCCACCAGACACCACACTTGCTAGGTGGTAGCCTTTAAATCGGTCGCGGTCTGTTAGTATACGTCGGACCCGCGTGTTGCCACTATCAGTGATTGCAGACCGAGCGCCGCCACACGGCAGGTCTAGTCTAGAGAGACTCCCTACCACTCACCCCAGTTGTACAGCCGACTTTGCTAGCGATGGTTCACTGACTACATACACTCTCATTTGCAGAGACGACAGTTTAGCATAGCCTTCAGCTACGTCATTTGCTACGACCAAGCAAGCCGCCATATTCTTGAAGAATGTATTCTGAACTGATAATATTGTGAATCATGTCAAGAGCGACGTTCATCATTAATGGATTAAAGTTAAGCATCAAACTAATTACGTCCGCTTTCTGAATTCTAATTCCTTGTCATGTTCCAGACCTCACGTCAGTATAGTCCTTCCCTCCTCACACCGGCCTGCGTGAGCTAAAACGCGTGCATTTCGGCCTCCATTCGTAACACGGTGTTGGCTCTTCTGCCAACATAACAGAACCCTGTTACTGAACTGTTCACAATAACACACTCTCTGCCCTACTTTCCAATTCAGTCAGCCGCTGTGGCCGCTTGGTTCTAGGCGCTTCAGTCCGGAACCGCTCTGCTGCTACGGTCTCAGGTTCGAATCCTACTTCGGGGATGGATGTGTGTGATGTCCTTAGGTTAGTTAGGTTTAAGTAGTTCTAAGTCTAGGGGACTGATGACCTCAGATGTTATGTCCCATGTTCTTAGAGCCATTTGAACAATTTTAACCTCCCTGTTTATAACTAATCCTACTCCTGTTATACCATTTTCTGCTGCTGTTGATATTACCCTATACTTATCTGACCGGTAATCCTTGTCTTATTTCCACTTCACTGATTCCTACTATATCTACATTGAGCCTTTGCATTTCCCTTTTCAGATTTTCTAGTTTCCCTACCACGTTCAAGATCCTGATATTCCACGCCACGACTCGTAGAACGTTATCCTTCCTTTGAGTATTCAATCTTTTTCTCATGGTAACCTCCCCCTTGGCAGTCCTCTCCCAGAGATCCGAATGGGGAACTATTCCGGAATATTTTGCCAAATGTTTCAAATGGTTCAAATGGCTCTGAGCACTATGGGACTTAACTTCTGAGGTCATCAGTCAATATTTTGCCAATTGAGAGATCATCATGACACTTCTTCAATTACAGGCCACATGTCCTGTGGATACACGTTACGTGTCTTTAATGCAGTGGTTTCCATTACCTTCTGTATTCTTATGCCGTTGATCACTGATGATTTTTCCGGCTTTAGGGGCAACTTCCCGCCCCTAGGACAAGAGAGTGCCCTGAAGCTCTGTCCACTCCTCCACCCTCTTTGACAAGGCCGTTGGCAGAATGAGGGTGACTTCTTATGCCAGAAGTCTTCGGCCGCCAATGCTGATTATTAATCAACATTTAAGCAGCGGCGGGATTCGAACCAGGGACCGAAGGGGTTTGATTACAAATTAAATACGCTACGCGTAAACCACGCGTACCGTATGATGTATGATTTCTTTGATATCGTCTTCGATTCTTTACGGACGACATATGTAGGCAACATTACAATTGTTCAGCAGTCTTTCGCAAAAGACGGTTCTCTAAACAAATGGCTCTAAGGACAATGGGACTTAACATCTGAGGTCATCAGTCCCCTAGACTTAGAACTACTTAAACCTAACCAACCTAACGACGTCACACACATCCATGCCCGAGGCAGGATTCGAACCTGCGACCGTAGCAGCAGCGCTGTTCCGGACTGAAGCGCCTGGAGCTGCTCAACCACAGCGGCCGGCCGGTACCCAAAATATTTCAGTACTTTTTGAATGACTAAACTGCCACTATTTGAGTGGTTGTTTTTTTTATTATTTCCACTACCGCGATTTCGGCTTTTGAGCCATTGTCAAGTGCTGCTGGGGAAGCAGTTGCAAGTCATAAAGGCTTAGTAGCCGAAATCGCGATAGCGGAAATGATAGATAAAGCATAGTGTCCAACGGCGGGAGTGTTATTTAGAAACTGTATTATTACTGTGGTTCCCAATTAAGGAAAGATAATTTTTCAATAGTCTTTAGCGAACAGAACGTTTTCTACGGATTCCTCTGGCTGTCTTTTCTGTAGGACGTGTCCGATAAAACAGACACCGCGCATTCATATAAATGATTCGTCTCGATGGGCAACGAATCCATCTTGAGTGCGAATGCACAGTTACATCCAACCACATGCAGGGATATCACAGTAGCGAGCATGGAGGACATGGAAGACGAATGCGGATAGGTGGCGCTGGGTGGGAGTGTGGGTCGGCCGGAAGCCGTACCGAGACAGTCAGTGCAAATGCGATAAACGCTGTGACTGGGTGGCATAGTGGTTAACGCAACTGTCTAGTAACCGGGAAATCGTGGGTTCGAATCGCGGTCCGACACACACTTTCGCTCGTTGCCACTGATTCCGCATAAAATCCCGATGCAGCTGACTTTCATAGTCCGTTCCCTTCCCTTTTCTTTCTCCCCCCCTCCCCCCCCCCGCCCCCGCTTTCATTTACATAATAAATATCCGCTTTGTCACAAAGCGGACGGAAGTGTGTGTTGAGTGCTCGTGACAGACGGTCATGAAAAAGGACTGTGATGAAAAATAAGAGGACGACAGCAGCAAAAATCACTGTAAAACTGAATGTCGCACTTGCGAGGCCTATCGACACTAAAACAACACGAAGGATGTTCCACAAGCAAGCAATTGCGCGACGAGCTGGAAGTCCAAACCCACTCGTCACTAATACAAATGCCCGTAATAGGAGAATGTGATGCCCAAGCTACAAAACCTGGATTTTGGAACAGTGGGACAATGCCATTGGTCGAACGAGTTCTGTTCCACACTGTGTCCAACACCCGGCCGAGTTTACGTCCCAGGAGTGAAACGTGGTATGGGTTTGGTGACGTGATGGTTTGGGCAGCCATATCGTGGTAGCCCATGGGCCCCTTGGTTGCTTTCCAACGTCGCATTGTTACCACGGAATATGTGACCATTTTGGCTGATGAGATCCATCCCTTTGTAAAATATTTTATTTCCAGTGGTGATGTTGTGTTCCAAGACGGCAGGGCGCCTCTTCATCCAGCCCTTCCATTTCGAGACGACAAGACGTTTTGAATGCCGACGGGTTATCTGTACCATGATAAAATGTTACATGTTTGGTGGTTTCCACATTTTTGTCCAACACCTGTACTTGCGGATGTATAATACTTCGATCCCCTATTTAATTGGTTGCAAATAAAGCGTAAAAGCCAAAGAGATAGTGCTGTGCTGCAAGTGATAGTGCTGTGCTGTTCGGATATAAAAATTATAAACTAAGACTTAGAGTTCTGCCTTACGGCAGGTCTTGTCATGGGGGAAGCCTCGTCAGAGATGTCCACCGCATAAGCGTCTAGGGAAGTGATTCCAGTGGTGGTTTCCCGTTGCCTTCCACTGATGATAATGAAATGATAATGAGGACAACACAACACCCATTCCCTGAGCGGGAAAAATCTCCTACCCAACCGGGAATCGAACCATGGCCACTTGGCGTGATAGACCGCCGCGCTGACCATTCAGCGATCGGGGCGGACATAAATTTTGTAAATAGGGGATGAATAGTATTTAATTTTCAGTGTTAAAATGTTTTGCAGGTATCGTTCCTAGCCATTCCATTGCTATGGAAGCATGAATGATATCAAAATGCCTCGTCGACATGAAATTCAGTCTTAAACTGGTGAATGATAGAGGGCAAAATGGGAGTGTGTGGCTATCGCCTGTTGAAGGAACCGTCGTACCTTTCAACTAAACCGATTATGGGAAACCACGGAAGATTCAAAACGTAGACAGTAATTTGACACGCTGAACAACTTTCCTTTCGAGTATGAATCTCGTGCTTTCACCATTGCTGCACCTGTTACGATAGCATTAGAAGGGCACGGTAACTGTGAAAATTTCTGTGAGAAGAGAGGCACACAATCGCATCATTCTGGTGAAAGCCTGAGACGGTGAAGCAATAGTTAGACATGTCAAAAAAAAAAAAAAATCAGATAGCGTAAGAAAGGTGTGGTAGAGTGACCTTCAAAGATTTCAGGAGAAATATACACGCGCGGCAGCAGGTGAAAAACACTAGTGTTTATAGATGAAATTGTAGTAGACAACGGCAGAAGCAATGGCGTCAGATCACAGTAGACGGAAACTACGTTTCGCATTGACAGTAGTGTATAAAAGGTAATGAGATAGGACATCTTAGACAATAGTTTCAGAGGGACACAGATGGGAGACGAATGTGCATCTTACTTCGAGATTACTACGATGTCGCAGCCAGGAGAAGTCGTAGGAAGTGAAAAAGCTGAGAAGGTGGCGGTGTCGAAACTGTTTGCGACGTAAAGGCAGGTATGGCGTGGTGTCTAAGCACGTACGCCGTAGCGGTTCCCAGTGCTCGTAGAAAACTCTTTATTTCATTTCCTGTTTTCAGACTGCGACGAAATATGTTGTCGACACCCATTGTGTCTCCTTTTCGTGCATGTAGTCGTTCATCACACTGCATCTCCTATTCGCGGATGTGGTAGACCAGCCCTCCCGCCTTCGTGGAGTCCATCTCCTCTTACGTCGCTTGTGGACTGAAGATATCCGTATGCAGAGAAACATGTCCGCCCAGTGAATGAGGGCCGCCCAACTTGTGGGGTCGACGGGGCATCTACGCTATTTATGTAAATTGATTGCCGTTTGTGTGTGTGTGTGTGTGTGTGTGTGTGTGTGTGTGTGTGTGTGTGTGTGTCTTTTGTACAAAAACATTTGGACAATAAGCCTCAAATACCAAATTATTAAGTGTGCTTTACGAAAGATGATATAAGCCATTCGTAATTACTTTAACTGCATAACAAGTCGGTTTTAGTTTAACACTCCTCCAGATTATAAAACACCCGCCGGTATTGACAAGAACATTGCCTTAATACGGAGGCCACATAGTTGAATTTCTAAAGCCAAGCTCTTACAAGCGATTATGATCAGCGCTTCCCCGCCCACATGAACGTTTTGTTTGATCACAGGTGCTAATGCCTTATAGGCTTATTTAGGCCTGCTTTATCTCATATTACGATAGAAAGCTCTCTTCACAATTTAACCAATCTGAACGCCTGTATAAATGATGAATTGCTTAAATACATGGCCTTGTATGTATTGCTGTCCCTTCACGTGCTAATTATACGCCTGGACGAGGAGAAACTACACCCATATAAGATCCAGGCGTCGTAATCCGTACCGCAACTCTAGAAGAGAGAGAACGCCAGCCTCGCTGACTTGGTGTCAGATGGCATCCAGGACGTGACTGGATGATCGAACTGGATGATCGAACAATATCTAAAGCAACGACTCCCTATAGCGTCTATCCACTTTGCAGATACCTTCAGTGCTATCCTCCGTACTGTCCACTATCTTGAGGCAGGGACTCTTAGAGATGCTGAGAAGGGCAAAGATCTGCAGCTACCAAGGAATTTTTCACTATTCATAATACCAATAGTCTCAGAACTGTTTTAGAGGCTATGTGCTCAGGGACTATCACGGTAGGTGCAAGTGGAACACTTAACCTTCGAGGAATTTTTCGAGTTTCGGCGCGGGCTCCTTACGATTGATAACTTCTGCTACTGGTGGAGGCGGCGATGGAAGTGACGGAGCACCAGGAATTCCCCATTTCGACTTCCTAACGGCATTCAGTGCTTTACATACTGCATCGGAAGACAGCATTCGCTACAAAAATTCTAACAGTGCATTCATGTCCTTCTCCTCCAGTTATCCCTCCAAAGGAGAATATTTCATGTACGTGCCTAGAGTAAGATCTCAAACTGCAATATAAATGTGGATATGACGAAAATGTCGTTGCTAGAGCCTATTCTCTGTATCGTTTTCAACGGCGACGTCTATTAGCATCTCGGATTGAATGCAGTACATGGACTGATTAATCACCTCGCTAGCCGCAGCCTCCATAGGTGGTGGTCAAGTGGTTAACCGGCACGGTAGCTCCAGCGTGTTCGGTCAGAGGACTGGTTGGCCTCTCTAATAAAAAAAACTGAGTAGAGGAATCAACGACGAACTTGAATGGGCGTCAAATGACGCCCACTCACACCAAATGAAAAAAAGTGGAAAATAGCATGCCTGGAAACTAAAAGGACGTGGCATCGAATCACGATCAGACTTCGAAATTTTATATTGTACCTTTACCCTATTCTTCACCTCTTAATGGTGTCAAGATATAGAAGGTTCGACACGTGGGTTACTACACTGAAACGCCAAAGCAACTGGTATAGGCATGTGTATTCAAATACAGAGGTATGTATACAGGCAGAATACGACGCTGCGGTCGACAACGCCTATATAAGACAACAAGTGTCTGATGAAGTTGCTATATCGGTTACTACTGCTACAATGGAAGCTTATCAAGATTTAAGTGAGCTTGAACGTGGTTTTACAGTCGGCGCACGAGCGACGGGACACAGCATCTCCGAGGCAGCGATGAAGTGGGGATATTGCCGTGCGACCATTTGACGAGTGTTCCGTGAATATCAGGAATCTGGTAAAACATCAAATCTCGGACATAGCTGTGTCCGGAAAACTATCCTGTAAGAACGGGACCAACGACGACTGAAGAGAATCATCCAACGTGACAGAAGTGCAACCCCTCCGCAAATTGCTGCAGATTTTATTGCTGGGGCATCAACAAGTGTCAGGGCACGGACCATTCAATGAAACGTCATTGATATGGGCTTTCGTAGCCGAAAGCCCACTCCTGTACCCTTGATGACTGCACGGCACAAAGCTTTACGCCTGACCTGGGCCCGTCAACGCTGGCACTGGACTGTTGATGGCAGGAAACATGTTTCCTGGTCGGACGTGTCTCGTTTCAAACTGTATCGAGCGGATGGACTTGTACGGATATGGAGACAAACTCACGAATCCATGGACGCCGCGTGTCATCAGGGGACTGTTCAATCTGGTGGACACTAATGGGGTGGGGCGTATGTAGTTGGAGTGGTCTGGCAGCCCCTTATACGTGTAGATACGACTCTAACAGGTGGCACGTATGTAAGCGTCCTGCCTCATCATCTGCATTCATTCATGTCCTTTGTGCATTCCGATGGACTTGAACAATTCCCGCAGGTTAGTGCGACACCCTGCACATCCAGAATTGCTACGAAGTGGCTTCAGGAACACTCTTCTGAGTTTAAACATTTCCGCTGGTCACTAACTCCCCAGACATGAACATTACTGAGCATATCTGGGATGCCTTGCAACGTGCCGTTCAGAAGAGATCTCCACTCTTATGGATTTATGGACAGCCCTGCAGGATTCATGGTGTCAGTTCCCTCCAGCACTAACTCACACATTAGTCGAGTCCATGCTACATCGTGTTGCGGCACTTCTGCGTGCTCTCGGGGGCTCTACACGATATTAGGCAGGTGTTCTAGTTTCTTTGGTTCTTCAGTGTATTTACGTTAGAGACTCGCAAGTCGCCAAAGTAGTGTCCAGTTGAAAGACTTGGACCAAGTGGTTGAACGTTCCTCTAGGGCCTCATATTACAACGCAGATCAAAGCCGAATCATGAAAATGAGCCCTCTGAACATCGTGGTCAACGTACAACTCGTCCACATTCGAAGAAACCCAATGCCATAGAACAAAACCACGTGCTTCTTCGGTGTCACGTTGGGCACACAGCTACCGTGGAACCAGTAACTGCAGAGGAAGCAGCTCGATCTCCTTAGTCGCCCCTAACTGCTGTTACACCCATCTTCTGTGTTACCAGATCTCCTTGGCATGATAATAACTGCTGTTTTAAAAACTCCCGGAATGCGCACTGCCATATGGCTGAATGCTGTAGATTGACTCACCCGATCTATGCAACTGTAGAAAGTCACTGGCTTTCCAACTCAACTCTCCACCCT
Source organism: Schistocerca americana (assembly GCF_021461395.2). Lineage (NCBI taxonomy): Eukaryota > Metazoa > Arthropoda > Insecta > Orthoptera > Acrididae > Schistocerca > Schistocerca americana. The sequence continues at coordinate 280,108,929 of NC_060122.1, forward strand.
ACTAGCGCCCATCGACAGTCACTGATTCATTGAGAGGCACTTAACCGCGACGTGGAGAGTAGTCATGTAGAGGCAACTGTGGCTTGTAACTGAAACGTCTCGCGTACGTCTCTCCAACGGCTAAAGATTCCGGAATAGTCCCCCACTCGGCTCTGTGGGAGGGGACAGTCATGGGTGAAGTGAACGTGAAAAAAGATGAATAAACAGCGAGAAGTAAAATTCTACCAGTCAAAGCGTGATATATCATAAGTATGAATGTGGTAGGAATGATAGAAAAATTAGAAAGGAAAATGCAAAATTCCAGTTTAGGTGTTGTGGGGTCTGTGACGTGATATTGAAAGATAATAAGCATTTTTGCTCAGGCGAATACAGGGTCGTATCAGGAGTAGTATGATTCGCTTTGAACAGGAAAATAAGACAACTAGCGGCAGCAACAATACTTCAGGTATACATGCTGACGTCACAAGTAGGAGATGAAGATACAGAGAAAGTACGTTCAATGTGTAATACAGTCCGTAAAAGGAGACAAAAATCTAATTGCCATAAGGAATTGCAGCGCTGTAACACAGTACAGTACAGTATGTGAAACAGAGTTCGACAGAATACGGGCTCTCTGGTGGGGATGAGGGAGGAGACAAACTGGGTTCAGCAAAACATTTAAGATCTAGCGGTTTGTTATCTTGTTGAAAATACAAATCGCCTGCGGGTTGCAATCGTCGAACAAACCGAAGAATACGAAAGTACCCCTGTAATTACTATTGCTTTTAAATTTATAATGGTTATGAAGTTTTTGAAGTTCTACGTTCATCTTGTGAACACAAGAAAGCAAAACAATTTGTGCTTGGATAACACTTCTGTAAGCATTGTACAGAAAGGAGTGCACTATTCAGCAGTTTTCGTTTTCAGTAGACATCCAACAGAAAAAAAGAGTCTCCTTGTTATATACTCTTCCTATTCGGTGCTGGACTTCCTCGCATGACTGTCATTGATTCATACGATATCTCTGTGAAGTGTCATTGATTCGTACACTACCACAATTTTGTTTCGTGTTTCATTACTTCTGTAATTTCATTTGTTTATAAAATTTCTAGTCAGCTTTTCGTAAACTGTGTAATGAGTCGTAGTAGACCAAGTATCTTTGGTTCATAAAGTCCCACAAAACTTGATCAATAAATAAATTAAATTAAATTAATGAAAATAACTAGACAGCACTTCGATTTCATATGAGACAATTTGACAGGAGAAACGATTTAATAATGAACGACTTAATACCACAGCACTATGATGTGGCGTGCTGTGGTAAATTGTAGTGTCGGTGTTGTACAATTTTTGTGCAGGACTACAACCAAACCAGAGATTTATTATTATGTTCGTTTTTTGCTAAAGGTAACTCCACCTAGGAGCGTGTAGCAATGTTGTCTGTCAAGCAGTGTTAATGGCACTAAGTTCATGCACAAAAGTGAACTTATACAACCAGTAAACAAGCTAAATGCATCTTAAGTAATCTCAACTGTACAAGAGTAATGATTTTAGAAATCTTCAGTGCTGTTGCATTATAGTCTCATTACTAGATGCAGATCGTCTATCTAATTTACCGCTACAGTTATTCGAGGTGGCAACACTTTTCTTTAAGCAAAATGAACAGTTTTGACACACAATACCACACGCACACAACACTAATGTATTATTTACTGACAAAAAAATTTCATAAAAGTTGTTACGAAATAACCAGGCTTCATGCATCAGCAGAGAACAATGTTTATCACGTAAGATGCTGTTTGCACTATATTTAAAGATTATTCACAATCTAAGTGGAATTTATTACCTCTGAGTGGGTTCTGGGCCACCAATACACAATTATTATCGCAATAATGACCATAAAGATTTTTGTTTGCTTAAAAATTCAATTCAAAACTGCCGCTGCAATATTTGACTAAGATGGCGGCTAACATAACACAATCACTTATCGATTCTCCCGCAGGCACTGTTTTACTACTAACAAATAATATATATTAAATCTTTATTGAACCTTTACTATATGCATTAACATTTAAAAATATCTCTCAGTGTTAATGGCTTATTATTCAGCATTTACCAACATCGCACTGTAGATCAATTGCGCTAATGACTGCGCCCCAATGTAGTTGGTCAGAATACTTAACATTTATATAGGACGAGAATCATACCGAAATAGAAGTTCAAAGAAAAAGTTTGATTTCAATCACACAGGAACTCTATTTTTCAGATATCACTTAACAACATAATACAGTTTTTACAGACCTCCGTGCCACGAGACATCAATCACATCTGATCAGTACAAGAGTTCGAACAAGAAGAAGAATTATTCTACAAGACTTACAGATAACAAAAGATGGAGATTTTCATCATCTTTTTCCATAGGCATTGTATGAGATACAGGCTTTTACAGAATATTAAATTATGTCATTGACAATGATTATTTATTATTTTATAAACGATGAAGTCCTTTGTATTAATGTCATGAGACGGTTCATTCAGATTCCACACACAATGATGTCGCAAATATTTTTCTGAATAAAATATATGTGTGGATATTACGATGTCAAGTATAAGGAATTAGTAACATAGGTGAAATGTCTTACATCAAAAAATATACCAATGGTCACCTGTGAACAAACCTCAACACATCTTTGCTGAGAGCTGTAAAAGTGTTCATAACGTTATAGTTCAATGTGAAATCCCACGTTGCGGTCTGGCGTTTTGCTCAAACGGAAATCTTAACCAGGATGAACGTCAAAGAGGAAGAATTCCTTTTTTTTCCAACTGCTGCCCACAAAATACATAGAAAAAATTTCCGAAGCGGAGAAGACCGTATTTGACAGTGGCGCTGGCCCGTTCGCACACGGAAGCGCAGATACGGGCGCAGCCGCGGGCACAATGGCGTTTGTTTGTTTCCAGTCACAACCATAATTACTCATTCGACCGCTGCCGGCGGTTCGAGCACACTGATTAATTACAGATAACTAGCGGCATTAACTAAATCTCGTTGTATTTATTGCGCTGTTTTGTGCGCTATCTGCAATTGAACATACATTCGGAACACAGAATAATGATGTTAGCGAAGAGGGGTGGGTAATTTTTTTTTTTCTTCTCTTTGTTGTTGCTTCAACCTTCAAATGGGGGATGACTGACTACAGCTAAGTATCTGCTCTTGAGCCGTAAAGGCATAGAGTACAATAAAGCTGAATATAAAGTTACAAATGAATTGTAATAACGTGCGAATTTCATAGATAGAATCGGATGGGCTTGATGTGCTTTTTTGCAATGGTAATGGACTTCGCGTTGTAATGCTTCCAAAAGCGTTGGTGTTGTAGCCATTGAAATTCAGCTAGAGGCCGTTTAGAGGCTTCGTTGCCAGATTTCGGTATAAAACTCGTGAAATGAAAATATTGTTCGAAGAAAGGTGGGATATTGGTGGGGCGGTGGAGTGAGAATGTGGGTTGAAGAAATTTTTTCGAGCACATATTGGTAGCGTTATTGTAAAGGGGTAGTGTACGACCGTGTTATGGTGGAGACTGAATGTAGTAGGAAGGCGATGCTTAGCAAGTGTGATAGGTTTAGTATTAGACAATGACATATAGACGGTAGAAAGTGAATTGGAGTGGTTCTGCGAACATGTAGTTGTGACATTAATGTGGGATAGTCGACCACAGTATTATTGCATCTGGAAGCGAGGGCTCTTCGGTCAACTTACGTGAGATTCTGTCGTGATATTACACGAGGACGCCTGAACCAGTTGATAGCATAAGTGTAATTGTCTTGAAATCATTCACAATGCGATGCATTTTCCTTAGTCACGACCGTATTTGCTTGCTGAAACATCACGACGTGTTTCCGATAACAGCTACGGGAGGCCAGATGCAGAAACATCTTGATCGGTTAGTAACCACTAACCAGTGCAGTATGATAGAGTATTCAGGTTCGGTCAAACTCGTCCGTAGCTCATGGTCATGCGGTAGCGTTCTCGCGTCCCGCGCCCGGGTTCCCGGGTTCGATTCCCGGCGGGGTCAGGGATTTTCCCTGCCTCGTGATGACTGGGTGTTGTGTGATGCCCTTAGGTTAACTAGGTTTAAGTAGTTTCAAGTTCTAGGGGATTGATGACCATAGATGTTAAGTCCTATAGTGCTCAGAGCCATTTGAACCATTTGAATCGGTCAAACTGTTAGATGTTTTGCAGAGCCTTGATTACGGAACTGTTAAAATCTTCGGTGGTAGCTGCAGGACGTAATGAATTGTTTGTGTTGTCTCGGTAGGACGGATGGGGCTTGTTAATTCAAGTTTGTTGGGAGGAGGCTTAGGTTTGCATTTTATAGTAGCAGGGTGAGTGAGATTTGTTGTAGGTGTCACACATGAGCAGGGATTGTAGACTCGGACATTGTTTCAGGAGATTAGTGGCTTTGCAAAGACGACAGCTGGGATGTTTTGGGGGTGTCGTGTGAGGTGTTCGTTGTAAGTACTGGTCATTTGAGACATTCGTGTGGCTAGGCTTTGGTTCTGCACGATTCGATGCCGTGTCTTCCGTGATAGAACGGAGCGCCATAGTTAACGAGCTGAGCGTTACTTGAAGGGGACCCTGAGAATATGTGGATTAGCAGTGTATAATCGCTACTGATGCCGATGTGCAAGGCTGTGCGGATCTGTAAATCAGGATTAGAGTTTAATTGCCGCTCACGTTCAGCTTCTGTGTTCTCGGGATGAAATCCCTTGATTACCGCTGTGGGCATAGGAGGGCGCCGAGGAGTTTCGGGCTTGTTTGGGGGGTGGGGGGCTGAATGCATTGGGATCAAAGTTTGCAGCAGGGAGTTAGTGCAGTAGGAGTAGTGAAAGTCAGAATTTGAAGATACTCTTATCACCAAGGCTTTACATGGGAGGAGAAGAAAGAGGTGTGGCTATTGTATTGATAAATGCTTTCCTCGAGGGTGCATGAATGTAGTTCTATTTTCGTCAATACAAATAGCTGTTTTTCGTATTTGTCACAATGATCCAAGTCACAACGTTAGCTGCTGAACCGATTTATGTAGGAGCGACCAGCACGTGCTTCCAAGAGTCAAGGAATGGTAACACGGAAAACAGACACGAAGAATGCTTCACCTTCTAATGAGGCACTGCGCTGATTGCAATACTTACACGATTTCAATTGAAACAAGTTCCTGTCAGTGCGGTCGTACAGGTACATACATAAGTGTAAGAGATGGGACGTTAGTAACGCCGAACCACAGTGTAACATTATAAAGAATGTGTCTAATCTGCTTAGGAATAAGAACTCGAGTGCAGTTTTACAAGATGGAGCCGATAAACATTCGCTGATTCACTAAAAACGGTAACTAAGTTTCAGGAAAGACGTATGCCATTGACTACAGTGTGTAAATGAGCATCAATAGGCAGAACAGACGCAGATGTATTTAAGGATTACGCTGCAGACACAATTGTGGCTTGGTATTCTTTCTTTCTCCGTCTCTTCCTCTCCCACGGCCTACTCCTCTCTCTGCAGTCCTTTCTATACCTCTTTCCGGAGATATATGCTTTCAAATTGTAGCGTATCTGCTTATAAACTGATATATCATCATATTGTATCTTTTTTCTCTTTAAATTTTCTAATATATGTTTATTTTTTGGCAACCTTCTGAAACGTCCCCTTTGAACAATTATACATGATTGTCCTTAAACTGACACACAATATTTTTAGCGCAACGCAATCTGACTTTCAAAAATCCCTACAAAAGAATGGCCCTGACTAACATTAAACTATACCTTTCAGAAATCACTTATCTCACAAAAATCTTCATTACTCGAACTACTGCAATACAGCGAGTGCCACTACTGCCAGCTAAATAAAAGATTCAAACTACGGAAGGCACTAACTACTGATAGGGATAGTTAGCAAATGAAAGATATTAATAGAGAACAAACAATGTATTCACCTTAATAGTCATAATATATATAGCAGTTCATGACAAATTACAAAACTCCGCCATCTCTCTCCCCACATCCACCACTGCTAGCGGCTCACCTCCAACTGCGCAACGCTACGCGCTGTTCACATCCAGCTGCCGCTGCCCAACACTACAATGGCAGACAACAATGCAAACTAGCCACAGACTGCACACAGCACAGCCAGTGATTTTTATACAGAGGTGGCGTTACCAATAAAAAAACCTAAACAGCCTATTCACACTTCCTTTGATGCACCCTCAGGAGGCTCACGGTCCCTTCGTGAGTTTGTGTGTGGTGCACACAGGGCAAGCTATTGCAACCAATTCTTCCTTCCCTGGCTGCATTTCCTTCCTCCTGCGCTCCCTCCCCAACCTCACTCCCTCCCCGTTGCCCCTCCTTCCCCTCGCTCAGTCTTCTGATTTATATCGACCTGCCTATCCACCTGGTTTCCTGTATTGCTTGCAATTTTGTTCTTCTGCCCGTTCTTTAATCCATTTTGGCGTTTACGTCCCCACTTGAGGATTGACCTCCACTTAAAAATTTCGTGTTTTTAGTGTGAGCCATTTGGGGAAGAAATGCCTCCCTAACATCTAGAGTGTGGATTCCATTCCCCACTTCCATCCCCTCTCCCTTCCCCACTGCATCCCCCTTCCACCATGCTAGGTCATTAGCATGTGTAGCCAGCACCCCAATGGCTGAGCCCCCTGACAACACAGGGATCACACTACTACCTGACCTGAATCCTCCCCTTGTATGCCAAGGAGTGGTTGCTTGTCTTCTTGGAGCATCGGAACTCCCGGTAACGGCCGCCGTGCCAGATGGCCCTTACTTTGGCTGGGTGGTGCACATGGGCACAGCCTCTGGTCGGTGTGGGTGGTATAAGGGCGAATGCTTGGCGTATGAAGCGTATCAGCTGCAAAAATCTGGCCATTCTCAAACGTCCATCTCTTCCAATGGTGAAGGATCATTGAACGTTGCTTCACATGGCCCAGCAACCTTCCATTCTCTGGCTACAGCATGGGAGGAGGGTCAGGCTCGATGTCTCTTGGGATGAAACACTTTCCCAGTACCTCGTCTGCACTAGGACGGATGGGGACACATTCACCATTACAAAGCCATTTTTTTTGTGGAAAATATTGGGGGCAAGATTGAAGTGTACTCTCTTAGTATGATGCGGTCGGGCTCCCTGTTGATCAAAGTTTCTTGTGCCACCCAATCTACAGCTCTTCGTGACTGTGATCGCCTTGGCAATGTCCCAGTGTCTATTACTCCTCACTAATATCTTATTATGGTCCAGGGAGTGATTTTTCATATGGACCTCATCCTGTAAGCTGATGAGGAACTCTGGGCTAATCTGGAGCGGTGTGGCGTTCGTTTTGTTCGACGTGTTGCAAAGACAACCACACCGATATTCGTGCCTTCACTCTGGCGTTTTAGGGGGATACCCTCCCAGAGAATGTCAAGGTTATGTGCTACAGATGTGACGTGAAGCTGTACGCCCCTCCACCTATGCAGTGTTTTCAGTGCTTGCATTTTGGGCATATGTCTGCCCACTGTACAGCGGACCCTCTGTGAGGTGACTGTGGACACCCACTCCATGAGGAAAGCTCGTGTGTTCCGTCACCTGTGTGTGTCAATTGTACTGATCGCCACTCCCCTCACTAGCCAGATTGCCCAGCTTACAAAAGAGAAAAAAAGATCCCTGGATCGCCTCTTTTATAATGAGTCATCAAAAGTATGAGAGACTTTTGCCTCCTACCTCTTCTGTACCCCAGCCCCATTCCCCTCCCCATCCCCTGCAGTTCCCACGACCTCCCACCTGGGAGCCACCCCCCTCCAAAGTTGAAGAAGTGCCCTCCTGGGACCCCTCTTCCCTGCGTCTCGCAGGCCAGAAGCCTTCTACCACCACTCAGCCATGAGACACACCATATGTGCGCCCCAAGGTCGCCCACTCTTTCGGTTCCAGATCTTGCAGACTCCTGTACTCCCCAATGTGCCCTGCCCTCCACCATCTCTGAAAGAGAAGAAGAAGAAACATAAATCCCAAGATAAGCCCCCCCCCCCCGATCCTGCTGCCCCCAGAGGTGCCATCTCCCCCCTCACAACCTGAGTCTGACATCTTATTTATGGCTGTCACCCCATCCTTGACAGTGACGACTACTGGCTGAGTGACATGACTTTCTCTCAGATTCTTTATGTCTAACCTGGACTCTTAATACATGGTCATCTGGTGGAATTGCAACAGATATTATCATCACCTACTGGAAAGGCAACATCTTGTCTCCTATTCTGCAGTCTGTCTTGTTCTTCAGAAACGCATTTCTGTGATGATCACTCTCCAACATTTCGTGGTTATCGGGCATTCTGTCAGAACCATACTGGCCTCGGGGTAGCATCTGGTGATATCTGCACTTTGATTCGCTCTGTCTGGATCCCTCTATGTACCAACTTTGAATCAATAGTGGTTCAAGTGCAAACTACTCTGGCAATCGCCATTTGCAATGTCTACATCCCTCCAGGCAGGCCACTTCTTTACATTTCACTGTATACCTTAATCCAGCACTCCTGCACCCCTTTCTCCTTCTTGGGGACTCCAGTGCCCACCACCCAATGTGGGGGTCTGTCACCTTAATGGGTAGGGGTCTAGTTGACCAACTTATTACGGACCTCGACTTGTATCTCCTCAATGATGCTTCCCCTGTCCACTTCAGTGCCACTCATGGCACCTTTACTGCTATCGCTCTCATTATCTTCTCCCCTGCCCACGTGCCTTCCCTACATTGGTCATGATGACGTTTGTGACAGCGATCGCTTTCTGGTGATTCTGTCGTTGCCCTGCTGCCTCCTGTCAGACAGGCCCCCAGGCATTCTTCAGGGCCAATTGACCTTTACGTACATCTGCTGTGCACTTTGACACCTCCTTCTCGAATTGCATTGATGCAGTCGTGCCAGGCGTCTCTGTCACTATTCTTCATGCTTCTGGCATTGTTGTCTCCCAATCCACAGGTCCCCTTCGTCGTCGACCAGTACCGTGGTGGAACATAGATATCGCAGTCGCTGTCCAGGACCACCGGCGGGTGCTGCAGTGATTTAAGCGACACCCTTCACAGACAAACCTCTCGCTCTTAAGCGTCTCCGTGCTAAGGCTCGTTACCTTGTTAATCAAAGTAAAAAGAAACGCTGGGAGCACTATGTTTCCTCCCTGGGGATGTATGCCTCTTCATCACATGGCATCGGCGTCCTCTTCGTATCCTGCTATGTTTCCCTCTGTTTCATCCTGCACCACGCTGAGCCCTATAATGCACCCTTCACTGAACTGAAATTGTAGCAGACTTTTACCTCTTCATGAGACATGGCCCCAGGCCCGGGTTCCATCTACAACGAGACGATCCAACACTTGGACGTTTCCCAGAGGCAACATCTCCTCAGGGTCTTCAACCGCATTTCGCTTATGGGTACTTTTCTGTCACAATGGTGAGTCAGTATAGTTATCCCCGTCCTTAAACCCGGGAAGAACTCAACGTCTCTCGACAGCTACCGCCCAATTAATCTGACGAATGTACGTTGTAAACTACTCGAGAGGGTGGTTAACTTCAGACTATGCTGGGTACTTGAATATTGGTCTAGGGGTAGCGTTTTTGATTAGTAATCAAAATGTCCTCGGTCCCAGGTTCGGATCCTGCCATTGCTTAAATTTCGATTAATAATCAGCACTGGCGGCCGAAGACTTCCAGCATAAGAAGTCACACCCGTTTTTCCAAAGGCCTTGTGAAAGAGGGTGCAGGAACGGACAGGCATTCAGGGCACTCTCTTGTCCTAGGGATGGGAAACTGCCCCTAAAGGTAGAAGAATCAACAGTGAGCGATGGAAAACAGGGGAAGGATAACGTTCTACGAATCGGGGCGTGGAATGTCAGAAGCTTGAGCGTGGTAGGCAAACTAGAAAATCTGAAAAGGGAAATGCAAAGGCTCAATGTAGATATAGCAGGGGTCAGTGAAGTGGAAAGATGACAAGGATTTCTGGTCAGACAGCAGCAGAAAATGGTATAACAGGAGTAGGATTCGTTATGAATAGCAAGGTAGGGTCAAGAGAGTGTTACAGTGATAAGGTTGTAGTTGTTCTTACCAGAATCGACAGCAAACCAAGACCAACAATGAGAGTTCAGAGCTTGCCGTCGTCGTAAGCTGAATATGAAGGAATAAGAGAAAGTATGTGAGGATACTGAGAGGGGAATACAGTGCGTAAAGGGAGACGAAAATCTAATAGTCATGGGAGGTTGGAATGCAGTTGCAGGGGAAGGAGTAGAAGAAAAGGTTACAGAAGAATATGGGATTGGGACAAGGAATGAGAGAGGAGAAAGACTGAGTTCTGCAATAAGTTACGAATACTCTTTTCGAGAATCACAAGAGGAGGAGGCATACTTGGAAAATGCCGGGTGATACGGAAAGATTTCAGTTAGATTACATCATCGTCAGACAGAGATTTCGAAATCAGATACTGGATTGTAAGGCTTACCCAGGAGGAGATATAGACTCAGATCACAATATAGTAGTGATCAAGAGTAGGTTGAACTTTAAGACATTAGTCAGGAAGAATCGGTACACAAAGAAGTAGGACACGGAAGTACTAAGGAATGATGAGATACGCTTGAAGTTCTCTAAGGCTATAGATACAGCAATAAGGAATAGCTCAACAGGAAGTACAGTCGAAGAGGAATGGACATCTCTAAAACGGGCAGTCAAAGATGGTGGAAAGAAAAACATATGTACAAAGAAAGTAACTGCGAAGAAACCATTGGCAACAGAAGAAATACTTCATTTGATTGATGAAAGGAGGAAGTACAAAAGTGTTCCAGGAAACTCAGGAATACAGAAATACAATTCGCTGAGAAATGAAATAAATAGGAAGTGCAGGGAAGCTAAGACGAGATGGCTGCAGGAAAAACATAAAGATATCGAAAAAGAAAAGACTGTCGGATGGACAGACTCAGCACACACGAAAGTCAAAACAACCTTCGGTGACATTAAAAGCAATGGTGATAACATTAAGAGTGCAACGGGAATTCCACTGTTAAATGCAGAGGAGAGATCGGATAGGTGGAAAGAGTACTTTGAAAGCCTCTATGAGGGAGAAGATTTGCTTGGTGCGATAGAAGAGGAAACAGGAGTCGATTTAGAAGTGATAGGAGATCCAGTATTAGAATCAGAATTTAAAAGAACTTTGGAGGACTTAAGGTCAAATAAGGCAGAAGGGATAGACAAAATTCCGTCAGAATTTCTAAAATCACTGAGGGACGTGGCAACAAAAGGACTATTCATGTTTGTGTGTAGAATGTATGGGCCTCGCGACATACCATCTGAGTTTCGGAAAAATATCAGCCACACAGTTCCAAAGACTGCAAGAGTTAACAAGTGCGAGAATTATCGCACAATCAGCTTAATAGCTCATGCATTCAAGTTGCCGCCAAGAATAATATACAGATGAATGGAAAAAAAATTGAGGATGTGCTAGGTGACGATCAGTTTGGCTTTAGAAAAGGTAAAGGCACGAGAGAGGCAATTTTGACGTTGCGGTTGATAATGGAAGCAAGACTAAAGAAAAATATAGATACGTTCATAGGATTTGTCGGCCTGGAAAAAGCATTCGACAATGTAAAATGGTGCAAGATGTCCGAAATTCTGAGAAAAGAGGCGGTAAGCTATAGGGTGAGACGGGTAATATAGAATATGTACAAGAGCCAAGACGGAATAATAAGAGTGGACGAAGTGCTCGGATTAAAAATGGTGTAAGAGAGGGATGTAGTCTCCCCCCTCCCCCCCCCCTTCTGTTGAATCTGTACATTGAAGAAGCAATGATGGAAATAAAAAAATAAAAGAAAGGTTCAGGAGTGGAATTAAAATTCAAGGCGGAAGGATATCAACGATACGATTTGCTGATGACATTGCTATCCTGAGTGAAAGTGAAGAAGAGTTACGTGATTTGCTGAATGGAATGAACAATCTAATGAATACCGAATATGGACTGAGAGTGACTCGAAGAAAGACAAAAGTAATGAGAAGTAGCAGAAATGAGAACAGCGAGAAACTTAACATCAGAATTGATGGTCACACAGTAAATGAAGTTAAAGAATTCAACTACCTAGGCAGTAAAATGACCAATGACAGACGGAGCAAGGAGAACATCAAAAGCAGACTAGAAATAGCAAGAAGGTCATTCCTGGCCAAGAGAAGTCTACTAGTATTAAACATAGGCCTTAATTTGAGGAAGACATTTCTGAGAATGTACCTCTCGAGTACAGCATTGTATGGTAGTGGAACAGAAGAGAACAGAAGCATTTGAAATGTGTTTCTACAAACGAATGTTGAAAATTAGGTGGGCTGATAAGGAATGAGGAAGTTCTGTACAGAATCGGAGAGGATAGGAATATGTGGAAATCACTGATAAGCAGAAGGGGCTGGATGATAGGACATCTGATAAGACATGATGGAATGACTTCCATGGTACTAGAGAGAACTGTAGAGGGAAAAAATTGTAGAGGAAGAGAGAGATTAGAGTACATACAGCAAATAACTGAGGACATTGGTTGCAAGTGCTACTCTGAGATGAAGAGGTTGGCACAGGAGAAGAATTCGTGGCGGACCGCATCAAACCAGTCAGAAGACTGCTGATCCTTAGACAAAAACAAAACAAAAAAACTTGAATTTTGAGACCTTTTGTCCCCATATCAGTGTGGCTTCTGGGCAGTCCAATCTCCAGCTGAGAACTTACTCAGCCATTCGACAAGCTTTTAGTCACCGCTGGTACCTTGTCGTGGTCTTCTTTTACCTACATAAGGCATACGACATGGCTTGGCGCCATCACATTTTACGAGTAGTTACCTTGCTTGACTAGGGCTTCTATGCGCGAGTTTTTATCTCACCATCTTGTAAGACGTCGTGGTCTCCTGACCTTCATTGCTTACATATTCCGCCCTCACAATGCTATTCCACACATCAAGATGCAGCATTCGAACTCAAACTCGATAAGATAAAGTCAATGTTGTATGAATTCATGTAAATGATATGCAAATAACAAATGCACACCGAGGTTGAAATACTCGAGGCTGACGTACACACACACATTCAAGACACGACAGTCACAAAAGCTTTTAGGTCAGGAGAGGCAAACTGCATGACAGGAGGCCAGTTCCTTCAGAGGACGAGTCAACCTATCTATGTCAGCCAGCGACCACCCGTAGAGCAGATAGCGTTTACCCGAGTGAAAGGGAGAACGTCCCTGTGTTCGGCTTAAAAGCAAATTCCGCTACATTGTGTGGGAGCGCCCAGCCTACGCATTCTTTACAAACATAGCATGCAGTTTCAGAGGTTTTCACAGGGAGACAGCAAATGCCAAACGCCGATGCTACAGATTTCCGCGTTGGTCGCCTTAAACGAAACGTCATTCTCCCATTTTAGAAGAGCAATGCTGATTGGCAGACGATATTCCTGACGCCTTGAGCTGAAGGAGTAATGGAAGGGACCGAAAGATATACCCCTTCATGTCTGGCGTGAAGAGGGGCCGTTCCGTTGTCGCTCTTGGAGCGAGAACACGTAACGAGAGTGTGTGCGCTCGTATGTGTACTCAAAGAGCGAGGAACAAGTCTCTCCTCAGTACTTCACTGGGACAGCACCTCTGTCGAGAACGAATCGAAGTTTGACTCTGTATTGAGTCCTTGCGATTAAGCATTGTTCACTGTGTTGGCCGCCACACTTATTTTGCGGTGTGAATGGACAGAGTTATAGTTAAACGCCTGCGAGCGAATTTTTGAGTGGCATTGCGGTGGACTGGTTATCTGACTGGTGTACCACGCCAATAGTTAGACTAGGGGCGAATAGGAGTCCTTGACTTCATCAAGGCATAGGGAGAGTTTGATTGGTGAAGGTCAATCCAGATAGAACGAGAGTTATTTGTCAGCAGCGAGCGGCGCAGACAGCAGTCATCACTACTTATGGTATTGTGCGCTACAGCTCTTGCGAGCCCCTTATTTCCTCCACAACAGTACACTTCACTGCATTTCACGCGCGACAGCCTCGACCGTACTTAGCAACATTGTAACGGATAATTATTCAAGTTGAGAAGCCGCGGCTCTCAGCCATTCTGCCAAGTCAATAACAATCTTAATCTTTGTATAGAAATTTCATTATCGAATCCTACCCTTAAGAGGTAACTTCACATTCCGAAAAGAACCCAGAAGTAACTTGTTCCGTTTATAACTAAAAGTGCCATTGTGATTTCTCAGAATTTTTGCAAAAAATAATAATTTTCGTTAGTTTCATGTTTTTCTTACACTAACTAGCACTACTCTAGTACCCAAGTATCCCACTAGTTACGTAAGAAATTTTGTGAATTTTTGTGTCATTTCCTTACAGCGGACGACTCCAGAAGATATTTATTGCTGAAAGTTTTTCAGGCATTTCTCTTTAGAACGTTAGAAGCGTCTGTCTGACTTCTGTAGTAGTGTGGGGGTGGAAATTGCATCTTGCAGGCGCCACAGGGTAAAGGGTACATCTCAGATTAATCCGTTGCACAGAATGACATAATAGCACCCACACGCTCACAATCTCTTCTGGGATCGAGTTGGCACTCAGCGCCTCTCGGAATCAGGAGGAGCTTCCTCATTGCCGTAAATGGGCTTGTGAACTCTGCTAGGCCTCTTGTTACCCCAGCGTTACGCATAGACCATTTTTGCATCTGGTGTCACTCTCACTTGGTAGCATCTGGGCGCTATCCAATGGACCACTGCGTGGGCCACCTCCCATGGCTTCAGTTTTCTCCTTCCAAAACGCGGGTTATGCATTTTTGTCGTCGACTCACAGTATACCCCGATCCAAAACTTTATTTAGGCGACCGGTTCCTCGATGTTATAGCACAGTCCCGTTTCTTGGGCCTTATTTTTTATAACAAGCTGACATGGCTGCACCACATTTGCCACCTAAAGACTACATCTACGCAGAAGCTTAATGCTCCGCCTCATGGCCCACACATCTTGGGGATGCAGACCGTACCACTTTTCTCCATCTTTATCGTCCTCTGGTCTTGTCCAGACTAGATTATGGTAATCAGGTTTATGGCTCAGCAGCTCCTTACACTTTGAAACTGCTTGACCACGTTCACCATTGTGGGGTGCGTCTGGCTAATGGTGCCTTTCACACTAGTCCCATTTATAGTCTCCTCTACACGTACTATGGAACCAAGTCCTGGTTTCCTATGCAACCGCCATTCGCCAATTACCTGACCATCCCGTGCACCCTGTGCTCTTTGCCAATGAGGGATGTCTCCCTCCTCACACCTGCCCACAGGTGGCACTGCCGGTTGGCATGCATCTCACTTCCCTCTGTCGGGAGCTCCATCTCCTCTCACTGGAATGAACCCCATGTCTTTCCTCCCTTACCCTCTCCCCCTTTCAAGGTGCCTAGACCATGGGTTAGGACCGATCTATTCCAGTGCCCTAAGATCTCTGTCACCCCTATAGTTTTCCAGCGTCTTGTATGTGCCATTCTTGCAGTGTTCCAGGATGCCACCCCACCATCTTTTATAGTGGTCGTTCTAAGACACTCGATAAGGTGGGATACTCTTTCACGTCTCCTACTGGCTTAGAACACCATTAATTGCCGGGATCATGTAGTGTGTTCAGAGCAGAGCTTCTAACCATTCACAGAGCCCTCCTTTTTGTTTCTGAAGCCTCCCTCCACACTGTTTTCATTTGTTCAGACTCAATGAGCAGCCTGAAGGCTATCGACCGATGCTGCTCTCGTCACCCTTTGGTCTCTGCTATCTATGACCTCTTTGCCCTTCGCCGTGCCGCCTGTTGAGTTGTCTTCCTCTGGGTCCCAAGCCACGTGGGCACCCCAGGGAATGAACTGGCTGACCTTTTGGCTATAGAAGCGAATACTTATCCACTGCATTTCGTTTCATGGTTCCAACTACAAATATGCGGATTTACGTCAAATCTCTCTTTGCTCAAAAATGGAATGATATCTGGTGCGCTACTGCTCCTAGTAATATACTCCGCCCAGTCAAGGAATATACTGCAGTTTGTCGCTCTCTTTTCCGCTCCTCTGGTAAGGAGTCCATTCTTTTATGCCGTCTACGCATTGGTCACACGAGGCTCACCCAATGTTTCCTTCTACGTAACGACACACCCCCACAACGTGGTTGTGGAACCAGACTGACGGTATCCCACATATTGGTGGCATGTCTCCTTCTTTTGACCCTTACGGCTAAGTGTAGTCTTCCCGATTCCTTAAATTTAATATTAGCAGACAATTCACGAATGGTTGAACTGGTCCTCAGTTTCCTCCATGAAAGTGGTTTTTGTTTCCAGAGATAAGGTTCTACTTTAGTCTTGGAGTGGGGGCAGGGAAGTACTAAGGAATGACGAGATACGTTTGAAGTTCTCTAACGCTATAGATACAGCAATAAGGAATAGAGCAGTAGGCAGTACAGTTGAAGAGGAATGGACATCTCTAAAAAGGGCCATCACAGAAGTTGGGAAGGAAAACATAGGTACAAAGAAGGTAGCTGCGAAGAAACAATGGGTAACAGAAGAAATACTTCAGTTGATTGATGAAAGGAAGAAGTACAAACATGTTCCGGGAAAATCAGGAATACAGAAATACAAGTCGCTGAGAAATGAAATAAATAGGAAGTGCAGGGAAGCTAAGACGAAATGGCTGCAGGAAAAATGTGAAGACATCGAAAAAGATATGATTGTCGGAAGGACAGACTCAGCATACAGGAAAGTCAAAACAACCTTTGGTAACGTTAAAAGCAACGGTGGTAACATTATGAGTGCAACCAGAATTCCACTGTTAAATGCAGAGCAGAGAGCAGATAGGTGGAAAGAATACATCGAAAGCCTCTATGAGGGTGAAGATTTGTCTGATGTGATAGAAGAAGAAACAGGAGTCGATTTAGAAGAGATAGGGGATCCAGTATTAGAATCGGAATTTAAAAGAGCTTTGGAGGACTTACGGTCAAATAAGGCAGAAGGGATAGATAACATTCCATCAGAATTTCTAAAATCATTGGGGGAAGTGGCAACAAAACGACTATTCACGTTGGTGTGTAGAATATATGAGTCTGGCGACATACCATCTGACTTTCGGAAAAGCATCATCCACACAATTCCGAAGACGGCACGAGTTGACAAGTGCGAGAATTATCGCACAATCAGCTTAACAGCTCATGCATCGAAGCTGCTTACAAGAATAATATACAGAAGAATGGAAAAGAAAATTGAGAATGCGCCAGGTGACGATCAGTTTGGCTTTAGGAAAAGTAAAGGGTCGAGAGAGGCAATTCTGACGTTACGGCTAATAATGGAAGCAAGGCTAAAGAAAAACTACGACACTTTCATAGGATATGTCTACTTGGAAAAGGCGTTCGACAATATAAAATGGTGCAAGCTGTTCGAGATTCTGAAAAAAGTAGGGGTAAGCTATAGGGAGAGACGGGTCATATACAATATGTACAACAACCAAGAGGGAATAATAAGAGTGGACGATCAAGAACGAAGTGCTCGTATTAAGAAAGGTGTAAGACAAGGCTGTAGCCTTTCGCCCCTACTCTTCAATCTGTACATCGAGGAAGCAATGATGGAAATAAAAGAAAGGTTCAGGAGTGGAATTAAAATACAAGGTGAAAGGATATCAATGATACGATTCGCTGGTGACATTGCTATCCTGAGTGAAAGTGAAGAAGAATTAAATGATCAGCTGAACGGAATGAACAGTCTAATGAGTAGTATGGTTTGAGAGTAAATCGGAAAAAGACGAAGGTAATGAGAAGTAGTAGAAATGAGAACAGCGAAAAACTTAACATCGGGATTGATGGTCACGCAGTAAATGAAGTTAAGGAATTCTGCTACCTAGGCAGTAAAATAACCAATGACGGACGGAGCAAGGAGGACATCAAAAGCAGACTCGCTATGGCAAAAAAGGCATTTCTGGCCAAGAGAAGTCTACTAATATCAAATACCGGCGTTAATTTGAGGAAGAAATTTCTGAGGATGTATGTCTGGAGTACAGCATTGTATGGTAGTGAAACATGGACTGTGGGAAAACCGGAAGAGAAGAGAATCGAAGCATTTGAGATGTGGTGCTATAGACGAATGTTGAAAATTAGGTGGACTGATAAGGTAAGGAATGAGGAGGTTCTACGCAGAATCGGAGAGGAAAGGAATATGTGGAAAACACTGATAAGGAGAAGGGACAGGATGATGGGACATCTGCTAAGACATGAGGGAATGACTTCCATGGTACTAGAGGGAGCTGTAGAGGGCAAAAACTGTATAGGAAGACAGAGATTGGAATATGTCAAGCAAATAATTGAGGACGTAGGTTGCAAGTGCTACTCTGAGATGAAGAGGTTAGCACAGGAATGGAATTCGTGGCTGGCCGCATCAAACTAGTCAGAAGACTGATGACAAAAAAAAAAAAAAATTATAATTTGACTCCCCTGACTGGATACTTCCACTTTTAGCGGACCCTCTTTCTTCTGTGACTAACTTCGGAATCGCGGGACTGATGACCTTGCCGTTTGGTCCGTAACATCTCTCAATTAATGAATCAATCAATCCTTTGATGCCTGAGGATGTATCCTACCAACCGATACCTTCTTTCAGTCACGTTGTACCATAGTTTCTTGCCCAAATCGGCTCAGTATCTCTTCTTTAGTTACTCTTCAGCATCGTTCTGTAGCATCACATTTCGAGAGGTTACATTATGTTCTTGTCTCTGATGTTTATCGTTCACGTTTTATTTCAGTACAAGTGCCACACTCCAGATGAATACGTTCTGAAAAGCCTTTCAAACAAATTTATATTCGATGTTAAATCTTTTTTTTTTTTTCAGAAATGCTTTCCTTGTTATTGCTGTTGTGTATTTAATATCCTCCTATCTTCAGCAAACTTCAATTATCTTGTTGCTAATACTTGTCTGCTGCTTTTAATGTCGCATTTCTGACCTAATTCCCTAAGAAACGCCTGATTTAGTTCGACTACATTCCATTACGTTTGTTATATTTTTGTTGATGTCCATCTTATAACCTGTTTTCAAGACACTATCCATTTCGTTAAACTGCTCGTCTAAATTCCTTTCATGTCTCTGACGGAATTGCAATCTCATCATCAGACCTCAATGTTTTTATTTCTTCTCCCTGATCTTTAATTCGTTCCCAATAGTCTCCTTGACTCCCTTCTCAGTTTATTCACTGCACAGACTGAGTACTTTTGAGGACAGACTTCAAACGTGATTCACTTCGAAACTACTGCTACTCTTTCATGCCCTTTGATTCTTATAACAGCGGTCTGCTTTCTGTATTAGCTGAAATAACCTTTCAATGGGTGCGTTTTACCCTGATACCTTCAAAATTTCAAATATTGCGGTCCAGTCAACGTAGTCAAAAGCTTTCTCCACATTTTTTTAAATTTTTTATCGTTTTATATTGGGTCCTCTGTCTTCTGGTTAATTTGATGCTTACGATAAAATGAACGGTCGAGATCGCAATTATATTTCTTTATGGACCGGTTACGGCTTACACACAAGTCATCTTCAGAATTTCTTGGCCCCCTATGGCTGATGCAGATGGCTCCTCGAATTTCTCGTGGTACCACGACCGTACACTCAGTGCACTATGTCGTCAAAATTTATAATTTGATGCTGTCCGCCACTAATTCCTTTTACTTGCCAATCTCTTCATCTCAGAGTAGAAGTTGAAACCAACGTCCTTACCTATTAGTTGGATATACTTGTATTTCAATCTCTGTCTCCCTCTACAGTTTTTACTCTCTACAGTTTACTCTAGTCCGCTAAAATTGTTTCCCGATCTCTTAGCATATGTTCTATCGTACTGCCCCTTCTTCACATCAACGTTTTCGACGTCGTCCCCTCCTTGTCGGTTCTACATAGAACTTGGTTATTTCTTATCTTACCTTCAACATCCTTCTGTAGCATCACATCTGAAACGCTTCAGTCCTCTTCTTCTCCAGTTTTGCGACAGTTCATGATTCACTTCCAGATAATGCTGTTCTTCAAACGTACATTCTCACAACTTTAGCCTTTGTGTACGAAACTAACAGACACTTTTACCAGTGATAGTCTGCTTCTTATGTCCTCCTTACTTCGTCCGTCATTTGCTATTTTACGTGCATGGTAGCGGAGATCCTTCACTGCGTGGTTCCCAGTATTGATGTTAAGTTTATCGCTAATCTCATTTCCACTGTTCTTCATGAATTTCTTCTTCCTTAGATTTACTCTCAATCCACAGTGTTTGCTCAGTGGATTGGTCATTCCATTCAATAGGTCCTACAAGCTATCTTTTATTACTATCATTGTTTCTTGGATGTATAGGCTGAATATTCCGAGTGAGACACTGCATCCTTGTCTTACACCTTTTTTCATTCTAGCACTTCTTTCTTGACCATCCATTCCTATTTTTAACTCTTGGTTCTTGTATGTATTGTTTTTTACCCTTCTGCTACCATATGGCTTGTACCTATTTTCCCAAGAATTTTCAATATCTTGTTTCATTTTGTATTATCGAATGCATTTGTTCGGTAGATAATTCTTCTAAAGGTGTCTTGATTTTTCTCAAGTTTTGCTTCCATCACAAAGCGCAATGCAGAACTGCCAGTCTGGTGCCTTTGCCTTTAGTAAAGCAAAAGTGATTGTCATCTAACGAATCCTCAATTTTCTTTCCCATTTTCCTGTATATGATTCATGTTAGCAACTTGGATGGACGATCTGTTATTCTGATTGTGCGATAATTCTCGCACTTGTCAGCTCTTGCAGTCGTTGTAGTTGTGTGGATGGTGTTTTTCCGAAAGTTAGGTGGGGTATCGCCAGACTCTTACATTCTACACACCAGACGTGAATAGTCGTTTTGTTGCCACTTCTACCAATGATTTTAGAAATTCGGATGGAGTGTTATCTCTCTCTCTGCCTTACTCGACCTTAAATCGTCTAAAGTTCTTTTAAATTCTGATTCTAATATTGGATCCTCTATCTCTCCTATATCAACTCCTGTCATTTCTCCTATCACGTCGTCAGAAAATTGTTCTCCCTCATAGAGGCCTTCAATGTACTCTTTCCAACTATCCGCCCTCTCGTACGTATTTAACAAGGGAATTCCCATTGCATTTTTAATGTTACCAAATTTGCTTCTAATTTCACCGAAGATTGTCTTTAGTTTTGTACATGTTGAGTCAGTCCTTCCAACAATCATTTTTTTTCGATTTCTTCACATTTTTCATGCAGCCATTTCGTCTTTGCTTCCCTGCACTTCCTATTTATTTCATTCTTCAGCGATTTGTATTTCTGTATTCCTCAATTTCCTCAAACATTTTTGTAATTCCTTCTTTCATCGATCAACTGAAGTATTTCTTCTTTTACCCATGGTTTCTTCGCAGTTATCTTTCCAACTTCTGTGACTGCCCTTTTTTAGAGACGTCCATTCTTCTTTAACTCGACTGCCTACTGAGCTTTTCCTTATGGCAGTTTCTATAGCCTCAGAGTTCTTCAACCATATCTCTTCATTCCTTAGTACTTCTGTGTCTCACTTCTTTGCGTTTTGATTCTTCCTGACTAGTCTCTTAAACTTAAGCTTAATCTTTAGCACTACTGAATTGTGATTTAAGTCTATATCTGCCCCTGGATACGCCTTACAATCCGCTACCTGATTTCGGAATCTCTGTTTGACCATGATGCAATCTAACTGAAATCTCCCTGTATCTCCCGGCCTTTTCGAAGTATTCCTCCTCCTCTTCTGATTCTTGCACACAGTATTCGCTATTACTGCCTGAACCGTATTGCAGAATCAGTCTTTCTACTGCCTCATACCTAATACCAAGCCCACATTCTCCCGTAGCCCTTTCTGCTGCTTCTACTCCCACAAACACATTCCAATTCCTCATGACTATTAGATTTTCATCCCCATTTAACTACTGAATTACCCGTACAGTATCCTCATAAACTGTCTCTACATCTTCATCTTCCGATTGCAAATACTTGAACTATCATTGTCGGTATTGGTTTGCTGTAGTTTCTGATGAGAACAATTCTTTCACTGATCTGTTCATAATAACTCACTCTCTGTCCTACCTTCCAATTCATAAGGAATCTTACTGCCGTAATACCATTTTCTTCTGCTGCTGATGTTACCATATACTCATATGACCACAAATCCGACTCTTCTTTCCATTTCACTTCAATGGCCACCATTATATCTAGATTCAGCCTTTGCATTCGCATTTCAGATTTCCCATCTTCCCTATCACGTTAATACTTTTGAAATTCCACACTCCGACTCGTAGAAAGAGATCCTTTCGTTCATTATTCAGTCTTTTTCTCATGGTCACCTCCCCTTTGGCAGTCCCCTCCCGGTGATTCGAATGGAGGAGAGGTCATCTTGAGATTTTTTTTCAGTTATAGGCCTCATGTGCCTTCTGCACCCTCATGCTGTTGATTATTGCTGATTCTTCCTTCTTTAGGAGCAGTTTCCCATCGAAGCGCATGGGCAAGAGAGTGCGCTGAACCTCTGTCCACTCCTCTGCTCCGTTTGAAAAGGCAGTTGGCTGAATAAGGATGATCTCTTATGCCGGAAGTCTTCGGCCGCCACTGCTGATAATTTTTATTCAGAATTTAAGCAACGGCGGGGTTCAAGCAGGGGATCGAGTACTTTTCAATTACTGATCAACGACCCTATCCCTAGACCACAGGTACAAATACTCACTATAGAGATAAGTGAGTACAGCAACTGTATCAGAAAAACAATATTTTAATATTTTACTCGACACATTATCAGCACCGGTAGAATTTCCCTAGAAGATAATGGAGTGACCTCAGTGTGACTGAGTGCTTCTGGAGTTCTGTCTTGAAATACTGAAACCTACGGTGACTACCATTTAGGAAGCAGTTAGTTTGCTTTTGTGTGTGCTGTAGTAGGCCTTTGATCTTTATCTTTTATTACTGGTGTTGCTGACTGCCCCGACTATTTTGATACAGCTTTCCATACTATAGTACTAAGTGCAAGCCTCTTCATCTCCAAATTACATCTGTTTGAACCTGACTACTGTGTTTATTCCCCGGTGTCTCTCTACCGTTTATACCTCCACACTTTCCTCCATTACCATATTGATGATTTCTTCTTAGTAGGTGTCCTATCGGTCGACCCTTTCTTTTAGTTTTGCCATAATTTTCGTCTCCCCAATTCAATTTACTACCTTCTCATTACTTGCTCGATCTATTTCTCTTCTTACTTATAGCTCTCGTTTCACTTCCATATCAGTTAACCGTACAGTACAGCTGCATGCTGTTGGGGAAAATAACGGCTGTAGTTTCCCTTTGTTTACATCCGTTAACGGTAGAACCTCGGTTAGATCATGTTGCCTAATGTTACACTGTTTAATAAATCAACCACCCAGACTATTGCTCCTGCGACTTCAGAAAAGACTGTTGCCCCTTGTCAGGAAACACAGGTTCGTCTGGCTTCTCCACAGATACCCCTCAATTATGGTTGCTCCTTTCCTACTGGCTTGTAAGCTGGGTCTTGTAATGGTATTTCAATCTTCTGCCAGTAGTCAAACCGATCGTAGCAGCACCATCGCACTGCCTTTGTCAGCTGCTAGGACGACTCTGTCTTCGTCTTCACGGAGGTCGCGTATCGCCCTGAGTTCTGCCAAGGAGATATTAGTTTTCGGAATTTTTTCTTTGTCAAGGACTCTGCATATCTCCCTTCTCACCTCTGTCGCGTTGTCAGGGAGGAGCCCCCGAATGGCTTGTTCGACGCTGCCGATGATCTCTTTTGTAAACTCTCGAGGCCAGTTTTGTGAAGGTCTCGTAGCTAATGCTGTGGAGGCCGAGTTGCCACTGTTGTTATGGTACGCCGAGTTCGTGAATTTGTAAAACGGCTTCTGGTGCGGCACACAGCTAAGACAATTTCTCCCTGCTGCTATTACACAGCTATGCCCCAGGTCAGTTAACAGGGTAGGAGAACGAAGGTTCTACAACACTCCACCAAATTAGTAACAAAGTCACACAAATTAGTTAAAAAGGTTTACTTATTTTTGTGACTTGTCGAATAATGAATTCTGCAACAGTGCATGTAATACACTCCTGGAAATTGAAATAAGAACACCGTGAATTCATTGTCCCAGGAAGCGGAAACTTTATTGACACATTCCTGGGGTCAGATACATCACATGATCACACTGACAGAACCACAGGCACATAGACACAGGCAACAGAGCATGCACAATGTCGGCACTAGTACAGTGTATATCCACCTTTCGCAGCAATGCAGGCTGCTATTCTCCCATGCAGACGATCGTAGAGATGCTGGATGTAGTCCTGTGGAACGGCTTGCCATGCCATTTCCACCTGGCGCCTCAGTTGGACCAGCGTTCGTGCTGGACGTGCAGACCGCGTGAGACGACGCTTCATCCAGTCCCAAACATGCTCAATGGGGGACAGATCCGGAGATCTTGCTGGCCAGGGTAGTTGACTTACACCTTCTAGAGCACGTTGGGTGGCACGGGATACATGCGGACGTGCATTGTCCTGTTGGAACAGCAAGTTCCCTTGCCGGGCTAGGAATGGTAGAACGATGGGTTCGATGACGGTTTGGATGTACCGTGCACTATTCAGTGTCCCCTCGACGATCACCAGTGGTGTACGGCCAGTGTAGGAGATCGCTCCCCACACCATGATGCCGGGTGTTGGCCCTGTGTGCCTCGGTCGTATGCAGTCCTGATTGTGGCGCTCACCTGCACGGCGCCAAACACGCATACGACCATCATTGGCACCAAGGCAGAAGCGACTCTCATCGCTGAAGACGACACGTCTCCATTCGTCCCTCCATTCACGCCTGTCGCGACACCACTGGAGGCGGGCTGCACGATGTTGGAGCGTGAGCGGAAGACGGCCTAACGGTGTGCGGGACCGTAGCCTAGCTTCATGGAGACGGTTGCGAATGGTCCTCGCCGATACCCCAGGAGCAACAGTGTCCCTAATTTGCTGGGAAGTGGCGGTGCGGTCCCCTACGGCACTGCGTAGGATCCTACGGTCTTGGCGTGCATCCGTGAGTCGCTGCTGTCCGGTCCCAGGTCGACGGGCACGTGCACCTTCCGCCGACCACTGGCGACAACATCGATGTACTGTGGAGACCTCACGCCCCACGTGTTGAGCAATTCGGCGGTACGTCCACCCGGCCTCCCGCATGCCCACTACACGCCCTCGCTTAAAGTCCGTCAACTGCACATACGGTTCACGTCCACGCTGTCGCGGCATGCTACCAGTGTTAAAGACTGCGATGGAGCTCCGTATGCCACGGCAAACTGGCTGACACTGACGGCGGCGGTGCACAAATGCTGCGCAGCTAGCGCCATTCGACGGCCAACACCGCGGTTCCTGGTGTGTCCGCTGTGCCGTGCGTGTAATCAATGCTTGTACAGCCCTCTCGCAGTGTCCGGAGCAAGTATGGTGGGTCTGACACACCGGTGTCAATGTGTTCTTTTTTCCATTTCCAGGAGTGTAGAACACAAAAAAAGGCCCTCAATGGCTAAGTGCGAATAACTGTAGGTAAACTTCACAGAACGTAGCAAATGCAATGTACAACAACTGTCTGTTCATTTCCGTTGTCGTCCGGTCTTTGGCGTATTGTACTCGGCCGGCAATTGGCCTAGGCGAAGTCGATATCTTCATCCTCAGCGCCGCCCGTGGCGCTGGTGGGACTCGCACAAGCGGCGAGTCTGTATGTCACTGGCACCGGCTCGCATCTTTGCGCCTGTGGTGCTTTTGCCCTGGCCGTGTCTTATTCGGACGATACAGCAATCTCCAGTTTGGGTAATGTCTTTACAACGGCAAAAAATTTAATCCTTTTGACAGCAGAGATGTTGTCGACTCGTCAAGTGCCTTTCCAATCAAATTGATGAAATTCTTCGAATCTTTGATGTTCATATTCTGCACGAGTGTCCGTGGAAGCCGACCGTCGCGTTGCTTCAAGGTTCACTGGAGGAGAAACTGCTACCATCTAGCCACTCCCACCTCCAGCGCGAGAGACTGGATGCCAGCAGCATGTGGATTACGAATAGAGTACGTCCAATATTGTGTTGTTAAAGACTCATGATGCGCATGCGCTCTCGCATCAGGGCCGAACTAACACGCTGTAAAATGCGTTTTGTCCTTGTCGAGTTGACGAGCAGCTGCAGGTAAGCAAACTGCGGCATCACGCCCTTTTCCAGACAACGCTGTAAGAAAGCCAGTCTGCTAAGCAAACTTCCTTTTTGTTTCGAAGTTTCTGCAGCATCTTGAAGCTACGCTGGATCTCGTTCCCATAGAGATGTGCTAAGTGGGAATGTAGGTTTTCTCGACAAATGTCGATGAGGAAGTCCTCTTGTGTTATCAGCCGAGTCAAAGCGTCGTTCTGCGGCAATGTTTCGACAAGATTCCCACAAATCATCTTCAGGTGAGGCGTCGGGTTCATGTCCGGTTCGTATTTTTATAGACAGAGCCAATCTCGCACCTCCGGAAAGGTGTCGCAGACGGTGGTGAAGAGAACAGCAAACGGCGGTGGTGGTGGTGGTGGTGGAGGGGGGGGGGGGGGGGAGGGAGGGTGGATTTCCGGCTGCAGGGTCCAGACGTAGCTTGAAGGTTACTTCTGTATGCTTTTCTACAGTAATTATAGACCTACGATCTCGTATTGCAGTACAAAATTTAACTACATTAAATTTCCTGTAAAACGGTTCTGTTCATTTTGTCTGTCAGACTAATAGATTGCTTGTAGCTGCTGAGAGAATACGAAAATTTGTAGTGTGGAACTTGAAGGCATTCCGGGTTGCATAAAACCTATCGGTAGGGGCAAATGAACCACACTATATTTTAGCCAAAAAACTTGGTGATAAGCTACATCGCCGGCCGGTGTGGCCGAGCGCTTCTAGCGCTTCAGTCTGGAACCGCAAGACCGCTATGGTCGCAGGTTCGAATCTTGCCTCAGGCATGGATGTGTGTGGTGTCCTTAGGTTAGTTAGGTTTAACTAGTTCTAAGTTCCCCCCCATGAACCATGGACCTTGCCGTTGGTGGGGAGGCTTGCGTGCCTCAGCGATATAGATAGCCGTCCCGTAGGTGCAACCACAACGGAGGGGTATCTGTTGAGAGGTCAGACAAACGTGTGGTTCCTGAAGAGGGGCAGCAGCCTTTTTAATAGTTGCAAGGGCAACAGTCTGAATGATAGACTGATCTGGTCTTGTAACACTAACCAAAACGGCCTTGCTGTGCTGGTACTGCGAACGGCTGAAAGCAAGGGGAAACTACGGCCGTAATTTTTCCCGAGGGCATGCAGCTTTACTGTATGGTTAAATGATAATGGCGTCCTCTTGGGTAAAATATTCCGGAGGTAAAATAGAACCCCATTTGGATCTCCGGGCGGGAACTACTCAAGAGGATGTCGTTATCGGGAGAAAGAAAACGCGTTCTGCGGATCGGAGCGGGGAATGTCAGATCCCTTAATCGGGCAGGTAGTTTAGAAAATTTAAAAAGGGAAATGAATAGGTTAAAGTTAGATATAGTGGGAATTAGTGAAGTTCGGTGGCAGGAGGAACAAGACTTCTGGTCAGGTGAATACAGGGTTATAAACACAAAATCAAATAGGGGTAATGCAAGAGTAGGTTTAATAATGAATAGGAAAATAGGAATGCAGGTAAACTACTACAAACAGCATAGTGGACGCATTATTGTGGCAAAGATAGATACGAAGCCCACGCCTACAACAGTAATACATGTTTATATGCAAACTAGCTCTGCAGATGACGAAGAAATTGAAGAAATGTATGATGAAATAAAAGAAATTATTCAGATAGTGAAGGGTGACGAAAATTTAACAGTCATGGGTGACTGGAATTCGGTAGTAGGAAAAGCGAGAGAAGGAAATGTAGTAGGTGAATATGGATTGAGGCTAAGAAATGAAAGAGGAAGCCGCCTGGTAGAATTTTGCACAGAGCATAACTTAATCACAGCTAACACTTGGTTCAAGACTCATAAAAGAAGGTTGTATACATGGAAGAATCCTGGAGATACTAAAAGGTAACAGATAGATTATATAATGGTAAGACAGAGATTTAGGAACCAGGTTTTAAAATGTAAGACATTTCCAGGAGCAGATGTGGACTCTGACCACAATCTATTGGTTATGATCTGTAGATTAAAACTGAAGAAACTGCAAATAGGTGGGAATTTAAGGAGATGGGACCTGGGTAAACTGACTAAACCAGAGGCTGTACAGGGTTTCAGGGAGAGCATAAGGGAACAATTGACAGGAATGGGGGACAGAAATACAATAGAAGAAGAATGAGTAGCTCTGAGGGATGAAGTAGTGAAGGCAGCAGAGGATCAAGTAGGTAAAAAGACGAGGGCTAGTAGAAATCCTTGGGTAACAGAAGATATATTGAATTTAACTGATGAAAGGAGAAAAAATAAAAATGCAGTAAATGAAGCAGGCAAAAAGGAATACAAACGTCTCATAAATGAGATCAACAGGAAGTGCAAAATTGCTAAGCAGGGATGGCTAGAGGACAAATGTAAGGACGTAGAAGCGAGTATCACTAGGGGTAAGATAGATACTGGCTACAGAAAAATTAAAGAGACCTTTGGAGATAAGAGAACCACTTCCATGAACATCAAGAGCTCAGATGGAAACCCAGTTCTAAGCAAAGAAGGGAAAGGAGGAAGGTGGATGGAGTGTATACAAGGGCGATGTACTTGAGGACAATATTATGGAAATAGAAGAGGATGTAGATGAAGATGAAATGGGAGATACGATACTGCGTGAAGAGTTTGACAGAGCACTGAAAGATCGGAGTCGAAACAAGGCCCCCGGAGTAAACAACATTCCATTAGAACTACTGACGGCCTTGGAAGAGCCAGTCCTGACAAAACTCTACCATCTGGTGAGCAAGATGTATAAAACAGGCGAAATACCCTCAGACTTAAAGAAGAATATAATAATTCCAATCCCAAAGAAAGCAGCCGGCCGAAGTGGCCGTGCGGTTAAAGGCGCTGCAGTCTGGAACCGCAAGACCGCTACGGTCGCAGGTTCGAATCCTACCTCGGGCATCGATGTTTGTGATGTCCTTAGGTTAGTTAGGTTTAACTAGTTCTAAGTTCTAGGGGACTAATGACCTCAGCAGTTGAGTCCCATAGTGCTCAGAGCCAGAGCCCAAAGAAAGCAGGTGTTGACAGATGTGAAAATTACCGAACTATCAGTTTAATAAGTCACAGCTGCAAAATACTAACGCGAATTCTTTACAGACGAATGGAAAAACTAGTAGAAGCCGACCTCGGGGAAGATCAGTTTGGATTCCGTAGAAATGTTGGAACACGTGAGGCAATACTGACCCTACGACTTATCTTAGAAGCTAGATTAAGGAAGGGCAAACCTACGTTTCTAGCATTTATAGACTTAGAGAAAACTTTTGACAATGTTGGCTGGAATACTCTCTTTCAAATTCTGAAGGTGGTAGGGGTAAAATACAGGGAGCGAAAAGCTATTTACAATTTGTACAGAAACCAGATGACAGTTATAAGAGTTGAGAGGCATGAAAGGGAAGCAGTGGTTGGGAAGGGAGAGAGACAGGGTTGTAATCTCTCCCCGATGTTATTCAATCTGTATATTGAGCAAGCAGTGAAGGAAACAAAAGGAAAATTCGGAGTAGGTATTAAAATCCATGGATAAGAAATAAAAACTTTGAGGTTCGCTGATGACATTGTAATTCTGTCAGAGACAGCAAAGGACTTGGAAGAGCAGTTGAACGGAATGGATAGTGTCTTGAAAGGAGGATATAAGATGTACATCAACAAAAGCAAAACGAGGATGATGGAATGTAGTCGAATTAAGTCGGGTGATGCTGAGGGAATTAGATTAGGAAATGAGACACTTAAAGTAGTAAAGGAGTTCTGCTATTTGGGAAGAAAATAACTGATGATGGTCGAAGTAGAGAGGATATAAAATGTAGACTGGTAATGGCAAGGAAAGCGTTTCTGAAGAAGAGAAATTTGTTAACATCGGGTATAGATTTAAGTGTCAGGAAGTGATTTTTGAAAGTATTTGTATGGAGTATAGCCATGTATGGAAGTGAAACATGGACGATAAATAATTTGGACAAGAAGAGACTAGAAGCTTTTGAAATGTGGTGCTACAGAAGAATGCTGAAGATTAGATGGGTAGATCACATAACTAATGAGGAAGTATTGAATAGGATTGGGGAGAAGAGAAGTTTGTGGCACAACTTGACTAGAAGAAGGGATCGGTTGGTAGGACATGTTCTGAGGCATCAAGGGATCACCAATTTAGTATTGGAGGGCAGCGTGGAGGGTAAAAATCGTAGAGGGAGACCAAGAGATGAATACACTAAGCAGATTCAGAAGGATGTATGTTGCGGTAGGTACTGGGAGATGAAGAAGCTTGCACGGGATAGAGTAACATGGAGAGCTGCATCAAACCAGTCTCAGGACTGAAGACCACAACGACAACAACAACAGTTCTAAGTTCTAGGGGACTGATGACCTCAGATGTTAAGTCCCATAGTGCTCAGAGCTGTTTGAACCATTTGATAAGCTACATCTTTGTCTATGTCCTATATTTGCTAGAATCCGTTCACTTCTTTTAATTCTCAATATATGGTAAAATTAGTATTTCTGTACAGAATACTTCTTACTAATCTAGTATGTGCCATAATTTTATTAGTAAATCGTATTATCCCTTGACAGACTTCCTGGATTCATTTCTGCCCTTCTCTGCGTGGTGTCCCGATTTTATGTTCTAAGTTATTAATTTCTGACTGAGGTGTGAGCTTTTTGTTTTGTTCACCTGCTGGCAGCGGGCAGCCCGCCGCCCTGCAAGGGCGTTTCAGTGCCGCGCGGCCGGCGGCGACCCTCGCAAACACGCCGGCCGGCCGCCCCCACCTCGCCTTTCATTACGGCCACTTCCCGGGCCCGCTCGCCGTATTCCGCTCGCCAGTACGAATCCGGTGTGGCCCGCTCTGGGCTGGCCGGCTCTCTAATTTGCTGGAGCGGTCTGGCCCGGGGCGCCAACTTGCGACCGGAGCGGCAAACTTCCGCAGACCGCGCTGCGGCCCCAAGTTCGCCTCCAGCAGCGCCGGTCCGTCACACGGTCGTATCTAAATATTGAAACAAGCGCACCGCACCAGAGTCGCGACCGCGGAAACTGCTACAGGCGGGAAGGATGCGTGAGCCCAAATTAAACATCGCCATTTGTGGAGAAACAGGTGACCCTTTCAACCCGTTTGTGTCAGCTAGAAGTATTTTGGAATCGCATCTGTGTTCTCGCGGCGCACAGCGGGCCAGCTCGCTCCAAAAGCTGCACATAATAGGAAAGAATGGAGACTCCAATAATCTTATCGTTTCCCCTCTGCTTTCCAATCCTCGTATGCTGCAGCACCTTTACCAACACATTTCACCGACTCTGCACTTGTACACTCTCCACTTTATCTCCCTAAGAAACTTCAACCATCTCCACCTCCCATGATCGTGAACTCCACTCCGACAGTTTCCTATCCTACCAGCTATAGGTCTACCCCACCATCTTATCAGGGATTCCTCTCCCTCCACTCCTCACATTTCCTTGCCCACTTCTTTTCCCCTTCTGCATTTCTTTCCCCGTCTCTATTTACCAACAACGCTACTGTACCCCCCTTCTGTTCCAATAGCCACTCCTACCCCACACCTGCAATGCACCAGTCCTCCATCCTTATACCACCACATTCCTACTCTCTTCACCTTGTTCCCTCCAACAACTGACTCTCTATCACATGGTAGGTCCTTCCAATTTCTATTGACAGGAATGTGCTTCTTTCACAAACCAGTGTTTCGGCAACATGTTTCAAATGAATGTTTATGTTTCATTTTACCTTTTATTATTACGGCTTTTAACTACCAGTGCAAAAAATCATCCATCGTGTAAGTCATAACTACTATTTTATTTTTCACCTTTAAAAAGTTTTAAATTCAGTGTATCTAACTCCACTACCTGTTTCTTGTTTTTTCATCTACTTTACTTGGCTGAAGAACGGGTTGCCTGTAGGGCTGACAGCCCATTCCCACACCCATATGGGGAGTGGGGAGGGAAGAAATAAAAATAACGAGAAAAAGAAAAAAATGGATATAAAATCCTACAAAACTGTGCTCTTGGTATATTCTTTGCGTCACTGACTAGAAATCGTTCTTACTGCGAACCATTTGCGACTGGAACAGGAAAAGAAGGAAACGGCCGTTCACCAATCAAGAAAGCGAGCTAATATTACATTGTCATCCATTCCTGATCAACACGATGTGATCAAAAGTATCCAGAAACCTGGCTGAAAACGACTTACAAGTTAGTGGCGCCACCCATCGGTAATGCTAGAATTCAATATGGTGTTGGCCCACCCTTAGCCTTGATGACAGCTCCCACTGCTGGAAGGTTTCTTGGGGAATGGCAGCCCATCCTTCACGGAGCGCTGCACTGACGTCGGTCGGTGAGGCCTGGCACGACGTCGAAGTACAGAAACATCCCAAAGGTGTTCTTTAGGATTCAGGTCAGGACTCTGTGCAGGCCAGTCCATTA
Organism: Schistocerca americana; assembly: GCF_021461395.2. Classification (NCBI taxonomy): domain Eukaryota; kingdom Metazoa; phylum Arthropoda; class Insecta; order Orthoptera; family Acrididae; genus Schistocerca; species Schistocerca americana. The sequence goes on from NC_060122.1 coordinate 280,141,555, forward strand.
CAGGGATGTTATTGTCGTGTGACCACACCGCCACGGGCCATGCATTAAGTACAGGTGCTCCATCGTGTTGAAGGATGCAATCGCCATCCCCGAACAGTGGGAAGCAAGAAGGTGCTTAAAACATCAATGCAGGCCTAAGCTGTGATAGTGCCACGCAAAACAACAAGGGGTGCAAGCCTCCTCTATGAAAAACGAGATCACACCATAACACCATCGCCTCCGAATTTTACCATTGGCACTATGCACGCTGGCAGATGACGTTCACCGGGCATTCGCCATACCCACATGATGCCATCGGATTGCCACATTTTCTACCATGATTCGTCACTCCACACAATGTTTTTCCACTGTTCAGTCATCGAATATTTACGTTCCTTACACCAAGCGAGACGTCGTTTGGCATTTACCGGCGTGATGTGTGGCCAATGAGCAGCCGCTCGACCATCAAATCCAAGTTTTCTCGCCTCCCGCTAACTGTCATAGTACTTGCAGTGGATCCTGACGCAGTTTGGAATTCCTGTGTGATGGTCTGGGTAGATGTCTGCCTATTACACATTACGACCCTCTTCGAGTCACGGCGGTCTCCGTCAGTCAACAGACGAGGTCCGTCTGTACGCTTTTGTGGTGTACCTATCCCTTCACGTTTCCACTTCACTATCACATCGGAAACAGTGGACCTAGGGATGTTTAGGAGTGTGGAAATCTCGCGTACAGACGTATGACAAAAGTGACACCCAAACACCTGACCACGTTCGAAGTCCGCGGAGCGCCCCATTCTGCTCTCTCGCGGTGTCTAATGACTATCGAGGTCGCTGATATAGAGTACCTGGGAGTAGGTGGCAGCACAATGCACCTAATATGAAAGACGTATGTTTTTGCGGGTGTCCGGATACTTTTGATCACATAATGTATGCTGAAAGTTTCAGGTCTCTAGCTCATCTGGAAGTTAGTTTAAAATCAACTGCAAAATTTGCACCTAATCGACAAACATATAGAATAGAAACCGAACTAAAAAAGGTGTTAAAATAATGTGTGCAACTGTTGTTCTTCTCAATGAGCATTCTAAACAAGCACGATGCAATTAATGTTGGGAGATGAGGCTTATCACTCCATACAATGAACTATTTGCTGTGGAAGATTTTCTCTAGGTGGTGAGACGTATGGAGTTAAGCATCTTTGTCTCAGGGTGAAACCATCCACCATACTGTCATAAAGGCGTATGTAAGTATCAAGCCTGTTTTTCTTATAAACCATAGCAGACAAAGTTATGGTGTATGTGTCCATCTCAATGTTTACCATGTAAGTAGGCTGTTTAGAATTTTTGTATTGGTAACGCCACCTCTGTATGAAAATCACTGGCTGTGCTGTACCCAGTCTGTGGCTAGTTTGCATTGTTGTCTGCCATTGTAGTGTTGGGCAGCTGGATGTGAACAGCGCGTAGCGTTGCGCAGTTGGAGGTGAGCCGCCAGCAGTGGTGGATGTGGGGAGAGAAATGGCGGAGTTTTGAAATTTGTAAGACTGGATGTCATGAACTGCTATGTATATTATGATTTTTCAACACTATTAAGGTAAATACATTGTTTGTTCTCTATTAAAATCTTTCATTTGCTAACTATGACTATCAGTAGTTAGTGCCGTCCGTAGTTTGAATCTTTTATTTAGCTGGCAGTAGTGGCGCTCGCTGTATTGCAGTAGTTCGAGTAACGAAGACTTTTGTGAGGTAAGTGATTTGTGAAAGGTATAGGTTAATGTTAGTCAGGGCCATTCTTTTGTAGGGATTATTGAAAGTCAGATTACGTTGCGCTAAAAATATTGTGTGTCAGTTTAACCACAGTCATGTATAATTTTTCAAAAGGGGACGTTTCAACCATTCTAAGCACAACACGTCGTCTGCATGTAGTTCATTTAGAGGACATTTCCCAGCTCTAGCAAACGATTTCATTTTGCAAGTCCAACAGAGCTCTTCACTGAAGAGAACGGTCCTCCCACAATCCTCCCCGTTCGTCGACAGTCCAAAGTACCCGTTGGCATGCTCACAACAAACGTCTCCTCCTGTACCAAGGAGCAAGCAGTACACACACGCAACAATACTTTTTTTACAAACTTTATAGGTTGGTTCTTTACACCAAAACAAGACAGAAAGTTCCTGTAAACAAATGCCCAATAATCCTTAGCTTATCTATGAAGCGTATTGAAACTTAAATGTCACTTTATTTTCAACACATCAAGTTACACACTGTCAGCCTTAAAGTGCCATTAACCCAGACTCTCATGCACTCATCTGATCAGGGAATGTCACATCAAAATGGTTCAAATGGCTCTGAGCACTATGGGACTCAACTGCTGAGGTCATTAGTCCCCTAGAACTTAGAACTAGTTAAACCTAACTAACCTAAGGACATTACAAACATCCATGCCCGAGGCAGGATTCGAACCTGCGACCGTAGGGGTCTTGCGGTTCCAGACTGCAGCGCCTTTAACCGCACGGCCACTTCGGCCGGCGAATGTCACATCACTGCAAATATTCCCAGATGCTCTCGAATGGTTTCGCGAGCTTCCATCACACGTCAGTGTAGAGTATCTACGCCCGGATTGTCTAATGCAATGACAAATTGTACCCCCCTCACCCCACCCCCAGATAAATATCCAGAGGGTCGAGAGCAGGTGAAGATGTAGGCCATGGAACTGGTCCTCGTCCATCTATCCGTCCTTCAAGGTAGATATCAGACAATATATCTCGAAAAATTGGACTAAAACTTGCCGGAGAACAACAGGCATAAGCCACATGTTGATCCTTAATTGCTGATGCACATCTCGGACGGCGTTCTGAATAAATTCCACGCAGACATCATCTTCTGGAAGAAGATGTGGACTTGTCTGTCAGTTGCCTACAATTCCACCACACACAAACTGATGCTGGTGCTTGGGGTGAACTGTATCAGTACAATTTAGATCAGCCATTATGTATTGTTTTGGAATTTATTATTCGATCTCTTCCTAACCAGGCCTCTCTGTAAACTTTCACTAATAAATTCAAAACGTAGCATTTTCAGACATGCACCACCCTCCAGAAGCCTTCTGTGCGCAGTACGCTGTAATATCACTTCCGGCTGTTGCAGCAAGGGTAAACCGTCAATAAGATCAAAAAATAGTTCAAATGGCTCTGAGCACTATGGGACTTAACAGCTGTGGTCATCAGTCCCCTAAAACTTAGAACTACTTAAACCTAACTAACCTAAGGACATCACACACATCCATGCAAAAAATGGTTCAAATGGCTCTGAGCACTATGGGACTTAACATCTTAGGTCATCAGTCCCCTAGAACTTAGAACTACTTAAACCTAACTAACCTAAGGACATCACACAACACCCAGCCATCACGAGGCAGAGAAAATACCTGACCCCGCCGGGAATCGAACCCGGGAACCCGGGAGTGGGAAGCGAGAACGCTACCGCACGACCACGAGATGCGGGCATCCATGCCCGAGGCAGGATTCGAACCTGCGACCGTAGCAGTCGCGCGGTTCCGGACTGCGCGCCTAGAACCGCGAGACCACCGCGACCGGCCTCTTGTAGGATCTTTTTCTGGCCGCAGCGATAACAGAGATTTGATGTTTTACCGGATTCCTGATATTCATGGTACACTCGTGAAATGGTCGTATGGGAAATTCCTGACTTCATCGCTGCCTCGGAGATACTGTGTCCCATCGCTCGTGCGCCGATTGTAACACAAACTCACTTAAATCTTGATAACCTGCCATTGTAGTTGTTAGCATTACACTTAGTAAATGAATCGACTTCATTTACTTCCGGTACGATGGACGTGGAAGAATTATGGGCAAATTTTAAACACATTGTAAAACACGCATTGGAGAAGTATGTGCCGAAAAAGTGGGTTACGGACGGAAAAGACCCACCGTGGTTTAACAGCGCAATTCGGAGAATGCTCAGGAAGTAAAGACAGTTGCACTCGCGGTACAAGAAATATCGGGAGAATGAGGACAGGCAAAAGTTAGTAGAGTTTCGTGCTGCTGTAAAAAGAGCGATGCGCGAAGCATACAAGCACTACCACCATCATACCTTAGCAAAAGATCTTGCTGAAAACCCAAGGAAATTCTGGTCTTACGTAAAATCGGTAACCGGGTCGAAGGCTTCCATCCAGTCACTCACTGATCAGTCTGGTCTGGCAACGGAAGACAGCAAAACGAAATCTGAAGTTTTAAATTTAGCATTTGAGAAATCTTTCACGCAGGAGGATCGTACAAACATACCGCCGTTTGAGTCTCGTACAGATTCCCGTATGGAGGACATAGTGATAGACATCCATGGGGTTGTGAAGCAGCTGAATGGGTTGAAAATAAATAAATCACACAGGTCTTGATGGGATTCCAATTCGGTTTTACAGAGAGTACTCTACTGCATTGGCTCCTTACTTAGCTTGCATTTATCGCGAATCTCTTGCCCAACGCTAAGTCCCGAGCGACTGGAAAAAAGCGCAGGTGACGCCTGTATATAAGGAGGGCAGAAGGACGGATCCTCAAAATTACAGACCAATGTCCTTAACATCGGTCTGTTGCAGGATTGTCGAACATATTCTCAGTTCGAATATAATGAATTTCCTTGAGACAGAGAAGTTGCTATCCATGCATCAGCACGGCTTTAGAAAGCATTGCTCCTGCGAAACGCAACTCGCCCTTTTTTCACATGATATCTTGCGAACCATGGATGAAGGGAATCAGACGGATGCCATATTCCTTGACTTCCGGAAAGCGTTCGATTCGGTGCCCCACTGCAGACTCCTAACTGAGGTACGAGCATAAGGGATTGGTTCCCAAATATGTGAGTGGCTCGAAGACTTCTTAAGTAATAGCACCCAGTACGTTGTCCTCGATGGTGAGTGTTCATCGGAGGAGAAGGGTATCATCTGGAGTGCCCCAGGGAAGTGTGGCAGGTTCGCTGTTGTTTTCTATCTACATAAATGATCTTTTGGATAGGGTGGATAGCAATGTGCGGCTGTTTGCTGATGATGCTGTGGTGTCGTCGTTGAGTGACTGTAGGAGGATACAAGATGACTTGGACAGGATTTGTGATTGGCATAAAGAATGGCAGCTAACTCTAAATATAGATAAATGTAAATTAATGCAGATGAATAGGAAAAAGAATCCCATAATGTTTGAATACTCCATTAGTAGTGTAGCGCTTGACACAGTCACGTCGATTAAATATTTGGGCGTAACATTGCAGAGCGATATGAAGTGGGACAAGCATGTAATGGCAGTTGTGGGGAAGGCGGATAGTCGTCTTCGGTTCATTGGTAGAATTTTGGGAAGATGTGGTTCATCTGTAAAGGAGACCGCTTACAAAACGCTAATACGATCTATTCTTGAGTACTGCTCGAGCGTTTGGGATCCCTATCAGGTCGGATTGAGAGAGGACATACACTCCTGGAAATGGAAAAAAGAACACATTGACACCGGTGTGTCAGACCCACCATACTTGCTCCGGACACTGCGAGAGGGCTGTACAAGCAATGATCACACGCACGGCACAGCGGACACACCAGGAACCGCGGTGTTGGCCGTCGAATGGCGCTAGCTGCGCAGCATTTGTGCACCGCCGCCGTCAGTGTCAGCCAGTTTGCCGTGGCATACGGAGCTCCATCGCAGTCTTTAACACTGGTAGCATGCCGCGACAGCGTGGACGTGAACCGTATGTGCAGTTGACGGACTTTGAGCGAGGGCGTATAGTGGGCATGCGGGAGGCCGGAAGGCGGAAGGTGCACGTGCCCGTCGACCTGGGACCGGACAGCAGCGACTCACGGATGCACGCCAGGACCGTAGGATCCTACGCAGTGCCGTAGGGGACCGCACCGCCACTTCCCAGCAAATTAGGGACACTGTTGCTCCTGGGGTATCGGCGAGGACCATTCGCAACCGTCTCCATGAAGCTGGGCTACGGTCCCGCACACCGTTAGGCCGTCTTCCGCTCATGCCCCAACATCGTGCAGCCCGCCTCCAGTGGTGTCGCGACAGGCGTGAATGGAGGGACGAATGGAGACGTGTCGTTTTCAGCGATGAGAGTCGCTTCTGCCTTGGTGCCAATGATGGTCGTATGCGTGTTTGGCGCCGTGCAGGTGAGCGCCACAATCAGGACTGCATACGACCGAGGCACACAGGGCCAACACCCGGCATCATGGTGTGGGGAGCGATCTCCTACACTGGCCGTACACCACTGGTGATCGTCGAGGGGACACTGAATAGTGCACGGTACATCCAAACCGTCATCGAACCCATCGTTCTACCATTCCTAGCCCGGCAAGGGAACTTGCTGTTCCAACAGGACAATGCACGTCCGCATGTATCCCGTGCCACCCAACGTGCTCTAGAAGGTGTAAGTCAACTACCCTGGCCAGCAAGATCTCCGGATCTGTCCCCCATTGAGCATGTTTGGGACTGGATGAAGCGTCGTCTCACGCGGTCTGCACGTCCAGCACGAACGCTGGTCCAACTGAGCCGCCAGGTGGAAATGGCATGGCAAGCCGTTCCACAGGACTACATCCAGCATCTCTACGATCGTCTGCATGGGAGAATAGCAGCCTGCATTGCTGCGAAAGGTGAATATACACTGTACTAGTGCCGACATTGTGCATGCTCTGTTGCCTGTGTCTATGTGCCTGTGGTTCTGTCAGTGTGATCATGTGATGTACCTGACCCCAGGAATGTGTCAATAAAGTTTCCCCTTCCTGGGACAATGAATTCACGGTGTTCTTATTTCAATTTCCAGGAGTGTAGAAGCAATTCAGAGGCGGGCTGATAGATTTGTTACTGGTAGGTTTGATCATCACCCGAGTGTTACGAAAATGCTTCAGGAACTCGGGTGGGAGTCTCTGGAAGAAAGGAGGCGTTCTTTTCGTGAATCGCTACTGAGGAAATTTAGAGAACCAGCATTTGAGGCTGACTGCAGTACAATTTTACTGCCGCCAACTTATATTTCGCGGAAAGACCACAAAGATAAGATAAGAGAGATTAGGGCTCGTACAGAGCCATATAGGCAGTCATTTTTCCCTCGTTCTATTTGGGAGTGGAACAGGGAGAGAAGATGCTAGTTGTGGTACGAGGTACCCTCCACCACGCACCGTATGGTGGATTGCGGAGTATGTATGTAGATGTAGATGTAGATATAGCTGCAGTAATCAATCTAACAACTGCACCGGACACTTGTTGTCTTATACAGGCTTTGCCGGCGGCAGAGATGTATTCTGCCTGTTTACATATCGCTGTATTTGAATACGCATGCCTATACCAGTTTCGTTGGCGTTTCAGTGTACAACCGGTTGCCCTGGACCCCTTATTTCCGGCCGAGGTCCTGTACATCGATGAGGCACTGTTTACTCTTGACGGCCGTCCCGGTAGTAGTAACCGATCTAGCAACTGTTGTTTTATGTAGGCGTTGCCGATCGCAGCGCCGTCTTCTGCCTGTTTACATATCTCTGAATTTGAATGCTCATGCCTGTACCAGTTTCTTTGGCGCTTCAGTGGATCATTAAAAAGTTTTCCAAAAGTTGCTGAAGGCCAGTACCGCCAAAGTATCGCTTTGTTTTGCCTAGTTTTCCAAAGGCTGTCATTCGTAGTTTATCCGTAAATTATTCCTCCACGTTATTTGATCAATTTAGAAATCGTGACTGTCGTCTGTCACTCTCACGGTGCTAGTTGCCCTCTTACGTGGACAGTCCAGTGGCGTTACTTATATTCTGAACGAACTCCATTGGCAGACGTTACAAGAGAAGCGTTGTGCACTACGGAGAGGTTTACTATTTGAAATTTCGAGAATATACCTACCAGGAAGAGTCGGACAACATATCAGTTATCGTAAGGACCGCGCTGAGAAAATTCGAGAAATTAGAGCCAGTACAGAGGCTTACCGATACTCATTCCTCCCATGCTCCAATCGCGAGTGGAGCAGCGTAGAGAGATCAGTTAGTGGTACCAGAAGTAACCTCCGCCACACACCATTACGTGGCTTGCAGAGCATGATGTAGATGTAGGTGTAGCAAGATTTAGCTTTTCTCTAGGAGGCATCCCGAACTCCGCCTCGATGCTCCTCAAAGAGCCGTCCCTGCGTCTTCCTCTGCAGTTCCATTTCCTTAACGGCATCCCTAGAAATACATTTACTTCCGCGCATTCGGGTCTTCCCATCAGAGCCACACGTCCCCGACGTAGAAGGTAGGCTTTGTGAGAATCGCTACTGTCTCAGGAAATGTTTTAACTTTTCCACATACACGCTCGGTATGCATAGAAATACGTACATCAGTTGTTTCATTTGATTTTTAGTTACCTGTGATGTTCGGATAATAATCCATATGAGACGCCAAAACAGTAACGTCAGATAGTAGACGCCCCAGTCAATTTCTCACTCATTATGGTGTCGTAATGATGAATTATAAATTACTGTCACTAGACTAATGAATTGTCATAATCCTCTAAAAACCAGAATCAATCAATTGTAAGTATCTTTGCAGGGAGTATCACTCGTCCAGTAATCAAGAGAAATTGCTGCCTACAGTTCATAATTAAATGGCAGGCCATTCAGTTAACAGTAATGATTATCACAGTCGCAGCTATTTCAGTAATTTCACAAATATTTTGTAAATCATTAGAAAGAATCTAACAATCAACTCTTTTAGAAATACCTACATTATTTCGCATTTTGTACAGCTTGCAACAGTAAGATAGTGGCGCAATTTGAGAAATGAATTCTGTACATGTTTTGTGTCCAGTTTTATGTCTAAGCACTTGCTTAGTTTGGTTTATTTACATTCCAGATGAAACACTCTGGGAATAGGTCAAAATGACAATACATTCCCTATAATTCGACAACAATGAAATTACCGCGAGATTATGTTAATACGACAAGGTGGATCCGAATTCATCATGTGGATGTCTTAATAGAATAAAACAGCAGTCACAAAGGAGATAGCGCGTTGTTAAGACAAGGCGCTCATGTTCGAAAGAAGCCGTTTTTATGATTTCCTATCTGACAGCGACATTGACAGAGACAGAGAATTGACGGAAAGCACATGCGGGTGCCTTCCATGTCGAGGTTATTGAAAAGTTGGTACAACGGTACGAGAAACGTTTAAGTCGGAGCGGTGACTACGTAGAGAAGCAGCTGGAAGGTGCAATTTTTGATTTTCACAGTGGTTTCCATTAGGTAACCGATCGGATCTTACTTTCCGAGTATCCCTCGCATAATGATGCCGAGTTTAGTGCGGTGCTTATGGGGAGGGTCTCGGTATCATCCTTTACTTCTTTATTTACCATTTTCTCAAACAACGCCTACACAAAACACAGGCAGAAAACATGGCCAACATACACAATCTAGCGTGACCCCATAAACAAACGTGCGTCAATTGTTATGCAAAGACAATCTGAATAATTAAAAGCTTATTACTAAAAAAAAACAGTTCCTCAGATAATTCACTGCTTTACAATTTTCAGATCGCGCACGGCTTCACTGTGTTTGCGCTGTGTGTCCTCAGTTCAATATCTTTCCAATACACAAATGTCAACGCAGCAAAACGACATAAATCATTCTTATGCACAGTCTTCCAAACGTCGTAATGGAAATCTTTCTTCCGTAGTCACTTCCTGACTCCCAGCAGCCGTATGCTCTGGATAAACGGTGGTAAACGCCATCTACTGCTGCCTCCAGACGATGCCTCACTTTAACTATTATGGCAAGGCGAAACCACAATCATCTGGCCATAGTTTCGAATTCTTCGATTACTCTGTGAGACGACTCATCCGAACTGCAACATATGAAATACTTATTCACTTTACTACTGCCGGCTTGCCGGCACTCACGCCCGCTGGCGCAGGTGTAGCCTACGACCCGAGCTAGAGCAAAATGTTGGGCTAGACAAGAATTCAAGCATGCTGTAAAACAGCTGATTGGTGGCACCGAGTAAAACATGTTTGATTTCTATTTCAGTTTCACTGGCACAGCGTAATTTGTTTCGATCATCTGAACTAGTGTAAAAAATTACGGTATTGATCATCATCAGCCAACAAGTTACTAATTAGCTATCTGAGCTATATTTTGGTTCGTATAAACACAATATTGTTTCTCAACAAACTCAAAAAGTTATAAGCAGGTCACAAATAAAGCTGTGAGTCTTGAAACTTGAAGGCACAGCAGTGAGTTCTGAAAGCTGATGACTGTTCTTAAGTACGTGTTATTGACTGCCTTAATCCTGATCAACACTTGAGATCTTGAATGGTTCAAATGGCTCTGAGCACTATGGGACTCAACTGCTGTGGTCATCAGTCCCCTAGAACTTAGAACTACTTAAACCTAACTAACCTAGGGACATCACACACACCCATGCCCGAGGCAGGATTCGAACCTGCGACCGTAGCAGCAGCGCGGCTCCGGACTGGAGCGCCTAAAACCGCACGGCCTGAGATCTTGACATTTGTACTATTTTCTATGATATAACGCAATTTTTTAAGCTGAGCCGAACGTGTTCACCGTCTTTCCTCCTCTTTCCTGATTCAGTAAAGTTCTCCATTTCCTGCTTCCTCATTGAGATCAACATTTTCATTCAATCATGCTGCACTTTACAACAAACAAAAATGTGCTCACAGACATAACGGAAACCATACTGAACTGTACTGGTCGCCGGCAAAGCAGACGACAAAAAATCACCTACCTTTAAGGACTGAATGACACTGAAAAGGGCAAGATCTCTGCAAGGTCGACAGAAGATGAAAGCGTCCAATTCTCTGACTACTCGCTGTGTCTAAACTATAGTACTTTTTAGCAAATTTATTCATTTTTAAACTGGATGGCTTTATCCTAACTGCAAATTTGGCGATCAATTTTTTTAGTTGAAGAGCACAAATTTGGTTCATAAGCCCGAAACATACAGAAGAAAGAAGTTTAAAATATCACCACATACGTTTCAGCAAGGACCGACATTGAGTATCAGATGGCATGATTACATAGAAATGCCTTTGATCTTACGGTTCACGTCCACTAAAATTTTCCATTCTATTTTTGATTATCTGGCGAGTGTACTACGAAAAGGGGTATAACGGTGGGAAGCAGACGCTGCATCCTTTTCGCCACTTGGTCTGCACGTTCATTGCCCCCAGAAACCACATTCTCCGGTGTATTCATTGCATACGAGTCAGTTGAGCCAGCTCTTGACTCTTCTCAGTATATCACGAGCCAAGAGACTTACAGTTTTTCTTTCGGCTACCCCCGTAGATGACCCTTGCCACTCGTAGATTCAGTACATATGAGGACTTTGTCACCTTGTGAAACGGCTATGTAAAGAATGCGACTAGTTTGATGAATGGCAAACTAATCTACGGTCAATGACGACGTTTCTGTGGGTAACAAGAAGAATTGTCTCCATTCTGTCTGATTGGAACCATGCTTGTACAACTTGACCAATTACGCCAGTTGCGATCTAGTCTTGACGGTGTGGAGGCACTGTGTTCACTCAAGGGTACGGATCCTTTAGTTATTTGCCCGTCATATAGAGCACAGAGAATGTTTGAAGAGATATCATTTGATTGACAGCACTTGTCCTCCGCGAAAGTGATGATAGAATTCTGTTGTCGAATGTTCTAGGGTTCGAGCATACTATACACGACTGGCTATTAAAATTGCTACACCACGAAGATGACGTGCTACAGACGCGAAATTCAACCGACAGGAAGAAGATGCTGTGATATGCAAATGATTAGCTTTTCAGAGCATTCACACAAGGTTGGCGCCGGTGGTGACACCTACATCGTGTTGACATGAGGAAAGTTTCCAACTGTTGTCTCATATACAATCAGCAGTTGACCAACGTTGCCTGGTGAAACGTTGTTGTGATGCCTCGTGTAAGGAGGAGAAATGCGTACCATCACGTTTCCGACTTTGATAAAGGTCGGATTGTAGCTATCGCGATTGCGGTTTATCGTATCGCGACATTGCTGCTCGCGTTGGTCGAGATCCAATGACTGTTAGCAGAATATGGAATCGGTGGGTGCAGGAGGAAAATACGGAACGTCGTGCTGGATCTCAACGGCCTCGTATCACTAGCAGTCGAGATGACAGGCATCTTAACCGCATGGCTGTAACGGATCCTGCAGCCACCTCTCGATCCCTGAGTCAACACATGGGGACGTTTGCAAGACAACAACCACCTGCACGAAGAGTTGGATGACGTTTGCAGCAGAATGGACTATCAGCTCGGAGACCATGGCTGCGGTTACCCTTGGCGCTGCATCACAGACAGGAGCGCCTGCGATGGTGTACTCAACGACGAATCTGGGTGCACGAATGGCAAAACGTCATTTTTTCGGATGAATCCAGGTTCTGTTTACAGCATCACGATGGTCGCATCCGTGTTTGGCGACATCGCGGTGAATACACATTGGAAGCGCGTATTCGTCATCGCCATACTGGCGTATCACCCAGCGTGATGGTATGGGGTGCCACTGGTTGCACGTCTCGGTCACCTCTTCTTCGCATTGACGGCACTTTGAACAGTGGACGTTACATTTCAGATATGTTACGACCCGTGGCTCTACCCTTCATTCGATCCCTGCGAAACACTACATTTCAGCAGGATAATGCACGATCGCATGTTGCAGGTCCTGTACGGGCCTTTCTGGATACAGAAAATATTCGACTGCTGCCCTGGCCAGCACATTCTCCAGATCTCTCACCAATTGAAAACGACTGGTCAATGGTGGCCGAGCAACTGGCTCGTCACAATACGCCAGTCACTACTCTTGATGAACTGTGGTATCGTGTTGAAGCTGCAAGGGCAGTTGTACCTGTACACGCCATCCAAACTCTGTTTGACTCAATGCCCAGGCGTATCAACGCCGTTATTACGGCCAGAGGTGGTTGTTCTGGGTACTGATTTCTCAGGATCTATTACCCAAATTGCGTGAACATGTAATCACATGTCAGCTCTAGCAGAATATATTTGTCCATTGAATACCCATTTATCATCTGCATTTCTTCTTGGTGTAGCAGTTTTACTGGCCAGTAGTGTAGGTAGTAGGGGTATGTGTTTTTCCGTATGACTTAATCTGTATAAGATTTAGTACCCGAAGTAATTTACATTATAATCGATAATTTATGAAGGGTTTGATCTTCAGCATACATCAGCCACATAAGAGTTTTCGTCTCGTAACGAGTGAAGGTAGTGCTCATTACAGATTTGGGTGTCATTTTAATACAGCCTTTACAAGAGACTTGGGAGCAGAAGCATTCAGCATGTAGTCATACTCCGTCTTTATCCTTTTTAACTGTTTGTACAGCTGTTAGAGGGTGCTAGGCTAGGCTCCCGAGTCAGTTCCAGACAAAGCTTTCATGATGTTAATTCTGTACGTACCTTAGACTGGAATTCTGTGATACATCTTTGCATTTGAGTGTAATTTCTAACCACATACCCGGAAATTTAACTTGAGTAAGTGCTAAAATAATATCATTAAAATTAGTAAGTAAATATTTCTGTGTCGTCTAGAAACATCCAGATGTTATTTCTCAGGCATTACAACCATTCGTATCTAAATTAACCGAATTATCACAATGTCGACAGCTCCCTCCAGTGATAATTTAATTAGAAAGATACTTCCAACAGAGTACAAAAGGGATTCTGAATTTACCAACAAATGAGAACCCTTTTATAGGAAGATATAATTCCATCAAAAGCAAAATGAGTTATGTTCAACAGGTACTTCACACTAGTATTGACGCTTTGTATCGAAGCACTCACCCTCGTGAAGAGAGGGACACCGTAGCTCCAGACATCAGCAGCGAAATTCCTTAGACCCACAATCTGGAAGACCAAAATGGATAAGTTACGGAACGAAGAGGTGAGGAAAAAGCCACAATCAACACTACCCTTTTAGACCGAATCATCACATCATGTTTAGGAGGTAGTACGAACCTGTAACGAGGCTGGAGCTTACAAGAACAGCCCTAACGAATTTAGAAAGAGAAGTGGAAGGAAAACGCCCTGTAGGAAGACCCTGAACCCGTTGGATGGACGTGATCAAGGGTGACATTGTTGCCAGAGGAAGGACAAGGGATGACGTTATACATGGACAAAAGGAAGTGAAAGAGCTTCACTAGCCTGGGAAATGGAATTGTGCAGCGATAGTGGTGATGATGATACTGATAAATTTGTTTCAGCAATAAATGATGGTGATGAGGTGCTAGAATACAAGTACAGAAGTCCATCCTAGGTTCTTTATCAGTTCATTCACCTCTGGCAATGTTTGTCATGTAAAAACCGGCCAAGCGAATCGCACCCTGGTTCGGAGCCCACGTTAAACTTTAGATCCCCTCTATAAGTGGCTGGGTAATTCTGTTCAAAGGCCGAAAGAAGGCAACGGCATACCACCTTGTCCAATTAAGCTCTTAGGTGTTCAAACCTACCTTCGGACTGATGACAGCTTAATCTTTATCCAGAAGACCGGACCAACAACCTGCGGTGCATTCTGGTAAACAGGGCAGTAGCGACCGCTTTGGCTCGCCGTGTTCCCCGGGCTGGTGCGGCTGCCCTGTGACCGCTGGCGCGTTGAACGTGTGGCGTGGCGCAGACAGCTCGCCGCCGCTGCCGGTCCGTCATCCCAGCCGCTGCCCGCTCCCTCAGAACATCCTGTCCATTACTCCCGGCTACCCTCCCCTCCGCAAATTAGGCGCTCGGATCAATTCGATTTACTCTGCCTGACCGCAGTCATTACACTTGTGCCTGTAATTGGCAATGAAGCAGGGCTGAACTGTGCGCCACGTCCAGTCGCCAAGCGCCTGCAACACGACTCTGCCGCAATGAATTAGTCTGGTACAAGGAATATACGTACACATTTTACATAGTTTTGGAACACTCTTTCATGCCTATGTGTATTTATTTTATTTTTTGCTGTTCATTACATTATCACGTTGTTTTTTCGCGTGCTGGCAGCAAACTATAAAAGATAGCGACACATTCCGCATGTCACTGGATAGATGAAGGTTCACAGTTTTTACACAGCTGCGCTGTTGTTCGTTTGTAGCAACATGGCGACTAAGCCACAAGAGAAATCATTTCGCGTGTTGGAATTTGCGCGAAGTCAATTCATTGTTCAAGTGCAACGCGCATTCCTCCGTAGATTCAGCAAGAAGCCACCTGTTCACAAGCATTCTTATGACTGGCATGCAATATTCTGGGAAGCCGATTGTATGGGCAAAGGGAACAGCACAGGTCAGCCACTCACATCTGATGAAGCGTCGAGCGTATCAGAGATGCGTTCAAAATGGTATACAAGACGGATAGACGAGGAACTTCAACTTCCTCAAACAAACGGTGTGGCGTGTTCTGAAACGACACCTGAATAAGAAGCCTTGCAAAGTGTAGTTAATGCAGCAATTGTGCAACAGTGACCATAACAGAAGGTATGAATTTTTTGCTTCACATTTCCAGCGTATGGTAGAGGGCGTCGTTGTTATTGTGGTCTTCAGTCGTGAGACTGGTTTGATGCAGCTCTCCATGCTACTCTATCCTGTGCAAGCTTCTTCATCTCCCAGTACTTACTGCAACCTACATCCTTCTTAATCTGCTTAGTGTATGCATCTCTTGGTCTCCCTCTACGATTTTACCCTCCACACTGCCCTCCAATGCTAAACTTCTGATCCCTTGATGCCTCAGAACATGTCTTACCAACCGGTCCCTTCTTCTAGTCAAGTTGTGCCACAAACTCCTCCTCTCTCCAATTCTATTCAGTACCTCCTCATTAGTTATGTGATCTACCCATCTAATCTTCAGCATTCTTCCGTAGCACCACATTTCGAAAGCTTCTATTCTCTTCTTGTCCAAACTATTTATCGTCCATGTTCACTTCCATACATGGCTACACTCCATACAAATACTTTCAGAAACGACTTCCTGACACTTAAATCTATACCCGATGTTGCCGGCCGTGGTGGCCGAGCGGTTCTAGGCGCTACAGTCTGGAACCGCGCGACCGCTACGGTAGCAGGTTCGAATCCTGCCTCGGGCATGGATGTGTGTGATGTCCTTAGGTTAGTTAGGTTTAAGTAGTTCTAAGTTCTAGGGGACTAATGACCTCAGCAGTTGAGTCCCATAGTGCTCAGAGCCATTTTATACCCGATGTTAACAAATTTCCCTTCTTCAGAAACGCTTTCCTTGCCATTGCCAGTCTACATTTTTTATCCTCTCTACTTAGACCATTATCAGTTATTTTGCTCCCCAAACAGCAAAACTTCTTTTCTATTTTAAGTGTCTCATTTCCTAATCTAATTCCCTCATCATCACCCGACTTAATTCGACTACATTCCATTATCCTCGTTTTGCTTTTGTTGATGTTCATCTTATATCCTCCTTTCAAGATACTGTCCATTCCGTTCAACTGCTCTTCCAAGTCCTTTGCTGTCTCTGACAGAATTACATTATAGGAATGTCATCAGCGAACCTCAAAGTTTTTATTTCTTCTCCATGGATTATAATACCTACTCCGAATTTTTCTTTTGTTTCCTTTACTGATTGCTCAATATACAGATTGAATAACATTAGGGAGAGGCTACAACCCTGTCTCACTCCCTTCCTAACCACTGCTTCCCTTTCATGCCCCTCGATTCTTATAACTGCCATCTGGTTTCTGTACAAACTGTAAATAGCCTTTCGCTCCCTGTATTTTAACCCTGCCACCTTCAGAATTTGAAAGAGAGTATTCCAATCAACATTGTCAAAAGCTATCTCTAAGTCTACAAATGCTAGACACGTAGGTTTGCCTTTCCTAAATCTTTCTTCTAAGGTAAATCGTAGGGTCAGTATTGCCTCACGTGTTCCAACATTTCTACGGAATCCAAACTGATCTTCCTCGAGGTCGGTTTCTACCAGTTTTTCCATTCGTCTGTAAACAATTCGCGTTAGTATTTTGCAGCTGTGACTTGTCAAACTGATAGTTCGCTAATTTTCACATCTGTCAACACCTGCTTTCTTTGGGATTGGAATTATTATATTCTTCTTGAAGTCTGAGGGTATTTCGCCTGTCTCATACATCTTACTCACCAGATGGTAGAGTTTTTTCAGGACTGGCTCTCACAAGGCCGTCAGTAGTTCTAATGGAATGTTGTCTACTCCCGGGGCCTTGTTTCGACTCAGGCCTTTCAGTACTCTGTCAAACTCTTCACGCAGTATCGTATCCTCCATTTCATCTTCATCTACATCCTCTTCCATTTCCATAATATTGTCCTCAAGTACATCGCCCTTGTGTAGACCCTCTATATACTCCTTCCACCTTTCTGCTTTCCCTTCTTTGCTTAGAAATGGGTTTCCATCTGAGCTTTTGATACTCATACAAGTGCCTCTCTTTTCTCCAAAGGTCTCTTTAATTTTCCTGTAGATAGTATTATCTTACCCCTAGTGAGATAAACCTCTACATCCTTACATTTGTCCTCTAGCCATCCCTACTTAGCCATTTTGCACTTCCTGTCGATCTCATTTTTGAGGCGTTTGTATTCCCTTTTGCCTGCTTCATTTACTGCGTTTTTATATTTTCTCCTTTCATCAATTAAATTCAATATTTCTTCTGTTACCCAAGGATTTCTACTAGCCCTTGTCTTGTAACCTACTTGATCATCTGCTGCCTTCACTACTTCATACCTCAGAGCTATCCATTCTTTTTCTACTGTATTTCCTTCTCCCATTCCTATCAATTGTTCCCTTATGCTCTCCCTGAAACTCTGAACAACCTCTGGTTTAGTCAGTTTATCTAGGTCCCATCTCCTTAAATTTCCACCTTTTTGCAGTTTCTTCAGTTTTAATCTACAGTTCATAACCAATAGATTGTGGTCAGAGTCCACATCTGCCCCTGGAAATGTCTTACAATTTAAAACCTGGTTCCTAAATTTTGTCTTACCATTATATAATCTATCTGATACCTTCTAGTATCAAAAACACAGGATTCTTCCATATATAAAACCTTCTTTTATGATTCTTGAACCAAGTGTTAGCTATGATTAAGTTATGCCCTGTGAAAAATTCTACCAGACGGCTTCCTCTTTCATATCTTAGCCCCAATCCATATTCACCTGCTTTGTTTCCTTCTCTCCTTTTTCCTACTCTCGAATTCCCGTCGCCCATGACTATTAAATTTTCGTCTCCCTTCACTACCTGAATAATTTCTTTTATCTCATCATACATTGCATCAATTTCTTCATCAAATGCAGAGCTAGTTGGCATATACACTTGTACTACTGTAGTAGGCGTGGGCTTCGTGTCTATCTTTGCCACAATAATGCGTTCACTATGCTGTTTGTAGTAGCTTACCCGCACTCCTATTTCTTATTCATTATTAAACCTACTCCTGCAGTACCCCTATTCGATTTTGTGTTTATAACCCTGTATTCACCCGACGAAAAGTCTTGTTCCTCCTGCCACCGAACTTCACTAATTCCCACTATATCTAACTTTAACCTATCCATTTCCCTTTTTAAATTTTTTAACCTACCTGCCCGATTAAGGCATCTGACATTCCACGCTCCGATATGTAGAACGCCAGTTTTCTTTCTCCTGATAACGGCGTCCTCTTCAGTAGTCCCCGCCCGGAGATCCGAATGGGGGACTATTTTACCTCCAGAATATTTTATCCAAGAGGACGCCATTATCATTTAATCATACAGTAAAGCTGCATGCCCTCGGGAAAATTTACGGTTGTAGTTTCCCCTTGTTTTCAGCCGTTCGCAGTACCAGCACAGCAAGGCCGTTTTGGTTAGTGTTACACGGCCAGATCAGTCAATCATTCAGACTGTTGCCCCTGCAACTACTGAAAAGGCTGTTGCCCCTCTTCAGGAACCACACGTTTGTCTGGCCTTTCAACAGATACCCCTCCATTGTGGTTGCATCTACGGTACGGCCATCTGTATCGCTGAGGCACGCAAGCTTCCCCACCAACAGCAAGGCCAATGGCTCATGGGGGGAGGAATAGCACTGCTATCAACATTTTAATAAAATTACTGGCAAATAGTAAACAGTTCATTAAATAAGTACACAACTATAGCAATATGTGAGTCAATCATACCATATGCGTGTGCTGTGTAAGTGTGGAGAACCATTTGTATAAGTAAAAGTTGTAATAGACATCATAAATCAACATATAGAATAGATTCAGATGAAAAAATTATGGGAGGATAGCTATAGTGCAATGTTATCATCTGAGATATCGTATGATGAAGTCGCATGAAGCGTTTAAAAGCTGTTAATTCAGAGGTTCATGTTATAAATTTTTTATTCAGCATGAAATACTAACTTCTGTAGTTTCAAAGATTTTGAAATGTTGCTGTGTCGCTGGGTGCTCCTCATTTTTCTGGGTTCGCTGATGTATTCAGATTGGCATCCATATTTGGTTGTAACTTATTTTAGACTCTCAAAGAGCTACAAGAAGCCATCTTTCAGTTTGTCTCAAAGCCCGCCATTGTGGGAGCGTGGCCGGCCCTCTTAAGCGACCGTCCATCGTCAAAATTCCCGAACTGGGATTTAAACCACACCCGGTGGCACTGCTATCCTTGTGTCTGGACTCACTCGTACTGGTCACCTTGCTGGAAGTTCCAACTGCTGCGGGATGCCCTGACACCTGGGCCCACTAGCGTTTATCTGTACACCAAATTCAGCTTACCACATACCAGTTCCAGACGGCTGATTAGCTCGCTTACATTCGTGTAACGTTACCAGGTGGAACGTCATACTGGAAAGTGATGCAATACCGCCAAGTTCTTTGTAAATTTGAATCTCTTTTGTAATCATTCAAATACTATCACTTTCCATTAACCCTTGAGTTCCAATTCTTTTTCCCCACACCTTCCGGGTGACCCACATTTTCTTGTCACGCAGTGGGTGTCACGATTTTTGATCTGCCATTTCATACATTTGTTACAGCAGTGTTAGTGTTGACACAAACACTGCCTCAACGTGCACTCACTTGCTAATATTTCCTGTTACGATTTCTAGTGCTATGAGAATCTATTTTATTATGGTTGACTTGGAAGTGATCTCATTTCTGCTACTACTTTTAGATTACTTTTGTGCCACATGTACCCATTAACTACGTGTACCACCACACATTCCCTCCACGAGCTCTCCTCCTCCGCGAACCTCATCTCTTATTCAAAACTTTCCTGCAGACACATAACCGAGACACACTCGTACGTCACCAGGAACTGCAAAGACACATAAAAAATCTGCTAAGGTTCGTCGGGATTGGCGCCTTACATGCACTAACCACAACACTACAGTAGCCATAAAATCTTCTAAGTAGTGGAAACCGTTTCATATTCTTACCAGCAACAACTCTGCTTTTTCCTTCCTCCTCCTGCACAATAATCAACCGTTGTCTGACAACCTAAACAAAATCAATGGAGAGAAGTCTTCCGAAGTAAGAGTGATTTCAGGTGTGCCGCAAGGGAGTGTCATAGGACCGTTGCTATTCACAATATACATAAATGACCTGGTGGATAACATTGTTAGTTCACTGAGGCTTTTTGCAGATGATACTGTGGTGTATCGAGAGGTTGTAACAATGGAAAATTGTACTGAAATGCAGGAGGATCTGCAGCGAATTGACGCATGGTGCAGGGAATGGCAACTGAATCTCAATGTAGACAAGTGTAATGTGCTGCGAATACATAGAAAGATAGATCCCTTATCATTTAGCTACAAAATAGCAGGTCAGCAGCTGGAAGCGGTTAGTTCCATAAATTATCTGGGAGTACGCATTAGGAGTGATTTAAAATGGAATGATCATATAAAGTTGATCGTCGGTAAAGCAGATGCCAGACTGAGATTCATTGGAAGAATCCTAAGGAAATGCAATCCGAAAACAAAGGAAGTAGGTTACAGTACGCTTGTTCGCACACTGCTTGAATACTGCTCAGCAGTGTGGGATCCGTACCAGGTAGGGTTGATAGAAGAGATGACAACATCCAACGCAGAGCAGCGCGCTTCGTTACAGGATCATTTAGTAATCGCGAAAGCGTTACGGAGATGATAGATAAACTCCAGTGGAAGACTCTGCAGGAGAGACGCTCAGTAGCTCGGTACGGGCTTTTGTTAAAGTTTCGAGAACATACCTTCACCGAAGAGTCAAGCAGTATATTGCTACCTCCTACGTATATCTCGCGAAGAGACCATGAGGATAAAATCAGAGAGATTAGAGCCCACACAGAAGCATACCGACAATCCTTCTTTCCACGAACAATACGAGACTGGGATAGAAGGGAGAACCGATAGAGGTACCCAGGATACCCTCCGCCACACACCGTCAGGTGGCTTGCGGAGTATGGATGTAAATGTAGATGTAGATCAACCCTTCTGCATCCTATCTGCCTGACACCTTCACCATGGTTCGATTACTCCTTAGTCCCAACACTCCATTAGCGTACCGGTACCTCTCTCTCACCTCTTGCCCCTGGCTACGAGTACAAAGACAAGATATCACAGAAAGAGCTTGACACTTCACTTATATCACAAGATATAAATGGGAAATCGCAACATCACTCTCGATAACGACTGCGTTATCTATGGACACCTGAAAGACAGCCCCTTTATTTTCCTAGAAATCCTCGCCATATTTGCCAATGTAGTTCTTCATAAAGGTTTCTAACCTCTCGAATCTTACTTCTCCTTAAATCCAATAAAACTGCCAGTGACACCTCCTCCTACCATTGTGTCAACCTCTTCTCAGTGTTTAGCAAGTTCAACACACGTACCCATTCCTGCCAACAAGTGTGGCTTTCGTTCCAACTTCTCTTTCGATTGCCAGCTCCAGTACCTTAGCCATGTCCTACGAAATTAACAACTGCAAATTCGCCATTCTTGAATCTGTTGATCTCGAAAAAGTATATGATCGAATATGGCATTGCAGTATGCTCACCAGGCTCTAGACCTAAGCATTACCAATTAATTATGTCTTACTTATCACATCCTTTCCATCAAGCCTCATTTCCATTGTCGTGATCAATGACTCCGGTATCTTCAATCCCAATTCAGGCATGCCACAAGGATGTGTCCTCTTTCCACTTCTATATCTCCTATACACAACCGATTTGTATGAGCCACTTCCTCTTGTACATCTCCTCCCCTGTGCGACTGACACTGCCTTCTTAACCCTCTACCCAAACTTCCAGAAATCCCATTGGTCACTCCTGATACACCTCAGCCAATTTATCTCCTGGTGCATTCAGTGACTTCTCGAAACAACCCTTCTTAAAACCTTGGCAATGTACCATCTACAGCTTGTGCCCCCATTATTTTTACTTCATTATTTACGACATCCTATCCAGTTAACTAACACCTTAAGATACCTCAGACTAATTCTTGTTCGCCAAATAACATGGAGACACCACCTTCGGATCACTCAAGAGACTACTAGGTTTAACATGAAGATTGCCGCCTTTCACAATCCTCCACAGCTACAAATCTCTGGTGCGGGCCATCCTCTGCTATGCAAATGTAGCACATACACTGAAAAGACGATGAAACTGGTACACCTGCCGAATATAGTGTTTGGCCCCTGCGAGCACGCAGAAGTGACACAACACAACATGGCATAGTAGTGCTGGAGGGAACTGACATCATGAATTCTGCAGGACTGTCCTCACATCCATAAGAGTACGAGAGGATGCAGATCTCTTCACAACAGCACTTTGCAAGGCATCCCAGATATGCTCAATAATGTACATGTCTGGGACGTTTGGTGGCCAGCGGAAGTGTTTAAACTCAGGCGAGTGTTCCTGGAGTATCTTTGTAGCAATTTTGGACGTGTGGGCTGTTGCATTGTCCTATTGGAATTACCCAAGTCCGTCGGAATACACAGTGGACATGAACGGATGCAGATGATCAGGCAGGATGCTTACGTACATGTCACCTGTCAGAGTCGTATCTAGACGTATCACACTAACTGCACACGCCTCACACCAGTACAGAGCCTCCACCAGCTTGGTTGTGTGTGAGAGCTTATGGGACTTAACTGCTACGGTCATCAGTCCCTAAGCTTATACACTACTTAACCTAAATTATCCTAAGGACAAACACACACACCCATGCCCGAGGGAGGACTCGAACCTCCGCCGGGACCAGCCGCACAGTCCATGACTGCAGGGCCTAGACCGCTCGGCTAATCCCGCGCGGCTACTAGCTTGAAAAGTCCACTGCTGACAGGCAGGGTCCATGAATTCATGAGGTTGTCTCCATACCCGTATACATCCATCCACGCGATATAATTTGAAACGAGACTCGTTTGAAGCAACAGGCTTCCAGTCATCAACAGTCCAATGTCGTTGACAGGCCCAGGCGAGGCGTTAAGCTTTGTGTCATGCAGTCATCAAGGTTACACGAGTGGGTCTTTGGCTCCGAAAGCCCATATCGATGATGTTTCGTTGAATGGTTCTTATGCTGACACTTGTTGATGGCCCAGCATTGAAATGTGCAGTAATTTACGGAGGGGTTGCACTTTTGTCACGCTGAACGATTCTCTTAGTTCATCGTTGATTCCATTCCTGCAGGCTATTTTTCTGGCAGCAGCGATGTCACAGATTTTATGTTTCACTGGATTCAAGATATTCACAGTACACTCTTGAAATGGTCATGTGGGAAAATCGCCACTTCATCGCTACTTCGGAGATGCTGTTTTCCATTGCTCATGCACCGATTATAACACCAGTACAAACTCACTTAAATCTTGATAACCTGCCACTGTAGCAGCAGTAACTGATCTAATAACTGTGCCAGACACTTGTAGTGGCGTTGCCGACCGCAGTGCCGTATTCTGCCTGTTTACATATCTCTGTATTTGAATATGTATGCCTATACCAGTTTCTTTGGCTCTTCAGTGTATTTCCAGTCCTGAAAATTGTATCAGGCTGTACTGATCCTAGAACGCCACATACTCTGTCCAGCCTTTCAGATTCGCTTAACCTTCCCTGCATGCATGCATCCTATCAACTTATAAAATTCCTGCAGCTCTCTCACAATTTGAAGACCTATGAATATCCTAAATTTAACACAAACTTGACAACCACCCTATAGTTTCAGCTGCTCTCCAAACTGAGTACTCCGTTGTGCCAATACCAACACATTCCCTAAGACTTCTCCTACACACCTGACTATGAAATCCGCCCAGATCTGTCTTGCCAGAGCTAGCAGAAACCACATTTACTCCACTTTTCTGGGCTCCTGTCCTCACTACCCCTTCCACCCACATCCTAAGGCTTGGTATAGAACCTTCCCTCATCATCCGCCCAAAACATTCAACCAGAGATTGACACATATAAAATCCTTATTACAAACTACAAAAATATACAAATGCAGTAATACCCTTATCTCTGGTCCTTACCTGTGAAAATATTTTAAATATTCTACGTTTCAGTTTTTGATCGTTTAACCAATGCAACTTACCATGTGCTTTTTTCTGTGAAAACATTGAGTTTTTGACATAATCAAAAAATTACTATGTTTTATATTTTCAGAACCGTTTGTGGATGAACAGTGATGAACTGTAACCACTGACAGCCCATGTGGAACGAGGGTGGGAAAATAACAATAAAGAAAAAAAGATGTATGCTGCTGGCTGGACAGCTTGGTGACTCATGCGCATCGACTTCCACCTGAAAATGGGATGATAGCTGAGGTTGGCCAATAGAAGAAAATAAACAATAATTACAAACTGATGGAGGATATGCTGTCATTTCAGAAATTTTGTTCAACTGTGCTAGATGCCCCAAAGGCAGTAATACTATATCTAATGATACAACTATGGCAAAGATCGTGACTGTAGAGTCAGAGAAATTTGGTTAAATATGGAGGCATATTAACACTTATTCATCCTGAGAACCTCCAGGAATGAAAGAGAAGGATTTTCTCAAGTGCCAATGCATGTGGCAATCATCCTGGAACAATAACACCATGCGCGACACACCATACGACGTGTGGTGAAGTTTTGGTACACGTATTTTTTGCATAGAGTAGACATCCTGTAGACAAAAAGCAATCCAGAACAGAGTATGTGCTGGACACTTGAACTTTCTATTTGCCCATAACAGTCAATATTCAGCCACCACACGAGACAGCCTGTTCCAGATCCTAAACCTGTCACTTTCAATTTCATGCAGAACAAACATTTGGAGAAGGTTTATTCGTTACATGCACTGGATGGGAGTTAAAATTTCAACTCCACGTAGGCAGTATGCAACAATTTTCAACATTACCCTTGCGTTAGCAAGACCCGTCACAGAACCTATTGGTAATAAATCGTCTGAACTCAGCGAGGTGGCTGGCGGAGACACATATGTCTGTCATATGTCGCTGTAGGTAACTGCAATACACCGACCTGCGGCTTATAAGTGATGCTGTCCCCTCTGCACAATAGAAGCGCTGGTTGTGGGTTCACCTGACTTGTCCTGGATGAATGGCTGCCATGGTGTAGAATGACGTGAAGTCTGACAGGAGTTAGTGATCGAATAACGGCCCGCACGTTTTTTGAAGGGATGCCATTTTTAATTCCAGTAATTTCCTTTGTGGTGATTTACAAAACACATTTACACAGTCACGTATCACCCGCACCGTATACAGATTATAATGGTCTTACACTCACGTATTGCGCCGAAACAATGATAGCTACATTTAACAGACTCTAAGCTGTGCCACAATTTAACTGATAAGGCATATTCCACCGTGATATCGGGATCTACGCCAGATATGCAACAGCTCACCTCTGCTGTCCCTTCCTGACTGCCGCTTTGTTACCTTGACACATGGTAGGAAAGGGCTTCTTTGTGTTTTGGACCAATCGAAGCCCTCCTTTTGTTGCCTTCTGGAGTCAGGCAATGGCCGACTTCTTACGTGGCTGACGTAATGCCACGTCACCAAGGATGCTGTGCAGGACGCTCTCTGTTCCCAGTTTATTTACCCCCTCTCCCTCCCTCCCTCTCTCTCTCTCTCTCTCTCTCTCTCACACACACACACACACACACACACACACACACACACACACACACAATCCACTTGCAACACATTGCCCAACACTGCATAGTCTAGGTATCACTCACTGAGCATAATTACTCTAAAACGTCGAACTGATGTGAAATATATTACATGCTTCGATATGAAAATGACCACCATCTCAGTGTAATTTGTACAAAGTAGGTAGAAGTAACACCGTCTTTGTCCTGTATGTAAGATAAGATTACGCAGAACTTTTCCCACTCATGAAGTGAATTTGATTTTGGTTTGAAGAAGAAACGTCTACCAGCACAAGTCGTAATTTGACAGCAGCAGGAACAAGGCATATCGAGACTTTGGTTTATCGTTCTACGATACTGTTGGTCTTATTGGTCGACCTTTCATGTATGTTATACGAATGAGGAATCAGTAGGTTCAGGAGGGCGATACTCATCATCAGCCAGTATCTCACTGGCCAAGCGAGACTAGCGCCTGAGATGGAAGAAATATATTTTTCACTCAGGCATGCAGGATCGTATAGGTGCATCCCGATCCTTAAGTCTGAAGAAAGCAGACTTGTTTGCACGGAGACGCATATCAGCGTGACGACATCTGAGTACTGTGGACTGCCAGCACATTGGCAATTATTGCGGCTTCACTTGACGTGACAGCAGAGAAAGGCAGGTTGGCACTGGTGCATCCAACTACAACACTGAACCCAGGAGTAGTACCTGAGTACAACATACTGAAAGGTATATCTGTGTGTGGAGGCTCCTTAGATGCTGGATGTTACCAGTCAGCATTTATCATCGTCATACTAGCCCCACAACTGTTGTGAAGACATGGGATGCCATTTGGTATGCTTACACAAAATGATCATTTCTGTTTCTTGTAGCTGATAATTTGGACAGCAGGCGCTATACTTTTTAAGTGTTAAGGCTGATCTCTAAGCCCTATATTCGAGATCTCTGTTAGGTTATCTTTCAACAAGGTAACACAAGAATGCATGGTTTCCATGTTGTCCTGTCCTACCCCAATGCACAGAATATTCAATTGAGCATATGGTCAGCGTGTTCTCCAGATCTCTCAGACAAGCTGTGAGAAATGTTAAACTCTGCCAAGCCCATTGATTAACCAATAACAAACACAAACAATCTGTCCTATAGAGAAAGCAGTGTGCTCTTAGTATAGACAAAGTAAAAGCTACAGCTTACCCCTGAGCTATGTTTTAGCCGTATCTCAGGTATCGATTGTTAATAATAGGTTTGTTTATAAATAAATCTTCTGCTACAAGTCACGATTTTTCTTTATTTACTTTTTGCAAGACGCATTTCGTGAAATGATTACTGTTTTCAAGTGCCTTTTTGTGTGTATTAAGCCATTTCCATTGATGTTGTCAATGTGTGAGAGTCTGCTTCATTTCCTTGACTTTTACTGCCATGTATAACAAACGCGCGAGTTTTTAGCTGGTTATCGATTATTTTGGTGAAGTTAGTGGCGAAATTTAGAGGAATTTGTACTTACAGTTTTCTAATTGTCCATTTGTGCAGACACACTAAACATCACACACAACCTGTACGCTTTATACATCGAAATTATCTTATATAAACAAAACAGTTACAAAGATCGTCTTACAAGTAATCCACAGAGATAACATTATAGGTCTTCCACAGATTATGATATAATGGATCAAATCAGATATCGATAATTGCCGCTCTGCAGGAACATCTTTGCTTGGTTACTGGGTAACTGGTAGGCGAGATTCCGCAAGGGCTGCCGAGCCGTCATATATGGCTATGCAAAGCATACGTTATGACAGTGGCTTATTAGGGACACAATGAGTTTTTCGGGCTTCACTGTCGCTGCTGACGTGTTTACTTTCCCACAGCGGTTATTTTTGGGCCAGCAGCGGCAGCCTGGTCAGAGGATTGCTGATACTGAGACGCGTCTCTGAATTCGAGCCTGTAGCCACTCAACCAATTGCCGGACAGGAACCTGGTATGAAACTTTTTCCCACCTGAAAAATGTTGAGATCTTTATGGAGAGCATCTGCCTCCATCATTGGGCAGTGATGTGAAATTGTTAAACAAGTGTCGTGAGTTCGCCTCATCCTGGTTACAGCGCATCTTCAAAGTGTGTTTTTTGTCCTTGCATAAAACTGGACGAGAGCGCGCTCATCAGTTAATTGTATTAAACTGTTTGTGACCATTTTTAGTATTCTTTGTGAGTTGCTGTGAGCAGTTGTTGCATTTTTTTGTTAACTACACCAGGCGAGCTGTTGTCGCAAATGCTGAAAGTACGTAGATCGTTGGTGCTCACAGAAGCTATTCGTTTTATGTCATTTTTTTTAATGAGATTTGCTCTTAAGAGACTTGTTTTAAAACTTTCCTACTGATTTCCGTTTCATAACTTGTATATGCTCTCAAGTTTACTTGTGTACGTGTGCCTATGTTAGTAGGGACCTTGTTAATATAACTCCTTATGTTGCAGGGGAGCGTAAAATTATTATTATTATTATTATTATTGTTATTGTACGTACATGGTAAAGAAGAGTGAAAGGAGGTCTCTGTGTATAGTCCTAGGTGCCTGCTATCAGCACCTCAATTGACAACTAACTGAAAACAAAGAGCCATGTTTATCTGATACTTAATTACTGGATGTAGTGGGTAATAAACGGATCTATCTCCTTTAGTGAAAGCAGCTGGGCAGCTAGTTGAGTTTGTGTTCTATTTAATTTTTCAATGCTTGAGCCACATTTTGATAGATCTAGACACTTTGTGATACTGCCACCACTTTCATTGTCATCTGTTGTTTTGCCTACATCTGCTACCCCAGTGGGGTTAACTGTCTTTTTTTTTAAAATTCATCATGAAGAACTTCTCTTATTTGTTAAAATTTTAATTTCCTTGTTGCTGCAAAGTGTTTCACCTAACTTATTAATCTGGTACTGGAAGGCATTTTTATTAAGTACCTGAGTTACAAGACCGCATTAGTAAGTGGACAAGGGGGTGTCACCCCGAAGTACCGTTATCCAGGATGGCTGCGATGACGTAATCCAAGATGGCGGTCGTGACATCATCTTATGACGACATCCAAGATGGCGGCTTTTGGCTGGAAGTTTGAATTTTGGCGGGAAGATAGGTCAGTTGGACTACCTCCACTAACCTAAGCGCCCCCCTCCTCTCGCCTCCCCCAGAAAATGGCGGGAAGTTCAAATTCCATCAGGACATTGCAACACACCTCTACTAGCCTAAGAAAGTGGCGGGGAAATAGGTCACTTGAGCTACCTCCACTAACTTAAGTCACCTGACTGCCACCACTTCATAGGGATTGGCGGGAAAATGACTCAGCCTGCACAGGGCTGCTGGAGAGAGGAAGTGAGTGTACTTTTTTTATTTTGGCACAATTTATTTAGGGGTATATTTTGAGAGACAGTATATTTATCACAGTGATACAAAACACACGCTCTGACCTGCTTGGGGTCACGCCACACAGCCTAGAGACCTGTAAAATACTGCTAAATCACCGAAACAGCCCATGTATTACGCACTGCAGACGTGCTTGCTAATTGTAAACTGTCAAAATAATGCATTGCACAGTCTGCAGACCTGCAAACCACTCGTAAACAATGCAATACATTCCTGTCCAGAGAGCCAACCACTCGTAAATTGTCAAAATAATAATCCATCTTAAAGACTCTGCAAATATGTATGACATGTCATCAACTATCGAAATCATGCACCAGTCTTTATTTAAACAATTTGAAGCAGTACCACCATCCAGTGTGTTCGCCATGAGGTCTGAAGTCCAACTGACCTCGTACACAGTACCACCACCGTAGGGTGCTGTCGTCCATTCCATGATATAATCCAAGATGGCGACCATGACTTCAGCTGATGACATAAGTACCGTCATCCAAGACGGCGGATTTTGGCGGAAAACAGTGTGTTCTACACGAGGTCTGGACCTAGTACACAGCACTGTCACCAGAGCGTGCTGTCAGTCTGGCATCTTGTATTGTGTGTATAACATCGAAGCACTTTGTGCAGTGAATTACGTTGGCAATCAGTGACAAAATATAATGTGCAATAGTGTAATGTCAATCAACAGCTTCGCCGTTACACCAGTGATGCAAGTGAAGCAGCAAGATGATGAAATTGCTGTGATATACATAGTCAACCACAAAGAAGAAAACCAGCAGAAGACACCACTGATTTCGATTTCTAGCCATACACAGCCCCCTCCTTCCCCCCAAATGCCACACCAGCAGCTACAGTAAAAACAATGGACAAAGTGTTCTAGATTAATCTAGTTTAAGACTGTTTATTTTTAAGTAATATTTCTCTATGTATGTATGTATAAACGCCTGAAGATGAACAGAACATGTTCGAAACGCGTTGCATTATGTTAGATTAAGCATAAAATAAAAAGTGACTAGTAGCAGAAACTTGAAATAAATAATTAACTTTTAATACGTTTATTCTTTACTAGTAAGACACTCCTAAAGAAGAGTCAACTTAATAAAATCCCTGACATCTGACAGCGGTTTTGACAGATTTCAACTGTGAAGTGGAAAAGGCTGTAGGCGAAAACGATAGCCATCTATAGAACTACGAAGAGATGTTTCTATATAGAAATTTACAAAACCGCTTCGTAGACACAGTAGGAAGGTGCACCCAGCGTAAGAAACTTCGTGGAATCAAGTTTCTTAATTTGGTCTCTATACTTAAACATTTATACATTATGGAAATTTCTTTGTTGGATTGTTTCATAACATCAAAGGTGCTTTCACGAATGCATGGAAATAAAGTTTTTTCGATACTTCTCTACACAAACAGTTAATTTTTTAGAATGAAATTTTCACTCTACAGCGGAGTGTGTGCTGATATGAAACTTCCTGGCAGATTAAAACTGAAATTGGAAGGTAGGAGACGAGGTACTGGCAGAAGTAAAGCTGTGAGGACGGGGCGTGAGTCGTGGTTGGGTAGCTCAGTTGGTAGAGCACTTGCCCGCGAAAGGCAAAGGTCCCGAGTTCGATGCTCGGTCCGGCACACAGTTTTAATCTGCCAGGAATTTTCAGTTAATTTTTTGTTTTCATTTACAATAGGAAAGTGGCAGAATGGCTACCCGGGGAATGCCAGCTTTGTCAGTTAGTTATATATACATGCAAACCTTGATACAAACCTGGTCTATCTTTCAGTGAAATCCGTAGTTCCTAAGATTAACCTTCTCGTACAGACAGAAAATCGCACATAGAGGACTATAATTTACAATATAGCTAAGCATAAATAATACAGATCGCTGCCTCCCTCAACTGATTATGTCATTTCTTGAAATTGTTCATAGTACTGACTATCTGAATTACAAACGATTAATGATACGAGTAGATACACGATCAGAGCATTTAACCTTCCCTTGTTGCCCTGTACGTAAGCCATACCCCTCGCCCAATGAAACTGAAAATTAAACTTGCAGCTGTTGTTATCGTCAGAACATAGAGTGATAATGATAAAGAGGGAGGGTTGAGACTAGCAAGTTATAAGACGACACACGTGAAGCGCACCAGGTTTATGCGTGGTAGTTTTGTACAGCATTACTGTAATTACATTACGCTCAGTTGTTGTATCATTTGCTTCATGTTATAGGGTTGTTGGTGCTTTAGGCGATTTTTTATAAATCATGGGATCCAGTGTATTTAGGCATCTTATCTCTCCTCGCATACCTGTCTTCTCCAATATACCTCCCACCCCTCTGCAGCAACTCGCAACCGCAGCACCGCCATCGAGGAAGCTTTAGGCCCTCGGCACGTGGCCCTGGCGCTACAGAGCTGGTACAGGCCGTAATCACGTTAGAGAGAAATATTCCTCCGTCGCGGAAGGGGCGGTCGAGTTATTATTCTGACACGGGGGAGGGCGAGCAGGCGGCGGCAGCGGCAGCGGCAGCGGCTAGCAGTGAAAGCGAGAGCGGCGCCCCCGCTGAGCTGTCGGGCCGGAGTGTCGCTGTAAATGAGTAATCGGCCTGTGGAGTCGGGGGCGTGGCGCGGCGCAGCGCGCTGAATATGCAGGGGCGATGGCTGGAGCCGGGGCTGTCGGCTACAGCTGCGGCCGACACGCCGGCGCCGCTGCATTATGGACGCCGCGTCTGCGACGTCACAGTCCCGACACCTGGCGGCACCTCCCCGCGTCACCCGTCCCCACGCATCCGTTGCTGTGTCAAGCTGAAAAAATACGGACACTGCAAGTGATGCAAGTTACAGGACTCCGGACACGCACTACAAAAAAATGTTTTGCGCTGTGTAACATTTTCGGTGCAAAAACAGACATAATGTCTTATGGGATAACAGCAATCAGTGATTTTATAATTTTACTTAAAATCCGTCTTGATTGCAAATTTTTTATTCGTATGACCAGTTTCGGTTCATACAGAACCATCTTCAGATCTGTAAAAATAATGATACTAATTTACTATTTCACGGAAGCAAATCTTTTTCATCCTATCTAATCACCATCAAATGTACCAGAACGTACCTGATATTTCAGTTACAGGAGTAACCCGTCCAAATCCAGCAACTTTCACATGCTACGTCACATAAAATTGGTTGGCAGAGTGCACGTCATTTATATTAATTATAACACTATTACCGACAGGTGGCGTCTGGTACATTTGTTAGATTCCATTTGCACATACTGTATTCAGTAGATCTTTTTTTTATATTAAAATACTTAATTAAAATATGTAGATGGCAAGGTTAAAATCTGTACTTATCAGAATTAAAAAACAGTAAAATTATCATTTTTATACGAACTAAAAAACATAGGGCGATTTATATATCTATGGTGCTGGTGTGAACTTGTTTTCCTCTACGGTCTGCTTCCGTGGTTCCCGCCATTTCGGTGTTGCGCCACGGTCTGCTCAGTCGCCTGATGTCCATCGCCGCGGGCAAGAGGGCCGCACAGGAGGGCCCCGTCAACGACGCCAGGCGCTGCACGCGTCTTCCGGCTTCTCCACCGCGCACCATCTCTCATCCCTCGGCCTGGATCTCCACACACAACAGTTGTCATCTTAGTAGATCGTCATAAATGCTAAAATAGGCGTTATGATTGAATTCGCTTTGGTCGTTGAGGATTAAATCCGGATCTTTATTTTTGTGAGTGTGTATTTCAAATGGCTCAAATGGTTCTGAGCACTATGGGACTTAACTGCGGAGGTCATCAGTCCCCTAGAACTTAGAACTACTTAAACCTAACTAACCTAAGGACATCACACACACCCATGCCCGAGGCAGTATTCGAAACGCCGACCGTAGCGGTCGCGCGGTTCCAGACTGTAGCGCCTAGAGCCGCTCGGCCACCACGGCCGACTTGTATATTTCAATTTCTTCCAAAATGTTAAGAAACCGTCCCTTATGAGCTCTATGCAGGATGTCTAAATTGTGTTCAATCATAACGTCTATTTTAGCATTTATGACGATCTACTAAGATGACAACTGTTGTGTGTGGAGATCCAGGCCGAGGGATGAGAGATGGTGCGCGGTGGAGAAGCCGGAAGACGCGTGCAGCGCCTGGCGTCGTTGACGGGGCCCTCCTGTGCGGCCCTCTTGCCCGCGGCGATGGACATCAGGCGACTGAGCAGACCGTGGCGCAACACCGAAATGGCGGGAACCACGGAAGCAGACCGTAGAGGAAAACAAGTTCACACCTGCACCATAGATATATAAATCGCCCTATGTTTTTTAGATCGTATAAAAATGATAATTTTACTGTTTTTTAATTCTGATAAGTACAGATTTTAACCCTGACATCTACATATTTTAATTAAGTATTTTTAATATAAAAAAAAGATCTACTGAATACAGTATGTGCAACTGGAATGTAACAAATGTAACAGACGCCACCTGTCGGTAATAGTGTTATAATTAATATAAATGACGTGCACTCTGCCAACCAATTTTATGTGACGTAGCATGTGAAAGTTGCGGTCCAACGAAATCGTAGTCTGCATGGCCTGGATTTGAATCCAAATGCAGAACGAGACGGTTCGTCGTGTCATTTGAAGTTCATACATATTCTCAACTAGCTGCTCGTGAATAACTAAAATTTTTAATGTCATTTTGTGTTAAATAACAAGTACGGTATGTTACTTTGAAGAGGAAATCATGAATACGACGAACTTAGTATGCCGGCCGGAGTGGCCGAGCGGTTCTAGGCGCTTCAGTCTGGAACCACGCGACCGCTACGGTCGCAGGTTCGAATCCTGCCTCGGGCATGGATGTTTGTGATGTCCTTAGGTTAGTTAGGTTTAAGTAGTTCTAAGTTCTAGGGGACTGATGACCACTGCAGTTAAGTGCCATAGTGCTCAGAGCCATTTGAACCATTTGAACGTAGTACGTGCACTACCTATCTGACGTAATAATGAGAGTGGTAACATTTCAGGTATGCCATTTATTGCAATAAATGTGAGCTTACAAGCCTTAAGGACAGTCTTATCTGCGATAAGGTGTTCCCTGATATTTGTAGTATCGTGGTATTACTTTACATCTTGAATTATTGCGATACAGAGCCGAGTTTTCTAGTGGTGACTTGTTGGAGCGATTTTCAATAATCAAACGACTGTACCAGGGAGCGATTAGAGGACCTGCTAGACAGCTGCGTTATGTGGGTTGCATGCGAATTTGGCGAAATGCAATTCAGGTCGTTCGGATACTTTTGAGCACGACTGTACATGCTGACAACAGTAGCATGTGAACAATGAGCGAGCTTCTATGGTGTTTGTTTATGGGCTATGGGTCATAACAAGCTATCACAGACTCCTTAGTGAATTTCTCCGTTTACGACCCGTAGGACCACTGGAATGATTTTCCAATCAACCCTAATTTGCTTATATACTTCACCTCCTGCTTCACATGCCTACAGTGTCGCCATGTAGGGTCCAATCTTGCGGAGGGCAAATCCACAACAGCTCTGTAACATGATCATGGCAAACACATCCGTCGCAGTTGTGAAATATTTTTACGGATCGGAGTCTTGCACGACAGAAGCCCCTTTACACTACCATAGATTATGGGTCTTAGCCCCACCATCAGGTGCATCTGTTATCTAGCAGTAGTAGACGTCATGTCCATCCCCAACTAAACTATATACCGTAGGTGGTCCATCAAGTAACATCTCCAAATGATGCAGCAAAGAACCCCAGCTTTCCATCAGAAGTCCGCTTCCCGTGACCATGTGGGTCACACAGGTGGACTGTGTCAGATTGTTAGATTGCATGCGCTCCCGATGGCAATCTTGGGACAAGAGGCACTTTCCCAGGCTGTGACTGAAACTTGGGGTTCTTTGCAGCCACAATTTTGGATGTTACTTGATGGCCCACCTCCGGTAGATATTTACCTACTAGCTGTTTGGGCACGGACATGATGTCCTACCACTGCTAGATTTCAGACACATGTGATGATGGAGTTAAGACCTGAAACCATGGCAGTGTATAGAGACTTCTCCCCTGCAAGACTTTGATCAATAAAAACATTTTATTATTGTGGCGGATTTGTTTAAAATGAACTGGTCATAATATTTGGGTCATTAGTGTACGTTCTGTACCACTACGATAGACTGACGTCAGTGAGTTGGTGTATACTCTTTATTTG
The DNA here is from genome assembly GCF_021461395.2 of Schistocerca americana. Lineage (NCBI taxonomy): Eukaryota > Metazoa > Arthropoda > Insecta > Orthoptera > Acrididae > Schistocerca > Schistocerca americana. The sequence goes on from NC_060122.1 coordinate 280,177,205, forward strand.
GCCTACGATCGCTTGTTATAGACTGGAACGAGCTGCTCCGTTTCCCACTCACGTGTCTCATCTACGATAAACGATATGGTGCAAGTGGAGCGACAACAGACAGGCTTGCTTCCCAGAAGGTGAGAATGGCAGCTCTCCGAGCAGTATGCTCGGCACAGGCGTGGGCCTAGGCGGCGGCTGTTGACTGATGGCTGTGACTACACGGCGACAAGGCTGAGCGACAGCTGTCAGCTGGGAGGCACACCGGCGTCCCGCAAGCGGACAGGGGCACCAGGCACGCCAGGGAGCGCTTCTAAGTAGCTCCACCGGTACGGTCGTTTGTAGCCACTCACTACTCCCAGAACTCTTCATTGCTCTCTTGACTGTTGCATGGAACAAGTATCCTACACAGAGATGACAAAAGTCATGGGACAGCGACACGCACATACACAGATGGCGAAGTATCGTGTACACAAGGTATAAAAGTGTAATGCATTGGCGGAGCTGTCATTTGTACTCGGCTGATTCATATGGAAACTTTTCCGAAGTGATTATGGCACCACGACGGGAATTAACAGACTATGAACGCGTAATGTATGGGATATTCCAGTTTGGAAATCAATATTCTGAGTTCCACAGTGGCAGAAGTGTGCCGAGAATATCACCTATCAAGCATTACACCTCACCACGGACAGGACAGTGGCCGACAGGCTTCATTTAATGACCAAGAGCAGCGGCATTTGCGTAGAATTGTCAATGCTAACAGATAAGCAACACTGCTTGAAATAACCGCAGATATAAATGTTGTAGGCCCCCTACGTACGAAAATCTGTTCCCAAACAACGACGGAATTTTTATGGATGACAATGCGCAGTGTCGCCAGGCCAGCCGCTCGGGGTAGCCGCGCGGTCTGTGGTGTCTGTCACGGTCCGCGCGACTGCCCCCATCGGAGGTTCGAGTCCTCCTTCGACATGGGTGTGTCTGTTGTCCCTAGCGTAAGTTAGTTTAAGTTAGATTAAGTAGTGCCTAATCTTAGGGACCGATGACCTCCGCAGTTTGGTACCTTAGGACCTCACCAAAAATTTCCAAATTTTCGCTAGGCCACCGCTGTTCGCGATTGATGGACAGTTTGAGCTAATGATTTGGCCATCCAGATCGCCCGATATAAATCCCACCGAACATTTATGGGACACATTCGAAAGATCAGTCCGTTTACAAAATCCTGCACCCGCAACACTTTCGCAATTATGAACGGCTATAGAGGCAACATGGCTTAATATTCAGGGGACTTCCAACGACTTCTTGAGTCCGTGCTACGTCGAGTTGTTGCACTACCCCCGGTAAAAGGAGTCCGACATGATATTAGAATGTATCCCACGACTTTTTCATCTCAGTGTATTCTATACTCTGTTTGAAGGTCAAACTGTAAACTTCAACGTGCTGAGTCCGGAAACAGCATTCATACATCTGTGAGTGTCAAGCTCCGTGGCCAAACGGGTCTGTGACATTGATCATACGAGCACACTCCTGCTCTCAACTAAGCTGCTCACAAAGTATTAAGTTGTACGCGCCAAGTGCAACGTGTTTTTATGTAGTAAGCTTTCTTCTTAGATCAATATAACTGCAGAAGAATATTTACGTGGGGCGTCCAATAAGCAATGCAACACATTTTTTTCTCGACCAATTTCGGTTGTAACAATGCAGAATTTGTTGTCAGGCATCGTGGAATATGCCTGCTCCAGAGACTGTTGAAGCTGGGACCCGGCTTCCGAGAAATATTTTTTTCCCGAGTTCTTCATAGGTATGCTACAGTTCTAGAGTTCTCTGTACTAAATTGAAGTAGAAGTACTACAGAATTTTGCGAAGAAAACAATAATACTTTGGAAAATTTTAATCTTGTAAAAAGAATTAATTGCCAGATTTGCGAAAGAAGTAATAATTACAATTTTGAATAGCTCCACAAGAGTTCTACAGAAAGCTATCATTACATTTTTTGTGCAGATAATAGTCTATAGTATATAGTCAAGTCCAGAGACTTGTGAAGCTGGCACCCTACTACCGAGAAATCTACATTTTTTCAGAGACGTTAGTAGATACGAGTGGCACAGGGAGAGAGAGAGGGAGAGAGAGGGGGAGAGAGAGAGAGAGAGAGAGAGAGAGAGAGAGAGAAAACTTAGAGTGGTCTGTTGTCACTGCTCACTAGAAGAAGTCCCTGAAGATGCTTAGGAACCTAAAATAAAGGTTGTCTTAGACTTAATTAACATTTTAATGTATTAAAACAACATCTGTTACAGCTCAGGAATCTTATGTACCATTCAGATGATTCTTTTATCCGTGACGTTGCCTTGCCTTCAGCCGGCCGCGGTGGCCGTGCGGTTCTGGCGCTGCAGTCCGGAACCGCGGGACTGCTACGGTCGCAGGTTCGAATCCTGCCTCGGGCATGGGTGTGTGTGATGTCCTTAGGTTAGTTAGGTTTAAGTAGTTCTAAGTTCTAGGGGACTTATGACCTAAGATGTTGAGTCTCATAGTGCTCAGAGCCATTTGAACCATTTGAACCATCTTGCCTTCAAGAAATGTCATGGACGAAAAGACTTGTATTTATCTATATGTCGTCTCAAAGAGACATAGGACTATATAACTATGTGCAAGTGTTCTTAGCTCTAGGAAATGTTGACTGCCCAATGAATGTCAGAAATTAATTATGGCAGAATCATTTCGGTATGAAAAAAGGTTATTAGGTATCAGTTTTAAAATGAAATTGCTAATAAGTTGATCAGTTCCATTTCTGTGTCACAAGGAATCTGCATTATATTTTGTTGACTAACTAAAAATGGGTTTGAAACTTATAAAAACGACATGCAACTGACCCTTGCAATGTTTACGTTTTTCGATATATTTAGGCAAACTGTTATCTGTGTTATCTGCAGCACACTCGCTCTGTTCTTTCGGGTATGGAAATTGACTCAAATCCTCATTTTATAACTGAGACACGTTCAGTTTTAATGCAATTTTAAATGGAATGTTTTTTTTTTTGCCTTTTAGTTTCGAATTTAGGATTTGAGATGGCATGTAACTTCAACCAAAAATGCCGAATCCAATAGTTTGTGGAGACAATAGACAACTTCAAGTTCTGTCTCTGTCTCTCTCTCTCTCTCTCTCTCTCTCTCTCTCTCTCTCTCTCTCTCTCTCTCTCACTCTCTTTGTCGCCCACTCTTCTTATCCAGAAATCTGGCCCAGAGCTATCTTCACCAAACGACACTCTCCGGCAGCTGTAGCACCTTAAACGGGGCCAAGGACGGCATTCACCCTCTGGTGTTCCAATAAGCGTGTGTCCTTTGAGGTGACGTAATTAATTTAATTGTTGTTCTTTTACTTCCTCTAAGCGAACAAGATATTACCCCTATGCCTGTTTTCCAATCCTGACAGCGAACGTATGAAGGTAAAAAGGGTTCTTACATTTCACGACTCATCTGAACTCCTCTGTGAAGAAAATAGCGTACGCCTTGCCAAACGTTCGAAAATCTCAGCATGTATCGAACACTAAAGTAACAGGAGTCCGTGAAAGCCCATTATAAAGACAACGATCTTCAAATCCGATACTTAAGTGTAAGCAAAGATTATCAAATTAAGTTAAAGTAGTTGTAATACGACGCAATAAGCAGAAAAAATGACAACTACCGTTAGATTGCTGGGGTCATCAGCAGTCGGATGCATAGTGACAGTCGACATGTTGTGTGCCACCCTGTATCTACAGGCACCGATCACAACTGAGGGCAGCAAAGTTCAGTCTCCAAACGAAAAGGTGTATGTTAATGAAGTGCGTCCCATATTACTGCAATTGTAAACTATCACCTTCACAAGATATTAAATTAGGTATTCCGATAAAGCTCTTGGCTGTGTCCAGAATTGTGATCGGAACTGTCATCAGAACTCTGGTGCGAGTTTGTATATTTTCTGTAGTGAACATGTGTCCCTCGTTATTGCAATTACCCCATAAACTATTACCTGCACAAAAAATTGTCAAGAAAATTTTCTGTGGAGCTCCTGGGGAGCAGTTTGGAATTGTGATCTCAATTTTATTTTCTTAAATTTTCAAATAATTGTTTGCTACTTAAAATTTTCGTTATTACTAGTGTTTTCTTAGCCAAATTTTGCAGACGTATTAAAATTTAGCACAGAGAACTCTAGAACTTTTGCATACCTATCAAGAACTCTGTAAAAAATCTACATTACGATTTTACATGACTCTGCTGAAGCCCCTATAGTTTCAGGAAGTTCCGGTAGGTGGCGGCCCCATACGTAGCCTTCAAAATGGCTTCCGTAACAGTGGCGCGTTCCAAGCAGAGAGCTGTAATTGAGTTTGTTTTGGCGGAAAACCAGAGCATCGTAGATATTCATAGGCGCTTGCGGAATGTCTAAGGAGACCTGGCAGTGAATGAAATCACGGTGAGTCGTTGGGCGGGGCGTCTCGTCAGCATCGCAAGGTCGCGCAAACCTGTCCAACCGACCGCACACAGTTGTGGCGCCTGCAGCATCGAAACGTTCGAAGACAATCATTCGAGGTGATCGACGGATCACAACGAAACACCTCGATGGACAACTAGACGTCTCTGTTGGTAGTACTGATACGCTCTCCACCAATTGGGGTGCCCAGAGGTGTGTGCCACTGGGTTTCTCGCCGCCTAACAGATGACCATAAAGAACAACGAAGGACCATCTATGAGGAATTGTTTGCGCGTGGCGGGGCTGATCGTGAGAATTTTTTGTCGAACAGCGTCACAGGCGATGAAACAAAGGTTTATCACTTCGATCCGAAAACAAAACAGCAATCCATGGAGTGGCGCCACACCGTCTCTAAAGAAAAAGTGCAAAGCCACACCCTCAGTTGCGACGGTTTTCTGGGACACCGAAGGGATTAGGGGTTATTCTGTTTGATTTCCTCCCTCTAGGTGCAGCGATCAACTCTGAAGTGTTTTTTCTATCTTCAGGAAATTGAAGGAAGGACTTCAGCGTGTTCGTTGCCATAAAAACACGAACGAACCTCTCCTCTCTATAAAAACGCAAGGCCGTACACACGTCTGCGCACCTGAGAGACTCTAAAGAAACTGCACCCAGCAGTCCGGATCTCGCACCTTCCAATTCGCATCTATTCGGCCTAATGGACGATGCACCCGGTGGGAAGCAGTTCGTGGATGATAGGAAGTAACGCCACGCGGGAGTACTGGCCCTCGCATTAAGATGGCGTAAGGCCGTCGCATTGAACGGAGGTTATGTTTAAAAATAGGGTTTTGTAAACAAATATGTGGGGAATAATATGGTGTATTGAAAATGGTTCAGATGGCTCTAAGCACTATCGGACTTAGCATCTGAGGTCATCAGTCCCCTAGAGCTTGGAACTACTTAAAACTAACTAAGAACATCACACATATCCATGCCCGAGGCAGGATTTGAACCTGCGACCGTAGCAGCAGCGTGGTTCCGGACTGAAGCGCCTAGAACCTCTCGGCCACAGCGGCCGGCCTATGGTGTACTGAATCCTGAATAAAACCAACCTGCCTTCAGAAAAAAAGTTGCATTAATTAATGAACGCCCGTCGTATACGGTGGAGAAAGATGGCTCGTTTGTCCTAAATGATGAACCTGTTATTGGTGAAAATTCATATGAGTACTTGCCGGAAGAACATGTCGCCGCATTCTTTATGAATTTTTTCACAGAGCACATGGGAGGAAGGATTTCAGTTGGTAGTCGGAGTGATCACGTATATGTATTTACTATGAGGTAATGAAACAACGTTCAAATTCTCCCCACCCCTCCTCCCCCTCCCCAAAACAACAAAATACGTTTACCTTTTATATGTTTTTTCTTTTGCAAATCGAAAATTCACGTTTTTATCACAATCCAACGAAGGTATCTAAAAGGATAGTCAAAGCATACCTGTCCGCTTTACTCTTCAGTCGACTCGCAGCAAAATTTCTTCAGAGTAAGTTACTCACCCCTTTGAAAAAACGTACGACACTGATGATAAAAATTCTTACGATACACCCTATTCCTTCATTTTTAGTTCTCCACAATCCTGTTTTATCTGCGTATGTTTTCTGAATGTACAGTTACAGAAATTTTTCCTGTATTACGGGCTAAGGTTTGAGACTGTTAATATCTATTACAGGAGAACGCTATCCATGCTGTTTATTATTCTGCCGCGCAGAGTGACTGCGCGAATAGAGGCGTCATGTCAAGAATCGCGCGGCCCCTCCCACCGGAGGTTCGAGATTTCCCTCGGGCATGGGTGTGTCTGTTGTCCTTAGCATAAGTTAGTTTAAGTAGTGTGTAAGTCTAGGGACCGATGGGGGACCTCAGCAGTGATTTCTTAGGAATTCACACACATTTTAACATTTTGATAGTCTCCTGTTTTTGATCTACCTTGTTCTATTTGAAATTAATTACCTTACTCTGTATGTATGTGAATTGTTACACTTTTAACCGCTCATCTACCACAGTCTTGATGCTTGGTTGGTTACAACTCTCACTCCGGCTTCATTCCATAATTTTTCGCTTTTCTTGGGTCAGTTTTCTATCAAACTCTTAGCTGTGTGTTCAGCGCGTACTAAACCTTCGTCATATTGTTTAACGAAAGTAATGTCGCCTGCGAACGGAAAAACTTGGGCGTAGATCACATGCTAATGTGAGCACCAGTTTCATGTTTCCCATCTGTAGTATGTTGCATTGCTGGCAGCTGATGTTGATCCTCCAGGTCTGAAGTTGACACACTGGTCTCTGCAATAGAACGTCCAGCATCCCCTCTGCCAGACTACATGCTTCGTACCGGTGAGTAATGTTTGTACAGCACATAGAACAAGGTCTGCTAAGAACCTATGTTCATCGAAAACAATTCCCTATCATCGTCTGTCGGTAATGTCCATACAAGTTCACTGAACCGTACATCCCTCCTGCAGTCATCAATGTGCAGAATTATCAGCTTTCCTCAAAATCTACATATGTAGAGATAGTTTCGGGAGTATCTCAAGGGACTGTTATAGGCCGTTACTGTTTACAATTTGTATTAATGAACTAGGGGATAACGTTGAAGGCTCCGTGAGGCTATTCACAGATGATGCTGTTGTCTATAGGAAGAGTGCAATGCCAGAATACTGTAGCGAGATGCAGAGGGCTAAGGACTGTTATTGGGACTGGTGTTTGCCGGCTGATGTGGCCGAGCGGTTCTAGGCGCTTCAGTCTGGAACGGCGTGACCGCTACGGTCGCAGGTTAAAATCCTGCCTCGGGCATGGATGTGTGTGATGTCCTTAGGTTAGTTAGGTTTAAGTAGTTCTGAGTCTATGGGACTGATGACCTCAGATGTTAAGTCCCATAGTGCTCAGAGCCATTTGAACCATTTTGACTGGTGTTCACCGTGAACTTAAACAAGAGTTACAAACTACGGGCGGAGAAATCCACTATTATACGATTACATTACTGATGACGAATCACTGTGAAGAGTAAGTACCGTAAAACACCTAGGGGTAACCAGACGGAGCGACTCCAAAAAGGGTAACCGCGGATGTCAGGCTGAGATTCATTGGAAGAATGTTAATCCTAACATGGTTGATGGAATACATATGTCCCACTAAAGTAGTACGCAGTTTTGAGCATTACGACATCTAATCTCATATCTGTCTCACGCTAGCATGTAGAGAGGTGCTTTCGGAACTTCAAGAAAAATACTACGGACTACGGGATTGATATACAGAAGGCTATGAGCGATCAAACGGAATAGCACGTGTTTATAGGTGGCACAGTGCGTCTGTTTCACGAAAATCAGATCAAATCGGCATCTTCTCCATACCAAGAATGACTGAAGTAACTAACTGTTCGAACAGTCCACGGGTGTACTGGGTGTGGCAGTACACCCGTGGACTATATGAGCAAGAAACACGCCGGGAGTAACTAACTGTGTTTCCTAACACATCATAGATATTGTTTTGAAATATTACTACATGCCTCAATAATTCTGCTGGATAACACATAATTTGTATGTAGTGAGACGTCTATGACTGAAAAAACTTCATCGAATGTAGAAAAAATTGGTGTTTGGTAAGTCAAAGCCATCTTCAAATGTTATGTTGATAACATGTGTGCTATGTTGCAAGTTTTTTTATTATCAGGAGAATAAACATGTTTTGGAACTGATTTGTTATACTTTTTCCACAGTTGCCATTCTGATAAAATCTTCCTAAAATTAAATATTTAACTCTGAAAATTCTAGGTTCACATGAAAACATAGCTCTAGTACCGTTCGCGAGATACATGTGTTCCACTTCACCGATTTTCAAAATCGTTCAACTTAAACATTTTTTGGTAGTGAAAGTATATTATTTATCACAAACGAAGACAATTTTTGATCATTTGTTTCTCAAATATACCCAAAATAAAGCTAAAGAAATGTAATTCATCCACGACAGAAATTGGTTACAAAACACTCTGTTCCCGAATTTACTGCCCTCCAGGAGAGTTCTCGCGCTCAAATTATTGTTGGGACCGTGAGCTGACTCACACCCGAAGTGGAGAGCTCTGAGATTTTCAGCGAGCCGTGGAATGTATATCGGAAAGACAGCTTAGAGGCCACGGGAGAGGCTTTTAAGTTGCAAAAATATTGTCTTTATTGAAGTCGAAAATGACTGTGACAGTGAAGTCATCTGATCGCATATAACAGGTGTAGCTGAAACTAAATTAATTGTTGGATGTGTTTACCAGCCACCCGATTCCGCTGTGACAGTTGTAGAGTCATTTTAAAAAGTCTCTGGTCATTGGCGCACAAATACCCAGATCATGTAACACTTGTTGGAGGCGACTTTAACCTGCCGATTGTAGACTGGTATGTCTATGAATTCATTGCGGTGTGTACAGACAGACAGTCATGCGAAATACTTTTCAACACGTTTTCTGAAAATTGTCTTTAGAGGCTAGCTCGTCAGTACACACGCAGTATAAATATCTTAGACCCTGTAGCTACAAATACGCCGGACCTTATCGGTAGTGTCAGTATAGAAACGAGAATTACCTGTCATAATGTCATTATAGCAACTATGATTATGAAAGTTAATAAATCGGCCAAGAAGGCTAGAAGAGTGTTTATGATAGATAGAGCAGATAAGCAGTTATTACCAACCCTCTTCGTGAAATAGCATCACTTAGTTCTAGTAAGATGGATGCAGGGGAATTATGAGCAAAGTTTTAGCAGATTGTAGATCGTGGTCGGCCTAGTAAGTGGATTAAGGATGGAAAAGACCCACCAAGGTTTAATAACGAAATTCGGTGGATGCCGAGGAAGCAGAAGCTGTTGCAGTCTAGAGTCAAAAGGGGACGTACAAATGACGACAAACGAAGGTTAGTAGAGATTCGTGCGTCTTTGAGAAGAACAACTACCATCATCACACCTTAGCAAAAGATCTGGCAGACAACCCGAGAAAATTTTGGTCCTATGTAAAATCGCCAAGCGGGTCTAAGACTTCCATCCAGTACCTTGTCACCCAGTCTATGTGGCAGTTGAACATAGCAAAACGAAAGCCAAAGTTTCAAATTTCACGTTCAAGAAATCGTTCACAAGGAGAACCATACAAACATACCGTCATTTGACCATCGTGCAGACTCCCGTATGGAGGACTTTGAAATAAGCATACCTGGCGTGCAGAAACAACTGAAAGATTTGAAAACAAAAAAATCACCATGCACTCTATGGCCCAGCATTGATATCTCCAGCAATTTGCGGAGGGGTCGCACTTCTCTCACGTTGAATGATTCTCTTCGGTACTCGTTAGTCCTGCTCTTGCAGAATCTTTCTCCCGACGCAGCTATGTCGGAGATATGATGTTTTACCGGATTCCTGATATTCACGGTGCACTCGTGAAATAGTCGTACGGGAAAATCCCCGCTTCATCGCTATCTCGGAGATGCTGTGTTCCATCAAACTCACTTAAATCTTGAGAACCTGCCATTGCAACAGCAGTAACCAATCTAACAACTGCGCTAGACACTTGTTGTCTTATACAGACTTTGCCGGCCGCAGAGCTATTCTGCCTGTTTACATATCTCTGTATTTGAGTACGTATGCCTGTACCAGTTTCTCTGGCGCTTGCGTGTACAACCGGTTACCCTGGACCCCTTATTTCTGGCCGATGTGCTGTACATCGACGAGGCATTGTTTACTCTTGACGGCTGTCTCAGTACTTCCAATTCGCTTGTTGGGCACATGTGAATCTACGAGGTACTCGACCTTGTTCTCATCAGCATCGATTCGACGGTAGGTTGACTGGACCATACAGTCTTCCTTTCCAACTCAACGAACGCAGATATCGCATCCTCGTGGAACATGTGTCGCCAGAACTGCTGGAAGATGTACGTCTAAATGTTAGACAAAGGATGTACTTTCAGCACTCCGGGATGCCAGCCCATTTCAGCATTGCTGTGAGGAATCACCTGAGATGGCTGTCAAATGGATTAGTCAGGTGGCCGTGTTGCCTTAGCACCTAGGTTACCTGAAGTCACATGTCTGGATTTCTTCCTCTGGGGAGATATGAAATAACCAGTGTTTGAAACCGTTCAGTATACAGAAGAAGACCTCATCTCTAGAAGTGCTCTCGCAGCTGTCACCATTATGGACATGCCAGGAACCTTCAAACGGACGTGACAGTCAATGGTCCAACGATGTACTCCGTGTGTATAGGTATTAGTTGCGCATTCGAGCAGTCTCTGTGAATTCCAAAGCTGTAATAGCATCCTACACCACCTTCTGTGTAAATCGTCCCTAGCATGAGAAATCGCCGTCAGGGACCATATGTGCCATAACTAAATGTATTTGTTTCGACGTTCTCTACCTCCTGCATTAATCTGAACGAATAGTTCCGGAACACCCTGTATGTTCATCTGCTGTATCGTTGCAGCAAAAGCGAGCGAGGTAGTTCAGTGGTCAGCATATTGGACTCGCATTCGGGAGGATGACGGTTCAAACCTTGCGTCAGGCCATCTTGATTTAGGTTTTCCATGTTTTCCCTGAATTGCTTCAGGTAAATTCGGGGATCGTTCCTTTGTAAGGACGGGCGACCTCCTTCCGTATCTTTCAATAATCCGATGGGACCGTTGACGTCTCTGTTTGGTCCCCTCCTCCAAATCAACCAACCACCGTTGCAACAAATGGCTTATTGGCAGTTCCTGGTCTTAGCCGCTAGCTAATTTCAGTGTTAATGTCTGTTCTTCAGTAAGCCTCTATTGCAGAATTACTAAACTTGCTTACCTACATGCTAGTGAATCCTCGAATGGTAGCGGTAGACCTGGACCTTCAAGAAACGCTGCACCACCCCCAAACTATCGCGCATCAGTTCTGCTGGTGGAATTATCGTCTCCGATCAACTGCAGGGTCAGCGTGACGATCCTTCACGATCCTTAATTTTTTTCCATCGTGGACCTTCTGGAGGTATATCAAAACCTACTACGGTAGTTTTACGAATATTACTGCAACTAAAATCTGCCACTGCAACGAAAATGTCGAAGTTGGATACATGGGTATTTACATAAGTACTTACACATGTGTACTTATACTATTAACAAGTGCATATTTTATTAACATGTCCACAGAATAAAAAGCAATTTAGGTAACCACAGCATATTGGCTACAGTATACGTGGTATTTACGGTTGGTGAGCAGTCGTCTGTAAGCCAAGCAGCTAACTGCCGTGGTATACGAAATGATGCACGGAGATGAAATTAGTAGCAAGAATTCCACTTCTAAGCAAGAACGGAAGACGAACAACAATAAATGGTAGTCACTATTGTAGAGGAGCGAGATGATTCTTAGTTTGCTGAGAGTTCACGATGAGACGGGGTAAGAAACAGTCGCTTTGAGGCTGACTACAGATTCCCACTGACTCGCAAGTTTGAAAGTTATGTTGAAAGACAGAAATTACTCTCAAAACGATCTTTCTTCGTTGTTCGGAACAGTTTGGCGCTGGATTTAGAGTAAAATGAATGGTTCTGTGTATGTGGGATTTATGTTAGATACGAGCAACACGAGAAGTAGGAAACCTTGTCTTTTTATTAGAAGTGTCAAATGTGGTGGTAATTAGTCAGAGTAATATTTATTTATTTTTTATAGTCACCGCGTAGCAACTAGCAAGGGTCTGGAGTGGTTTTACTGCATAGAGAAAAACTGCAGAGACCAATTGGCAGTTATGGGTATTTGAATTGAATATAACAGCAAATTAGTAATCTCTAGAGTGAGACTCTGTCCTTCTTACCTCCCTGAACTGCAAAATATGGTTCAGCCTTATCCAGCTGAAGTAGAATTCAATTAATCTTATTCTGTGGTCAGACAGCATTAACAGTTGCGCCAAAGAAAATGATTAAAGCAGAATTTATTTTATTCTGAGAAGATGTCAAATAACCTTTAATGGCGGTTCCGATCGCTGGACTACGACAGAAAGAATCAAAATTAGCGATGAGGGAATACATTCCGATCATTGCACAGGTACGGAGTACCACAGAAATTACTTAGCTGCGAGAGAGCAACAATTAAATAATAGGTCAGGCAGTAGTTGTTATGGGCAGTTCGCCTCTGATTTTAAAACAATTGTTTGTAGCAGACACGAATTAGATAGTTACTGGTTTTCTCCTTGATCCTACATGGTCTTAATTAAGTAAAGGCCATCGGCCACTGCGTTGTCCGTGGTGAGAGGCAATACCTGAAATGTGGTATTGTCGTCACACTCTTGACACTGTGCATCTCGGGATGTGCCAACAGGGTCTTAGTCATTTCATTAATGGCTAAATACGTCTGCCGCTACCGATAATTCATAATTAAAACAGCCAGACTTTTACAAAACTTCGCCTAAATGGACGCGCTTATGCATAAATAACACGCTTGTAAATGAGTTAGGCCACATTGTCATCAGCGTAACACTGTTTGTTATAATACTTAAAGAGGCAGGTAAGAGCCACATTACTCTTTGGTTTGATTCTGAAGCGCTATTGGAGTTAATAAAGTTAAAGGTAGACAACGGGCCTTGCGTTGGTGTAAGCACCAGATGCTAACGGATTCGCAGCCATCTCTATAAGGGGCACCCGCATCCACCGAATGGACTGGCCAGTGTGCTCTCTGGGTATAAATGCTAGAGCATGCCTGGCACGCATTAGGGAGACGAACAGCTTCCTCTGCCGCTGAGGACTCTCCCAGACCGGCGAAGACTCTTTCTCTTAGGTGGAATCAACTACGAACGGATTTCGTGAACGATCTCGTGAACAGCATGCTATATCACTGTCAGGCAAGTAAATAAAATAAATGTCGTGTGACTAGGGCCTGCCGTCGGGAAGACCGTTCGCCTGGTGCAAGTCTTTCCAGTTGACGCCACTACGGCGACTTGCATGTCGATGGGGATGAAATGATAATGATAAGGACAACACAACACCCAGCACCCAGTCCTAGAGCGGAGAAAATCTCCGAACCCGCCGGGAATCGAACCCAGGCCGTTAGGTATGACATTCCGTCGCGCTGACCACTTTTTCTTTTTCAATAGAAAACAAATACTCCAATTGTACTGGTTTCTCCTTCCAATAAACAAAAATTAGTCTCCTTCGTCTTGATGGCGAACAAGCAATCTTTTGGAACAAAAAACGTTTCTTAAAGCCAAAATCAAATTTCTTTTTCCTTTAAGAACAAATTATGAGGAATAAATAAGTTATATATATATATATATATATATATATATATATATATATATATATATATATATATATATATATATATAAAGTCGTCGTGCGACTTGTAATTAAAGACCAGTTTCTTACAGGAGCTCCTGAAGTGTCTCCGCCTACAGCAGGCCAGCTCGTCCAAACGTGTCTTCTCATTGCGTAGGCGTGGGTTCTGGGTAGCAGATCTATTCAGTTCGGTTAATACAGTTTTCAGCTTCTCAGGGCTTGGACGTTCCAGCTACGAGGTGGGTCATCGAAAGTGCTCCGTAAGAAATTGGAAAAATATTGCTTATAGCGTGGGTTGCGTATCAGGACGCAGTGTCGTTCGTTGAGATAAGTCCAATATCCTAGCGTAGACTTGTCGCCAGAAATAAAAAGATAGCGGATCGTGTGGCCACAGATCCAATTCACAGAGTGAGTTTTGGGGGAGGGGTAGAAAGTCTTATCGGGGTACAAAAGCATGTGGACGTCGATCTGAGCTGGTGTCTGTCGAGTAAGAAACGCCAAAATTCGCCGCGCAAGAGTCCAGACGTCGAACGCTGTGCCACAGTGGAACCGGTGGACATCCGTGTCATCCACTCCACAGTGGGTGCAGAGGGATGAATCGGCGAGATGGATGCGGTGCAGACGATCTCGGTTAACTTGTTTGCCATTCACGGTGATGTACCACGCTGATTGAACGTCTGATTCAAGAAAACGCGCATGGATCGCCTTCCATATGTGTCGCCACACGTACGGTGGATACTTACGTTCGATGGGGTTGGACGGGCGGCACTGTTGTAACAATTCGGAGACTGTTTTCGTGAGGTACAAACATGTAAGTGGTAAGGACCGGTAGACATAACTGAACTCCAGGAAAAATCGTTGGATGTAATAAAAGGGGGTTGGAATGGTCGATACCAGTACTGGGGCGGACAAAGAGGCCGGCGCAAAGTTGTGAAGCAGGAGGCTAGTAACGCCTTGCGGGCAACGATGTCAAAGTTTTAGTTCGGAGCTGACGTAAAGTGCCTTAACACGAGTCGGCACGTGGATGAGTCCCACCCCGCCACGATTTCGTGGCAGAGCAAGGGATTCATATTTGCACCGTGAATAACATCCCCGAGCTGACGAAGGAGTCGAAAGCCATCAACAGTCGTCGGGCCAGGAGATTTAGGACTGGTAGTACTTGAGCCACGTGTTGTATACGGGAAGCACGATACATGTTCACGTATTGCGCGCGTTGGATAACGTCGAGAGCTCGTAGCCGGTGATCTGCGAGATTTGCTCTGATTGTCTGTAGCAAGCGTCTACCATTGATAGTCGCTAAGCGGCGCAGATCTGCTGCGAAATCAAGTCCAAGACATCGTATGGTGGCGGCGACACTAAGGGGGGCAACGCATCTCTCCGGCAAGCCCTCACCAATGAGCATGACCTTGGATTTTTACACGTTGAGGCAGCTCCCCGACGCTTCGCCGTAAGTCGCCACCCATGTCAGTGCTGCTCATACTTCATCTTCACTGCGCAGATATAGTACTGTGTCGTCTGCGTAGGCTGTACAACAAAAACGGTGGCCGTGCACAGCCATACCCTCCAAACGTTGGCGCATGCCCTGGAGCAGGGGAAGCATACAGGCGGAAGCATACAAAATCGTGGAAAGAGGGCAGCCTTGTCGTACAGATCGTGCGATGACCAGGGGCGGTGTGAGGCGACCATTGTACAATTACTCAGCTACCAGGGGCGTCAAGCAAGTATAGATTCTATTTAAAGTATAAGGGACGGTCTGATGAAGGCGAATCAGTTGGAAAAAAGTGAGTAAACTGTTTATCATCATAGCTGTTAATACGAGGGCGTGATGAAAAATAATGCCTCCAAATTTTTATGTAAAAACTCTTAAGGTTTTTTTAATAGAAGAAACGTTACTAATGATCTACAGCTTTATTCTTCATGTCATTATATTTGCAGTCCTCTGCCGCTACAGCACTCCGAACTGTAGCGTGTAACAGGGCGGTGTGGAACGTAATTGTGTCAACGCATGAGAAACAGTGCACTGTAATCGAGTTTCGAATTCGAAGAGTTCGTCCACACATGGAACACACTCTACTTCTCCATGACAATGCCAGACCACACACGAGCGCTATGACATCTGCAACAATCCGACGCCTTGCGTTTTCTGTGACTGATCACCCTCCATACACTCCCCACCTAGCCCCACCAGATTTTCACGTTAAACCGAAAAAACACATTCAAGGACTTCACTCTGATAATGATGAAGCGGCGTAAGCAGAGATGGAGTTGTGGCTCCGTCAACAAAGTCAAATATTCTACAGTGACGGTATCAACAAACTGGTCTCTCTCTGTGATGACAATGTTGCGAAATAAATATGTAGATATGAAAAGTAAAGATGTAAAATGCTAATAACGTTTGTTCTATTTAAAAAGCTTTAAGGGTTTACAGCCGGCCGCTGTGGGCAAGCGGTTCTAGGCGCTTCAGTCCGGAACCGTGGGACTGCTACGGTCGCAGGTTCGAATCCTGCCTCGGGCATGGATGTGTGTGTGATGTCCTTAGGTTAGTTAGGCTTAAGTAGTTCTAAGTTCTAGGGGACTGATGACCTCAGCAGTTAAGTCCCATAGTGCTCAGAGCCATTTGAACCATTTTAAGGGTTTACACAAAAAAAATTCGGAGGCATTACTTTTCAGCATGCCCTCTTACTTTTATCTCACTGTGAGACAAGGCGGTCAGTGCCTTCACGGAAAAATGTTTGGGGTTGTCTGCGTAAGCATTACACAGGCGTGAATCTTTTCGCGTGAGGCAAATCGACGGACACGAATTTCTTTCTTTAGGACTCCGAAAATACAGATATCGCCTAGGGGGAGATCGGGACTGTATGGAGGTGGCCCTCAGGGGCTAGGAATTCGTTTGTTGGGTAAGGCCTTGGTGACCCTGGGATTCCTCAGCCGGGGACTGGTAAGAGCCGCCAGTCCCTGGTCACCGTAAGCTCTGGGCATGTCTCAGCGACCACTGTACGGCAAGGCGGTGGAACGTTGTGTGCCACAGAGAATGGGGCTTGGCCGCCTGGATCGCGAGGATGGTGAAAACTTCTATAAAAAAAAGACGAACCACAGTCTCGCGGTGTGCTGCGCCGATGA
The DNA here is from genome assembly GCF_021461395.2 of Schistocerca americana. Lineage (NCBI taxonomy): Eukaryota > Metazoa > Arthropoda > Insecta > Orthoptera > Acrididae > Schistocerca > Schistocerca americana. The sequence continues at coordinate 280,194,045 of NC_060122.1, forward strand.
CAAAATGGCTGTTAAGATGGAACAGTCGTTAGCACGCTACCTCTGGGGAAACCACCTCAGTTATATAGAGCTTTCTCAGGAAAGTGAGACTATCTCAATGGACACTTATTTCCATAGCTGTTCATGAGACAGCGGTGGAACCGTCGAAATTAAATTCTCCAACTCCCAGCGGGATGTATCAACACCCGATCTAACAAGAGGGCCGGTACAGCAAGTCTTCCTGCCACGAGTATTTTTAAGTGCTCTTGTGTGTATAGTAACAGAACACTTACTGTAGGTCAGAATGTGTTTTTAATAGGCAATAGGAAAGAGGGCAGCTTTGAGAAAGTTCCCCCTTTTTACATTCTAAGGGGTTTAGAAGGCATTGCTGGCACTTCAAAATCTGTCATGCGATTGCGCAATGGGACAGAGTTGGTAGAAACTTATAGTTCTCAACAGGTAAAGAACATTTAGGAAATTGAGTGACTTAGGGCATATGCCATCGAAACTAAGCTGGACAAGGCCTTAAACTACAGTAAAGGTGTTGTGTCATGCAGAGATCTGATAGATATTCCCAAAAGAGGAGCTAAAAGCTGAGTGGGCCCAGGAAGGCATTGTTGACACGCAAAACATAATGAAAAGGGTGGATGGCGATCTGATCAGATCAGGCTCGCTTACATTTATCTTCAAAAGCATGAAATCCAGTATGTCAAGGCAGGTTTCCTCCATCGAGGCGTGCTGCCTTTTGTCCCCAAGCCAGTGGACTGTTTCAAATGCCAGTACTTTGGTCACATTACTCTCAGTTGTAATGGAGACACCACTTGTGGCAAATGTGATAAAGTCGCTAATGAAAGAGTCAGTTGCTCATCTCCTCTAAAGTGTGTCAACTGCTGCGTGGACCATCCTATCTGGAGTAGGGACTGCAGTATCTTCCTTGAAGTATGTAAGAAACAGAAGCTGAAAATAACGAGGTGTATCCCTTATGGTGAGGCAAAAAAAAAGGAAAAAGCTATAAAGCCATTCAGCCTCCTCCATTCACTGCATCTTTCGCTTCAGCTCTTAAAATGCCTTTTCTCACGGCTGATGCTTCTACACAAACGGATGTGTCAGCACTGAAATGAATTTGTACAGCAGCAGTTATTTCAGAGATCATAGAACATTAGAAAAAGCCAAAGTTGCCGACATTGTGGAGCTTCTAGCACCTCCTAAGACCAAGTGTAATAAACGGTCCAGCACTGGCTCTACCACTGTTGTAGTAGTGACTATCAAGCCTTCCCAAACAAGAAAACCAAACGGGCCAACCGCACGCAAAAATAGGTAACGAACCTTCAGGTCATGTCATTCGACCTGACAGTTCCAATGAGTCTGTTTCGGAGGCAGTGGAACGCGATGCCTGCCGGGGGCCACCACCTCGCCTCCGTACTGAACCTCCACCCATTGCAGGCTCACCACCCCAGTGGGAAGACAGGCTAAAAGTGCATCCCTCCCATGATAAATGGCTTCCATACTACAGTGGAATATGAATGAGTTCAGGACTAATGTGGAGGAACTGAAACTCCCATGAGTTTCTGTTTACAAGGAACACATTTAAAGCCACTGATGCCACTGTGCTACAGGGCTATACACTCCACTGCAACATGACCTGTCCAGGGAAAGAGCCAAGGGAGGGGTTGCTGTATTTGTCAATAACTCACACCGTTCCTCTACTCTGTTCTTGGTTACTGACCTAAAAGCAGTAGCCATTGAAGTTCACGTGAGACAACAAATCACTGTCTGCCCATTATAATTACTTTCACAGGGGTCTCTCACAGACACTACAGACATTGTAGAACTACTGCCCTACTCGTTTCTCCTACTGGGTGACTTTTGTGCCCACAATGTATTGTGGAGTTTGAACTATAATTGCCATAGAGGTTGAGTTTTCGAGAGCCCCATGTTGTTCTAGGAACTGTGTATCTTCAACATGGGCAATCCTACTCGTTATGAGCTGCTGTGGTGTCACCCTCAGCTGTCGACTTCTCACTCTGCTCTCTAGTTCTCGGAGACTGTTGTGGGAAGCAACTGATGACCATCATTCCAGTGACCACTGCCCTCTGGGATTCCACCTATTGAATGGTGCATTACTTGAACAGAAGTCACCGGAACGGATGGTCAGTAGAACTAACTGGATACTGTTCAGCCAGCTGGCTGTATTTGAACAACGAATTAGCTTTCAGGAATGGGTAGACCACATTACGCTAGTGATCCTGCATGCCGCTAACTTATCCATCCCAGAGTCGCCAGGTCATCTTAGGAGCCAATCCTCACTTTGGTGGACCAATGAGTTCCTCTCAGCAATCCAGGTGAGGCATGCGGCTGTATGGAAGTTCAGATGCTGCCCGACAGCAGACAACCTCGCAAACCTTTGAGTCACGAGAGCCAAGGATAGACGTGTCATTAAGCAAGCATTCCTGGACTCTATGAAACCTTCCACTTGTTCTACAAAAGTATGGGAAGCCATAAAGAGAATTTCCGGTAAATACAGTCGATTACCAGTCGTAGCAGAGCTGAAATATGGGTGTCTCCAAACAAAGACATCGCTCAGACGACGGCAGAGCAAATTCCAATGACTAGTGCCAATAACAGCTAGGATCTGTGGTTCCGCTACTACCGTGTGACTGCAGAAAGGGGAAAACTCGTGTTCAGACCCAACGTTTCTGAACCTTACAGCTGAATTTCTATATATGGTATTTGGATTTAGCACTGTCTGAGGCCCCTGACATTGCAAACAGTCACGACCAGATTTGGTACAACATGCATCGACAGTTACATCTACATCTACGTGATTGCTCTGTTATTCACAATAAAGTTCCTGAGAGAGGGTTCAGTGAACCACCTTGAAGCTGTCTCTCTCTACCGTTCCACTCTCGAACAGCGAGCGGGAAAAACGAGCACTTAAATTTTTCTGTGCGAGCCCTGATTTCTCTTATTACATCGTGATGATCATTTCTACCTATGTAGGTGGGTGCCAACAGTATGTTTTCGCAATCGGAGGAGAAAACTGGGGATTGGAATGGGAAGATCCCGTAGCAACGAAAAACGCCTTAGTTTTAATGATTGCCACGCCAGTTCACGTATCATGTCCGTGGCACTATCTTCCCTATTTCGCGATAATACGAGTTGCCTTCATTGAACTTTTTCGATGTCATCCGTCAGTCCCACCCGATGAGGATCCCACACCGCACAGCAATACTCCAGAATAGGCCGGACAAGCGTGGTGTAAGCAGTCTCTTTAATAGACCTGTTGCACCTTCTAAGTGTTCTGCCAATGAATCGCAGTCTTTGGTTTGATCTACCCACAACATCATCTATGTGATCGTTCCAATTTAGGTTATTTGTAATTGTAATCGCTAAGTAATTAGTTGAATTTACAGCCTTCAGATTTATGTGACTTATCGCGTAATCGAAATTTAGCGGATTTCTTTTAGTACTCATGTGAATAACTTCACACTTTTGTTTATTCAGGATCAAAAGACTGTAAATGACAGAATCATCTGCAAACAATCTAAGACGGCTACTTAGATTGTCTCCTATGTCTTTAATATATCGGGAACAATAAACAGCTTATTACTCTTCCTTGGGGAGCGCCGTATATTTCTTCTGTTTTACTCGATGACTTTCCATCTTTTACTACGAACTGTGACCTTTCTGACAGGAAATCACGAATCCAGTCGCACAACTGAGACGATATTCCATAGGCACGCAGTTTGGCTAGAAGACGCTTGTGAGAAACGGTGTCGAAAGCCTTCTGGAAATCTAAAAACGTTCTCTGTCGATAGCACTCATTACTTCATGAGTATAAAGAGCTAGTTGTGTTTCACAAGAAAGATATTTTCTGAATCCGTGCTGACTACGTGTCAATAAATCGTTTTCTTCGAGATACTTCATTATCGTCGAACACAGTATATATTCCAATACCGCAAATCGACGTTAGTGATATGGGCCTGTAATGCAGCGGATTACCCCTACTTCCCTTTTTGGATATTGGTGTGACTTGAGCAATTTTCCAGTCTTTAGGTACGGATCTTTCTGTGAGCGAGCGGTTGTGTATAACTGCTAAATATGGAGTTATTGTATCAGAAAACTCTGAAAGGAACCTGACTGGTGTACAATCTGGACCGGAGGACTTGCCTTTATTAAATGATTTAAGCTGCTTTGCTACACTTTATGTTTCTCATTTTGGCAGTTGTTCTTGATTGGAATTCAGGAATATTTACTACTTCTTCTTTGGTGAAGGAGTTTCCGAAAACCGTGTTTAATAACTCTGCTTTAGTGTCACCGCCATCAGTGACTTCACCGTTGTTATCGCGCAGTGAAGGTATTGATTGCGTCTTGCCACTGGTGTGATTTATGTATGACCAGAATCTCTCTGGGTTTTCTGCAGATTCCGAGACAGTTTCGATGTGGAAATTATTAAAAGCATCTCGCATGAAGTACGCGCTATATTCCGAACTTCTGCAAAACTTTGCCAATCTTGGGTATTTTGCGTTCTTTTAAATATGGCATACTTTTTTCATTACTTCTACAACAGCGATCTCACGCGTTTTGTGTACCATGGGGTATCAGTACCATCACTTATCGATGTATGTGTTATATATCTCTCAACTGCCGTCGATACTATGTCTTTAAAATCATTCCACACCTTTTCTACGCTTACATGATTAGATCGGAAGGAGTGAAGACTGTCTCTTTAAAAGGCGTTAAGAGCATTTTTATCAGCTTTTTTAAATACATATACTTTGCGTTTCCTTTGATGGTTGTTGTCGTTGCAGTATTCAGCGTAGCAGCAATTGCCTTGCGGTTGCTAATCCCTGTATTCGTCACGATACTCCATATTTGTCCAGGATTATTTGTTGCTATGAGGTCAAGTATGCTTTCGCAACTATTTACGCTTCGAGTGGGCTCATTAACTAATTGTTCAAAATAATTTTCTGAGAAAGCATTCAGTACAATTTCGGATGACTTTTATGCCTGCCGCCGGCTTTAAACGTTTAATTTTGCAGCATATCGAGGGTAGATATAAGTCACCACGGACTATAATTGTATGAGTGAAGTACCTAATTCAAATGAGACTCAAGTTTTCTTTGAACTGTTCATCAAGTGTATCTTCCGAGTCGTGGGGTGGGGGGTGGGGGGTCGGTAACAGGATCCAATTAATTGTTGAAAGCAACATCAGAGGAAATCCTCCTAGAATGTTTTAACTCGAAACGGCAGACAAACCACTTTGCTCTTGGAGAGAAACATTTTTAATACGTCAAAAAAAATGGCTCTGAGCACTATTGGACTCAACTGCTGTGGTCATTAGTCCCCTAGAACTTAGAACTACTTAAACCTAACTAACCTAAGGACATCACACACATCCATGCCCGAGGCAGGATTCGAACCTGCGACCGTAGCAGTCGCACGGTTCCGGACTGCGCGCCTAGAACCGCGAGACCACCGCGGCCGGCTTTTAATACGTCAAACCAAGTAAGAACCGAAGTGTCCCAATAGATGCTCGGGCGCCTCTTACTGGGGCCTCGCCTTAACGAGCTGTGTAAGAAAAACAGTGGAACGAATGGTTAACCGACGTCCAGTGTGGATGTTAGAGACTAAGCAAGTCCTTAGCCGCTCTCTGTGTGGATTCAGGAGATTTCGATTCACTACCGAAAATTTGATTCTGCTAGAGATGGCTGATCGGCGGGCTTTCCTGCGTAAAAATCACTGTCTTGATATATTCTTTGACATCTGTAAGGCGTACGACACTACTTCGAGACACAGGCAGTATCCTAGGGTAGTTCCACCAGTGTGGCTTCTGTGGCCACTTACCTATTTTCATATGGTCCTTCTTGTCTCAGCACTTTTTCTCGGTCCCGAGTTGGTGACGTGCTGTCAGATAGTTTTCAGCAGGAGAGCGGTGTTTATCAGAGCATTGTCTCAAGTGTTACCCTCTTTGCCACAGCCGTAAACAGTATCACGTCTACAGTAAGGAGCCCTGTACAGTGCTCCTTACTTGTGGACAACATTACTGTTTTCTGTTCCTCCTCCAGTGCTGCATCAGTGACTCACCAGCTGCAGCTTACAGTGCAGAGGTGAGAGGAGTGACCTGCCAAGAGTGTTTTTCCGGTTTTCTGCAGATGAGTGTGTGTCTGTTCATTTTAATCGTTCTCATCGTATTTTTAATTTACCTGTATTGCGCATATGGGACACTAAAGTGTAGAATGGTGTCCCGTTTTTAAAAACTTCAGTGAGGTTCGTGGTTTTATTTTTTACTTCAAACTGACGTGGTTATCGCACCTAAAGGACTTGAAGTCAAGGGCCGAGAAGACACAGAATATCTTGAAGTGTCCTAGCCAGAGGTCTTGGGGAGCAGAGAGAGCACATCTGCTCCAGTTTTATAGAACCTTCGTGCAATTGCAGCCGTATTATGGGTGCACAGCGTATGGGTCAGAGAGCCCTTCGCACCTGGAGATCATTGACGCTATGCGCCATGAGGGGATCAGGCTCGCCATGGGTGCTTACAGGCCCAGCTCCATACCCAGACTGATTAGGCAAGTGAACCACCTCTTATCATCCGGCAGCAAAGCCTCATGGTGCGTCACAAGTTCCTCACTACTCCCGATTCACCAGCATACCGTACCTTTGCTCCTGCGGCTATGAAACATCTCCTTACCAATTGTCCATGGGAAACAAGGCAGTTTGGGATCTGCGCGAAGTGTGAACTCTGATCACTTGGTGTGGAACAGGTTCAACCGCAAATCCAAGTTTTTAACCGCCTGCCGCCCTGGTTACCGCAAAGGTCTAGAGTGATTTTAGATTTAGTGCAGTACAGGACAGGTTGCACTCCTGTACGTGTTTTTTATACATTATTTTATGATATTTTAACATAGCACCACAATTACATAGCTAAATCTGTGGATGATTCAAAACAGTTGGACTCCGTTCATTGCTCTGTTGTTTTCCCTGATCATGTCGTCAAGATCATACTGCCTCAAGACTTCACCGTCCTCGATATGGAATTATTCGCTATCTTGCGTGCACTGGAGTAGAAGATACAAGTTTCGAGTGCTAAATACTTGAATATCGGTTGTGGGGCGTACCGGTTTTATCTAAGACACCCAGTATTTCCCCCATTAGTCCCATCTTGCATGGGTCCCAGACGCTTGACCAGTAGGACCAATACAAGCGTTTATGAGCAACCTCATTTGTCGACTTGAAAGGGCTCCATCAGATCCATTCCATATGTTTGTGTCACGTAGTTGCGTTGTTTCTGGATTTTCGATGCCTCTAGCTTCCTGGATGTGATGGAAGTGGACCTCATGGGAGAAAGACAGCCGTGTTTTTCCTTTCTAAAAATTTGTAAATTTGTGGTAAGATCTTATGGGACCAAACTGCTTAGGTCATCGGTCCCTAAGATTACTCACTACTTAATCTAACTTAAACTACCGTACGCTAAGGATATCACACACACCCATGCCCGAGGGAGGAATCGAACCTTCGACGGAGGGAGCCGCACGGACCGTGACAAGACGCCAAAGACCGCGCGGCAACCCCCCACGCAGCCTTTTCCTTTCTATCATTGCACCTATAGGGTATCCCAGAAATGTAACGACAGACTTCGAAGGATTGTAGATGGTGTCTTTAGAAACAAAGCGAAGGTAGGAAACCGTGTCCGGAAAGTCATTCAACGATGCTACAGACGCCGGCGTCTGCTACTAGACCACCACTTCGGCAGCAAATGTGTCTTTGTACCCTGACAGACAGTAGGAAGAACGTCTCGCGACGCTGTTTGTTATTCAGTGATTGCAACTCATTGCCACGATCGTCGCTGCAGAAAATAGAGTTAGCTGCTGCATAGAAAGGCTTTGTTTCCTATGCGGCCCTTCACAAATTCCTCTCCTGTGCAAACCTCTTCATCTCCGAGTAGCACTTGCAGACTTCGTCCTCAATTATTCGCTGGATGTATTCTAAGCTCTGCCTCCTTCTACAGTTTTCTCTGCGGTTTTTACCTTCAACTGTTTTTAGCCTCTACAGTTTTTACCCTCTACAGTTTTTGCCCTCTACAGCTGCCTCTACTACCATTTCCTGATGTCTTGACACATGTCTAGCCATCCTCTCTCTTCTTCTTGCCAATGTTTTCCATATGCTGCATTCCTCGCCGATTATCCGGAGAACTTCCTCATACCTTTGCTTATCAACACACGTAATTTTCAACATTCTTCTGTAACACCACATCCCAAGTGCTTCCATTCTCTGCTTTCTTGGTTTTCCCGCAATCCATGTTCCGCTACCACACTATGCTTCGCTCCAAAAGTATATCCACAGAAATTTCTTCCTCAAATTAGGGCCTATATTTGAAACCAGTAGGCGTTGCTTGGCAGGAGCGCCCTTACTGCCAGAGCTAGTCTGCTTTTGATGTCCTCCTTGCGCCGACCGTTATGGGTTCTTTAGCTGTCTAGGTAGCAGAATTCCTTAACTTCATCTAGTTCGTGACCACCAATACTGATGTTAACTTTCTCGCTGTTCTCATTTATGCTACTCCTCATTACTTCCGTCTTTCTCCGATTTACTCTCAATTCATATTCTGTACTCATTAGAACGTTCGTTCCATTCCGCAGATTCTCGAATTATTCTCCACTTTCACTAAGGATAGCAATGCCATCAGAGAATCTTGTCATTTATATTCTTTCACCTTGAATTTTAATTCCGCTCTTCAACCTTTCTTTCATTTCCGTAATTGCTTCTTCGTTGCAAAGATTGAACAGGAGGGACGAAAGACTACATTCCTGTCTTACACCCTTTTAATGCGAACACTTCGTTCTTAGTCTCCCACTATTGTTGTTTCCTCTTGGTTCTTGTACGTTCTGTGTGTTACCCATCTTCCCCGATAGCTTACCCCTATTTTTCTCAGCATTTCGAACATCTTGCACTATTTTATAGTGTCGAACGCTTGTTCCAGGTCGACAAATCCCATGGACGTGTCTTGATTTGTCTTCAGTCTTGCTTCCATTACCTACCGCAACGTCAGAGTTGCTCTCTGGTGCCCTTACCTTTTCAGAAGCCAACCTGATCATCATCTACCACATCCTCAATTTTCTTTTATATTCCTTTGTAAATTATTTTTGTCGTAGCTTGGATGCATGAGCTTTTAAGCTGACTGTGCGATAATTCTCGCACTTGTAATCTTCGGAATTGTGTGGCTGATATTTTTTCGGAAGTCAGGTAGTATATCGTCTGACTCACACATTCTATATGACAACGTGAATAGTCGTTTTGTTGCCCCTTCCCCCGATGATTTTAGCTGTTTTAAATTCTGATTCTAATATCCCCTATCTCCTCTACAGCTACTACAGCTTCTTCTCCTATCATGTCACCAGACAAGTCTTCCCTCTCATAGAGGTCTTCAGGGTACTCTCTCCAACTATCTGCTCTCGCCTCTGCATTGAACAGTGGAATTCCCATTCCACTCTTGATGTTAGCATACTTTTAATTTCACCGAAGGTTGTTTTGACTTTTTTATATGATGAGTCAGTCCTTCCGACAATCATTTCAATTTCGATTTCTTCACATTTTTCTTGCAGCCATTTGGTCTTAGCTTCCCTGCATTCTCTATTTATTTCATTCCTAGTATTTCTGTATTCCTGAATTTCCCTGAACATTTTTGTACTTCCGTCTTTCATCGATCAACTGAAATATTGCTTCTGTTTACCATGAGTTCTTCATAGTTTCCTTCTTTGTACCTATGTTTTTTTCCAACATCTGTGATTGCCTTTTTTAGAGATGTCCATTCCTCTTTAACTGAACTGCCTACTGAGATATTTCTTATCGCAGTATCTATAGCCTCACAGAACTTCGAGCATATTTCCTCATTCCCTAGTACTTGCGTGTCCCATTTCTTTGCGCACTGAATCTTCCTGACTAACCTCTTAAAATTCAGCCTACTCTTCATCACTACTAAATTGTGATCTGAGTCTATATCTGCTCATGGGTACACCTTACAATCCAGAATCTCACTTCGGAATCTCTGTCTGACCATAATGTAATCTACGTGAAATCTTCCCGTATCTCCCAGCCTTTTGCTAGTAACTTTCTCCTCGTGTGATTCTTGAACAGAGTATTCGCTGTTACTAACTGAAATTTATTGCAGAACTCAATTAGTCTTTCTCCTCTCTCATTCCTAGTACCAAGCTCATATTCTCCTGTAACCCATTCTTTTCACTACTTCTGCTACAGGAGCATTCCAGTCGCCCACGACCGTTAGATTTTCATCTCCCTTTACGTACTGAATCACCTGTTCAATATCCTCATATAATTTCTCTCTCGCTTCACCTTCGACTTGCGATTTCGAAATGTATAACTGAACTATTGTTGTCGATGCTGGTTTGCTGTCGATTGTGATGAGAACAATCTTATCACTGAACAGTTCACAGTAACTCACACTACGTGTTACCTTCCTATTCATAACGATTCCTAGTCCCGTTGACCCATTTTCTGCTGCTGTTGGTATAATCTACACCCACCAGACCAGAAAACTTTGTCTTCTTTCCATTTCACTTCACTGACTCCCACTATGTCTAGACTGAGCTCTACCATTTCCCTTTTCAGATTTTCCAGTTTGCCTAGCAAGTTCAAACTTCTGTTATTCCACGCCCTGACTCGTAGAAGGTTATCCTTTCATTAGTTATTCAGTCCTTTTCTTATGATCACCTCCCCCTTGGCAGTCCCCCCCCCCCCCCCCCCCCTCCCCAGGAGATCTGAAGGGGAACTAGTCAGGAATCTTTTGGTAATAGAGAGATCATCGTGACACATTTTCTCAATTAGAGGCCACATATCATTTGAATCCATAGTGTGGGTATTTAATGCAGTGGTTTCTGTTGCCTTTCAGCATCCTCATGCCCTTGATCATTGCTGATTCTTCCGCCTATAGGGGCAGTTTCGTACCCGAAGAGCAAGAGAGTGCCCTGAACCTGTGTCCACTCCACAGCTCTCTTTGACTAAATCTTTGGCACAATGAGGGTGCCTTCTTATGCTGGAAGTCTTCGGCTGCCATTGCTGATAGTACCAGAAAAAAAATAAACTGCGGATGGAAACCCATTCCCGAAACCGCCATCCAAAAGCGCAAGAGAGCGTCTCATTCATAGGAGACAAAGCCGTTCTACAGAGCAGCTAACTCCTTCTCCAGTGGTGATCGTGGCGATCAGTGAAGACCACTGAATAACAAACAACATTGCGAGAAGTCACGTTGCTACCGAAGGGGCGACCTAGAGGCAGCTGCCGGCGCCCGTAACTTCGTCGATCTTTAGCGTCGTTGGATGACACTACCGGAAACACGGTCCTACCTCAGTTTGTTCCTCAAGATACCCTCTACAATCCCTCGACGTTTGTCTCATCATCTCGTAGACACCCTGTATATTTTGTTATTCTAATCATTTATTCTCATTTCCTACCCTTATGTCTTAACTGTGCGTGTCTTGTTTGACTGCGTGAGACGAGTGTGTTTTGTCGTAGGTGAAAATCGTCTAGAAGCCTGCAAGGGCAGTCTAGCTAATGTAGGTTGACTGGGCAGAAAGGTAGAGAGGTTCATCAACAGACTGAGATGGTTGTTTTTGTATGACGGTTCCTGGAAGCATTGGTATCAGGTAAGCAATGGTCTGCGACTTAGCGCTCTCCCCTCTCTAGCTTTCAGAGCGGGCGAGGGCTGATCAGTGAAATCGTCGTATATCCCGACCGACCACCGTGTCCCCAGTACCAGTGGCCTCATGGGAAGTGGTATGCAGAGGCATGTGGTCAGCACACCGCACTCCTAGGCATTGTCGGATTTATTGACTTTCGGCCTCTACTACTTGTGAAGTAACTCCTTAGCTGGCCTCGGAAACCTGAAGGCACCTCGTTCCAGGCCTGCCAGCAAGGAAAATCTCCTGATAGTGCTTGGAATCGAACCTGGGTCCCTCACATGGCAGTCAGCCGCTCTGACCACTTAGCTGCAGAGGTGGACAATTGTATAAATATTTTAATGATTTTTAAGACCTGTGTTATGCAATATACGGCTGTAACGGTATATTTTATTAGCGACTATCGGTTTCGGTCTAGGATCAGGCCATCATCGGGTCCAAACCCATCTCAGCTATGCATTTGCGTAATTGGGTTAACGGTTACCAGATGTTTGTTGTCCCGTCATTGACGTTAGCTGTAAATACGTAACATATACATTTAATCTCATAGACGTATTTGCGTGGTATACTCATGGCCTGAACAAAGTAGGTGAAAGGGGGAGCGATATGAATCTACTTTGTTCATTGCATGAGTATACCACGCAAATACGTCTATGAGATTAAATGTATATGTTACGTATTTAGTGCTCACGTCAGTTATGGAACAATATACATCTGGTAACTGTTATTCCAATTACGCAAATGCATAGCTGAGATGGTTTTTGGACCCGATGATGATCTGATCGTAAACCGAAATCGATCGTCTCTAATGAAATATATAGTTACAACTGTGTAATGCACAATACACATCTTAACAATTTTATGAAGTATTGGGCCTAAATTTAAATATAAAAGATTGCATTTTCATTGGCTAAATTAAATTTGTATGTTGATAAAGCATGTTTTATGGGGAGAGGTAGTGACATTGTCCGACAGTAGTCACAGGGCAAGTCTCAGAGCGCAGGATAAACTGAACTCTGTAACCCCTAGCAAACATATTTTTCAGGACTGCATTTTCATTGTGTTTAACTACTGAATACTAACGCAGCAGAGTTTGTTTGTAGCAAAGACCATGGCCGTCCTAAGCTCTCAACACCCCTGGAAATGGATACGAAAATATTTTACTGTAGATGAAAACAACAGAGGTTTGAACATTATGCCGCCCAGTGAATTCTAGCTCATAAGCACGGAGCTGACAGCTGCAAAGAAAGCACGCAACGAATTTCCTGGAGGAATGGGTTGTTTGCTTTTTCCGAGGCCGGTCGCAGCTTTTCAGCGGTGTCAGCGGTCAGCAGGGCTGGCGCTGACAGCTGGAGCTGTGCCGTGTGTGGGCGGCCGCGGCCGGTTTGTCGCTTTATTGGGCCTCGCAAATGAGCTGCACGCGGCACTCAGCGCGCGTTACAGGAGCAATAAACTGCACTAAATTGATTTCGGCCGGCGCACCAGCGAAACAAAAAGGCGCTGTCCGACACAGCGAAACTGGGTGAAGATCACCAGCGCGGAACAAAAACACGCCGTTAAACGAAGCCACACAAACAAATACTCTCTACCTCGTACTCACAGACACACCCACACACACATAGAAACCCACCCGCACAAACACTGTAAGAGACGGAAAACTTGTATTCTGCACCCCACATCCTACCTAAGTGTATAAGATGCAATGAGATGACGAAAGGCATGGGATACCTCCACATATCGTGTCGGACCTCATTTTCCCGGTATAGTGCAGCAGCTCGATATGGCATGGACTCAACAAGTCGTTGGCAGAAATACGAGACGTGATGCCTCTATAGCCGTCCGTAATTGCGAAAGTGTTGCCGGTGCAGGATTTTGATCACGAACTGACCTCTCGATTGTGTCACATAAATGTCTGAGGAGAGGCCAAAACTTTCGCCAGAATTGTCCAGAATGTTCTTCAAACAAACTGGTGGCATTGTCGTCCATAAAAATTCCACCGTTGTTTAGGAACATGAAGTCCATGAATGGTAGCAAATGGTGTCCAAGTAGCCGAACACAACTATTTATAACGAATGATCGGTTCAGTTGGACCACAGAACCCAGTCCATTCCATGTAAAGACAGCCAACACCATTACAGAGCGACCACCAGCGTGCACAGTGTATTATTGACAATTTCGATCCATGACTTCGCAGAGTCTGCGGCTGTTGTGTACATAGTTCCGCGTAGTCAGCGCGTACACAAGTTTCCCACTAGAGCGCGCCCCACTAAGCACAACAGCGCAGGCGCAGCGCTCGTCTGTCTCCGCACTACGAGATGGCGCTGCCTTAGAGACGGACCACATTCTGCTTCCGCCGATCTGCGTATTAATATGTCACGCAGCCAATGAGATTGCTGCTAACGTAGAACCTTTTCTCCTCGCGGATCACACTCGCGCAGTGATACCTGAACGCTCGAGGTATTATAACGAGTGTACAGACCTCCGATTAGTCAGTCTGCATTAGTCTGCATTTGTCTGTAGTCAAGTTTTAGTCTGCGCCTAATAAGATTATCATATTCCTGTACATAGCCATAAAGATAAATGAATAGACACTTTGTCAAGTATCAGAGATATGTGAGAATAAGATTAACGTACCAAGACCAAAGGAACTTCAGAATGTCAATTGTAAACAGCATCCAGAATCAAGTTAAGTAATTTCTATGATTTTTATTATTTTAATAAATGTGTATGAAAATTAATCAAGTTCTGTTTAAAGTTGGTCACCGTCAATCTGCTACTCTAAGCGTGCAAGTGCCATTTCTATCGTCTGACCTAACAGTAGAAGATGAACACGCCATGATAAGACCACGAGACATGTTGCCGACACTCACCTACTTCGTTAGAGTGACAAGTCAAATAATCTGATGGTGTGTGTTCCGAAGGTCTTACAGTACGCACACCACAGCGGCACATGCGAAAATTATCATCAGCTCTTATCAACTGAAATCGGGACTCATCTGACCAGGCCACGGTTTTGCAGTCAAATGGTTCAAATGGCTCTGAGCACTATGGGACTTAACACCTGAGGTCATCAGTCCCCTAGAACTTAGAACTACTTAAACCTAACTAACCTAAGGACATCACACACATCCATACCCGAAGCAGGATTCGAACCTGCGACCGTAGCAGTCTCGCGGTTCCGGACTGAAGCGCCTAGAACTGCACGGCCACCGCGGTCGGCCCGGTTTTGCAGTCGGCTAGGATCGAACCGTTGTGGTCACCAACCCAGGAGAAGAGTTACAGGTGACGGCGTGCTGCTACCAAAGGCACTTCGAGTCGGGCGTCTGCTGCCACAGACCATTAACGCCAGATTTCTCCGCGCTGTCCTGACGGATATGTTCGTCATACGTCCCATACTGATTTCTGCGGTTATTGCCCTTTGTGTGGCTTGACTGTTAGCACTGATGACTCTGCGTAAACGCCGCTGGTCTCGGACGTTAATAGAAGGGCATCGGCCACTGGGGTGTCCGTGGTGAGAAGCATTCCTCGAAATTAAGTGTTCGGTTTTGTGCCCCGCCTGGATAGGCAGTGCGTGGGTGTGCTGCTGTGAACTGCTTCTGTAATATAGGCCAAGAGTGAAGGAAGCGAGCAGGAGCAGGAGAGGTGAAGCACTTCGGTATTGCATGTAACTTTAACACTTTTAATAGAGTCAAAAAGACAAGTAAATATCAAATGCATACATAACTTTGGCTAGGATGAGCACGTAGGTGTGGAGCCGTAGTCCATTTCTAATCCTGTGAAGTTAGGATGATTGTTCTGTATAATCTCAAAACTAAAAAATAATCGTGACTGTCCAAACTTTAACTGAACGTAACTAATACAAAGTCTCAATAGCAAGCTAGCCCACTCGGTAGTAGAAGCGATATTTCCAGGCCGTCTGATTTTGATGAAATGGGGCAGAAATCAGGACGGCACTCGCTGACCTCCACAGCGTCGGCCAGAGGGCGCTGTGGTCGGCATAGTTAGTCTTCTCTCGTAGTGCCAACTTACGAGAGCGTGCGCCTACGTTGTGGCATCGTAACTATCGACGGCACATTCTGGCCCCACTGTTGACACTGTGGATCTCTGAATATAGAATTCTCTAACAATTTCCAAAATTAAATGTCCCAAGCGTCTAGTTCCAGCCACCATTGTGCACTGCAAGTCTTAATTCCCGTCGTGTGGCCATAATCAAGATGGATACTTTTTTCACATGAATCACATGAGTACAAATGACAGCTCCGCCAATACACTGCCCTTTTATGCCTTGTGTACACGGTACTATCGCCATCTGTAATTTTGATGTCTCTATCGCAGCGCATCTTTATCCAACAGTAGAAAGATTCTTTTCTGCTTTTCTGTCCAGTACGAAATAAACTGTACTGCTGCGCGAAACTTGAGGATGGGACAGAGAGGGTACCATAACGTTCTTACTACTCGGTGTAAATTAATAAAAGTTCAGGAAGATGTTGCGAGAGATCTTCTAGTCCACCACAGAAAGCTAGATGTGACGTGGTGTGACGTCAGCGTGACTAAAGCACCAAATGGGGCTGATCCCGCGCAGGGGGCAATTGAAGGACCGGGGAAAGACAGTGTGTGTCGATCGGTGAGCTGTTACGGTCCATTTTGGTGGTGTTCTTGATTACAAAATTGCCTAAAGACAATATCTGGATCACCTCACAAGGGAAAGAGTCATCGCGAAAATGACGAAGTGTGACGAGTGTAGCCCAGGAGTTTGGAATTGCTCACAGAATTGTTCACGTGCACGACAAGCTTTCTGAACCATAGGCACTGCTGCCCAAAGAAGAAGTGCTGGACCACGGTCAGCAACTGCAGCAAAAAAAAATGGTTCAAATGGCTCTGAGCACTATGGAACTTAACATCTGAGGTCATCAGTGCCCTAGAACTTAGAACTACTGAAACCTAACTAACCTAAGCACATTACACACATCCATGCCCGAGGCAGGATTAGAACCTGCGACCATAGAAGTCGCGCGGTTCCGGACTGAAGCGCCTAGAACCCCTCTCGACCGCACTGGCCGGCAGCTACAGCAGCAGATGACGCTAAATTGTGCAACAGGCAAGAAGGGAGCCACGTCTAACAGCAGGTGCAATTGCAATCACATTTAACAGAGCTGCAAGGCAGGCAGTCACAAGCTAACAGCGGCACGGTGACTTGCCCGGTGATCGATAGGCCTACGTTGAGTTCCGTTGACACTCGCACACCATTGGCGTCGTTAACGCCGGTGCCAAGAGCATAGCGATTGGATCGACGAGAAATGGGGTCGCGTGTTGTTCTTGGATGACAGCAGATTCAGTCTTACTATCATTCTGGATGTACCCTGATATGGCGACAGGTGGGAACTTATAACGAACCCACGCAGGAACACTGCTGGACGTGATCGTTTTGTTGGGGGAGGCGTGATGATGCATGGGCAAACAGGCCTGTAAATCTTTCAACACGATACACTCACCGTTCAAAGTTATTGTGACATTGTGGTCGTTCCATACCTGCGTCTTTTCACGGGTTAATTCGGCCCCGCCTTCGTTTTTATGGATGACAATCTGCGACCTCATGGAAATGCGCAGGTGAAGGAGCTCTTGCGACGAGAGGATATTCAGTGAACAGTCTGGCCTGCCCGTTCCCCCGACTGAAACCCCGTGCGTGGGATGCGTTGGGGAGACGTACTGCTGATTGTCCACATGCACCAACGACCGTCAGTAGTTGTCAAGCGCTCTGATGGAGGAATGGAGCGCCTTACCAAAAGACATCCTCACCAACCTCGTGGTCGGCACGGAAGCGCGCCGCAGAGCATGCGCCGCTGCGCGATGATCACACATCTTATTAAGAATCACGTCCCGCGCTTTTTTTATGTGCAAGGGACCATCATAAATCGCGGTGACTTCAAAGGCGGATTATTTTCGTTTACTGTGTGCATTGTAGCATAAATTCTTAAGTTTCTTGTGTGTTTATGTATCTAAGCGCCACAGTTCCACATTTCAATTACCGTACAGTGCACATTTTAGCCGTCTGTATCGCGACAGCCGTCCGTTTACTTGTGCACAGGCAGATACAGATTTAGAACTCGTCAGCTGCGAGGGAGTTTCCGTCTCTGCAGCACGACATCACAGTAGAACGTCTGTTTTATGATTTGTGGCAGGTTTCTGACAGGGACTTCTTTTCATTTACTGCGTGTATTTTAGTTTAAATTCTTAAATTTCATTCAGAACAGATTTCTTGCTTGCTTGCATCCCAATTTCGTTAGCATCAAAGCTGGGTAATTTTCTCTTTTGTGATGGGTTCACGTTTATTGTTAAAGAATGCCAGTGTGCACCTGGGATATTCGACCGAGCAGAGGTGGGGCGCGTAAAGGATGGGGGGAGGGGGGACGGGGGTGGCAGGGGACCTTGTCCGAGGCGTGGAGGAGGGTCTGCTTTAGGTGAAGGCAGAAAACTGGCCACATGGCTAGTCCCTTACACCTTAGCAACGTGTACGAAGTGTTTCCCAGTGCCGGTAACACTTCTGAGCCAGCATAGACCGCTCTCCTTTTGGGGCAGTGGCAGAGTTTCCTACCCACTCGGGACAAGTGATAAGGGTGCATATGCTAGTCATTGGAAGCTCCAACGTTAGGCAAGTTGTGAATGAATGCCAGTGTGCATATTTGCCCGAGCGGTGGTGGTGGCGGGGGAGAGGGGGGCGGGGGGGGGGCCTTGTCTGAGACGTGGAAGGGCCTACTCACAGTGAGTGCAGTCGGTTAAAAATGGTGACTGATGTTGGTGTGAATGTTGTTCCTAGTTCATCCACCGTTCCTACAGGCGAATGGCTGATTTGCTGAAAACAGACTGAATCGCACGAGGGGTGGAGAGTAAGCCCACTATTTGTAGAATTGTACCCAGGGTCAATCGCGAACGTCTGGTTTCGAGCAGAGTGGAAGGTCTAAACCAGAGGCTGGGCCGATAATGTGACAGTATCGGATGCGAATTTGTCGAGCTCAGCTATAGGGTGGAGAGTTGTAGGGTTCCCCTTAATAGGTCATGTGTGCACTATAAGAAAGAAGGGGCTACAAGGGTAGTAGAGTGCGTGTGGCGTCTGAGCTTCCTATCTTTCCCTAGTCAATGCGTCTGAGGATGATTTCACACTTGGGATGCCAGTTTAAAATTACTTGATACTTTACGGCTGTCACTTGCCGCTACGGTGTTGCCACGTCGGCTGCCAGCTACCTCTCTGTTGTAGCTAACGCACAAACGCGGCAAGCCACTTCACAAATGCTGTTGTTGTGTAACACGGACCAGTGTTGGAAGTGTCGAAAATGCGGAATTCTCTGTCGATAGCTAATTTTAAGCGACCAATGACTGAACTGCGACAGGAGACGCGTTTAAAGCCCTGAATTTAAACTCATGTCCTCAGATAACCACAAACTTGTGATGTGTAATGTATCCGAGAAAGCGGTGGTTGAGAATCTGCGGCGGAACTAAAAGTACTATCGCTTTGTTCACCGCGATTAAAGCTAACCTCTACGGGCAAACTCTACACAGGAAAAGTTCTGATTCATTGCTAAAAGCAAACTGCAATTTCTTACTGTCATTGGTTACCTCAGTGTTCTGTCACTGGCTACGTCTTCTGACGCGTTACCACCGATGGCAGCCCCGTTTGCACTTGGTTGCAGATTATAGATGATACAGTCAGATTCCAGGCGAAAAAAGAATGACACGTAGAAAAAAAAGAACAAAATAAAAAAATCAATACGACGATGAAAATGTCGTGGCAAATAATTAGAAAAAACATTACATTTAAACCTATTAATTGAATAAAAATTATAAACTCTTTTGATTAGATTTGGAAATAAAAAATTTCGCTATGTTTGATGAAATTCGAACCAACATCTAATATAGCAGGTTAATATGCTAACTATAGCGCTAAGGTACAACAGCGTGTCACGTTAAATTTATATTATCAGACAGTCGCAATGATGAAGTGCAGTCTCCAAAACTTGGGTCACGCAGTGTCGTACGGAGCTTATCTACGTAATGTATGCCGATCTCTGTGATTGTGATAACCGCGTATGTAACGCAGAATAGCGTCTTGAGCGAAAGTATCCAGTAATGTTTGTTTAGCGTTGTGTGTGAAAAACGTAGGTATCTCAATAGCATCGTTATGTGTGTGTGTGTGAGTGTGTGTGTGTGTGTATGCGTTTGCGCGCTTTGTTTGTGTTGTGGTTATCATGTATGATGAAGTACGAAATAAAAGTGCCAAACCCATGATTCCAGATCCAAACACATGAAGAAAGAATGCCGTACAAGGAATTGGAAGTCAACTGAACGATTGCTGTGGCAGTCTGACAACGGCTATGGGTTCGGCCGTGACGTTGAGCGCTCTGATTGGAGAAAACCAGCTCCAACGCGTAAAGCGTCAACTACCAAGCAATTTTAATAGGACTGTAGTGTAGTCGAATTCACGCTCTTTCTCAGTCATGACAGTTAATAGATGTTTGGAAAATCTTTTAGAGAGCAAGAAAACTTCGAATTACCACTGAATTTTTGTCGGACATTCATAAAAAATCTCTTACACGTAGGGGAATTTAGTTTTGAGTAACGATCACGGAATGATTGACGTGGTAGAGTTACAGCCGTCAGTTGTCTTGGATACTAATGAGCGTGATAACATTTTAGAAACGACATTGTTTGTGATAACTTTGAGTTGACAAGCGCTGACTGTCTCATTTCTAATACGGAATTTCCTGACATTTGTAGTATGAGCATTGTTCTCTAGTGGTCACTTGTGATAACCATTTTGTGCATTCAGACGACTATAGCGAAAAGTAGAGGACCTGCAAGACACTTACATTATGTGGATTGTTATCAAATCAGTTGAAACACAATTCAGGTCATTCCCATACTTTTGAGCTTCATGGAACATTATGTACCCTGCTCCTAGCTTCTACAATGACATCATGAAATCATTGTCAGTCAGTGCTCCTAATTCACAGCTGCAGAATGTTCCTCAAGAGAAAAATGGGGGCATGTTGAACTCAAAGCTGTTAAAATATTTCAAAGTTTTCGATATTTTCAAAGAAATTTCAGAGGCCAAGATCCACTCTAAATTGGTAACAATATGATTCATCAGTCGCTTTTAAATCATATTATGCCACGTTTGTTGTACGATAATACGACTATTTTTCATTTTCTTCTGGGTGAGTACACAAAATCAGCTTGTTATATCATCCCATCACTTCAATGCACTCAGGCTAATTTACTTTTTCTTTGTGTAATGTTAACTGTTCCGCTCCAGTGGTATCGATACCATTTACGTAGTTCGTTACTTAATATATTAAAGAACCTTGTAGATCTGCGACTCTAATTATCTTTAGCTCACGAGCTTCTTTAATCCATTTGCAAGATCAGCTTATTCGACGGAGTGCCGTGTATATGTCGCTCCATGACGCCGCCGGCAGCCGCCGAGCGTATCAAGGAAGAGTATGAGCGAATTTGTAACGCTGACAGTTTGACGTGCTTACGTGCTTTTAGTGAAATTAGTATTGGAAGTGCAGCATGCGTTGAACCTGACCTGTAACTTATACTTCCTGAATCGCACACTGATATGGCATGACAATGAATTGTAACTTCTGAAATTTGTTCTAATAGAAGTTTGTGTGGGCTGCTAAAATCCGAAATAAATAAATTTTTGAACACGTCGGGAAAAAAAATCATGTATCATGAACAGCAGAATTGGCAAGTTTTTGCACTTAATGTTCAAAATATTTCCTATATAATATTAATGCTGGCCAATTTGTCGAATGTTTAACGATATTTTCTGTCGACAGCTCACATTGAAATAGTTTCTTCTGAGGAAAGAGTCATATGAATAGTGTGTTTCTGGTTTTCAGACTTAGAGACATGAGAGTGATATTTTGCGTGGGACAGTCTTCAAATCACTTTGATGTCCTCACTTTATTCCTCAGAGGCATTATCCACATTGCCAGAGGAAAAAAATCGAAGCAACCGATAAAAAAGTAGATCTTCAGGCTCATCGAATAGCCTAACTTCTTCAAGTTTTCCTGCATGTTGGACACATTTGGGTCCTTTCTGCTACCTAAGGAATGACCAGCAAATTCCTTGAGTGATAGGCGCCCTCCCACGCAGTCATTTTTTACCAAAAATTTTAATCTAACATCGTTTTTCAAATATCATGTCCAACAAACTAACATTCATTATGTCAATTGCGGATGATAAACTGCGGATGTAATTTTTAATCAAAAACTCAATGATTGCATATAATCTACAAAAACTGCCAAGTAGATATCTTTTCAGTTTCTCTTTTGATGTCTGAGGAAAGTTCTAGTAGCGGTACTTGAAACATTCTCTATATTTGGGTAAAGCTTTCGCAGTCACATTAGGCACAACTCAATGTGTAGAGTTGGTAAGAGAGTTTATGTATCACCGAAAGGAAGTATATTTTAATTTGACATCTGGAACGAAAATGTCAGTCTATATGACGCATTTGTCTGAAATATTTGTGTACGACAACAAATCTACACCTCAGTCAAAATGTAAATATTATAAGAAAAATGTATCATTAAAATCAATAAAATGCTTTTATTAATATTACCCGTTAATAGTAAAAAATGAGTGGTATGGTTTTTTATTATGACATGAGGACTCATTATGTTAAAAACCACAATAATTAACAAATTAGATTAAAAAGTTTTAAATCGTTGGCCTGTATTATCACCACTTAAGACTCTAGCATGAATACTTTCTGGGAAATCTGAACGTAAGTATTTCAGTAAGAGCTTCCAAGTAACGACAACAGTTAGAATATTCGGACATGTGTACAAGCTCTGAATTTGTTATAAGTCAAAACAAAACACCGCTGAATTTACAACAAGGAATAATGTGCTGGTGTGTGAGCTTCCTTTTGATGTGCATTTGCGTATGCATGTGTGTGGGGGGGGGGGGGGAGGAGGGGGTACACTGTCTGTTGTTGTCATATCGATCAGAAAAAGTCAATAATGAAAGTGCAACTGTGAATAACGTGCTTACAGGAATGCTAATAGTGTAGAAACGTATTTCATATGTATTGTATTGACGAGTGTTCACCGTACTGTAGCGTCCGTTAACTGCTTGAGCCGTGGGTGCCAGTGGCTACTGAGATGAAGATTGTTAAAGACGACATCGTAACTTCTTATGCAAAACTCTTGTCCTGAATCTGTTACTTGTTGGGTCCTTACCAGCATTGGTTAAACTTCACAGTGAATAAGAAATGTGGAATTTAATTACGAAAATAAGCTCGCCGGATAGTATATTACTCACACACTTAAAACAGCTCACTAGTCTGTTGGGAACGCTGTAGAACGGTGTATAACTGGCACTAGACGATCATGTGACCCTCCCCCTATGAGGTCAGTCACGGCAGTGAAGTGGTGTGTGCGCGCCGGTCGGTTGTATGGAATCACAACATCCGACGTGGAGACGTGACAAAAGGAGGTATTGCGTTTGGACGAACACTTGACGACACCTTGAATTTGTTAGTGTATCAACGTGGAATGTACAACGTGTCTATAACCGCAGCGGTCTAACACGGTGTAAGGACAGTGGTCGTAAAAGGATCCTAACAGACAGAAGGGAGATATGTGCTAGCCCTTGCCAATATCAGTCTGTTTCCAACTCAACAGGAATTACTTTGTCAGAGAATGCAAGCTTATCGTAACCAATACACGAGACAACATTGCGCATGGAACTGCAGTATAGTACATTTGGAGTCCGGTACGTCACAGAATGCCTTACTCACGGTACGTAATACAGAAATCGGACAACAGCTGACTGGAAGCATATACTGTGGTCCAACGAATTTACCTGTTTCCGAAGGATACAAGGCGTCGAGTGTACCAGAGACCCAAAAGGCGTTTAACCTGCCACGTGTGGAGAGTATAGCTTAGGTCGGGAATGAGCCTGTCTCAGTATGCTGTGCAAACTGCTGTCTTCCCAGGGCTCTAAGCATAGGTTCCTGGTTTGTCGATCACTGAGGCATCACATAGCACCTCGATTGCCTGGTTAATCCCTCCATCTTCATCCCAAACAAAATGTATGCTACTGTCAGAAACAGAGGGGGAACCGCAGCAATCAACATCCTTGCGATATGGTGGCCTTAGGGGATCTAATCATCAATGAATGGCTTGGGCTGTATGTGACATAATTGAAGAAACTTGGGGACTCTCTTGCTCGCCCGGGTTGAGGCCGTTAGCTGGGTCTGCTACACGATATTAGCGTCTCCTGGGAGTGACTATTTGTTTGTATTACGTGCTTGATTTTCTAGACGAATATACTGCTACAGGTCGGCAATAACTTCCCATCCCAAGAATCTACTTTGTGGTATGTACGTTATGGAGTAATTCCCCTTGAATGAACATATGCCATCTATATTCATGATGAAAGGAAAGATGTTTATATTGATGAGGAGACAACATTAAGCTTTTGTGAACACAGACGAGACATGTCTCAGATATTGACTTCAGAAAAGATGGCTGTTAACGAAGGTAAGAGCGTACGGAGTAGGTTCCCAGATACGCGAGTGGCTCGAAACTTCTTAAGTAATAGAACAAAGTTTGTTGACCTCGACAGCGAGAGTTCATCAGAGACAAAAGTAGCATCAGGTGTTCCTCAGGGAAGTGTGATAGGACCGCTATAATTTTCTCTGCACATAAATCATCTGGTGGCAGGGTGGGAAGCAATCTGCGGTTGTTCGGTAATGGTGCTGAGGTGTACGGGAAGGTGTCGAAGGTGAGGGACTGTAGACTGATACAAGATAACTTAGAAAAAATTTATAGTTGGTGTGATGAAAGGCAGCTGGCTCTAAATGTAGAAAAATATACGTTAATGCGGATGAGTGGGAAAAACGAACCCGAAATGTTCGGATACAACATAAGTTGTGTGCTGCTTGACATCGCGTCGTTTAAATATCTGGGCGTAACGTTGCAAAGCGATATGAGGGTGAACGAACACGTG
The DNA here is from genome assembly GCF_021461395.2 of Schistocerca americana. NCBI lineage: Eukaryota > Metazoa > Arthropoda > Insecta > Orthoptera > Acrididae > Schistocerca > Schistocerca americana. The sequence continues at coordinate 280,218,734 of NC_060122.1, forward strand.
AGAACTTGGGTAGGGGAGGGGAATGGTCGACTTCGGTTTAATGGAAGAATTTTAGGAAAGTGTGGTTCATCTGTAAAGGAGACCGCGTATTAGTGCGACCTATTCTTGAGTACTGCTCGAGTGTTTGTGATCTGGACCAGGTCGGATTACAGGAAGACGTCGAAGGTAGGTTCGATCAGCATGCAAGTGTTATGGAGATGCTTCAGCAACTCACATAGGAATCCCTGGAAGGAAGGTGACATTTTTTTCGGGGAACACTACTGAGAAAATTTAGAGAACCGGCATTTGAAGCAGACTGCTGAACGACACTACTGCCACCAACGTACATTTCGCGTAAGGACCACGAAGGTAAGATACGAGGAATTAGAGTTCCTATGGAGGCATACAGACAGTCGTTTTCCCCTGGCTCTATCTACGAGTGGAACAGGAAAGGAAGCGACTAGTACTGCTACACGGTACCCTCCGCCACGCACCGTACGGTGGATTGCGGAGTATCCTTGTAGATGCAGACTGAAGAGGAAGCTCTTGTCATCTGTAGATCGTTCCATCTGGGTGTTTGGTAAGTAGTCTTGATGCTCTTCAGACACTGGCGACCCTTGCAGCCCACCACCCTGTCGTCCCCGCACCTCCTCTTGTCACAACGATAGGACCACCGCCTGGACGGACTGAATCGTGGAATGTCGCAGATCTTTGGATGCACCTCACCGCCAGTTTCGCATTACTGGATTCTGAGCAAAATACAGGCTGTCACTGCTTACCAGTTATGTCCTCCACATCGTGCATTTAACGTATGTGAAATTTGTGAAGTCTTCGAATTCACGCGAAAACTATACGATTTATTTCGCTACAAGCAATTTCCAGGAACTTAGCTATGAATACAGGTAACCAGATGGACTGGGTGCTTCTAAACTTTCGACATAGCCACCGTGGTCTTGTTGATTAGTGGGCTACTAATTAAAATTTCCTTGGTTCCGGGTTCGATTCCAACAACTGCTTCAATTTGGAATAAAAATCACCAGCAGTGCTGGCGAAGACTCACGGTATAAGAAGTCATCTTCGTCTGTCAGTAGCCTTATCAGTATGGATGGAGGACTGGACAAAGGTTCCAGACACCCACTTGTGTACTTGTCGTGGCAAACTGCCTCTAACAGGCGAAACAATCAACAACATTGAAAGCTATGAGGATGTAAAAGATATGGAGGCCACTACATGAAAAACACATGATGTGCATCCACAGGACATGCTGTCTGTAACTAAAAAAAGTGTCATGGTGATATCTCTATTAGTAAAAGATTCCGCATTGCCCTCTCGTTCGAATCCCCATGCGGTGATTCTAAGGAAAATGAAAACCAGCGGAAGGGGAACAAGAAAAGGACAAGAATTTTGGGTAATATGATTATCACAAAAAAGTGTATTGGGTGTATTCTTCGTCATGAGTAGACGGATAGGAAAGAAGGCGAAAGTGCTGTTGTGAACAATTCATTGATAGGATAACAGAAGAGAAAGTCTAAGTTCTGCTATAAATTTAAGTTATTAATAGCAAATATACTGTACAAAATTACAAAAGTAGGAGGTATGCTTGGAAAAGGCTTGGAAGTACGGGAACATTCCAGCCGGATTACTTCATGGCCAGACAGAGATTCCGAAACCAAATGTTGAATTGTAAGATGCACTCACGAGTAAATGCATACTCGTGTCAGAATTTAATAGTGATGAAACGTAGACTGTTTAAGAGAATTTTCTGGAAGAACCAATGTGAAAAGAAGTGCTATACTGAAGTACTGCGGAATGATGTGCATGTCGAGCTCTCTAAGACTGTTCATACTGCTATAAAAATGTAATAGTAGAGAGTTCTATTGAAGGGACATGGACATCTCTAAGAATCACAGGAGTTGGACAGACAAATATGTTACAAAGAAAAACCCTTAGTTAACAAAAGAAATACTTCAATTAATAGACGAATAGAGAGTGTACAGAAAATTCTCAGTAATAGACAGGAATGTAGCAAATGAAACAAATACGCGGTGCAGTTCTGGCGAAACGGTTGCAAGAGAAATGCAAAAAATTCGCAAAAGAAATAGTCTTTGGAAAGACTGATTAACCAATAAAAAAGTAAAACCAACTTACAGTGAAATAAAAAGCAAAAGCGTGAACGTTAGTGCAAGAGGAATTTCATTGTTAAACGCAGAGGAGAGAGAGTAGATAAGTGAAAACAGCAGCAGGCCTCTACGATGGGTGGTAAATGTCTGATGCCGCGGTAAAAGAAGAAATGGAAGCCGATTTGTAAACCACTATTAAGGTCTAAGTTTTACTGAGTTTTCAGTGACGTGTACCAAATAAAACAGAGTTGGTATATAACATTCTTTTGAAGTTTCTAAAATAATTGGGCGAGTGACAACCAAACGACTGTTCATGTTGGTTTGTAGAATCTATGCGTCAGGAAATATGTTATGGGACTTCCGGAAAAATATCATCCATACAAGATGGCAGATAAATGCGAGACTTATAGCACAAACGATTTAACATCTCATGCATCCAGGTTGCTTATAAGCATCACATACAGAGGAACGCAAATGCAAATTGAGAATATCGGGTGTCAAACAGTCAGTATAAATTTGAAAACTGAATAAATCACGGAATGATGTAGATAGAGAGGTACAAATTGACACACATGCTTGGAATGACATGGGGTTTTATTAGAACCAAAAAAATACAAAAGTTCAAAAAATGTCCGACAGATGGCGCTTCATCTGATCAGAATAGCAATAATTGGCATAACAAAGTAAGGCAAAGCAAAGATGATGTTCTTTACAGGAAATGTTCAATATGTCTACTATCATTCCTCAACAGTATCTGTAGTCGAGGAATAATGTTGTGAACAGCACTGTAAAACATGTCCGGAGTTATGGTGAGGCATTGGCGTCGGATGTTGTCTTTCAGCATCCCTAGAGATGGCGGTCGATCACGATACACTTGCGACTTCAGGTAACCCCAAAGCCAATAATCGCACGGACTGAGGTCTGGGGACCTGGGAGGCCGAGCATGACGAAAGTGGCGGCTGAGCACACGATCATCACCAAACGACGCGCGCAAGAGATCTTTTACGCGTCTAGCAATACTTGGTTTTTTTTGGTTCTAATAAAAACCCATCTCATTCCAAGCATGTGTGTCAATTTTTACGTCTCTATCTACATTATTTCGTGGTTTATTAAGTTTTCAAATTTATACTGACTTTTTGATCACCCGGTATATTAGGTGACGACTAGATTGGTTTTAGGAAATGTAAAGGCTCTCCATCGGCTGTTCTGACGTTGCGATTGATAATGGAAAAAATGACTTAAGAAAAACCAAGACACTTTCATAGGATTTGTTGACCTAAGAAGCGTTCGACAATGTAGGGTTATCCAAGACGTCGGAAATAATAAGGACAATTGGAGTAAGCTATACGGAAGGACGGATAATATGCAATATATATGAAAGCCAAGAGGGAAACATAGGAACAGAAGACCAAGAAGTGCTCGGATTATAAAGGGCATAAGACAGGGATCTAGTCTTTCGTCCGTACTGTTCAATCTGCACAGCAAAGACTCGATGGCGGAAATAAAAGGAAGGTTCACAGCAGTTTGTTTACATTTGTGACGCCATCTGACCCAGGTCAGTACCCCACCAATGACGTCACAAACCCATATTTCGTTATCAATACCTTGTGGGGTGGCGCAGTAGCTAGCACACTGGACTCGCTTTCGGGAGGATGACAGTTAAATTCCCTGTCCAGCCATTCAGATGTAGTTTTTTCGTGATTTTGCTAAACCGCTCCAGGCAAATGCCGTTCATTTGAAAGAGCACGGCCAGTTTCCTGTCACATCCTTAAAACATTCTGAGCTCGTGCTTAGTCTGTAATGATCTCGATGTCGACTGGGACCGTAAATGCTACTCCTCTTTCCACCCTTCCTTCCTTCTCAGTGACGTCATCACTGCTATGATATCACCGTAATCATTATCTTCATCATCATCATCATTATCATCACCTGACCACCCACGCTGCGTCCCTTTTCCCCTCTCCCTTTTTTCACTTCCCCTGCCCCCTCTCCAGGAAACCTCAGTACTTAAATGTGGCAGCCAGTTACAATATAGTATTATAGCGGGTATTAATATGAAGTAGCCAATCTGAATGTAGCATGAAATTGCGAAAACTTTGCTTAAACTGGTGCCTTGTAAAAAATACTTAAGTAAATTTCCTATATGTTTAACGACATTTGCTTCTGAACTGCGTACTCACATACACACACACACACACACGCGCGCGCGCGCGCGCACCCATGCACACACATTTGTATGTCAGCGCAGTACTCGTGTTAATTGTGCGAGCTTCACTCGGTGCCATGTTCAAAGATATTTGTCTCTGAACTGCACAGAATGGCACTATCCCCCCCCCCCCCCCCAACACACACATACACATGTACGTGAGAAACATATTATGCACTGTAGTGTAATTGGGAGACCGTTCTGTGCGACCACTTGGATACTGCAAAAAACCTCGTCAAGTCAGCAATGTGGTGTTTGCTAGCACTGCAATGCATGATAAGAAGCATTTCTCTCTCTCTCTCTCTCTCTCTCTGTGCGTGTGTGTGTGTGTGTGTGTGTGGTGTGTGTGTGTGTGTGTGTGTGTCTCACTCACTAGCCACTGCTGCTGTAGCAGCATCTGCTCCTGCAGAGAGAGACAGTGAGATGCTAGATATGTGTATGGATGTCTCCTTACATTTGTTTTCTTTTCTTTTTTTCCTTTCTGTGCTGTAACCTCTTGCTGCAGGTCGTTTCATATAATCTTCTAGGAGATACGTTACGGCGTTGCTCTCCTGAACTGCTCGAATGAATATCTTGATAGACAAGTCAGGAACATAGTCTTCCATTCTGGTCGGTGGCATTAAAAAATCACATTTCTTTCACTGTTCAACAACAAGGTATATTCTGTTCATTGTCATCAAATGGGAAATCTCACAGGGACAGTCACACCATTATTGATCCAGCAAGTTCACAATTAACTTAGCAGACACTTGTTCGCATTTGTCAACACAAATCTACATCACACTCTGCAAGTCACCTAATGGCGTGTGGCGGAGGATACTTTTCGCACCACTAACTGAGCCCTCCAATCCTGTCCCACTCGCGAATAGCGCGAGGGAAAAACGACTGTCGGTAAGCCTCTGTATTGGCTCTAATTTCTCGAATTTTCTCCTCATGGTCAGAAGCGTGACGTATGTAGGGGGAAGTAATATGCTGAACGATTCTTCCCAGAAAGTGCTTTCTCGAAACTTCGATAGTATCTCTCTGAGATGCACAACACCTCTCTTGTAACTTTTGCCAATGGAGTTGGCTGAGCATCTCCATAACGTTCTGGTGCCGACAAATCGATACCGTGACGAAACGTCACGAAAAGATCGTTGGATCATGTCTATCTCTTCTATCAGTCCTATCTGATAGGGTTCCCCGATAGATGAACAATACTCAAGAATGAGTCGAACAAGCGCCTTATAAGCCATATCCTTCATGGATGAGTTACATTTCCTTAAGATTCTTCCTATGGATCTGAGTTTGGCATCTGCTTTTCCCACTATTTGTTTTATATTGCCATTACACTTTAGATCGCTCCGGATAGTTACTCCTAGATATTTTACGGCAGATACTGTTTCCAGCGGTTTGACATCAATAGTGTAGGTACACAGTAGTGGATTTCTTTTCCTATGTGTGGGCAATGTGTCAGATTTATTTACGTTAAGTTCAACTGCCAGAACCTGTACCATTCTTCAATTCTCTGGAGGTCATTCTACAAATCGCTACCATCTCCTGGCATTGCTACTTTGTTATAGACAACCGCACCGTCTGCGAACAACCTTAGAGATCATCCGATGCTTTCTACTACATCATTCATATATAGTGTAAAAAGTAGCGGTCCTATCACACTTCCTTGGGGTACATCGGGACCTTTACACCTGTCGATTTTGTTCTGTTAGAAGCGACGTGTTGAGCTCTTTCTGCAAGGAAGTCTTGAATCCAGTCGCAAATCTGCTCCGATACTCGATGACCTCGTATTATTTTCACTAAATGACAGTGCGGGACGATGTCAAATGCGTTTCTGAAGGAACACGGAATCAACCTGAGCGCCATTGTCTACGGCACTGTGGATCTCACGGAGGAATAGAGCGAGCTGAGTTTCGCCGGATCTCTATTTTCGGAATCCATGTTCGTTTTTATAGAGGAGATTTTGCTACCCCATGAACGTCTAAATTCTTGAGCATGAAACATGTTCCATAATTCTGTAACAGATTGACGTCAACGATATAAGTCTATAGCTGTGTGCATCTGTCCTACGGCCCTTCTTAAAAACGGGAACGACCTGTGCTTCCTTCCAGTCGCTAGGTACCCTTCATTTTTCAAGCGATCTACGACAAATTGCTGCTAGATGAGGAGCAAGTTCTTTCGCATAATCTTTCTAGAATCTTACAGGTGTCTCATCTGTTCCTGACGCCTTTCCACTACTAATCGATTGTAGTTGTTTTATATGCCACAATCGATTATCTCCAAACCCGCATTTTGACGTTTGTACGAGGTGCATTCAAGTTCTAAGGCCTCCGATTTTTTTTCTAATTAACTACTCACCCGAAATCGATGAAACTGGCGTTACTTCTCGACGTAATCGCCCTGCAGACATACACATTTTTCACAACGCTGACGCCATGATTCCATGGCATCGGCGAAGGCTACTTTAGGAGTCTGTTTTGACCACTGGAAAATCGCTGAGGCAATAGCAGCACGGCTGGTGAATGTGCGGCCACGGAGAGTGTCTTTCATTGTTGGAAAAAGCCGAAAGTCACTAGGAGCCAGGTCAGGTGAGTAGGGAGCATGAGGAATCACTTCAAAGTTGTTATCACGAAGAAACTGTTGCGTAACGTTAGTTTGATGTGCGGGTGCGTTGTCTTGGTGAAACAGCACACGCGCAGCCCTTCCCGGACGTTTTTGTTGCAGTGCAGGAAGGAATTTGTTCTTCAAAACATTTTCGTAGCATGCACCTGTTACCGTAGTGCCCTTTGGAACACAATGGGTAAGGATTACGCCCTCGCTGTCCCAGAACATGGACACCGTCATTTTTTCAGCACTGGCGGTTACCCGAAATTTTTTTGGTGGCGGTGAATCCGTGTGCTTCCACTGAGCTGACTGGCGCTTTGTTTCTGGATTGAAAAATGGCATCCACGTCTCATCCATTGTCACAACCGACGAAAAGAAAGTCCCATTCATGCTGTCATTGCGCGTCAACATTGCTTGGCAACATGCCACACGGGCAGCCATGTGGTCATCCATCAGCATTCGTGGCACCCACCTGGATGACACTTTTCGCATTTTCAGGTCGTCATGCAGGATTGTGTGCACAGAACCCACAGAAATGCCAACTCTGGAGGCAATCTGTTCAACAGTCATTCGGCGATCCCCCAAAACAATTCTCTCCACTTTCTCGATCATGTCGTCAGACCGGCTTGTGCGAACCCAAGGTTGTTTCGGTTTGTTGTCACACGATGTTCTGCCTTCATTAAACTGTCGCCCCCACGAACGCACTTTCGAAACATCCATAACTCCATCACCACATGTCTCCTTCAACTGTTGATGAATTTCAATTGGTTTCACACCACGCAAATTCAGAAAACGAATGATTGCACGCTGTTCAAGTAAGGAAAACGTCGCCATTTTAAGTATTTAAAACAGTTCTCATTCTCGCCGCTGGCGGTAAAATTCCATCTGCCGTACGGTGCTGCCATCTCTGGGACGTATTGACAATGAACGCGGCCTCATTTTAAAACAATGCGCATGTTTCTATCTCTTTCCAGTCCGGAGAAAAAAAATCAGAGGCCTTAGAACTTGAATGCACCTCGTACGATGGTTGAAAGGTGGAATTGTGTTACGGTCTTCCACAGTGAAACATTTTCGGAAGACTGAATTCAGTATTTCGACCTTCCCTCCGTCACCTCCCATTTCGGTACCAGTATGGGCACTAAATGAATGTCTAGATGATTTGACACACTTACTGATTTTACATACGACCAAAACCTCTAAGGATTTTTAAGCAGATCGTGTGACGAAGTTTTACTTTCAGAGTTATAGGCCGCTTCTCTCATTGTTCTCCTTACACTCATTTTCGTACCATTTTTTTTTCTTTTTTTGTTGTTAGTTGGGTTTTTACTTCTCTTGAATCTGAGGCGATGTTGTCTTTGTTAAAGTAGCAGTTTTCTATCATGGTTATTATAACCATGGTAGGTCTTTACTATCCCTTAAGACCTTACTCGGAACATATTTGTCTAGAGCATATTGTACAATTCCTTTGAATTTTTTCCATTTGTTTTCCACATCTTCGTCCTCATTACCGAATATTTGATGCTGACTGGTCAGATACTCTGAAATTTGTATCCTGTCACTCTTACTAAGCAAAAATACCTTCCTACCTTTCTTAATATTATTTGTCAGACTCGTTGTCATAGATGCTATCACAGCCTTATGATCACTGATACCTTCCTCTACACTAACTCATTCGATAAGCTCAGGTTTGTTTGTTGCCAGGAGATCTAAGACTTTTCCCTCACGAGTTGGTTCTCTATCTGCCCAAATTAATTTTCGGACAAGACATCCAGAACACTGTCACACGAATTTCTGTATCTGGCACCAGTTGTGATAGTATGACATTCCTAATCTATAGTTGGCATGTTGAAGTCACCCCCCGTGACAACGTTACGATCAGGAAAATTACTAGCGATATTCTGCAAGTTCTATCTGAAGCGCTCTACCACTGGAGCCCCTGACCCACGCAATCTATAAAAGCATCCGATTACCGTTTTGACCGATCTTTGGTACTTAACTTCAACGAGACTAATTAACAATCGGAGTCCGTGATAGCCTCGCTAGATTTTATCGAATTCCTTACTGTAATAAACACGCCGCCACCATTGACGACTAACGTCTCCTTACGAAAAATAGTCCATTCTGAACTTAGGATTTCGTTGTCACTAACGTCCGGTTTCAATCAAGTTTCTGTTCCTAATGCTGCCTGTGCTTTATAGCCTTCAGGAAATACTAATTTTGGACCTTTCCTTGGAAGCTCCTACAGTTTATTATAATCATATTAACCTCTTCTATCTCTGATCTGCGACGACTTACGTTCTCTGAGCACATTGCAGATAATTTATAAGGCAAATCGTCTTTGATCCCAAGGGAGGGTTCCTCTAACCTAAACAAGCCCCATGTGCACCCCACAACTACTCCTCCGCCTTAGTAATCGCTTCCTGCAGTTCTGTAGCCTATATCGGAGGACGAGAAATTCGCATGCGATACCGTCGCAGGGTGGTCTGAGCCTCTGTTTTAGACCTTCCGCTCTGCTCCAAACCAGAGGACCGCGATCAATCCTGGGAACGATGCTAAAAATAGACAGCTTAGCCTGCATTTCGCGTGCGATGCTAGTTGCCTTCACCAAACCAGCCACCCGCCGAAAGGGGCCGAGTATGCCATCAGAACACAAGCAGCATGCGTCATTTGTGCTGACATGTGCCATTACATGCAGCCGGTTGCAACCAGTGCACTCGATAGCCGCCGGCAGGGCCTCCTCCACATTACGGACGAGACCCCTGGCAAACATACCAAGTGCACACTGGCATTCTTTCCCGCCTTGTCTGCTATTTCCTTGAGGGGCTCCATAATCCGCCTAACATTGGAGCTCCCAATGACAGGCATACCCTCCCTCTGCACTTGTCCGTACTGGGCGGGAAAATCGGCCGCTCACCCAACAGGAGAGGCACCCCGTGCTGGCTCAGCGCTGGGTAGCACCTCGTACCTGCTGCTAAGGAGTAGGGAGCCAGCCGCGCTACCTGCTCCCTCTTTCGCCTTCCACCCAGTGACACGCGAACCCACCATCGTCTGTCATCCGCTCTCGAGTGAGGACGGACCGGTCAGATGTTGCGAATCAGAAGATGCTGTGACATCCGGGTCACCAGAGGATTCCAATGGTATCAAAGGTGTCATAAGTCTCGTTCCCAGCGTCCCAATGCCGCCACAACTTTGAACTTTAGCCAGAAGCTTGTCGACGGTAGCCAACGCTGCTTCCAGCTATTGACGAACAGCAGCCAATTCCCCTTTTGTAAGCTGACAACAAGCACAGTAGCCATATTGTAGTGTGTAAAAATAAATATGAGATCTCAAGTGGCGCTACTGAGTTTGTAATGTACGAAAAATATAACGAGGAGAATAAAGAAACGCCAGAAACTGCTCTGCAGATTTCTCACTAAGACCTGAGACGGCTTACTCTGTAACAAAAGTAAATTTCTCTACTGAAGTGGATGTGACTGCAGTCACCTGTTACCAGAAACTGCTAACCCGAAAACTACTGCACTAGATACGTATACAAACTACAATGCACTAATCTAAACTATATGTCATGTACCAACACGAGAGAACTGACGGGGGGGAAATTGCTCTAGGTGCAGGAGCAGCACCTTGGGTGTAAGTATAATACTGATGCACACAGCCATCGGTACACCACTTCGCAGCAAAAGCACAATGTGATAACACAGAAGAAATACAAGTTCCTTAAGTCAATACACTTGAAACCACACAAAGACATCACTTGATACAATAGCCACCGTTCAGTATAACAAGCGAATTATATGCCAGTAAGAACGCCCAAAAACATTTTCCTGGGGCGATGTTTAGTAATAATGATGAGATTAGTATATGCGTTCAACAACTACACACGTTAACAGTGTCTACTAACAGTTACCCCTACCTGGAAGGAAAATTTGCGAAAAGTGTTCCAGACACTGCAGCCTACCTCTTTAAAGGTAAGTTACTATGAATGCTTTAGTGCAAAAATAGACTCAAGATGCTGATGAGATCCTTCAAGGACATGTAATACAAAGCAGGAACTCAGTTTGATAAAAAGTACAGCTTACGATAACACATACAGTCAGGGACAGTAAGGTGAGCACAAAGAGAACAAAATTATGCTTGAAAAATTAGTATGAATGATGCCTCTAATTTCTGTAATCAAAAAGGAGTGCTTAAGTTTTTTAACTGTACTGAATGCCGGTATTCAACTGCCATTGACTTTCTGTTCACAGAAAATGTCTGAATATCTTATACTACCAACTACATCCAGGCAGACATGGGTATTAAAACAGCTCTTCAGTTATAAATACCTTGATCCATTATACCACAAGTGCAAAACGATGGGAAGCAGAACCAGAGAAAGTATTTGAGCATATGCAACAATTGTAAGTTAACCAATGCTAAAGTTATCTTATTTCAGAGGTTTACACAAATGATAATTTACAATGTGAGACCTTAACTTTTCCCGGCGAATCGAATGTTCAAATAACTTACGGGTTTGCTGCCGGGTGACGTCGTCGAACACCGCCGATATTTCGACAGGAGCACACCCTGCCATTCTCAAGGCACAAATGCAAGGAAAAAGAAATGTGCACGCAAATTTAATTCCTCGGTTCACAGAGGAGAAACAAGGAAGACACCACACACAGAACAAGTGTCAACACAACCAAAGATAACCAACATCAGAATATCGATAGTTACTATTAGTCAACAGGTGAGGTAGCACTAATTCTGTCTCTGTTTTTTGATGAGACACAGAGCCGGAATCCAAGCAGCATTCAAACAAAACCCACCATCTCTGTTAATAAGGTTGCTTGATAGTCTGATTTCAACAGCTTCCTTAATAACACTATCCCAATAGCTGGACGCGCAAGCCAGAATCTCCGTGTTGTTATATTCCATAGGATGACCGGTGTCAAGGCAATGTTCTGCAATACATACCTTTTGAATCCCCAGTGACACCAGGCTACCTGCTTTCATGGACCAATATGTGCAACATCATACGCAAAGTCCAAAGTACTTATTTTGTGAACTACGTCATACTTCTTATCTGCAAACTGCACTTCCTTTGTATTTAGATCGAGCATTTTCCTTTTATACTCTCCTTACACATCTATTGCTCTGTCACAGTGAGTGGCTGTAACTAGGAACGTATATACTGAAGTGCGAGAGAAACTGGTATAGGCATGCGTATTGAAATACAGAGATATGTAAACAGGCAGAATACGGTGCTGCCGTCAGCAACGCGTATACAAGCAAACAGTTTTTGCGCAGTTGTTAGATCGGTTACTGCTGCTACAATGGCAGGTTATCAAGATTTAGGTGAGTTTGAACGTGATGTTATATTCGGCGCTTGAGCGATGGGACACAGCATCTAGGAGATAGTGATGAAGTGGGGATTCCCCTGTACGACCATGTCACGAGTGTACCGTGAATATCAGGAACCCGGTAAAACATCAAATCTCCGACATGGTTGGGGTGGGAAGAAGATACTGCAAGAACGGGACCAACGACAACTGAAGAGAATCTTTTAACGTGCAACGTGACAGAAGTGCAACCTTTCCGCAAATTGCTGCAGATTTCAAAGCTGGACCATCAACAAGTGTCAGCGTGCGAACCATTCAACGAAACATCATCGATGCTGGCTTTCGGAGCCGAAGGCCCACTCGTGTACCCTTGATGACTGCAAGACACAAAGCTTTACGCCTCGGCTGGGCGCGTCAACACCGACATTGGACTGTTGATGACTGGAAACATGTTGCCTGGTCAGACAAGTCTCGTTTCAAATTGTATCGAGCATATGGATGTGTACGGATATGGAGACAACCTAATGAATCCATGGACCCTGCATGTCAGCAGGGGACTGTTCAAGCTGGTGGAGGCTCTGTTATGTGTGGGGAGTGTGCAGTGGGACATGGGATCCCTGATACGTCTAGATACCACTCTGACAGGTGACACGTACTAAGCATCTTGTCTGATCACCTGCATCCATTCAGGTCCATTGGGCAATTCCAGCAGGACAATGCGACACTCCATACGTCCAGAACTGCTACAGAGTGGCTCCAGGAATACTCTTCTGAGTTTAAACACTTCCAATGGCCACGGAACTCCCCAGAGATGAAAATTATTGAGCATATCTAGGATTCTTTGCAACGTGCTGATCGGAAGGGCTCTCCACCCCATCGTACTCTTACGGATTTATTTGTGGACAGCCTCGCAGGATTCATGGTGTCAATTTCCTCCACCACTACTTCAGGCATATGTATAGGATTGAACTTAGGATTCATGGTATAGTTTTTCCGTAAAGTAGAGCAAGGGCTATTATTTTTTTTTTGCTTTATCCACAATATTTTCTTTGGTGACAATTTCTTGTGCAATCGTTATTTAAAAATGATTACAATGTTAGAGATACTTTCAACGCTGCAAAACTAATAATGATGCCTCTCAGCATTAATATATTCACTAAAAAAAGAGTCTATATTCATACATAGTATGCAGTTCGACACATTTCCCATTACACTATTGAAAAGGATATTATGTTGGTGTTGACATTCTTTTTTGATGAAGTTGTAACAGTTATCATTCTGTAAAACAGCAGTTGCATTGTTACACTATTCTTCTTTGATACCACACTTTCAATATTGCACTGATACTCTTCTTGCATGGGAAACGAAAAATATATATAAATATATGAGGGGTAATGGATATAACTGCAGATATTTTTATATGTGGTACCTTAATATGTACACACATCAGTCTGTAGGCTGTTTTTTCTCTGTATCTAACAGTCTTCTCACAAATGTGTCGCTTTACGATCTGATGTTTCCTGCGTGGTTGTAATTGCATGACTAAGTGTATTACTGTGACCCTGTGTCCACACTTCAACACCTGACCTGCTGCCCAGGGAAAAATAAACGTCAATGGCCTGATCATTCCACACGTTCTTGGAGGTACTAACCTAACTAAAAACATACAACTTGTAGTAGCTACAATCACTAGTGTGCAAATGAGATAAATACTGTTGTAATGTTGTTCAGTATACCGTCCTCAGTTACCAATAGGATTGTCTGCACTTATATCTATTATACCCCGTATACACCTGTTTACAATATGTTATACGAGTCATACAACTCCAAACACACACATGCATTTTCAAAATATATAAATACAACCACTCTCTCTCACTTATGCAAGTGAATAGCGTGAGTACTGTACTGGTTCGATTCTGTTCTCACAAATGACCCATTTGTCGTCCTAGCATGATAGGTCGATTTACAGCTGTAATACAGAAGGAGATTTTCACTCTGCAGCGGAGTGTGCGCTGATATGAAACTTCCTGGCAGATTAAAACTGTGTGCCGGTCCGAGACTCGAACTCGGGACCTTTGCCTTTCGCGGGCAAGTGCTCTACCAACTGAGCTACCCAAGCACGACTCACGCCCCGTCCTCACAGCTTTACTTCTGCCAGTACCTCGCCTCCTACCTTCCAAACTTCACAGAAGCTCTCCTGCGAACCTTGCAGAACTAGCACTCCTGAAAGAAAGGATATTGCGGAGACATGGGTTAGCCACAGCCTGGGGGATGTTTCCAGAATGAGATTTTCACTCTGCAACGGAGTGTGCGCTGATATGAAACTTCCTGGCAGATTAAAACTGTGTGCCGGACCGAGACCCGAACTCGGGACCTTTGCCTTTCGCGGGCAAGTGCTCTACCAGCTGAGCTACCCAAGCACGGCTCACGCCCCGTCCTCACAGCTTTACTTCTGCCAGTAACTCGTAAATTCATAACGAAACTGGTACATGTGGGGTTTGGTTAGATCCAAAACACACATACTAACATAAACAGTGGTGGATTTTACCGGAGACTCAGCCATCTCCAGAGTGACGAATTCTTGAAGTTTGTGGCCCACTAAAATTTGGCCTAGTGACATAATTCTTTACACCATAAAGTGTATCCCGTTTAACTGCTAAGATAATTTCGTGTTGGTTACTAACGTTCTCCGCCGGACAGAGTGGCCGAGCGGCTCTAGGCGCTACAGTCTGGAACCGCGCGACCGCTACGGTCGCGGGTTCGAATCCTACCTCGGGCATGGATGTGTGTGATGTCCTTAGGTTAGTTAGGTTTAAGTAGTTCTAAGTTCTAGGGGACTGATGACCAAAGAAGTTAAGTCCCATAGTGGTGGTGGTGGTGGTTAGTCTTTAACGTCCCGTCGACAACGAGGTCATTAGAGACGGAGCGCAAGCTCGGGTTAGGGAAGGATTGGGAAGGAAATCGGCCGTGCCCTTTCAAAGGAACCATCCCGGCATTTGCCTGAAACGATTTAGAGAAATCACGGAAAACCTAAACCAGGATGGCCGGAGTCGAGATTGAACCGTCGTCCTCCCGAATGCGAGTCCAGTGTGCTAACCACTGCGCCACCGCGCTCAGTTAAGTCCCATAGTGCCCAGAGCCATTTGAACCATTTTTGAACTAACGTTCTCCGTTGTTTTGACAAAAACAACATTATTCACGACACGTTGCAGTAGTGTGGTATCTGCTGTGTCGTCGGAAAAAGACACAGGCAGGTCAAAAGCACCACAGGCGCAAAGATGCGAGCTCGTACCAGTGCCACAGAAACTCGTCACTTGCGCGAGTTCCACCAGCACCACGGGGATTGCCGAGGATGAATATATCGACTTCGCCTCGGCCAATTGCCGGTCGACTACATTCTCCAATGACCAGGCGACAACGGACAGAACCTATTCGGAAGATAGAAGAGAGGCTCTGGCCCACTTGTTTACAGATCACCGTCGAAGGCTGACTTGGACAGGGAACGTCGCTTAGTGAACAGACAATTGTCGTGAATTGCATCTGCTATGAACTGTGAAGTTTACCGACGATTATTTGCCCTTAGCCGTTGAGGGATTAGTTTTGTGTTGTGTTAAATGCAGTGTTGCAAACTCCATTATCCAACTAGTCACAAAGATAAGCAAACCTTTTAACTCATCTATGTGACATTGTTACTAATTTGTTGGAGTTTGTAGAACCTTCGTTCTCCTATCCTTTTACCTGACCCTGGGGCATAGCTGTGTAGTAGTGGCAGGGAGAAATTGTCTTAGCGGTGTACTAAACCAGAAGCCGTTTCACGAATTCACAAAATGGTTCAAATGGCTCTGAGCACTATAGGACTTAACTGCTGTGGTCATCAGTCCCCACGAATTCACAAACTCGGCCTACCGTAACAACAGCGGCAACTCGGCTTCCATAGCAGTAGCGACGAGGTCTTTACAGAACTGACGACGAGGGTTTACAAAAACATTAACATATATAAAATACCTAAAAATGTACGAAAGTATCGATAACAATGAAGTCACCTCAAGGCAAATATCTAAAACCAAGAAGCAGAGGCAGCCAGATAACCTCAAACATCTCTTGGCTAAAGTGGATTTCTCACAAGACATGGACTCACACGGTCCTTCTCAGGACCCTCCATCTATAAACTTTGGACTGGTCATCAAGATATATCAAATTAACATTGAAGGCATAAGTAAATCAAAATGCCAAGTTTCACAGAAGATTTTATCAAAACATAACATTGATGCTGTTGTTGTTCAGGGAACTCATAATAAAATGAAGAGAAAATGAACCAGAGAGAAAAACTTCCTGGCTTTGAATTACTAGGAGCAACGTACCACTGTGCTTGCATAGTACCAACATACGTACGATCGTCAGTCAAGAATGCACATCTACGCTCTGTATCTGATCTCAATGACATCTACGAAGTTACGCTAAGAATAAAAGAACTACTATTAATTAATGATTACATACCCCCCAGCTATTTCTTGGCCTCCACAGGTCATCCCGGTATCACAACATCCCGCCATATACCTCGGATATTGTATTAGCCACAATATCCAATGGAAGTATATGGAAAGTGATGGAAATGGAGAAGAAATTGTAGATTGGGCAGAATACAATAGGTTATATGTGGTGTTTGATGCAAAGGTAAAGGAACATTCGCATCAGCAGCTTGGAGACAGGAGTACAGTCCCTGTCTATGCTGTGTAACAACTATTGAAAATAAATTACCTCTCCAAATTCCGCGGTTCGTATTACAAGATTCCCACACAGTCAATACCGTCCAATCTTAATTGAAATAGGGTCAAATATCTAACTCGTTTCATCCTTTCCACAATATAGATGGAACTACAGAAAAGCAAAACGGGATGTATTTGCTAAAAATCTGGGAAAATGTCTTGGTTTGATTCCCCAAAAAACAAAAAATTATGAGAGGCTTGTTGTGGCTATGATAAGTGCAGCAAAGAAGGCAATCCCTAGGGGCTACCGGAAGCAACATAGTCCAGGTTTGAATGAAGCTACTGAAAACGGTACGATGAATTTCTTAAAAGTGGGGACCCGGATATAGCAGATAACCTACTTCATAACCTCAATACAGCCAGACGAATCAGGTGGACAGAGACTGTTCAGTCGCTCAATTTTCAAACATCAAGTAGAAAAGCTTGGTCATTACTAAGGAAGTTGGATAGAAACAAAGTTAAAGTAAGGAACAACACTCATAAATCATCTAACAGGATTGCATCGCATCTACTGTCCACATCAATGGCACCAAGGGATAAAACTCATACTAGACACATCAGACGCAAACTTACACTGCTCAAAAAGAAAAATGAACAATCTGACTTCTTAAAGAACTTTCTCTACACATGAATTTTCTGCTGCTCTTAAAACTTTGAAATCCAGAAAGGCACCTGGAAATGTCGGAATATTCTTCCGCATAGTGGGAACTACGCAAAAAATGATCGGCGGCTTTCTTCTCTGACATTATGATATATTGTTCAGTCCCACAAAAAATGAAGCAATCAAAGATCATAGCAACACTAAAGCTCAGCAAGGCAGCAGACCAGCCTAAGAACTACACCCTAGTCGCACTAGTTATAAGTTCCTTGAAAGATTTCTATACAGTCGGATTAATCCAGTAATCTTTCAGAACCTTCCTCTTGAGCAAGCTGGATTCCGTAGAGAACGGAGCTGCTCTGATTAAGTCTTACATTTAACAACTTATATTGAAACAGGATACCAAATGAAGCAGAAAACATCAGTTGCTTTCGTCGATCGTAGCACAGCATACGACAGTCCGCAGGCATCGACTGCTTTGTAAATTTATGCAACTAGTCCCATGCAAACGGGCAACGAAACGAATTGACAACATGTTAAATGGAAGGACGTTTATTGTAACTACAGAGAAAAACACTAGGTGCACAAATGCATTGCATGATAGCTTACCACAGGGATCCGTCCTTGCTCCCCCCGTGTTTAATTTACATACGTCTGATATCCCTCCGACATAGCCTAGAAAGTTTAGCTATGCAGACGACTGGGCAATAACTACCCAACACAAAACTTTTGAAAGAACTGGGGAAATCGTAACTTCTGATCTAGGTATCTTACGCCACTATTTCCGCTAATGGAAGTTACAATCAAACTCAAATAAAACAGAAGTGTCATATCTTCACCTGTCCAATAGATTGGAACACACAGCCCTCGATGTCTGTTTTGCAGGAGACAAACTTCATAACATGCACCCAAAATACATCAAGTTAGGTAAGACACTTTCTTTTAAGGAGCACTTGACAAGAACATCTGCTAAGCTCAAAACCAGAAACAACATTCTCTATAAACTCTGCGGTTCTCGTTGGGGATCATCAGCAGACACTCTTCAGGTATCAACAGTTGGTTTGGCATACACAGGAGCAGAGTACTGTGTGCCTGTCTGGCTTAATAGTCCACATGTAAAAAAGATAGACGTACAACTTAATGAGGCCATACGCATTGATAGATGGTCAGTATGATCTACTCCCACATACTGGCTACCTTTCTTGAGCCATATACCATCTTCTGATATAAGACGGCAGTGCGTGTTACTGCGTGAATACCAAAAGATTGCTAATAGCAATAATGTACTACGACGTATTCCCCGAGGAGCGAAAAAAAAACTAAGGTCAAAACATCCCAATCTCATCGCAGCCAGGCCTCTCATGGAAACTAAATTCAGTCCCACAAATTAATGGAAAAGCAACAAAACTATTCCCCACAATGCCTGAAGCTGCCTTTCTTCCATAAGAAACCCCCTGGATTCGACCAGCCTCGGGCAATTTGGTCTATCTTGAACCGCATGCGAACGGGCCATGGACGATGTTGCAGGCACTCTCTACAAGTAGGTCAAATCTTCATCACCATCGTGTGACATGTCCCGCACGTGCCTACAAGGGTCCTTCTGAAGACTTACAGCGACGATTGATGTTAAAAATACATAAAAGATCTTGATATCAATGTATAGCTGTTGTTATTTGTGTCATTTTATGCTGGAGAGCCGTGCTTAAATGTTGACGTGTAGTAGTCTTGTAATCTTTTTATATGTATTGCCAAACGATAAATAAACACATAAATAAATAATCAAATAAATAAATAACCAATCAATATGTTTCTTAACCCAGCATGATTCGTTGAATGTAATAGTGCAGATGGCTCTAATTAGTTCCATTCCCAAAGTGTGAGTTTTCTGGAGCTTTCTATACTGCATTACGTATCTCTTTTCATGCCCCAAACACGTCATCAGATTGGGGAGGAAACTACGATCTCTGGAATCTCTGCAAAAAGCGACCAATCTCTGTGCGTATCTTATAAACTACAGTAAGACCTCGATAAACCTGACATGCTCGGAGATCGGTCAATATTGAATTATCAAATATGCTCGCGCTATTCGTCCACAAGACTCAGAGGGCCATAGACACGGGTTCCCACGTAGTTGCCGTGTTTCTTGAGTTCTGCAAGGCGTTCGATACAGTTCCCCACAGTCGTTTAATGAACAAAGTAAGAGCATATGGACTATCAGACCAATTGTGTGATTGCATTGAAGAATTCCTAGATAACAGAACGCAGCATGTCATTCTCAATGGAGAGGAGTCTTCCGAAGTAAGAGTGATTTCAGGTGTGCCACAGGGGAGTGTCGCAGGACCGTAGCTATTCACTATATATATATATATATATATATATATATATATATATATATATATATATATATATATAAATGACCTTGTGGATAACATCGGAAGTTCACTGAGATGCTTTAGTATATCGAGAGGTTCTAACAATGGAAAATTGTACTGAAATGCAAAGTAGACAAGCGTAACGTGCTACGAATACATAGAAAGATAGATCCTTTATCATTTAGCTACAACATAGCACGTCACCAACTGGAAGCAATTAATACCATAAAGTGTCTGGGAGTAAGCATTAGGAGTGATTTAAAATGGAATGGCCATATAAAATTATTGTTGTTGTGATCTTCAGTCCTGAGACTGGTTTGATGCAGCTCTCCATGCTACTCTGTCCTGTGCAAGCTTCGTCATCTCCCAGTACCTACTGCAGCCTACATCCTTCTGAATCTGCTTAGTATATTCATCTCTTGGTCTCCCTTTACGATTTTTACCCTCCACGCTGCCCTCCAGTACTAAATTGGTGATCCCTGGATGCCTCAGAACATGTCCTACCAACCGATCCCTTCTTCTAGTCAAGTTGTGCCACAAACTCCACTTCTCCCCAATTCTATTGAATACCTCCTCATTAGTTATGTGATCTACCCATCTAATCTTCAGCATTCTTCTGTAGCACCACATTTCGAAAGCTTCTATTCTCTTCTTGTTTAAACTATTTATCGTCCACGTTTCACTTCCATACATGGCTACACTCCATACAAATACTTTCAGAAACGACTACCTAACACTTAAATCAATACTCGATGTCAACAAATTTCTCTTCTTCAGAAATGCTTTTCTTGCCATTGCCAGTCTACATTTTATATCCTCTCTACTTCGACCATCATCAGTTACTTTGCTCCCCAAATAGCAAAACTCCTTTACTACTTTAAGTGTCTCATTTCCTAATCTAATTCCCTCAGCATCACCCCACTTAATTCGACTACATTCCATTATCCTTGTTTTGCTTTTGTTGATGTTCATCTTATACCCTCCTTTCAAGACACTGTCCATTCCGTTCAACTGCTCTTCCAAGTCCTTTGCTGTTTCTGACAGAATTACAATGTCATCGGCGAACCTCAAAGTTTTTATTTCTTCTCCATGGATTTTAATACCTACTCCGAACTTTTCTTTTGTTTTCTTTACTGCTTGCTCAATATACAGATTGAATAACATCGGTGAGAGGCTACAACCCTGTCTCACTCCCTTCCCAACCACTGCTTCCCTTTCGTGTCCCTCGACTCTTATAACTGCCATCTGTCTCTGTACAAATTGTAAATGGCCTTTCGCTCCCTGTATTTTACCTCTGCCACCTTCATAATTTGAAAGAGAGTATTCCAGTCAACATTGTCAAAAGCTTTCTCTAAGTCTACAAATGCTAGAAACGTAGGCTTGCCTTTCCTTAATCTTTCTTCTAAGATAAGTCGTAGGGTCAGTATTGCCTCACGTGTTCCAACATTTCTACGGAATCCATACTGATCTTCCCTGAGGTCGGCTTCTACCAGTTTTTCCGTTCGTCTGTAAAGAATTCGCGTTAGTATTTTGCAGCCGTGACTTATTAAACTGATAGTTCGCTAATTTTCACATCTGTCAACTCCTGCTTTCTTTAATCTATTAATCGTCGGTAAATCAGGTGCCAGATTGAGATTTATTGGAAGAATCCTAAGGAAATGCAATCCGAAAACAAAGGAAGTAGATTACAGTACACTTGTTCGCCCACTGCTTGAATACTGTTCACTGGTGTGGGATCCGTACCAGTCAGCGTTGATAGAAGAGATAGAGAAGATCCTACGGAGAGCAGCGCGCTTCGTTACAGGATCATTTAGTGATCGCGAAAGCGTTACGGATATGATAGATAAACTCCAGTGGAAGACTCTGCAAGAGAGACTCTCAGTAGCTCGGTACGGGCTTTTGTGGGAGTTTAGAGAACATACCTTCACGTTGGAGTCAAGCAGTATATTGCTCCCTCCTACGTATATCTCGCGAAGAGGCCATGAGGATAAAATCAGAGAGATTAGAGCCCATACAGAGGCATACCCACAATCTTTCTTTCCACGAACAATACGAGACTGGGAGAGAAGGAAGAACTGATAGAGGTACTCAAGGTACCCTCCGCCACACACCGTCAGGTGGCTTGCTGAGTATGGATGTAGATATAGATGTAGATGCCGTATTACAAAGTTTTTGTTTTTATATAAATTGGGTTAAAAAGGAAAATGAACAAAAACAATAGTTTTAACGTACAAAAACAAGCAGACTGTTATTTATTAAAAACAGCAGGAGACACTGCAATATAAAACTAAAGTACGTAATACTTTTACGTAAAAATTAAAAGTCGAATACAATACCGCTCTATTTAAACATTTTAAGGCTCAAAGTTTTACAAAAGTTCAATATACTGAATGATTTCTGGTACACCAGATACGAAATAAAATAAGTACTATTGATTTGAAAATATCAAGAAAAAATTGTTGCCAAGAATTTGGTGAAGTTATTTGTCTTTAGGGACAGCATGGAATCGGACGTTGTCGACGATGTGGAATATGTCGGACTGGTACTGTAACTATCACTAATGGCTTAACTCAAATTTTCTTCTAAGCCTTCTGGAACATTGCAAAAATGTTAACTTCTTTTGGATTGAGCTCTTTTTCTAAAAAAAAATTGTTTTTACGATGTGCAGGTTCATAACTTCAGAAGCTTTGTATTGTTGGCTACTCTCAGCGAACTTTACAAAAGTGTTAAGGATTCTGAAGCCTAACTTTTGAGAGATGTGAGTTGCAGACGTTACTTTTTCGACACTCTCAGTTTCTGGTGCCTCGTGTGGATTGAAAGCTCTTCACAACATCATATCACCAGTGAACTCTCCGTCAACAGCTAAATTTCTGGTAATGTCGATACATTCTCAACCTCAGCTGCCGAAAACCTACTGAGTTCATTAGTCGATGCAGAATGTTTCGCTCGACAATTTCGAAGTGATCAGTGGTCGACTCATGATCATCTACAATCTTTTGCATCTCAGCTTCTTCCACCAGTTCACGCCAAGTTTTGTCGAGGCCCTGCGCAAAGTTGTATTTTTCACAGAGATCGAAGCGACTGCATGCGTGAAAATAGCGTCTTTAATACTAAATTTGCGTTTGAACACTTTGATTTCCGAGCATAGCAGATTTTGCACAAACGCCCTTCTGTAGCAGCAGCTGAAATTCTGTACGGCCGTTTGGTCCATAGGTTGAAACCATGATATAACTTTGGCAGAAAGATATGTGAGAATAATATTACGTGATACAAGCTCCGATTCTGATGGGTGAGCTCGGTAACTGTCAACGATGAGAACCGCCTTAGAATTTGTAGGTAGACCTGTTCTTTTCAGAATTTTTTTTCAGAAGTTATGAGAAATATTGAACTCTAAAACTGACTAGCAGAAACTGAGTATCTCAAGACTGGTAAGATTAAGCCAAGTGGCATATGAAGTCAGCGTGTCACCTCCACTTCAAACTGTCAACGTGCAAAAAGAAGTCAGGGAAGGTGGTGGTCAAAGGACAACTTGCTTACAACATACATGTTGGAGCAAATGAGAAGAGATAAACTCTCAGAACACTCCATCTGGTGTACCAAAGAGGGCACAAAAACTTTGTTATAGTGACACGTTGCTAGTTAACCATTTTGGAGAAAACTGGGAGAATCTTCCCAATCTTGAGTGGTACGAAAATGTGTTACAGAGACCAACTCGTGACTCAGATTTTTCTGCTCACCGTTGTGAATATGAAATACAGCAGAATCATTTTGGCATTGATCTCATTTTAATGTGTATTTGTAATCAGATTGACGCCTAATGCTTATTTAGAGTCAGATTTACAAATTCAGATCCGAATTTTGAGTTATTGTATATTCATATTTCCAAATTCAAATTTTGAGTTTCTCTTACAATTCGACATTGTGTAAGAACTTCAAAATACAAAGAAGTTTCATTGCTTTCAAAATCCTGTAAATGAACGGAACATGTAAAATACCGCTAAAAGTTATACCTTATCGGTATGCGGCACTCAAAAGATTATTAGGGTTACTGTAGCTTTTTATTTTTTTTCAATTTCTACATCTACATCTACATCCATACTCCGCAAGCCACCCGACGGTGTGTGGCGGAGGGTACCTTAAGTACCTCTATCGGTTTTCCATTCTATTCTAGTCTCGTATTGTATGTTCTCGAAACTTTAACAAAAGCCCGTACCGAGCTACTGAGCGTCTCTCCTGCAGAGTCTTCCACTGGAGTTTATCTATCATCGCCGTAACGCTTTCGCGATCACTAAATGATCCTGTAACGAAGCGCGCTGCTCTCCGTTGGATCTTCCCTATCTCTTCTATCAACCCTATCTGGTACGGATCCCACACTGTTGAGCAGTATTCAAGCAGTGGGCGAACAAGCGTACTGTAATCTACTTCCTTTGTTTTCGGATTGCATTTCCTTAGGATTCTTCCAATGAATCTCAGTCTGGCATCTGCTTTACCGACGATCAACTTTATATGGTCATTCCATTTTAAATCACTCCTAATGCGTACTCGCAGATAATTTATGGAATTAACTGCTTCCAGTTGCTGACCTGTTATTTTGTAGCTAAATGAGAAGGGAACTAACTTTCTATGTATTCGCAGCACATTACACTTGTCTACATTGAGATTCAATTGCCATTCCCTGCACCATGCGTCAATCCGCTGCAGATCCCCCTACATTTCAGTACAATTTTCCATTGTTACAATCTCTCGATACACCACAGCATCGTCTGCAAAAACCTCAGTGAACTTCCGATGTCATCCACAAGGTCATTTATGTATATTGTGAATAGCAACGGT
This sequence comes from Schistocerca americana, assembly GCF_021461395.2. Taxonomy (NCBI): domain Eukaryota; kingdom Metazoa; phylum Arthropoda; class Insecta; order Orthoptera; family Acrididae; genus Schistocerca; species Schistocerca americana. The sequence goes on from NC_060122.1 coordinate 280,243,530, forward strand.
CGTATGACACTCCCCTGCGGCACACCTGAAAACACTCTTACTTCGGAAGACTTCTCTCCATTGAGAATGACGTGCTGCGTTTCTTTCACTATCGTCCAAATTCCTAGTTTCCCAGATGATACTCTAGTAAAAGATTCAGAGCACGATGAAATGAATCCCTGTGCACCAAAAGCGGACACCTGCAAACATTTTCCCATCAACAGTGGACGTCCACACAGTTTCAAAGACCATTTGGATTTTCAAATGTGTTTTTAACTGGTTTACCTAATTAAACTAGTTCCGGATACTTTGGAGAACTATTCCAGGAGTGTTAATGATTCATAAAGCAGCATGGGAATATATTAACTCCATATTTTGTAGTAAATGGCGTTATCTCATTTTTTTGCAAATAACAGTGTCCTTCTTTGATAATAAGCTGCTCAATAACAAACCATGCTTGCTGGCAAATACATTTCAAGCTGTCAATTCGATCACCAGTAGTGCCACGTGTATTTTAGTAAATCATACAGACATTTTAAACAGGGAAATATTTAATATAATTGAACTATTCCCAGTGACAGCTGCAGTTTAACCTGTAAGTTACATCGGTAGTGCCTAGTTCCTCAGCTATTATCAACATCTTTATGTCTTTCTGATAAAAAATCGAATACTTTTGAACATGGAGAGATTTAATATTATTCTGATAGCTGAGAGTTGCATATATTGTACCGGCTCCTAATTTGTCCCATTACTATAAAATTCGTACCTCTTGTAGAATCCGACGTTTGGTAAGGTTAGTGTCAACCACGTGCTTCTTGGAGCCATCTTATCAGCTACGGGTTCTGAGCAACAGGAAAGGAAGATCGCTTGAAAACAGCGTTGATTTTTTGTAGTTTCAATTTAGCCCTTTGTGTACGTGGTGAAGATAGTTACTATTATAAGGTAAGTGCTAACATAGTGTCTTATTTATAGGGAAATATAAATGAAATAACTTTACTCTTCAAACAGTCACGAATCTGTATTCGCTGTGATTCGTTTGTAGGAAATTGACAAAGATAAAATGGAGACATTGCCTGAAACGTACCTCTATAAGTTTACGATATTGTACCAGTAGAATTTAAGAAACTTGCTCGTATACTGAGCTCTAAAAAATGCTTTCAGCTTTATTAGCGCAATGCTACGTTTAGAACGGAATATAGTGAATTTTCTAATTCGTTCTTTATCCTAAGTTATTAACTGAATAATTATTTTGTATTATAGCTTGGCAACGGAAAGCGGTTATGGAAACTGGAGCACAAATGAATATGATTTAGCCATAACAGTATATCTGAATGTGTATTATGTATTAAACGAATGTGCACGCATTTAAAATACGCGTAAGCTAACAGTTAAGAGGGATGGTGAAAATAAAAATGAAAATGCAAACGTGTTCGTAAAATTTTTTCGCAACAGTAAAGCGTCTTCCAACGAAGATGGAATCGAATGGAAGAGTATATTTTTACATTTGAAGAGATGGTGTTCGGTTTATGCATCTGGTACACAAGAGCAGTTGCTTACATTACAGAACGGATTGGCTCGTAATGTCAATAAAGAAGAAGCCATGACAGGCAAATGTGCGCTAATGGCGTTCATCCAAGAAACAGCACAGGAACCGAGGCAAATGATGGAAGCTCCAAGACAAACTTCACCGCTAAACCAAAGAGGTTGTGAGATGTCGAGTCGCTTATGAAGAAAAAAAAGTTAAGGGAAGCAAAGGAGAAGAAATCTACAACTACAGCTTCATCTGTGAAATGGAAGTTTTTTGCAGACTCGCAGAGAAGCCAGGACGGATAATAATTCGTAAAACAGAGGAGTAATGTACCGAATTGCACGAGAAAGATCGAAGGAAGGAAGATCAGAGTTTAATGTCCCGTCGACAGCGAGCTCATTGAGGAAGATCGAATAGAAAAAATCGTAGAAATCCATGAAACGCAAAATACGGATTTATGCAGGATCAAGGATAGAAATGTAAAAGTTATATTGTAACACCTGCAAATAGTGTTGTAAGAGCTAAAAAATGGAACATTTCCTTAAACTAGTAAACATCTTCAAGCTCGGGGACATAGTTCATGGGGGTGGTGCAATTTAAGCAACCGCTGGTAGAAATTAGGCAACAAATTTCTAATGTATACCACTTGCAGATGTTTAGAAAATTAAGTGTGGTGATTTTAATTTTCTCGGAATTTTCATTCTTTACATCAGATACCAAGAACAAAATCCTGCAGTTGAGGATGGCGTTATTTAAATAATTTTATCACTTACTGTTTACGCTAAAATAAATAAAATCTCAAAAATGCTACAGTTTCGGCAACTCTTCCTTACTTTTGCATATTGTGTCAAAATGAAAGCTAGCACATGTGAGCTAATCCCGCAATCTAGATTTTTGAATTTTTAAAATTTTCTTTCCTTGAATTCCTGCTAGCACCCCTGGGTTCGTTCTACAATCTTTCCTTTTGTATTTCCTGCCAGTGCTACCTTGCATTTTTGAATTTCTCATCATAGCCACTAGCACCACCATCATCTTGGATTTTTTAATTTCTCGCCACTGCCATCTTGTATTGTGATTTCACATAGGAGGGCGTGGCTCCTCTCGGCGCTAGTCGCGTGGGAAGTTCTGGATAGTAAATAGCACTGTCAATACTTTCTGTTCAGCTATGAAAATGTTACAATCTGTTATAAAAAGATTTAAGGCTGGCAACTTGTGTTTCATGCGACTGTGCCAAGATCACATGTGTCTCTGTCAACTTTTTCGCATTTTAACCATATTTGTTGTTTATGCATTGATAAATTACAATATCACACGAATTTACCCGTTCATGACATTTTAACGGGTGTAACAGTCAGACCTCCTGAAGCTTATTGTACCTGGCACAATACAGTGTTTCTTGAGTCATTTTATGCTGTCAGTCAGATGTACTACATACTCCATGATATTGTTGCCACATCCTTTATTTCAAACTGATATTCATTCTTAAGTAAATTTCAGATGTACCTCTTTCGTAAATCTTTAGTTTCCTAGTATCCTGCTAATAAGTTGCAGCATGTCACGACTGAACCTTCGTGACCCTTCGACATTTTTACATTTACGCATCATTATTCTTGTATGACAAGTGACTATCTGAATTTGAACAAAATTGTCAAATGTGGAGATACTTCCACTTTTACTGGAGTGTGTACCTTACAACCACTTTTCAATATTTGCACCACTATTGAACCTTTCCAAGGTACATTTAATTGATTGAGCAGTATCTTTACGATAACTATTTATTCTCTCACACTTCAAGAATAAGATAAATACCAGTTCCAACTCCGGAATCAGGTCTCAACATACATTATGCTTATCTGTTCTGTGGTACTGCTTTTTTACCTTCATTCAGTCAATTGCTTTTTACATTTGTACTATCATTTTCTATTATTTCGTGTGTATATGTTCGTCTCTTGTCTCATGTCTTTAACTAACATTAGTAGAGTGCCAAGTCTGACATCTCACAGGATATTAAATTGTTATTGGATTCCCTGTCTTAAGCTTACTGCAATTAAATAAAGATAATTTTACACCAGACGCGTTTCGCTTTTATTTACAAAGCATCTTTTATAGTCGTTCTGCAAACTGGAAACATATGTTTGTACTATTTTGGTTGTTTTATATTAAAAACAGTTTTTTGTTTATAAAGTTGGTGAGCAATTTACTTACGATGTTTCTGACTCCTATTTACTTACTCTCCAAACCACCGCTTTTTCCTCCTTGTTAGCAGAGGTTAATGTCGAAAGAAACTTCATTACTCATATGCACTTGCCAGTTTTTGCCTTTCTGTACTTTTCTTACGCTGGATTTGCGTTCTTTATACTTCACCTCAGTTTTGGAAATCGAAGTGAAGTTACGCATGTTTCCCGTTACCATGGCATTACAGCGTTCATATTTGTTCGCTATTTTTTCGTGTAGGTTGTGAGCATTGCCAACCTTTGAAACTACTTTTCTGTATGGTTCGAGTTTGTGTGTGTGTGACAGAGAGAGAGAGAGAGAGAGAGAGAGAGAGAGAGAGAGAGAGAGGAAAGGAAAGTTTTCTTTTGAGCGGGAATAGTGATCATACAAAAGAAACAGGAGTAGATTGTAGTGGTAAATGGAGCCTGTGGTTATATTTTTAATGTTATTTTAAATGAACAATCAGTTTAAATGGACCAACCATTTATAAGATGCTTCCTTTCTGTTATTGTTCTCTGAATGTTTTTGTGAAGTGAGGACGTGTTCTTCGTTGTTGTTTATCCTTTTGATTACCATGCCTGTGTCTCTGGTGGTAATTTTATGCTGGTGGTGGTGTAGGTGTTCTGCAAAATTTGAATGATTTGCCCTACACTTCCATGCTCTTACATTTTCTTTATTGTTGTTGTTTGGTCTTCAGTCCTGAGACTGGTTTGATGCAGCTCTCCATGCTACTCTATCCTGTGCAAGCTTCGTCATCTCCCAGTACCTACTGCAGCCTACATCCTTCTGAATCTGCTTAGTGTACTCATCTCTTGGTCTCCCTTTACGATTTTTACCCTCCACGCTGCCCTCCAGTACTAAATTGGTGATCCCTTGATGCCTCAGAACATGTCCTACCAACCGATCCCTTCTTCTAGTCAAGTTGTGCCACAAACTCCACTTCTGCCCAATTCTATTCAATACCTCCTCATTAGTTATGTGATCTACCCATCTAATCTTCAGCATTCTTCTGTAGCACCACATTTCGAAAGCTTCTATTCTCTTCTTGTCCAAACTATTTATCGTCCATTTTTCACTTTCATACATGCCTACACTCCATGTAAATACTTTTCAGAAACGACTTCCTGACACTTAAATCTATACTCGATGTTAACAAATTTCTCTTCTTCAGAAACGCTTTCCTTGCCATTGCCAGTCTACATTTTATATCCTCTCTACTTCGACCATCATCAGTTATTTTGCTCCCCAAATAGCAAAACTCCTTTACTACTTTAAGTGTCTCATTTCCTAATCTAATTCCCTCAGCATCACCCGACTTAATTCGACTACATTCCATTATCCTTGTTTTGCTTTTGTTGATGTTCATCTTATATATCTTATATCCTCCCTTCAAGACACTGTCCATTCCGTTCAACTGCTCTTCCAAGTCCTTTGCTGTTCTAACAGAATTACAATGTCATCGGGGAACCTTAAAGTTTTTATTTCTTCTCCATAGATTTTAATATCTACTCCGTATTTTTCTTTTGTTTCCTTTACTGCTTGCTCAATATACAGATTGAATAACATCGGGGAGAGGCTACAACCCTGTCTCACTCCCTTCCCAACCACTGCTTCCCTTTCATGTCCCTCGACTCTTATAACTGCCATCTGGTTTCTGTAAAAATTGTAAATAGCCTTTCGCTCCTTGGATTTTACCCCTGCCACCTCCAGAATTTGAAAGAGAGTATTCCAATCAACATTGTCAAAAGCTTTCTCTAAGTCTACAAATGCTAGAAACGTAGGTTTGCCTTTCCTTAATCTTTCTTCTAAGATAAGTCGCAGGGTCAGTATTTCCTCAAATGTTCCCATATTTCTACGGAATCCAAATTGATCTTCCCCGACGTCAGCTTCAACCAGTTTTTCCATTCGTCTGTAAAGAATTCGCGTTATTATTTTGCAGCCGTGACTTATTAAACTGATATTTCGCTAATTTTCACATCTGTCAACGCATGCTTTCTTTGGGATTGGAATTATTATATTCTTCTTGAAGTCTGAGGGTATTCCGCCTGTCTCATACATTTTGCTCACCAGATGGTACAGTTTTGTCAGGACTGGCTCTCCCAAGGCTGTCAGTAGTTCTAATGGAATGTTCTCCCGGGGCCTTGTTTCGACTTAGGTCTTTCAGTGCTCTGTCAAACTCTCCACGCAGTATCATATCTCCCATTTCATCTTCATCTACATCCTCTTCCATTTCCATAATATTGTCCTCAAGTACATCCTTCCACCTTTCTGCTTTCCCTTCTTTGCTTAGAACTGGGTTTACATCAAAGCTCTTGATATTCATGCAAGTGGTTCTCCTTTCTCCAAAGGTCTCTTTAATTATCCTGTAGGCAATATCTATCTTACCCCCAGTGAGATAAGCCTCTATATCCTTACATTTGTCCTCTAGCCATCCCTGCTTAGCCATTTTGCACTTCCTGTCGATATCATTTTTGAGACGTTTGCTTTCCTTTTTGCCTGCTTCATTTACTGCGTTTTTATATTTTCTTCTTTCATCAATTAAATTCAATATTTCTTCTGTTACCCAAGGGTTTCTACTAGCACTCGTCTTTATACCTACTTGATGCTCTGCTGCCTTCACTATTTCATCCCTCAAAGCTACCCATTCTTCTTCTGCTGTATTTCTTTCCCCCATTCCTGTCAATTGTTCCCTTATGCTCTCCCTGAAACTCTGTACAACCTCTGGTTCTTTCAGTTTATCCAGGTCTCGTCTCCTTAAATTCCCACCTTTTTGCAGTTTCTTCAGTTTTAATCTACAGTTCATAACCAATAGATTATGGTCAGAGTCCACATCTGCCCCTGGAAATGTCTTACAATTTAAAACCTGGTTCCTAAATCTCTGTCATACCATTATATAATCTATCTGAAACCTGTCAGTATCTCCAAGCGACTTCCATGTATACCACCTTGTTCTATGATTCTTGAACAAAGTGTTAGCTATGATTAAGTTATGCTCTGTGCAAAATTCTACCAGGCAGCTTCCTCTTTCATTTCTTACCCCTAATCCATATTCACCAACTACATTTCCTTCTCTTCCTTTTCGCCGGCCGGGGTGGCCGAGCGGTTCTAGGAGCTACAGCCTGGAACCGCGCGACCGCTACAGTCGCAGGTTCGAATCCTGCCTCCGCCATGGATGTGTGTGATGTCCTTAGGTTAGTTAGGTTTAAGTAGCTCTAAGTTTTAGGGGACTGATGACCTCAGAAGTTAAGTCCCATAGTGCTCAGAGCCATTTGAACCATTTTTTCTCTTCCTTTTCCTACTATCGAATTCCAGTCACCCATGACTATTAAATTTTCGTCTCCCATCTCTATCTGAATAATTTCCTTAATCTCATCATACATTTATTCAATTTCTTCGTCATCTGCAGAGCTAGTTGGCATGTAGACTTGTGCTACTGTCGTAGGCGTGGGCTTCGTGTCTATCTTGGCCACAATAATGCTTTCACTATGTTGTTTGTAGTAGCTTACCCGCATTCCTATTTTCCTATTCATTATTAAACCTACTCCTGCATTACCCGTATCTGATTTTTTATTTATAACCCTGTTTTCGCCTGACCTAAAGTCTTGTTCCTCCTGCCACCGAATTTCGCTAATTCCCACTATATCTAACTCTAACCTATCCATTTCCCTTTTTAAATTTTCTAATCTACCTGCCCGATTAAGGGATCTGACATTCCATGCTCCAATCTGTAGAACGCCAGTTGTCTTTCTCCTGATAACGACGTCCTCTTGAGTAGTCCCCACCCGGAGATCCGAATGGGGGACTATTTTACCTCCGGAATATTTTACCCAAGAGGAAGCCATCATCATTTATCCATTCAGTAAAGCTGCATGCCCCCGAGAAAAATTACGGCCGTAGTTTCCCCTTGCTTTCAGCCGTTCGCAGTACCAGCACAACAAGGCCGTTTTGGTTAGTGTTACAGGGCCAGATCACTCAATCAACCACACTGTTGTCCCTGCAACTACTGAAAAGGCTGCTGCCCCTATTAAGGAACCATACGTTTGTCTGGCCTCTCATCAGATACCCCCCCGTTGTGGTTGCACCTACGGTACGGCTATCTGTATCGCTGAGGCACGCAAGCCTCCCCACCAACGACAAGGTCTATGGTTCATAGTTCTTTGTATCTGGAGTCAAATGCTCTCCTGGTTTGGCCTATGTATCTTCCATCACATGTATTGCATTTCAGTTAGTGTTGTCCTGATTTCTGATAAAGATCAGTTGTTCCTATTCTTTTTGGAAAGTATTTTAGCCTAAAACAATGAGAAATGTAGAAACATATGTATACAATTTGCAGAATGGTCACAGAAGATGCTTTGTAAATAAAAGCGAAACGCGTTTGATGTGAAATTCTCCTTGATTAATTGCAGTAAGCTTGAGACGGAGAAATCAATAATAATTTATTATTAACAGCTACTGCAGAAGATGGCCTTGCAATCAAACATATCACAGAATATTCAGTTGTATATTTGATCTTTCTTTTTGAGAGAGGATCCAGTTTTCACATCTATAGAGAATTTCAGGTGATGCAACCATGTATTAGCATTTTAGGAATGGGTCCTTAATGGTCTTATTCTTCTGTGTACGTTATGTTGTGATTAGTGTATACTAAAATCTATGTAATTCATTACTATTGTTGTAAGTATGGTCGTAGCTTAAATTTATGTGCAGATAATTTTCAGTTACTTAAGGGTTACGATTCTTCATAAACTACCTCATCATCTTCAAAGGTTTGAGGCTGAAACGTAAGGTATCTGTCAAGTCACTAACGTAACCTATGCGTAGTAGGCGTCCTGTACCAGTACCATGAGACAGAGTACTTCTGTGTCAGTGAACAGACCTGTCGGTCCTGGTAGGCTAGCGATAAAGTCCGTACCTAGGTACCGAAAGGTGGTAGGATGAAATTCCTATCAAGCGACGGATTTTCAGTCTACCTTTAATCTAGGCCACAACTCTCAACGATGTTAAGATGCGCCAGGAAAGCACGTGGTTCGGGCTCCAATTTAAACTGTAAGTCACCTTTCAGCAGTAGAATTGCTGCGGTAGGTTCGGGACATGCAAGTCCCCTAAGGAATGTCCAGTTGAGATAGTTGCACCAGACCGTTTAGACGCGCGAAATTATTACTTTAGCATGCGACAGGGTGTTCCGTCTGTCTACCCGTCTCTACTGCAGTCGCTAATTCCGCATCAAAGCGTAACTCAAGAGACATAAGAAACCATAAACTTCCCAGTGAACCCTATCAACTATCCACAGCCCAAACATTGCCCTATCCGAAGAGTGCGCGCAATATTTCACATGATGGGTGTTTCCAGAATCATTTGATTGCCATAAAACAGATCGCTTTGTTCCCAGATAGTTACCGTTTTCTCTGGTCTAGAATGTTATTGAGTTCTTGCTCACTCTTTGGAAAAGCCTCGCCGTTTTCGCATGTCATTCTTTCTGGAAGATTTCAAATGCAGACATCGATGAGACAAGCATAGCTTGAGTTTGGTAGTCAGCAAACGTGTCTCTTGTCTGTGTGATACCACCACACCTGGAGAGTGGGAGGGATGTTAAGGCAGTAAGCTCAGATTCGCTTCAGTATCGACTCTGCACTCTTCTGATGTTTTTGATGTTTCAGTCGATTAGGTGACTCTACTGAGTTTTATCTTGTTACCGACTCCTACAATATTTTTTATCAGGAAAAACTGGAAAAAGACTTACTTCTGATCTGGCTTTGTAGCTGCATGGACGCAGAAAGGGAAGAAAACGATTCAACTCTGTACTTAGAATAGAATCAGCTTAGTTATATAACTAGCGAATCTGTTTTTATTCAAATTTCATTAAATTATTGCCAGAATTTTGGAAAATTTTCACCTGCCTCCGATTTCCGAAGAATGAGTAGCACGCAGGTGAAGTTTGTTGAGGGGTAGTCTTTGATGTTAAAACTGTGCTCCTGGGCTACCTTTGCGTAGAAACTACTAGTACGATTTTATTCTGCGCTTCTCTCGTCCTTTAGATGTCAATACGGCTTCCACACCCTATTAAAATTGAGACGTGTACCACACAGTAGCAATTTCCGTACCGCTGACGGTAACTAACTGCATCCTCTTAAAACGTCCATTTTTTTCGTTAATTAAGCCGGCGCTTAAAAGTCTGAGTGGCCGTCCGCCGGGTTACGGGTTATCGCAAGGGCTGCTGGGACTCCCCTACAACATTAACATGGCGCCGCCGCGCCAGCGCGGAGCCGTATTTTAAGGCCGCTTTACGACCCTCGCAACGGTTTGCTCGATAAAGCGGACGGCGGACCAATTCCATCCCTTTTTGCTGCGGTCAAACTTTGTGATTTGTGGCCTTCCTCGTGTGCATTACGCCATCGCCCCTCACGCAGCCTCTCTGCGCTCTAATTTAGCTCGTACCTCCAAAAAGTCGTGTTTGCTTGGTCAGGTACGCGAGGCACAGCTGGCACTGAATGTACGCTGACACACCGAAATCCACACCTAAGCACTTACTATTAAAAGGGTATGGAAGACACGTGATCAAATAAGGCAGGAAGGATAGCCAGGCCCGAATCTGCGTGGGAGGGGATGGGGGCGGGGGGGGGGGGGGGGGGCAAGCCGGAGAATCATTCATATTCTGGAAGAAAAATAAATCTTGTTTCACAAAGCGCCTAGCATCCAGCGCACGTTGGTCTATCGATTATTCAGTTGATTTTGAAACGCATCCCTGTTTGTTTTTGATCGACTTGGACAGGATTTGTGATTGGTGTAAAGAATGGCAGCTAACTCCAAATATAGATAAATGTAAATTAATGCAGATGAATAGGAAAAAGAATCCCGTAATGTTTGAATGCTCCATGAGTAGTGTAGCGCTTGACACAGTCACGTCGATTAAATATTTGGGCGTAACATTGCAGAGCAATATGAGGTGGGACAAGCATGTAATGGCAGTTGTGGGGAAGGCGGATAGTCGTCTTCGGTTCATTGGTAGAATTTTGGGAAGATGTGGTTCATCTGTAAAGGAGACCGCTTATAAAACACTAATACGACCTATTGTTGAGTACTGCTCGAGCGTTTGGGATCCCTATCAGGTCGGATTGAGGGAGGACATAGAAGCAATTCAGAGGCGGGCTGCTAGATTTGTTACTGGTAGGTTTGATCACCACGCGAGTGTTACGGAAATACTTCAGGAACTCGGGTGGGAGTCTCTGGAGGAAAGGAGGCATTCTTTTCGTGAATCGCTACTGAGGAAATTTAGAGAACCAGCATTTGAGGCTGACTGCAGTACAACTTTACTGCCGCCAACTTACATTTCGCGGAAAGACCACAAAGACAAGATAAGAGAGATTAGGGCTCGTACAGAGGCATATAGGCAGTCATTTTTCCATCGTTCTGTTTGGGAGTGGAACAGGGAGAGAAGGTGCTACTTGTGGTACGAGGTACCCTCCGCCACGCACCGTATGGTGGATTGCGAAGTATGTATGTAGATGTAGATGATCATTTTGAACACATTCGAAATAGATTTCTAAACGAATCATGAGTTGACTTTCCCGCAGACAAAAAGGGATGGGGCTACATGAGCTGAGCCAAATAAATCTGAAAGGATGAATGCCAATCGCTGTTAAGTGGTTGATTGGGTGTGCAAATGATAAGTGTTATCGTAATTATTAGCGAAATCCATAGATTCAGAGTACCAGAGCGGAAATAAACGACTAATAGGAATAACGTGTGAGAAAGATTACATATTATCTTGTCGGTATATCCATAAAATGAACTTTCGACAGAAAATTTTTGCCAGATGGCTACACTACTAAAGGCCGATTGTACAGTCCCCGGCTAGCAGCTGCTTCTGTTCTCGGAACAGTGTGGAAAACACGCTGAAGGAACCACGTATTAACGCCTAACCGGAGAATAAACGCGGGATAACTGAACCGGTGATTCTGGCAAGGTTTAATGAAGTTGACCGGAAAATAAGTTTTGACAATGGCAGGAATAGTTAGTTATTGAATTAGTGATGACAAGATTGTTTTTAGAACGAGGACAGAGAAGAAACGAGGGCATCACACAAATTACTTGGAAGAATATGACGATTTCAAATTTATATAAAAATTTCGTGGTATTACTGCTTTTCGATGTTATGCTTGAGAAACTGGAGCTCATGAATGAAACGTGAAACTACTTCCTAACGTAAAACGTTTTGCTTGTAAATCCTGCCTCAGGCATGGATGTGTGTGATGTCCTTAGGTTAGTTAGGTTTAATTAGTTCTAAGTTCTAGGCGATTGATGACCGCAGAAATTAAGTCACACAGTGATCAGAGCCATTTGAACCATTTTTTTTTTAATTTTTTTTTTATTTTATTTTATTATTATTATTTTTTTTTGCTTGTGGTGAGCTTAATAGGGATTCGATAATGGTACTTCGCTAATTATATTCTGCCATATTATTTATGTAAATGAGGTAGATCAAATGATCATTTCTGACAAAACAGTCTCTCTGATTTGGCGTATGTCACAGTTGGTGCAGTTCTATTTCGCTTTATCTAGAAGACAGTGACAAAATAGACGTAACCAAACTGAGAACCCACACCAATCTGGGGTACTACTCGTATCAACAGCTTTTTCAATAGTACACAATGACATTTTGATTTTTTTATGTAGCAAAACGTTTTACGAACTTTGGTGATGTAACAGATTCTTTCGTAGAAAGGAAAGCACGCTTGCTTGTCGCTTGCATTTACTGGTGTTCCTTGAACATATATGTTTTACATATTAAGCTCTTCACAAAGATGTGCGCTACAAAATGAACATATTTTTGAAAAATCGATTTGTTTTAAATTTTTGATGTCCTATCTCAAACGCTCAAGGGAGAGGTGGTGGGACGCCACTAACAAGTTTTTGACCGGATTCGGAAATATTGTAGATTCGGGGCTGGGGATAGATAGATAATATTCCACCGGAATTACTAAAAGCATTGGGGGAAGTGGCGACTAAAAGACTACTCAAAGTTGGTGTGTAGAATCTGTGAGACTAGAGACATAAAGACTTCCGGAAAAATATCATCCACACGATCCTGAAGACAGTAAGGGCAGGTAAGCGCGAGTTTCAATAAGCTAAACGCTCATGCATCCAAGTTGCTGACACGAATAATACAAGGTGCTTATAATTATACTTTCCCTATTTAACACGTTATAACACGTAAACTAATTACCGTACAAGTATCAAAGTCGATAGCATTAATGTTAGTTACATGGGGAAGAGAAATAATGCAGATTCAGTTCAACTGAAACTCTTTTAATGTGTTGTTACGGTACATCATATCATTACATACCGACACCATTACTGCTACAAAAGAGGATCAATATGCCGCCCATTAGTGTCCATAAGAGACTGAAAGCGTAGGATTGCATTCTGCACAGCAGAACGAAGCATGTCCGTTGTGTTTCGGAGAAGCAGGTGAACTTCATAATGATGTGCGCTGGGGTCCCACCTTGCATAAAAACTGTTGAGTTCAGTGGGTCTCTCTCCTGAAGGGCGGGTATGACGCTGGTGAAGCATATCGCAGTAACGCTGGCCAGTCACACTGCACGTCTTGAGCGCCAACCTAATAGAAAATAACGGGCCATTAATGAATGTCGGCGTGAAGCCACACCATACGGTGACACGTTCACCACACAGAGGAATTCATGAACAGTGGCTGGAGGTGAAGACCCCCACAGTCGGCTGTTCTGCGCGTGCACCTCACCTGTCAGTGGAAAATGGAGAGAGTCCTGTGGGACAAGCTAATGTTCGATATGGATCTTATACGGATACTATTTGAGAACGATTCGAGGCGCCTTCCGTACGGTGGATCACGGGATGTTCAACTGTCGTGACACAGCACGCGCACTGCCTGAGAGTCGGGAATTGCGTGCAGCGTTGTCTGCCACAGCAACAGCGATTTTATCGACCACCCGTGGTGCAACCAGTCGTCGGCCTCTTCCGGCAGCGGCGCCCAGTTCTGCAATTGATTCGAAGTTCTTCATCTTGCTCCGCACAGCAGCTGGAGAAACAGGACCCCACCGTAATCTGCTCCGCACAGCAGCTGGAGAAACAGGACCCCACCGTAATCCTTTCAGCCACTGATATTGTCGAAGTGCAGCTGCAGCATTACTGTTGTTTTGATAACAGAGCTTCACCAATAGTGTTCCTTTTGTCCAAGCTTATGTTGACACATCAACAAGTGCACTGCGACTGATCAGGTGTGTGAGACTATGAGTCACGACGACTGATCATAGAACCTGGCGGCTATAGTTGGAACTGGACGGTGGCGCTGTGACACATGGAAATCGTGCACCCCATACTATGGACATTAATGCTACCAGCTTTGGTACTAGTACGGTAAGTAGTTTCCGTGTTATAACGCGTTAAATAGGGAAAGTTGAATTATAACCACCAGGTATAAAGAAGAATGGGAAAAAATTCTGAGGAGCTTTTAGATGATGATCAGTTTGGTTTTCGGAAAGATAAAAGTACCAGAGAGGCAGTTTTAACATCACGAATCATAATGAAAACAAAAATTGAGAAAAGAACACGACATGTTCATAGGATCTGTCAACCTAGGAAAAGAGATGGACATTATGAAGAGCTGCAAGATTTTCGAGATTGTAAAAAAAGGAAATAATATTAAGGCCTACGGGAAGAACCAAAAAGGATCAATAAATATAGAAGACCAAGAGCAAAATGCTCCGATTAAAAAGGATGTAAGACCGTGATACAGTCTTTTGCCGCTACTGTTAAGTCTACACATCGCAGCAAAAATGACGGAAACAAAAGTAATATTTAATAGCGGTATTAAATGTCAGGGTGATAAGATACACTGATGACATCGCTGGAACGTTCGAGAGGCTTCCCATGCTGGAGCAGTGAGGAGTAATAGTTCGAACGTGGCGCCAAGCCGCATATCATTCACAATGTGCTTTTGGAGATTACTATGAAATTTTGACTTCCAGTCATACCGGTGGTCTTACTTGTACTGAGAACAATCATTTAATAATTTCAACACTTTAATAACTTTTATGAGAAAAGTTAGATGTTTTAATGGAGGTGAACTTTTATTAGATGTTAAGATGGACCAGTCAGAGCACGAGGAGGCAGGCGCGAAACGCTGGCTAACAGTCCGCAGGAATCACGATCGGGACTGAAAGGTGTAAAGAGGTGTGTTGTAATTGATAGGACACTGAGTGACACTGAAATGTCTTGTGTGATATTGCTGGGAGGTATATAAACTAAATGTTAAAACATGTTTCGGTGTTCAGGAAATATTTCAAGTATCAAAATTTTCTTTCACTGGCTCTGTGTGTCTGCAGGCTGTTCACAGCAAAAAAAGTCCGAATAAATTTGGAGAGGCATTTGCGGAGTCCTAAGCCCAATCCACTCGGAACAGAAACTTGAAATATGCAGAGGGTGTCGATCTTACACTGTAGCAGTCGTTTAAGAAGGAACTTTTCGATATTCCACCCTTAAGGGGCTGAATAGAGGATGAAAGGTTTTCTGAAAATATGCCGCTAGAGTTACGAAAATTGATATTAGGTTTGTCCGTCAGAAATAAAGGAATACTTGTTTCAGCATTTTTGGTAATTCGACCCTTTTGAGGGTTAAATATGGTGTAAAACTTTGTTTTGAAAATAAATCATTATTGAAGAACAGCTAAAGCATTTTCAAAGCTACATCTATGGAGACTGGTACTTAATTTCCTGGTTACACATAAAAAATTCCTTCTTTCAGTATTTTGGAAATTCAGTCCGTAATGGGGTGAACCAGGTTACAGCCTAAAGCCGGCGCCGGCATGTCAGTCGGGAACGACTGAGAAGAGAAGGCTTCGAGAAGATGGCAGCCAATCACACACTGACTGACCTCCTTCCACGACAACAACGCGACAGCAGCGGCCCCTAGGTGAAGAAGACATAAACCCCGCGCCATACTGGTGGCAGCCCACTTCGATAGCAGCTTCAACGTTAGCCACTTCCTTAGCCAACGCTTCGCAGCCTCTATCATTAGTACTCTCTACGCAGCACAGTTAGATATCAGCAGTCACTGCAGTTCCGTTAACAGACTTTTGTAGTCGCTAGGACTAGAAGTGTTACTTGTGTTTGTCTATTCTGAAGGAGACTGAATCAGAGTTGAGTTTTTGTACTTGTCTTGTTGTGATAAATCTCATTAATACGAATTGTTTCATTGTTTGTCTAGCGAAACAAGCATTTCATTATGAAAGCATTGTAAAGCTAAATCTATGAAAATTTTAATTTTGTTTCTGGGTGTGAAATAAGAAATCATGTGTTTCAATGTTTCCAGACATTCAACCCCTAAGAGAATGAAATAAGGGATAAAAATTTTTATGAAAATGTTTAATTATGAAAGCATTTGTAAAGTTAAATCTAAAAATGTCTGTGTTTGGCTTCTCGCTTAGAAATAAAAAAAAATCACTTGTTTCAGTGTTTTTTCAAATTCCGTCCTAAATTGCTGAAATAAAGGATGAAAATTTTTGTGAAAATGTTTCGTTGTGTGTAAACATATTTAAAACTAAATCTATGAAAATTAGTATTTAACCTCTAAAGACAGTATGTGTTGGGGGTGAGAGTTTTTAAGGAAGTATCACCACAAGAACTCAAAAGGCAAGATTAACAAAGAACTCTGACTACAGCTACCAGAATAGCTTTTCGGTCATAAGTACATTCGAAAAAGACCATGCTTCTATTGCCTTAATTAGCGTGGAACGTTTAGTTGATGTTGCCGTTTGTGAACAACATAAAAATTCTATTCGGAAAAACTGTGCAGACTGTACAGTCTACGCGAGTGAAGCAGGAGGCCCTAAGCTAGTGGAGTTACATAAAGCAGGAGAGTGCAGTACCAAACTTCAGCACCTTACATCCATTCCATCATCGAAGAATGATCATTTTTGTATACGCACAAACTACCAAGTAGGGGCTGCGCACATTCTTGTCAAACATCACACATGAGTCACCTTAAAGCAGTTGAAAAACAGTAACCTGTTATAGTGCATGGTCTCGACTGAGAACAACAATTTGGTGATTGGTGCAGAGTACGTGTGGCGTGCACACGGGGTTTTTTTAGGTTAGAGGGACCCCCCCCCCCCTTGGGCGAAACGATAAAATACCTGACGGCTTACCAGAGAGGACATTATCATCGTTGATAAAGAACGTCCGTCCTCAGAGACCAAAAACAGGAAAAGTTAACGTATTATTGGTAAACTGCAGGAGTATCCAGGGCAAGGTTCCTGAATTAGTATCTCTTATTGAAGGAAATAGTGCGCATATAGTATTAGGAACGGAAAGTTGGTTAAAACCGGAAGTGAACAGTAACGAAATCCTAGACACAGAATGGAATATATACCGCAAGGATAGGATAAACGCCAATGGTGGAGGAGTATTTATAGCAGTAAAGAATTCAATAATATCCAGTGAAGTTATTAGCGAATGCGAATGTGAAATAATCTGGGTTAAGTTAAGTATCAAAGGTGGGTCAGATATGATAGTCGGATGCTTCTATAGACCACCTGCATCAGCAACCGTAGTAGTTGAGCGCCTCAGAGAGAACCTGCAGAACGTCGTGAAGAAGTTTCGTGATCATACTATTGTAATAGGGGGAGACTTCAATCTACCAGGTATAGAATGGGATAGTCACACAATCAGAACTGGAGCCAGGGACAGAGACTCTTGTGACATTATCCTGACTGCCTTGTCCGAGAATTACTTCGAGCAGATAGTTAGAGAACCAACTCGTGAAGCTAACGTTTTAGACCTCATAGCAACAAATAGACCGGAACTTTTCGACTCCGTGAATGTAGAAGAGGGTATCAGTGATCATAAGTCAGTGGTTGCATCAATGACTACAAGTGTAATAAGAAATGCCAAGAAAGGAAGGAAAATATATTTGCTTAACAAGAGTGATAGGGCACAAATCGCAGAATATCTGAGTGACCACCATCAAACGTTCATTTCTGAGGAAGAGGATGTGGAACAAAAATGGAAAAAATTCAGAAACATCGTCCAGTACGCCTTAGATAAGTTCGTACCGACTAAGGTCCAAAGCGAGGGGAAAGATCCACCGTGGTATAACAATCATGTACGAAAGGTACTACGGAAACAAAGAAAGCTTCATCATAGGTTTAAGAGTAGTCGAATCATAGCTGATAAGGAAAAGCTGAACGAAGCGAAAAAGAGCGTAAAGAGAGCAATGAGAGAAGCATTCAACGAATTCGAACATAAAACATTGGCAAACAATCTAAACAAGAACCCTAAAAAGTTTTGGTCATGTGTAAAATCGGTAAGCGGATCTAAATCCCCTATTCAGTCACTCGTTGACCACGATGGCACCGAAACAGAGGACGACCGAAGAAAGGCAGAAATACTGAATTCAGTGTTCCGAAACTGTTTCACTGCGGAAAATCGTAACACGGTCCCTGACTTCAGCCGTCGCACGGACGCCAAAATGGAAAATATTGAAATAAACGATATCGGAATTGAAAAACAACTGCTATCACTTAGTAGCGGAAAAGCATCCGGACCAGACGAGATACCCTTAAGATTCTACAGTGATTATGCTAAAGAACTTGCCCCCTTTCTATCAGCAATTTATCGTAGATCGCTGGAAGAACGTAAAGTACCTAGCGACTGGAAGAAAGCGCAGGTCGTTCCCATTTTCAAGAAGGGTCATAAATCAGATGCGAATAATTATAGGCCTATTTCGCTTACGTCAATCTGTTGTAGAATAATGGAACATGTTTTGTGTTCTCGTATTATGACGTTCTTAGATAATACAAATCTCCTTCATCATAACCAACATGGATTCCGCAAACAGAGATCATGTGAAACTCAGCTCGCCCTATTTGCCCAAGAAATTCACAGTGCCGTAGACACTGGCGAGCAGATTGATGCCGTATTCCTGGACTTCAGGAAGGCATTTGATACGGTTCCGCACTTACGTTTAGTGAAAAAAAATACGAGCTTACGGAATATCGGACCAGGTTTGTGATTGGATTCAGGATTTCCTAGAAGAAAGAACACAACATGTCATTCTTAACGGTTCAAAATCTGCAGATGTAGAGGTAATTTCGGGAGTACCGCAGGGAAGCGTGATAGGACCTTTATTGTTTACAATATACATAAATGACTTAGTTGACAACATCGGTAGCTCCGTGAGGCTATTTGAAGATGACACGGTTGTCTACAAGAAAGTAGCAACATCAGAAGACTCGTACGTACTCCAGGAGGACCTGCAGAGGATTAATGCATGGTGCGACAGCTGGCAGCTTTCCCTAAACGTAGATAAATGTAATATAATGCGCATACATAGGGGCAGAAATCCATTCCAGTACGATTATGCCATAGGTGGTAAATCATTGGAAGCGGTAACGACCGTAAAATACTTAGGAGTTACTATCCGGAGCGATCTGAAGTGGAATGATCACATAAAACAAATAGTGGGAAAAGCAGGCGCCAGGTTGAGATTCATAGGAAGAATTCTAAGAAAATGTGACTCATCGACGAAAGAAGTAGCTTACAAAACGCTTGTTCGTCCGATTCTTGAGTATTGCTCATCAGTATGGGACCCTTACCAGGTTGGATTAATAGAAGAGATAGACATGATCCAGCGAAAAGCAGCGCGATTCGTCATGGGGACATTTAGTCAGCGCGAGAGCGTTACGGAGATGCTGAACAAGCTCCAGTGGCGGACACTTCAAGAAAGGCGTTACGCAATACGGAGAGGTTTATTACCGAAATTACGAGAGAGCACATTCCGGGAAGAGATGGGCAACATATTACTACCGCCCACATATATCTCGCGTAATGATCACAACGAAAAGATCCGAGAAATTAGAGCAAATACGGAGACTTACAAGCAGTCGTTCTTCCCACGCACAATTCGTGAATGGAACAGGGAAGGGGGGATCAGATAGTGGTACAATAAGTACCCTCCGCCACACACCGTAAGGTGGCTCGCGGAGTATAGATGTAGATGTAGATGTAGATTTTGTTATCCGCAACCGTGGACCAAACATTCCATTTGGGGCTGTCTATGGCAGGCGGTATCACCAACACATCAGCTGTCTGGTGGTGATATCAGCTGTCTGAACACCACCTGCACCCGTTACGTCGTCATTGTACCCCACTTGTCAACAAAGTCTGAACAATCTGCACTTCGTCTGCATGAAACATAAGCTATTATGCTCAGAATTGTAGCTCTAATCTTCACTTGATGTCTCATGTCCGTATTTGTCGCAACTTTGCACACTACGTCCAGGCTTTTCTCGGTAAGCCAATAACGCACACTAGCTGCACTCCAGACAGCGACCACACAACGGTACGTTTATGAGAGAACCGTATAAACAGAAAGAGATGGGATGCGTGTATAGCGGCGAGACGTGGTAGCAGCTTCCCCGCTGCTGTGTCCATATCGGAGCCACGCTAACTGTGTGAGCAGCGACGGGAGCGTCCACAATCCCCACTTGAGTTTTCGCCTTCAGTATAGAGTATGGACGTCGGAAGTTTTAGGCGGTGCAACACTTGCCAGGCCTGCATTGCCGGACCAGAAAGACGGAAATCGTCATAATTAGGTTCGTTTTGGGCAAATTATGAAATGAAGTGCCAGTTAAACTGATAATAACACGTGAATGAAACAATTTATTTCGACAGTAACAATTGCAATAGGTAATATTATTTCAAATTAGCGGCCATTCGACCTAATCTACAAGAGCAAGCTTGCTTGGGTTACACAATCATTGGTGCTGAAGTTGTTTTCCTTGCACGACAATGTTCAGTATATTTTCTGTCAGTTATTACATTGTGCAGTAAACAAAAAGCATTTAACAGTATCGTTGATATCATATACGGAGCTGTCTGTTACTGTGGCTAATATTTTCCATGAAGAACACATTACACCTAAAGCATATTAAGCAGTTCTTCATACTCCTGATAACCCAATGTTGTCAGCATCTAAATTATGACTTCTGTTAGGTTTCAACATATTGGGTAAGAATAGATGAGCTTCATGCTTTACATTAAGCAAAGGTTTGTTACATCCAAGTTTGGCAAAGCGCAGACGTAACAAATTTTTTCTCTTCCATATGACAAATTCAGATACAAAACTGAAGACTAAAGTGTTCCACTATCTCTTTGTTTTCTCCAACCGCAAGCATTAATGTTTATGAATTTATAATTAGCATCAACCAGTCCTTTTAACATAATAGGACATTATGTTTGTACTTTTTCAACACATAGCCAATATTGGTAAGACAAATAATTTGAGAATTCGTGTACCATCTACTTACAAGAAGTTAAGTAAAATCCTAGTACAGTAATAGTTATTTTATTTGATATTTTATAGTAATACTTATTTTATTTTTCTGAAATCAGTGACGTCTGCAATTTTAATTTTTGCCACTCCGACAATCTTGCCCGTAATTTTAGTAAGCTCTGAGTTTTGCAACAACTGCAATACTAACAAGAAAAGAAAATTCTAGGCTTCTGAATGACAGACCAGTAAACACATATTTGGAAAAAAACTGAAATTCAATGAATTACATGCTTTTTTTCAAATTTGTTTTTATTTATAGTTATGCTGTGTGGTTTTCAATACTAAAGTCTTATTAATCACCTCTTGTTCTTTTTTTAGTTATGCTGTGTGGTTTTCAATACTAAAATCTTATTAATCACCTCTTGTTTTTTTTTTTTTTTTTTTTAACTGAAGCACGAAATAAATCGAAAACTTGGCTTCTATCTGAAAACCATAACAAATAAACTGCTTTGCTTTGAGCTTCACGCTGTTAGTAAAGCTCCATCACGGACTCCTCACAAAAGCTAAGAGCCATGCTCTGCTTAAGTCACTCTTATTGTTTATAACAGATCCAGCAAAGACGTATCGTAAGAGACCATTGCGCGTAGCATCTGTACAACACGAATAGTTCAGTTATAAAAACGCGGTGTCAAGAATGATATCATCATCATAAAACATATCATTTAACACACCTCATTCTGATGCACACGCCATTATTATCATTTTGTGCAGAAATTAGGTTTGTAGACATAAGCTTCGTCGAATTCATTATGTGTGAGATGTGTACGAGAACCAGAAACGAACGAGGAACAGTTAGAAATCATGGTACAATTGTCCGCTGCAATGGAACACAACTTGAACCTAGCTCATCCGTACAATGTTACACGGTGTCTGCTACTTCCGTACAAAGTATTTACTCTTCTACGTGGTATATATGTAAATTTTGCTAACGAAAAATGCGTTGTTTGTAAAAGTTGTACCTGGGTAATAATTATTCATGAGAACTGCGTCGAATATTGCACTGTATTGCTGTGGCAGTCGACCCGTGTGATTGGTACGAATCCTAACGGTGCAAGAAATTTCTGTTAGCAGTATTTGAACGGCAAGAGAAGGAAACTGGTGAACACATATGACTGCATGTAAGGACAACACAGAGCCCTGGGCTGTTGGTGACGTTTCTGCTTTCACTGAAATACGAACTCCCATCTCTCTGTGTGCATACGTGCGCGCGAACATTTCATAAAAGTCACCAATGTTTGGTATAATTCTCTTATACTTCGACAATGCAACTGAAATTTCTTGGAAGCAGTTTTAAGACTTTGGTTAACGCATTCTTCTGAATATATGACAAGAAGAACAGTAGCAATACCTACGACATAAGAGGAAAGAATAACGGAATCTGTAATTACTGGTGATGCCAATGGACAGAGACGGAGAAGCCAAGTAATCTCTAGGAGAGGCTATGAGTTTTGGTGAAAGATAACAAGGTGAAGTACTTTAAATTTTGATTTATGTTGTAACAGTGAAGATATGATGTAATTAAATAGTTACTGAGAAAATTGCACGGATCAGGCATAACATTATGACCACCTACCTAATAGGCGGTATGTCTGTACGGACAACAGCGGCGAAGCGTCGAGGCATGGAAGTAATGAGGACTTGGTAGGTCGCTGGAGAGAGTTAGCACCACATCTGCACACACATGTCACATGATTCCCGTAAATTCCGGGAAGCTGGGTGATGAGTTCTGACGCCACATTCAATCACATCCCAGATGTGTTCAGATCAGGCGAGCTGGAGGAGGCAGGGGGGGGAGGAGGGGGGTGCAGCACATCAATAGCAACTCGCCACTGCCCCTCCAATCATTCATCACACTCCTGGCTTGTGACATGGCGCATTATCTTGTTAAAAAATGTCACTGTCGCCAGTAAACATGATAGTCATGAAGGGGTGTATGTGGTCTGTGACCAGAGTACGATGTTCTTTGGTCGTTATCGAGCCTTGCTTGAACTCCACTGGAACCATGGTTGCCCAAATGAATGTTCCTCAGAGAATAATGGAGGCGCGACCAGCTTGCCTATGTCCCGCAGTACAGGTGTCAAGGAGCTGTTCCCCTGGAAGGCTACGAATTCCGCGCCCTCCCATCAGCTTGATGAAGAAAGTATCAGGATTCATTAGACCAAGCAATGCTCTGCCATTGCGCCAACGTCCAGTGCCGATGGTCATGTACCCACTTCAGTCGTAATTACCGATGTAGTGGTGTTAATATTGACAGATGCGTGGGACATCGGCTGCGGAGGACTATCGTTAGGGCATTCGTTGCACTGTGTGTTCAGACACGCTGTACTCTGTACTGCATTTAAGTCCGATGCTAGTTCAGCCACAGTTCGCTGCTTGTCCTGTTTTACCAGTCTGCCCTGCCTACGACATCCGACATCTGTAATGAAGGGTGGCCACCCAACCCCACGGCGCTTGGACGTGGTTTCACCTCGGTTGAAGACTCTCACTGTGGTGTCACCGCCAGACACCACACTTGCTAGGTGGTAGCTTAAATCGGCCGCGGTCCATTTAGTACATGTCGGACCCGCGTGTCGCCACTGTGTAATCGCAGACCTAGCGCCACCACCAAGGCAGGTCTCGTGATACGAGAGAGCACTCGCCCCAGTTGTACGAGAACCTAGCTACCGACCAGATGTACGAAGCCTTTCACTCTCATTAGCCGAGAGACAGAATAGCCATCAGCTAAGTTAATGGCTACGAACTAGCAAGGCGCCATTAGCCATACAGTGATTGTAATTAAAGTCTCCTGTGTATCGTCAAGATCGATGTACCACAATGATATTAAAGATAAGTATTAATACAGCTACGTACTTTTCTTAATAACATTAATTACGTAGCCTGTTCCAGTACTTCACGCCCGTCTGCGTTAGTCTAGCGTGCATTTTCAGCCATCTCAACTTCACGGTGTCGGCCCAGCTACCGACACAACACTCACCACAGCACTCCTCGGACAGCCGAAAAGTCATGCAGTTTCTGAAATGCTAGTACCGAGCCTCTGGGCCATCACAGTCTGCTCTCGGTCGAACTCACATAGATCGCGCGCCTTCCACATCGTTCACACGGACAGCAAGCTTACTGAAACTAGAGGCACACTGTATGTGTCTGACCAGCAGTCATTCCTCGCCAGAGGGCGCTGCTATCACCTGGATGGCTTTATGTCGATAGTAGGTCGGTGGTCATAATACTCTGGCTAATCAGTGCATGTTAACAGAAAATGGAACTCAGATCCAAAAATAAGGAGCAAGAAGTTGAGAGAGGACAACTTACTCTCTCCCCTATTTTTCATAAAGATTTTGTTACAACGTTACCCAACTTTAGCGAGACTCTAGAAAGTTAACAGCCTCAGCATGCGTTGATGGAGCCTAGTAGGGTGCTAAAAGCATGAGGTATTTTTATGGTTCTTAGTTCATAGAAATAGCATGTTGAAAGTTGAAAGCAAGTGGCGGCGAGCCCGTCCCTCGGTAAATCTTGCTGGACAGTCCCACAGCCACTCAGGACAAACAGAGCACCCCTAGTCGAGACAGGTCTCCAGCAGGACAATGCCACTATACCTATATTGGCGCCAGGCAAAGACAGGGCTGGGGGCGACGGACTGAAGAGACGTGTCTACACAGTGGAGTCGTAAACCAGGCATTGTGTGCAGAGCCACGCCTAATAAAAATTCACAAGTTTTCGTGTTCGCCGATACTGGAAATAGCCTGTGACCCACTTCCATCGGCCGCCTCGGTCGTGTAAGAAACTCTGGCGTCTGAGAAATGTTTAGAGATAGAATCTTTATGACACTTCATAGCTAGGACTAACATGCTCCAAGGCATAGGCAATGTACATGAAGGTCTTTAAGATTGTATCTGGAGCTTGCTGTGGGAAGCTGTGTGAAAGCTTAAAAAAAGCTACTAACTGGCAGTTCCTTTTTTTCCAGAGACGCAGGTTTCTTAATTCTTGCACTGGTTGGACATGAGTTTGTGCTATCGTGCAGGAGGGGAGATTTAGTGCCTCTAAAGCCCTGTGATTGTCTCAAGATGGGGTGAAGGCGGAGTCGTTCGTGCACTTTGCGGAAAAACGAAATTGTTTTCTCTGGGAGAGGTGCGAGGCACTCGTGCACTGGACTTAGGTCTGGAAGCAACTTCTGGCCGAAGCTCTGGCATATGTGATTGGTATTTGGGACCTGTACTAATACTGACTTCACTTGTGAGTAGTTTAGACTGGGGAGCCTGTGGTGCAGTTCTTACTGTAGTGACAGTGTGACTTAAACGTCTCGGACTAATCGTTTGCCGAGGGCACACTTATTCGTTTTTTGGTTTACCAGTCTTCACGTTTGGAATCCTTGTGCGCTCCGTCGTATAAGTGAGCCAAATTGGTCCTTGGTACGACCAGTGAACGGGTGTGTCACACATTGAAATCTACCATGATGTCAGGGCTCTGGTAGAGAGTAAATTGCGATCCGTCTGCCTGATCGCTAGACTGTGTCATTTTGCATTTCTTTCGTGGCTGCGAATGATTCAGAGGTGCCGCCTTATGCCTCGCCTCCGCCGCACACATTTCGCCAGCTGGAAGTTACATCGTTGCGCGGAGCAACCAGGGTAACGCACTGCTGCTCCGTCCTTGTCAGGGCGTACAAATCCCAATCGCCACTTACTCTCAGCTGCACCAATATAAACTTCTGTAGATTTGAACAGTCAAAGTGTGCTCAGCGGTAGATTAATTCAAATTGTGTTATCCACTTTTTTAGGGTCAGAGTACTTGACCCACATTTGCAACCCAGGATCCTTGTCCATTGTGGTCTTAAACCACCTGTAAGTTGTTTACGATATTCTATCACAATGTGTTTTGCATAAATTATGTTACTCTTTGTTTTTTGGGAAAAAATGTTGTCAGTAAACTACATTTTGCGTATATTCTCAATATTTTTGATACAACCCCCAAAAGTGTTAACTTTCATTCCGACGTCCCATGCCAGGATAACTTTCATTGTGGAATCCCATGTCAGGATAACTTTCATTGTGTCGTCCCTTGCCAAGTTCAGTCATTTTTTATGTATCCCCCAAACAGGTTCATTTTCAAACTTATTTATGAGGTTTCTGGGCATTACATATTGCCAATATGTTCTCGTTTTTTTAGTCTAGTCGATGAATCCATATTGCACATACTGCATCATACTTTTTGTGCTTTCTTACAATGTATCTCATTTTGGCATCTGAGTTATTTAACGTAGTTACATGTGGTCATTCCAGTTATATGCATACTTTCAGACATTTATTGGATGTCACTGTCCCCAGACTTTGTTCTTCAACCGTGTAATCGTACAATAATGAACCTTTCTGCATATATACTCAAAATGTTAGAGTAGTTTTTATTGAGGGTCATTTTCCAAGCACGGCACGAAGATCTTCCTGCAATTCCGATATTATCCAGTACATCATTAATAAATATTGTGAAAAGTGATGATTTCATAGCACTCCCTTTTGGTATGCTCGACGTTGCTTTTGCTTCTGAAGATATCT
This sequence comes from Schistocerca americana, assembly GCF_021461395.2. Lineage (NCBI taxonomy): Eukaryota > Metazoa > Arthropoda > Insecta > Orthoptera > Acrididae > Schistocerca > Schistocerca americana. The sequence continues at coordinate 280,270,158 of NC_060122.1, forward strand.
CTACGTTAAGAATCATGTGCTGTGTTTCGTTCGTTAGGACCTCTTCTATTCAAAAGCGAAGCTGGTCAAACGACGACAATGCGGGACCATATCGTAAGCTCGCTGGAACTCAAGGAACACGATATCAAACTGGGAGCCGGGATTTACAGCCTTGTGGGTTTCATGGACGAATAGAGCGGCTGGGTTTCAAACGATCGTTGTTCACGGAATCCTTATTGATTCCTACAGAGATGATTTTCGATCTCCATAAATGTCATAAAGTGCGAGCATAAAACGAATTCCAAAATTCTACAGCGTACTATCAATGGCCTAGGCTCGTGCATTATATACTGAAGAGCCAAAGGAACTGATACACCTGACTAGTATCGTGTAGGGCCCCCACGAACACGCAGAAGTACCGCAGCACGACGTGGCATGGACTCGATTAATGTCTGAAGTACTACTGGAGGGAACTGACCCCATGAATCTTTCAGGGCTATCCACAAAACCGTAAGAGTACGAGGGGGTGGAGATCTCATCTGAAACGCACGTTGCAAGGCATCCGAGATATGCTCAATAATGGTCATTTCTGGAGAGTTTGGTGGGCAGCGGAAGTGTTTAAACTCAGGAGAGTGTTCCCGGAGCCAGTCTATAGCAATTCTGGACGTGCGGAAGGATGGCGTTGTCCTGCTGGTACTGCTCAAGTCCGTCAGCATGCACAGTGGACATGAATGGATGCAGGTGATCAGACAGGATGCTTACGTACGTGTCACCTGTCAGAGTCGTGTCTAGACGTATCAGGGGTCCCGTATCACTCCAACTGCACACGCCCCAAACCATACCAGCTTGAATAGTCCCCTGCGCTGACAAGCAGGTTCCATGGATTCATGATGTTGTCCCCATAACCGTACACGTCCATCCGCTCAATACAATTTCAAACCAGACTCATCCGACCAGGCAACATATTTCCAATCATCAACAGTCCAATGTCGGTGTTGACGGGCCAAGGCGAGGCGTAAAGCTTTTGTCTCGTGCAGTCATCAAGGATACACGAGTGGGCCTTCGGCTCCGAAAGCCCATACCGATGCCATTTCGTTGAATTGTTCGCATGCTGACTGTGGTGTCACCGCCAGACACCACACTTGCTAGGTGGTAGTTTTAAATCGGCCGCGGTCCATTAGTACATGTCGGACCCGCGTGTCGCCACTGTGTGATCGCAGACCGAGCGCCACCACAAGGCAGGTCTCGAGATACGGAATAGCACTCGTCCCAGTTGTACGGACGACGTAGCTAGCGATGCACACTGACGAAGCCTCGCTCCTTTGCCGAGCAGATAGTTAGAATAGCCTTCAGCTAAGTCCATGGCTACGACCTAGCAAGGCGCAATTTGTAACATTGCATGTATCTAAAGAGTCTCACTTGTATCGCCACACTCTCCAGATGTACCACAAGGATGGATTAAAGTTAAGTATTCCAGCAGCTACGTACTTTTCTTTATAGCATTCATTACATATCCTGTTTCAGACCTCACGCCATCCTGCTTTAGATTAGCGCGTGCCTTTCGGCTTCCTCTCATTGTGTCTAGGCTGTCTTGTCTAGACACAACACTGACACTTGTTAATGACCCAGCGTTGAAATCTGCAGCAATCTGCGGAAGGGTTGCACTTCTATCACGTTGAAAGATTGTCTTTAGTCGTCGTTGGTTCCGTTCTTGCAGGACCTTTTTCCGGTCGCAGTGACGTCGAAGATATGATGTTTTACTGGATTTCTGATATTCACGGTACATTTGTGAAATGATCGTACGGGAAAATCCCCACTTCATCGCTACCTCGGGGGCGCTGTGTCCCATCGCTAGTGCGTCGACTACAGCATCACATTCAAACTCAGTTAAATCTTGATAACCTGCATTGTAGCAGCAGTAACTGATCTACCAACTGCACCAGACACTTGTTGTCTTATATACGCGTTGCCGACCGCAGCGCCGATTCTGCCTGTTTACATATATGTGCATTGGAATAGGCATGTCCAGTTACTTTGGCGCTTCAGTATATAACAACAAATCAAACAGAAAAATAGTCCCAAACGTTTATAGTTTATGAATGTTAGTATTAGAGAATTTGTATGGTGAAGAAATGCTATCAACATTCGTGATTTGTAGGAGCAACGCACAGTCACTGTGTATGCGATACGGAGCAAACAAACAAGGCCTTAAAAATATAAGTTTCCCAATGTGGTAATGTAATGTGAAGTTAGGAAGGAAGAAAGGAATCTAGGATTTAACGTCCCGTTGATGACGAGGTCATTGGAGTCGGAGCGCAAACTCGCCCTGATGAAAGATGTGGGAGAAAACCACAGTGTTATTTACAAAGGAACCATCCCAGCATTTACCGTTTGTTCGAAGACCCTTCTTGAATACGGGAATGATTTTCGTGTTTTTCTAACCACCGGGAACGCTTCGCTCATCTGGTGATCGACGGCATACTGTTGCTATCCGTTAGATACGTACGGGAAGTACATAAGTTCTGACACAAAATAGCAGTAGGTTTTCTTGCCTTATTGTTGCCGTGTCATGCATTCTGCTGTTTAGGAAAGTTTCTGGGCATTGGGCCATCTACATGTGGCTGCCACGGGAACATTTCCCGCGGGCAGACCGCTTCGGGCGCCTGGCACGTGAGAATGTCAGCCGTAGGACAGAGGTGGGGAGCACGTGCGACGTAATGCGAAGCCATGCGGGCGACCTGCGGGTAGCGCGCGCCCCGCCTGCCAGGGCCACACAACGCGACCCACACACCGCGCCACACCCAGCTAGGTGGCCCACTAATACCACACTGGACTTATATTCGAGAGAACGGCGGTTCAAATCCACTACCCTGATTTACGTTTTCCATACTTCCATAGAGCTCTTAAGGGAAATGCTGGAATGTTTCCATCAGAAATGATGAAATGGCACTCCCTCATCCTTCCTCAATGCGAGCTTGCGCACCTCTAATGACCTTGTCATCGACGCAACGTTGAAACATAATATTCCTCTCTTCCTCTCTCCCCACAACACTCCCACGCTGGGAAATATTTATTTTCAGCTACCTTGTTTTCCGGATACCATATACAGTGACCGCACATTTCTCCTACAAATCACGAATGTTGACAGCGGTTCTTCGTCAAATAGCTTGTATTCCCTAATATTAACATATGTAAACTCGGCTCGTTTGACGCGATCGTACTGTTTGATTTTGTACCATATGTAGATTTTGTGTACCTGCAATCAAAAACTCTCTCTCGTAAAACATGAGTTGTTCGTTTCGGCATATCAGGTAGCTTACCATATTCCAAGCTTTTGATTTAGAGTGCGTTACTTGTTCAATGCTATCGGCGTTCTCATCATTGTTGCGCTGCTTTAAGATCTAATCACATTTTTCGCCATGCCAGTTTCCCTTAAATCATATGAAACTTTGCTATTATCGTAACACACGTTAGAGGTCTTACTTCACGTTCTTGTCCAAATATGAGCTGAGCTGCTAACAACAGATTTAAAATTTACAAACTGGTCACAGTGGGAATTTTCTTCAACGTGTAGCATTACGATATTCCACCAGATGACTCTGACATGCGTCACAGGAAATTACTTGGACGCTGTCCAGTCTCCGTATCAGTCACGGAAGGCTGATACAGCAGTTTCGTCATCTACGATGCATTCAGTCGTCCCCACGCGGTGCGGAACTGTGGATGCTAACCGCATCACAAATGGCTCTCCTCTGTGAGAATACGATACAGCTCGTTTATTATACAGTGTAGTGAAGCGTGGACTACAATTATGCTGCACTGTGTAAACTTTGTTAGCAATTAATAATGTGGCGATATATAAACATATATTTGACTAATTAGCCATTAAGCAAATAATGATATAATTTTAAAAGATTTTTAACCACAGATAAAAGGTTAAAGAGCATATCATCTGTGTAGTGGCAGACACGAGCTTGCGATTGTGTTGTGTTGTGTGGTGATGTGCGTGTGTGCGTGGGTGAGCGCGCGCGCACGTATGTGGGTGCGTGTGTGCGTGTGTGAGCGCGTGCGTATGTGTGTGTGTGTGTGTGTATGTGTGTGTTTGTGTGTGTGTGTGTGTGTGTGTGTGTGTGTCTATAGAAAGAGAAAGAGACAGAGAGAGAGAGAGAGCATAAACATGCTTACAGATATGGAACTAGCAGCTGAATTTAATATATGTAACATTCCGTTTTCGATATAGCTGTATTAGAAGAATGAAGGATTCCAGAGACCGGAAATAAACATAGAAACCTCGCATCCAAATATCATTGCCGAAACGAATATTCTTATTCTTTATTTCGGTAACATGATTTGTCAATATGTTCCAAAGAAGTCAAGTAGAGTATGCATTTATTTAAAAAAATCACCTAATCGCATATATAACTTCTGCCAAACACTGTTAAGTGACCACCCTTTTCTTGGAGCGTGTTCCGCTTTCAGCATTGTAGTGGTTAGTAATTGATGTTGGTTGAATACATACATAGGCCAAACAGGGAGAAACTTCAGCATACGGTTTTGAGAACGCATGGATGCTCTTCGTTTAAAATACTTAAATAAATCCACATTCGCCCAACATGTAGCAGAAGAAGAACATCAAGTAACAGACATATCCCATAACCTACACGTTCTCCACCTAGCCAACAAAGGCAAAAGAATGAACCTCCTAGAAGAAATCGAAATTTATTCACATAAACATGCATCCCCTTCTGACATACTTAACGAACAAACAGAGCTGCCAAACCGAATATTTCTGAAAAACTTCCACACTCTACTTATCAAACCACTTACTAAGCACAATCAAGAAATAACATAATCTAATATAAACCCAACAAATGCATATAATAATATAAAACATAAAAATCTTAATTCTAAAATCGTAATTCTATCTTTGTTACAATGTAAATGTATGAATTACTGCTTTGTATAAATGTGTTATGTTACTTTATTATCTTCAATACTGCCAAAAAAAAATGGTATACATCGTACTTAGAATACTTCTATCACCCAAGTCGATGTTTGGAAAACAGTAGCTTATCTTAGAACCTCAAAACTTTCGTAAAATATAACTCTGTCCATAGATAAACCGTCAACAGAAACTGTCAGTCGACAACATGGCGGATAACGCAGTGAGCCTGTGTAAAATGCGTGATAAAAAGTGTTTGTGTTGTTGCAAAAAAGAAGAAAAGCCAAGAAAAAACAAGGAGAGGAGAATGTAAGTGAAATGAACAACTGATAGTGCATAACTTTAAACTCGCGAAATTGAAGTAAATGATTGGAATCGTTGCTTTTGCACAGGCCTGCTGCAGCATCCAAACTGCTGTCGAGATTGTACTACTGTAGTAACTGAAGATCCATGTAATTTGCCAGCTGGAGATGGGTGCAAACACGAAATGCATATTGGCATAAATAAAACGCATTAAAAAGTGGCTGGTTGCTGTATTTTTACAGTGAAATATAATACTGATTATGTAAGAAAAGTCGGCCGCATATTATTGTGCGCTTCAGTTTGCTTGAATTTTCTTGTGGATAATTACTACCAAATACTTCCATTTACAACAACCTACAACAGAATTTAGTTTGCCTCGAATAGACGAAACAATCCATGAGTAGTACACGAGCTGCATTAACTCGTTTCGTAGCATTAACAAATACAATCACAGCACGTATTCCAACGAAATGTTTATGCCTTTCCTTCTCAAATGATTTAATTTATTATACATTTATTTACAGACTTTGTAATTTCTTCAGATGGTAATGTATAAACCTTCAGGTTATATATATACAACGCAAACCCCCGTAATTTCTACTTGAAGAGAACTATATGAGATGACATATGTAGCCGAACGGTGAGAGCTGAGAGGCAGCATATTTTCATTGTGTTTGACTAGGCTTGGCTCGGAACCCTTGAAGCGTGTCAGCTGGGTCCGTTTCATCAGTGTTTGGCGCATTTGGCGTCCTAGCATACCGGCAGCGTTTATTTCACTTGAAGTATTACTCTGTCGTAGCTGCACATTTCCTCTGGAAAAGAGCTGTCTTGTTTATTTATTCACCTCTGCACAGCCCATTTAATTCCCACTCTGTCCTATGTGAGTCAGTGAGCGGGAGGTTGAGAATATTGAAGTTGCCCCCAGTGTTTCCATGTTCGTGGAGCAGTGGGCTAGTCACTGCCAACCTTGTAGACGGGAAGCGCAGAGACCATAGATTTTCGGCCAATGGCAGGGGCAGAAGCTAGGCTAGTACCATACGGTAAAAGCCGTTGGCAATCCACCATTCTTTAAAGGGAACATCCTCCGCCATTTAACGCAGAGGCGACCGCTCAATTGAGAACGTCTTCCGACACTTCTTCGATGGCCCTCTGTGAGTCTAGGACGCTTATATATAGGTAAGTATTCCTCTAATAGTATTGTGTTGCATAGTATAACTCGTTACTGTGATTAAAATCTTGCCGTACTTTTAACGATTCTGACTCAATAATTTTGGACCAAATATGAATATCTCGAATGAGACACATGGAAACAAATGCGGGCCAGAAGGAAACAACACGAGTCACACTCGCGGGAGCGAAATTCGGGACAAACGCAAACATCCAAAGTCTAAATCTTGAGATGAACACTTATCAGTTACAATCGTGGGTTAGTTCTTTCCACTATACCGCGAGAAATATTCACAATTCGTTAAGCTTAGGTTACAAAGCAAGCGTGCTAGTGGTTTTGTAGTTTCATTTTTGAAGAAAAATGTAATAAACCATTAAATTATGTTACATGAACATAGTGGTAAAGAATCCAGTGATAGTGACATGAATGTACAAAAGAGAAAGCGTGCAAAATGTTTAATTATAGATGACGACGGTGCAGAGGAAAATTCAGTATCTAAATTATGAGTATTATGGATTTGGTAGGGAGCGAAAAACGCACAAATCACTTGGAAATATTTTGAAATTAGTGACATAAAAGCATCTGTTTCAAATGCTATAAGTGAACGACCATGATTGTTAGGTCTATTTTCTACTATGTTTGACGACACATTTTGCGAAATACTTGTTACGGAAACAAATCTCCTTGCACGCCAGATGATAGACAACGAATGGGAAAGACAGAAAGTGAACGACACTTGGTACCCTGTTACTTTCGACGAAATGAAGGCCTACTACGCACTGCGCATTTTGATGGTGCGAGTCAGAAAACCAAATATCCAAGTGTATTGGTAATTTTAAAGGAAGGAGTATGGTTATGGAGAAATTGTAATAATACATTGGCTCTGAGATGGAAAGATAAGGGCGAAGTGTATTGTACATCAATGAAACATGATAAGGTGGATATGGTTGAACACATAGACAAACAAGAAACTTCCTGGCAGATTAAAACTGTGTGCCGGTCCGAGACTCGAACTCGGGACCTTTGCCTTTCGCGGGCAAGTGCTCTACCAACTGAGCTACCCAAGCACGACTCAGGCCCCGTCCTCACAGCTGTACTTCTGCCAGTACCTCGTCTCCTACCTTCCAAAATTTACAGAAGTTCTTCTGCGATCCTTGCAGAACTAGCACTCCTGAAAGAAAGGATATTGTGGAGACATGGGTTAGCCACAGCCTGGGGGATGTTTCCAGAATGAGAGTTTCACTCTGCAGCGGAGTGTGCGCTGATATTAAACTTCCTGGCAGATTAAAAGTGTGTGCAGGACGGAGACTCGAACTCGGGACCACAGTTTTAATCTGCCAGGAAGTTTCATATCAGCGCGCACTCCGCTGTAGAGAGAAAATTTCGCTCTAGACATAGGCAAACAGTTTAGAAAAACAATGAAACCCAAATGTTTCCTCGAATACAATAAGGGAATGTGTGGAATTGATCGGCAAGCTCAGATGTTGGCCTTTTTCACACCCATGAGATAAATCTTCGAGGGATACCGAAAACATTTTTTCAAAATGTCGGATATGGCACTGTTGAGTACGTACATTATCCATAAAACAAATCATGGTTAAAGAAATTTAAAGAAATTCAATATTACTGAATAAATACAGCAGTGGTCATTTAAAAAGAATGTCCTATCAACGGACCACGAAAAAAGTGGAAAATCTTCACTAGATGAAAAACCTTTTTGACTCCGTCACAATAATGGGCCCATTTCCCAAAACATGTTGATCCGAAAAATGAAAAAAAAAGAACTAACAACAAGGATGTGCAAAATTTACATGAAACACAAAGTACGAAGTGAAACGACGTGGGAATGCACAGAGCGTAACGTGGCTGTACATGTACCGTAATGCTTTCGAAACTAGGATACTACGAGGGACTACAAATTTTCAGAATTGTTGGTATTTTCCTACTAGAATTTCGTTTAATAGGAACATTTTTTCTTTCAATTAAATTTTATGTTGACAGTATCTACTTTTAAGCACAATGTTATAACATTCCTTCTGAAGAAATCTCACCTGAAAACATCAAAAAAGATTATACACTCCTGGAAATGGAAAAAAGAACACATTGACACCGGTGTGTCAGACCCACCATACTTGCTCCGGACACTGCGAGAGGGCAGTACAAGCAATGATCACACGCACGGCACAGCGGACACACCAGGAACCGCGGTGTTGGCCGTCGAATGGCGCTAGCTGCGCAGCATTTGTGCACCGCCGCCGTCAGTGTCAGCCAGTTTGCCGTGGCATACGGAGCTCCATCGCAGTCTTTAACACTGGTAGCATGCCGCGACAGCGTGGACGTGAACCGTATGTGCAGTTGACGGACTTTGAGCGAGGGCGTATAGTGGGCATGCGGGAGGCCGGGTGGACGTACCGCCGAATTGCTCAACACGTGGGGCGTGAGGTCTCCACAGTACATCGATGTTGTCGCGAGTGGTCGGCGGAAGGTGCACGTGCCCGTCGACCTGGGACCGGACCGCAGCGACGCACGGATGCACGCCAAGATCGTAGGATCCTACGCAGTGCCGTAGGGGACCGCACCGCCACTTCCCAGCAAATTAGGGACACTGTTGCTCCTGGGGTATCGGCGAGGACCATTCGCAACCGTCTCCATGAAGCTGGGCTACGGTCCCGCACACCGTTAGGCCGTCTTCCGCTCACGCCCCAACATCGTGCAGCCCGCCTCCAGTGGTGTCGCGACAGGCGTGAATGGAGGGACGAATGGAGACGTGTCGTCTTCAGCGATGAGAGTCGCTTCTGCCTTGGTGCCAATGATGGTCGTATGCGTGTTTGGCGCCGTGCAGGTGAGCGCCACAATCAGGACTGCATACGACCGAGGCACACAGGGCCAACACCCGGCATCATGGTGTGGGGAGCGATCTCCTACACTGGGACAATGAATTCACGGTGTTCTTATTTCAATTTCCAGGAGTGTAATTTTTATAATTCCTATTAAAGCATTGTTTATGTATAATTGAATTAATGTTGAGTTCACAAGATCAGAATCGTGCAAAACAAGTAAGTGTAGAACTACAGAACATGCATCCGCATGTCGGCTCGTATTTTAATTGTCTCGCGCATCGTGCTGGCCTGTTTAGCAAGCTACGTCTCGAGCCACTTGGTCATCGATTTCATCGAACTAAATGGTACGGCTACGGGTTAATTTCAGTTATTACTGTTACGGGTTATAGGCAGGTGACTCGCTATCCTCCCCCTTTTCTTTGCCTCTTCGCGTAATTTTGTGTACCTGTATGTAACTTTGAGAGGTGCACTTTGCTCTGATAGAGGAGCAACTATGTGCGTGCTCTTTTCCGAACCATTATATTATCACCAACAATCTAATTGCTGATATGGTTCCGTTCTTCAATAGTTTGTGCGCTGAGTTCTGAGTCATGTTTCATATCTCAATGAAGTTATCTTTACGTCTGATGAGATAACTTTTGACCGATAGCTATCCACAGACCCTAAAGTTGGTTGCTACTGGTGATTGGTGCCATTCATTTTCTATATCGTAAAATAACGAATCAATAAATATCTATATGTGTGCAGAATTTCTGTCCATTTTCCAGTCTCACGATTTTTTGAAGACAGCTTAACGTATGACCTTCTGCCCATCGTATGCCCTGTACTCCGATGCTGCTGTTAAATGGTGTCACTCATGTTGCAGATGTAAAAATATCAAACCCAAGTATGCCTTTATAACTGGGGGATTTCTGTACAATTTTCCAATTTTATAATTTTTGGTGTTCAACCATACGCACGTCCTGAACCCTGCTGCTATCCCTAAATCATATTAGAACACATATTGCTGAGTATAATGAGCGCTTTCTTGTGCAGGAAAATTATTTTGCTCTCTGAGTTTTATGTTTTTATTTGCTTTTACAACGTATCTCCATGGCCGACGCGCGCTCCTGGCATTCTCGATCGCTCTCTGATCACTTCAATTGTGGTAACTTGTAGATGTAAGTGTTGCTTGGTTTGTGAAATCGTCTGTGTGCAAGTGAACTGAGTGTCCTATCCCCTGTCATATTGGCAGTCACTTCCTGAAACCGAGCTGTGTCCGTTTACCATCTCTCGTGTGGTTATTATCCTTACCTGAGTGTTTGTTAAGGCAGCGCTTAAGGAATAATTTGTCATGAAATTCATTTATTTATTGAACAGGATATACTCCCTGATAATATGTAGAGATGTGTCTTTTTGATGGTACATCGATGAATCTTGATACTTGGATAATAAATTCGTATGTACGATAATGGTAGAGACTGAATAAATGAATTAAAATTTGTGCCATGGCCGGGACTTGAATCCGTTTTCAAGTCCCTGTCAAGACACAATTTTAATTCATTTATTCAGTCTCTACCATTATCGTAGATAAATATGAGACTCAAATGTCTCGAGGAAGATATAATTACATCAGATTGCTAAATTCGTATTGTGACTAATGAATCTTTTTTTCCCCTCAAACGCATGCCATATCCATTATATCATTTCCCAATGAGTCCTATATGAAAACCCAAAAGTATTGATATGTATGATGTCCATGTGTACACCTCCAATAGAGTCACGATCGGGAAATGATTTAATGAATTTAAAAGTAACGTACCATCAATGGCATCCCTTTCTTTCTCCCCCCTATGCCTGTCAAATAATGAATAAAATTCGTCCAAAGTATCCGTTGCGCATAACAATATCCAATAATAATTAGATCTATTTGATAGCATAAACTCAATTAATGAACGTGACGTAGACGGAAGAACGTAAATACGGCCCCGAATAATCACAGCGGACCGAGCAAAGATAAATAAGCCCAGCAAAATTAAAATCATCACACTTTCAATGTGGAATAGTACACGGGTTAAAATTTCCATGACAAACGTGTAAAGCGGTATCGGCCGCGATCCGGTCTGCCGCACTTTGAAATACACGCGCCACTAGTTACGCCTCCGAGTTCCGTACAGGCGCACGATTCGCTGCCACCAACGATTATTACGCCGCTATTAATGAGATGCAAGCATCCCCTCTCCGGAGCTACCGCTGCAGATGTACTTAAGTTCGAACATTCACGCACTGACCCCTTTTTTGGGTGTTTGCCAGATGAGTAACATTTACAGACTTTCATAGTGGCCAGGACTCGTGATCTACTGAATAGTTTTTGTACTGAAGACTGACTGGTTTGTAAATCGCCGGTATTTGTTATGTTAGCAACTGATGCTGCAACTTCAGCAACAAATTTGTAGACTATTTTTAGTACTTGATATTAGATGCAGAATAAATGTCTGATTTCTCTGTTCGTGAATAGCATCTGTTCCACTAAAGAACCACACGGCGTGCAAGGAAGTTGTAACATGTACATACCATGCTCAGCAACAGAGCGAAATGTTGGGTTTGACTTACGAAAGTATAAATCATATGCGCGTGACAAATGTTCACGTATTTCTTATTTTTCACAATGTTGTTCCATCTTAAAAAACATTCAAAAATGTATATGTTGAAGCACCGACCTTGTATCACGTGGGCTCGGCGTGAGAGACATTATAAGCAGTATAAATCCATTTATTGCTTAATTTATGTCTGGTAATGTAGACTGGTGATGTGTATACAGGGTAGTCAAAAACAGTCTGAAAACATTGTAAGGGCGCTGCAGGGAAGGTTGTGCTGAGGAATAATTCTTAACAAAAAAATTCGATTAATTGTGCCGTTTCCGAGTTATTCAGCACTGAAGTTAGGCAATTAGTTCGCGAGTAATTTCAAGCTCTTGCAAGCGCTAAAATACGGTAATGCGCACACATCTGTGAGTTCGTAAGTGCCACTTGTTCAAAGGCTCATTTCCAGTTAAAATGTGCCTTTTTCGGATGTGATAAATTTAAACTAGGTGAGAAAACCAAACGAATAACACGTGCAGTGATTTCGAACGATCCATGGCAAGGCGCCCAAGACGGCACTGCTGCCCCGCGCGGCCATTCGTTGAGACAAGGCCTTTCCACGCAGCAGCTATCTCCATCTTCTCCACTGGCGATTGTGGCAATCAGTCGCGATCACTGCATAACAAACAAAAGTGCGTGTTGTTTCTACTGGCGCCAGCGTACAAAGTCACGTTTGCTGCCCAACTGGTGCATAGAGGTAGGCGCAGGCGCTTGTGACTTCGATGTTCTGTAGCGTCGTTGGATAGCATTTCCGATCACAGGTTGATATTCTCAGTTTGTTCTTCACGACACCCTCTACAACCCTTCGAAGTTTATCACAGCATTTCTGGGACACCCTGCGTAAGATTTACTGAATGAAAATGAGAAGTCGAGTACCAATACATTACAAGAACTTAATACTAGCTGTGAGGAGACTCTGATGATGAGTAATGTGAAGAAGATCAGAGTAGTCAAGGAAGATAAAAGTGAAAGTTTGCGTTAAGCCAATGGAACTAGTTGATAACTTCAGGTGCATTGGGTGGAATATTAGTAGTAGCACGACATATAATGAAGAAATAAAAACGTGGACGGCTTTCCAAAAGAAATGAGAGTTCCTATGGTCTATTAAATAACCAATTACGAAAAAGATTAGTGAAATGTTTTGTATGTAGTGTTGCACTTTATGGAGAGAGGAGAAATGCTTCGAGGCTGTTCAGATGTGGATGTGGCGAAGAATGGAAGGTGTGAAATGAGCAGATAAAATAAGGAATGGGGTTATGTTACAGAAGGTGAAGGATAACGGACAAATACTGGCAACAGTTAAGGGAAAGAAAATAAATTGGCTAGAACCCTACATGAAAAGAGACTGTATAATAAAGGATCCACTAGAAGGCCAGTGGCAGAAGAAGATACCAGTGAATTGACAACTTCAAGATAAATGCATAATAGCATCCACGAAAAGGATGGCGGAGAACTAGGAGGACTGGAGAATGCTGAAGCTGCAGTGACGGACCTGTCAAATGGGCGCAAGACATCATCATCAGCTAAGCAAGCATGTGTGTGATGTAAATCCAGTTTTGTGTCGCTTCATATTTCGTCGTAAAAGACTTTTGATATTCATGAATAAATGACTGATCGTTCTTCTTCAAAGGGCTTTCCAGAACGCGATGTTGTCATCCATGAGGAAATTTTGCCTTTCCCATTACCGTGCAGTAAGGGTAATTGGATTAACATGGAAAGCATCTCCCTCCAATTTAAAATAGGGATAACTTTCTTTTTCGAAACGGTTTTGATTTCTAACAGTTCTTTAACCTGTCGCTGTTGCTTGAAAATATCCGAAACATTTTTGGAATCAGGTGCTTTTGAAACATCATCAGGTCAAACAGTGCAAGACGGGGTAATTGAAACGCCACCCGCAAAGCCGCGGAGAGAGAGAGAGAGAGAAGGAGAGAGAGAGAGAGAGAGAGAGAGGAGGCGGTCCGGCCGCCGACCGTATGCAAATGCTGGTCCGGTGATGTGTTTCTGCGGTTGTAGCTGTCAGCTGCAGCGGTCGCCCCGCCACCGGATCCCTGGGCCAGCCGCGACCGGCCGTGCAGCCTGGAAAACACGTGACTCTGCCGCAGCCACTAGTGTCCAGCCACGTGGGGCAGCCGCGAGCATTTAGGTAAATGTCGTAAGGTTTTACCTGTAGTGTAGAAATAACAGCTGCAAGAATGTAAAGTATGATATTAAGACCCACTAATGTATTAAGGTTGTGGGTTAATACGTATAACTATAATAACTGAATAAAGAATTTTAAAAAAATGTCGGTGTTTCTAAGTTACTGTTACAAGAAATAACCCCTTCCACATTACACTGAAGCACCAAAGAAACTTTTGTAGGCATGCGTAATCAAATACAGAGATATGTAAACAGGCAGAATACGGCGCTGCGGACGGCAACCCATATATAAGACGACAAGTGTTTGGCGCAGTTGTTGGATCGGTAACTGCTGCTGCAATGGCAGGTTATCAAGATTTAAGTGAGCGTGGACGTGGTGTTATAGTCGGCGCGAGAGCGATAGGACGCAGCGTCTCCTGCTTCCTAGTGCCCACCGAGCGAGGCGTCGCAGTGGTTAGCACACTGGACTTGCATTCGGGAGGACGACAGTTCAATCCCGCGTCCGTCCATCGTGATTTAGGTTTCCCGTGATTTTCCTAAATCGCTCCAGGCAAATGCCGGGATAGTTCCTTTGGGACTGTAACGCCGGAAATGTATATCCTTCTATTTCTATCTATTGTACTACAATTTTTTTTCCTTGTTTTGTTACCTGAAGATATGACATTTCTGTGTCTTTATACATTGTAATTATTCTACTATATATATATATATATATATATATATATATATATATATATATATATATATATATACTCCTGGAAATTGAAATAAGAACACCGTGAATTCATTGTCCCAGGAAGGGGAAACTTTATTGACACATTCCTGGGGTCAGATACATCACATGATCACACTGACAGAACCACAGGCACATAGACACAGGCAACAGAGCATGCACGATGTCGGCACTAGTACAGTGTATATCCACCTTTCGCAGCAATGCAGGCTGCTATTCTCCCATGGAGACGATCGTAGAGATGCTGCATGTAGTCCTGTGGAACGGCTTGCCATGCCATTTCCACCTGGCGCCTCAGTTGGACCAGCGTTCGTGCTGGGCGTGCAGACCGCGTGCGACGACGCATCATCCAGTCCCAAACATGCTAAATGGGGGACAGATCCGGAGATCTTGCTGGCCAGGGTAGTTGACTTACACCTTCTAGAGCACGTTGGGTGGCACGGGATACATGCGGACGTGCATTGTCCTGTTGGAACAGCAAGTTCCCTTGCCGGTCTAGGAATGGTAGAACGATGGGTTCGATGACGGTTTGGATGTACCGTGCACTATTCAGTGTCCCCTCGACGATCACCAGTGGTGTACGGCCAGTGTAGGAGATCGCTCCCCACACCATGATGCCGGGTGTTGGCCCTGTGTGCCGCGGTCGTATGCAGTCCTGATTGTGGCGCTCACCTGCACGGCGCCAAACACGCATACGACCATCATTGGCACCAAGGCAGAAGCGACTCTCATCGCTGAAGACGACACGTCTCCATTCGTCCCTCCATTCACGCCTGTCGCGACACCACTGGAGGCGGGCTGCACGATGTTGGGGCGTGAGCGGAAGACGGCCTAACGGTGTGTGGGACCGTAGCCCAGCTTCATGGAGACGGTTGCGAATGGTCCTCGCCGATACCCCAGGAGCAACAGTGTCCCTAATTTGCTGGGAAGTGGCGGTGCGGTCCCCTACGGCACTGTGTAGGATCCTACGGTCTTGGCGTGCATCCGTGCGTCGCTGCGGTCCGGTCCCAGGTCGACGGGCACGTGCACCTTCCGCCGACCACTGGCGACAACATCGATGTACTGTGGAGACCTCACGCCCCACGTGTTGAGCAATTCGGCGGTACGTCCACCCGGCCTCCCGCATGCCTACTATACGCCCTCACTCAAAGTCCGTCAACTGCACATACGGTTCACGTCCACGCTGTCGCGGCATGCTACCAGTGTTAAAGACTGCGATGGAGCTCCGTATGCCACGGCAAACTGGCTGACACTGACGGCGGCGGTGCACAAATGCTGCGCAGCTAGCGCCATTCGACGGCCAACACCGCGGTTCCTGGTGTGTCCGCTGTGCCGTGCGTGTGATCATTGCTTGTACAGCCCTCTCGCAGTGTCCGGAGCAAGTATGGTGGGTCTGACACACCGGTGTCAATGTGTTCTTTTTTCCATTTCCAGGAGTGTATATATAAAATTTATGTCGATGTATAATTGGTTTGTTTTGTAAATATTATTTGTATTTTTACGCTGAGTCTGGCCTAGGGAAAACCATGCTATCGAACGATTACATTGATAGGTCGTGTGGAGAACCAAAGTGTTTAGGATCTTTGGTAGTGTTAACTCTGGAGCGCGGGCAGAGGGAGAGTCTGGCTGGAGTAGGGCGGTGGAGCAGGTGTGTTGTGTGACGCTCCCGCGAGTTGCCGCGCTTTCGGGGTTTGGCAGCATGTAATTGCACTCGACTTGCTATGGTAGTTTCTGACACGGTGTCGCGTACGGGAAGCATTAGCTGGCGCACATCGAGAGCCCGTTTTCGCCTGGTGACCGTGTCGAGGAGAAGGCGCGCCAACATCCAGCTTCTGCAACAGCGACGGCCGACAATGAGTGACTGTCGCCACCTCCTTGATCGACGGCTTCAAACCTTCAATCAACCAACAAGGAAGACTAAAAGCACGTAAAGTTTTAGAACTGTATGGCAGACCTCAGCTTTTCAAACTGTTGCATAAAAAAATACAGCAAATTAGCATGAACCTTTGTTGCTCATTGTCCCAATTGCATTACCAAGCAGGGTCCCTTCCTTTTCTGGAATGAACCCGAGTGTCGTTGAAATTCATACGCCAGCGTTAAAGTAATATCATTCCATTTCACTGCTTTAATTTCAAAGTTCAGTTAAAGTATTCATAGCTGGCTACAATCTTTAGATTACACGAGCAGAAATTAAGAGTGCGAGTTTTGTTACCACATTTTAGCTTACCTGTGACTGCAGCTCAGTTTGCTATGTACTAAATTTTACTATTGTCAATTGTTCAGAATCATTTAATTCAAGTTCAAAGTTAAATCTCTTATTTCTAAATTGCTTAGATTCAAGTAGCTTTTGCAATGATTATTGAGGTAGCCCAAGACTAACCTTATTTTATTGAATTTCGTAGTGTTTCAGAAACAAAGTTCACTATTAATTTCAGTCACTAAATTAACTTTCAATTTTCTGGTTTTATTAATTCTTTTGCTAAATTAAGTCAGAGTGTAGCGAAATTTATTACTTCTGACAAACATTTAGTTTTCACACAGCACGTGTCATCCTTCAGTTGCCACGCTTTTAGTGTTAATTATATGTGCATTAATCTTTCATTTTCAGTTATTATAGTAGTTGTCCATAGGACAGGCGACCGTAATTTTCCCCAAATCTCAAATATCTAATTAACGCCAATTAATTGTTAATGTAGTGACCACACATTTACTTTCTTTATTACGCTTTTCTCAAAGTTAATTTTCACCAATTTCATTTGCATTTTTCCTTTCATTTAGATGTAACCCTTTCTTCCTTCTTACCGACAAATTAACTTCGGTGACGATTGCTTTTCTCAAATTTCCTTTAGGTGCACGCGGTTTAACTTTTCACTGTCATTAAGGTCGATAAGTGAGGGGGAGGTTACACGTGGCGACCTGGTGACAGGACAATCTTCGGATTTGAGGTTGTTCTGGATACGAATTTTGCATTGTGCAAATCTCGTAACAAAGTACTGGTTACGAACAGGTCGTTACGTCAGCGAGAATAAGTAGTGGGAGGAATCCTAATTAGATTTGAGATTTGGCATTTATATTGAAAGTTATTAAAATGAGTGAAGGCAATAATTACCATAATTTGGTAGACTTGGATACGGAACAATCGGTCGAACAGTGGGAAACGCGCACCGCGGAACCCATTGTTCAGGGGCAGGCGGCTAGCATGAAAGACGCGACCGCCGAAACGCAACAAAGAGCAGAAATGGAATTCCAAACTTTAGAAAATGTTTCGGAATCGGAAGTGAAAATCAAATCTGAACCCCTTGAAGACGAATACGGGGGGATAATTAAAGAGGCACCCGCTACGGAAGTAAAACCGCTGGTTTCCGGGAATTTAACTGATTTATTGAATGTTTTGATTAACGTAATCAAGGCTCAGTCTAGCAAGATAGAAACTCAATCGGCATAAATTAAAGCTCAGTCTGCCAAACAAGAAGCTCAGTCTGCCAAGCAAGAAGCTCAGTCTCAAAAATTGACAGGAAGCTAGACAATCAGAACAAAGCTATTAATGTTGTTAACAACAATGTTGGAGTTGTTATCACAAAATTTGATATAATCAAAGATGATATCGTTGTAATTAATACCGAAATCGGTAATCTTAAACAGGAAATGATAGGCGTTCAGGCGGAAATTGCGAGCATAAATACTCGTTTTGATTCTGAAATTAGCAGAATCGAGAAAAGTGTAGGAGAAGCTGTTGCTCCGATCATCGAGAATAAGGTGACGGAACAAATTCAATTAGTGAAAAAAGAGGATCAACCGAAGGTGGAAACTTTAAATTCTTTAGTGTCTGAAGTAGATACTAAAGTGAGGGAGCAGGCTAATACCTGCGAAGAGAAAAAGAGGGAAGTGGAAACGCTTGCGACAACCACTTGCCAAGTAACTACGAGAGTGTCGGAATTATAAAAGAAATTTGACGAAAAACAGAGCTATGTGCCAAT